>NW_027507748.1:264828240-266028240 GCF_037356315.1 Lithobates pipiens | reverse complement strand
AGGTTATTTTATCCCCATCATCACATAGGAGTCTGTTTTCTCTTGGACGGGGACACAGAGTTAATCCTCCTGGTGCTCACCAGGCTTTTCCTCCTCCCGACCGGCTGACAAAAACTACACAGGTGAATCAGCAGTCTTCTTGGTAGTTTTGTAGGTATAAATTTAGATATTAGAATACAGTTTATGTTTATACTACTACTTATATATTATTTGAGATAATATGTCCTCCCTGCCCACTCTTTTTGCCCATGACATGCTGTGGTATATGTAACAAGCTCTGGATAACATAAAGATAAAGATGTGCATTTTAAAAAAAATTATTTTGGTAATGGAATCACATTTTTCTTGGGATGTTGATATCAATTAACAGAGACCCAGGTGAGGTTCCTTCATATGTACTGGAGATTGTCCCATCTGGAAGCACCAAGCCACAGCTAGACAAGCACTTTTTTCTCCTATGTTTGTGAGTCATTTTTATATATATATTTATTATTAAAATTTTGTAGGATAATGCACTGTGCATTCTCTTTTCTTTTTATTATTAACCACTTCAGCACCGGAAGAATTTACCCCCTTCCTGACCAGAGCACTTTTTGCGATTCAGCACTACTGATGTTTATTGATGTCCTTTTTTTTCCCACAAATAGAGACTTCTTTTGGTGGTATTTGATCACTTCTGCAGTTTTTATTTTTGCACTATAAACAAAAAAAAAAAACGCATTATTTTTTACTTTTTGCTATAATAAATATCCCTCAAAAATATATAAAAAAAAATAAAAATTTTCTCAGTTTAGGCCAATATGTATTCTTCTACATATTTTTGGTAAAACAAAATCACAATAAGTGTATATCGACTGGTTTGCGCAAAAGTTATAGTGTCTACAAAATAGCGGATAGATTTATAGCATTTTTATTATTATTCTTTTTTTTTTACTAGTAATGGCGGTCATCTGCAATTTTTATTGTGACTGCGACATTATGGCAGACACATCGGACAATTTTGACACATTTTTGGAACCATTTGCATCAATAAAGCGATCAATGCGATTAAAAATGCATTCATTACTGTAAAAATGTCACTGGCAGTGAAGAGGTCAACACTAGGGGGCGGTGAAGGGGTTAACTATGTTCCCTGGGAGGTGATTCTACCTGAAGGGGAAGGGACTAACTACAGGAAGTGACAGATCGTGGTTCCTAGCTAATAGAAACACATGGTCTGTCACTTCTGTCAGAACAGGGAAGTTTGTGTTTACACACACTCATCCCTGTTCTGTGTCTCCTGCTCATGCTCACTCATGAGCGCCGGTCATCACAACACCGGCCATGAGCATCAGCACCTCCACTGTACAGTAATGTGGTTTCACGCAGGGGAGCCAACCTGCCGCAGTCCGGAAGCAGTTAAAGAAATCTCCCCAAAAGTGAGAAAAGAGTCCTATTAGATAGTTGTAACCTCTTTATTGTGGTGATGACTCAAACATTTATCTCACTTTCTTTGCCTATGACAACTGTAACTAGGACAAATATGGAGGAGTAAGTCTTCCTAATGGGAACACAGGTGGCAATGAAAACCTGACAGAGGTCTCCCTCACTACTCTATGCCAAATAAAAGAAATATGTTTTGGCTTTAAATGCACTTATATCTAAAATATAAGTAGCCTATTTACTAAAGGAGTTGAAAAATACTAAATTGTGTGAATATTAATTTCAATTATTGAATTGTGTGAAAACAAATTCCTGTTTACTAATTTCATCTACACACAATTAGATAATGGAAGTGAAAATCAGTCTCAATGTACAATGCTGGTAAAGCAAGGGTAAGACTAAGACATTTCCAGGCCTTGGATTTACCCAGCCTAATTAAGCTTTTTATTCTATTTTCCCTCTGGGATAGATTCCAGACTTACCACTTTATCAACCAATTTACTTTCTAACTAATAACCAGAAATTATTGTCTGAATATACATGAATTTCTCCAATTCTTCCCAAGGTCAAGTCCAAAACAAGAGAATGCCATCCATGTACCTGTTCATGCCCAAAGATGTGTCCTTCATGGCATGGATATGTCAGGGTTAGTGTACAAAAAAAACTGAGAATATTCACTTTACAAAGCGAATTTTCACCTAGCTTAGTGAATGAATAAAGCTAGATTTAAAAATCCAAATTGCAAATAAGACCTACATATGTGCAAAGAATGGGCTAAGAAGACTCAAGGCTTTAAGATTGACACTCCTTCTATAAAAAAAAAAAAAAAAAAATATATATATATATATATATATATATATATATATATATATATATATATATGTGACCCCTGGGAATTTTCTGGAAAGGGGGCTTATTATATATAGCACCCTCTTGCAGGAATACTCCCGCCACTGTCAGCTAGTCAAAGTTGGTGCAACAAGCTCCTCAGAAGGGCTATAATAGTCTTATGTTTCAGCCAATCTGACTATGAAATTCATAATGTTTCAAGTGCTGGAATGAGCAGGGGACAGCACTGGGAGCTCAGGAGGTGCCTCGCCATGACTGAAGAGGATAACGAGAAGAGGGAGAAGAAAGGGAACAACTGGTGCAGAAGCCGTGGATGTGCCCAATATTTCCTTGGGAGGCAGAAGCAGACCAGCCACTAGAAGTCCACAGCAGCACCAGACATGCCAACATGGCCTACCGACATGGCTCCCTGTTGCCCTGAGCGAGAAGTAAGTAGCATGGTGTGGCAGGAAGAAGCAGCTACTAACAAGGGGCAAAGAGTCAGCCTAAGAGAGAAGAGGAGGTTTCGGTCCCCATCGCCGCCCAGAGGAAGTGAGCAGAATGAGCAGCATTAACGAGAAGGACGGAGGCGGTGTCAGAGCTAGGATTTTCGGATTGAAAAGCCCTGCCCAGTGGTTCACTAACACAGCACAAAGCTCCAGGCAGTGCAAGTGTTACAGACATCCCACTGCTGTCCACTGGAGGCCACAGAGAGAAGCGCAATGCTACTTCAGCTCTATCCAATGCTCCAGCAACTGGTGGTCTAGGTGAGTTAGAAAATACACTTTATAACAACATTATGGAATCTATTAATAGATTGTCTGACAGTGTTAATACACCAGTAAATGACAGCAGTAATTATGGAAGTGTCTGGTCTAATGAAAGAAAAAATACTGTCAGTATAAGCACTATAGTAATAGTTTTTGTTACCCAACAGCTAAAGTTAACGCTCAAATATCATTACTGGTTGAGATTAATGTGTCCAGCTCATCGGCCCCTGAGGCATGTTTTAAAGAAATGTTGCTATGCGAGATCTCGCCGCTAAGATATCACCTTTCTCCTCAGATCAAAGATAAAATTTGGAAAGGCCAATTTGTGGACATTTTGTCCTTACTTCCATATGCGAAGCAGTATATCAACAGAGCTGACAAAAAAAATCAAATGAAAAATCTGAGGATGATAGGAGAAGGCCAGTGGCGAGGTCTTTTAATAACTGGTTGCAGTCAATTGCCATATACGCTAGTGTGCTAGGTGAAAAACACCCGGAATATTGCAGTGGGCTTTTCAACATATGCTAGAGGCCTATAAAAGTTTTGAAGGACTAGGATGGGTTCCAATATTATGAAACATTTAGATAAAAGCTATCAATATATCCAGCACTAAAGTGGGGTAATAAAGACGTTGGGTTGTGGCTTAACCTGATAGTACCACAGAAAACAAGCTATACCCAGCAGCAGCCACAATTTACAGTGTCCCCTTATAAAAGAGGATATTGCTTCGCATACAATGAGAACCAGTTGCAAATACAAGCATGAATGCTCACTCTGTTCAAGACCCCACCCTTTACTCAGGTGTTTCAAAAGGAATACCAATTTTCAAAGCTCCACTAGAGATAATTATACAAAAAACATAAACATCAGTAAAACTAACAAGCATGCAGCTATGGTTGGAAATATATCCAAACCAGGAGACAGTCAAGTATTTAATAGAAGGATTGTCCAAAGGTTTCCTTTTGCCAGCATTTCAGGGTGAGGTGTGCGAATTGGTTAATAATTTAAAGTTGGTGGCTAATTATGCACATAGTTAGAGAGAAGTTAGTTAAATAAATCAAAAAGGGATGGATAGCAGGTCCTTTTAGCTCCCCCCCCCCCCCCCCCCACCTTTTGCACATTTTAGAATATCTCCATTAGGTGATTTATTAGGCGAAAAGAATTTGGCTCCTTCTTGGGGATAATCCCTATAATTCCCTAAGGGCACATCTTTAAATGATGAAATAGATGCTAGCATGCAGGGATGGGTGAACCCAAATGTTTATCAATGAGTTCTCTATATCAGTATGTTTTGTACCTATGAGATTAGAATGATTTTGGGTGCCTTGAAAGTCCCAAACACCCACAAGACATTTTTTTCTTTATGTATAATTAAATTTATGTCTCAAGTCACATCTTTAGCAGTACATTATATACTAGCACGGCAATGGGCTTTTCTTTGTGTCATTCTGTTTTTTTCTCTTATCAGCTTGCTTCTGTCAGCATATTAACTTATTGGCTCTTTGTACTGCTTCTTTCTCTTACACTCCAGCTCTGCTATACAGAGACCAAAAGAGACTGATACCATGTCAAGTTCAGATACTTAAGGCCCATACACAGGATCCAAAAATCGGAAGTTAAATTTTGTCCGAGTAACGCTAAGCCGATTTTCGCATCGTTAGTATGGTGCTTACGTGAGCTCAACATCCTATTTTCATTTATTAAGTACAGTTTTCGTAAAAAAACATTGCAAGAGCAAGACTACACATGCTCAGAAACAAAAGAAGATATACAAACCTATTCAACACATTACATGACTTCTGAAGTTTTATTCTGTCGTACGGAATTTTTTTTATGGTGAGTAGCCTCTTCACTTTCGACATGAGACTAGCATGCAACAAAAAACGGACCAACGGTCTTCCAAAAATCTTTTATGTAAGTAGTATAATCAGTATGATCAGAATACATTTGATGATGTATTTATGGTTACAGAACTGCATGAATTTGTGTCTTATATAGCTGCCTAGAGTTCAGGTTTAAGTGACAGAAGTTCTAAGCATATATTAAGAATTTTGTCAGCCTATTTAAGATCTCTACCAACCTAACATGATATCTATGTGTAAAAATGTATGTTTATTTACAGTTACTAGATAGAATACATATGAAACAAGCAGACAGCAATTATGATAAATTCTTATTCCAGAGAGACAGTAGATGACACTTGATTTTGTAGAACAGTGTTTCTTTTTCCTTTAGTATATGGAGATGCATAGTGTTCATGGCATATTATTTATCTTCACAATGTTCATTTCTATATTCTTCATTTATTTTTTTATTGTGTTTGTTAGAAAAGTGCACTTTATACTCTTCAAAACAATCTATAAGTCACTCTGACTATAACATGAGCCTGTTTTATTGAACATTTACTCTCTACTTTCACTCTTACTCAGCAACTATATTTCTACTGACCTTGGATACAATTACTAAAAAAAAATGCATTATTTTTCCCAGTGTTAAGTCTACTGAAACTAAACATGCAACACTGCAACTTATTTATAGCACATTTTCAGTATTTCCCATGAATAAATTGTGGTTAGAAGGAAAAAAACTTGCAATACAGATGAAACAGTCTTAAATTTGTAGGGAAAGAAGCATACAATTTGTTCAAATGATGAAAATTGGCAAAACTGCACACCCCAATGTGATTTCATTATTTTAAAGAAAAAACACAGATGTTGCTGTAAATACGAAGCACTCTGGAAAAAAAACAAATTTTAGAAAATGGTCACATTTTAGTCATCTGCTTATGTTTCATTTTCTTATGTTATGTTCAACTTAAAATAAATGTATATTCCTTAAGGCTGAACTCTAATTAGTTTGTAAAAATCTCCTTTTGGTAGCGTTCCACTTCCATAGTAGGGTTCTAAAGTTAAGTCTAGGGGACAATAGCAGAGAAAAATCCTTACCCCTTATTTCTCACTCACCCAGCAGCTGACTCTCGTCTTTTCTCCCACAGTGTGGCTGGGCCCTTAATATCCTCATATACAATGCAGAACTGTTGGCCTTGCATTGCATATGATGATGTTGATGAGTTGGAGGACAAACAACTGTTGAAGAAGAGTTATTTTGTGTGACCAGTCACCAAGTGGAAAGGAAGTCTGTGGGAGTGAGAAATATTGTAACTCTATTTCTCTGTTGTAGCCCCCTAGACTTAACATATTTAATTGGAGCCTTTCTGTAGAGCTACCAAAATAACATTTTTATTAGGTGACTAAAAGTCGTTTTTAAAGCATTAAAGGGTATCCTGGGTCAGTTGATTGCCTCTCATGGCTTTTAATACCATTGCTACACTGATGACACTATATCCCTCAGCTTACTCCATCAGTCTCCTCACGCATCATCAACTTACTAACAGACATATCAGCCTAAATGTCACACCACTTCCTCAAACTCAAACTATCCAAAACAGAGATCAAAATATTTCTTCCCCCACGTGCCTCTTCCCCTGATTTCTCTGTCACAATTAACGCCTCAACTTTTAACCCGTTCCACCATGCCAAGGTCCTAAGCGTAATCCTGGACTCTGAACTATCCTTTGGGCCCCACATCCAATCACTGTCCAAAACTTGCCGTTTCAACCTCTGCAACATCTCCAAGATTTGCCCCTTCCTAATCAGTAACACCACAAAGCTTATAATCCACTCCCTGGTCATCTCTCAACTTCTGCAACTCCCTCTTCATTGGCTTACCTTTAAATAGGCATTTCCCTTCAGTCCATCATGAATGCTGCTGTCAGGCTCATCCACTTTACAAACCACTCATCGTCTGCTACCCCTCTCTGCCAATCCCTCCACTGGCTTCCGCTCACCCAACAAATTAAATTCAAGATACTAATAATAACTTACAAAGCCATCCACAGCTTGGCCGTCAGATACATCACTAACCTAGTCTCAAAATACCAACCTAATTATTCTTTTAGTTCTTCCCAAGACCTCCTGCTCTCTAGCTCCCTTGTCATCTCATCCCATGCCTGCCTCCAGGACTTCTCCAGAGCCTCTCCCATCTTCTGGAGCTCTCTACCCTAATCTGTCTGACTATCTCCTACTCTGTCCACTTTCAGACGATCCCTGAAAACTAATTTCTTCAGAGACACCTATCTGGCCCCCATCTAACAACTGCACATTTATTTTCTCCACCAGCTCACCCCCCCCCCCCAACAGTTATTATCTCTTGTATCTCTTGACCCTACAGCAGGACTCTCTGATTCCTACTGTATTAAGTTGTATTATGACTGCACTGTCTAACCTCATGTTGTAAAGCGTTGCGTAAACTGTAGGCGCTATATAAATACTGTATAATAATAATAATAATCAGTGCACACATTTTTCCATTTTTCTACACTGAATGTCTGTTGGAAAATTATTCACATTTATAAAAAGGTTTTTTTCTCTACTCATGCATATAGTAATTTTAAGGGCATATTTTCCACAATGCACTGGAAGGGCCTTACACAGTTTGATAGTGCAGTCATTGACATTCAATGGCTAATCAGTTTTTACTTAGTTATATATAATTTTAAACACTGCTTGCAATCTCCTTCATTCATTTTGACCAAAACTGCAGAGGTCTTATTTTTGTTTAGGTGCTTGTTGGCATCGTTTCTTTCTTTTTCATAACTATTGATCTATTGAATTGCAGACAATCAATAAAAATTCACAAATTACCCATTTTGAGTTTAATGTCGCATACACAGGATCAGAAAAAAGCTCTGATGGTTTTCCTGACAAAATTTGATGGGATTTCACTCAAGTTGTCTTGCATACACATGGTCACACCAAATTCCACCGTAAAGAACGCGGTGACATACAACATGTACGACGGGACAAGAAAAAGGAAGTTCAATACCCAGTACGCCACCCTTTCGGCTCCTTCTGCTAATCTTGTGTTAGTCGAAGCTTGGTGAGAGACAATTTGCGCTTTTCAGACTCATGCTTTTGCCGATCGTTTTGCTGCTGTTGAGTTTGTGCTTGTGGGTTTGTATCTGTTTTTCAGTGCGTGGAGTCAGTTCGTATCTGTTTTTCAGTGCATTCTTGTCCACTCGTTTCTGATTTTCAGCTCGCTCTTCAGTTAGTTCGTTCTGACCAGCCGACCGTTTTGAAGCCATGTTGTGGTTACCTACTAGTCATAGAGTTCATGCTATGTGGGGGCTTGGTGTTGGGGTTCTTAATTTGACCCAAGCCCAGTCCATGAACAAAGCGAGAAGGAGTTCATGGACCAATAATTGGTTACTCCAGCGTCACCAATTCTCTCATTTGCCTCTGCTGCGAGAGATCAAGGAGAATAACCCTGATGATTTCAGGAATTTTCTCTGGATGACGGACCCCATTTTTCACCGTTTGTTGGCTTTGCTCACCCCTTATATTAGCAGGCAGAACATCTGCATGTGGCAAGCCATCACTCCAGAGCAGAGACTAGTCTGCCCTTGCGGTACTTGGTGAATGGGAGAAGTCTACAGGACCTCAAGTTCTCTAGAGGCATCTCCCCCCAGGCTCTGGGGATCATTATTCCAGAGACTTGTTCTGCCATCATCTAGGTCCTGCAGAAGGACTATATTAGGGTAAGTTTTATTCTTTAACATCATATTCTATGTGTTTAATGTTTGCTAATGTTTTGTATGTATTTCATCATTCCATAATTACCCTGACTGTAATATGCTATGAATGTCCTCTTTGTCCTCATGCATGTTTGAATCTTTTAATGCTATTTTTTGGCCTACATGCATATTTGCCTTCACTAACCTCCCCAGCATGCTATCTTGGGCCCATACACACCATGCCTAGTCACTTAACAATGTATTTTGTCAGCTCCATTGTAGTGCTTTACCCTAAACACCCCCTATAATGTGTATAAATGTTATTGTTGTCCTTAAAGAGGGAGTCCACCTAAAACAAAATGATTAAAAGGCAGCAGCTACAAATACTGCAGCTGCTGACTTTTAATAAATGGACACAATCACTCGGCTCTCGGCTGCTTCCCGCACCATTTTCGGTGAGGGAATCAGTTAGTGAAACGTTGAGGCTTCACTTCCCAGTTCCCTACTGTGCATGCGCAAGTCGCAGCACAATGAGAATGGTCCACGCTGTCTCTGGGACCTGTGTGGAAGAGGAAGAGCCATAGACACCCGTGGGAGTCTATGCCCGGAAGTGGGTGCAAATACCTGTCTTAGACAGGTATCTGCACTCCCATCCCCCCTGAAAGGTGTCAAATGTGACACCGGAGGGGGGGGGGGGGGTTCCGAAAAGCAGAGGTTAAAGTGGAAGTTTTCATCCACGGAAGCTGCCATCTTTGCCTTTGTTTAATCTTCAGCTGCCACGGTGCTGTACATGTGATCCGTTATGACACCAGCCATTGGGTGGTTTGACAGTTTGGTTGAGAGCACAGCCAATGTGCAGTTAGCATTCCCGGGGTAAGGAATCTGATAAGTGGACCTTATTTTTTTGTCTTTAAGTACGCATTAAAATCAATGTTATACTGATGTTGGCCAAGAATGTTTGTGTCTAATCAGCTTGCAATGTTTATGTGGAAAATTACAATTTTTTTCTTGTTTTGACTCCACAGTTTCCTTCAATGCCACAGGAATGGCAGACTGTGGCATCCCACTTTGCCCATCATTGGGACTCTCCCAACTGTGGAGGGCAATAGATGGGAAGCACTTCCACATCATCCCACCACCCCATTCTGGGCAATACAATTTTAACTACAAGGGGTTTCATAGTATCGCGAGTAGAGGATTTTTAATTATCGGCTGGCCAGAGCCCGAAGAGTCCCAATACCTTTGGGATAACGGCCAGCTGGTTCCGCCTATTTCTAACGGCAATCAACCTGGCGAAGTACAAAGTGAACCACATTGTTTTATGCTGCTGCATCCTGCATAACTTTAAAAAAAAGAAATGTTCCAAATTATCAGGACTTCGGGAACCAACACTGATGGCCCTGGAAGCTGTCCATCCTGGTTTGCCCCCCTCCCCTCCAAAGTGCCCAAAAATATGTGGAATATTTTACAGGAAGGGGGGCTATTGCTATGCCAGCTAATTTGTAAATATTGTTTGAATAAAAAAATTGATCTGATAAAAACTTGATTTGGATTTACTGCTTGTGTTTATTTTATCTGTCTCCTAGGTTCTCCTAGTGCACTTGTAGTGGCAGATGGTTTTCACATTATTTAAATAACACCCATTGTCACTGTAAACACCAACTTAATACAAAAAGTGCTATTGCTCATTGAAAGAAGAAGCCACACATTGTTGAGTAGAAAGAAAGCCTTTTACTCGGTGCACATTCACATGTGCGTTTTATAAAAAATTTGGCGGTAAAAAAACATCAAGTTTTACCTTGAAATATAACATGCACAACTCTGGAACTTACAAAGTTCAACATTGCAAAAAAGAAGGCAATATCAGACATTTTATAGTGTGAAAAGGGTCTTGATCTTGCCTTCATCAGATGAGGTGAAGTCACCCCTGTAAAAGCCAAATTTAGGAGGTGAAAACAAATTGTAAGTCAAAAAGGGGATTTCCTTTCTGATCCCATACCTAATGTCATCTCCCCTCATGGGGGATCAATGAACATGTTTTGGGGGTGAAACCACT
The DNA here is from genome assembly GCF_037356315.1 of Lithobates pipiens. NCBI lineage: Eukaryota > Metazoa > Chordata > Amphibia > Anura > Ranidae > Lithobates > Lithobates pipiens. The sequence continues at coordinate 266,017,592 of NW_027507748.1, read as the reverse complement.
TCCTCTCACCTACTAGAGTTGGGAAGAAAGGGTTGCACCCACAAAACACATACAGTGATATCCCCTGATGGCAGATAGCACATGTTGACACACTGTGCGCAGCTTCCAGATTTGGCTTTTAAACTGTATTAAAACTTTAGATAAAATTTTTAGCAAAAAAAAAAAGGAATCTTTTAGGATTTCGATTTTCCCTAGTACGTCAATCATGTTCTTCAGTCTTTGTTCAATCTCCTTGTTTTTTTCTTTGATAAGGTCCAAATCCCAACTACAAGACATCATTTCCTGACTAAGCCGCTGTGCACTGTCACTGGTGAAATGACTGGATTTTGGTACCACAACCTGAACATCACCTAAAATAAAAATACACACCATGTATTAAAAATATGCAGGCAAACATCTATTACCTGAATTTATGGTGTCCGACACTGACCTGTTCTGGTGCCAAATTCCAGCACTTCTTCCACCTCTCCTTCCTCCACATCCTGAGGTACCACTACTCTGCTCCCCTTCTTGAAGAGGTGGGGGGTTCATATTGTCCTCCGACTTAGCGAGTCTTTTCTCCCCTATGAGTATATAAAGTGAGAAAAAAACGCACTATCCACAAACAACAAATAAATAATAGCTGCCAGCACCGCAGACTTACTGCAACAAACAAAATGGTGAAATAATAAAAAAGGTGCAGCGCTTAGATTCTGACAATAGCTATATAATCTTTTACCAGTGTAAATAATATAATCAACTTTAATAGTGAAAAAAACTCTGCATAAATTAACACTATTAATGATTCTATGTTTTAGACAACACTATATCCAAATATACAAAAAAAATTGATATACGTATACAGGGCCGCTGATAAGCCAGTAAGACTGGCCCTGTTGTACCGGGCCTGGCCACCAGGGGGGGGGCCCAGGCAATATAAACAGGGATGAAAGAATGCATAGTAACCAATTAAAAAAAAAAAAAGTGTAGCCCTCCCCTTCTTCAGCCCGCTCACCTTTAACTGTAAACAATGCTGGAGTGGGGCTGAATGGGGGAGAGCCAGGAGGGAGACACAAGGAGGTATGACTACAGCAATACAAGTTCTGCAGGAAACAGGATCGTCTGGAGCACAGTTACACATAACTGGCTGGCTGCAGTGTCTTCCGTGGGATTAGCCAGTGTACAGGTTATCGTTCAGCCTCCCCTCCCTCTTGCCTTGCTGGTTACCGTATATACTCGAGTATAAGCCGAGATTTTCAGCCTCTTTTTTGAGGCTGAAAGTGCCCCCTCGGCTTATACTCGAGTCACCGCTGTCTGACTGCTCGATCAGCGTATCGAGCAGACAGACGGCGGACATTAAAATTCAAAAGCCGCGCCTCCTTCTCCGCCTCCGCCTGTGATAGGCGGAACACTGAATTTCCCAGCAGTCAGTGTTCCGCCTATCACGGACATCCGTTCATTCTCATACTACGGACGAGTATGAGAGGATGTCCGTGATAGGCGGAACACAGGCTGCTGGGAAATTGAGTGTTCCGCCTATCACAGGCGGAGGACGGAGGCGCAGCTTTTGAATCGTAGAATGGCCGCCGAGAAGAGCGGCGATCCATCGGCACGACACGGGACGGAGGAGGCACGGGACGGAGGAGGCACGGGACAGAGGAGGCACGGGACACCGGAAGGCACGGGACAGAGGAGGCACGGGACAGAGGAGGCTCGGGACGACGGCGGCTCGGGACGGAGGCTTGGGACACAGGTAGGCTGGACACACACACAAGGCTGCACGGACACACACACACACACACACACACACACACACACACACACACACACACACACACACACACACACACACACACACACACACAGGGATGGATGGATGGATGGATGGATACACACACACACACAGGGATGGATGGATGGATGAATACACACACACACACACACACACACACACACACAGGGATGGATGGATACACACACAGGGATGGATGGACGGACACACAGGGATGGATGGATGGATGGATGGATGGACACACACACAGGGATGGATGGACGGACACACACACAGGGATGGACGGACACACAGGGATGGACAGCCATGTCTCACCCTCGGCTTATACACGAGTCAATAAGTTTTCCAGTTTTTTGGGGGTAAATTGGGGGCCTCGGCTTATATTCGGGTCGGCCTATACTCGAGTATATACGGTACTTTTTTTTTTTTATCTGCCTAACCTGACCTGCACATTGTCTGATCACACTGATAAGATTCCTGGAAGACTCTGTAGCAGCTTTTAACCATTTCAGCTTATAATCAACTATTTAGCCAGAGCTCTGTGTGCTGCACAGATTGTTTGATATTTTAATTCTTTTTTGGAGAAGGATTTACTTCTAAATCAGGCTAGAAGCTTCACAGACCCATTAACTGGTTACTGTCCTTAGTAATCCTGACCAGTTCACTGTTTGTAAGAAAATTAGTATTTTGGAAATTGTATGTGAAGCTGTCTTCTGTCACTTGGTTGTACTTTCAAAGGAAAATCACTGACTTGATCTTGCAGAGGTGGTTTAAATAGAGTGGATCAGCCCTGTGATACTATATACTTGTACACTGGGTTCAGCCTTAAACGGAGTCTCTGACCATCTCCTGAATCAATCATGTCTGCGATCCCTAACCATCTCCTGTACTATGTCTGCAGTCTCTGACCATCTCCTGTACTATGTCTGCAGTCTCTGATCATCTCCTGTACCATGTCTGCAGTCTCTGATCATCTCCTGTACCATGTCTGCAGTCTCTGATCATCTCCTGTACCATGTCTGCAGTCTCTGATCATCTCCTGTACCATGTCTGCAGTCTCTGATCATCTCCTGTATTATGTATGCAGTCTCTGATCATCTCCTGTACTATGTCTGCAATCCCTAACTGTCTCCTGTACTATGTCTGCAGTCTCTAATCATCTCCTGTACTATGTCTGCAGTCTCTGATCATCTCCTGTACCATGTCTAAAGTCTCTGACCATCTCCTGTGGAATGTCTGCAGTCTCTGACCATCTCCTGTACTATATCTGCAGTCTCTGACCATCTGGGGAGGGGTGGGGCTGGAGGAGGGACCAGGGGAGAAAACAGGGTGGAGCTGAAGGGGGCCCCGTCAGGTAGGCTGTACGGGGCCCCATGATTTCTATCAGCGGCCCTGTACGTATATCCACCAAGGTGAACGTGTTAAGAGTCCATAAGTGAAACAATATAGTGACAAAGTGCAATATCTTGAGAAGTTATAGTGACTTCAGTGAATACTTTGCAGAAATCCACCACCACTTGAGAGGAGGCTTACCAGATGTAATGGACCCAGTTAGGTATATACCTAGTGAGTCACATGAATTTTATTGATGTAAATCCACACGAAAAAACAGTTGGCAAAACTTGTACAAACTTGTACAGGGAAAAACAGCACAAAATAAAATAAATCATTTTTTAAATTTAAAGATTACCATAATCTACCACCAAAGAGTAACCTAAAATAAATTATACTACTCCTGATGCAGCTGATGATCACAGCAATATCATGTTTTTGACCTGACCTTTGACCTTGACCATGACCCTAACCTTGGCCTAGATCAAACCCTGATCTAGGTTTTTTAAATGTATCTTTTATTTTTTTATACACGCTGCTTTATTTACATTTTTTTCCTCTAGCAAGGAGAAAAAGTTAGGCCGCGTACACACGGGCGGACTGTTCGCCCAACCTTGTCCGCTGAACAGTGTTTGGGCGGACAGTCCGCTCGTGTGTGGGCTTTCAGCGGACAGTTTCAGCGGACAGTTGGACGGACAAAGTCTTTCGGAAATTCCGAAAAACTGTCCGCTGAAACCGTGTTTGAGCGAACAGTCCGCCCGTGTGTGGGCCTGTCCGCTGTACTTTCGAAATGAGCGGACTGTTCCCGCTCGGAAAGTCCGCCCATTTCGAGCGCGTGTACAGGTAGGCGGGGCCCGCGAAGGAGACGTCGCGGGCTCCGCCGCCTGGAATGAGCTTAAAGGGTAACCCCAACGCCGAAAAAAATCGGCGTGGGGGTTCCCCCAAAGTCCACACCAGACCCTTGTCCGAGCACGCTACCCGGCCGGCCAGGAAAGGGGGGCGAGCGAGCGCGCCCCCCCTCCTGAGCCGTACCAGGCCGCGTGCCCTCAACATGGGGGGGTGCCTTGGGGAAGGGGGGGGCCGCGCGGCCCCCCCACCCCAAAGCACCTTGTCCCCATGTTGATGAGGACAAGGGCCTCTTCCCGACAACCCTGGCCGTTGGTTGTCGGGGTCTGCGGGCGGGGGGCTTATCGGAATCCGGGAGCCCCCTTTAAGAAGGGGGCCCCCGGATACCGGCCCCCCACCCTATGTGAATGAGTATGGGGTACAATGTACCCCTACCCATTCACCTGTGAAATAAAGTACAAAAAAAAACACAACACAGGGGAAAAAATATTTTATTGCACAGCTCCGGGGGTCTTCCGTCTTCGGGGGTCTTCTCGCCGGACTCCTCCGCTATGTGTGTGTAGCTCTTTTACTAGCGGAGGAGTCCGGCTTTCTTCCTCCCCGCCGCCGGCCTCTTCTCCCGACTTCGGGGGTCTTGTCCCCCTCTTCGGTTCTTCTGCCGGGCCACCACGCCTTCTTGTAGCTCTTTTACAGGCGGTGGCCCGGTCTTCTGTCGCCGCTGCCTTCCGTTCTTCTGTCGCCGCCTTCGGTTCTTCTGCCGGGCCACCGCGCCTTCTTGTAGCTCTTTTACAGGCGGTGGCCCGGTCTTCTGTCGCCGCTGTCGCTGTCGCCGCCTTCCGTTCTTGTTCTTCAGGCGATGTTGACACGTCGCTCCCTCCGGCCGGAATGCCAGAGCCGCGCTGTGCGGTCACTTATATAGTGACAATGGGGCGGGGTCACATGGTATATGTCACATGGGTTGGTCACATGGGTTGATGTCACATGGGGACTATGACATCGTAAGGGGGCGGGGTCACCATGTGACCAACCCATGTGACATATACCATGTGACACCGCCCCATTGTCACTATATAAGTGGCAGCGGAGCGTGTCCCTGGCATTCCGGCCGGAGGGAGCGACGTGTCAACATCGCCTGGAGAAGAAGAAGAAGAACAAGAAGAAGAACAAGAACGGAAGGCGGCGACAGCGACAGCGGCGACAGAAGACCGGGCCACCGCCTGTAAAAGAGCTACAAGAAGGCGCGGTGGCCCGGCAGAAGAACCGAAGGCGGCGACAGAAGAACGGAAGGCAGCGGCGACAGAAGACCGGGCCACCGCCTGTAAAAGAGCTACAAGAAGGCGCGGTGGCCCGGCAGAAGAACCGAAGAGGGGGACAAGACCCCCGAAGTCGGGAGAAGAGGCCGGCGGCGGGGAGGAAGAAAGCCGGACTCCTCCGCTAGTAAAAGAGCTACACACACATAGCGGAGGAGTCCGGCGAGAAGACCCCCGAAGACGGAAGACCCCCGGAGCTGTGCAATAAAATATTTTTTCCCCTGTGTTGTGTTTTTTTTGTACTTTATTTCACAGGTGAATGGGTAGGGGTACATTGTACCCCATACTCATTCACATAGGGTGGGGGGCCGGTATCCGGGGGCCCCCTTCTTAAAGGGGGCTCCCGGATTCCGATAAGCCCCCCGCCCGCAGACCCCGACAACCAACGGCCAGGGTTGTCGGGAAGAGGCCCTTGTCCTCATCAACATGGGGACAAGGTGCTTTGGGGTGGGGGGGCCGCGCGGCCCCCCCCTTCCCCAAGGCACCCCCCCATGTTGAGGGCACGCGGCCTGGTACGGCTCAGGAGGGGGGGCGCGCTCGCTCGCCCCCCTTTCCTGGCCGGCCGGGTAGCGTGCTCGGACAAGGGTCTGGTGTGGACTTTGGGGGAACCCCCACGCCGATTTTTTTCGGCGTTGGGTTCCCCTTTAAGCCCATTCCAGGCGGCGGAGCCCGCGGCGTCTCCTTCGCGGGCCCCGCCTACCTGTACACGCGCTCGAAATGGGCGGACTTGCCTCCGCCTTACGTGGGCGAGTCCGTTCATTTCAAAAGTTGAGCGGACTGTTTGGCAAACAGTTCGTTGAAACAGTCCGCTCGTGTGTGGGCAAGTCCGCTCATGCAAATTTTGAGCGGACTGTTTGCCGAAACTGTTTGACGAACAAGGTTGGGCAAACAGTCCGCGCGTGTGTACGCGGCCTCACACTACATCTTTGTCTCCATTCAAGAGGAAGAAAAAATACAGGTGTGGACTAAAAAGTAGCTGATGAATGTGATAGCCAATAAGAGTCTAGTACAATGATCAGGTGATCGGGAACCAGGCCTCCCGAGTGAGAGCCCGGTCTCTGTGCTGGGAGTGCGCTGTGCAGTGCGCCCTCAACACAAACCCATGTACACACGGGTGTGGGGCCCATGTAACCATGCAACCCCACAGATAAAGATCCATTTCTGTATCTTCACATAAATGTGTATACATGTTGGGTAGGGGTTAATGTTCACAGAATAAACAAATACTACCATGACTAACAACAATAATAGGAACAAAGAGGCTTTATACTTAAAGAGATGTTTTACTTTTGTTGAGAAAAATACAATCCCCTCTGGGTGATCAATGTACATTGCAAGGATTTTAACAAACTTTGTTGCAGAGACATACCTGTTTTTGCTCTGAAGAAAAAGCTGTTTTTTCCCTTATGTCTTTTGGATACTGATCCTGAATAGGGGTGACTTTTTCATTACTATTCAGCTTTGATCTTGCAGTACTCTAATGAGGAGTGTGTCAGGGTGTGCATTCCTTTAGAAGTGATTAACCTTTTGGGAGTGTCTAGTCAAAAATGTTTTATTTTTTTTCAGATGATGCCTAAAATCTGACTTGCATCTTAGTGCAGACTTCTGTAAAAATCAGTGAGCCAATAACATAAGCAGGAAATTACATTTCTGGCAACGTTTTGTACACCAACTGTGTATGGAATGCCTCCAGGTTGCCATATTGCATCACATTTTTCAGAAAATCACAGTAGCACTGCAGATTGAAAAGGAAAAGTCATTTTTATAACATTTCATTATAACATGGCTTGTGTCCCAATTGTATATGCTTTATGATTATTTTTATTTGCCATATTTTTTTCCCACAAAAGTAGAGTTATCATTTAAAGCTGAGCTCCAGACATATATAGAAGATGCAATTTTTGCAGCTCTGTTGGGTGGGGGGGGGGGGGGTAAAATTGTAGGGAAACTCTGAGTGATTATGAGGCAATGAGCGTAATAGACTAGAAGAGTAGAAGTGATAAGAAGAAGAGCAAAGATTCCACTTTGAGAAAGGCCAGTTGGATTGAGTTATCTAGATACCTTTTTCCTTGTGTTTGTTTCCTTTGCCTATCATGTCTTTGTGCATAAATATAGAAATGTAAATGTCTATGAATTTGTAATATTTGATGTATGTGAAAATATAATAAATTAATTAATTCGATTAGGCACATCTCAATTGGATTATTAAATCCAAGGACTGTAAATACCTGAATTTGACTTCATATTAGCCTGTTTCTTAACCTGTACAATAGAGTTTAGACTGGGTTAGGAATAGGCAGCACTTGGAGCCACTCAATTGTACTACAGTGCATGGACTATGCTGATAGGAGAGCAGATCGACAGATAAACTCATCAGTCTGCCTTCTCTTCTTTCACTGTCCAAGCCACAGGCTTGGGAAGGGACTGAACTAAAGCAGCAAAAAATCCCAGAACTGGATAGACACACATACAAATCCTTTGGCGGGTAGTTTTGCCTGTGTATTTCATCTGTGTATTCACAAATGTGAAAAGGCACTAAAGTCCTAGCAGATAAAGGTAGACTAATCTGGTTCACTAATGGTTTGGGGTGAATATAAGCTCATCAAACTTTCAAAGAAAGTTTTAGTTTTGCTTTGTTTTCACTCCAGCTTCCCTGGGACTTATGTACTTCTACCATCATATATGCAGTAGATATTTTACATTATATAGAATTTCCAGACTGCATTTCAAATCAGCACGTAAAGTCAATGGTTGCAATGAAATCTCAAGGCTATGTCACTCCATCATCAAACTGTGAAAAAAATTATGAATTCTAAGCACCATCCAGAACACACCACTATGGCTTCAGTTACAAACCTTTATCACAGCTCACATGAATGAATATTAGTTCTGCTGCTAGGGCAACCACAATTATTAGTTTATCATTTGCTTCTTAACCACTTTGGTAGTAGGTCCTGTGGTGCAATTTTGTTCTGCAATGCATAGTAAGCTTACAGGAACTGGGAAGGATTAAATATGTTTTTTTTTCTTGTTATTTTTAAGGTCTGAATCAAATACTAAAAGGTGATACAATGCCAGGCTTTCTCATAAGGATATATAATAGTCTTGGTCCCCCACGAGTCTTGCTCATTAAAACAAAAATCTCAATTTAAATGCAAATTTTAGTTTTAGCTGGGGACTCTCCCAAAAGCTGAACTGGAAACACTAGGGAAATAAAAATAAAGCATGTAAAATGGCTGATTGCAGTTGAATGCCCACAGAAAAATGTTTACCACCATTTTTAGAATACATTGACTATCCAGCAATGTTTTGTTTAAACACCCACTTTAGGATTCCTAAGAAAGGCTGTGATATATGAACCTATCAGAGCTGGAGGGAAAAAAATAATTGAAACAGAGCAGACAGAGCCTGTTAATTCTCATATTCTTTATTGTTTTTTCAATTATACGTCTTGGCTATATTTATATGCAATACATGTTAAGATATACTAAGGATCACTTACACATCAGAGCCTGGGGTATAATACAAGTACAACAGGAAAAAACTAAGCTGTGCTCATTGCATAATTACATTGTATTTAATAAATCAAAAAAAATATATATATAAAGTACTTTATTTTACATATATCAGCTAATCAGAACATATTTTGCCTTGAATAATGGAAATCTTATTTTGGTAGCTGTCAGGTTCCCCTCAGAATATATTCCTTGATATTGGAAATCTTGTGTGTCCCTGTGACCCAAAAAGCTTTGCTGGTTGAGATTGAGCTTTCCTGCTGGGAAACCCTTTGCAGACTGGTCGCAGAACAGAGGGTATACTATTGATGGTTGTGAGAATAAAACTGAACAATCATGGATTTGTCCATTTTAAACAAACTCTTGTTCACAAACATCAAAGGAAAAGACACAAGAAAAAAATGGTACATCAAATAATCATATGTATACCCAGCCTAAGACCCCTTTCACACTGAGCCGCTCATTTTAATGGTACTTTAGCACTGTTTAGGTGGCGCTCTTGCACTGATTTTTGGCCACTAGTGGGGTGCTTTTAACCCCAAAGAAAGGGAGGCGGTTTGCAGGCGTTATTTCAAGGCTATTACTAGAGCTAATATGCCTGAAAATCGCATCAGTGTGAAAGGGGTCTAAGCCCACGTACACACGGTCGGAGATTTTGGCAACCAAATCCGTCTGATTTTGTCCGTCAGATTTAGTCCGACGGATTGTGTCCGAAACTGTTGCATACACACAGTCGGGCCAAGTTGTCTGATTTCACGGTTGCCAAGAACGCGGTGACGTAAGCCGTGTATGGCGGGACTAGAAAAAGGAAGTTCAGCACCACGTCCGGCACCCTTTGGGCTCCTTCTGCTGATCTCGTGTTTTAGTAGAAGTTTGGTGAGAGACGATTTGCGCTTTTCAGATTAGTGATTCAGATCGCTACCGCTCTTCAGTTTGTGCTTGTCTTTGCGTATCTGATAATCAGTGCGTGCAGTCAGTATTTGCTTCTCATTGTGGACTATTTCTTGGTATAGTACGCTTTGAAAGGCATTTTTTATTGTCTGCTTGCTTCTGCTATTCAGGTCGTCCTTTCAGGCCTTGGTTTCTGGTGTCCATTCTGACCAGCCGTTTTCTAAACATGTTTCGTCTACGTACTCATCGTACAGTTTGTGCTGTGCAGGGGTTCTTACTTTGACTTTGACAAAAGCCCAGTCCATGAACAGGGAGGGGATGCGTTTGTGGACCAAGAATTGGTTGCGCCAGCGTCACCAGTTCTCCCACATGCCTTTGCTCCGTGAGATCCGCGAGAATAATCCTGATCATTTCTGGATTTTTCTCAGGATGACGGACCCCGTTTTTCACTGTCTGCTGGCTTTGCTCACCCCTTATATCACCAGGCAGGATACCTGCGTGCGGCAAGCCATCACTCCGGAGCAGAGGCTCATTGCCACATTGCGCTACTTGGCGACAGGGAGAAGCCTTCAGGACCTCAAGTTCTCTACAGGCATCTCCCCCCAGGCTCTGGGGATCATTATTCCAGAGACCTGTTCTGCCATCATTCAGCTCCTGCAGAAGGACTATATTATGCTAATTTTGTAGCTTTAAACATCACATTTTATGTATTTCATGATTGCTAATGTCTTGCATTTCTTTCCTCATTCCCTAATTACCATCATTGCAATATGCTCTAATTCATATGCTCTGCCCCTTTGTCCTCATGCAGATTTGCCTCACTAACTTCCCCACCATGCTCTTCTTGGCCCATAAAACTATAGTCTAGTCACTTAACAATGTCTTTTGTCAGCTCCATAGTATTGCTTTATCCTAAACACCCCTAAAATCTCTACAAATGTGATGTGTGTTCTTCAATTCATGCAAAGTGACCTTTTTTTGTTTTTTTGGAGTTGTGCCAAACTCATTAGGAACCCCCCTCTCCCCAACTGCTACCTCAGCTGATAGCAATCTTCTATCTGATGACTTGACCTAACCCAATAGACACTCTAAATACCTTTATCATGATCACATTTATGGACAAATTCACCAAAGCATGTAGTGTAAGGGCCTGCCTCAATACTTTCAAATGCTATTTTTATTTTTTTAAACACATTAATTTTCTTGCTATGTAATAGCAGAATGTCAAAATGTCCTTCCATTTTGTTATTATGACACTTCTTACCTGTCTGGTGGGCTGCCAATAGTGTAACTAAGGAGGAGCTTCACAAAGTATCACACATTATTTAGGCATTCAGCTCTCAATCAAGTGGAGAGCGTTACCTGTCCTAAACATCCCCCCTCATTTTTTGCAAGGGCCTATCAGATGGGGGGGGGGGGGGTTATGACTCTCATAAGGGGACCTTATACTTTAGGCTTTAAATACTCATTTCAAAAAATGTTATACTAATTTTGCCAAAAAATGTGGGTGTCTAATCTGCATGCAATGTTGATTTGTTAAATTACTAGTTTTTTTTCTTGTGTCACTACACAGTGTCCTTCAATGCCACAGGAATGGCAGACTGTGGCCTCCCACTTTGCCATTTTTATTATAGTTGTGCCTTTTTCACCAACAGTGCAAACCCAAGTTCAGAGTGAGATGAGGGGACAGTCTCTTCTTCAGATAATCTTATTATGTTGTGGGTCTGCTACACACACACACCTACTTTTTGTAATTAATATATGTAGTGAATTACTGACCAAAATCAAGCTCATTTTCAGCACCATGGCAGGAAAATGGCATGATTGTCCAAATTTACACATCACTGTGGGTGCTTTTTACTAAAGGCACATTCACTATGCACTACAAGTGCACTGCAAAAGTACACCTGAAACTGCACTTGGAGTGCAAAGTGGAGTTGCCTTCATTAAATCGCACTCCTTCTCAGCACAAACTCAAATTTGACTACAAATACATTTTAAGCCCAATGAAAAAGGAAGCCACACATTGTTGAGAATTCAACTTTTTAATAAAAGCACATTCATATGTGCGTTTATTAAAGGTTTTTACAACAAACCAAGATATTTTGGGTATCCAAAACAGAGTTTAATCATATTTTTGTTTTACTTGTTTTTTTTGTGTAAACAGGCATGTATCAAAGCGTAAAATACAGAACACAGGAACTTACAAAGTTCAACTTGGAAAAGTGAAGACAATATCAGACATGAGTATGTACAAACTGGGCTGATATTGCCTTCATCATATGGGGTGTGACCCCAGAAAAATCCAAATTTGGAAGATGCATACAGTGTGTCAACATGTGCTAACTTCCATCATGGGGGATCAATTGTACATGCTTTGGGGCTGCAACCCCTTCATCTCAGACACTTACCACAAAACATGTACATTGATCCCCCATGATGGGAGATAACGCATGTTTACACACTCTGTGCATCTTCCAAATTTTTAATTATGCAAAATACAACATTTTTATGTTAAAAATCAAAAATAAAACCCTATCTAGTTTTTTAGCTTTCATACTCTCCCCAAAACATCAATGATGTTCTTCATTTTATTTTTAACATCATTGATGTTTTGTTGTACAATTTCCAAATCCCTATTGCACCCCACTATCTCCCCGATCAAGATCTGGACACTTTCACTGGTAAAACGGGAATCTTCCTCCACATTACCTAGAAAACAAAGCAAACAAACACACCATATAATCCAAATATGGTGATATACATTGATGACCTTACCGGAAGCTGTGTTCTCCGACACTCACCTGTTGTGGTGACAATTTGTCCAACCTCCACGATCTCTCCTTCCTCCTCCTCCTCCTGCTCCTGCTCCTCTGTTTCTTCTTTTGGAAGTTGCCCTTCTTTGGGAGGGGTGTGGTCCCTGGTGTCCTCATACTTGCCGAGTCTTCTCTCCCCTATGAGAATGTAAACAAAGATTAATTAGCACACAGAGGGCAGAAATAGAAATCTGAAACATTGCTTGGAAGTGTTGTACAATTGTGTTTTTGGGCCGAGTTACAAGGTGAGAACATTATTGGGGACACTTTGTTAAGCTGGAATACTTCCCTCCAGAACGATGTTTCATACGAACGAACGAAACCATGACCTTGAAAGTGGCCATTTTAAAATGCACAACATGAAATCAAAGCACATGGAGCATGTATGCAAGCAACAATAATCATATGAACACATGACAACTACTTACTTTTTTTAAGAACATGCTTGATCCTTAGGTACTGCTCGTGCTCCCTCAGTTTCAGGTCTGACCAGAGTTTTCTCAGTTGATCTTTGGATCGGCGTACCCCAAAATTCTTCAGAAGACTCTTCACAACTTTATTCATGATCTTGGCCTTTCTGATATTTGGGTTTGGGTAAGGTCCATACTTCCCATCATAGTCGGTCCTGTTCAATATGTCAACCATCTCCAACATCTCTCCAAAAGACATATTTGAGGCCTTAAATCTTGTCTTCCTGGATTGGGACGTTTCAGGCTTTCCTCACCCTCCTCCTCGTTAGTGGAACTATTAGTGCGCACCTGCGTTCTCTCCGCCATGTGCTCTCCCCACTGCGCGGGAAGCGAAGGGCGGGGAATAGTCTGGAAAGAACGTCAGGGGCGGGCGGAGGTTCACGCATGCGCACTGTATATAAAACGCAACACATGTGTATCGTCCGTACGATCTGGGAGGAGAGTGTGAGTCACGGACGCGGCGAATGTGGAAACTAAGGTAACATTTTTAACTTGGTGCTTCACTAGACTAGACTGCTTGTATCTAGGCCGATGTTGGGACAAGATTAGGAGGGATTTTAATGGCGTTATTAGTATTTGAGGGTTTGTCTTGTGTTGTGTCTTGCAGACAAAATGGATCCATTCAACAATGCCAACTGTATGGGGCTATTCCTCGAACTCTACATGGAGATGCCCTGCCTGTGGCAGTTCCACAACAAGTTTTATAATGACAGATCAAAGAGGAATGCAACACTGGAGAAACTGCTTGCTTTGGTGCAGATCAGGGTCCCCACGGCAGACATGACCTATCTGAATCGCAAAATTGTGGCCATGAAGCTTACATATTTCAGGGAGAGAAAGAAGCACCTGGAGTCCTTGAGAGCAGGAGATCCAGATGCTGTTTATTACCCCAGGATGGTGCACTTTGACAGGCTGCATTTTCTGGTAGACCAAGGGGTACCCAGGCCACCACTCAGGCCACCACTCTCCAGGCTTCCTCCAAGGCATCCTTCAACCCCTGCTGAGGCTTCTTATGTCCAACCTGGGCCTTCCAGGCAGCACCATTGAGTGGGGCTCAGCTTGAGACAGGTATTGCATTGTTGAACATATTTCTTGTGTTACATTTAATGATGTTAACTAGATGTTCTTATTGATCAGTAAGTTGAGATTTCTCCAAGTGGTTTACATCTCAATAGACAGTAGTGACCAAAAATGATTGGGACGGGAAAGAAAAATGCTGGTGTCAGAATGATAGTCTGTTCTATTTGGTAACATTCAATTAGCAAAAGCCAGGAGCACAAAATGTTGTGATTGATTATCAAAAAACTAAAACTATGTCCCCTTTTCATACACAGGAAGACCTCAGTCGGGGGGAGGCTGTGGCAAGTGGCAGCCAGGAGGTCCACCAACGCCCTCCTTCTCCTGCCCCAGCTACAGGAGCCCAGCCACAGCCTGGAAGGATGCCTGGTGGGAAGTCACAAAGGAAGACCAGAGAGTGATGGCCTGGGTTGAGTCTGGTGTGCCATAAGATGCAGCCTCTTGAAGATCCCCATCCTGGGGACAGAAATGGCATCTGAATTTCCTGCTCTCTAGGACTTCGGGACCAGACTTCTCTCCCTGAGATATCTACTCCTCAGGCCACCAATTTTTTAATATCTCATTTAGTCATGTCTGCCCTGGGGGCCAAAGGCTGCACCAAAGTTAAGAAGTTTCTCCAGTGCTGCGTTCCTAGTTTTATTTTCGAGCAAACAAAATAAAAAAATTTTTTGTTTGATGAAATACTTGTGTAATGTGTTTTCCTTTAAAAAGTACAGTTTATTTGTGAGCAGGCAGGTACATTTCCAAAATACAAAGTGAACTAAAGAACAAGGGGTACCAACACTAAACAACCTCCTGTAGATTAAAAAAGAAAATATAAAAAATACAATAATGTTGTTGTTGTAAGTTTACACCCCAAAAAAATAAATAAAACAAATAAGGAGAAATGAGCAAAGTGTCTTTAAAGGAGATTTTTATGGAATCCCCCCCCCCCCCCCCCCAAAAAAAACATAAAAAAAATCAACAAAAAAAATCAAACATTGTGTAGATGTGACGCAAACTAAAATTGTATTGCTGAAATGGTTAAAAAAGAGTAATGAAATCCGTTCGGGAGAAGTGTGTGTGACTATGAGCATCAAAAGAAGTTTGTTTTTGCAGCATTGTTAAAAGATCAAGAGAATGCACTTGATGAATTAATTTTTAACATTGCAGCGTGATGAATGTGCTATATCGCTTACGAACAGTAGTTTTACCTGAACGAGCGCTTCCGTGTCGGAATTTGAATGTGAGCATGCGTAGCACTTGGTCCGATCAAAATGCTCTACACATGATCGGATTAGGTCCGACCGGCCCAGTTGGTGGGAAAATATTTCCAACATGTTGGAAAATTGGGTCGGACGGAGATTCGGACGGAATCAGTCCGATGCATACCACACACAGTCGGATTATCTGACGACACGGTCCGATAAGACGCATTCCGACAGATTCTCCGACCGTGTGTATGCGGCATAAGAGTTATCTACTGGTACTCCTGTCTTTGGGTGGTAATGCAGACCTTGCGCTCCATGCAAGATTTGCTTATATATTGTGCCACTGCACCTGTGGGAGAAAACAGGTTAGTTAATATACTTAATTTCCCCCCAGATTCCATACTAGGGGGTGAGGACACAATCCTTTTTTCAAGATCTAAGTATCCCAAATCTCATGGGATGATGGTAGTATCTTCTTCTTATGAGATATGAGATGTAATGTCACCCTCTCCTATGTGTCATGGGCAGAAGAAAGAGTATGGTAAATGCATTACCTAACTTTTTCCCCTGTATGTGTTTTTTGCAGCATTTTGAGATGGGATTTACGATTTACAGGGCAGTCTTAACCTCAAGGGCTAAAAATCCAGCTTTCTAAAAATAAAATTGATATGGTAAAAGCAATGACTGCCTTACAGAACAGTGGGTGTGACAGCAGATATTAATGATGTTAGATTGCTCCAAGCCCTTGTTTGCACCGGTGTGACTTGTCATGCTATTTGACAGGTCCACATCGCATGACAAGCCGCACCCTATTATTGGCAATGCAACCGTCAAAATTGGTGAGACGCAGACTTTGCAGTGCCGCCCCGATTTGAAAAAAAGGTTCCTGGAAGGAGAAGGCGGAGCCTAGCCCAGAGGTAATGCTGGCTTAGAGCTCCATTCTCAGCAGGACAACAGAGCCATATAACAGCGGAGGTAACTTGACCCTCCGCATATATATCATACCAAACGGTAGATAAAAATCCCTACCTTACATTGGTGACATTCGGGGGGTCAGAGGAGACTCATGAGGCAGAAAATTAACAAGAAAGCGCCGCCTCACACACACAGCAGTATGGCACTGAAACCCTCCCCCTCTGAGGGGAGACACAGTGAGGAGAACAAACAGACAGCCCCTTCTGCTGCTTTACATAAAGATGTTCTCTCATTAAAAGCACATAGTCTCTCTAACCAAATACCTGAGGAAAATATGTCAGTTCTGGAGAATTTAGAACTTTCCACACAAAAAGACTTATCCCCTCCTGTAACGCTGAAACAAATAGAAAATCTGCTTCAAAAATCACTAAAAACCACTGCAGATATCATCACCACAAACCTTACCAAAGAAATTAGAGAGCTTGGTCAGCGTACATCAGCACTGGAAATTAGAGCAGACGATCTGGAAAATTATACATCTAACATTGCCTCAGAAATTGATTTTCTTAAAGAGGAAAATGACATATTACAATCCAAATTGGAGGATTTCGAAAATCGTGCAAGACGCTCCAATATACGTATTAGAGGAATACCCGAATCTGTGACTGATTTAAACGGTGCTATTACTGCACTTTTTCAAGAATTACAACCAGCTATCCCACTAGAGCGTCTTGAAATGGACCGGGTTCATAGAGCCCTAGCACCAAAGAAAATAGATGGTCCTCCCCGTGACATTATCGCAAAATTGCATTTCTACCGCACTAAGGAACTACTGCTAAATACAGCTAGAAATAAAGATCCCCTAATTTTCCAGGGTCATAAATATCAATTATTCACAGACCTCTCACAGATTACAGTCAACAAAAGAAGAACCCTGAAACCACTACTGCAAATATTACAGCGAAATGACATAATCTACCAATGGGGCTTTCCTTTCTCAGTGCGTTTTACTTTCCAAAGTCGCAAATATATGTGCCGAACAGCTAAGGACCTGCAAACTACTTTACAGAAACTAGGGATGATAAACACATCAAGAGATGCTGCGGACACTCGCCAAAAATCATCCTCATATGCTGATACTCCCTCCTCTGCTTCCAGAAGAGAAGAAGACTACAATCCACAGAAAAGAAGTCGCATACAATCTCCACCTCCAGATCTGGCTGACACTATGGACTGATAAACACTTGTACTGAGGCTACTATCTTGCCTTTTTAACAGAATGGCTACTGCTGAGTTTTTTCTCTGACTTCCAATCAATATTTTTATCATAATCTTATTTAAGAAATGTTCCTAATAATTTAGGCACCTTATTATAACTTTTTTTTCTCTCTCTTCTCTTCTTTGTCTCTGAGGTTGCCTTAATCTTACATTTTAATTTTTTGCTTGAAAAATGAAATTATATGATTGGCTCTTGGTGTCCTGCAGGGAAGTTCCTTGCACCCTCTCTTGCTACCCTCAGCAGCTCGGTGTACACCGGGCAGTTGACAGTGGCTCATGTACCCTTGGAGGGAGAGATTTTCTCCTCCCAACGGACACATTAAGAACATAGATATGTTAAGATATATTTCAATATTGTATATTAATTGTATTTTCTTTTTCAGTCATTATCTCCTTTCCCTCCACCCCTATACTCTGGAGACAAATAATTTCTTATATGACACACGTTCTAACATAAACACCAACACATATTTACTTTTCCCAACTCCATGGCCCCATTAAACATCATATCATTAAATACTCAGGGACTAAACGTTCCACACAAACGCACTAAAGCCTTCCGCACATTTTCATCCAAGAAAGCACATATAGTTTGCCTCCAAGAGACTCATTTTGCATCACAATCCACTCCCAAATTTTTCAGTAAAGACTACCCCGAAGTATACACAGCTTCGGCCTCCTCTAAAAAACGAGGCGTGCTTATAGCTTTCCATCGCAATACACCATTTTCACTAATGAAGAAAATCAAGGATCCAGAAGGTCGTTACTTGATTCTTAAAGGACACCTACTTGATACCGCTATCACCATTACATCATACTACGCTCCTAACAAAAATCCTATTTCTTTTCTTTCTCATTTATTTCAAACTATAGAACACCACAAAATAGGTACTACAATTCTATGTGGAGATTCTAATCAGACCATATTCCCATTTTTGGATAAATCACCAATCCCACAGTCACATACAGCAGACAAACAACTCCTATCAAAACTAATTACAAAACATAACCTAGTAGATACTTGGAGAGAATTGAATCCAACCAAGAGACAATACACACATTACTCATTCCCTCATCGCTCATTCTCTAGGATAGACCATATATTTATGTCCATAGGGCTAATTCCAGAAATAATATCTACAAAAATTATTCCCATCCCATGGTCCGATCATAGTGCAGGCTACATTACTGTTGCCTCTATAATTCCAAAAAAAAAAGATCCAACATGGATATTAAGAGATTTCCTACTCAAAAATCCAGCTCATAAAAATAATATTGAAATTGCGCTCAAAGATTATATAAAATATAACTCCACACCTGACGTCTCTCCGACTACATTATGGGAAGCACACAAACCTGTTCTCCGTGGCATATGTCCACAGCAAGCAAACATATTCAACAGAGAGCGGAAAATCCTTTGTCAGACTTTAGAAACAAATTTCAATAAATGTCACACAGCATTCCAAAATAACCCTTCTTCTTTATCTAAAATAAATCTTGACAAAGCTAAATTGGAATTTGATCTATTCCTTACTGAAGCAGCGGATAAAACCATCAAGAGATCACAACACAATTTCTATATCAATGCGAATAAACCTCACACACTATTAGCCAGGGCATTAAAATCCTTCCAGAACCCAACGAAACCGATACGTCTGAAAATCTCTAGGGGGGTATACACAAATAATCCTTTAAAATGATTACAAAAATTCAAAACACAATTAAAAAATGTATACTCTTCTAATAATGAGTTGGACCCTTCTAGAGCAAATGATTTTTTCTCTCATATATCTCTACAGACACATCTAAAACACAAATGGAAATGATGGAGGAACCAGTGTCAATTATAGAGGTATCTGAAGTTATCAAAAATCTGAAACTAAATAAAAGGCCAGGTCCTGATGGTTTTTCTGCGCTGTATTACAAAACGTTTGTAGACACCCTATCTCCAGTCTTGACAAACACTTTTAATTCCCTTTTGGAAGGTCATTCTTTTAGAAGAGAAACCCTAACTGCAATTATATGTATGCTCCCTAAACCTCACGCAGACGATTCAATATGGTCTAATTATCGCCCTATTTCGTTATTCGATTTGGACATAAAAATTTTAGCCAAAATTCTAGCTAACAGATTAAATACTATTATAGGCAATCTAATACATCGTGATCAAGTGGGCTTCATTCCATTACGTCAAGCAGGAGATAATATTAGATGTGCAACACTCCTGTCACATGCCGCTAAAAAAAGACGTATTCCCACTTGTTTTCTTTCTTTAGATATTATGAAAGCTTTTGACACAGTATCTTGGTCATATATGAACTATACCCTTTCCAAATGGGGATTCGGCCCTCATTTTTTTACGATGGCTCTCTAATTTGTATCAAGATCCCAAAGCTTATATCAGATATGCAGGGTACAAATCGGACGAGTTTAACCACTTTCAGACCGGACCATTTTGCTGGTAAATGACCAGAGGTCTTTTTAAACTTTGGCACTGCGCTGCTTTAACTGGTAATTGCGCGGTCATGCAATGTTGTACCCAAACGAAATTTGCGTCCTTTTCTTCCCACAAATAGAGCTTTCTTTTAAAGGTATTTGACTGACTCTGCGATTTTTATTTTTTGCGATATAAACGTAAAAAGACCGCAAATTTTGAAAAAAAATGATATTTTCTACTTTTTGTTATTAGAAAAATCCAATAAACTCAATTTTAGTCATACATTTAGGCCAAAATGTATTCAGCCACATGTCTTTGGTAAAAAAAAAGTCAATAACTGTATATTTATTGGTTTGCGCAAAAGTTGTCACATCTACAAACTAAGGTACGTTTTCTGGAATTTACGCAGCTTTTAGTTTACGACTGCCTATCTCATTTCTTGAGGTGCTAAAATGGCAGGGCAGTACAAACCCCCCCCAAATGACCCCATTTTGGAAAGTAGACCCCCTAAGGAAATTGATAAGTGGCATGTTGAGCCCATTGAATATTTTATTTTTTTGCCTCAAGCGATTGAATAATGACAAAAAATGTTTTTTTTTTTTTACACAAAGTTGTCATTAAATGATATATTGCTCACACATGCTATGGGCATATGTGAAATGACACCCCAAAATAAATTCTGCTGCTTCTCCTGAGTACGGGGATACCACATATGTGGTACTTTTTGGGAGCCTAGCCGCGTACGGGGCCCCGAAAACCAAGCACCGCCTTCAGGCTTTCTAAGGGCGTAAATTTTTGATTTCACTTCTCACTACCTATTACAGTTTTGAAGGCCATAAAATGCCAAGATGGCACAAAACCCCCACAAATGACCCCATTTTAGAAAGTAGACACCCCAAGCTATTTGCTGAGAGGCATGTTGAGTCCATGGAATATTTTATATTTTGCCACAAGTTGCGGGAAAATTACAAACTTTTTTTTTTTTTTTTACACAAAGTTGTCACTAAATGATATATTGCTCACACATGCTATGGGCATATGTGAAATGACACCCTAAAATAAATTCTGCTGCTTCTCCTGAGTACGGGGATACCACATATGTGGGACTTTTTGGGAGCCTAGCCGCGTACGGGGCCCCGAAAACCAAGCACCGCCATCAGGCTTTCTAAGGGCGTAAATTTTTGATTTCACTTCTCACTACCTATTACAGTTTTAAAGGCCATAAAATGCCAAGATGGCACAAAACCCCCACAAATGACCCCATTTTAGAAAGTAGACACCCCAAGTTATTTGCTGAGAGGCATGTTGAGCCCATGGAATATTTTATATTTTGCCACAAGTTGCGGGAAAATTACAAACTTTTTTATTTTATTTTATTTTTTCACAAAGTTGTCACTAAATGATATATTGCTCACGCATGCCATGGGCATATGTGAAATGACACCCCAAAATAAATTCTGCTGCTTCTCCTGAGTACGGGGATACCACATATGTGGGACTTTTTGGGAGCCTAGCCGCGTACAGGGCCCCAAAAACCAAGCACCGCCTTCAGGCTTTCTAAGGGCGTTACAGTTTTGAAGGCCATAAAATGCCAAGATGGCACAAACCCCCCCCAAATGACCCCATTTTGGAAAGTAGACACCCCTAAATTTACGGGTACACTAGTGAGACTAGGTAATAAATGGCGGGTGCCCTGAAACTATAAAAAAATAACTAACCAACCAGCGTCACCTGTAACAGTTATATGGTGATCACTGGTGAAAGGGTTAACTAGGGGGCAATCAGGGGGCTTTATGCGGTAGTATATGGGGGTCCCTGGCGCTATAAAAAGCTGCGGCGAACCTAAATACCTACCTGCCTAACTAGCGTCACCTGTGACACTAATACAGCGATCAGAAAAACGATCGCTTATTAGGCTGGGTTCACACTGGAGCGATGCGGGAAAGCCACGAATCCGCGGCGGGTTCCCGCATCGCATGCCTCCCGGCGGCAGTTCACACTGCCCTATGCGAACTGCTGGGAGTGTCAGTGAAATGTTAATGACACCCCCAGATCAGTTCGCATATCGCAGTGCGATCTGCAAACTCGGATCGCATGGTGTGAACACCCATGCGATCCGATTCTGCTGCGAACCAAAAAAAGGGTCCTGTGCGAGTTTGCGGCGGGTGCGGCGGGTGCGGCGGGTGCAACGCGAATTCAGCCATACTATCTGTATGGCTGAACTCGAATCGCACAGAGATCGGATGTGATTTGCACTGCAGTGTGGTGCGAATCACATCCGTTCTCATAAACCGCTGCAATGTGAACCCAGCCTTAGTGACACTGGCGACAGGGGGTGATCACGGGGTTAAACCTTTATTGGGGGGGTTAGGGGGGTACCTTAGAACTAAAGGGGGCTAACCCTAACTGCCCTAACAGTTATTACAGTCACAAATGACACCCGCCGGGTGATCAGGGGGTTAAACCTTTATTAGGTAATAAATGGCGGGTGCCCTGAAACTATAAAAAAATAACTAACCAACCAGCGTCACCTGTAACAGTTATATCGTGATCACTGGTGAAAGGGTTAACTAGGGGGCAATCAGGGGGCTTTATGCGGTAGTATATGGGGGTCCCTGGCGCTATAAAAAGCTGCGGCAAACCTAAATACCTACCTGCCTAACTAGCGTCACCTGTGACACTAATACAGCGATCAGAAAAACGATCGCTTATTAGGCTGGGTTCACACTGGAGCGATGCGGGAACGCCACGAATCCGCGGCGGGTTCCCGCATCGCATGCCTTCCGGCGGCAGTTCACACTGCCCTATGCGAACTGCTGGGAGTGTCAGTGAAATGTTAATGACACCCCCAGATCAGTTCGCATATCGCAGTGCGATCTGCAAACTCGGATCGCATGGTGTGAACACCCATGCAATCCGATTCTGCTGCGGACCAAAAAAAGGGTCCCGTGCGAATTTGCGGCGGGTGCGGCGAATGGCTGAACTCGAATTGCAGAGATCGGATGTGATTTGCACTGCAGTGCGGTGCGAATCACATCCGTTCTCATAAACCGCTGCAATGTGAACCCAGCCTTAGTGACACTGGCGACGGGGGGTGATCACGGGGTTAAACCTTTATTGGGGGGGGTTAGGGGGGTACATTAGAACTAAAGGGGGCTAACCCTAACTGCCCTAACAGTTATTACAGTCACAAATGACACCAATGCAAAAAAAAAAAATGCATTGGTGTCACTGTGACTGGGGGGGCAGGGGTAATTGGGGGGGTGATCGGGGGGTAAAGGGGGGGTGTGAGTGTGCCTGGCATGTTCTACTGTGAAGTGTCGTGTTGGTGCAACTCACCGATCCTCTCTCCTCGGTGCCGGAACGAAAAATACCGACACGAGGAGAGATTACATCACTTCCTCTGCCTGTGTTTACATTACAGGAGAGGAAGTGATGTCACGAAGGATTTCCATTCGTCGGGAGCGATCGCGAGGGGGTGGCCATGAATGAATGGCCGCCCCCTCATCCCGGATCGCTCCCGAACGAATACCGACCGCCGCAGGCACCGGGGGGGGCCCGATCGGGCCCCCCACCCGCGGGAAGGCAGGGACTTATATATACGCCCATATGCCTGCCCGTGACATTCTGTCGACGTATATCGTCGTGCGGCGGTCGGCAAGTGGTTAATATACTGAGGGGGACTCGTCAAGGATGTCCACTTTCGCCATTATTATTTGCTTTACTCATTGAACCTTTAGCACAAAGAATTAGGATGGAACCCACTATAACAGGTATTGAAATGGGTGGCTTTCATCATAAGCTCTGTTTATTCGCAGACGATATTCTCCTTTTTCTATCTTCTCCACATGTTTCGGCCCCAAATCTTATGGTTGTACTACAAGAATTTTCATTTATTTCGGGCCTTAAGGTCAATATTCAAAAATCTTTAGCATTAAACATTTCACTTGTCGAAAAAGATAAACAATCTTTACAAAATTCACTACCCTTTAAGTGGGTAGATCATAGCCTCCCATATCTGGGTGTGCAGTTTACTCCTAACCCCTCCGATTTATTTGCAGCTAATTACTCAGCTCTATTAAAAAATATTACAAGGTCGTTATCTAATTGGTCATCAATGCAGATATCATGGTTTGGGAAAATCAATATCATAAAAATGTCTGTTCTTCCGAAACTTTTATATTTATTCAGAACTCTCCCGATTCATATTCCTGCATATTTTCTTAGGCTGATTCAACAAAAAGTAACGAAATTTACTTGGGGGAAAATAAAATCCAGACTTCACAAAAAAACACTTGTTCTCCCCAAAGCTTTGGGTGGTTTGGGATTCCCAGACTTTAACATATATTATAAGGCAGCTCAATTATCTCAATTAACAAAATATCACTCTTCTACAGAGATTCCTTTATGGGTCCTCATTGAAGCTGTAGACTGTGATCCTCTTCCTATAAACAATATATTATGGTTACAACCTGCGGATCGTAAGTCTATAAATAACCCCATTTCTAAGCACTCTCTATCTATATGGGATAGGTATAGAAATTCACATGGTCTGCAATCTCCACAAAATCCGCTATTATCTTTCCACAAGAATCCGACTTTTTACCCAGCCTGGAAATATCCCAAAACCTTTAAAGCTTGGTCTAAGGCTGGTATCACTTGTCTATATAATTTAACTTCAACTACATCAATAAAATCTTTTACAGATCTATGTGAATTATATAAGCTTCCACAATCAGAAATATTCAGATATCTCCAAATCAAAGATTTTTATACTCCTCTTCTCAATTTAAATGTAAACTTACATAATATTTCTCAATTTGAAAGATTTTGTCTCAAGGAACCACATGCTAAAGGTCGTATTACATCATTGTATACACAATTGATATCTAATTCTAATACTGTTATACCTAAATATGTGGCTAGGTGGGAAAAAGATTTGGATTGTACGATCGATTCTAGGTCTTGGTACAACATATGGTCTTTCACAAAATCTTCCTCTATAAATATATTGGCGTCTGAATCATCATATAAAGTTCTCACACGCTGGTATTTGGTTCCTGCGAGAATCGCCAAATTCTCAACAGACAACATTGGCCTCTGCTTTCATGGCTGTCCAGAAAAAGGTACCTATATACATACCTGGTGGCATTGCTCAATTGTACAATCATTTTGGAAAAAGATCTTTCTGATAATTACAACATTTTTTGATCGTCCAATTTTTCCAGACCCAATTATAGCTCTCCTTAATTTAAAACCAGCCTTTCTGAATCAGAAACAATTCAAATTAGTTCTTACACTCCTGATAGCCGCAAAGCAGACTATAGCCAATGCGTGGAAAACAGATGTGGTGAATATTGCAGAAACCAAACGTAGAATGAAACAATCTTTCATCTATGCTAAAATGGACGCTATAGATAAAAACCAGATGACAAAGTTTGATATCATATGGAAACCCTGGATTAAATATTATACGTCAGATAATATTGACAACCGAGTTTTATTGTTATGGTGATTAAGATTTTTTATAGAATTACAACATTACATGATATATAAAACCTCCTCCGGAGAATTATTCCCTCCCCTTCCCCTCCTATATACCTTTTATGTTCTTCCCTTACTATATAAAACTTACTATAAACATACTTTAGAAGTTATGGTCAAAACTTTAAAATCATATATTTTATTTTAGACATATTTATATTTTCTTGGGATTAAAATGTTTAAAACTCAGCTATAAGAATGTTTTCAAATTCTAAAATATATAAGGCCATTTATTGTCATTCCCACGAGAATATGTTGAAATTCTTCTTTGCTTTGTATCATCCGTACTTCAATATGTCTACTTTTTATTTCTGGTATCACATAATTTGTCTTATATTCTGTACATGTAATTTATTTTAACATAAAAGAAAAAATTTTGAACAAGAAAAAAAGGTTCCTGGCACTATTTTGACCAATTTCAGGTGCAACTTGGCTGACATCTGTGCATAAAGTTGCACAGATGTCAGCCAAGTTGCACCTGAAATCACACGGACATGCATCTTTGAAATTCTGCGATTTCAAGTGAAGTCACACGATTTCAAAGTCGGATTCAGTGTCAACAGGAGCGAAGTTACCACACTTAGTACACCATCATTGCCTTTTGCAGGGTTATGTTGTATCTCATTTTCATGGTGTGTTTCTACACTGATATTTGTAGGACATTCTATAGTAGAACATTTTTGCAGGGCAGGCCAAATCCATGACTGAATTGACTGGAACAACTGATTAATTTCTTGGAATACCTGACTCCATTTACCCACTTTTCAGCATGTTTTTATCATAGAGGTCCACATACTTCTCTATCAGTGACCTTAATTATTTAAACTTTTTGTTCAATAATGAAAACACAAAATGTAAAATGGTGTTAGTATTGTTTGATAAAGAAATATTTTATTTACTATAACGACTTAAAGAGGAAGTAAACTCTCCCACTCTGATGCTTCTTTTCATTTAGCCCATTATAATAAGTAATTATCAAAGTATAGCCACTGTAATCCAGCCCAAATCGCATATTACTTACTGTTTAAAGAAACTTAAAAAAAACTTGTTTCCAGGAGTTAGGCAGCGCCATCTTAAGTATTGTTTTCTGAGTCCACAGTGGAGTGTATTTCCGCCCTTACATTGAGCACTTCCTGTACTGCCAAGTCTCCTTCTCAATCCAATGTTTCTATGGCAACCCTGCTTCCCTGTTCATAGCTGACTTGTTTATTTCATAGTATTTACTTGTGCTGATTGCCTAGTGTTTGCCTGTATGAGTCCTATCAGATTCAGCTGATAAGACTGCAGTACTGCTGTCCCATGCCCTTCTTTACACTGTATGTGAGGTCACATGGTTACATGGTGTGTAGGAGGAAGCTCTGAGTGATTAGCAGCCTCCTGAGAGTTCAGTGCTATGTGCCGTAGGAAGTCCTGATAACAGATAGATAAGACATAGAGTGCTGTAAATCAGGGGAGATCGGGGCATGCTCAGTGACGTCATTCTAAAGAACAAAAAGGATTACAACAATACTAAGCAAGTAAGGAGATATCTACAAGCATTGTCCATTAGGGTTTTTTATGCTGATTCACATGGGACAAAGTTGTAGGGGGGAGGGTTTACAACCACTTTAAGGAAATTTATATGTATATGTTAAGTCATCATATGTTATATCAAAAATTGTAATTACATGCCCCTGTTAAACAGAGGCAGAAAAATTGGGCCTTGGGCTGTGGTGGTGGTGGTGCCACAACACTTTAACCCCTCACAGATACTCTTGTTGGGTGCAGGAATGGGCCCTGCTGTGAAATATTGGGCCTTGGGCGGTGGTGGTGGTGCCCTAAACCAAAAATATTGTGGGAAGAAAGTATCATCAAGATTGAGGAGGAATAGGATAGTCAGCATAGGCAGTCTTCAAGGGATTCCACATCCATAGAAAATGCAATCAGTTACATCAGCATCAGGTGCTTGATAACTGCTGATCCAAGAATGATTCATTTTTATGAATGTGAGCCTATCAACCGAGTCTATGGACAGGCGCACTTTGTGATCGGTTACAAACTCTCCAGCAGCACTAAATGTGCATGCAGAAAGAACCCTGGATGCAGGACAGGCCAGTTGCTCAACTGCATATTGAGTAAGTTCTGGCCAGTGGTCCATCCTCAAGACCCAGTAACTTAGTGGATGCTCTGTTGGAAAGGTCTCCAAGTCTGCTCTTGCCACTAGATATTCCTGCACCATGTAATGCAGATGCTGGCGATGGTTGCTTGAACCAATCAGACTTTGGCGCTGAGGACTGAAAAATAGTTTAAAGGCATCGGTCAGCCGGCCACCTTCTCCACCGCTCTTCCTCTGACTGAAAGAAGCCTCAGCAACACGTTGTCCAGCACAAAGAAATTGTAACCTCCCAAGTAGGGATGAGCATCGTGTTCGAGTCGAACATACGTTCGACTCGAACATCGGCTGTTCACCTGTTCGGCGAATTCTGAACGTTATGGGCCGTTCGCGCCAAATTCGTGTGGCGCTCACGGCCCACAATGCACTGCGTCATCGCAGTGCATTGCTGGCTCATGATTGGCCAAGCATGCACTGTGACCCCGCATGCTTGGCCAATCACAGCGCCAGCAGCGTGGAGAGCCATAATTGGCCACAGGCAGGATGCCTGTGGCCAATCATAGCTCAGGCTGCGTAGTACACGCCCCACACTATATAAGGCCGCCAGCGCGGCGGCCTAGTGTAGTGTGTTGGCGTCTGAAGCAGTTAGTGGATGTTCTGTGTACCTTCAACACAGTACACATCGATCGTTTTCGGCCGATTTTCGATCTTGCTGTTGTGTAGTGGTTGTTGTCTGTGTGCCCTGACATACACCGCTATATTCACCTCACCTATATAGCTAGTGATCTATCTTTTATAATAGAGCTTGCAGTCAGTAGTGTTAGGAGCTTGTGCGTGCTGTCTGCGTGCTCTGTACCCAGTACACACCGCTATATCCACCTACATAGCTCTTCTCTATTTGAGCCCACTTGCCATCTGCAGGAGTTATTGGAAGTTGTGTGTGCCTCCAGCACAGCACAGTATACATCTGTATATACCCCTTTATCTCTGGTGTTTTATAAAAAAGGCATCTGCAGGAGTTAGTGGGTTTTTTGTGCCTCCAGCACAATATACACCTGCATCTACCCTTTATTGCTGTTCTCTAATAGAGGCATCTGCAGGGCTTAGTGGGTGTTGTGTGACTCAATTACAGTATACCCCTTTATCTCTGGTGTTCTATAATAAAGGCATCTGCAGGAGTTAGTGGGTGTTGTGTGACTCCAGCACAATATACACCTGTATCTACCGTTTATTGCTGTTCTCTAATAGAGCCATCTGCAGGGCTTAGTGGGTGTTGTGTGACTCCATTACACTGCTGTTTTACCCAACTCCCATCAGGCCATTACCATGTCTGGAAGGCCAGCAAGGAGAGGCAGACAGGCGCGAGCTGATAAAAGACGGCAAGCAGGCTCTGTGTCTAGAGACAACAGTGCTGATCGTGGACGCGGTGCATTGTCATCAGCACGTGGCCATGGGACACGCTTGTCCTTCTTTTCGGCAGCTGGACATGTTGAACCGCAACATGCCAACGACTTGGTAGAGTGGATGACCAAGCCCTCTTCATCCTCCTCATCCTCTCTCACCCAGTCTCAGGGTACTAGCAAAGCAGCTGCCAACGCATCGTCTTCCCTCCTCTCAATGTCATCATCAGTGACTCCTTCCCTAGACCCACCACGTTCTCCTGAGGAGTCTCCTGAACTCTTTGAGCACAGTGTTGGGTACATGCTCCAGGAGGATGCCCAGTGTTTTGTGGGCTCTGATGATGACACTCAGCTAGAGGAAGGCAGTAGCGTGAGCGCAGAGAGAGGGGATGCTCAAGAAGGACAGCAATCTGGCAGTCATGTTCCACAAGGTGCAGCATACTGCCAGGTTTGCTACAGCGATGAAGAGGGAGGGGATGATGAGGGCACTGACTCCACATGGGTGCCTGGTAGGAGAGAGGAGGAGGAGGAGGAGGAGGAGGAGGCACATGTCCAATGAGGCAGGATGACCAGCTTAGGGGCAGCACACCGACTGAATCACACCGCAGAGCTCCGCCTGTGCAGGGCGCTGCCTCTGTGCGTTATTCTAAAAGTTCTTTGGCGTGGGCCTTTTTTGAGACGAGTGCATCAGATCGCACTGCTGTTATTTGCAACATATGTCTCAAGCGTATCTCGCGTGGCCAAAACATCAGCCGCTTGGGCACCACATGCTTGACCAGACATATGTTGACCTGCCATGCAGCTCGTTGGCAAGCGTACCTCAAAGACCCACACCAAAGAACAAAGCGGACCTCTCCTTGCTCCTCATCAGCTGGCATCTCCAACCCCACTAGACCTTCAGTCCTCTCTGAAACCTGCTCTGAGAGGAATGAAGGTGTAGAATTAGGTGTGTCACAGCCAAGTGCTCTCGGGAACTGTCACGTACCTGGTGGTTGAGCCCACGGATGCTGGGAGCGGCTACTCGTATTCCTCCGGCTCAGGAACTCCTGGTAGAGGATACAGAGGTTCTAGAGCGCGGAAGGGGCACAAGTGCCAAGCAGGACACAGGTGTAAAGCTCCGGGTGCAGGAGAGGAGCAGATGCAGCAGGAACAGCGACCAGCAGGCGATGAGATCGGCAGAAGACGCACACGCTGGAGCAGCGGGGAAGGTGTTCTGTAGTACGGCTCCTCACGACAGACCCGTAAGCAGGTAAGGCAGGATACCGGAAGACTGGCACCGTAGAGGGACCACAGACTGGACGAAGTGGTGAACAAGCCGGGTCAGGAACAGGCAGGCAGGTAGGTACCGAATCAGCAGGCAGAAGAATCGTCAGACAAGCCGGGGTCGGAGGCAGGCAGCAAACAAGGGATCGTCAGTATAAGCCGGGTCACAGGAACGAGCAAGTAGTAAGCAGGAGCAGAGGGGTCACGACAGGAACACTGTAGACCGGACAGCAAGGAGGCAAGGCAACAGGTCCCCTTAAGTAACCCCTTTGGCGCCAAGAGCCGTCACGGCGCGCTCCCGCGTACACGCGTGCTCCCGCGGATCCGCTGACCCGCGCGCGCCCAGCAACACCAGCGCGCACCCGCATGCACCCACCTGTGTTAGCGCGCGCCCGCGTGCGCCCAATAGCACTGACGCGCACCCGCGTGCGCCCATCAGGACATCTGCGCACCCGCGTGCGCCCACCTATGTTGGCGCGCACCCGCCTATGTTGGCGCGCACCCGCGTGCGCCCACCTGCATTAGCGCGCACCCGCGTGCGCCCACCTGCGTTAACGCGCACCCGCGTGCGCCCACCTGCGTTAACGTGCACCCGCGTGCGCCGACAGACACTCATAACAGGGGCTTTGCAGCCCGAACCTTCAGTAGCGGACAGATGGCTGGGCTGACCTTCTTGACATTGCCCCCCCCAAGGGGCAGCCCCCGGATGCCCAACTGGGCCAGCTTAGCTGGGTGCGCTCTCTTGAAGGCCCGGATCAGCTTTTCAGTATGAATATTACTTTCCGGCTCCCAAGAGTTATCTTCAGGACCGTATCCCTTCCATTTCACCAGGTACTGGACCTGTCCCCGTCTCTTCCTGCAGTCCAGAATTGACTCTACTTCGAATTCGACTTCTCCGTCGATCAGGACAGGTTCAGGTGGACCAACGTCTCTGCCAACGAAGGGATCTGGGACAGCGGGTTTAAGAAGAGCCACATGGAAAACCGGATGGACCCGGAAAGACTCTGGTAGTTGCAACTCGTACGCCACGCTGTTGATCTTCCTCTTAACCGGAAAAGGACCAATAAACTTGGGACCCAGTTTCCTGGAGGGACATGCCAGCTTTAGGTTCAGGGTTGACAGCCAAACTTGATCCCCAGGCTCCAGGCTAAGTTCCCCTCTCCTCTTTCTATCAAAGATCCGTTGGTAATATTCCTGAGTTCTGGACATTGTTTCCCGAAGAAGCTTGTTGTTGTTGCTGAAGAAGGTCAAAGTTTCCTGAACGGCAGGTACCGAACATTCCGGGAGATTATTTGTTAGAAACAGGGGGTGAAATCCGTAATTTGCAAAGAAAGGGGTTTGTTTGGTGGTGGAGTGGACAGAATTATTGTAGGCAAACTCAGCGAGAGGTAAGAGGGAGACCCAATCATCTTGAGAGAAAGATGAGAAGCAACGTAAGTACTGTTCCAAAGTTTGATTTGTTCTTTCCGTCTGGCCATTAGTCTGCGGATGATAAGCAGAGGAAAAGGAAAGGTTGATCTCCAGGGAACCACATAACGCCCTCCAGAACCTTGAAGTAAACTGTACCCCCCGATCAGAGACAATGTCCACAGGGATCCCATGAAGCCTCACAATTTCTCTAACAAATACCTTAGCAGTCTCAGCAGCGGAGGGGGTACCTTTCATGGGAAGGAAGTGCGCCATCTTTGAGAGCCTGTCCACAACTACGAAGATGGTAGAATGGTCTTCAGAAAGAGGCAGTTCAACAATAAAATCTATGGAGATCATCCTCCATGGTCTTTTAGGGACAGGCAGAGGTTTCAGCAGACCCCAGACCTTGGATCTGCTGCCCTTGTTTCTCGAGCAGACCGTGCAGGATTCCACATAATTCTTGCAGTCCTTTGCCAGTTGTGGCCACCAAAAGGTCCGCTGCAGGAGTTCAAGTGATTTGATTAGCCCGAAATGACCGGCCAACTTATGGTCATGGCAGGCGCTGAGAACAGCTACCCGTACCCCCTGGAGTACAAAGATCTTGTCCAGATGCCACAAAAGATTGTCTCTTGCCTGCAGAGTGACACCAGGAGGAGGAGAGACATGGAGTGAGGCCCGTTTGATCTGGTCCAACAGGTTTTCCTGAAGTAAAAGGAAATTCCCGGAAGATAGGATAGTATCCGGGGGAGAAGAGGCTTCAGGTCCGCAAAACATCCTCGAGAGGGCATCCGGCTTGGTATTTTTCGACCCAGGTCTGTAGGTTATATGAAAAGAAAATCGAGTAAAAAAGAGTGCCCACCTGGCCTGACGTGGTTTTAGCCTCTTAGCGACCTTCAGGTACTCGAGATTCTTGTGATCCGTAAAAATGAGGATGGGGTGTGCTGCTCCTTCCAGAAGGTACCTCCATTCCTCGAGTGCCGATTTGATGGCCAACAGCTCCCGATCTCCCACATCATAATTCCTTTCAGTTTCCGAAAGCTTGCGGGAGAAGAATGCCACCGGATGCAGGAGGGCCTTGGAACCTTGCCTCTGTGAAAGAACAGCCCCAACCGCAATTTCAGAAGCGTCGACCTCTAAGATGTAGGGTAGAGCTGGATCAGGGTGCTTCAGGATTGATGCCGAGGTGAACAGCTTCTTGAGGGCCACAAAAGCCTCCTGGGCTTCGGAAGTCCAGTGGAACCGATAGCCCTGCTTTGTGAGCTTCGTGATGGGGGAGATGATGGTAGAGAACCCCCTGATGAATTTCCGGTAAAAGTTGGCGAAGCCCACGAAACGTTGAACGCCCTTCTTATCAGAGGGGGCAGGCCAATCCAGAATGGCGGAAACCTTTTGTGGGTCCATTTGAATGCCTTCCACAGAGATAATCAAGCCCAGAAACGGAATACTCTGCTGCTCAAACACACATTTTTCTGGTTTTGCGTAAAGGCCATGACAACGTAATCTGATTAACACCTTTTTGACGTGCTCACGGTGCTCGGACAGAGAAGAGGAAAAGATCAAGATGTCATCAAGGTAAATTATAACAAACAAGTCAAGATAGTCCCTGAAGATGTCATTCACGAAGTGCTGGAATGTAGCAGGTGCATTGCATAGTCCAAAGGGCATGACCAGGTACTCAAAATGCCCGAACCGGGTGCGAAAGGCAGTCTTCCACTCATCGCCGCTTCGGATACGAATCAGGTTATAGGCCCCGCGAAGATCCAGCTTAGTAAATACCGCCGCCGTCCCTAGTCTCTGGAATAGTTCGGGTACCAGAGGTAGAGGGTACCGATTCTTGATAGTTATTTTATTCAGTTCCCGATAATCAACGCAGGGGCGCAGAGAGTGGTCTTTCTTCTCTACAAAGAAGATTCCAGCTCCCGCGGGGGAGGTAGAAGGTCGGATGAATCCCCTTTCCAAGTTCTCATCAATATACATCTTCAAGGTGCCCAACTCCAGCTCAGTTAGAGGAAAGATCCTTCCGAAAGGGATTTCGGCCCCCGGAAGGAGCTCAATCGGACAATCGTAAGGTCTATGTGGCGGGAGAGTTTCGGCACCTTTCTTGTTGAAAACGTCCAAAAACTCGTGGTAGGCCTCAGGAACAGATTGGAGAATTTCCTTGTCAGCTTCCAGGCACAACAAAGAAGGGGAAATATCGGTAGGCTTAATCAAGCAATGCTGGTTGCAATAGGGAGAGGAGAAGTTAATCTTCCCGGTACACCAGTCCACTTGAGGGTTATGGGCCTTCAGCCAGGGCATGCCAAGGATGATTGGGAATAAGGGAGAATCAATAATGTCCAGGCATAAAAGTTCTTGATGGTTCTCCGAGATGGTGGTCAACAGGGGTCTTGTTTCCTGTGTAACTGGCCCGGACTTAAGAAAAGATCCGTCGGCCAAGTGTACTGAAAGTCCCTTCGCCCGTGGACGCAGGGGAACGTGGTTCTTGATGGCAAAGGTCAAGTCCATGAAGCCACTGCAAGCTCCAGAATCAATAATTGCGGTGGCCCGAATACTCCTTCCTGGAAGCTGTAAGAGAGCGGAAACAGCCAGATGAGAAGCATAATCAGGTAAGGTGGATACAGGTACAGGGGTAGTGGCTTGGCTGGGCAGGTCCTTACATAGTGTCCTGGTTCCCCGCAGTACAGGCACAGATTATTAGTCCTCCTACGCAGACGTTCTTCCGGCGTGAGAGAGGGCCGTAGGAGACCAAGTTGCATAGGTTCGGAAGAATCGGAGGAAGAAGACACCGGAGCAGAAGAAGCTGGCTGAGGGCAACTGGGGACTCGAGGAAGCATCCAAACAGGACGGGAAGGACCGGCAGAGCGTTCTGATCTCCGTTCTCTTAATCTCCTGTCGATCTGTATGGAGAGGTTAATGAGAGCTTCTAAAGTCTCTGGGATGCCCACACGGGCCAGCTCGTCCTTTGAGTTTTCAGAGAGACCTGCACGAAATTGGAAGTGCAGGGCGACGTCGTTCCAGTTGGTATCGGCACTCCACCGCCTGAACTCAGTTACATAGTCCTCTACAGGTCTGCGGCCCTGCTGTAAGGAGTGCAAGGCCGCTTCTGCGGTAGCTGTCAACTGAGGGTCCTCATAAAGCTGGGACATTGCCTGGAAGAAGGAGTCCAAGTTATCAAGAGAGGCATGCTTCTGCTCGAGAAGACAGTGGGCCCAAGACTGAGGTTCCCCTAGTAACAAGGAAATGACGAACCCCACCTTAGTGGCTTCAAGAGAGAAAGTCCGGGGTTGCAGGGCAAAGAATAAACCGCAGGCGTTACGGAATGCCCTGAATTTGCTTTGATCCCCTGAGAACCTCTCAGGCGTGGGGACCCTTGGTTCGGGTGGCATCATTACCACGGACGGAGTGGGAGCTGGACCTGATGAAGGTGGTGAAGATGCCGACAAATCCTGAACTTGACCCTCCAGACGGTTGTACCCTTCTTGTAGGTTCTTCACAGCCTGAGTGAGACCAGCAAGGTGGCGGCAAAGTTCATCCATCGGGGAGGCTCCCGACGTGGGCTCGGACATGGCTGTCCGGTACTGTCACGTACCTGGTGGTTGAGCCCACGGATGCTGGGAGCGGCTACTCGTATTCCTCCGGCTCAGGAACTCCTGGTAGAGGATACAGAGGTTCTAGAGCGCGGAAGGGGCACAAGTGCCAAGCAGGACACAGGTGTAAAGCTCCGGTGCAGGAGAGGAGCAGATGCAGCAGGAACAGTGACCAGCAGGCGATGAGATCGGCAGAAGACGCACACGCTGGAGCAGTGGGGAAGGTGTTCTGTAGTACGGCTCCTCACGACAGACCCGTAAGCAGGTAAGGCAGGATACCGGAAGACTGGCACCGTAGAGGGACCACAGACTGGACGAAGTGGTGAACAAGCCGGGTCAGGAACAGGCAGGCAGGTAGGTACCGAATCAGCAGGCAGAAGAATCGTCAGACAAGCCGGGGTCGGAGGCAGGCAGCAAACAAGGGATCGTCAGGATAAGCCGGGTCACAGGAACGAGCAAGTAGTAAGCAGGAGCAGAGGGGTCACGACAGGAACGCTGTAGACCGGACAGCAAGGAGGCAAGGCAACAGGTCCCCTTAAGTAACCCCTTTGGCGCCAAGAGCCGTCACGGCGCGCCCAGCAACACCAGCGCGCACCCGCATGTGCCCACCTGTGTTAGCGCGCACCCGCGTGCGCCCAATAGCACTAACGCGCACCCGTGTGCGCCCATCAGGACATCTGCGCACCCGCGTGCGCCCACCTATGTTGGCGCGCACCCGCGTGCGCCCACCTGCGTTAGAGCGCACCCGAGTGCGCCCACCTGCGTTAACGCGCACCCGCGTGCGCCCACCTGCGTTAACGCGCACCCGCGTGCGCCGACAGACACTCATAACAGGGGCTTTGCAGCCCGAACCTTCAGTAGCGGACAGATGGCTGGGCTGACCTTCTTGACAGGAACTCTGCTAGCGGTACACCCACGTCCGATTATAGCAGGCAAATGTCCCTGCCCCAGCTGCTGGACCGGCGAAAGAAGTTCACACCCAGCCATCCACATGCCCAGCGGTTGAATGCTAGCTTGGCTATATTGCTAGCACTTCAACTGCTGCCTTTTCAGTTGGTAGACTCGGCCCCCTTCCGTGAGTTTGTACAATGTGCGGTTCCTCAGTGGTAGGTCCCTAAACGCCACTTTTTCTCATGGAAGGTGATTCCGGCTCTCTACCGGCATGTGGAAGGCAATGTCCTTGCCTCGCTGGACAGGGCGGTCAGCGGTAAGGTGCATATTACCGCTGACTCATGGTCCAGCAGGCATGGACAGGGACGTTACCTGTCTTTCACGGACCATTGGGCCACTCTTCTGGCAGCTGGGAAGGATGCAGGACAAGGTGCAGTAGTGTTGGAGGTTGTTCCGCCACCACGCCTCCAAAATGCTACTATTGGTTGTGACACACCTCTCTCCTCCACCCCCTCCTCTTCTTCTTCCTCCATGGCCTCTTCCAGTGCTCTGTCCTCAGAACCAGCGGTGCTTCGTAGGCGTTCCAGGGGCTACGCAAGTACTCAGGCAAAACTATGCCATGCCGTGCTTGCGCTGGTTTGTTTGGGGGACAGGAGCCACACTGGGGCAGATGTTTTGTCAGCTCTGCAGGGGCAGGCCGAGAGGTGGTTGACGCCACGCCAGCTTAAGCCAGGAAGGGTGGTTTGTGACAATGGCACCAACCTCCTCTCCGCCCTCCGACAGGGACAACTGACCCATGTGCCCTGTGTAGCTCACGTCCTTAACCTGGTGGTGCAGCAGTTCTTGGGCAGGTACCCCAGCTTAAAGGATGTACTGAAGCAGGCCAGGAAAGTATGTGTGCATTTCCGCCGATCATTTAATGCCTGTGCTCGGCTGGCTGAGCTCCAAAAGGAGTTGAACCTGCCCAAGAACAGCCTTATATGTGACATGCCCACCGGGTGGAACTCAACGTTGGCCATGCTGCAGCGGCTGCACACGCAGCAGAGGGCCATCAATGAGTACCTGTGCGACTACGGCACCAGGACAGGGTCAGGGGAGCTCGGTTTTTACTCACCATGCCAGTGGGGCATGATCAGGGATGCATGCACTGTCCTGTCACCATTTGAGGAGGCCACAAGGATGGTGAGCAGTGACAGTGCATGCATCAGTGACACTGTACCTCTTGTCCACCTCTTGGAGCATACGCTGCGTGGAATAATGGACAGGGCACTTGAGGCAGAACAGAGGCAGGAAGAGGAGGACTTCCTTGCCTCTCAAGGCCCCCTTTATCCAGACAGTGTTCCTGCTGTGCCACCCATCACACAGGAAGAGGATGAGGAGGAGGAAGAGGAGGAGGAGGATGATTGTGTCAGCATGGAGGTGGAGGCTGGCACTCAGCATCAGCAGCAGCAGCAGCAGCTGTCTTGTAGGGATGATTTACAGTCCCAAGAAACACGTGGACTTGTACGTGGCTGGGAGGAGGTAGCTGCGGATCATGTTGTCCTTAGTGACCCAGAGGACTCCGGACCGAATGCCTCAGCTAACCTACGCTGCATGGCCTCCCTGATCCTGCAAAGCCTGCGGAAGGATCCTCGTATTCTTCGGATCAAGGAGAGGGACCATTACTGGCTGGCCACTCTCCTTGATCCACGGTACAAGGGTAAGGTTGCCGACCTTATCTTGCCATCGCAGAGGGAGCAGAGGATGAGACATCTCCGGGAGGCCTTGCAGAAAGGTCTGTGCAACGCGTTCCCAGAGACTGGGAGGTTACAAACTCCTGGTCCTGGACGACGTGTTGCTGAGGCATCGGTCAGAAGGAGCGGTGGAGAAGGTGGCGGTCTGACTGATGCTTTCAGACAATTTTTTAGTCCGCAGCCCCAAGGTATGATCAGTTCCAGCAACCATCGCCAGCGTCTGATTTACATGGTGCAGGAATACCTAGGGGCAAGGTCAGACTTGGACACCTTTCCCACCGAAAATCCTCTGGCTTACTGGGTCTTGAGGATGGATCACTGGCCAGAGCTTGCACAGTATGCAATTGAGCTACTGGCCTGTCCTGCATCCAGCGTTCTTTCGGAACGCACCTTCAGTGCTGCTGGTGGCTTTGTTACCGATCACAGGGTGCGCCTGTCCACCGAATCAGTTGATCGACTGACCTTCATCAAGATGAATCAGTCTTGGATCACCCACAGCTACCAAGCACCTGAAGCTGATGTAACAGAATAATTTTTTTTGAAATATCACATACCTTCAAGACTGCCTATGCTGAGTGACTGTCCTGTTATGTTGATTGTCTATCCTCTTCCTCCTCCGCTGATATGTTGGAAGAACATTTCTGGTTCTGGGTGATGCCATTAGCCCAATTTTTCTGCCCCTGTTTAACAGGGGCGTTTAAGTACAATTTTTGATGCAATGTTTTGCAGCAGGGCTAATTCCTGCAATAAAACTAGAGTATATGGGAGAGGTTGTAGTGTCGTGGCACCAGCACCAGTGCCTAAGGCCCAATTTTTCTGCCCCTGTTTAACAGGGGCGTTTAAGTACAATTTTTGATGCAATGCTTTGCAGCAGGGCTAATTTCTGCAATAAAACTAGAGTATATGGGAGAGGTTGCAGTGTCGTGGCACCAGCACCAGTGCCTAAGGCCCAATTTTTCTGCCCCTGTTTAACAGGGACATGTAATTACAATTCTTGATATAATATTTCACAGGAGGGCCCGTTCCTGTGCCCACCCAGAGTAACTGTGAGGACTTATAGTGTTGTGGCACCAGCACCACAACCACCAAAGGTCAATTTTTCTACCACTGTTCAACAATGGCATGTAATTACAATTCTTGATATAATCGTTCACAGCAGGGCGCTCCAGCGCCCAGCAAGAGTCACTTTGAGGGCTTACAATGTTGTGGCAAAACCAACACCTTGTTCCGCCATTTCTGCAGAGCATATAGGACAGGCCCCTACTTTCAAACATCCAACTTACAAACATCTCCTACTTGCAAACGGAAGGAGACAACAGCAAGTGAGATGAAAAAAGATGGACGACAAAACAAATTATACAGGGGTGATAACCCTTCCCTATGTTTTCCAAAAAGCTTAAAAATAGTTTTTTTGACTGGAGCTACACTTTAAAAATGTACCAGTTGAAAATTACAAACAGATTCAACTTAACACAACAAACCTACACAGTCCCTGTCTTGTTTGCACCGCCTGTATACTGCTGTTCTGAGTATATAGGGCCTGGGGGCCACACGCATTTCCTTTTTTTAGTATGGGTACAGGGTTCCCCTTGATATGCGTACAAGACCCAAAGGGGCTGGTAATGGGCAGGGAGGGCTACCCATGCCATTTTTCTCAATGGTTTTGAACCATATTGCAGGAACCAGATATAACATTAAAACCGCAAGCAGTTTTCAATGATGTTATTTCTGTTTAATGTCATTTTGTGCAGGGACTGTTCTAAACACGGGAAACATGTGGCACTTCACAGGCATACTACAGACACCCCACAGGCACCATATTTAAAGGAATATTTTTTTTCACTTTAATCATCATTAAAATCAGTGCTCCCGCCAAAACGGCCATTTTTTAAAACATTTTAGGCATTGACCCATGTCCCCTGGGGCAAGAGCCAGGTCCCCAAACCCTTTTTAGGACAGTATCTTGCATATTAGCCGTTAAAATTAGCACTTTTAATTTCGAACGTTCGAGTCCCATAGACGTCAATGGGGTTCTAAAGTTCGTTCGAATTTGGGGTCCGTTCGAAAGTTCTGGTGCGAACCGAACCGGGGGGTGTTCGGCTCATCCCTACTCCCAAGGTCTGGAAATGCATTGTACAAACCTTTCTCCAAGGCCTCCTGAAGATGTTTCATCATCTGCTGCCTCTGCGAAGACAGGATGAGTTCTGCAAACTTACCCTTGTAACGTAGATCAAGAAGGGTTGCCAGCCAGTAATGATCCCTCTCCTTGATACCACAAATCCTAGGGTCCTTTCACTGGCTTTACAGAATCAGGGAGACCATCCAGCATAGGTTTGCAGAGGCATTCCATTCTGAGTCCTCTGGGTCACTAAGGATCACATAATCCATAACTACCTCTTATCAGCCACGTACAACTCCTTGGGTTTCTGGGGTCTTAAAACCATTTCTTGAAGACTGCTGCTGATTGTTATCCTCTACATCCATGCTGACACAATCCTCCTACT
This sequence comes from Lithobates pipiens, assembly GCF_037356315.1. Taxonomy (NCBI): domain Eukaryota; kingdom Metazoa; phylum Chordata; class Amphibia; order Anura; family Ranidae; genus Lithobates; species Lithobates pipiens. The sequence goes on along the minus strand of NW_027507748.1, from coordinate 265,977,320 downwards.
TTTCTTCCTGCGTTGTTTGGTGGGTCCAACAGGAAGACTAGAAGGACAGTGTCAGTAATGCATGCATTGTTACTGCTCACCATGCTTGTGGCCTCCTCAAATAATGAAAGGACAGTGCATGCATCCTTGATCAGTAGCCACTGGCATGGCAAAAAGAAGCCAAGCTCCCCTGACCCCGTCCTGGTGCCATACTGGCAGATACTCATTGATGGCCCTCTTCTGCGTTTGCAGCCACTGCAGCATTGCCAATGTTGAATTCCACCTGGTGGGCATGTCACAAATGAGGCGGTTGGTGGGCAGGTTGCATTCCCTTTGAATGTCAGCCGGCAGAAATGACCACAGACTTTTCTGGCCTGCCTCAGGAGATCCTGTAAACCTGGATACCTGCCCAAATTTAGGACGTCTACTAAATATGGCACATGGGTCAAGTGTCCCTTTGAGGGTGGAGAGAAGGTTGGTGCCATTGACGCATACAACCAAGCTGGCATGGCATCAACTACTTCTGAGCCTACCCCTGCAGAGCTGACAGAATCTCTGCCCCAGTGCTCCTGTCCCCTAAGTAGGCCAACTCAAGCACTGCATGGCATCTTTTTGCCCAAATGCATGCGTAGCCCCCTGAACGCTTATGAAGCACCGCTGGTTCAGAGGACAAATCTGCAGAAGAGGCCATAGAGGAAGAAGAAGAGGAGGGGTAGAGGAGAGAGCTGTGGCAGAATCACCACTAGCATTTTGGAGGTTTGGTGGCTGAACAAGCTCCAACAATAATGAACCCTGTCCTGCATCCTTCCCATCTGCCATATGAGTCAGCGGTAATATGCACCTTACTGCTGACCTCCCTGTCCAACATAGCCAAAACATTGCTTTCCATAAATCCAAAGGAAGTGATTTACTGTCTAAAATGTGGGAGACACCTCTACTTTCACTAGAATAAAAGGAATAATCCCAAAAAAACTCACCAGGGGGCCTAACACCACAAGTGCAAAACTTTTTACTTTTTTTTTAATTCATCTCCTTTTATTCTAGTGAAAGTAGACACACCCTTGTAAAAAATAGAGGTTTCTCCTACATTTTAGACAGTAAATCACTTCCTTTGGATTTATTATTGCCACGTCTAACTATTACTTCTTTTACACATTTCATTCCATCCAAATTGGTTGGGAATATATGGTAGAGGCTGCTTTTACTCTCGTAGCATTTTCCATCTGTAGCACAATCCTACCTTCTTTTTCAAAAAGACATTGATTAGAAATACAAACAAATGATCTTTGATAACAATTCAAAACTAGAGCATATTGCATGGCAGATAATGAAACATACAACGTAGCATGTAAAAAACATACCCATAGCACACAAAATAGGTGTTGACTGTCAGACCAATGGTGAAACAAAGGACCGCGACCGGAACCGATTGCCAAAGCTGTACCCCCACTCATCCACATGATTACTCCAGTAGCGCAATCTAACAAGAAACCTGTGTTCTCTAGATAGATAATAATGGTGTATCGATGGTCCTATAAGGGCTCCACGAACACCAATCTATAAAAAAGGAGTATTGGTATTTTTAAGCCAATAAAACTAATGCATATATGGCATTACATTTAACATGAACAAAATTCCTTTAAAGCAGAAAACATTGCCTAAGCTGTCGCTCAAAGAAAAAAAGGGGAGAACAGGTTGTAGAAGACCAGGCTTCGACGAAAGAGAGGGGCACACAAAAGGTACCAATCCACAAAGAGTTCAGAAAGTGAGAAGACCTATAAGATTAGTCCAAAAGAGGAAATGGGCTGCAGACACAGTCACCAGCAACATGTGCCCACAGACCAACAATTAAAGAAAAAGTTTAAAAAGTAAAAACACACCTTATTAGCAGATAAAGGGTCTCATAACAAGATGCACATCCAGCTCTACCGTCTAAGCAGTGACAGGAGAGGCGCATCAAGTTCTGGCATTTAAATGAGCCAAAATTGTCGTATGACGTCATCACGCACAAAATTGCACAGCTAACACGTGGACGTAAATGCCGCCATGCGCATGTGCAAAAAGTGTCGCGAAAATTCAACATCATCGCGCACAGAGATGCGCGGCAGATGCATAGCTCATCATCCCCCGCAGTGGCGCACAACTGTGCGCACGCGCCGAGTCACCAGGAGAAAACGCATGACAGTTGCACATAAAAATGCGCGAAAAAATTAAAAATGTGCAACAAACATGTCAGGCGCCATTACCACCATGGCGCAAATACGTGCGCATGCACAGAGCCGCCGCAAGAAAAAAGGGATAAAGGGGAAGGAGAAAAAGGATAAATTGTATGAAAATAAAAATATTAGTGAAAGATACAATTAATGATGACACGACAGGGGTGGACAAAGAGGTGAGAATATAAATATTGAAAAGTAATAGGATATAGTATATGAACATTGTATCATGGGACCCGAGTAGACCCGGGAGGAAACTGGGCAAAAGAGATATGCGAGGGCAACACAGCAGGGACCCCCACAAGAAAAGTAGTTGGGGGATCCATGACAGGGGTGCCCCGCAGCCAAATGCCCACTGACGCAACAAAGCAGGCCAAAAAATGGTCGCAAAAACCCGGGCGCCATCCAAAAACAGGATGCAACCACATGGAAAGCGGTCATATGTGGATTGCTAAATAGGTCTTTCGAACATCGGGAGGCCTGTTTGCACCAGGCGGGGGGACAAAGAAGGGACAACAGCTCCCGCCCAAAGGCCACCCACAGTTATCATCGCCAAAGGTCCACAGACACTAGAAAACAATCATAGGCAATCAGAGATAAACGTAAGAACCCCAACAGAGTACACAAGAACAATCTAGGGGGGAGAAAGCATAGCGAGACACATTGTTATTATGACAAGACATAACATAGGCCATTTCACATTGAACAACATTACAAAAATTTCCCATATTATTATAACGCCCTGGTATTCATGAGGATATAGAACTGTAGTCATTGTTCTTTTTCACAACCACCAGAAGAGAAGCCCTCCAAGAAGTGCCTGAAACTAAGTTGTTAGTTGAGACCAGGGGGTGAGGTGGCCCCAATCGTGCTTACCGCTGGAGGAGGACCTTGTTTCCATCCCCATCCCTTGGAATCGGATGAACCCTATCAAGGATCAAAAATCGAACCCCCGGAAACCTGCCTTGGTGCTTGTCAATGACATGTCTCCCCAGAGAAAGGATTGCCCGTCCTAATGGACGTGACATGTCTAGATGCTCTTTGATGGAATTTCTGCTTAGTCTTGCAAACATAAAACTGCTGACAAGAACATGTCAGGAGGTACACCACCCCCTCCGTCTTACAGTTGAAAAAGTGATGTGGCTTGTAAGGTCATCCATTGGGAAGAAGAATATTTTATCCAATTTCCATGCATTGACAAATGGGACATCCCCCGCATCTGAATGTCCCAAACCTCTTACATGTATTGACAAATGGGACATCCCCCGCATCTGAATGTCCCAAACCTCTTACCAACTGGTCCATGAGTGAAGAAGGCCGGCGATATGTAATCACCGGTTTTGACGAAATATGTGGGCACAACGCAGGGTCCATACGTAGGAGATACCAACATTTCCCAATGATGGTAGAAACTGCCGTATGTTGGTTATTATACCTGGTAATGACTGTGACAGGCTGTGTATCTTGTTGTTTCTCTTTTTCGTCAAAAAGCAATTGGTGTCTCGTATGTCCATTAGCCCATTTGAAAGCCCACTTGAGGGAGGTATGGGAATAACCTCTCTTCAAGAGTCTATCTCACAGGGCACCTGCTTCTTGTAGGAAGAAGTCTTGTTCAGAACAATTCTGCTTGAGCCAAAGATACTGGCTGTACAGGATAGAGCGTAGAAGTGGTTGTGGGTGCGAGCTGGAGGCATGCAAGATCGTGTTGCCCACTGTGGTCTTGAAGTAGAGCCCACTGGATAGGCTGACGTCCTCATTCTTAGATATGGTAACATCCAAAAATGTTATGCATATCTTTCTGTGTGTAACAGTGAACTTTAAATTAAAATCATTTTGGTTCATTCCCAAGATAAACTCATCCAACTCACATACAGAGCCCTCCTCTCAACAATAAAATATTGTCTATGTAGCAGAACTAGGCCGCTACATGACAAGTAAGGTGCCTGGGGGATACATCGGCTAACAATAACTGCTCCCACTCCCCCAGGTACAGGTTGGCGTATGATGGGGCACAGGAGGTCCCCATTACCACCCCCTGCACCTGGAGGTAGTGGGAGCCATCAAAGGAGAACACGTTATGGGAAAGTATGAATTCTAGGGCCATAATAATTAATTCCTGCAGTTTCACATTGCCTATACAACTTTGAGTAATTACTCGTCTTATAGCTACTAATCCTAGATGATGAGGAATAGAGCTATAAAGCACTTCGACATCTATAGCTACCAACAAGGAATGTTGTGACATAGGAGCGATGATGCTGTAGTCTGAAATGAGGTGTCACCAAGGGAGGTATTTATCCCTTGCGGTGGTAACACCTTAGCATTTTGTTAAATTTAAAGTGATGTCGCTATAATTGAATAAATCTGAGTATATTCACCAGTTAATTAAGGGTTTTTTTTTTCAATCAATCTTTTTCAGTATTATTTTTCTGTATTGGGGTTTTTTTATAGCCCTTTTTCTTTATGGGTGATTTTTCCCTGTTCTATGGTTCCTCACATTGTAAGCTTACACAGCTGATGGGATTTGAATCAGGGGCAATTTTGGTGCCATTTCCCTCTTGGGGCTATTTAAGGCAGACTCCAGAAGCCCAGGAGATGCTGGCTTCACTGATGTTTTCTCCCCAAGTGGCATTGATTTACTTAAGGGATTCTATCGTTACATACGAGGATCATAGCGCCCCTTATTGCAGGATAGGACACTCTACTCCTTATGCACCGTAAGTATTCTTTGGGACGGCAGAATAAAATATATATATATATATATATATCAATTGAATTGAATTTTCATTTGTGATTTTTTTAGATTCTATGGGCCCTCTTTGCTCTGTTATACAATTACATATCTGGGTTTGGTGATATCAATTTTGGAGCGTTGTATACATCTATCAAATATGTATTATTCAAATGATCCATGTAAGGCTGTCCGCTTGGGTTGAGAGACAAGTATAACTGTAGCCAGAAGGTGGTGCTGTGAGTAGTCTAGCATGGACATTATATATGTTTTGGTTTGATCTTTCTTCCATTGATATTTATTTATTTATTTATTTTGATTGGATATTTAGTATTTCCAGAGAGTGGCTTCCCCGAAGAAGATAATTTTTTGTGTCAATCGAAACGCATTGGAAAAAGCCGCTCTTTGTTGTTCTATTTTTGTACATAATGTATGGTGTATTGTGTTAAATATTTATGTATAATTTTTGTATGTATTTTGAAAAAATGGTTTGTTTTGTATCAATAAATATATTGTTTTTATATAACGTCCAATGACATTGCCTTTAAAATCCCACCCTCTTGAGGTATTCCAATATTATGTATATTTTGGGATGATGACAATAACATGCTGCTCTAAATGAGTCTATATCCTTGTGGTGACATACGAAGACCCTCTAAGTTCTGAAGGAGGTGTATGGTGTCATGTACAAAGGACAGAACTTTGTAACCAGAGGACTTTTGCTATTCGCTAATCCATCCATTACACGATATTATGGGCCTGCCCAGGGGAGATAACAAATCCTTGTGAACCTTAGGCAAACATTAAAACATGGGAACCCTTCGGTATTTGACCCGCAGGAATTCCCACGTATCATGGTCCACAATACCCTGGGAAAACGCCCCATCAATAAGGTCATAAAATCTGACTTCGAACATTTGCCAATACTGGCCCTCGAGATTGGTTTGTACCAATCCTGATTGGAAAGTATTTGATTACACATCATTTTATACTGATCCCTGGACATTATAACAATGTTTCCCCCTTTTTCGGAGGGCTTGATTGTAAGGGAATAACATTTTTTCAGACTTTCGAGGGCTCATCGCTCCGATCGGGTCAGATTTGCTGAGGGCATGTGTTTATTACATTTTTTTTTATCTCCGCTGATACAGAGGCAATGAACAATGCCAAATTCTGATTGGTATTAAGAGGGGGAAATTTATCAGATTTATTTTTCAATTTAGGTGGATGGGGCAGTGTCGCATCTATGTCGGCATGTTCATGTAATAGGGTGTCTAGGTCTATTGTATCAATTAGATCTAGAGAGTCCTGCTCTTCCAATAAAGACAACAGGGCATCAAGGTCCTTATCATGCTCCATAGAGCTAGATTTGGTCTTATTTTTCGAGTAAAGGCTTTTAAAAAGCACTTTGCGTGCAAATAAGTTAACATCTGTGATTGCCTCAAAAGTGTCAAGGTTGGAATCAGGGAAAAAGCTAAAACTCTTCAATAGCAGTCTTTTCTCCTCAGCTGTGAGTACATGATCTGAGAGATTGATAATGTTCATGTCATATGTGTCCGTTTGAAAATTTTCAAAAGGTGCCTTGTCTATACTCCCACATTCGGTGAATGTTCCTGTGGAAAAAACCCAATCTCTGTCCCTTGATGTGTTGGAACACGGTTGCTAGTGTGTGTCAATGAACCACCCTTGTGCTGGGAAGAAGTAAAGCCTTCACCAGAAGTACCGGAAGGACAGACAGAAATTTCACCTTGTGTTTTACCAAGAGTATAGTTACCCAACATCCCAGAGGCAAGGGAAGTAGGAAAGCCAGCAGTGTCCACAATCAGCTTTTTTTGTGTGTTAGATTCCTCACCAGATAGTGGGCGCTTGGGTTTCTTAGATCTGTTCCTATTAAAATTTTGTACAGAAGAGGAAACAGAAGGATTAGTAATTGAATTAGGCAAGGTTTCACTTTTTGGTTTCATTGATCCCTTATTTCTAGGGCCAAGGGGATAGGTATTTTGTTGCCACTTATAAGCCTTGCCCTCTTCAAAGGCCATTTTGTCTCTCCAAAATTCTTGATCTTTTTTCCCCAAGGTTTCAATAGTAACCTGGTCGAGGTGAGCTTTAATCCTCTCCTCTTGTTCTTTAAGAGCTGGGAGGTTCTTGAAAGTTTGTAGTTTAGTATAGATATGGTCAAAGACCGTGTTCTGTATTCCTCAGCCAAGAGCAGCATCATATTACGTGTGCAAGTTTGTAAGTTATTTTCCCACTTTTTCTTGAAATCAGGACTGATATTCTCAAGAAACAGGAAAATTTGAATGTGTAGACCATAGGGGTTAATATCGTCTTTTAAATATTTTTCAAAATGATCAATGTGCCAGAAGAGGGCTTCCTTCCTCTCAACCGCCTTCCCCAGTTGAGAACATAGGGAAGACAGTTCAGATTGGATGGCCCTGCCCTCATCATGATCTTTGGTGTAACTCGCCATGAGGGCCTCCCATTCCTTGCTTTGGAACATAACTGATGGGCAAATGTCCTATGAATGATGGCCTCACTACTATTAAATATTCAAAAACATCAGCAAAGAATTCAAGTAAACAAAAAGAAAATAATATTTCTCAAAAAATGATATGGTTTAGTTGGATGGAGAAGAGGATACGTGGGAATTACTGCTGGTTAAATACCCAAGGGTTCCCACATTTTACTGCTTGCCTAAGGTTCACAGGATTTGTTATCTCCTCCGGGCAGGCCCATAATATCAGGTAATAATACGATTAGCGAAAATTTATACTTGGATACATTCCTAAGCCCTTTTTTCCGACGGATTTTGTCCGACAGGTTTTGTCCAAAACTGTTGCATACACACAGTCGGACAAAGTTGTCAGAAAATCCGATCGTACTTAACGTGATGACGTTATTTCGTTAGGACGGGACTACGTTCAGGCTAGTAGCCAATAGCTTTGGTCTAGGAATTTGATCTGAGCATGCGTGGCACTTTGTCGGATCGGAATTCTCTACACATGATCGGACAAAGTCCGATCGGATCATGTTGTCGGAAAATTTTATAGCCCAGCTGGAAAACTTGGTCTGTCGGATACTCCGATGGAAACAGTCCGATGGAGCCCACACAAGGTCCTATCAGACATTGTCCATCGGAATGTCCGACCGTGTGTGCAAGGGCTAAGTCCTCTGGTTACAAAGTTACCGTCCTTTGTACGTGACACGATACACCTTCTTCAGAACTTGGAGGGTCTTCGTATATCACAACATACCTTGTTGATAGCTATAGATGTCGAAGTGCTTTATAGCTCTATTCCTCATCATCTAGGATTAGTAGCTATAAGACGAGTAATTACTCAAAGCTGTATAGGCAATGCGAAACTGCAGGAATTCATTATTATGGCCCTAGAATTCATACTTTCCCATAACGTGTTCTCCTTTGATGGCTCCCACTACCTCCAGGTGCAGGGGGTGGCGATGGGGACCTCCTTTGCCCCATTGTACGCCAACCTGTACCTGGGGGAGTGGGATCAGTCATTGTTAGCTGATATATCCCTCAGGTACCTTACCGGCCTGGTTCCGCTACATAGACGATATTTTATTGTTTTGGGAGGGCTCTGTATGTGAGTTGGAGGAGTTTATTGTGGCAATGAACCAAAATGATTTTAATTTAAAGTTCACTGTTACACACAGCAAGATAAGCATAACATTTTTGGATGTTACCATATCTAAGAATGAGGAAGGCAGCCTATCGAGTGGGCTCTACCGCAAGCCCATGGCGGGCAACACGATCTTGCATGCCTCTAGCTCGCACCCACAACCACTTCCACGCTCTATCTGGTACAGAAAGTATCTTCGGCTCAAGAGAAATTGTTCTGATCAAGACTCCTTCCTACAAGAAGCAGGTGACCTGCGAGATAGATTCTTGAAGAGAGGTTATTACCATACCTCCCTCAAGAGGGGTTTCAAATGGGCTAATGGATATACGAGACATCAATTGCTTTTTGACAAAAAGGAGAAACTGCGTGATACGCAGCGCCTGTCAGAGTCATTACCAGGTATAATAACCAACATAAGGCAGTTGCTACCATCATTGGGTAATTTTGGTATCCTGTTTTTGGATGGTGCCTGGGTTTTTGCGCCAATTTTTCGGCCTGCTTTGTTGCTTCAGTAAGCATTTGGCTGCGAGGCACCCCTGTCATGGATCCCCCAACTACTTTTCTTGTGGGGGTCCCTGCTGTTTTACCGTCGCATCTCTCTTTTGCCCAGTTTCTTCCCGGGTCTACTCGAGTCCCATTATACAATGTTCATATACTATATCCTATTACTTTTCAGTATTTATATTCTCACCTTTTTGTCAACCCCTGTCGTGTCATCATTAATTGTATCTTTCACTAATATTTTTATTTTCATACAATTTATCCTTTTTCTCCTTCCGCCCTTTATCCCTTTTTTTCTTGCGGTGGCTCTGCGTATGCCCACGTTTTTGCGCCGTGGTGGTAATGGCACCTGACGTGTTTGTTAAGCATTTTATGCACAACTGTCAGGCACTCCCTCCTGGTGACTTGGCGTATGTGCACAGTAGTGCTACACTGCGGGGGATGATGACATATGCATCTGTCGCGCATTGTCATGCGCAATGACCTTGAATTTTTGCCACACGTTTTTTCAAATGCGCATGGCGGTATTTATGTCCGCATGTTAGCTGCGCAATTTTGTGCGCGATGATGTCATACGACAATTTTGGCGCAATTAAACTCCAGAACTTGATGTGCTTGTCCTGTCACTGCTTAGACGGTAGAGCTGGAAGCGCATCTTGTTGTTATGAGACCCTTTATCCGCTAGTAATGTGTGTTTTTACTTTTTAAACTTTTTCTTTAATTGTTGGTCTGTGGGCACATGTTCCTTGGTGACTGTGTCCAGAAGCCCATTCCCTCTTCTTGACTAATCTTATAGGTCTTACCACTTTCTGAAAATTCTCTTTTGTTATCTCTTTTTGCCAGAACTCTTTGTAGATTGGTACCTTTTGTGTGCCACTCCCTTTGGTCAAAGCCTGGTCTTCTACAACCTGTCCTCCCCTTTTTTTCTTTGAGCGACAGCTTAGGCAGAGGTGGGCATTGTTTTCTGCTTTAAAGGAATTTTGTTCATGTTACATGTAATGCCATATATGCATTAGTTTTATTGGCTTAAAAATACCAATACTCCTTTTTATAGATTGGTGTTCGTGGCGCCCTTATAGGACCATCGATACACCATTATTATCTATCTAGAGAACACAGCTTTCTTGTTACATTGTGCTATCGGGAGAATCCTGTGGATGAGTGGGGGTACAGCTTTGGCAATCGGTCCGGTCGCAGTCCTTTGTTTCACCATTGGTCTGACAGTCAACACCTATTTTGTGTGCTATGGGTATGTTTTTTCATGCTACGTTGTATGTTTCATTATCTGCCATGCCATATGTTCTAGTTTTCAATTGTTATCAAAGATCATTTGTATTACTTATCAATGTCTTTTTGAACCTTTGTTATACAGTATGACTCTCTTCCTGACAAGTGCCCCTGACGAAGGGATATAATTGGTCATGAAACGTGTCGGGCTGTCCGGATCTACATGAGAATCTACCAATATCACCATCTTTGTTTTTATACTTTTTGAGCATTGTAATTATTAATGTATTTATATATGTATTTTCTTGAATAAAACAATTTTTTTTATTATTATACATTGTTGCCATCCCCTCTGGGGGGTTCTTCTTCTCTACTGTACTCTGGGATGTAGGCAACTTTTAGCTTATTTGGATGGATATTCTTTTTTATGGACTGGGGGGGCCCCACACCATTTAAAAAAAAAATGTTGGCATAGGATTCCCCTTAAAATCCATAACAGACTCGAAGGTGGGAGAGACCCCACACTGTTTTATTTTTTATTTTTTTATTTAAATAGCCGGGTGCCGACAATTAAACCACTGGTCAGTTTAACCACTTCAGCCCTTATACAATTTGGCACTGCGCTGCTTTAACTGGTAATTACGTGGTCATGCAATGGTGTACCCAAGCAACATTTGTGTCCCCTTTTCCCCCACAAATAGAGCTTTCTTTTTATGGTATTTAATTGTCTCTGCGATTTAAATTTTTTACAATATAAGTGGGAAAAGACCAACATTAAAAAAAAAAAATATTTTCTACTTTTTGTTAAAAATCCAATAGACTCAATTTTATTCATACATTTAGGCCAAAATGTATTCAGCCACATTTCTTTGGTAAAAAAAATTTCAATAAGCATATATTATAAAGTTATAGCGTACATTTTCTGTAATTTACAAAGCTTTTAGGCTGTGACTGCATATCTTATTTCTTGAGGTGCTAAAATGGCAGGGAAGTACAACCCCCCCCCAAATGACCCCATTTTGGAAAGTAGATACCTCAAGGAAATTGCTGAGAGGCAAGTTGAGCCCATTGAATATTAAATTTGTTGTCACAAGTGATTGACAAATAAAAAAAATTAATTACACAAGTTGTCACTAAATGATATATTGCTCACACATGTCATGATTATATGTGGAATTAAACCCAAAATACATTCTGCTACTTCTCCTGAGTATGGAGATATCACATGTGTGAGACTTTTTGGGAGCCTAGCTGCATACAGGACCCTGAAAACAAAGTAGCTTGGGGTGTCTGCTTTCCAAAATGGGGTCATTTGGAGGGGGGGGGGTTGTGCTATCTGGCCAATTCATGGCTTCCGAAACTGTGATAGGCAGTGAGGAGTGAAATCAAAAATTTACACCCTTAGAAAGCCTGAAGGCGATGATTGGTTTTCAGGGTCCTGTACGCAGTTAGGCTCCCTAAAAGTCTCACATGTGGTATCCCCGTACTCAGGAGAAGCAACAGAATGTATTCTGGAGTGAAATTTCACATATGCCCATGGCACGTTTGAGCAATATATCATTTAGTGACAACTTTCTGTAAAAAAAAAAATAATTTTTCCGAAACTTGTGGCAAAATATTAAATATTCCATGGACTCAACATGCCTCTCAGCACATAGTTTGAAGTGTCTTCTTTCCAAAATGGGGTAACTTGAGGGGGGGGGGTTGTGCTAGCTTGACATTTCATGGCCTCTGAAATTGTAATGCCCTGTACACACGGTCGGACTCTCCAATGACAAAATCCGTCAGATTTTTTACGACGGATTTTGGCCCTAACTTGTCTTGCATACACACGGTCGCACAAAGTTGTTGGAAAATCCAATCATTCAGAACGAGGTGATGTAAACCACGTACAATGGGACTATAAAGAGGTCAGTAGCCAATAGCTTTCGTCTCGTAAATTAATTCTGAGCATGCGTGGCACATTGTGAGTCGGAATTGTCTACATACGATTGGAATTTAAACAATCGGATTTTGTTTTGGGAAAATTTTAGAACAAGATCTCAAACTTTGTGTGTCGGAAATTCCGATGGAGCCCACACACGACTGGAATTTCCGACAACACAGTCCGATCGCACATTTTCTGTCGACTGTTTGACCGACCGTTTGTACAGAGCATTATAGGTAGTGAGGAAGTGAAATCACCATTTTACGCCCTTAGAAATCCTGAAGGCGGTGGCTGGTTTTCGGGGTCCTGTACATTTGCCCATGGCATGTTTGAGAAATATATTATTTAGTGATGACTTTGTGTAAAAAATTTTTTTTATACATTTCCCGCAACTTGTGGCAAAATCTAAAATATTCCATGGACTCAACATGACTATCAGCAAATAGCTTGGGATATCTACTTTCCAAAATGGGGTCATTTGGGGGGGGGGGGGGGGTTGAATTGTCCTGGCATTTTATGCACAACATTTAGAAACTTATGTCACATATCCCCCACTCTTCTAACCACTTGAAGACAAAGCACTTTCTGACACTTTTTGTTTACTTGAAAAAACGAAAATTACTTTGAATCCCCAAACATTATAGATTTTTTTTTTAAAGAAAAGGCTCTACAGATTGGTGGGTGTTGCAATTTTTTTTTCGCATAGTATTTGTGCAACGGTTTTCAAATGCAAATTTTTGGGAAAAAATGATGAAGTTATGCCGAATACATGGATATCAAACACAACATGCTTTAAAATTGCGCACAAACGTGCTGCAGCGACAAACTACATACATTTTTCAAAGCCTTCACAGGTCACTACTTAAGATTTGCAGAGCATGGAACCTGGCAGGTGGCAGGAAAAGAGGGGGGGTGAGAGAGCACTCCCCCCTCCTGAACCGTACCAAGCCGCATGCCCTCAACATGGGGAGGGTGCTTTGGGGTACCCAACATGTTAATCAAATTTTTTTTTAAATTTGTCTTTTTCCTGCAACTTGTGTCACAATATAAAATATTCCATGGACTCGACATGCCTCTCAACAAATAGCTTGGGGTGTCCACTTTCCAAAATGGGGTCCTTTGGGGGGGGGGGGTTTGAACTGTCCTGGCATTTTATGCACAAGATTTAGAAGCTTATGTCACATATCACCCACTTTTCTAACCACTTGAAGACAAAGCCCTTTCTGACACTTTTTGTTTACATATAAAATATTTGTTTTTGAAAGAAAATTACTTTGAACCCCCAAACATTATATATTTTTTTTAAAGCAAAGGCCCTACAGATTAAAATGGTGGGTGTTTTTGCCCAAATGTTTGATGAAATAAAAAAGATGATCTTAGGCTGAGTACATGGATACCAAACACGACATGCTTTGAAATTGCGCACAAATGTGCAGTGGTGACAAACTACATACATTTTTAAAAGCCTTTACAGGTTACCACTTTAGATTTACAGAAGAAGCCTACTGCTAAAATGACTGCTCTCGATCTGACCTTCATGGTGATACCTCACATGCATGGTTCAATTGCTGTTTACACTTGACGCTAGACCGACGCTTGCATTCGCCTTTGCGCGAGAGTAGGGGGGGGGACAGGTGTGCTTTTTTTTTCTTTTCTTTATTATTTTTGTTCGCTTTTTTATCTTATTTTTAAACTGTTCCTTTCATTTTTTTATCATTTTTATTGTTATCTAGGGGAATGTAAATATCCCCTATGATAGCAATAGGTAGTGACAGGTACTCTTTTTTGAAAAAATTGGGGTCTATTAGACCCTAGATCTCTCCTCTGCCCTCAAAGCATCTGACACAACCAAGATTGGTGTGATAAAATGCTTTTCCAATTTCCCAATGGTGCTGTTTAGCTTCCGTTTTTTTAGGCCATAGAGATGATTGGAGCCATTCTGGTCTCTGATCAGCTCTACGCTTCATCCTCAGGTTCCCTGTTGAGACAGGAGAGCCAGAGAAAAACATGGAAGATGGTGGGGGGGAATTCCCTCCCACTGCTTGTAAAAGCAGTCTAGAGTTTAATTAGCTGATACGATTGCTTTTAAATAAAAGCTGACCGCTGGCAGAAAAGAGTGATACCAAGATGATACCTAAACCTGCAGGCATCATTCTGGTATAACCACTCAAAATCAGCAACATACCAGTATGTTGCTGGTCTTTGTTGGCCATATATTGTAATCTTTTTTTTCATGCAGCCTGTGGGCTGAACAAAAAAAAGAGATTGATCGGTGGGTATGCCCACCATTGGAATACCTCCCTTCATCCACCCACTTCAAATTATGGGCATACATGCACCATTTATATATGCCGAAGCATGGGGGCATCCGTGCTGCAACTGAATAGCGTTATCTGCTAAGCAAATGATGGTTAACAATAAAACAAAGTAACATTACAGTAAAACAGTAAGACTTACCATACCTGCAAAGCAAATACAAAAAAAAAAGTAAAAAATAAAAAATTTTTTAACGCAAGCTGTGCCTAAAATATATATATGTCGAAGCATGGGGTCATCCTCCTGCAAAAGGTAGGAGCAAATTGCTCCTCCACCCCTGCTGCCCCCATGCTTTGGCATATATGCTCTTTTTTTTAACAGTGGTGGTGAAATCAGCTCCTACAGTGCTGGAGTCACGGCTTTATGTATCGTGGGAGCAAACGCTGTTGCTGTCAAGATGAATAAATCTGCGCTGCAACTGAATGACGTACCTGCTAAGCAAATGATGATTAACAATAAAACAAAGTAACATTACAGTATAACAGTAAGCCCTTGTACACACGGTCTGAGAATCTGTCGGAATGAGTCTTATCGGACCGTGTCGTCAGATAATCCGACTGTGTGTGGTATGCATCGGACTGATTCCGTCCGAATCTCCGTCCGACCCAATTTTCCAACATGTTGGAAATATTTCCCGACCAACTGGGCCGGACGGACCTAATCCGATCATGTGTAGAGCATTTTCATCGGACCAAGTGCCACGCATGCTCAGATCAAATTCCTACATCAAAGCTATTTTCTACTAGCCTGAATGTAGTCCCATCATAACGAAATTACGTCATCACGTTCTGAAAGATCGGATTTTTCGCCAATTTGGCCCGACCGTGTGTATGCAACAGTTTCGGACACAATCCGTCAGACTAAATCCGACGGGAAAAATCCAACGGATTTGGTTGGCAAAATCTCTGACCGTGTGTACGTGGGCTAAGACTTACCATACCTGCAAAGCAAATACCAAAAAATTGTAAAAAGTAACACATTTTTTAACGTAATCTGGGCCTAAATATATATATATATATATATATATATGCCAAAGCATGGGGGCATCCTCCCGCAAAAGGTAGGAGGAAATCGCTCCTCCAACCCTGCTGCCCCAATGCTTCAGTATATATGCTCCTCTTTTTAACTGTGGTGGTGAAATCACCTCCGACAGCGCTGGAGTCACGGCTTTATGTATCGTGGGAGCAAATTCGCTCTGCAGCTGAATGGCGTACCTGAAAACAAAAAAATGATTAACAATAAAACTTAGTAAACAGTAAAGTATAAAAAAATTGCATACCTGAAATGCAAACATGATAAAACATAATAACAATAAAACATTGCAGAATAAAATACAGTAAAAAATAGCAGTAGAATAGAGAGAGAGAGAATAGAGAGAGAGAGAGAGAGAGAGAGAGAGAGAGAGAGAACAATAAAATGACAACTATTTTTGTTTTCTTTATTTTATTTTTCGTGTTTTTTTTACATTTTTTTTTACACTTTTTTTTGTAACTGTAACGGTTCTAACAGTTGTAACTGTTGTAACGGTTCCAGCGGTTTGGGTCTCTCAAAATGTGATGGCATCTTGGGAGACCCTGTGAAAGTGTGCCTAGTCTGTGCAATGCTGTACCCTACACTAAAACTCAACTAGTGTATGGTAGCGTTCAAAACATTCACCAATGCAAAGACCAGGATTGTCAGCACAGGGGGGCCAAAAATAGCGGGTGTCCCGCCTATATGTGTGCTTGCTGCAGACACAACATCGTCTTTGGGGGGGCTCGTTGGGTAGGGGTACTCGAGAGGACATAAGGAAAATGCCTCTCATGCAGGACTCCGGTCCCCAAACACTTTTTATGACAATACCATGCATATAAGCCTTTAAAATTAGCACTTTTGATTTCTCCCATGGACTTTTAAAGGTTCCACGGCTTTCGAATTTGCCACGAACACTCCAAATTGTTCAGGACAAACTTACATTTGACTCGAACATTGGGCTCATCCCTACTGTTTACATACGACACCAGACCGACGTGGGCTGCATGAAAAAAAGAGATTGATCAGTGGGTATGCCCACCATTAGAATACCGCCCTTCATACACTCACTTCTAATGATGGGCATACATGGACCATTTTGTTTTTATTGTGGTGGTGAAGACACCTCCTACAGCACTGGAGTCGCTGATTTACGTATCGTGGGAGCAAACGCTGTTGCTGTCAAAGATAAATAAAGATAAATAAATCAGTGCTGCAGCTGAATGGCGTACCTGCTAAACAAATGATGGTTAACAATAAAACAAAGTAATATTACAGTATAACAGTAATACATACCATACCTGCAAAGCAAATACAATAAAACATAGTAAAAATAAAAATAAATTTAACGCAATCTGTGACTAAAAAATATATGCTGAAGCATGGGGGCAATCCGCCCCTAATGTTAGGAGCAAATCGCTCCTCCACCCCTACCCCCATGCTTTGGATTATATGCTCTTTTAACTGTGGTGGTGAAATCACCTCCAACAGCGCTGGAGTCACAGCTTTACATATCGTGGGAGAAAACGTTGCTGTCAGATTAAATAAACCCGTGCTACAGCTGAATGGCGTACCTGCTAAGCAAATGATGGTTAACAATAAAACAAACATTACAGTATAACAGTAAGACATACCATATCAGCAAAGAAAATACATTAAAACATAGTAAAAATAAAACATTACAGTTCTAAAATACAGTAACAGAGAGAGTACAATAGTGAGCGAACAATAGAGCGGACAGTAGAGAGCGAACATAAGTGACAGAACAATAGAGAGAGAGAAGAAAAATAAAACCACAAATATTTTTTTGTCTTTTTATTTTATATTTTTTTGTGTTTTTTTGTGTTGTTTTTTTTTTCACTTTTATAAAAACTGCAAACTGTGAACGTTCCAGATTAGGGTCTCTCAAAATGTGATGGCCATCTCATCTTTCGAGACCCTATATTAGTGTGCCCTAAGACTGTGTAGTGCTGCACCCTATGCTAATACTCCACTAGTGTGTGGTAGCATTTGAAACAAGGTTGGTCAGGACAGGAGGGACAATAAATGCATGTGTCACGCTTAAATACGCATTTTCTGCAGGCACAACATCTTCTTTGGGGTGTTCTTTGGGGTAGGGGTACCAGGGAGAACATTTGAAAAATGCCACTCATGCAGCCAGTTCACTGCATTTGCGCTGGAAAGGTGGGCCTTAGCACCGCTTGGAAACAGAAGGGCTGTGACGATCTTTTCCTGGAATTTTAGGAAGGATCCAGTTCATCCTGAAGCTTTGTATAGCACAAAAACGTTCAGCAGAGCCAATTGAAATAGTTATACAGACACTTTTTTGTACCAGCATCTGGCCTTACCGGCAATTAGGTAAGGGGCCAACAACTGGTCGTTGAGGTGCACCCCTACCATGTTAAGGTTGTATTTGTGGATACAGAGGGGTTTCTCCACAACACCAGTAGGAATTTGGACTGTCATATCTGCGTGAAGGGAGGACAGAAAGAAAACATTCAGTGAATGCCTCCACTTCACTGCTAACAAATCATTACATTTCAGGCAGGCTCTCTCCCCCATCTAAGTCAGAATTCTACAAGCCATTGGGGAAAGCCCCGGCAATTAGATCGCACAGTGACACATGCACCAATTCCATAATCAAAAAGATGACTAAAAGTGTCATGCTCATGTAATAATTGCCCACATACAAGTGGTACCCCTTTCCGAATAAGGGTGACACCAAGTCACACACAATCTTACCAGCGCTCAATATGTAGTCTGGGCAGTTCTCCGGCTCTACGTCGTAAACCATAAAATTTGTATAGCCTGTTGTCCTGTCACAGAGCTTATACATGCAGCTAAATGCAGGTGCTAGCAGGTATCTGGGCTGATGTCCCTAACACGGCATTTTTGGGAACCCTAAACTGCTGGGGACGCTGCTTTAGATCTGATCAGATATTGATCCATTCAGACACTATACTACTTAGGGAGGTGTATGGTTTGTGCGTGGGTGTTAGCACTACTGGCAGTAATCTGACGCTGCCTGGGGCAATGCAGCCCCTATGTGACACTAAAACCTAACTGATATCACCCACTGGGTGATCAGGGGGTTAAACCTTTATTTAGGTAATATACAGCGGGTGCTCTGATGCTATAAAAAAAAACTAGCTAACCGGCATCACCTGTGACACTAATACAGTGATCACTGGTGACAGGGGGTGATCAAGGGGTTAAACCTTTATTGGGGGTTCCCTAGACCTATTTGGACCTACCACTAAGTACCCTAATACTGATTTTTGTCACTAATGACACCAAAACAGTGATCAAAAAAACATATGAACACTGCACTGGTTGACACAGTGACAGGGAGAGAAGAGGTTAACTGGGGTGGGGGGGGGATCAGCGGTGACAAGTGTGCCTACAAGAACTGGTGTCAGTGTATTGTTGGTGCACTTACACTGATATGTCTTCTCTTCTCTGTCTGGAATGGAAAAGAGTTCCGCGAGGACAGATGACATCACTTCCCCTACTGTGTTTACACTTACACATGCAGGTGAAGGATTTCATTCACTAGGACTGATCACCAGGTCTAGACTAGAAAACATTGGCCTGGGCCTGGAGACTGATCAGTTCTTTAGTGAATCCGATCATCGCAGCCGCCTGGGGGGGACACAACGTATAGCTACGATGATTCGCCCAGCTGGGCCAACCTGCCACAGTATAACGGCGGCAGCTGGTCTGGAACTGGTTAAAGCGGAGTTCCACCCAAAAACTTCCTCTTTAAGTGAAGGTGACACCCGGACATGCCACTTTTAGGGGGGGAGCGGATATCCTCTTTTTAGAGGCATCCAGCTCCTACTTTCCACAGTGCCCGAAGGAAGTTCACCTCTCCTCTCCCTCCCTGAAATCTTCTGGGACATGTAACAGGTCCCAAAAGATTGCCCGGTCATTCACAGCGCGCAGCAGGCCTCGAGCATGCGCAGTACATGTGCGGCTGTGAAGCCATATAGTAAGAATTCCGGCGCCTTGGAGAGGAGGGGGAGAGGAACGGGGCTTCGTATGCCCGCATCGCTAGACCATGGGACAGGTGAGTGTCTGATTATTAAAAGTTAGCAGTTACACTTTTTGTAGCTGCTGACTTTTCTTTTCTTTTTTTTCAGCAGAACTCTGCTTTAAATGTGATTTGGCACTTTCTTTTTCTTTAGAAATCCAATTTTTTATGCAGCATGTTCTATACATGCTACAGATGTGTCACTTTACAGGCAGACTAAGGGACTGTAAGAGACCCCCCAGACACTGTATTTAAATACATTTTTCATTTTTATTGTTGCCCTTTAAGCATAATTAAAAACAATGTTCCTGAAAAAACTATAATAAAAAAAAAAGCATGGATACATGTCCCCCAGAGCAGTACCCAGACCCCCATATCTCTCGTATTTCCAATTACTTGCATATAAGCCTTCAAAATAGGCACTTTTGATTTTTCATGTTCAGCTCCCATAAACGTCAATGGGTTTCCTCATTCGGGCCAGAACTTTTCCCCTGTTCAGGAGTAGGGATGAGCTTCGTGTTCGAGTCGAACGTACGTTCGACTCGAACATTGGCTGTTCGTGCGTTCGGCGAATTCCGAACGTTTTGGCCGTTCGCGTCAAAATTCGAGTGACGCGCGCGCGGACCATAATGCACTGCGTTGGCGCAGTGCATTGCTGCCTGATGATTGGCCAAGCATGCACTGTGACCCCGCATGCTTGGCCAATCGCAGCGCCGGCAGCGAGGAGAGCCATGATTGGCCACAGGCATCCTGCCTGTGGCCAATCATAGCTCAGGCTGTGTAGTGCACGCCCCACACTATATAAGGCCGACTTTGAGGCGGCCTCGTGTAGTGTGTTACTTAGCATCTGAAGCAGTGGGTGTTCTGTGTACCTTCAACACAGTACACACCAATCGTTTTTGGCTGATTTCCTATCTTGCTGCTGTGTAGTGGTTGTTGTCTGTGCCCTGACTGCAGTATACACCACTATATTCACCTCACCTATATAGCTAGTGATCTAGCTTTAACCACTTAACAACTGCCCATTGCCGATTAACGGCTTCAGGGTGGTTGTTTAACTCTGAGAGGCCGTTAATTAACGGCCTCCCAGAATTCTGCTCTCGCATGCCCCGAGGTGTGCGCACTCGAGAGCATCCGTGACCGCCGGGTCCACAGGACCCGGCGCATCACGGTTCACGGTAAACGGCCGCTCATAGCGGCCGTTTACCACGTGATTGCTCCGTCAAATGACGGAGTGATCACTTGGAAACAAACCGGCGTCATGTTATGACGCCGGTTCCTCCCTCCCCTCTCTGTACCGATCGGTACAGCGGAGGGGAAAGAGATCGGTGTCAGCAGCGATGTGGGCTGCATCTGCAGTGCCCACATCGCTGCTCACCGAATTTAACCCCTCAATTCCCTGCCAATACTCTGCAATACCAGTGCATACTCTGCAGTACCCTGCCATTACTCTGCAGTACCCCGCCATTACTCTGCAGTACCCCGCCATTACTCTGCAGTACCCCGCCATTACTCTGCAGTACCCTGCCATTACTCTGCAGTACCCCCCATTACTCTGCAGTAACCCCCATTACTCTGCAGTAACCCCCATTACTCTGCTGTACCCCCCAATACTCTGCAGTACCCTGCCATTACTCTGCAGTACCCCCCATTACTCTGCAGTAACCCCCATTACTCTGCAGTAACCCCCATTACTCTGCAGTACCCCCCAATACTCTGCAGTACCCGCCATTACTCTGCAGTACCCCCAATACTCTGCAGTACCCTGCCATTACTCTGTAGTACCCCCCAATACTCTGCAGTACCCTGCTATTACTCTGTAGTACCCCGCCAATACCCCGCCAATACTCTGTAATACCCTGCCATAAATTGCCATACCCAGCCATACTCAGAGATACCCAGCCATACTCGGTGATACCCTGAAATACCCAGCCATAGACGCCCCCCACCCCTCACCGCCCTCCGGTGCTTCTACCAACTCGCCAGTACGATCAAAGCCAGAATTTTTTTTTTTTTTTTTATTTCAGGCTTCCCAGCCTAGAGGTGAGATGTGGGGTCATATTGACCCCCAGATTTCACTGTAAAGAGGACCTGTCACCCCATATTCCTATTACAAGGGATGTTTACATTTCTTGTAATAGGAATAAAAGTGATCAAAAATATATTTTTGGGGAAAAAAATGTCAAACTAAAATAAATAAAGTAAAATGAACAATAAAAAAATAAAATTAAAATTAAAGCGCCCATGTCCCCATGTGCTCGCATGTGCCACACATGTGAGGTATCGCCGAGAATGTTAGAGCGAGAGCAATAATTCTAGTCCTAGACCTCCTCTGCAACTCAAAACATGTAACCAGTAAAAAAAAAATGTAAGCGTCGCCTATGGGGATTTTTTAAGTAGCGACGTTTGGCGCCATTCCACGGGCATGTGCAATTTTGAAGAGTGACATGTTTGATATCTATTTACTCAGCATAACTTAATCTTTCACTTTATGCAAACATTGGGCTAACAAGTGGTTAATAATAGAGCTTGCAGTCAGTAGTGTTAGGAGATAGTGCGTGCTGTCTGCGTGCTCTGTACCCAGTACATACCGCTATAATATAGGGCAGGCCCCTACTTTCAAACATCCAACTTACAAACATCTCCTACTTGCAAACGCAAGGAGACAGCAGCAAGTGAGATGAAAAAAGATGGACGACAAAACAAATTATACAGGGGTGATAACCCTTCCCTATGTTTTCCAAAAAGCTTAAAGATAGTTTTTTTGACTGGAGCTACACTTTAAAAATGTACCGGTTGAAAATGACAAACAGATTCAACTTAACACAACAAACCTACACAGTCCCTGTCTTGTTTGCACCGCCTGTATACTGCTGTTCTGAGTATATAGGGCCTGGGGGCCACACGCATTTCCTTTTTTTTAATATGGGTACGGGGTTCCCCTTAATATGCGTACAAGACCCAAATAGGCTGGTAATGGGCAGGGAGGGCTACCCATGCCATGTTTCTCAATGATTTTCAACCATATTGCAGGAACCAGATATAACATTAAAACCGCAAGCAGTTTTAAATGGTGTTATTTCCGTTTAATGTCATTTTGTGCAGGGACTGTTCTAAACACGGGAAACACGTGGCACTTCACAGGCATACTACAGACACCCCCCAGGCACCATATTTAAAGGAATATTTCACTTTTTTTTTTTTCACTTTAATCGTCATTAAAATCAGTGCTCCCGCCAAAACGGCAGTTTTTAAAACTTTTTTTTGCAGTGACCCATGTCCCCTGAGGCAGGAGGCAGGTCCCCAAACCCTTTTTAGGACACTATCTTGCATATTAGCCGTTAAAATTAGCACTTTCCAATTCGAACGTTCGAGTCCCATAGACTTCAATGGGGTTCTAACGTTCGTACCGAACGCGGGGGTCGTTCGCAAGTTCTGGTGCGAACCGAACCGGGGGGTGTTCGGCTCATCCCTATTCAGGAGTCTGAAGACTGAACAGAGGGGTTTTCCACCCATTTCTAGACCTGAAACAAGAATGCAGCAAATGCAAGTAGGAAAAAAAGTAAAATTTCTTAGATCGAAACTTACTCAGGGCCATTGACACGGAAATCTTAAATTGACTGCATGGCAGCCAGGTAACTAGTGTTCTCAGAGTGATAAATGTTCATGTCATCCTCCATAATTTAATTATGTCTAAAGCTGAGCTCTGTGACATATCAAATGCATAGTTTTTGATACCTTCCTGAATGGCTAATTAGTACAAAATTATCCTCCTCCCATGATCCACTTTAATGTTCCCAGCTTTCAGATAATGCTTCATTAGGAACAGGGTTATATCACGACCTTGATGGAACTACCAAGGTCGCATATGCAAATAGGTCCTAGCATTCTGCCACTGTGGGGGGAGGGGCCAAGACCTGGACTTTCCCCCTGCATCTTTGGCCGGCAGTTCACTATACAGTGGGGGCGACCTCTCTCTTCCCCTCCCGTTGCACTGCTGGCTGAAGGAGCAGAGTAAAATGCCATGGCACCACAGAGCTGCTAATCGCCCCCTCCTGCTCCACTGCATATTGAACTGCTGGCTGGAGGCGCAGTGGGAGATATTGAGAGAACTACAAAGCTGATGATAAATATGTGCAGCAGAGGTGAGTGGCCAGGGGGTAACCAAGTTACCTAAAGTACACTGCTGTGTGTGTTGGGGGGTTAAATAGATATGCTGTGGATTGGAGGTGTTGTGGTGGGGGGGGGTTGAAGGTACAGAGATGTGCAAGTGGGCACAGAGATTAGTGAGGAGTGTGAAGGGTGTGCAAAGATGTGCCTGTAAGAGGTTTCATATGCCAGGAGGCGGAGGTAGAGGCGGCTCAGGTGGGGATTTCGGTCATGTGACCGCCGTGATTGTCTGTCACAGCGGTCACATGATAAAAACAAATAAATGTTGCTGTGCCTATTCCCTGAAAAATACTGATACTTCTTCAAATAAGTGTGCTATAGATTACTTCCTTTGTATGTTCCTCAATTGATAATAAACAAAAAAATTATTAAATGTGGACAGAAAATATATCTTGAAATATCTCAGTAATGTGCTCTGCATTATAAGCATAATGTGATTCTTTTTATCGTATTTAAAATAAAACTGTGCAAACTATAGCAATAACCTTGTGGGAACACAATAAGGCAAGAGGAAATGGAATTTTTAGGGTGCAAAACATAACACAATGAGGTATATCAAAAATATATATTTAAAGTAAAAACATGATAGAATAAAAAATCCATCAGCAAACTATACAGTTACAGTTTACAGAGGGTGCCCATTGACAAATTCTCAACATGTGTCACCATGCATAGTAGCTTCCTCAGGATTATTTAAGTTTGTCAAGTACTATCTACTGGAAAAATAGAAAAACAAAAATTTACAATAGAACAAAAATATTTTACAACAGTTAATTTTTAATTTAATCATAAATGTTGAAGACCCCAAGTTCAGATTAAAGCCATTTTGACAAGACAGCTTGAGCCAAAAAGTTATTTTCACATAGATACCCGACTAACAGGCTCAATCAGTCTGAGTGAAAATTCACATCAACAATGGCCAGTTGTCAGAAACCATGAATCAGACCAAGACAGAAGTACAATTAATTCACACTTGTTTATTAAATAAAAATAAAAAGGTAACTAGAGCAAGCGTAGTCAAAGCATAGCCAGAGTCCAGTAACCGGATTGAGTAGTCAGCCAGGCCAAAGTTCAATAACCAGATTGGGTAATCAGCCAGGCCAGAAGTCAGGGATCCAAGTGGAAGAACAGCAAGCAGGATAAGGAGCCAGAAGGGATGTCAGCAAGCCAGTCTGTAAACAAGTACGCAGGAGATGGTTTCTTGTGATGTGACCAAGGCGAAGGCAGAGATGAAGTGAGCTGGACAGCTTTAAGTAGGCAGGTCAGACGAGCAGGATCAAGAAGAGCTTGGTAACTGTGGAGAGAGATGAGAGCTGGCACTTAGCCGACAGTTGAGCAGCCAGCCCAGAGAAGGACGGGCTAAGCCAGCCCTGACACCAGTAAACTCAAAGATTCCCCCATCAGAATCTGCAGATCCGAAGGGAGAAAATTCTCTGAGTTAAATCTAAATTGAATAGCAAAAAAAATGATGAAATACCACGCCAAGTGGCCCAGCAATTTACCTGGATAGAACAAACAAATGTTATAGATCTTTCTCCTTTCCTTGTAGCCTTACTCTGAGTTTGCTTAAACCTATCCTTTTTAAACCTCCCTCCCTTCCTGATAGGGCACCAAAGAATTGGTGCCAAATACATGGGAGGGGCGGACGCTATAATAGAGTCTACCACATGGAATGTCGCTCCAGAAATGACACACTCCACTATACACAAAAAAAAGGAAAAGATGCTGAAGTAATGCGCGGCACACCGGAAATGACGCAGCACATCACCAATGACAGGCTAGCGCCAAACCAAGTGAGCCACACATACTGCCAGCAGGGAATTTGGAAAGAGATGTAAATACACATCTATCCAATTTTTAAAATACAAATGTAAGAGAAGGTAACGGAATGGTGTGAAATATTCTGAAACTGAATATCATATTCTTGTCACTCGGGCTTTTCATCAAGGCCTTATTGACAAGAAGACTTGAGAATTTTTGACCGTTGAGACACCCAAACTTCCTACGTTATATGCCCAATAATTTCTGGCAGGCTGTCTTACAAAACTGGCCGGTAAACTTATTGACAATTATCTACGTCCACATGTCAAATCATTAAGCTCGCACATCCAAGATACTGCGGATCTTATAAGATCCCTGGATGGTATATGTATACCCATGGGAGCCTGGCTAGTTGCCATTGATGTTGAAGCCCTCTGCAACTCCATCCCCCATGACTGGGGGGTCCAAGTTGTGGAGAGCTTCATTTCTGAGAGAGGTTCTAGGGCGTTGGCTTACAACAGCTTAATTTTGGATCTGTTGCTACTCTTTTTAACCAACAACATTTTTGTTTTTGATCGCTCCCACTACCTCCAGGTGCAGGGTGTTGCGATGGGGACCAAATGTGCCCCATTGTACACCAATCTGTATCTGGGGGGGTGGGAGTGAGAAGTTTTCTCTTCAGAGGAATATTGGGAATTTTTTGATAATGTTCTCCTCTGGCGTTGATTCATCGATGATATTTTCATCGAATGGACCCGCACCAGGGAGGAGCTTTCATCATTTTTTGAGAAGCTTGAAACCGATTCCTTTAACCTTAAGTTCACCATGACTTGTGATCAAAAGGTAATCAGTTTTTTGGACATCTAAATATTTGTTAATCCTGATGGTACCATCGGCTCTTCCTTGCTTAGAAAGCCCTCAGCAGGGAATGCTATTTTACATGCTACAAGCTCTCACAAGAAGTCCTTAGTCGAGAGCATCCCCTATAGTCAGTATTTGCAGATAAGGAGGAATTGTAGCCTTGATCATAATTTTGAACTTGAGGCTTCGGCGCTACATCAACGTCTTCTAAACAGGGGTTACAGTCGCTATTTAAAAAAAAAGGCCTACCACAAGGCCAAAAAACGAACTTGATCAGACTTGATTCACTCCAAAAAAAGTAAAAAATTATCAGCAAGTGCATTTAATAACTAGATACTCTGATGAACACAGAAAGGTTTGTAAAATTATTCAAAAATACTGGCCCCTATTGTCCACTGATGAGGTAATTTCCAAATATGTTAATCCATTTCCACGGATTACTTATAGGTAGTCAAGGTATATCAAGGACCAGTTGGTTCAAAGTCATTTCACATCAAATTCTAGTAGGCGGGCTCATAGGTACAGCTCCCTGTGGTAAATGTGACTTTGTAAATTCTTATTTATTTCAACTGAGTTGAGTCTTCCCAATGGAACTGTTTACAAGCTGCGGTTCTTTGCTGATTGTCTATTGGGGTTGTAAATTACATGAAGTGCCATTGCTTTTTATGTTAGGAAGACCAAGATGCCTTTTTTCATAGAATAAGGGACCATGTTTCCCTGGTTCAAAAGAAAAAAATGGAAACTCCTATAGGCCGTCACACGGGCTTATATTATTCTTTTGACCTGTCCAAAATGACATTTTTCACTCTAGAGTTTATACCTATAGGTGACAGAGGAGATGATGTAGCTAAAATTCTTCTACAAGAGGAAACTAGAAGGATCCATTCCCTGGTAGCTACAACTTATACAGGATTGAATGAATCTATTAGCTACAAGTCATTCCTTTAAAGTATTTCTCTATGTGCCAAACCTGCAGATGTTATTTTTTATTGATCTTCTTTGATTTGGAGGTCAATTTATTTGGCCTTTTTTTGGGCCTTTGTTTATTGATTGTGTAAACCCATGTTCGGATTGATATGCCTTTGATGTTTCTAGCTTGAACAATAAGTTTTCGTATGCTGTGATTTTTATGCATCTATTGAGGCTCCATGGTCTATTATGGTATAGTTGTTTTTTTTTTCCATCTATCCCTAGGTACCTCCCACAGGATCGGTAACCATACGGATGCCCAGGGCGTTCCTTCTCATTGCTGCCTTTTGGCATTACTGGGGTGGCGCCATTTGGCGTCTTAATTGTGTTAAGCCTCTGCTGAAGAAGGAGGGGAGCACTGAAGTCACCTTTGTTCCCTGCTGTTTTCTCACATTCTTTCACCTGTGGACTACTGTGGACTGTTGTTAAGATTTTTATTTTTATTTATTTTTTGAATACGCATTTTCTTTTTTAATCATCTTTTTTCTGGAGACTCACATTTTGGACAATTCATTTATTGTGGACATTATATTCATTATTTTTGCACTTTATTATTATATATATAGATAATTTAAGTTCACAGCATTTTTTATGCACTTTATTAACTTTTTTATTATATATTTAATTAATTAATTATTTTTATTTGCACTTTAGGAGGGTGTATACATATATATATATATATATATATATATATATATATATATATATATATATATATATATATATATATATATATATATATATATATATATATATATATATATATTGATTTATATATTATTTGTATATAATTGATTTATCACACTTTTTCTAAGATTTATTCATATTGTGTTTTTTCATAATTTTACATGGATTTTCTTGCACTTTATATGCCATTGCACTTTTTATATATCTGATGCACTTTAATATCTCCATGATACTAGCACTTTATTTATAGTGATATTTTTCATATACATACCTTTTTAGAGGTTTGGACGGGAAAGGGTCCTGCTGCAGGACCATGATAAAGGGCCCTGGATTTAGTAGATTCAGTGGAAAGAGCACTGGGACCACAAGGGCCCCAAGATCAATAAAAAGGGCCCCAGAACGGGGTCAGGGGGGCGCTTCATGGTTTCTTGCATAAAGGCCCTGAATGTTCTAGTTACGTCTCTGGGACACATTATCAGGCTGTAAGCTGCCAGGTTTGGGAGTACAGAGCAATATACCATTCAGCAGCAGAGGCATGGAGCGCAGTGGTTTTGTACTGATAAGGGCAGTAAGAATGCAAATGAACTATTCAAATACCCTACTTTTGCTTTTTGGAGATGGGAACAACATCTGGACAAGGAGATGGTAATATGGAAAGGATAAAAGAAAGGCATTTTCCATGACACCTGTAACTGAGAACTGTGACTGGCTATGGGCAGCCTTTTTATTTTAATATGTGATGCTGTCAAGAGGTAGAAAAAGGTTATTATTAAAACAAACGTTTTTTTGATTATTTTAATGAATACTATTATTTCTTTTTTTTTCTAAATTTGCTCTCAAGTGTAGCATGCAGATACCTATTCTGTAGTCCTATCTTCAGAGTCAAGCCCTGGACTGTTCTAATTAAGCAAAGATCTAACACTTTTTGGTTGCTTGCTCACTCACTCTCACCTCCCACATAATCCTATTGGCTCACCATTATGATGGCTGACCTCATTTTCAAATGGGTACATGCATGTGGCATGATGACGTGGAAAAGATTCAATGATAGCAGGAACTGTCAGAACTTTCCTGATTTAAAGAGACAGGGGAATATGCAGAATCCATGCAGCCTGCGAGCTCATGCAGGTGGCATTGTCACTTTAAGAGAACTACACGTTTAGGGAGGAAAGACTATTCTGATAAGGGAGTGCTGAAACAATTACAGTAACTCCATAAAAATAAAGCAAATGTTTATGAAAAAGAATTCAGTAATGTGTGTAAAAAATTGGCAATATACTGTATTTATTCTGAAGTCAATTGTACAGCAGCTAGGACGGTAGGCTCCTCATTGTATGGTCTAATAGTAATTCTACCCATTTAATAAAATGGCCTCAATGATTTGCAATGTTGTGCCTGCTTCCCTAATTTATGCACATATCAGTATCAGGTTTTGGGCTTTCAGTTGCCCTTTGCTGATGATGTCAACCTATGTGAAAGAAAGCTGAGAATTGCTACAATACAGACTTAGACTCTTGAAACATCAGCAATTAGAGCTGTGCCTTTACTGAAGATCGTGCAGAATACTCTACTTGTCTTTCCAAGCCTTTCCAGGAATAATTATATAGGACCCTAAGACAACAGTGACAACAACACTAGACTGCAATCATGCGGGGAAGTAGCCACCTTTTAAAAGTCTCTCCAATTTAGAAAAAATCTTAGTTTAAGGAAGAAATATTTCAAATACTACACCCTTACAATTCAGTCTTTTTTCTAATAGTATTATATATTTATTTTTTTAAAGAAGACACCTATGTTCCTGCGAAACAGATTTAACATTTAAAGACAATTCACTTTTAAACATGAATTTGCTCTTTTAAAAAAATAATCTATTCAATAAAAATTGCTAGCCATTATTTAAAGTTTAAAACTTCCACTCCAGATAAAATGTTTTATTTAATTTTTGATAAGGCATAGATGGGTTAGAGCATCTGCCTAGCTCCTATAAATTTTAAGGGGAACTTCCATGACATTGTAAAAGCTCAAGCCCACTGGCCAAGTTGGGGCGGGAATCCACTCCACTCTGACAGCTGCTTCCATAGACTGGAACGCATGCCAACTTCCCGCATGTGGAGCGGCGATGGGCTAACACAAAAAATGGGCAGATGATCCCAGGGTGCCAGGAGAGGCACCAGAGATTGTGAGTGCTCTTAATTCCTGTTTTTAAACTGTGTATTTCATTAAATGGTATGAGTTGCCTCTCTGTATGAATCCTTTCCTGCATATGAACGATTATGGATCTCTGACACATAGGCTGCAACCAAAGGAAAACTGCCATGTACAGCAGTGCTGTGGAAGAAGCCTTATTGACCTACCTTGGTATAAGTCATATTCATTTGGTGAGTGTGGTCCCGTCGGAGCAAGGGCACTATTTTACACATAGTAGAAGGTTGGTGGAGAAGAGTGTGACACCTTACTATAGAAGAAATGCTTGAATTCAGTATCTTAAATGACATGTTAGTAAAACTGTACATGGGCCTGCATTTGGTGGTAAATGTTAATGGATGTATATTTCTTGCCATTATCATGACCCAACAGCAAAGAACAACCCAAAACAAATTCTCCTATTCCTGGTATTCACAGCAGTACCACATAGAAGGATCTTCTCTCAATTCCTATTGTAGCTATGGGACAGTCAGTGAAGGGAAACCTCCCCAATAGGACACAGACAGTAAAAAAAAAAAACTGACAGGGGTTATGATCATCACTTACTCCAGTCAGGGTGCCTTTGGCCAATCATGGCTCTGGGGCTAAGTCTGTGCCCCACACTATATAAGGCTGCTTACACAGCAGCCTTGTGTAGTGAGTTAGTGGAGATTAGGCAGGGTAGTTAGTGGATGGTGTTAGTGGATGGTGTGTTCACTCAGTTTAGTGCAGTCAGTGTAGTGTTGTAGTGCTGCAAATAACACAGTGTAGTGTAGTGTTATGAATAATACCCTGAACACATAGTCGGAATTTCCAAAAATGTGCGATCGGATAGTGTTGTCGGAAAATCCGATCGTATGTGATTGTGGGCTCCATCTGACTTTTTCCGTCTGAATTTCCGACACACAAATTTTGAGAGGATCTAGAATTTTCCGACAAAAAAATCCAATAGTTTAACCACTTGCCGACCGCCGCACGCCGATGTACGTCGGCAGAATGGCACGGGAAGGCATAAGGGCTTACATGTACGTCCTTGCCTGCCCGCCCGGTGCCTGCGGCGGTCGGTATTCGTTCGGGAGCAATCCCGGACGAGGGGACGGCCATTCATTCATGGCCACCCCCTCGCGATCGCTCCCGGCGAATGAAAATGTCCGGTGACATCACTTCCTCTCCTGTAATGTAAACACAGGAGAGGAAGTGATGTATTCTCTCCTCCGTGTCGGTAGTTTTCGTTCCGGCACCGAGGAGAGAGATTCGGTGAGTTGCACCAACACACCCCACATACAGTAGAACATGCCAGGCACACTCACACCCCCCCTTTACCCCCCGATCACCCCCCAATTACCCCTGCCCCCCCAGTCACAGTGACACCAATTGCTTTTTTTTTTTTTTTTGCATTGGTGTCATTTGTGACTGTAGTAACTGTTAGGGCAGTTAGGGTTAGCCCCCTTTAGTTCTAATGTGCCCTCCTAACCCCCCCAATAAAGGTTTAACCCCGTGATCACCCCCCCGTCGCCAGTGTCACTAAGGCTGGGTTCACATTGCAGCGGTTTATGAGAACGAATGTGATTCGCACCGCACTGCAGTGCAAATCACATCCGATCTCTGTGCGATTCGAGTTCAGCCATACAGATAGTATGGCTGAATTCGTGTCGCACCCGCCGCACCCGCCGCAAATTCGCACGGGACCCTTTTTTTGGCCCGCAGCAGAATCGGATCGCATGGGTGTTCACACCATGCGATCCGAGTTTGCAGATCGCACTGCGATATGCGAACTGATCTGGGGGTGTCATTAACATTTCACTGACACTCCCAGCAGTTCGCATAGGGCAGTGTGAACTGCCGCCGGGAGGCATGCGATGCGGGAACCCGCCGCGGATTCATGGCGTTCCCGCATCGCTCCAGTGTGAACCCAGCCTAATAAGCGATAGTTTTTCTGATCGCTGTATTAGTGTCACAGGTGACGCTAGTTAGGCAGGTAGGCATTTAGGTTCGCCGCAGCTTTTTATAGCGCCAGGGACCCCCATATACTACCGCATAAAGCCCCCTGATTGCCCCCTAGTTAACCCTTTCACCAGTGATCACCATATAACTGTTACAGGTGACGCTGGTTGGTTAGTTATTTTTTTATAGTTTCAGGGCACCCGCCATTTATTACCTAATAAAGGTTTAACCCCCTGATCACCCGGCGGGTGTCATTTGTGACTGTAATAACTGTTAGGGCAGTTAGGGTTAGCCCCCTTTAGTTCTAAGGTACCCCCCTAACCCCCCCAATAAAGGTTTAACCCCGTGATCACCCCCCGTCGCCAGTGTCACTAAGGCTGGGTTCACATTGCAGCGGTTTATGAGAACGGATGTGATTCGCACCGCACTGCAGTGCAAATCACATCCGATCTCTGTGCGATTCGAGTTCAGCCATACAGATAGTATGGCTGAATTCGTGTCGCACCCGCCGCACCCGCCGCAAACTCGCACGGGACCCTTTTTTTGGTCCGCAGCAGAATCGGATCGCATGGGTGTTCACACCATGCGATCCGAGTTTGCAGATCGCACTGCGATATGCGAACTGATCTGGGGGTGTCATTAACATTTCACTGACACTCCCAGCAGTTCGCATAGGGCAGTGTGAACTGCCGCCGGGAGGCATGTGATGCGGGAACCCGCCGCGGATTCATGGCGTTCCCGCATCGCTCCAGTGTGAACCCAGCCTAATAAGCGATCGTTTTTCTGATCACTGTATTAGTGTCACAGGTGACGCTAGTTAGGCAGGTAGGTATTTAGGTTCGCCGCAACTTTTTATAGCGCCAGGGACCCCCATATACTACCGCATAAAGCCCCCTGATTGCCCCCTAGTTAACCCTTTCACCAGTGATCACCATATAACTGTTACAGGTGACGCTGGTTGGTTAGTTATTTTTTTTATAGTTTCAGGGCACCCGCCATTTATTACCTAGTCTCACTAGTGTACCCCTAAATTTAGGGGTGTCTACTTTCCAAAATGGGGTCATTTTGGGGGGGTTTGTGCCATCTTGGCATTTTATGGCCTTCAAAACTGTAACGCCCTTAGAAAGCCTGAAGGCGGTGCTTGGTTTTCGGGGCCCCGTACGCGGCTAGGCTCCCAAAAAGTCCCACATATGTGGTATCCCCGTACTCAGGAGAAGCAGCAGAATTTATTTTGGGGTGTCATTTCACATATGCCCATGGCATGCGTGAGCAATATATCATTTAGTGACAACTTTGTGAAAAAATAAAAAAAAATAAAAAAGTTTGTAATTTTCCCGCAACTTGTGGCAAAATATAAAATATTCCATGGACTCAACATGCCTCTCAGCAAATAGCTTGGGGTGTCTACTTTCTAAAATGGGGTCATTTGTGGGGGTTTTGTGCCATCTTGGCATTTTATGGCCTTCAAAACTGTAATAGGTAGTGAGGAGTGAAGTCAAATATTTACGCCCTTAGAAAACCTGAAGGCGGTTCTTGGCTTTCGGGGCCCCGTACGCGGCTAGGCTCCCAAAAAGTCCCACATATGTGGTATCCCCGTACTCAGGAGAAGCAGCAGAATTTATTTTGGGGTGTCATTTCACATATGCCCATAGCATGTGTGAGCAATATATCATTTAGTGACAACTTTGTGAAAAAAAAAAAAAAAAAATTAAAGTTTGTAATTTTCCCGCAACTTGTGGCAAAATATAAAATATTCCATGGACTCAAAATGCCTCTCAGCAAATAGCTTGGGGTGTCTACTTTCTAAAATGGGGTCATTTGTGGGGGTTTTGTGCCATCTTGGCATTTTATGGCCTTCAAAACTGTAATAGGTAGTGAGAAGTGAAATCAAAAATTTACGCCCTTAGAAAGCCTGAAGGCGGTGCTTGGTTTTCGGGGCCCCGTACGCGGCTAGGCTCCCAAAAAGTCCCACATATGTGGTATCCCCGTACTCAGGAGAAGCAGCAGAATTTATTTTGGGGTGTCATTTCACATATGCCCATAGCATGTGTGAGCAATATATCATTTAGTGACAACTTTGTGTAAAAAAAAAAAAAAAAAAAAATTTTTGTCATTATTCAATCGCTTGAGGCAAAAAAATAAAATATTCAATGGGCTCAACATGCCACTTATCAATTTCCTTAGGGTGTCTACTTTCCAAAATGGGGTCATTTGGGGGGGTTTTGTACTGCCCTGCCATTTTAGCACCTCAAGAAATGAGATAGGCAGTCGTAAACTAAAAGCTGCGTAAATTCCAGAAAACGTACCTTAGTTTGTAGATGTGACAACTTTTGCGCAAACCAATAAATATACAATTATTGACTTTTTTTTTACCAAAGACATGTGGCTGAATACATTTTGGCCTAAATGTATGACTAAAATTGAGTTTATTGGATTTTTCTAATAACAAAAAGTAGAAAATATCATTTTTTTTCAAAATTGGCGGTCTTTTTACGTTTATATCGCAAAAAATAAAAATCGCAGAGGCAATCAAATACCATCAAAAGAAAGCTCTATTTGTGGGAAGAAAAGGACGCAAATTTTGTTTGGGTACAACATTGCATGACCGCGCAATTACCAGTTAAAGCAGCGCAGTGCCAAATTGTAAAAAGACCTCTGGTCATTTACCAGCAAAATGGTCCGGTCTGAAGGTGGTTAAATTCCGATCGTGTGTAGACAATTCCGACGGACAAATTGCCACGCATGCTCAGCATAAATTAAGAGACCACAGCTATTGGCCCGTTTATAGTCCCGACGTACATGTTTTACGTCACCTCGTTAAGAACGATCGGATTTTCCAACAACTTTTTCCGACCGTGTGTATACAAGACAAGTTTGGCACAAAATCCGTCTGAAAAAATCCAATGGATTTTTTTGTCGGAATGTCCGACCGTGTGTACAGGGAATTACAATTATATTTTATGCACTGTAGATCACTGAATCATTCTAGTCTAGCCAGGCCTATACCTGACTATAGGCCATTCCTGGTGTACGTTTTCAAATACACTTTCAGGCAGGGAATTACAGTGTAGTGGTACCACTGAAGTGTTGGTGTGTACAACGCTTCTGTGTCACCACTGATAACATTTTTTGTTTCATTGATAATTTTTTTTTCTTTTTTTTTTGTAGCATCAGGTTCTTTTGCTGCATTAGTACTACCCTTCCGTGTTGCAGCTGTTTCTCTTTCTGCCTCAGTACAGCAGTGGTTTCCTTATTATTTTTTTTTATTTTTTGGGGGCGCAGCAGCAATAAGAATATTTAGGGCATAATTGCTGTCCCCTTTCTGCATAGCAGGTGTTCCTCTTTCTGTGTCAGCAATGGTTTACTTTTTCTTTTCTTTTTTATTTTATTTTAATTATTATATTTTTGCAGCAGCACTAAAATATTTAGGGCATACTGTATATACTCGAGTATAGGCCAACCCGAATATAAACGAGGCACCTAATTTTACCACAAAAATTGGGAAAAACTTATTGACTCAAGTATAAGCCTAGGTTAAGAAGTGCAGCAGCTACTGTAAGTGGAAAAGAGGGTCAACAATGCCCATCTGCAGCCTCACTGTGCCCATCTGCATGCCTCACTGAGCCCATCTGCATGCTTCACTGTGTCCATCTGCAGCCTCACTCTGCTCATCTCCCTGCACTGTGTCCATCTGAAACCTCTTGTACCTGATCTTCCGTTGCTGCTGTCAATTTCCCAGCAGTGAGCCAGTGTTCTGCCTATCACAGCATGGTTTTACATCGAGGGTGCCTTTGGCCAATTATGGCTCAGGGGATTAAGTCCACGCCCCACACTATATAAGGCCGTCTGCACTTAGGCCTTGTGTAGTGTGTTGCTTGCAGAGAGAGAGAGATAGAGAGAGAGAGAGAGAAAGAGAAAGAGAGAGAGTGTGTAATTTCATTTACTTTGAGCAGGCAGTTTATTTATTTAGCTAGATCTCACTGCAGATCGTACCCGCTGTACTGTTTTTGATCTACTTCAGGCAGGCAGTTGATTCAGTGTATTTTTTATATATATATATATATATATATATATATACATCCCAGCTTTGTGTATATATATATATATATATATATACATATATATATATATATATATATATATATAGAGGCATACTTCACTTTTAAGTACACAATGGGGTTTATTTACTAAAGCTGGAAAGTGCAAAATCAGGCTCACTTCTGCATAGAAACCAAAGAGCTTAGATCTTCCAGGTTTCATTTCCAAAGCTTAATTGAACAAGCTGGGGTTAGAAGCTGATTTGCTATGCAGAAGTGAGCCTGATTTAGCATTTTCTAGCTTTAGTAAATAAACCCCATTGTGTACTTAAAATTGGGGTATGCCCCACTGCATTCTAGTCTAGCCAAGCCTATATCTGACTTCAGGCCATTGCTGGTATACGTTTCCAAAAAGACTTTCAGGCAGGCAGGTAAGTGAATCAGTGATCTGCAGTGCATAAAATATATATACTGTCTCCTACATATATATACACTGCATTCTAGTCTAGCCAAGCCTATACCTGACTACAGGCCCTTCCTGGTGTACGTTTCCAAATACACTTTCAGGCAGGCAAGTGATTCCGTGATCTGTAGTGCATAAAATATATATACAGTCTCCTATATATATAAATATATCCACTGCATTCTAGTCTACCCAAGCCTATATCTGACTGCAGGTTATTGCTGGTGATGGCATGTAATCGCCTGGAATTTTATGCACTGCAGACCACTGAATCACTTGTCTGCCTGCCTGCCTGCCTGCCTGAAAGTGTATTTGGAAATGTACACCAGCTATGGCCTGAAGTCAGATATAGTCTTGGCTAGACTAAAATGCAGTAGATATATATATATATATATATATATATATATATATATATATATATATATATATATATATATATATATATATGTATGAGACTGTATATATATTTTATGCAGTGCAGATCACTGAATAACCTGCCTGTCTGCCTGAAAGTGCATTTGGAAACATACACCAGCAATGGCCTGCAGTCAGATATAGACTTGGCTAGACTAGAATGCAGTGGATATATGTATATGTAGGAGACTGTATATATATATATTTAATGCACTGCAGATCACTGAATCACCTGCCTGCCTGAAAGTGTATTTGAAAACGTACACCAGGAATGGCCTGTAGTCAACTATAGGCTTGGCTAGACTAGAATGCAGTGGATACATGTATGTAGGAGACAGTATATATATTTTATGCACTGCAGATCACTGAATCACCTGCATGCCTGCCTGAAAGTGTATTTGAAAACGTACACCAGGAAGGGCCTGTAGTCAACTATAGGCTTGGCTAGACTAGAATGCAGTGGATATATATGTAGGAGACCGTATATATGTTTTATGCACTGCAGATCACTGAATCACTTGCCTGCCTGC
Source organism: Lithobates pipiens (assembly GCF_037356315.1). Lineage (NCBI taxonomy): Eukaryota > Metazoa > Chordata > Amphibia > Anura > Ranidae > Lithobates > Lithobates pipiens. The sequence goes on along the minus strand of NW_027507748.1, from coordinate 265,939,718 downwards.
CTTCCTGAAAGTGTATTTGGAAACGTACACCAGCAATGGCATGCAGTCAGATATAAGCTTGGCTAGACTAGAATGCAGTGGATAAATATATGTAGGAAACAGTATATATATTTTATGCACTGTAGATCACTGAATCATTCTAGTCTAGCCAGGCCTATACCTGACTATAGGCCATTCCCGGTGTACGTTTTCAAATACACTTTCAGGCAGGCAGGTGATTCAGTGATCTGCAGTGCATAAAATATATATACTGTCTCCTACATATATATTCACTGCATTCTAGTCTAGCCAAGCCTATATCCGACTTCAGGCCATTGCTGGAATACGTTTCCAAATACACTTTCAGGCAGTCAAGTGATTCAGTGATCTGCAGTGCATAAAATATATATACTGTCTCCTACATATTTATCCACTGCATTCTAATCTAGCCAAGCCTATACCTGACTACATTCCATTCCCGGTGTAAGTTTTCAAATACACTTTCAGGCAGGTAAGCAGGCAGGTGATTCAGTGATCTGCAGTGCATAAAATATATCTACTGTCACCTACATACAGTGACTACAAGTAGTATTCAACCCCCTGCAGATTTAGCAGGTTTGATAAGATGCAAATAAGTTAGAGCCTTCAAACTTTAAACAAGAGCAGGATTTATTAACAGATGCATAAATCTTACAAACCAAAAAGTTATGTTGCTCAGTTAAATTTTAATACATTTTAAACATAAAAGTGTGGGTCAATTATTATTCAACCCCTAGGTTTAATATTTTGTGGAATAATCATTGTTTGCAATTACAGCTAATAATCGTCTTTTATAAGACCTGATCAGGCCGGCACAGGTCTCTGGAGCTATCTTGGCCCACTCCTCCATGCAGATCTTCTCCAAGTTATCTAGGTTCTTTGGGTGTCTCATGTGGACTTTAATCTTGAGCTCCTTCCACAAGTTTTCAATTGGGTTAAGGTCAGGAGACTGACTAGGCCACTGCAACACCTTGATTTTTTCCCTCTTGAACCAGGCCTTGGTTTTCTTGCCTGTGTGCTTTGGGTCGTTGTCTTGTTGGAAGATGAAATGACGACCCATCTTAAGGTCCTTGATGGAGGAGCCAAAAATCTCCAGGTAGGCCGTGCTATCCATCTTCCCATGGATGCGGACCAGATGGCCAGGCCCCTTGGCTGAGAAGCAGCCCCACAGCATGATGCTGCCACCACCTTGCTTGACTGTAGGGATGGTATTCTTTAGGTCGTATGCAGTGCCATCCAGTCTCCAAACGTCACGTGTGTGGTTGGCACCAAAGATCTCGATCTTGGTCTCATCAGACCAGAGAACCTTGAACCAGTCTGTCTCAGAGTCCTCCAAGTGATCATGAGCAAACTGTAGACGAGCCTTGACATGACGCTTTGAAAGTAAAGGTACCTTATGGGCTCGTCTGGAACGGAGACCATTGCGGTGGAGTACGTTACTTATGGTATTGACTGAAACCAATGTCCCCACTGCCATGAGATCTTCCCGGAGCTCCTTCCTTGTTGTCCTTGGGTTAGCCTTGACTCTTCGGACAAGCCTGGCCTCGGCACGGGAGGAAACTTTCAAAGGCTGTCCAGCCTGTGGAAGGCTAACAGTAGTTCCATAAGCCTTCCACTTCCGGATGATGCTCCCAACAGTGGAGACAGGTAGGCCCAACTCCTTGGAAAGGGTTTTGTACCCCTTGCCAGCCTTGTGACCCTCCACGATCTTGTCTCTGATGGCCTTGGAATGCTCCTTTGTCTTTCCCATGTTGACTATGTATGAGTGCTGTTCACAAGTTTGGGGAGGGTCTTAAATAGTCAGAAAAGGCTGGAAAAACAGATAATTAATCCAAACATGTGAAGCTCATTGTTCTTTGTGCCTGAACTACTTCTTAATACTTTAGGGGAACCAAACAGAATTCTGTTGAATTGAGGGGTTGAATAATAATTGACCCTCTGAATAAACTTTTCACTATTTAAAAAAAAATTAAACAAAGAAATAACATTCTTTTTTGCTGCAGTGCATTTCACACTTCCAGGCTGATCTACAGTCCAAATGTCACAATGCCAAGTTAATTCCGAATGTGTAAACCTGCTAAATCTGCAGGGGGTTGAATACTACTTGTAGGCACTGTATATACATATCCACTGCATTGTAGTCTAGCCAAGCCTATATCTGACTGCAGGCCATTGCTGGTGTACATTTCCAAATATACTTTTGAGCAGGCCGACAAGTGATTCAGTGATCTGCAGTGCATAAAATATATATACTGCCTCCCACATATATATTCACTACATTCTAGTCTAGCCAAGCCTATATCTGACTGCAGGCCATTGCTGTTGTACATTTCCAAATACACTTTCCAGCAGGCAGGCAAGTGATTCAGTGATCTGCAGTGCATAATATATATATATATATATATATATATATATATATATATATATATATATATATATATATATATTTATACTGTCTCCTACATATAAATCCACTGCATTCCAGTCTAGCCAAGCCTATACCTGAAGACCATTCCATTCCCGGTGTAAGTTTTCAAATACACTTTCAGGCAGGCAGGCAGGCAGTTGATTCAGTGATCTGCAGTGCATAAAATATATATACTGCCTCCCACATATATATCCACTGCATTCTAGTCTAGCCAAGGCTATATCTGACTACAGGCCATTGCTGTTGTACATTTCCAAATACACTTTCCAGCAGGCAGGCAAGTGATTCAGTGATCTGCAGTACATAATATATATATACTGTCTCCTACATATATATCCACTGCATTCTAGTCTAGCCAAACCTATACCTGACTGCAGGCCATTCCTGGTGTACATTTTCAAATACACTTTCAGGCAGGCACGTGATTCAGTGATCTGCAGTGCATAAAATATATATACTGCCTCCCACATATATATCCACTGCATTCTAGTCTAACCAAGCCTATATCTGACTGCAGGCCATTGCTGGTGTACATTTTCAATTACAATTTCAGGCAGACAGGCAAGTGATTCAGTGATCTGCAGTGCCTTAAATATATATATAGTCTCCAACATATATATATATCCACTGCATTTGAGTCTAGCAAGCCTATATCTGACTGCCGGTAGTTCCTGGTGTACGTTTTCAAATACACTTTCAGTCAGGCAGGCACGTGATTCAGTGATCAGTGCATAAAATATATATACAGTATCCTACATATATATATATATCCACTGCATTCTAGTCTAGACATGTGCACACTGAAATATTTTGTTTCAGAATTTTGTTTTTGTCCAAAAAATACATTTATTTAGTTACTCTTATTTCGTTTTTGTTTATTTAATTTTTCGTTAAAAATTGCATTTGTCCGAAAATCCAAATGAATTAAGGTCAGATCTGTCATTGAAGGCTTATGGTGTCTGTTGAATGTTCAAATAAGATTCGACGGAGCAGCTAAACTGTATGACTCCATATAGTTAAGCTCCTCCATCGAATCATCTTAGAACTTTCGACAGATACTATAAACCAAAGATTTGACGTTTGTATGTTTTTCGCTGCTTTGTCGAATCTTTGTCATTCATTTTGAATGTATATAGTTCAAACAGAAATTGGACTGGTAAAAGGGATCACTGATCAGACAGGTAACAAGATAGGGTATATAGAATCTATATATAATCTCAATCTATAATATAGAATCTATAATAATAAATCCCCCCCCCCCACAACACGGGCAGCCTCTGAGGCTATCACAACACTAGCAACACTAGTATCACTATGTGTCTCTCTCTGGTAGCAATCGTAACTGAAAGTAAGTTTACTGTACGTGTATACTTAGTTCTAGCCATTTTACTGTTCCTCCTCTTTGGTTACAATCAGCCAATGACATTCATCATCATCATTATTTTTACTTTACTTCCCCCACCCAATTCCAGCAGCGATCTTTTCTCTCTATGTTGAATCTTTTCTCTCTATGTCAAATCTTTTCTCTCTATGTAGAATAATCCTGAACTAATAGAGTTAAGGTTAGGCACATTCGACCACAGGTTCGATAGACACAGATTGTTATTGTCAGCATCATGTTGAATTTCCTATCTATATCAAACTGTTGTCACAACGAAAATTAAAATAAAGCATTAAAATTAAAGGGGTTGTAAAGGTAAATGTTTTTTCACCTTAATGCATTCTATGCATTAAGGTGAAAAAACATCTCACACTGCCGGCGCCCCCAGTCCCCCCGTTTTACTTACCTGACCCCTCGAAAATCCCGCGCTCGCCCCCGCCGTCCTCTTCGCCGCTCAGCCTGGCCGCTGATTGGCTGGAGTGGATGGATTGAAAGCAGCGCAGCCATTGGCTCGCGCTGCTGTCAATCACATCCAATGACGCAGCGCGCCGGGGGGCGGGGCCTTGTGATACAGCGAGCGGCTATAGCCGCCGGCTGTATCACGGGAGCGCACCCGCAGTGCTTCTCACCAATGCGAGGGAGCTCGCATTAACGTGAGAAGCACCTGCGGGAGGAAGCAGAGACAGCCGCCGAGGGACCCCAGAAGAGCAGGTTCGGGGCCACTCTGTGCAAAACAAGCTGCACAGTGGAGGTAAGTATGACATGTTTGTTATTTTAAAAAAATAAAAAATTTTACTTTACAACCCCTTTAAGCATTTTGCACCAAACGATAACGAAAATACCTGAAATTTGGATGAAAATGCATTCGGACCAAAACGACTGCACATGTCTAGTTACCAGTATGGTATTTGTAATTGAAATCATATCCCCTCTCAGGCGTCTCTTCCCCAGAGAGAAGTTTATGTTGGATCTTTTATTTTTTGGATTCTGCACTTTCATTATCGTTTGTTAAAATGATAACGAAAATACCTGAAATTCGTACGAAAATACATTCGGGCGAAAAAAAATTCACATGTCTATTGTAGTCTAGCCAAGCCTATATCTGATTCAAATAGTAGGTGGTGTTGCGCTCCTAGCAATAGATCAGCATACACAATTATCGTTAATGCGAAAAGAGTTAATTCATAAAAAATGAGTAATCACCCGTATTAACTCTCACAGTAAAGTGCTAGCGTGCAAAAAAAATTACACAATGTGCAAATCCAAGCAAACATAATTGATGGTATTACTGAGTGCAAATGTGCAAAATCCGCAAAATATATAAATAGGTGTAAACATAGATGAGCAACATAAGCAAAATGTGCAAATAGGCAAAATGAATCACAGGGATAAGCATGAATATATAAAGTCTATAGTGCAATATTGGACGCTCTTCAGGGTCCGGTGTGCAAAAATAGTGCAGGTGTGCAAGTGTTTCACAGGAACACTGAGTGGTGATACAATGATATCCAGTGTCGCTGTGACTTTAAGTGCAAAATGTGTCTTCAGTGTCACTGACACCCGTGGTTGTACTAAATGATTACCTTACTGCTGTAAGGTAAACAGCATGTAGAAAAGATAAGGGGAGTTGGATCTCTTTGGATCGGTATGTTCAGTGTGTTCCCACTGTGTATGGAGCAGAACCAGGGGGGATCCTTTCCTTTCCTTCCACTAAATATTTGTTTATAATCACTCAAATGCTCAATATGTCAGGGTATAAAAGAGGATAAAAAGCCTACCACGGTGCAGTATGTTTTCGGTAAAAGTTGAAGTTTATTAGTAAAACCATAAAAGAACTTACATTTCCATGTGTGGATTATGCAATGTAAAAACGAGTGCCGAGCTCGTACCTGACCGTCTTTTCCAGTGTCTGTATGCCTCTCGGTATCCTATGCATTATGTTACAACATACTTGACTTCGACTGGCCTCATTGGACAGGGCAGTCAGCGGTAAGGTTCATATTACCGCTGACTCATGGTCCAGCAGGCATGGACAGGGACATTCCCTTTTTTCAGAGCGCACTGTGTAACCTATGGCCTCTTCCTGTGCAGATATTCCCTCGGAACCAGTGGTGCTCCGTAGGCATTCTAAGGGCTATGCAAGCACTCAGGCAAAAAGATGTCATGCAGTACTTGAGTTGATCTGCTTAGGGGACAGGAGCCACACTTTTTTCCTTTAGAAATGTCATTATTGCTACAGCAGGCTTTATATATCATATAGATATGCCACTTTAGAAGGCAGACTAAGGGGACCCCTCAGGCATGATATTTAACCACTTTCAGACCGGACCATTTTTCTGGCCAAAGACCAGACCACTTTTGCGATTCGGCACTGCGTCACTTTAACTGACAATTGCGTGGTCGTGCGACGTGGCTCCCAAACAAAATTGAAGTCATTTTTTCCCCACAAATAGAGCTTTCTTTTGGTGGTATTTGATCACCCCTGCGGGTTTTCTTTTTTTTTGCACTATAAACAAAAATAAAGAAAATTTTGAAAAAAATGCATTATGTTTTACTTTTCCCCCAAAAATTTATAAAAAAAGCTTTTTTTCCCCCTCAGTTTAGGCCGATACGTATTCCTCTACATATTTTTGGTAAAAAACATCACAATAAGCGATTATTGATTGGTTTTCGCAAAAGTTATAGAGTTTACAAAATAGGGGATCGTTTTATGGCATTTTTATTAATATTTTTTTTTTAAATGACAGCGATCAGCAATTTTTATCGTGACTGCGACATTATGGCGGACACTTTGGACATTTTTGACACATTTTTGGGACCATTGTCATTTATACAGCAATTCCTGTGTAAATGACACTGGCAGTGAAGGGGTTAACCACTAGGTGGCAGTGTAGGGGTTAAGTGTGTCCTAGGGGCGTGTTGCTAACTGTGGGGGGCGTGGCTGTGTTTTACACATCACTGATCTCTGCTCCAATCACAGGGAGCAGAGATCAGTGACACGGTTACTATGCAGAACAGGGAGATGCTTGTTTACTTTAGCATCTCCTCGTTCTTCCGCCCCGTGAAACGATCGCAGGTATTCTCGCGGTGATCATGTCCATGGGACACGCGATGGGACTCGCGGCGGTCCCGACCGGTGTGCGAGTGTGCCGTCGCTGGCGTGCACACGATGGCACGATAGCAAATTTAAAGGGACGTACATGTACACCCATTTGCTTGTCCGTGCCATTCTGCTGACGTACATCGGTGTGTGGCAAGTGGTTAAAGGAAATTTTTTTTTTTCTTGTTTTACTTTAAGCATCATTAAAATCACTGCTCCTTTAAAAATGATTGTTTAAAAACAAATATTGTATTGATACATGTCCCCCAGAGCAGTACCTTCTACAGGCGCTCCTCATGCTCTTCCAAAGTCTTGCCAAACATGATGATATTGTCTAGGTATACCAACACTTCAATCAAGTTCATGTCACCTACAGTCTTCTCCATCAGTCTCTGGAAGGTGGCTGGGGTGCCAGATAGACCTTGTGGTATGCGATCAAACTCGATGAATCCCACAGGGGTAATGAAAGTGGTATTTTCCCTATCTTCAGGGTGCATGGGGATTTGGTAGTAACCATTTTCAGGTCCAGCACACTGAACCACTTTGCCCCTGACAGGCTCTGTAGGGCATCTTTGATCCTGGGTTTAGTATATTGGTCAGGAATGGTCCTTCGGTATAATGTCCTGTAGTCAATGCACAACCGCAATGACCCATTCTTTTTCTTTACTACCACTATTGGGGAGACGTATTGGGCTCCGAGACTCTTGAATAATTCCTGTTCTCTTCAGCTCGGCCAGCTGTTCTCACAGATCTTCCAAGTCCCCCAAAGGGATCCTTCTGACTCTTTCTCGGAATGGCTTGTCTTCCTCCAGGCGGATCCGGTGTTGGACACTTTTTGCTCACCCAACGTCACACTCACTCTTCGAAAATGCAGCTCGCCATCTTCGGAGTTGAGCCTTGGCTCTTTCCATTCAAGCAAGTGTGAGAGGAGTTTCTTTGGATAAACGTCTTCTATTGGGATTTCATCCTTCTCTCAGCCCCTCAAATCACATGGTGAGACTGGGGTATCTGTGTTTACTTTCACCAGCAAAATCCTGGCTGGCATCTTCAGTGGTGATGCAGTAGTGTTACAAACACTGACTGAAATCTTTCCATGACTTCTCTGTAGTGCCCTGATTGAGATCACTTTGGGAATTATTTCCAACCCTCCATCTTCTTGATGGTCCGCTTTCAGAACAATGAAAGGGCCTGGCTGTTCCCAATTCAGCTTGATGGATGCCCTCAGACAAACTACCTCACCAGGCTGTAATACCTTCCCATTCCGATCCAAACACCAGATCTTTCCCACTCCCTCAGCTGGGGCCTTCTGTTCTTGTACCAGGCATTGGTAGGCTTGCCTGAACATAGGGTGTACACTGGTAGCTGACGTTCCCTGCTCTTGGACAAGGGGCGCCAACAATCTTCTGACAAGGTCGGTATTAGTCCCGATGATAAGGGAGCTTTTTCCCACACCTGGGGGTCAAGGGCAGACCACTGCTAGAGTATCAAAGGTCTCTGCCTTCCCGGCTACAGAGGGGTCGAAGGTTAGCTTGTTTGGCAGGTAGCCATTATAAGGGAAGCTCTGAGTCCCAGTGCCCAATATCTGCAGCTCTTCCAACTTCTGTATTGTATTTGTATGTATTTGAGCTGCTTGTCATAGAAGTCTCTGTAGAGAAGAGTCACTTGGGCCTCAGTTTCCAGGAGGCCCTTGGTGTAGATCCCTTCTACCTGGATGGGAACATCGGGGGAAGCTCCCACTAACTTGGGAGGTAATTGAGAGGAGGTGGCAGTCTTGGTCTGTTTAGTGGCTTTGATCTGCACTCCTTTCTCTGTTCTGATACCGCTTGGCTCCCTGTGGGGCCCTGGGGGTTTGGTGGGCATTGATTCTCAGACGCCGAGTAGTCCGGGTCAAAGAGAGTGGGGCACTGGATCGTTCAGAAGTGATAACAGGAGTCTTCTTTGGGGGTTTTGACCCCTCCCATGGTCCCTTCACGTCATTCTGCTCTTTGGAGCTAGCTAATGCAACAGGGCACCCATTTGGTTCCTTCACCCGGGCCCTCTGGAGTTTTCTGCTGGCTTTTGGTGCTGTGTCTCAGGCTTTATTGGGCTTGGGCACACTTGTCGATAATGTCCAGTTCCTCCACAATTGAAGCAAACTTCTTCACTCATCGACCTTTGGCTCAAGGTAGTAGATGGATTCTGAGGCACTCCTATCCCTGTCTCTCCTCCATTGGTTGTCTTGGAGATCTTTGCCATCAACAAGGTCATCATCTCCATTATCTGTGCCATTTGAGATTTCAAGGCATTGATTTCAGAGTCTTGCTCCACTGTTCTTGTGGGCCTGACTTCAACTAAGGACGTGGAGGCCGGGCGAAGAGTTGCTTGTTTATCATTTAACATGGCCTCTTCGTCTCTCACTATTCTGATAAGATCAGGGTATTTTAGGGACCAGATCAAAGTGTAGAGCCCCACTTAAGATTTGCTGTATTCTGGCTTGATCTATGGCAGAAGGCATCATCCCTTTCTTTAACACAATCTGGTATAGCATCTTATTTAGTCGTCTGATGTATTCAGAGAGGCATTCCTGTTGACATTGGAGGGTATGTTCAAATTGATAGATTAGATCAGCTGCCTTCTCTAGCTGCCCAAACTCCTCCTGTAACATAGCCAAGTAATTGTAAGCTGTACAGGTGGTATTACTGAATCTCAAGTTCCTGACAGCCTCAGCGACAGCTCCTCTCAAACTCTCAATGATGCGCTGCTGCTTTTGGGCCTCTAGTAGATCCCACTCTTCTAGGGCCTGCATGGCCTGCTCTATCCATACATCAAATTCCTCTTCCCCAGTCGGCACAGGCTGTCTTCCAGAGAAAATCCTCAGCCTCTGATAGCCAGCCTCCACACATACTGGGTTGCTCTTTTGGCACTTTGACACAAAGCCCCCAAAGCTGCAAAGGGCTCTGGCCCAATCATGTCCAGGGGTGCCGGGAAGGGGGCTGTCCCCCTAGCTGGCTCCACTTGAATAGTGCTGATAGGGATCTCATCTGGAACTTTTGGGTGTACTATGTAAAGCTTGGTTTTGTTGCCCAATTGTACACTTTTGCTCCTGAAGCTTTCAGGTACTCCCTCTCGCCACTTCAACAGTGCGAGAAGCCCCATGATCTGGTCTGATGGCAATCACCCAGGCCCTTCTGTCTGGGGACAGTGTCTTCACAATTTGACTGACTTGTTCTTTCGCCCAGGCCTCACCAGGGAGCTCAATTGCCACACTCGCTTCTGAGCGGGCGCCTTCTGCTTTGCACCACTGAACCACAGTGAAGGGGTCCATCTTGGTGCTAATAGGGATGTTACCTAGGAAAGGGGGTTGATTGCAGAGTCGCAAAAAATCCTGGACGAGCCCCCACGTGTGGCACTGACTGCCTAAGGAGCTGCTGATATTTGTTTTGGGTCTGCACTCTGGCTGTCAACCTGGTAAGGTATAGGGTAAGGACTGGTAAGGTATAGGGTACTACAGTACATAGGGTTGAGTGAGGTACAGTCTGCTATTCCTTAAGGACTGGTATAGGTCCACAATATATAGGGTTGAGGTGCACTACTGCTAACTGCTTCCCTTCTGCTGCAGCAGTCCTTTATCAGTATAGGGACTGAGGTACAGTCTGCTAATCATTCACAACCTACTAGTTCCACAAAGGTCCTTATAAGGACTGGTAAGGTATAGGATACTACAGTACATAGGGTTGAGTGAGGTACAGTCTGCTATTCCTTAAGGACTGGTATAGGTCCACAATATATAGGGTTGAGGTGCACTACTGCTGACTGCTGCCCTTCTGCTGCAGTAGTCCTTTATCGGTATAGGGACTGAGGTACAGTCTGCTAATCATTCACAACCTACTAGTTCCACAAAGGTCCTTATAAGGACTGGTAAGGTATAGGGTACTACAGTACATAGGGTTGAGTGAGGTACAGTCTGCTATTCCTTAAGAACTGGTATAGGTCCACAATATATAGGGTTGAGGTGCACTACTGCTAACTGCTTCCCTTCTGCTGCAGCAGTCCTTTATCAGTATAGGGACTGAGGTACAGTCTGCTAATCATTCGCAACCTACTAGTTCCACAAAGGTCCTTATAAGGACTGGTAACCTGGTGTAGGGTACTACAGTACATAGGGTTGAGTGAGGTACAGTCTGCTATTCCTTAAGGACTGGTATAGGTCCACAATATATAGGGTTGAGGTGCACTACTGCTGACTGCTGCCCTTCTGCTGCAGTAGTCCTTTATCAGTATAGGGACTGAGGTACAGTCTGCTAACCATTCACAACCTACTAGTTCCACAAAGGTCCTTATAAGGACTGGTAAGGTATAGGGTACTACAGTACATAGGGTTTAGAGAGGTACAGTCTGCTATTCCTTAAGGACTGGTATAGGTCCACAATATATAGGGTTGAGGTGCACTACTGCTGACTGCTGCCCTTCTACTGCAGCAGTCCTTTATCAGTATAGGGACTGAGGTACAGTCTGCTAATCATTCACAACCTACTAGTTCCACAAAGGTCCTTATAAGGACTGGTAAGGTATAGGGTACTACAGTACATAGGGTTTAGAGAGGTACAGTCTGCTATTCCTTAAGGAATGATATAGGTCCACAATATATAGGGTTGAGGTGCACTACTGCTGACTGCTGCCCTTCTGCTGCAGCAGTCCTTTATCAGTATAGGGACTGAGGTACAGTCTGTTAATCATTCACAACCTACTAGTTCCACAAAGGTCATTATAAGGACTGGTAAGGTATAGGGTACTACAGTACATAGGGTTGAGTGAGGTACAGTCTGCTATTCCTTAAGGACTGGTATAGGTCCACAATATATAGGGTTGAGGTGCACTACTGCTGACTGCTGCCCTTCTGCCGCAGTAGTCCTTTATCAGTATAGGAACTGAGGTACAGTCTGCTAATCATTCACAACCTACTAGTTCCACAAAGGTCCCTATAAGGACTGGTAAGGTATAGGGTACTACAGTACATAGGGTTGAGTGAGGTACAGTCTGCTATTCCTTAAGGACTGGTATAGGTCCACAATATATAGGGTTGAGGTGCACTACTGCTGACTGCTGCCCTTCTGCTGCAGTAGTCCTTTATCGGTATAGGGACTGAGGTACAGTCTGCTAATCATTCACAACCTACTAGTTCCACAAAGGTCCTTATAAGGACTGGTAAGGTATAGGGTACTACAGTACATAGGGTTGAGTGAGGTACAGTCTGCTATTCCTTAAGAACTGGTATAGGTCCACAATATATAGGGTTGAGGTGCACTACTGCTAACTGCTTCCCTTCTGCTGCAGCAGTCCTTTATCAGTATAGGGACTGAGGTACAGTCTGCTAATCATTCGCAACCTACTAGTTCCACAAAGGTCCTTATAAGGACTGGTAACCTGGTGTAGGGTACTACAGTACATAGGGTTGAGTGAGGTACAGTCTGCTATTCCTTAAGGACTGGTATAGGTCCACAATATATAGGGTTGAGGTGCACTACTGCTGACTGCTGCCCTTCTGCTGCAGTAGTCCTTTATCAGTATAGGGACTGAGGTACAGTCTGCTAACCATTCACAACCTACTAGTTCCACAAAGGTCCTTATAAGGACTGGTAAGGTATAGGGTACTACAGTACATAGGGTTTAGAGAGGTACAGTCTGCTATTCCTTAAGGAATGATATAGGTCCACAATATATAGGGTTGAGGTGCACTACTGCTGACTGCTGCCCTTCTGCTGCAGCAGTCCTTTATCAGTATAGGGACTGAGGTACAGTCTGTTAATCATTCACAACCTACTAGTTCCACAAAGGTCATTATAAGGACTGGTAAGGTATAGGGTACTACAGTACATAGGGTTGAGTGAGGTACAGTCTGCTATTCCTTAAGGACTGGTATAGGTCCACAATATATAGGGTTGAGGTGCACTACTGCTGACTGCTGCCCTTCTGCCGCAGTAGTCCTTTATCAGTATAGGGACTGAGGTACAGTCTGCTAATCATTCACAACCTACTAGTTCCACAAAGGTCCCTATAAGGACTGGTAAGGTATAGGGTACTACAGTACATAGGGTTGAGTGAGGTACAGTCTGCTATTCCTTAAGGACTGGTATAGGTCCACAATATATAGGGTTGAGGTGCACTACTGCTGACTGCTGCCCTTCTGCTGCAGTAGTCCTTTATCAGTATAGGGACTGAGGTACAGTCTGCTAATCATTCACAACCTTCTAGTTCCACAAAGGTCTTTATAAGGACTGGTAAGGTATAGGGTACTACAGTACATAGGATTGAGTGAGGTACAGTCTGCTATTCCTTAAGGACTGGTATAGGTTCACAATATATAGGGTTGAGGTGCACTACTGCTGACTGCTGCCCTATTCTGCAGCAGTCTTTTATCAGTATAGGGACTGAGAGTTTTGTCACAGGGTCATTTGAAAAATGACAGGCAGAGGAAGAGGCAGGCCCTTCCGCAGGGGTGGTAGGGGTAGGGCAGGAGCAACAGGCTTGAGCCAACGTGGGAAGTTGCAGAAGGTGCGTTCAATTACTTTAAAGGACGCACCAGACTTGGTTGAGTGGCTCACTCAGCCTTACTCTTCTGCACCCTCCTCATCCTCTCGATCTGCACCCTCTTCTTCACTCTCTGCTATGTGCACCCCCAAAGACACTACCACCAACAACACCACCACCACATACCTTCCGCTTGAGTCACAGGAATTATTTTCCAATCCATATCAAGACATTTCTGATGTGCAGTCACTCTTGGCATTGGATCAGGAAGAGGAGGTAGCAACAACCGCCACTCAGCAGTCTGACGACAGTACCCAGATCAGCCCAAGGAGGAGGTTGGTCCCCGGTGTTTCTGCCTACTCCGAGATCTCTACTTATAGCGGTGGGGAAGGTGACGTTGATGATGACGTGTCTAGTGATGTCACGTGGGTGCCCACAAGAGAGGAAGAGGAGGGGAGTTCAGAGGGAGATATAGACCAGCAGATAGGGAGGAGAAGCAGGAATAACTTACATTGCACAGGAGGGACAAAGCAGACTGCTAATGTATCAGGAGCGAGGCATCGACCATGTACGGTCACATCTGGCGCTCCCAGCACATGGTTCTGCAGTGTGGGCTTTTTTTAACGTGTCCGCTGCTGACAATAGTGTTGCCATCTGCAATCTTTGCAGTCAACGCATTAGTCGCGGTAAGCCCAACACTCACCTAGGGACGACCGCCTTAAGAAGGCACATGAGCAGCCATCACTGAGCCCAGTGGGAGCAACGGAACACACAAAGCCACACTCCAGGCTCTCACTGTCCAGCCTCGTCTTCTACTTCTCCTTCTCCTCTCTCCTCACAATTGTCCTCCACTCCACCTTCCATCACGCCAAGCTCACGTTTTTCTGCAAAAAGACAGGCTTCCGTGGGCCTAATGTTCGAGCGTAAAAAAATGATGACGCCAGATAACCCTCTTGCCCAACGGTTGACAGCTGGCTTGTCAGAACTGATAGCCCGCCAACTACTGCCATATAAACTGGTGGACTCGGAGGCCTTTCGAAAATTTGTGGCCATTGGAACACCACAATGGAAGGTCCCAGGAAGGAATTATTTCTCAGAGAAGGGCATCCCAGAGCTATATGGCCATGTTCAGCGGCAAGTGAATGTATCTCTGGTACACAGTGTCGGTGCCAAGATACATCTGACCACAGACATGTGGTCTAGCAAACACGGGCAGGGAAGGTATATCACTTTTACTGCCCACTGGGTGAACCTTTTGACAGCCGTCAAGCATGTAACCCGTGGCACCCGTGTAGATTTGGTTTTACCGCCATGGATTGCATGCAGGCCTGGCTCTTCTTCTTCTCCTCCTCCTCCTACTCCATCTTCCTCCCCGGCTGACTCCTCCTTTTCTGCTGCTAGCGTCTCTTCCGCTGCGCCGCCCAAGCTCCCCAGAACCTATTCGACATGCCAGGTGAGACGTTGCCATGCCGTGCTGCGTCTGTTGTGCCTGGAAGCCAAGAGCCACACTGGCCCGGCACTCCTTTCAGCTTTGCGTTCACAGGCAGATCAGAGGCTAACACCGCTCAATTTGACAGTTGGTAAAGTGGTGTGTGACAACAGTGCCAATCATCTTGCGGCAGGCAAGGAAAATCTCGGCCCATTTCAGAAGATCTTACACGGCCATGGCTCCCCTTGCTGACATTCAGCGGCGACACAATCTGCCGGTCAGACGTCTTATTTGCGATTGCCCGACGCGATGGAACTCAACCTTCTATATGCTTGATAGGCTGCCCCAGCAGACACGTGCAGTTAACGTCTACCTGTATGAACTCTGTGGCAGAACAGGTTCTGGGGAGCTGTTTTTTTTTTCACCACGCCAGTGGCTGCTCATGCGCGACGCATGCAGACTTCTGCGGCCATTTGAGGAGATCACCAAACTGGTCAGTCGCAGCCATGGCACCATCAGTGACATGGTACCTTATGCCTTCTTTATGGAGCGTGCATTGCGTCGTGTCATTGATCAAGCTGTGGAGGAGCAGGAGCAGGAAGATGAGGAAGTCGCAATGCTGGATGAATTCCCAGGGGGGGCTACACTATCTGAGACAAGTCAACAACAGGAGTCTGAAGAGGAGTCAGAAGAGGATGGTGCCGGGGCGGATGAGGAGGAGCAAGAAGAGCATGCTTTAAACCTTTCTGGGATCCCTGTTGTTGTGCGTGGATGGGGAGAGGAGAATGAAGAGGACGACATTATCCTGGATGATGAGCAGGAGCCAGGCCACCAAACCGCTTCCAGTTTAGTGCAAATGGGGGCCTTCATGCTCCAGTGTTTTAATAGTGACCCCCGTATAAAAAGCATAACGGTCAAGGACCAGTACTGGGTGGCAACGTACTTAAACCCCCGCCACAAACACAAAATGGCGGAAATGTTACCGCCGTCACAGAGGGCTGTCAGAATGGAGCACTTCCAGGCCTTGCTTCGAGAAATGTCGCATTCTGCTTTTGCGTGCGCTGGCAGAGGAGCAATTTCCACTCCCAGAGAAGGAGTTGCGGGTACCAATCCAACAGCGCCTGCAAGAAGAGGCCGGTTTGAAGATGTGTTGGTGACTTCGGATATGAGGTCATTCTTTCAGCCGACCCATCGACAGGTGTCATCTGGATCCAGCATCAGGGAACGCCTAGACCGTCAGGTGTCCGACTACATTGGGTTAACGGCCGATGTGGACGCTCTGAGGAGTGATAAACCCCTGGACTACTGGGTGGGCAGGCTTGACCTCTGGCCAGAGCTTGCCCAATTTGCAATCGAACTGTTGGCTTGCCCCTCGTCCAGTGCCCTGTCTGAAAGGACGTTCAGCGCAGAAGGGGGGATCGTGACCGATAAGCATGCTCGCCTAGCTCACGACAGTGTTAACTACCTCACATTTCCAAAAATGAATGAGGCATGGATCTCAGAGGAATTCAACACATGTGACCAGTAGACCATGTATATAAACAATTTTTTTAATCGAGCACACAGACCTTCTTTCTTCATTTGGCTCACTTCCTTGTCCAAAAAAAAGCACACTATACTATATGCCCGTACCCTCCTGTTTGAAGAGGTTGAGCGGTGTCATATTTCTACTGGGGCTGCTTATTATGAGGGGCTCCCACCATCCCTGTGCTGTGCTGACTTCCTCCTGGGGTTTTTCCCTTTGCTGTGCATATTATGAGGGGCTCCCACCATCCCTGTGCTGTGCTGACTTCCTCCTGGGGCTGTACCTCTGCTGTGCATATTATGAGGGGCTCCCACCATCCCTGTGCTGTGCTGACTTCCTCCTGGGACTGCTTATTATGAGGGGCTCCCACCATCCCTGTGCTGTGCTGACTTCCTCCTGGGGCTGTACCTCTGCTGTGCATATTATGAGGGGCTCCCACCATCCCTGTGCTGTACTGACTTCCTCCTGGGGCTGTACCTCTGCTCTGCATATTATGAGGGGCTCCCACCATCCCTGTGCTATGCTCATTATGAGGGGCTCCCACCATCCCTGTGCTGTGCTGACTTCCTCCTGGGGCTGCTTATTATGAGGGGCTCCCACCATCCCTGTGCTATGCTGACATCCTCCTGGGGCTGCTTATTATGAGGGGCTCCCACCATCCTTGTGCGGTGCTGACTTCCTCCTGGGGCTGTACCTCTGCTGTGCATATTATGAGGGGCTCCCACCATCCCTGTGCTATGCTCATTATGAGGGGCTCCCACCATCCCTGTGCTGTGCTGACTTCCTCCTGGGGCTTCTTATTATGAGGGGCTCCCACCATCCCTGTGCTGTGCTGACTTCCTCCTGGGGCTGCTTATTATGAGGGGCTCCCTCCATCCCTGTGCTGTGCTGACTTCCTCCTGGGGCTATACCTCTGCTGTGCATATTATGAGGGGCTCCCACCATCCCTGTGCTGTGCTGACTTCCTCCTGGGGCTGTACCTCTGCTGTGCATATTATGAGGGGCTCCCACCATCCCTGTGCTATGCTCATTATGAGGGGCTCCCACCATCCCTGTGCTGTGCTGACTTCCTCCTGGGGCTGCTTATTATGAGGGGCTCCCACCATCCCTGTGCTATGCTGACATCCTCCTGGGGCTGCTTATTATGAAGGGCTCCCACCATCCCTGTGCTGTGCTGACTTCCTCCTGGGGCTGTACCTCTGCTGTGCATATTATGAGGGGCTCCCACCTTCCCTGTGCTATGCTCATTATGAGGGGCTCCCACCATCCCTGTGCTATGCTTATTATGAGGGGCTCCCACCATCCCTGTGCTGTGCTGACTTCCTCCTGGGGCTGCTTATTATGAGGGGCTCCCACCATCCCTTTGCTGTGCTGACTTCCTCCTGGGGCTGTACCACTGCTGTGCATATTATGAGGGGCTCCCACCATCCCTGTGCTATGCTCATTATGAGGGGCTCCCACCATCCCTGTGCTATGCTGACTTCCTCCTGGAGCTGCTTACGGTGCAGGTGTCATTGCTGTATGTCACGCTGCTGATGTCAGTGCTCTCTATCGCAGTGCTGGTGTCAGTGCTGTATATCACGGTGCTGGTGTCAGTGCTTTATGTCACGCTGCTGATGTCAGTGCTCTCTATCACGGTGCTGGTGTCAGATCACTCTATCACGGTGCAGGTGTCATTGCTGTATGTCACGCTGCTGATGTCAGTGCTCTCTATCACAGTGCTGGTGTCAGTGCTGTATATCATGGTGCTGGTGTCAGTGCTTTATGTCACGCTGCTGATGTCAGTGCTCTCTATCACGGTGCTGGTGTCAGATCACTCTATCACGGTGCAGGCGTCATTGCTGTATGTCACGCTGCTGATGTCAGCGCTCTCTATCATGGTGCTGGTGTCAGTGCTGTATATTACGGTGCTGGTGTCAGTGCTTTATGTCACGCTGCTGATGTCAGTGCTCTCTATCACGGTGCTGGTGTCAGATCACTCTATCACGGTGCAGGTGTCATTGCTGTATGTCACGCTGCTGATGTCAGTGCTCTCTATCACGGTGCTGGTGTCAGATCACTCTATCACGGTGCAGGTGTCATTGCTCTATGTCACGCTGCTGGTGATCATCTTCTGCACCCTCTTCTTTGCCTACCCTGACCTTCCCTCTCCTCCATTGCCTTCATGTGCTCCACAGTCCTGAATTGTCACAATTTCACATATAAAAAAAGAATGCTTGTAGTTGTCGATCCCAGATTCACCTCATACATGTGTTATGTCATTGGCCATGTGGTGGGACTATGTTTGCACAGCTAGTAATTATTTTGTGGCTGCAAATTTGACCTGTTGCAAAGTTCGCCTCCCATTGAAGTCAATGGGGTCCTCCGCAAGCGTTAGGTTCGCAAACTATCGGCCGCGTTCGCGGTCCGCGTTCGCGAAACGTCCCGTCGGAAGTTCGTCCATCACTAGTGAATAGTAAAGTCTTTGGTCTTCTTTCTTCGGCTAGCCTTTAAACTGCAGTATTTGTAATCCGGTAAAGATTATTTATAGGTAACCGGGTGCTTGATTATCTAAGGTACTGGTGGAACTCATCTGTATACTTAAGGGTGCAACACCGCATTCACTTGGTGATAGAGTAAAACAAACTCTGAAGCCTCGCTGACTGTACACAGTCTAATCAAGTGAAAACCTCCCTGTGGGACTACAGGTCCCACCAGCCTTCTGAATCTAGTTTGTGTAGCAATAAAGTGTTATAATCATTTTGGGCAAGAGCCCACTCACCACACACAGGGCCCAGATGTTTGTCCTGTTCTGCTTCAGGTGGTTCGGTCCCACTCCAAGCTGGCGCTGCTCCGTCAGATGACTGGCGACTGTAATGCAGAAACCTTTGGTTTATGTCTGGTCCTCCAATGCATCTACAAGTTGGTTCCAGCACAGCTGTGCTCTGGAACTCTGTAGAGGCCTCGCGATTCTGCTCTGCGCCAAAACAGGCCGCAGTCACACGTTCCCTGTTCCCTGCAGGCAGGTCCTCAATGGTGTCCCAGGAGTAAGAGAGTGAAGCATGGCCAAGCTGTGCCTTTTATTATCCCACCCAGCATGTAGTTCTTTATCATGGCCTTGTGAGTAGGTAAGTGAACATGGTAGGTAAGTAGTTCCTTGTCTGGTAATTTGCAGAGTCACTTCCTCATTGAACTATCTAGTCCACAATGCATTGCAGCGCTGTCTTTCAAGCATTGAAGGAAAAATATATCGACTGCAATAACTTAAACAAGGATACTAGAGGGAGCCATTCCCTTACTTAATGAGCAGCACATTGTTCAGTATGGTAACTCTGACAACCCCTGTGTTACATGTAGAAGAATACATATTGGCCTAAACCAGGGGTCTCAAACTGGGTGCCCTCCAGCCTTTGCAAAACTACAAGTTCCATCATGCCTCTGCCTGTGGGGTGTCATGCTTGTAACTGTCAGTCTTGTAATGCCTCATGGGACTTGTAGTTTTGCAGCAGCTGGAGGGCCACCAGTTTGAGACCCCTGGCCTAAACTGAGGAAGACATTTTTTTTATTTATTTTTTAGGAAAAAGGGTTAGAGGTTTGGGAGTCTGGACCCCAACCAGAACTCACCAGAGAAAAGAAAGCAAGCAGACTATCTCGGTACAATATATAAAGGGGGTAGTGAACATTGAGATGTGAAATGGCAGCGGAAAAGAAAGGAAGGAGAAGAGGGGGAAGGGGTATAGAGGTGGGACAGGGGGAGAAGGGTTGGGGAAAAAAAGGGGGAGGGGAGAAGATGAGAAAATGTGGAGGGAGATGAATGTAGATGGTGTATAAACTAAACACCCAGAGCAAAGGAAAAAATAGGTGCACCCAAAAGTGTGCATAAAGAGAAAAAAATGTGTAATCAGTGCCACCATAAGGACAAAAGTGAAAGGTCAAATCAAATCAAGAAAGTGTACATTGAAAGTGAGAACGTGAAGTAGTGCCACCCAAGTGCAAGTGTAAGGGGTCATAAATACCTAGTAAGCATGGGTATTAATATACAGGACCCGGAGGTGGGGGTCCCACTGGGATCAAGGTGGAGAGATGTAAATCGAAAATGAAGTAGACTTAATGCTTGCTACACAACATGGTAAGTAGCGCACAGTCTCACAGTACATGGATAGCACATACAGAGCCTGAGGACATAGTAACATACTTGCATTGGTATATAATAGTTCATTCCAAGCCGCAATCGTGTTTTAGAAAGACAAAGCCATATAACAAATGATGCTAATAGACTTACCGGGAGGTGATCAAGAACTCCTCCGGGTCCAACACAAGCTTAAATGATCAGCAGGGTCTACCTGCTATAAATATCCTCCAACCCTGTGACGCAATGGTGGCCGATATCAATTAAAAAAACCTAAGTTTATTAGATAACAAACACATGTTAGTAATATGTCCAATAAGAAATACATACAAACAATACAAAATAATGGTCAAGAAAAATTACAAAGACAAAGAGGATTGGATAATTCCTCAAGAATGGCCCATATGACAAAGCAAAAATGGATGAATATAGTACAGGTCTGGATTGGTTAATAATTGTGACAATACAAATTATCAGGGGAATATAGTCACCAAAATGTAAAGTGACAGCATTTGAATGGAGGTCAGCAAAAAAATGGGGGGGAGGTGAGGGGGAAAAAAAGGGAGAATAGGGGAAGGGGAGGGGAGGGGGAAAGGCAAGACAAGAGAATATCTAGGAGAGAGAGTCGGTCACCAAGTAATTTATAAAAAAAGCTTAAAGGAGTTGACTTAGTTTAAGACGGGCGGGATAGTGGTATTCAACCTTTCTATACAGAGGGCTTCCCTTTGTAGCAATGTTTTGTCACAGTCTCCTCCGCTGACATCAGGGGGTACCACTTGCAATGGCAAAAACTTTGGGGTCAAATTTGTGGTACAGGCCTATATGTCGGCCGATAGTAGTGAGTTAACCATTGGTTGAATGGTAAACATGGTCCCTGACTCTGTCTGAATTCTCTGGTTCTCTTGCCGACATAAAACGCTCCACAAGTATAAAGCATAAGATATATGATACCAGTGGTGCCACAGTGGGAAAAAGTGTGAGGAGTGAATATCTCTCCATTAGGAAGCTAAAAGGAAGTACCTGTGAGTATCCATGGGTAAAGAGGACATTGGCCACATGGAGAAGTGCCCCTAGATTTACAGGTGTCACTGCTGTCAGGTCTATAGTGACTACTAGTCACTATAGCGATCCCTAAGAGAATTTGCCCTACGGAAGACCAATTCAGGTGTACTACTGTGTGCTGTTTAAGAATGTGGTGATCAGTGAGGAGATGCCAATGCTTAGATATAAGTTCCTAAGTCGCTCATAATGTGCTGAATATTGGGTAATGATCTTCACTGTATTAGTACTAGAGTTACCTGGAGAGGGGCAAAGCAGAGAAGTTCTTGTGCGGCATAGTGCCTTATTAAAGGCTCTTCTTAGATTTGTCTTAGAATAACCCCTCAAGAGAAGCTGTTCTCGCAAAGCAGCTGACTGTATGTAAAAGTCCTCCTCACGTGCACAGTTTCGGCACAGTCGCAAATACTGCAGGTAAGAAATACTGTACACGAGAGGTTTAGGATGAGCACTGGTAGCGTGCAACAAAGTGCTGCCTGCTGTCTGCTTGCGATAAAGATTGGTTCCCAACATCCCATCGTAATTCTTGACAATCAACAAATCCAGGAACGGGATCTGTATATTGTCAAAAGTAACTGTGAAGCATAGGTTCATAGAATTCACATTAATGGCCTCAATAAATTGATTTAGTAAGGGTAGTGAGCCGTTCCAGACCATAAACAAATCACCAATGAATCTGAACCAGCAGAGTGTCGACTCTAAAAAAGATGAAAACTGATCGTTGGAGAAAATAAATCTCTCCCAGGCTCCAAGGAATAAATTTACATAAGATGGAGCACATGACGTGCCCATGGCCACGCCTTGTGTCTGCAAATAATATTGATTCTCAAAAATGAAAAAATTACGCGTGAGGATAAAAGTTAAGAGTTGTAAAATAAATTAATTTAAGGGCCAAGATGTATGCTCTTGTTCCATCAGGAACAGTATGACCGTCGTGACTCCCTTCTCGTGGGGGATGCTCGAGTATAAAGACTCAACATCAATGGCCATGAGGAGGGAGTCGCGAGGGACCTGGATCCCCTTGAAGTGTCTTTATCAAGGTCATGTGACATATGATGCAACGCGTTGGGTGGAGCCAGTGACGTTACTCGTTAGGAGCCTTTTGTGAACACAGCCAGCAGGGAAGCTTGTGTGGGGAACGCCTCCTTACAGCTGATTGTTTGAACGTGCTACTTGTCGGCTAAGGTTATGTGAGTGAAATTGATGTGTGTGTATCACACAGGAATTGTAATCATTGCACAATGAAAGTTTTCTCTATTTAGTGCCAAGATCTGGGATAATATGATTGGATCGGATCTGGGATAATACGATTGTGATCAATAGTGTTGCTGGAAAAGTTTTTTATTTTTGAATAAATCGATCGCAAGTAACACTATCTGGAGATACTAGAAAAAAAAAATTCTGATCATGATCCAATTACATTTGAAGCTGCATATGAATATGAATTAAGTGACTATCGTATATATTAATCTGTGGCTATTAATTGATGTTATATTTTTCTGGACCCAGTACACTGCTATAGTTGGTTTTACAGATACATTATTTATATAATTTTTATGCAATTATTTTGTGATCACCTATAATTTTTCTTTCAAATAGCACATTGTTAGAGTTGTTCTCACAGAAATAACTATCAATTTTAAATTTTTTTTTATTTTGCTATTTGCATGTTTATGGGATTTAGTTTCTCTTGGAATATATACGCGATTAGTAGGCCGGTTGAATGACAAGCACATTTGCACTTTAATTGGATGTGAAGTCCGGCATTCAATTAATGCTGTGGGGTTTTTTCTCTAGTTGATATTAGTAATTGCACATATTTTACATTTTTTGCTTAGCACTTTGCACTTTGATATTTGTTTACAATATTTTGCACATTATATTGCATATTTGCACAGTGAATAATACAGTTTGATATATATTGTTATAGTAGCCTCAGGAATTGTAGGCTCATAGTCTGTGTGCAGACATTGAAATAGAAAGTTGACCAGAGCGCACCATTAGATATAATAATATTACACTTTAATTGTTTCACTTTAAGCATTATTAAAATCACTGCTCCCGAAAAAACAGACATTTTTAAAAGTTTTTTTTGCATTGATACTTGTCCCCGGGGCAGAACCCAGGTCCCCAAACACTTTTTATGACAATAACTTGCATATAAGGCTTTAAAATTAGCACTTTAGATTTCTCCCATAGACTTTTATAGGGTGTTCCGCGACTTTTCAAATTTGCCACGAACACCCCAAATTGTTCGATGTTCAGCGAACAGGCGAACAGGCAATGTTCGAGTCGAACATGAGTTTGACTCAAACTCGAAGCTCATCCCTAGCCACGGGCTAGCAATCTTGCCCGCAGTTTATCTGTTGGGAGGGATTTAACCAAACTGTTAGGACAGAAACTAGTAGTATGTAAAATGCCATTACTGGCAGTTGGTTTACGGTAAAGACTACTAGACAAAAAGCTCTCTTGATCACTGTGAATATACACATCTAGAAACTCAATTTTAGCTGGATCACAGGACAGGGTGAAACTCAAATTGAAAGTATTAGTGTTCAGACACTGCACAAAAGTATGTAGCAACTCATATGGGCAGCTCAAAACCACGAAAACTCTGTCAATGTAACAAAACCATAGAATGATATGATCAAGGAATGGAGCCAAGACATCAAAAGTATTGATCATACGTTCCCACTCCCCGTAGGAGGGGGGCCAAGTCCCCATCGCTACGCCCTGTACCTGGAGGAAGTGGGAACCATTAATCACTTCAGCCCCGGACCAATTAACAGCCTAAGGACCAGAGGTCTTTTTACAATTTCGCACTGCACTGCTTTAACTGGTAATTGCGCGGTCATGCAATGTTGTACCCAAACGAAATTTGCGTCCTTTTCTTCCCACAAATAGAGCTTTCTTTTGATGGTATTTGATTGCCTCTGCGATTTTTATTTTTTGCGATATAAATGGAAAAAGACAGAAAATTTTGAGAAAAAATGATATTTTCTACTTTTTGTTATAAGAAAAATCGAATAAACTCAGTTTTAGTCATACATTTAGGGCAAAATTTATTCAGCCACATGTCCAAAAAATGTCAATAAGCGTATATTTATTGGTTTGCGCAAAAGTACATTTTCTGGAATTTACACAGCTTTTAATTTATGACTGCCTATCTCATTTCTTGAGGTGCTAAAATGGCAGGGCAGTACAACCCCCCCCAAATGACACCATTTTGGAAAGTAGACACCCCAAGGAAGTTGTGGAGAGGCATGTTGACCCCATTGAATATTTTTTTTTTTGTCCCAAGTGATTGAATAATGACACAAAAAAAAAAAAAGTTTACAAAAAGTTGTCACTAAATGATATATTGCTCACACATGCCATAGTTATATGTGGAATTGCACCCCAAAATATATTCTGCTGCTTCTCCTGAGTACGGGGATACCACATATGCAGGACTTTTTGGGAGTCTAGCCGCGTACGGCACCCCGAAAACCAATCACTGCCTTCAGGATTTCTAAGGGTGCAAATTTTTGATTTCACTCCTCACTACCTATCACAGTTTCGAAGGCCATAAAATGCCAATTAGCACAAAACCCCCCCAAATGACCCCATTTTGGAAAGTAGACACCCCAAGCTATTTACTGAGAGGCATGTTGAGTCCATGAAATATTTTATATTTTGCCACAAGTTGCAGGAATTTTACAAATTTTTTTTTTTGCACAAAGTTGTCACTAAATGATATATTGCTCACACATGCTATGGGAATAAGTCAAATTACACCCCAAAATAAATTCTGCTGCTTCTTCCAAGTACGGGGATACCACATGTGGGGGGACTTTTTGGGAGCCTAGCCACGTACGGGACCCCGAAAACCAAGCTCTGCCTTCCGGATTTAAATATAAAATGCTACCAAAAAAAACTATTAGTGATCGCAGGGATCAGGCCTGACTCTGCGATCGCTGCAGTTATGTGTTTAGTGTTTTGTAAGTGACAGTGATCGATCGATACTGCACTAAAAAATAACTAGCTACCTAGTGACACTAGCGACACTAATGCAGTGATCAGAAAAATGATCGCTTAGTGACATTGGCAAAAGGGGGTGAAAGGGTTAACTCTAGGGGCAATCAGGGGGTTAAACCTTTATTGGGGGGTGGTAGAGGGCTACCCTGGACCTAACACTAACTGCCCTGACGTTTTTACTTTTACAACTGACACTGAATGCAGTGATCAGTAAATAAATGATCACTGCAATCAGTGACACTGTGACTGGGGGGGGGGGGGGGCGATCGGGGGGGGATCGGGGGGGGTTGTGTGCCTGTGTGTGCCTACATGTCAGTGTAGTGTTGGTGCACACTTACTTTCTGTCTTCTCCTCGTAGTCCGGTCAAAAAGACCGGCCCGAGGAGAATGACATCACTTCCTCCCTGCCTGTGTATACAATACACAGTGGGAGGAAGCTTCTCATTCGCCAGGAGCGATCGAGAGGGGATGGCCAGAAACCAACGGTCATCCCCTCATCCCGGATTGCTCCTGAAGCGAAACGGACCACCGTATCCAGCGGGAGGTGGTCCGATCGGACCCCCAACCCGCTGGAAGCCAAGCACGTACATGTACGTGCTCGTGCCTGCCGGTGCCATTGTAATGACTTACATTGGCAATACGGCGGTCCTTAAGTGGTTAAAAGTTAAATAATTCTAACATAAGATAAATTTGAGTGCATCAATAATTGTCAGGGCTGGCTTAGCCCTTCCTTCTCTGGGCTGGCTTCTCATCTGTCAGCTAATTGCCAGCTCTCATCTCTCTCTACAGTTACCACCTGTTCCTGATCCTGCTTGTCTGACCTGCCTACTTAAAGCTGTTCAGCTCACTTCATCTCTGCCTTCGCCTTGGTCACATCACAAGAAACCATCTCCTGCGGTTCTGTTTACAGACTGGCTTGCTGACATCCCTTCTGGCTCCTTATCCTGCTTGCTGTTTCTTCACTTGAATCCCTGACTTCTGGCCTGGCTGATTACCTGATCTGGTTATTGAACTCTGAACTGGCTGACTACTCAATCCGGTTACTGGACTCTGGCTATGCTTTGACTATGCTTACTCTATTTACCTTTTTATTTTTTATAAATAAACAAGTGTGATTTAATTGTACTTCTGTCTTGGTCTAGTTCATGGTTTCTGACAATAATGAAGTCATTAAACTTATGCTCAAAATGACTCTTCTCTGAAAACACTCATTGAATGCAAGTCAAACTCTTGTCGTTCGGAATAGAACTATATAGCGCTTCCACATCGATGGCTGCAAGAATCACACCACTTGCTAGGAGCTTCCTGATTACTTAATTCTAATGAAAAGTACGTTGAGGCGCTTCCGGTCACGTCACTTCCGGATCCCAGCTTCTGTTTTTTCTCCCAGCATGAGTGGAAGGCATGCCATTTTGGACGTGAAGCCCAGTGGTGAGAGGTTCCCATAATACAATTCATGCAAGCTATCCTCAGTGTCAAGCTAAGGCACCTACAAATGTAAGCAGGTATCCCGTTTTTTGTTTCTATTTGTTTGAAATAATAAACAGTAGGGATGACCCGAACACCCCCCGGTTCAGTTCGCACCAGAACATACCGAACAGGAAAAAAATTTAGCAGAACACACAAACACAGTTAAAGTCTATGGGACACGAACATGAATAATCAAAAGCGTTCAATGTATCATGTATCAATGGAATTTTTTTTTTCAAAAACTGCAGTTTTTTCAGGAGCAGTGATTTTTTTAATGCTTAAAGTGAAACAATAAAAATAAAATATTCCTTTAAATAACGTGCCTGTAAATTGGCACATTTTTCCCGTGTCTAGAACAGTACCACAGCAAAATGACATTACTAAAGAAAAAATTGTCATTTAAAACTGATCGAGGCTAAATTGTCGGGTCTCAGCAATAAGGATAAAACTCATTGAAAAAAAGAGCATGGGATCCCCCCCAGTCCATTGCGAGGCCCTTTGGGTCTGGTATGAATATTAAGGGGAACCCGAAACCAAAAAAAAAAAATACAATTTGCGTGGGGGTTCCCCTAAAATGCATACCAGGCCCTTCGGGTCTGATAAGAAAATTAAGGGGAACCCTGCACCAAAATTTAAAAAAATGGTGAGACCCTTATCCGAGCACGCAACCTAGCAGGCCACAGGAAAAGAGGGGGTATGAGAGAGCGGCCCCTCCCCATCCTGAACCGTACCAGGCCACATGCTCTCAACATGTGTAAGGGTGCTTTGGGGTAGCTAAAGCAAGGGCCTCATCCCCACAACCCTTGCCTGGCGGTTGTGGGGGTCTGCAGGCGGTTGGCTTATCGGAATCTGGAAGCCCCCTTTAACAGGGGGACCCCCAGATTCTGGCCTGTACCCCTACCATTTCCTATAAAAGTGTAAAAATGTTAAAAACGAGAAAAAATAAAAATGTCCCACGATGTCCATTCACCTTCTTATATCGCTCTGCCAACGGACCAAAAAAGAAAAAAAATCTGCCACCGATCCACCTCCATGGGAGGCTCCCACCATGTGACGCTTCAACGCCTTTGACAGTTCATATATAACTGAGGGTGGGGCCACCCGGTAATGTACCCAGGTGACCCCGCCCCCTCTGATGGCACAGGACTTTCCCATGGCTTCCCCGCAGCATCAGAGGGGGCGAAGCCACCCGATTACGTAAACAGGTTGTGGGGAGGAGGCCCTAAAAATGCTAACCCAAAGCACTCTCCCCGTGTTGAGGCCATGTGGCCTGGTACAGTTCAAGAAATGGGGGCGCTCTCTCTTCCCCCCTCTTTTCCCGTGGCCTGCCAGGTTGCATGCTCAGATAATGGTCTGGTATGGATTTTTGGGGGAACCCCACACCATTATTTTTTTAACTTTGACACGAGGTTCCCCTTAAAATCTCCTCAGGTCTGGTATGGATTTTGGGGGGGCCTACACCATTTTTTTTTAAAATATTGGTGCAGGGTTTCCCTTCATTTCCATATCAGACCCCAAGGGCCTGATATGAATTTTAGGGAGTCCTCCGCACTTTTTTTTATTTTGGTTTGGGGTTCCCCTTAATATTCACACCAGACACAAAGGGTCTGGTAGTGGACTGGGGGGGATCCCATGCTCTTTTTTTCAATGCGTTTATCTATATTGCTGAGACCAGACAATTCATTACAGCCACAATCTATTTTAAATAATAATTTTTCCTTTAGAAATGTAATTTTGCTGTGGTACTGTTCTAAACACAGGAAACATGCGCCACTTTACAGGCATACTATAGATACCCCCCCCCCAGGCATGATATTTGATATTTAATGGAATATTTAATTTTTATTGTTTCACTTTAAGCATTAAAAAATCACTGCTCCCGAAAAAACTGCAGTTTTTGAGAAAAAAATTTGCATTGATACGTGTCCCCTGGGTCAGGACCCAGGTCCCCAAACACTTTTTATGACAGTAACTTGCATATAAGCCTTTAAAATTAACGCTTTTGATTTTTAATGTTAGTGACTTTAACAGTGTTCCGGCAGCTTTTGAATTTCCCCCGAACACCGCATATTGTTCGGTGTTCACAGAACATCCGAGCAACCAAAGGTCGGCCTGAACTTATGCTCGAGCCGAACCGTTTGCCCGTCCCTAATAAACAGTATTGCGCTATGGATAGTCCTTTTGTTTTCCTTATGAGATAATTTGGAGGAAAGGAAGACACATCACAGAGATCTTGTCCATTAACCAAGGGTTCCTAACAGGATTTTCCTACAGAGCATTAGACCTTCTTTTTAATTAAAGAGGTCATATCCATCTGGTGAGCAGTTTTCATAGCTTTATGGTGAAGGATTTGCTTTCTGCTATCAAGATTTAAAGTCACTAATAATTCCCTTTATGGACAGTTTTTTTTTCATTCTATCACAGTTTTTTTCATTTTTTTAAAAAAGTTTTGTTGTATTGGCACAAATATTGTTGCACTTTATATTTTAATTGATTTATTCATGTCCTGTAATTTTTTCTGGAAGGTAGTAGATACCGCACGTAGCACTTTTTAGCACACTTCATTTAATGTTATATGGTCTATTGAGAGTAGATACATATTATAATCTCACAGCGCCCCCGTAACAATTAGTTTGGTTGTTTCTAAAAGTACAGTATTATTTTGGTGACAGGTTTCTTTCCTTTACTGAATATTGAGTTGCCCCCCCCCCCCCTTATAACAGCTTCAATCCTTCTGGGAAGGTTGTCCATGAGGTTTGGGAGTGTGTCTATGGGACCATTCTTCCATTCGTGAGGTCAGCCGCTGATGTGGACAAGAAGGCCTGGCTCGCAGTCTCCACTCTAATTCATCCCGAAGGTGTTCTATCAGGCTGAAGCCAGGCCAGTGAAGTTCCTCCACTCCAAACTCACTCTTCCATAACTTTATGGACCTTGTTTGTGCACTGGTGTGCAGTCATGTTGGAATAGGAAGGGACCATCCCAAAACTGTTCCCACAAAGTTGGGATCATGAAATTGTGCAAAATTTCTTGGTATGCTGACACCTTAAGAGTTCCCTTCACTGGGACTAAGGGGCCAAGCCCAACCCCTGAAATAAAACCCCACACCAAAATCCCTCTCTCCACCAAATGATTTGGACTACTGTACAAAGCAAGATCCATAAAGACATGGGCGAGCAAGTTTGGGGTTTAGCAACTTGACTGGCCCGCAACCCGATAGAACACCTTTGGGATGAATTCGAGTGGAGACTGCGAGCCAGGCCTTCTCATCCAACATCAGTGCCTGACCTCATAAATGCGCTTCTGGTAGAATGGTCAAACATTCCCATAGATACACTTCTCCTAACCTTGTGTACAGCCTTCCCAGAAGAGTTAAAGCCCGGTATAGCTGCAAAGGGTAGGTCAGCTTAATATTGAATCCTATAGACCAGTGATGGCGAACCTTGGCACCCCAGATGTTTTGGAACTACATTTCCCATGATGCTCTGGCACTTTGCGGTGTAGTTGAGCATCATGGGAAATGTAGTTCCAAAACATCTGGGGTGCCAAGGTTCGCCATCACTGCTATAGACTAAGACCAGAATGCCATTAAAGTTCATGTGTGTGTGAAGGAGAGGCGTCCCAATACATTTGGTCATATAGTGTATTGTCAGATGGAATACCAATCCCACAGAAAGAAGATGAGTGATCAATGAGTCCAGCATACATGAGGTTATCTATGGTGATCATGACTATAAGTCAACTACATACAATCCATAGTAATACTCCATATTCTTATCGCACATGTTCCAGGATAGAGCTCTAGAGGATTTGGGTGCTGCAGCTGGAAACTGGATTAGAAAGCCACAAAGAGGATATTTGCCAGCACGCCCTGGATCATCAAGTTGCGCCCCAACAAATTATTTTTTGAAACATGATCACACCACAGAACAGGAAGTGTAACTTTTCGGAGTCATTCATCAGGCATGTGACATACAACCCAGTTAAAATCTGGCTTGTTGTATGCAATCTAGCCACAATCTGTATCCCAATCAGCAATATGTATCTGCACTAGCTGTTTTGAACACTCATTAAAGCAAAACTACAAACCAAAAAGCTATTTAACAGCTTCAGCTTCAGAAGGTTTGACCTGGCCATTTTTGCAAAATAGCACTGCGTTACTTCAACTGACAATTGTGCGGTTGTGCAATGCTGTACACAAATAAAATGTAATTTTTTCCCACAAATAAAGCTTTCTTTTGGTGGTATTTGATCATCTCTGCAGTTTTAATTTTTGTGCGATAAACCAAAAAGTCTAACAATTTTGAAAAAAAAAAATTTTTTTTACTTTCTGCTATAAAACACATCCAATAAAAAAAGTCAATTAAACAAATGTCTTCATAAATTTAGGCCAATATGTATTCTGCTACATATTTTTGGAAAAAAAAAATCACAAGAAGCGTATATTGATTGGTTTGCACACAAGTTATAGCGCCTACAAACTATGGGATATATTTATGGAATTTTATTTATTTTATTTTTTTACTAGTGATGGCGGTGATCAGCGACTTATATCGGGGAGTTTGACATTGCAGCAGATAAATTGTACACTAAGTGACACTTATTTGGGAACCAGTGATATCAGTACAGTGATCAGTGCTAAAAATATGCACTGTCACTGTACTAATGACACTAGTAAGTAAGAGGTTAATATCTGGGGAGATCAAAAGGTTAAATGCGTGTCTAAAATGTGCTTGCCTACTGTGGGGGGAGGTGCTTGTACTATGGGAAGGCAGAAATCCGTGCTCCTGCTTTGCACTACCTTCCCTACTGACAGAACGACAATCTTACTTGTTTAGGCAGACCGCTGTTCTGCTTCTTTCCCAAATGATCGTCGGGTCCTGGCGGACATCAAGTCTGCTGGACCCGCTAATTGGCTCCCTCTGTGTCCAATTATAGCAGTAATGGATCGCACGCATGTGCCCTAGACCCGGAAGTGTCAGATCACATGCTAGGTACATGATCTGGCACAAAGCGGCCGCCCTGCCACAGTAAATGTATGTGGGGCAGTCGCTAAGCAATTCATTCAAATTTTTATACAAAGAAAACTCACCCATCCATCCTTGTCCCCGTACTTTATTTTGCTGAAAAATCACACCCCTAGCATTTCTGGCCATGGCCATCTTGAGTAAGGACCGATAGAAAAAAGTTTAAAACAAGTAAATAAGATATACCTTCCTATCTATTTACTAATGCTAGAAGCATAGGGATTAAAAATAGTCAATGTTGACTGAGTGAAGTTCTGTTTAAGGTGTATGTCCTGCCAAAACTTTATTCCTTAGTTTTTGATGGAGTGAGGAAGTGTTAAAACTTCTGTCAAGTTTTTACCGCTATCAAGGAAACCAGATATTTACCTTCATAAATCACATCCCAATCAGGAATAGGTATCTACACTAGCTGTTTTGAACACTCATTAAAGCAGAACTACTCTGCATCTCAGCACCACAAACCAAAAACACTATTTGGTTCATTTTTATTATTCAAAGCAAACTCACCCGTCCATCCCTGTTTTCATGCTTAATTTTGCTAAGAAATCACTTTATAAACCAGCAGGGCAGATGATTCATGTAGAAATTACTTCCATGAGTCCATCTGCCCTTAGCACAGGCATACAGATAGGAGGGTGTGCTTAGCTGAGAAAACCCCTCCTCCCCTCCTGAAGACTGGGATGTATGACATATATTCACTAGGCCTAGAAACCAGGAAGTATCTGAAAAAAATGTAAAAGAAAAAAGTTTCGAACAAGTAAATATGATACACCTTCCTCTCTATTCACTACCATTTAAAATGTGTGTCCTGCCAAAACTTTATTTCAGAATTTTGGATGGAATGGGGAAGGGTAAGAACTTCTGTCAGGTTTTTACTGCTATCAAGGAAACCAGATATTTATCCTCATTTTCTGTCCTGTTGACAGCATTTTCCTAGACAGAAAGTGTGGATAACGTATCAAGAACAACACAGATAGAAATAAAAATGATTTTCTTAAGTAGAGTAGGGTAAAGCTAGAGCCCCTGTCAAGATCAAAACATTTTATATGTAGATTTTCTCTAAAACTCTTGTGAGACCATTGTCAGCAAGACAGGAAGTGAGGGTAAATCTCTCTAACTGAGCCTTGGATAGCAATAGAAACACAACAGCAGTTCTAATCATACTCCACTCTATGGAAAACTAAAAAAAAAAAGTTGGCTTGCAGTACAATTTAAATTGCAAGTTCAAGCAATAGCTAAAACCAGTCATTAAAGCATTTGGTAACCCAAATAATAAAAAAATTAATTCTGTTCCTTTAAAGCATGTTATACAGCACAGTGCTTGTGCTGTGTAATTTGGCCCCCTGTAACAACTGAAATACCTGTCTGATCCTGCCTGGCTATGCCCTCACCTCTGTAAACTGACCACAGGGGATTATGGCTGCTCAGCCCTGACATTGTGGTCAGTTTATGTGCCTCCATCATCTGCAGTCCTGCTCTGTTCTCTTCTGTCGTCTCTCCCCTCCCCTCCCCGCCTATCAGCTCGGTGTCCATGCCGCTCTGCTCCCCACCGCCCTCCCCTCCCCTCCTGCTGCTGCTTAAATTATGATTAACATTAAACTATCCTCTCTATGTATTCCTGTAATGTGTGCTGTGTCTATGCCTTATAAAAATAATGCTGCTATATACCTGTTTCAGAGTGCTGATTGGCAGTCATGTGATCCGCCGCCTCCCTCTCTCCTCTCTCACATGAAGTCAGCAAGGGATCCTCGGCCCTGCCCCTGCAGCTGTTGGGCCGAGAGAGGAGAAAGCCAGTGTTCTGTCAAAATAGCCAATTCATCAAGATCTCCAGTTGTTAGTTGTTAGTATCCTCTAGATATAGATACAGCTATGTCTCAGATAAGTTGATTGTCCTCACATAAACTATTCACCTGCCCATCATATCTGCAGAAGTCTATCCATAATCAGCTGAGTGGGAGCCAATCCAGGTGTGTCCAACCAGGGTTGCCACAGCGCATAACATTTTTTAAGAACGTTTATATGTTGATAAGTACGTTTTTCACGTATAAGCATAGCATTCACCAATGCGACCCAGCCTTTCCCTTTTGGGATTTTCGGAGTTATCCAGAACCTCGCAATAGCTTTGTGTGATAGATAAAGTAATCGTAGAACTGCAGTGTGGCCGCTGGGCGAGAGAGAGGGGATCTCCAGTGCGCCCAACAGACACACCACCGGATCCTGTAAAATCGGAATTTGATATACCTGGGATATAGTCGTTAATACGTACTGCCAATATCTAAATAATTTTGGGCATGTGTAATAGGTCGCCCTCATCTCTGCTACATTTTGGGCATAATGGGGAGTCACGCAACCCCCATTTATACAACTTGGAAGGAGTCCTGTATGCTCGATGCAACAAAAATAAGTGTGACAACCTGTGCGAAGTGGAAACTGACACTACTGGGGCTGATGTCAGACATAATTCCCACTGTTCTCCGTCGATGGGGCCCAGATCCCGCTCCCACCCCCGTCTACAGGGCAGTTTAGAAGCATCATGTGTTGAATTAAGTAATCTAGCATATATTCTCGAGATCATGCCCTTCCTGTCTCTGATGTGGCACTATCGCCAGAGAGGATAGCCGGAGCTCGCTGTGCACTTCATGCCGGAGCTGCAGATATTGATAAAACTGTGTCCTGTTAATTGGGAACTCCTCCTGTAGTTCTGCAAGGGATTTGAACACTGCATCTCTAAATAACTGCGCAATAAAGTGCACACCCGCTGCCTCCCACTGGCAAAAACTTGTAAATTTATGTAATTCCTTATAATATTTATTTCGCCATATGAGGGTGAAGGGACAAGCTCCCCTCACCTTCAGAATGGTTCTAACATAAGTCCATAGAGTGTGCAGTAGCCTTATTGTGGGGATAGATTGCTCTACATGAGTTAGGCCTGCATCCAGGTGAGACAGCGCTGTAAGCGTTGAGTCTTGTGGGACCAGTAGGCATCTAATAGAGTCCTCAACATCCAGTTCCCCCCACCCACCCAAGTGTTGAAGTTGGGAAGCTACAAAATAGTATCGGGCATGCGGGACTGCCAGACCACCTTGGTCTTTCGCTAACTGCAGTAAGTGCAAACTAATTCTTGACGATTTTTTTCCCCAAATTAGTTCTCGAAATTGAACATCTATTTGCGTGAACCATATATGAGGTATCCATAAGGGGGAGTTATGGAAGACGTACAGGTGTTGTGGAGCCCACACCATTTTAATCAGGTTCGCTCTCCCGGCAACCGACAGAGGGAGCTTCACCCAAGCAGCGCATTTCTCTCTAAATGTACAAAGTAAAGGAACCAAATTCAAAGCTAGGTATTGGTTTGGGTCCACCTTCACCTGTATGCCTAGATAACGGAATTCATCCACCATGAGTATATCCTTGGCACATTCAAGAAGAGGTTGCGGTAGGGGGTCCAAGGGAAGGAGCACAGATTTGTTCCAGTTAATACTAAATCCCGACAGCTCTGCAAAATCTGCAATTAAATGCAACACATTTTTCAGTGAGTGGTCGGTGTCCCCAAGGTAAATCAGCGTGTCGTCTGCATACAGTGAGACTGAGTCTTGCCTAAGGCCCCGGCAGAACCCTATTATGTCTTGAGAGGCTCTGATGTGTATAGCTAGAGGTTCAAGTGCGAGAGCAAACAACAAGGGCAACAAAGGGCATCCCTGTCGTGTGCCTCTAAAAAGATTAAAAGGATCCGAAATATCACCATAGATTCTCATTCTCGCTGTCGGGGCATGGTAGAGTAATTGGACCTATTTTAAAAATGAGGGACCTACCCCAAACCTCAACATCGTTTCCCAGAGGTATGGCCATTCAACGCTGTCAAACGCTTTGGCCGCGTCTAAAGAGAGGATGGCCCTATTACCCGGATTATCGACAGGGATTTGTAAATTGAGGAATAGTCTGCGTAGATTTTGAGCAGTCGACCTGTTTGGGATGAACCTAGACTGGTCTCTGTGTATTACTGTTTGAATACATTTGCCCAATCTGTTAGCCAGCACTCTGGCCAACAGCTAAAGTCAAACGTAAGCAGCGAGATAGGGTGGTAAGCATCTGGGGACAGAGCATCCTTCCCAGGTTTCAACAGGACCACCACTAAAGCCTCACTCATAGAGGCGGGTAGCGACCCAGTTTCAAAAGCACTATTATAAACCTGAACAAGGACAGGGATCAACTGTGAGGCATAACGTTTGTAGACCTCTGAAGGCAGGCCATCGGCTCCTGGAGCCTTCCCATTCTGTGCATGAGCAAGGGCCTCTAATAATTCCTCCTCAGTCAATTCAGCAAGGTAGTATCCTTTCCAGATAAACAGGGTATGGGATATCTGTCTAAAAAACGACAAATAACCTCCTTAGGGTGGTGCACTTTGGATGTATAAACCTCCTGAAAAACTGTTTGAACGTGTCCATAATGGCCTGTGTAGAGCAGCAAAGATTCCCTTGTTTGTCTCTCACCGCTACTATGTGAGATGCTGGCTGTTGTGATTTGGCCAGCAGAGCTAACATATGACCCGTATTATTGCCTTCCTCGTAATGAGCTTGTTTTAGAAAGAACCTTTTATTTTCTGCTAGCTGTAGGGTTAGGTCTTTAAGTAAAGACTGGGAAGATAACAACCCTCTCTTGGTGGTGTCATTGGGGTCAGCTACATAAAGTGCTTCTGCTCTCTGTGCCTCTGCCAGTACTGAATTTTCCCATTCCTTAGTTTTGGACTTAATGTAAGAAATTTCCTTTATAAATTGTCCGTGGAGGTATGCCTTGGCTGCCTCCCAGACAATAGTCAAATCTGTGGAACCTATATTCTGTTGAAAAAAGGAGGCCAGGAGAGACTGTATCGGGTCTGGGTGTGGCAAGAGGGACAGCCAGAATGGATTCAGCTTCTAGGAGCCCCCCTTCCTAGCCGCTCCCAGGCCAATGTCCACCGAGAGCAGAGAATGGTCAGAGATGCGTCTGGCATGATATTCCAAGGAGACAATCAAAGGTAACATACTTTCTTTCCCCAATCCCAGATCAATGCGAGATAGACCCCCCACAGAGGCTGATTGACAGGAAAACACCCTAGCATCGGGGTTATGCATCCTCCACGCGTCCGTGAGGCCCATCTCCTGGAGAGGAGGCGTGCAAATGGCGTATCCCGTTGCTTGATCTGGGGCCCAACCCCTCCTCCGACACCCAATTTGTCCTGCTCTACATCAATGTAATTATTAAAATCCCCTACAACCAATAAGGGTACACCCGGGAAGTGGGACATATAGTCTGCCAGTAAGTTAAGGAGGGTGGCTGAGAACGGAGGAGGAATGTACAACCCCAGAATAATACATTTAGTCCCAAAAAGGGAGCATAATAAAAGAATATAGCGGCCCTCTGGGTCAATTTTGGTATCCAGCGAGGAGAATTGTGTGCCATTTTTAACCAGGATACTCACCCCCCTCGAGTACACCGAGCAGGTAGCATGGTATTGATGGCTAAACTGTCTCCTCGTCAACACTGGAGTGGTGGTCTGGGGGAGGTGAGTCTCCTGTAGGCACACCACATCAGCATTCAAGCGCTTGACCGTCCGCAGCACCACCAAGCGCTTGATCGGGTTATTCAGGCCCCGGACATTCCAGGACAACACTCTTGTTGCTATAGACATTGGGGTAAGAGCACATAATCAGCAAAGAGTATCTTTACAAGCAAAGCATATACATATGACACCATAGTGTGCAGGCCACCCCCTAGGATGGGATATGGTCAGTTTAGAAAATCGCCCCTAGGAGGGTGCAATAAGTCCAGCAGCAGTAACACCAAAAATAGACGTGGAGCAATATCATAGTGAGAGGGGGGTATCCCTAATGTCAAGGCAAGTGTTGAGGAAGGCAAGGCAAACATTGCGGTAGGAGAAAAAGATGAGGAAATCAAAAACAAAAAAAAAAAAAAATGAACCAAAAACAGTAGGCCAACAGGGCCGTAATAACTGTCCGGTGTCCGGATGGGGATCTTGTCCAGTCCATCCTGGGGGCAACAGAGGAAGCGCACCGAAGTGTCCCTAACTTCTCAACAGCAAGAACTGTAGCTATACATATTTCCAGACACAAAAACACAGTTAGACAGATAGCAAGTTACCTCCGCCTTGGCATGATGTAATTGGAGAGAAAAAGTGCAATGGGACCCATATGACGGCTTGCAGGATAAGTTCCTCATGGGGCTGCGCTGCGCCTGGTATGGGCAGCACGAATAGACTGTTCCTCGCGGTCCAACCATTACACTGCTAAAGGTGGAGTATCAAAGAACTGCACAGAGCCCAGAGCTTCAACCCGTAATCGAGAGGGGTATAACATAGCATACTTAAGATCAAGCTCTCTGAGCCGTCGCTTGACATCTGTAAATTTAGCACGTTTCTTTTGTAGATCAGGGGAGAAATCTGGGAAGAGGGAGATCTTGGTATTTTCCAGTTTCAGGGCGGTGGGCTTTATTCTGGCATTGATGAGAATCACATCTCTGTCTTTATAATTAAGGAATGGTCTAGGCGGAGCTCCCTGTGGCGGTGGTCTGTCTGGGACTCGGTGCGCACGTTCCACCAAAAACATGGGGGAGAACATCTCCCTGCCAAAGGCATTGATCAGCCATCGTTCAATAAATGCGGCATGTTGTAAGAGCAGATGGTTGTTGTAGGTAAGGTCATTCTGCATGGGCGCCATGTCATCCTCAAGGGAGCTCACTCTCCCCTCTAGTGCAGATGTCCTCTCCCTGAGCTTCTGCTCATCGTGGCGCAGAAAAGTAATCTCAGCCTTAACCCCCTTGATCTCAGTGGTGAGGGCTGTCATGGAAACATTACAGGAGTTTACTGCCGTGAAAATGTCCCTTAACGTGGGTTCCCCTTCGTTGTCAGGGCTGCTCTGGGATAAGGGCCCAACCGAGGCGTTTTTTGGCGTACTCACTGTGTCCCAAGGTAGTGTGGCACTATGTGAATCCTCCAGCAGCATGGTATCATCCGCATCCGATGTCCCTCCAGTGAGCTCCTCCGTCCTGCTGGGGAAGGCTGCCGGGTACGAGGAGAGCGGTTTGGAGAACAGCTTTGCGGCCACCTCCCTATGGATGTCCTTCGCAGAGCGCTGCGAGGTGGCGCCATTTTGGCCCATGTGGTCCGTCACGCGGGATGGATTTAGCTGCTTCATGGCGGCTGTCTGACTCCTGGATGGCATTGAGCGGCTCAGTCAGGGTTAGCGAGGCAGACAGGCACCGTTCGGCGGGTTGAATGGAGCGGGCTTCCAGGATAATATCACGGAGATTCGGCGGAGCTGTCTGAGTGTGCGTTCGGCTACATCCGCTGCCTGGCCATCAACTGACATCATCCACTGCTCTTCTGAACTGTCTACTACCCCTGTCCTCCACTCAATCATTGTGAAAAACAAAAAATGCAAAAAATAAATTGTAAAAATAAATTAAAAAAATAAAATTGTAAAAAAATAAAAAAAATTCTGACACTGTCCATTGCTCTACTTGCACTGTCCATTGCTCTACTGGCACTGTCCATTGTGAAAAAATGAAAAAAAAAAAAATACAAAAATAAATAAATTGTCAAACAATAAAAGTAAAGAACTGCTGACACTGTCCACTGCCCTACTGTCACCATCCTGTACATACTATTGACCGCTGTACACTCCACAATCCTGGCGTGCACATTATACCCACCTACATACATTCTGCATTCCTCTCCTGAACATAATACCCCCCACCAAACATGTCTCTTCTGCACATAATACCCACTATCATACACTCCGCACTCCTATACTGTACATACTACCCACCGCCAGACACTCCGCACTGTACATTCCCTATTTAACATTACTGCATTCTGCACTATGTAAGTCATCTCAGACTTTTAAGCCCTTTAAGCAGGTAACAAGGAAAAAGTTGTCGCCTTACTATCAGAGCAGACTAACAATATCCACTCATAATACTATGTACCGGACTGTATACAGTTGCCGGTGTTGTATCAAAACAGCATGTCGTAAAAATTTCCAATTACTGCCAGTTCACACTAACCGGAAATTACATAACTGCAGATCTTGATGAACTGCCTATTTTGACAGAACACCGGTGGATCACGTGAGCACCAACCTGAGCTCTGAAACATGTATATAGCAGCATTATTTTATAAGGCATAGACACAGGGCACATTACAGGAATACATATAGGGGATGGTATCATTTTAACTTAGTGGGTTAAAGTGGTTGTAAACCACTTGTACCTACAGGTAATCCTATAATAATGCGTACCTGTAGGTACTGTAAATATCTCCTAAACCTGTGCGGTTTAGGAGATATTTACCATATACGCTTGCTCCAACATAATTGGTGCATGCGCACTAAAGAAACGGCCCGCTCGTGCCGTTTATTCAGCAGCCTGCCGTGACCGGCGGCTCCCACAGGTACACATCATTGCGGCTCCAGCCAATCACAGTGCCGGAGCCCACGAACCCGGAAATAACTCTGGGAGACATGTCGCCGGTCACAGCGGTGTGTGGGTCTGCTGCAGCAGCTTCAATCTAAGGTAAGTATTTCATAATGAGCTAGTATGTGATGTGCCTTTTTCTTACAGGGTTTTTTTTACAACCACTTTAACCTTTAAGCTATAAAGGTCACCCAGCAAACACTACATCTGTGGTAAAACCAGGAATTCTACTTGATTTACCTTATTCTGAAGTTTCTGTATTTCTTATGTCCCATACACACTATTAGATTTTCTGCTGATTTTTTTCCTTCAGCTTTACCAAAACCCAGGGGCGTTGCTAGATCTGCAAAAGATCTGGGGCTACAGCCCATAGCAGTGGTCACCAACCTTTTTTACATGCCGGGGGGGGGGGGGGATGTATATGCTGGTGATAAGCAATTGTTCGCAGGCAATGGCGAGTGTTTGTGCTCAAATCATCATGGCACCATGGTTTATATGGTGTCCGGGTGATTAAAAGTGCATTGTTTCTATTGTTGCATTCTAATTTATAATGAAGTGGTTCAATTCACCATAATGCAAAATCAGTGGGAACCCTGGGCATGTCACTTGCCACCAGATGTGGATAGTCACTTGCCACATCACCTGCTACCATTTTTAGATTGCCAAGTCACCTGCCGCCATTTGCAGATTGTCACTTGCCACATCACCTGCCACCATTTGCAGATTGTCACTTGCCACGTCACCTGCCACCTGATGTGGATTGTCACTTGCCATGTCACCTGCCACCATTTGCAAATTGCCACGTCACTTGCCACCATTTGCAGGTTGTCACTTGCCACGTCACCTGCCACCTGATGCAGATTGTCACTTGCCACGTCGCCTGCCACCATTTGCAGATTATCACTTGCCACATCACATGCCACCATTTGCAGATTGTCACTTGCCACGTCACCTGCCACCTGATGTGGATTGTCACTTGCCATGTCACCTGCCACCATTTGCAAATTGCCACGTCACTTTCCACCATTTGCAGGTTGTCACTTGCCACGTCACCTTCCACCTGATGTGGATTGCCACTTGCCATGTCACCTGCCACCATTTGCAAATTGCCACGTCACTTTCCACCATTTGCAGGTTGTCACTTGCCACGTCACCTGCCACCTGATGCAGATTGTCACTTGCCACGTCGCCTGCCATCATTTGCAGGTTGTCACTTGCCACGTCACCTGCCACCTGATGTGGATTGTCACTTGCCACGTCGTCTGGCACCAGATGTGGATTGTCACTTGCCAACCGATGTGGATTATCACTTGCCATGCCAGCAAGTGGCACCAAATGTGTATTGTTGATGCATTGGTGGCAGGCTGGCAGCACTGGTCCATTTAGTGAGGGCAGGAGAGCGGTGATGCAGTCCGGGCAGTGAGAGATCATGTCATCTTGCTGCTCCCCGCCGCATCTCTGACATTGAAGAGGCCCACGCTGTGGGGACAGAAGAGCGCTGATGCGTGGCGGGCAGTGAGAGATGATGTCACCTCTCTGCTCCCCACCGCACCTCGCTCCCACATTAAAGAGGCCCGGCTGTGAGGATGGAAGAGCAGTGACGTGGAGCAGGCAGAGAGAGATGATGTAATTTCTGCTCGTTCGCCTACTCGCTTCGCTCCTCTCATCTGCCTCTCTCATGCACCCTCGCTCGCCCGCCGCAGCTGCAGCCCACTGGTTAGGCAGGTACCCTGTGGCAAGAGACTCTGAGCTATAGGCCCCAGATTCAGGGCTATAGTCCCGATAGCCACCCCCTAGCAACGTCACTGCCAACACCATATAATATTAGGTCAAACCTTAGGAGTTTAAATTTGTATGCAATCAGGCAGGCCCTTGCACTACATGGTTTTGGTAAATCTTAAGACAAAAATCAGTAGAAAATCTGAGTGTATATGGGGCTTTACTTCTTGCAGCCTGCAATGTATAACTTTGACTGACTGTAGTATTGCCAACCACATTCCAAATTCCAGGACAGGTTTGATTTTAGCAAGTTGCTGACAGAATTTTTATTAGCACTGGCTTTAGTTTACATATGGCTTTTTTGTATATTAGAGACACAAGGATTTCCACAGTGGGTGTGTTTGGGAACTCTCCGCTTGCATCGCAAGCAGGCATCCTCATATTACCAGATGACCAACATTAGAGACTGGGGTGGACTAATACCCTACAACACTGTGCTTGTTGAAATTGAAGTATGAGCAATTAAACGATGCTCCCTTATTTATTTATCTTTTAAGGTTCATTTTAATTTTTGACTGGAGTGTACCTTTAGCAATGGTTTCAATCTCTGCATATAAGCTGCT
Source organism: Lithobates pipiens (assembly GCF_037356315.1). NCBI lineage: Eukaryota > Metazoa > Chordata > Amphibia > Anura > Ranidae > Lithobates > Lithobates pipiens. The sequence continues at coordinate 265,896,845 of NW_027507748.1, read as the reverse complement.
TTAGGCAGTGCATTATTAGGATTTTTTAAGGATTCAGTTGTCAGGTCCATACTCAGTAACATTCTACCCCAACCTCAAGGCAAACAGCAAGATGCGCCATTAAAATACATACAGTGGAGCTGTTTTACCTGCCAAAAGTAGTCATATTTATGGCCATTCTGCAATTTACACAACCACACCAGACAGCACAGCCATGCTGGTGACCTTTTTTGTCTCTGTGGCAGTTAAGCAACACAGCCAGGACATTACCCTGCTCCCAGCCTGTCATTGGAAAGTGAAGAAACAGCTATGAACTGATGATTTTCTGCAGATTTTTTCCTTCAGATTTACCAAAACCCAGGGGCGTTGCTAGATCTGCAAAAGATCTGGGGCTACAGCCCATAGCAGTGGTCACCAACCTTTTTTACATGCCCGGGGGGGGGGGGGGGGTTGTATATGCTGGTGATAAGCAATTGTTCACAGGCAATGGCGAGTGTTTGTGCTCAAATCATCATGGCACCATGGTTGATATGGTGTCCGGGTGATTAAAAGCGCATTGTTTCTATTGTTGCATTCTAATTTATAATGAAGTGGTTCAATTCACCATAATGCAAAATAAGTGGGAACCCTGGGCATGTCACTTGCCACCAGATGTGGATTGTCACTTGCCACATCACCTGCCACCATTTTTAGATTGCCAAGATAGCCAAGATTCGAATCTAGTCGCAACTTCGCTTCAATGTTTCGGATCCTCGGCAATCACAATCCCCTTCAACCGCCATCATTATTTAGTCGATTCAAACCCAGCCATATCCTCGGCAATACAGTCAGATCTGTCATACGAGCCCCGTAGTCACCTTGCATCTACGGCCGATTTGAATCTAGTCGCAACTTCGCTTCTATGTTTCGGATCCTCGGCCAATCACAAGCCCCTTCAACCACCATCACAATTCAATCAATACGAACCCAGCCATATCATCAGCGATACGGTCGGATCCCATATACGAGCCTCTCAGTCGCATCTACGGAGGATTCGAGTCTAGTCGCAGCATCGGCGCAACGATTCGAGTCCTTGCCAAACGCAACTCTAACAACCGACCCAAATCCTGTTGCATCACTGACTCAAATGAGTCAAATCTTTCACAAACTATTCCATAGCTATAGCCCGGTTCAAACTAGTCACATCGACAGTACGAATTCAGCAATACTTACGTTTCACTTTCTCAGTCTATCCATGCATGATCATACACAATTCCTCCACCAATTTGCTCAGTGTTGCGCACGGTCATTCCTACATAATCACATTTCCTCTATTACCTTTTCTTTGCCTTTCAACAAGGCTGCGTTCTTGCAATCGCTGCAAGTCTTTCTGCATTTGGCTTAAAAATGGCCAACGTCTCCAGTAGCAACATGGCTACTCATACGTTTTCTCTATCCCTTTTCCCCTTTCAGGTCAGTAAGGTTGCCAGTTGGTCCATCCTATGCCAGGCTTGGACTGTCTTACACCCAAAAAAAAAAAAACCCCATTGTCGAGGGCTTGCATCTTCACCAGCTTTGCCCCAAACAGCTCTTTGCAATCCCCCTTGTCAAAACGAAATTCTCATGTCACCTTACTACAGGCTCCTGGTCAACTCAGTTCTCGACCCCAACCAGTCGACTTCACAACTAGGGCATAAAGTCAGGTGTGTAGTTCAATGGGATTCCCCCTTTCTCTTAAACACTCTTTCACTACATATTTTTACTTCACATACAGAATTTGACCTGCTCCTGAGACGTTAGCAACTGTAACATACTTCTGTGCACTTCACTCTGTTTTCGAAGCACAAGCCTTCAATACGCAGACAATGTCGTCTATCTCCATACTTGCTGGCAGTGCAAGCGTTAGTAGACCGAACCCACATCAATTAACTACAGATCGCAACATTCCTACTTAGTATACCAGACTTCAGCTACCCACCCCAGTCCGCCCTGGGGCGCTCTGGTTTATTAGTCTGTGCCGAGCACAGACGGACACCCGAGCTATCGGTTACCTAGCCAGTCACCTCCTGGCTCACCTCGGTTGTCACGCATTCTTTTGAGTTTTCTAAAGTCACACTCAACAGCGCTCGATCGCAAACCAACTGTCACTATGGCTGTTGCTCCTTTTCCTGTTCTTCTTGTTTTCCTTCCGCCTTTCATCTTATCTACCCAAACGCAACTATCCCCTCCTACCTTCCCAACCTACCTCAAACATACTCACCCCCCCGTTGCTTTTAGCTGATGCCATGTCGCAGGCAGACAGTGAGGACTTTGCCTCAGCCCTGCCATCACCCTTTGCGGGCTCAGCAAGCGGCGGTTTACAGTCTCACAAGAGCTTGGACCGTAAATAAAAAAAAAAAAATATATATAAAAAAAAAAAAACTCATAGCAGAACGGTGTCGCAGGAGTAAATCCTACCCTGCCGCAGCCAGGAAACCAAGCTTTTAGGCTACTGTTTCCACTGCCAGTGGCAGCCCTTCAAGGCACCACTTCAGTCTATCTTCTTTGCGACTACTCAGCTGCACTCCTGGGTGACCACACTGTCAACAGAAGTCGCCGAAGTCCAAGCAGAGTGACAGCCCTGGAGGTACACCCAGCCATGCCCCTACCAGCTCCAGTCACCACAGTCATTCCCGTACCTTCACTTACATGTACACCCAACATCTGCACCACTGTCTTCCCTGCACACCTTGTCCTAGCAGGGCATCTAGGAGGACATCTTGGACGACAATGACGTTAACTTAGCATCCCTCCTCATAGCAGTACACAACTTGGCCTAGAACAAAGTCATATTCGTGGGGAGACGTCTCCGTCATCTTGAAGGCCAGAGACCATTTACTTAATCGCAAGCTCACTGTCACAGAGTTTGTGCTGGCCATGGGGACAGTCAGAGATGTGCTATGCAGGGCAACCCCAACAGGAGGGTAGAATTGGACCCGTATCTGCATGCAGCAGGTCACAAGTACACAGGGTGCCCATCCTTTGACTATCACCGCTCATTTTCAGCCAAGCCAGCAGCCAGATTTAAGGTGATCCTTTATCTCCCACCTTTTAGTGTTTCTCTCCCAGGTACAAGACCCTGACTAAATCCTTGAATTAAGATGTGCCAGCTATAGCGGATCTGCCCATGGGAGTCGAATTTCTCACAAATTGGAATGGCATGCCAATGTTCATTCCCTCAGTATCTCTCTCTTCATCTCAGGTAGTCATGGACACCACAGCCTCCACAGGTCCTCGCCTCAATTTTTGGCCAACTTGGGTTTATAGGGCCATGGCCGTCAGAAATCCTCTTGATTCCTGGGTTCAGTTAGTCCTCCTCTTTGTTCGACCTCTACCCCATTGTCGCAGCAGCTCAAGTCTGGTGCAACAACTGGGCAGGACAAACAGTGACGTTCACCACAGACAACCAAGCCACAGCCAGTATTATAAATAAAGGAGGTCCTAGTCGCTGGCCATCATGACCTGGTGCCACTATCCCCACAGCACCAATCTAACGTCCTATGCGTCCACATCCCAGACAAACGCAATAATCTGGCTGACGCACTACCCGTTAACTTTGCTTCATTATTTTTGCAGGAACCTGGAACCGACCCGACCATGTCTCTTATCCCACACTGGTCGTAGCTAACCTCGGATTCAAACAACACTTTCACGATGCTACCTGCCTTATTAATCTTTCATTATCTCACAACACCCTGAAGGCCTACCGTACAGCCTAGAGGTTCTATGTCAGGTTACTATCCTCAAACCCCAGAGCAATACCAAGAGTTCTCCATCACATCCTGGCCTTCATATCATGCCGCCACATACAGTTGGCATTGTCACACAGTACCTTAGACTCTACTCAGCTGACATCCAGTATTTCATCCCCTATGAGATCCTAACAAACCGTCTTGTTTGCCGCCCATACGGTCAAGACCATGTTGTGTGGTATTCACAGGCAATGACACCAAATCAGTATCAAACAGCTACCCATCACCAGCGCCATATTCCGAGACGTGTCTTTCATCCTGTCACATTCCCCTTTGGTTAAATTCAGCCTGGTCGTTCAAGCAGCCATCTACCTGGCTTTCTACAGCTTCTTACGCCCCAGTGAATTCAGTCACCGTCCCAGTTGTAAAGTGTTACGTAGACGCCACCTCACACGCCATCAGACTTACTTCATCTTGCACCTCAGGGTGTCCAAAACACAATATTCTGGTCCAGGGGTTGACATCAAACCTTTCCAAACTCTCAAAGCCCGGTGCCCCGTGTCCATTCTAGATCAATTTTTGGCTCACCTTTTTGATCCCCCGCAGGACAGGCCATTACTACCATTCCCGATTAGTACCCCAGGCAGCAACCAGTTCATTAGTCATGTCAGGTTCCTTTTGAGCAAATTAGGCCTGGACCCTGGCCATTTTCTTGGACATTCTTTCGCATTGGAGCAGCATCAGCAGCCTCACGAAACGGGGTCCCAGACCACGCGATCAAAAGATGGGCAGGCGGGAATCCACCTGCTTTACTCGATACATCCCCAATCCACAAGTGGAAATGTCATGAGCCTTCAGCAACTTTGCCCTGTTGTGTCTTGTTGTACATAAATTAATAATTACCTCCCTAACCAAGTCTTTTGCGGCCTTCTCTTGGCATATCGCCCAGCAGACCAAGGCTCACCGCCCAGCTCACCAGGGCTTACCTTACAGCAGACCAAGGGCACACTTCAGGTCTATTTTATGTTGTTAGTCTTGTGACGTGTTTGTGTTCTTTCATATCTATTAGCCCTTGTACACACGGTCGGAGAATCCGTCGGAATGTGTCCTATCAGACCGTGTTGTCGAATAATCCGACTGTGTGTGGTATGCATCGGACTGATTCCGTCGGAATATCCGTCGGACCCAATTTTGCAACTTGTTGGAAATATTTCCCGACCAACTGGGCCGATCGGACATACTCCGATCATGTGTAGAGAATTTTGATCGGACCAAGTGCCACGCATGCTCAGATCAAATTCCTACATCAAAGCTATTGGCTACTAGCCTGAATGTAGTCCCATCGTAACGAAATTACGTCATCACGTTCTGAAAGATCGGATTTTTCGACAACTTTGTCCGACCGTGTGTATGCAACAGTTTCGGACAAGATCCGACGGACAAAATCCGACGGGCAAAATCCGACGGATTTGGTTGTCGAAATATCCGACCGTGTGTACAGGGGCTAAGAGCGGAGGGCTCCGACCATAAATAAGAGGGCCAGTATGGTGGCCTGTAATTATGGGAGGAGCCTGGAGGGTATTTAATCAGACCACCCACAACGGTCTGTGTCGGTTCCAGTGCAAGGTACCCACCCACCCATTTCCCTTCTCAGAGTACTTCTCTTAAAACACGCTTCTCTACAGAAACATCCATTTACTTTCTTAAGGTATGCAGCCTTCTCTTGGCATATCGCCCAGCAGACCAGGGCTCACCGCCCAGCTCACCAGGGCTTACCTTACAGCAGACCAAGGGCACACTTCAGGTCTATTTTATGTTGTTAGTCTTGTGACGTGTTTATGTGTTCTTTCATATCTATTAGAGCGGAGGGCTCCGACCATAAATATATATATATATAAACGTATTTATCACCACGTATAAGATGCGCCAGCATATAACATGCACCCCAAGTTTAGGAAGGAATTTTAAGGAAAAAAACTTTTAGGAGGGAAGTTTAGGGAAAAAAACTTACATTTAAATACCCATCAATGCAGCCTTATCAGTGTCCATCTGCAGCCTTGTCCATCATTGCAATCTTGCCCAGTGTCCATTTGCAGCCTTGTCCATCATTGCAGTCTTGCCCAGTGTCCATCTGCAGCCGTGTCCATCATTGCGGTCTTGCCCAGTGTCCATCTGCAGCCTTGCCTATCATTGCAGTCTTACCCAGTGTCCATCTGCAGCCTTGCCCAGTGCCTTTGCAGCTTTGCCCAGTGCCTTTGCAGCCTTGCCCAGTGCCTTTGCAGCCTTGCCAGTCTGTTTGCAGCTGCTGATTATTTAAAATTGGTGCAGATCTTCGCTGACTGTGCGCAGAGATGAGCGAGTGCTGCCGACATACAGAAAGCCGATTGTACTTGGGTAGATTCGGCTCCTCTCGCAGTCCCACCCATCTCCGCTGACTGTGAGTGGAGATGAGCGAGTGCCGGCAACATACAGAAAGCCGAGTGTATTCGGCTAGACTCGGCTCTGCTTACAGTCAGGGGTGGGACTGTGAGAGGAGCAGTGTCTAGCCTGTATGTCGGCGGAACTCGCTCATCTCCACTTACAGTCAGCGGAAATCAGCGGGGATCGTATAACACGCACCCGCAATTTTCTGCAAATTTTAAGGGGAAAAAAGTGCATGTTATACGCCGATAAATATAGAGGGAAGAACATATTTCCCTGTTAGTTGGACTACAGCCTCAATTGACAACTAATACAGACCTAAAAGTGGCATGCATACAATCCTCTCTATTACACAGCCATGATTAAAGTTCCCTTCCCTCACTCACTGGAGCCTGGAGAAGATGAAGGGAGGAGGTGGGTGGAGCACACATTCAGGAGGAGGAGGAAGACGTTAAATCCTCCTCTGCTCTACTCTGAATTCTGGGTCCTCGCTCTCCTCCTCCTCGGATCAGACCGTGGACATGATTTCACTGGTTGCTAGACACCAGGTGGCAGGAGATAGCAACCAGTGCAGTGCGAGGCCAGGCTAGCGGCGCGGTGGAGCAACAACAAGAGGGTCTCTCTTGGTGCCGCTGCTGACCTGCTGCTGATGGAGACTGTAGACTGAAGCAACTGCCCCCCCCCCCCCTGTCCACCCCTGCGTTGGCTTTGCGGCAATCTATTGGTAACGAGCAAGTCGTTAAGGAGTAAAACTTAGAAACAAAGGCTTCAAAATAACAGAGCTCAAATCTTTGAGGATACAGAGGTGTATACCATCTCATCCAAGTTCTTTAGTCACCTTCATTTTTTTAACTGTTTCTGAACCATATCAATACATGACACATCCAGTAGTAGCCCAGTCCTCAGTCCCACCAGCATTAAAATTTCCAAACTATACCCATAAAACCAGATTTATAACATTTAGCACAGGCTCTTTTTTTTTTAAATAACGAGTGGTAAATAAATACATTACAAATGTGAATATCTAGGTATTATGTCCTGTATTGAATTGTATTGTAATTGTACTGTCTGCCCTAATATTGTAAAGTGATGCACAAAATGTTGACACTATATAAATCCTGTATTATAATAATAATAATAATATTAATAAGTGTTCTAGCTTAAGTTCTTCTTTAAATAATTATTTCATGTTAGCAGTCGACTTGGCCATTGTTATTGTTCAGCTGTTGCGATAAAATCCAAAAAATGTGAAATGGATACAAAAAGTTAACTAGCAAATTGGGAATTTTACTACATGTGAATACTAAAAATTTGAAAAACAAAGCTACAATGAATAACGTTGGGCTATTAGCATCATTTGTGCAGTTTCTTTATTATGCTGTTGTTACAGTACAATTCATTTCATCAAATGTGACGATGTGTGATAGAAAGAAATGTGGAGCTGAAGTTCGGTCTCTCACTGATAGCAAAGCAAGGATCATATCTGGCTGCAGTGCCATTCCTATTTATTAGGTTCGGGAGGAAAAGGGAGAATAATTGAAAAAAGGTTTCAGATAGGAAAATTAGGTAGAAGAGGTCACAGTGCCACCTAGTGGTGAGAACATATATATTTTTGCTTTGTGATGAAAATAGGAACATTTTATGATCATGTATGTCACATGATTACAAAATCAGCAAATAGGCATCTTTTATATTCTGTTTTTCAAATGTTCACACAAAACTGGTTGTCAATTGGAGTTAGAAATCTATGAGTACCAATAGATGAGGTCCACGTTCACTGTTACTGTGAGTTCACTGTGGAGCCAGCAGCACATTCAAAATGCAGGGTCCTGGAGAATCAAAAATTCTTTGTAACCATACTGCACTGCCTGGCCTTTGAACTTTAGCTCTAAGTCTGGTCAGCGGACAAAAGTGGACTTTTGAATAAGGCTGCACCCCTCAATTGAAAGGGTGAGGCGACATTGACTATGTACTTTATCTGTGATAGAGAAAGAAATGTCATCATTGCTGAATAACTGTAAAGGCATAGATTAGTGTCTGCTAAAGTAAACATAAACCCTAACTAAATTTCATGTAGGTAGCAAAATGCTGTGCAGATGGGAAGGGGGAAGGTGGTCACCTTTTGTCATCCTTTGTTACATTTCATTACTGCTGATGTACAGCAGCGTTTTTACAGCCTGTCCCTGTCCACATGTACCACAGCGATAAAAGACCGCATGTGTTTTTTCAAGGGGTATATTATTTAATTGTTACTGGCTGTAATTGCTTTTTCTTCACATGCCTTTTTTTTCAGGGGGGCATCAAACAACCATCACCCCTCCCCCCACACCAGCACGAGACTGACAGCATCCAGGGCCCCCAGGATTGCCTGGTGCTTTGGCCAATCTAACTGACCTGCCTCCTGGTTGGACTAAAGGAGCATTAGTGTGAAAATAGCAAAAATTCATTTGCTATGGTTACATAACTGGGTGGGCTCGGGGCGCACTCTCTGTACCACCCTTTTTTGAAGTCTATTAGAGCCTTTGGCTCTAATCAGGTGCTTCAAAAAAAAAACACCCCCCACCATAGGAATCCATGCATCCGGCATCCTGGGAAAGGGGCTGGGCACAGGGATAGGGGGGGCGGTGCCCATGTGTCCTTAATGCATGGGCGGCCACTGGCACAACATCTTATAGTTTCTGTTTTGTCTCAACCATCACTTGTGCAAATACACCGGCAGTGTCAATTTAGTGACATCTACTTCACTACGCAACAGAGAAAAAAAAAGCACAAAAAAAATAGAAAACCTCCATATATGCAATTTTATTCTCACAGTTCATCCAAAGGAAGGCAAAAAAACTGAAAACCTGCAAAGCACGATCCAATTTGCTACGGGGGGGGGGGGTGTCCTTCCTAATCTCCCATGAGGCAATCAGATTGAATCAAATACCTCTGGTGTTATTATCTATAAATGTTAGTATCCAGTTATATTTTGCACATTTAGGAATGCATCCATCTTTTTTAAAATAATCTACTGGCTAGAACTAGCTCTTAAGGAAGTCTATTCAACATTTTCCCGCATCTTTCCCAGCCTTTCCATATGTGGAGGTTAAATTTGACTTCGCCCAGACGTTAGGAGCGTCTCTTTGTCCTCTCTAATGACTTTAAAGTGAATAAGGCCTCTTATACACGGGAGTCATGTTTTTTGCTGATCTGTATATTGATGCATTGCAGTTTATGAACCCATGCACACTTCTGCGTAAAGATGAGTAATAGAGCAATGAATACAGAGCCGTTACAAAAATAAAATATTACGCTTGAGTGCAGTAATTTATGCACATACGCATGTTTACACTTGTATATATATACATATATTGCAAAGCAATACTGAAGAATTTTACACTTATACAGGCTTATGCATCTTTACACTACTTTATACACATTTACACAAGGTCTTTATGAAACATTTTACTCAGGATCTTGTGTCAACAAGATCCCGGGTATAAATATCAGTACATTTTTACTTCTGTGTGCAACTGCCCTAAGTCTACACCATGTTCACTATAAGGACTACTTATGCATGTTTACATGGTGATCATATCCCCCTTTAATGTCTTCTTAAGAAAGAATAGATTCAGTTCCTCCAATCTTGCCTCATAGCTGAGCTCCTCCATGCCTCTTATCAGTTTGGTTGCCCTTCTCTGCACTTTTTCCAGTTCCCTCGATTATCCTTTTTGAGAAACAAACAACTAAAGATACACTATCAATGACCCCCTAATTAGTATATCATCACAGCGCTCACACACCCCCTCCCTCCAGCTGCCACTTAAAAAATTAAATATATCTATCAGAAGGTGAAAAGAAAGCAAATCTATCACTTGAAATGCAAAATAAGCACCTAGTGGCGCTATACAAAACCACACTGTTAAATAACAGTGTGCTATAATAACCAAAAATGCCCAACGTGAAAATTAAAAATGTGCATAAATATAATCAACAATACAATGAATAATGATGAAGTAGCAACGAAATACAATCAAAAAAGAAATTTACAGTCAAAAATATATAAATCCCACAAAAAGTGTTGCAATAGATAAGTGACAAAAGGTGAATACAAAATGAACACAATAACAAATAGTGCTCTAATGAAGATGTGCAGTTCCAAAGTGAATTTGATTAATCTTCAATCAAATAAAATTGATGAGGAGCAATAACCATAATGGTGGCAATAGTTCAAAAAATGATTAATTCAGGTGAACATTCTGTAGCCAAGTGTCCATCAAATGAAAAAACCTCCACCGCACCCTTGGTGTTCGTGCCCCCCTTGTTCAAAAAACTCACCAGCAGTATTGCCCAGCACTCTCGTGTCGGGCAAAAGCGCATATAGTGTACACAGATGATTATTTCTCCAAGCCACTTCTTATGACAACTTCGCAGGCAGAGGATAGTCACTTATTATCTCAGAATTACCTCAAGGAGACAAAAGAAACTTCCCATAGTGCAATAATGTAAAGCTATTTTAATAAAACGTCAAATTTTAAAATCACACTCACATTTGAAACCCATGAGGAAGTCCAATGGACGAAACATGTCGGGGGCGTGGCTATACGGCGACCAGCATACACAGTAATTAACTTGATAGAAGGCGGAGGGAGGAGAACATACAGGTTGAAGGACGGAATATCACCATTTGGCGCTGTTTTCAATTTGAGCTGTCTGCTGTCAGGTACCACACAGATACCTTGTATAGAGACGGTGCTATGTGATACTACCTAGCTTGCTTCCAGTATACTCACCAATGCCTATGAGGGAAGAACCTTTGAATTGATCAGTGGACTGTCTATTTGAAGTGCCTGTTTTTAATTGGATCCATGTGAGTGTGATTTTAAAATTTGACGTTTTATTAAAATAGCTTTACATTATTGCACTATGGGAAGTTTCTTTTGTCTCCTTGAGGTAATTCTGAGATAATAAGTGACTATCCTCTGCCTGCGAAGTTGTCATAAGAAGTGGCTTGGAGAAATAATCATCTGTGTACACTATATGCGCTTTTGCCCGACACGAGAGTGCTGGGCAATACTGCTGGTGAGTTTTTTGAACAAGGGGGGCACGAACACCAAGGGTGCGGTGGAGGTTTTTTCATTTGATGGACACTTGGCTACAGAATGTTCACCTGAATTAATCATTTTTTGAACTATTGCCACCATTATGGTTATTGCTCCTCATCAATTTTATTTGATTGAAGATTAATCGAATTCACTTTGGAACTGCACATCTTCATTAGAGCACTATTTGTTATTGTGTTCATTTTGTATTCACCTTTTGTCACTTATCTATAGCAACACTTTTTGTGGGATTTATATATTTTTGACTGTAAATTTCTTTTTTGATTGTATTTCGTTGCTACTTCATCATTATTCATTGTATTGTTGATTATATTTATGCACATTTTTTATTTTCACGTTGGGCATTTTTGGTTATTATAGCACACTGTTATTTAACAGTGTGGTTTTGTATAGCGCCACTAGGTGCTTATTTTGCATTTCAAGTGATAGATTTGCTTTCTTTTCACCTTCTGATAGATATATCCTTTTTGAGAACTGGTGCCCAAAACTGAACTGCAGATGTGGTCTTACTAATGATTTGTACAGGGGCAAAATTATGTCTCTCACTCTGGCGTCCATACCTCTTCTAATACAAGAAATGATTTTGCTAGTAAACAGCAGCTTGACATTGCATGCTATTATTAAATATATGGTCTTCTAGAACACACAGACCCATCACAACGATCGATTCCCTCAGCTATTCTCCTCCTAAAATGTATGATGCATGCATGTTTTTAGCTCCCAAGTGCAAAACTTTATATTTATATACATTAAACCTCATTAAACCTCATAGTTGTCCAACTAAATTAAGGTGGGCACATAATTTAACCACTTCAGCCCTGGAAGATTTGACCAGCCCATTTTTTGCAATATAGCATTGCCTCGCTTTAACTGACAATTGCATGGTTGTGCGACGCTGTACCCAAACAAAATTGTCCTTTTTTCCCCAGTCATTTAAAAAATAGAAATAAAAAGCAAATAGCAAAAAAACTAAAAAAAACAATTTTTTCATCTGTTACATAGTTACATAGTTACATAGTTAGTCAGGTTGAAAAAAGACACAAGTCCATCCAGTTCAACCTTAAAAACAAATAAATAAAATAAAAAATAAGCGTACAATCCAAATACCCAATTTTATGCCCACAATTGATCCAGAGGAAGGCGAAAAAAAAAACCCAGCAGAGCATGCTCCAATTTGCTACAGCAGGGGAAAAAAATTCCTTCCTGATCCCCCAAGAGGCAATCGGATTTTCCCTGGATCAACTTTACCTATGTTAATACCCAGTTATATTATGTACATTCAGAAAAGTATCCAGGCCTTTCTTAAAGCAATCTACTGAGCTGGCCAGAATCACCTCTGGCGGGAGTCTATTCCACATTTTCACAGCTCTAACTGTGAAGAAACGTTTCCGTACTTGAAGATTAAATCTCTTTTCCTCTAGACGTAAAGAGTGCCCCCTTGTCCTCTGGGTTGACCGTACAGAGAACAACTCAACACCAAGTTCACTATATGGACCCCTAATATATTTGAACATGTTGATCATATCCCCCCTTATTCTCCTCTTCTCAAGAGTGAATAAATTCAGTTCCTCTAATCTTTCCTCATAGCTGAGTTCCTTCATGCCTCTTATCAGTTTGGTTGCCCTTCTCTGCACTTTCTCCAGTTCCCCAATATCCTTTTTGAGAACTGGTGCCCAAAACTGAACTGCATATTCCAGGTGAGGTCTTACTAATGATTTGAACAGGGGCAAAATGATATCTCTCTCTCTGGAGTCCATACCTCTCTTAATACAAGAAAGGACTTTGCTCGCTTTGGAAACAGCAGCTTGGCCTTGCATGCTATCATTGAGCTTATGATCTACCAAAACCCCCAGATCCTTCTCCACTATGGATCCAATTGTACTCCCCCTAGTATGTATGATGCATGCATATTCTTAGCCCCCAAGTGCATAACTTCACATTTATCAACATTAAACCTCATCTGCCACATAGTCGCCCAATTAGACAGTGTATTGAGGTCGGCTTGTAAATTGGAGACATCCTGTAAGGACGTTATTCCGCTGCATATCTTGGTGTCATCTGCAAAGACAGAAATGTTACTTTTGATCCCAGACCCAATATCATTTATAAAGATGTTAAAAGGTAAGGGTCCCAGCACTGAACTTTGGGGTACACCACTGATAACCTTAGACCATTCAGAGTAAGAATCATTAACCACGACTCTCTGAATTCTGTCTTTTAGCCAATTTTCTATCCATTTACAAACTGATATTTCCAAACCTGTAGACGTTACACATGAGCCGTGTGTGGGGAACTGTATCGAACACTTTTGCAAAATCCAAGTATACCACGTCCACCGCCACCCCTCTGTCCAAGGTTTTACTTACCTCCTCATAAAAAGAAATCAGATTTGTCTGACAACTTCTGTCTTTCATGAATCCATGTTGTCTGTTGCTTAAAGTGTTTTTGTTCAGCAAGAACTCGTCGATGTGGTCTTTTATTAAACGCTCCAGTATCTTCCCAGCTATAGAAGTTAAGCTAACAGGTCTATAGTTACTTGGTAAAGACTTTGATCCCTTTTTAAATATAGGTACCACGTTCGCCCTGTGCCAATCCAGTGCGACTATTCCCATCATTAATGAGTCCCTAAAAATTAGATACAATGGCTCTGAAATTACAGAGCTCAATTCTTTTAGGATCCGTGGGTGGATGCCATCAGGGCCAGGTGCTTTATCCACCTTTATTCTGTCCAAATATTTCTGGACCATATCACTTTTGAGCCATTGTGGATCATTTGGGGCTGTGTCACTATCACCCCCATTATAGACATGCGCTCCCCCATGCTCTTTTGTGTACACAGAGCTGAAGAAAGTATTTAATAAATTAGCCTTCTCTTTGTCCCCAGTCACCCACTCTAGATTATTTTGTAAAGGGCCTACATGCTCAGACTTGACCTTTTTACTATTAATATATTTGAAGAATTTTTGGGGGTTTGTCCTACTATCTTTTGCAATCTGTCGTTCGTTTTGAATTTTTGCATCCTTGATTTCCTTTTTACATATTCTGTTAAATTCTTTGTAACATTTAAATGACACTAGTGATCCTTCATTTTTATATTTTTTAAAAGCTCTTCTCTTATAGTTTATAGCTTTTTTAACTTTGGCTGTGAGCCACATAGGTTTTGTTTTTAGCCTTTTAAACTTATTGCCCATGGGAATATACTTTGCAGTGAGGTCCCAAACAGTCTTTTTGAAGAATTCCCATTTCTGTTCTGTGCCCATTGAAGCAAATATTCTCTCCCAGTCTAAGTCCTGGAGAGCAGCCCTCATCCTTGGAAAATTTGCTCTCTTGAAGTTAAGTGTTTTTATCTTACCCGTATGTATTTCTTGTTTAGCGCTAACATCAAAGGAAATCATGTTATGATCACTGCTACCCAGGTGTTCCTTTATCTGGACATTAGTAATAAGCTCTGCATGGTTTGAGATTACCAGGTCCAACAGAGCTTCATTCCTAGTTGGGGCCTCAATAAACTGGACCATAAAATTGTCCTGTAATAGGTTTATCATATTTTGCCCTTTAACTGTCCCAGCAGTGCCATTACTACAGTCAATTTCTGGGTAGTTAAAATCCCCCATTATTATCACTGTCCCAGCCCTTGCAGCCCTTTCCATCTGTGCAAGGAGCTGAGTCTCCACCTCCTCATTAACATTGGGTGGTCTATAACAAACTCCAACGATTAACTTTGAACTACACCCATCTAAATGCAGTTCCACCCATAATGCTTCAGACTCATCACACTCTCCATCCACCAGGTCCTCTTTCACACTTGCTTTGAGATCACTTCTCACATAGAGACAGACCCCGCCACCTTTCCTTTTTACCCTGTCTCTCCGAAAGAGTGCATAGCCAGGAATATTAATAGCCCAGTCATGTGAGGATTGAAGCCAAGTTTCAGCAATACCGATTACATCATAGCTCTCCTCATGCACCACAGCTTCCAACTCGCCTATTTTGCTTGGCAGACTTCTGGCATTGGTGTACAAACACTTTAATGCATTATTACATTTTGCTCTGGTGTTTTTCATATTATTTTTAGTAGTACAAATTGCCCTATAGTTTTGAATGGCTGTTTGCAACATGGGAAATTTCTTGTCACCTGCCATATCCCACCCCCCATCTATCCCCATTCCACCCTCCATTAATGTCTGACCCCTAACTGACCTGTCTGCCCAATGTAATTCTGGTTCACCCTCCCCCCTCAAACCCAGTTTAAATACTCCTCCAGCCTTCCCATAAACCTCTCCCCCAGCACAGCAGAACCCCTTCCATTCAAGTGCAAACCATCGTTAGCATATAGGTTGCACCCCAATGAAAAGTCAGCCCAGTGCTCTAGAAACCCAAATCCCTCCTCCCTACACCAGGTCTTTAGCCATGCATTCAGCTCTCTAATCACCCCCTGCCTTTCCTGTGTTGCTCATGGCAACAATGTTGATGATGTTGATGTAACTTTGTATTTATCTTTGAATCATTGGTTACGAATGCTGTTCAGAAATTCTGTTTTTGGCAGCAGCAGAGAGCCAGTCGCAGTGATGGCCTAATCCATTGGATTCAATTTACAAAGCGTTTAGCA
The DNA here is from genome assembly GCF_037356315.1 of Lithobates pipiens. Classification (NCBI taxonomy): domain Eukaryota; kingdom Metazoa; phylum Chordata; class Amphibia; order Anura; family Ranidae; genus Lithobates; species Lithobates pipiens. The sequence continues at coordinate 265,881,021 of NW_027507748.1, read as the reverse complement.
AATCTTGCTTAAAATTCTGCAAACCTGAAATGAAATGTGAATCTCATTGAATCCCATTGTCTATATGGGGCAAATCTTTTTGTTTTCCGGTCATTTTAGGGCTAATAGGTAAACCACCTTTTGCTTAGATGTCTTAAAGATATGGTGGTCTTATGGAACATTATAATTGTCAGCAACAGTATACACTAGCAGCACGTACTGTGGAATAGATTTTTTTTTCTTTTACAAATATCTTGGCTCACATACAGCAGCACACAAATCTTCCAATTTTTCTTTCAAATTATGCTGTGACATGCTACAAAAGGCAACTCCAAATGAATGCTCCACGTTTGAGCACCTCAAACATAAAGGGACTCGGCCCCTTTCACACATGCCTTCAGTTTGTTTCATCAGTTCAGTGGCGCTTTTTCAAAATAGTTAACAGTTAACATCGGTTTTTCATCAGTTTTTACATCGGTTCTTTACATTTACTTAACAACTTGAGTCAGATTTGTGGTTTACATTAGAGCTGCATGATTCTGAATAAAATGAGAATACTTTTTTTTGCTTAGAATAAAGATCACTATTCTCGCTGCGTAACATCATCTTTCACATTATACAAAAAAGTTGGGCTAACTTCACTGTTTTGTTTAATTTTGATTCATTGAAGTGTATTTTTTCCTAAAAAATGCTGTTTGAAAGAACACTGCACAACTACCATGTGACATAAAATATTGCAACAACCACCATTTTATTCTCTAGGGTCTCTGCTGAAATATATATATATATATATATATATATATATATATATATATATATATATATATATATATATATATATATATATATATATACAGGCATGCCCCACTATTAAGTACACAATTGGGTTTATTTACTAAAGCTAGAAAGTGCAAAATCAGACTCACTCCTGCATAGCAACCAATGATCTTCTAACCCCAGCTTGTTCTACTAAGCTTTGGTAATAAAACTTAGAAACTCTTTGGTTTCTATGCAGATGTGAAACTGATTTTGCACTTTCCAGCTTTAGTAAATAAACCCCATTGTGTACTTAAAAGTGGGGTATGCCTATATATATATATATATATATATATATATATATATATATATATATATATATATATATATATATATATGGTTCGGGGGCGCTCGCTTGTCCTTCCCTTTTCCTGTGGCATGCCAGGTTGTGTGCTCGGATAAGGGTCTGGTATGGATTTTGGGGGGACCCCACACCATTTTTTTTAATCTTGGCACAATTTTTTTTATCCATACCAGACCCAAAGGGCCTGGTAATGGACTAGGGGGGACCCATGACTTTTTTCAATGATTTTTATGTATATTGCCGGGATCCAGCAATACATTACAGCAGCGAGCAGTTTTAACCACTTCCCACCCACTGGCTGTCAAATGACAGCTGGGCGGCGTGGCTCTCGTTCTGGGTGGACGTCATATGATGACCCTCCAGAACGATCACTCTCGTGCCCATGGGGGCACGCAAAGTGGTGATCGGTCGTGTGGTGTGTCAGTCTGACACACCGCTACACCGATCTTGGTAAAGAGCCTCTGACAGAGGCTCTTTACCATGTGATCAGCCGTGTCCAATCACGGCTGATTATGATGTAAACAGGAAGAGCCATTGATTGGCTTTTCCTCACTCGCGTCTTACAGATGTGAGTAGAGGAGAGCAGATCAGCTGCTCCCCTGACAAGGGCGGTCTGTGCTGATTGTTTATCAGCACAGCCTCCCTCGGATGCCCCCTCCGGAATACCAGGACACCGCCAGGACCACCAGGTATGCCACCCTAGACCACCAAGCAGCTGCCAATAAGTGCCCATCCCCAATGCCTGCCAGTGCCATCAGTGATGCCTATCAATGCCATCTATCAGTGCTGCATATCAGTGCCCATCAGTGCCACGTATCAGTGCCCATCAGTGCCTTCTATCAGTGCCCATTAGTGCTCAACAGTGCCACCTATCAGTGCCACCCATCAGTACCCATCAGTGCAGCCTTTCAGTGCCCATCAGTGTCGCCTATCAGTGCCCATCAGTGCCCACCAGTGCCAACCATGAGTGGCCATCAGTGCCGCCTATCAATGCCTAACAGAAACAAAAGAAAAACTTTTTTTTCAAAATTGTTTAGCAAAAAATAAAATAAAATGCAATAAAATGCAGAGGTGATCAAATACCAGCAAAAGAAAGTTATATTTGTGGGAACAAAATGATAAAAATTTTGTTTTGGTACAGTGTAGCGCAATTGTCATTTAAACAGGGATAGTGCTGAAAGCTGAAAATTGGCTTGGGCAGGAAGGGGATGTAAGTGCCTGGTATTGAAGTAGTTAAAGGACATTTTTCCCTTTACAAATGCAATTTTCTGCTCTCATTCATAAAACTGTGTATGGCTGCCGTGCTGTGTATGCCACCCTGCCTCTGGCCAATCATGGCTCTCACAACAGAGGGCACTGTGATTGGCTAAAGCATGAAGGTCAGGTGCATGCTTTGGCCAGTCAGTAGCTGTCAATGCACTGCGAGATCATCTCGCCGTTTATTATGGGGCGTTCCGCGGGCTCTTGAATTTTCTGCGAACGCCACATAATGTTCAGTATTCGGCGAACGGGCGAACACTTGACTTACATTCAACTTGAACATCGTGCTCATCCTTACCTTTAACTAGGCACACTATGGGGGTTTTTTACGAAAGGCAAATCCACTTTGCACTGCTAGTGCCCTTGAAAGTGCACTGAAAGTGCACTTGGAAGTGCAGTCGCTCTAAATCTAATGCCCCGTACACACGACCAGACTTTTCAACATCAAAAGTCTGACGGAATGATTCCGGCAGACTATTCGAACGTGTGTGGGCTGCAGCGGACTTTTGATTTGCAAAAGTCTGACAGACTTTAGAAATGGAACATGTTTCAAATTTTTCCGACAGAACTCTGCCGGACCCAGAAATCCGCTCGTGTGTGTGCTAGTCTAACGGACTAAAACCGACGCTAGGGCAGCTATTGGCTACTGGCTATGAACTTCCTTATTCTAGTCCAGTCATACGTCATCACGTTCGAATCCGTCGGACTTTGGTGTGATTGTGTGTGGCCAAGTCCGTTCATTCGGAAAGTCCGTCAGAACTCTGTCAGAACTCTGTCAGAACTCCATCGAAAGTCTGCCGGACTTAAGTCCTGTCGTGTGTACGCGGCATAAGGGGTAGATCTGAATTGAATGGAAGTTCTGCTGATTTTATCATCCAATCATGTGCAAGCTAAAATGCTGTTTTTTATTTTCCTTGCATGTCCCCCTCGGATCTACAGCGACTTTACTTCCAAGTCCACTTTCAGTGCACTTTTAAGTACACTTGCAGGGCAAGTGGATTTGCCTTCCGTAAATAACCCCCTATATTAACCTGTGCTATGCAAGTGAAGCCTTGCTAATCAATATTGTGTTTGGCTTCCAGTGTGTTTCTTGCCATGTGCTTTACGTCTGTTTCTGTTCACTAATCTTGGCTTGTTCTTTGACTATACCTGCCTGCTTGTTACCCTGACCTTTGATGTGTTCTTTGTCTAATCCTTGTCTGCTAGTCTCCCCAACCTTTGGCTTATCTCCTGACTATCCCTTGTTGTCCTGGACTGCAGTTTCCTCTATATCCTCCAGTAGTCCACCGTGAGCATGAGCTGGGAGACCCTGGGGGAGGGGGGTGCAACCTGGAGCCAGTTGCAGCGCAGTCCATCCTCACCACTAGAGGCTCTGGTGAACACCTGCTCGGACTTAGACTCCGTGCCCTGGGGAATCTTATGCTCTAGCTCCCAGGCGGATCCGTGTTAGTGCTTAAGTGGACCTGCTTTCCTGAACCACCCAGAGCTCCATCCGCGGCAGTCAGCCGTAGGGTCCACTACCTTAGCGGTGCACTCCTGACTCCAACGGTGTGCATCTGGCACCTGGACTCAGGTGACCTCACAATAAGCCTTGCCTCTGCACTTCCTGTCGCCAGATTATTGTGGTCAGATCATGCTTACTACTTCTTTTGCTGTTTGGAAATGACTTTGACTTGTTAACCCAAACAAGAAACTCTCCCCCAGCGTCGACCTTGGCTTGTGACCCCGACTATGAAACCCTCCTCCTGCATTGACCTTGGCTTGTGACCTCGATTATGAAACTCTCTCCTGCACCGACCTTGGCTTGTGACCCCAACACTGATCACTGGTCTAGCTATTCATAATCTCATTCATAATCTCTCGCAGACCTGAGAACTGAGCTTGTCTGGCGTTGTCGACCATTGGTCTCAACTCATTAGAGGTATTCTCCTAAGATTGTGCTTATTTCACTACTACCTTTTCTTGTATACCGTCATTTGAAAAAAGAAAGAGGTTGCATGAAAGTTAGTAGAATATAACAATCATGGTAATCTATAGTGGGCTATAGAGCAGACCAAAAAGACAAACTAAGGAGTAAAAAGTAGCAAACAGATTTGGTTCCAAAAGACGGGCTGTCTCTCAAAGGGCCAGTTGGTTGCTTTCACTAATAAACCTCAAAACAAGAATTGTTAAAAACAATATTTTTATAGTTGTATGGGCAAACTTTCAGGTGGTAATTTAAACCAAAGAAATATTACAAACATTTGGTTTGAATATAGAATATAATCCATCAATCATGCTGGTTAATTGTAATAATTCAAAGTGAAGAAATATAGTCAAGGTATTTATCTGACCTTGGTAACACTGTATTTGATTATTACAGTGTTACCAAGGTCAGATAAATACCTTGACTATATTTCTTCACTTTGACCTGTTCTTTGTTTAAAATAGAAACATCATTTAACCTCCTTAGCGGTATTCCCGAGTCTGGCTCAGGGTGGAATTTCAGAACCAAAACCAATAACCCCGAGCCAGACTCTGGATCGCATCGCAGGTTCCAGGAAGAGCTTACTTACCTTGTCCCCTGGATCCTGGGATGTCTCCCCGTAGTGTAAGTGACTCATCCTCCACTTGATTCATCACAGAGCCGAGCTCCATTCCCTGCGAGCATTGTGACGCACGGGGACAGAGAATGGCGCCAAATTCAAAAAGTGAAACACACACAATACATACAGTACACTGTAATCTTACAGATTGCATTACTGTATGTCATTATTTCACCTCTCTTTTGTCCCTAGTGGTCTGTCCAATGCCCTGCATGCAGTTTTATACAGGCATACCCCAGTTGTAAGTACACAATGGGGTTTATTTACTAAAGCTGGAAAGTGCAAAATCAGGCTCACATCTGCATAGAAACCAAAGTACCAAAGCTTAATTGAACAAGCTGGGGTTAGAAGATCATTGGTTGCTATGCAGAAGTGAGCCTGATTTTGCACTTTCTAGCTTTAGTAAATAAACCCAATTGTGTACTTAAAGTGGGTATGCCTGTATTATAAAAGAACATTTTATATATGTATTATAAAATGTTCTTTCTGCCTGGAAACTGGAGATTGTCCATAGCAACCAAAACCGACCCTTTACATCAAAAGTGGTTTTAGAACAGCTAAAAAACAGCGATAATAAATTAGAATCAATTGCAGAATTGAATGATAGTGATTTGTGGGGAGATCAGTCATTAAACACTGAAAAGTAACGACAGCGGCAATTCTTCAACTGAGCAAATTTAATTTTTTTTTGATTTGATTACATTATTGAATAATTTTTATTATTATATTATTATTTGGTATAATTATTTATAGTTATTTATTATATTATAATTTATGATTTCGTTTTTCAAACTTTATCATATCCGGGATGTCTACTAGACTCTGGTTTGGACAGATTTAAGTGAGTTATTCCTAAGAATTACAGGCCTACAATATAAATGGCAAATTTCCATGCAAAATAATTGTACCACTTTCAGAACCAAAAATCTGAAATAATCATACTACCAGTGAGGTTAACAAAAAATTCCATGTTGTTGTACTGGCAGAGGTAAGGACATGAATTTCCAGGGCCAGGTGCGATTTCCCAGAAATGTAAAAAGTGTCCCTGGTTGTTTATTGCATTCTGCATCTTCAAACTCAGCATGCAGTATAAATGCATGAGTGCCAAAAAGAAAGTGTGTCTGAAAGTGACAGGACGTTCGTCTGCTTGCCTCCTAGCAACCAATGATGCATCTCCAGCCTTATTCAGCCGCTGGCCAAGAAATCTTGGCGATGGCAATTTTTGGTCAATGTAATCACCCAGAACCCCTGCCCCTTTGTTTTGAATCTCCCTGCCGGCAGCTGAATGGGGCAGGGGATGCTTCATTTGTTGACCTGATTCTGTAGGCTCTGTACCTTACGGTGCAGGTGAGCCTGAACATGAACTAAATATAGGAATGTCCAGTAAAGATACTCCAGCCTCAGCGCTTTCCTCTTCCATGTTGATAGATTTATGTACCTCTTTCCTACAGGTACATAAATCTGTGTCTAGTTGCAACATTTGTCACAAAGACCAATACTAGAAGTCATTTGAGTGTCTACAACTGTCTTTATGAATTCCAAGGTGTGTATGATAAATAACTGCCTTGTTTTTTTGTTTTTGTTTTTTCTGTTGTTTCTTTGTTTTTGTTTTATAAAATACTGTTTTTACCTCTTTTTCATCCTTATAACTTAACTTTTACAGCATGTAAACTTGGCTGTAGGGATATCCTAAAATTCCACAGTTCATTTTACAGACTGAATTTATATTAGATTTAGTCAGACTGGAGATGGAAATTCTAGTATAAAGCTGTGATTTTGCTCCCAAGTGTATGCTTGATCTGGCTTTCTTTTAAAAGAACAGGATATCGACTATGGATGGAAGAAGATGGAATACCCTATTTTCCCTTCAAATTATGGGTTTGTTTTTTTTTTTGTTTTTTTTTACTAATTAATAACCTGGTAAAAATTAGGGCAATAATGGAGACTTTGCTTCATTTTATTTTTCAAGTCAGTAATATGTAAGTTGAATACAACACGGATTTTAAAAAGTTACCCTCCCAATGTTGTGAACCAATTTTAAAGCACTTTTAAACTCAAAAACAAAAATGTATTATGTTGTAGCTTACCAGCTCTGTCTGCATTAGTTTTTCTTATATTTTTCCTTTTCCCCTATATTTTCACATGATGATCTGGCCAGCAAGTCTGTTATTTCCAACCATCCTGTAACAAACACAGTCTTCCAGCAAAAATGGCATTTAGGGAAAAAACTTTTAACATTGGCAGGGGTGGTTGCAGTGGTCGGCTTGCATTCGTTTATGTAAAACCTTTATTCCAAAAAGAAAAAATGCTGTTGTACCTGTTTAAAAAGTGTTAGCAGGAGTGCAGCTTTAATTTGTTAGCCAAGTCTATCCAAATCTGTTGTGCGTCTAAAGACCCGTACACACAAACAAATTTTTTGAAAACAAACATGCAAATGAGCTGTTTTAAGGCAACATCTGACCGTGTGTCCGCTCCATTGGACAAACTTTTTCGGTTTTCATCGGACAAATGTTGGCTTCACGGGCAACACCCTTTGTACAGAAATGCAGGGGAAAGTTTGTATAAAGTCCTATTGTGTGTATGAGGCTTTACACGACCTTCTTCCCAAATTGACAATCTTTCTGTTCAAAGGTGTCTCCATTACACCTCCATCCAGAGTGGACCATCATAATACAGGACGTGTGGAATCCCCAGTGGAAAATAAAGGAAAACAAATCCAGCCACCACATTTAAGAGTTGGTAAGTTGCAATATATTCAAGTTTTGTTTTTATGTTTATTTTAATTTATCATCACATTACAAGGTACAGATTCTGTAATGTTAAGCAGGCGAGCCAAACAGATAGGAGTGCAATGTGCCTGGTATATAATTGTCTGTTATCTTAATGGATATTTATTTTTTTACTTATATTTTATTCAAAACTGTCAAAAGGAAAGAACAACATTTCTTAGTTGCTAGCTGTCAATTTTTAGGTGGCAGGCTTAAGTTTTGAAAAGTTCTCAGAGGTAATTTTGGCTATTGAAAAGTTTCTGCCTTGTTATCCGCAGCTTTGCTGTGAAGAAATCATTGAGGGCTGAGGTTTTTGAAGCTTTTGCTTTACCAAACAGAACTGTGCACAAAGCTTTCAAATTTAAGTAGAGAAGTCTGTATAAGATGAAACTATTTTAATATAAGAACAAACAATGGTTAACATAACAATCAGCATGCATCATTACAGAAACCTGAGCATTTTCAATGCATAGTAGGCTATTCGTTATAGTTTAACAGAGGATATGGTCCCTATCTTTATAAGAGATTGGGCTAACCAAATCTGATGTGGAGCCATTTTCCCAAAGTTTCCTCTGGGTTATTGTCCTCTACTTTTTCTGGAAGGACAACTACTAATACTTCAACAATTATGTCCTCAAACCCTTGGATTTTAGCCTCTGGGCTGCAGTATGTGGTGGGCAAAGGTTGTGTTACAGCCTCCAGTATCTTTACCAAAACATTGATTGGTTGCAGGAATTCTGGAGAATTTCCTGGAGAATTTGAAGCAGTATATTGATGTCAAGTTTGAGTCTGTCAACTTTGCCCATTAGGAAGGTACGATTGCTCTTGATGGTGCTCAACATTTCAGTGGGCAGTCCAGTATGCTCTACTAAGTACTGGTAGATGATGCGTACAGATTAAATTCTTAAGCCTCATACACATGATCTGCTTGTTGGCCAACAGAGTATCAGACTTTTGTCCAAACGGAATGTGCCGGAAACTTGTCTTGCATACTAACGGGACACAATTGTTGGCCAACAAACACGAACATAGTGACATACTACGTGGAATTTCAGCTCTTGAGTGCCACCCTTTGGGCACCTTCTGCTAATGTTATGTTTGGTGAGTGTTGATTCTGAGCATGCTTGTTTGTACTTTGGCCTTTTGTGTGATGGACTGGTGTACACACGATACGAAAATCTGACAACAGACTGTTGTTTCCCGAAAATTTACTAGCCTGCCATCCAACATTTGTTGGCAGAAAGCTGGACAACAATTGTCTGAAGGAGCGTACTAACAGTCAGATTTTAGGCAAAGAGTCTGTCATCACACAATTCCCAGCCCAAAATCTGACCATGTGTATGAGGCTTTATACTCTATCCTCAAAAATCTTTTAATAATAATAATAATAATTTTAATAACGATCTCAGCTGAAAAAGGGGAAGTACAGAATACAGAATGAAAGAATCTTGCCATGGGTGATGTCCTGTCTTTTTTTTTTTTTTTTAACCCAGTACCAATTACTCTGTGAATGTGGCTCAAAATATTATATTGTTTGGTTCCTTTTCTAGTTCCACCAGAGCAGTCTGTTTTTTATCCCTTTTGGATACTTTATGCAGTGTCAAAATTCAGTTAAATCTTCCCAAATTTAGTTGAATTAGATTAAAGTTAGAGCAAACAAAGCTACTATGAGATACTTTGTCTAAGTCCAAATCTTGTGGTCAGTATTTATGTGACAATTTAAGCTATAGTCTACAAATGCTTATATAACAATTATGTTATATTGTGTGATATTTTATGAAATGCATTATTTTCAGCATAGTCCTGGAGGATGAGAGATCATGCTGCTCATCCACGCCTTCTCCAATTAAAGAGTGCCTTACATTCACTGAAAGGAATGCAAGGCTTTTTATGAATAGAGGAGGTGCCAAGTGATCAAACCACAGTGATTAGTGTACTGCAGCCTATAACTACTAAGTACCAGCTTGTGATATTTGGGATTGAGAGAAGATTGCTGTCTGAGTAAAAGTAAGGTATGTACCAAATGCTGCAACAGGCAGAGATAAGACACACATCATCAGCATTTAATTTTACTGTGCAAATGACCATAAATAATTGTTGGCCATATTTCAGCTTTAGACTAATATGTGCAAGCACACAAGAGCTTCTTTAGGGTGGATCCCTCTTAATTACCTCTGTAGAAAACAATTGTTGTACTCCATCCAGTTCCAACACCTGACAGCTAATGTCCAACTTGCTACGCTACATCATGCAATACAGCTAATAAAAATACTGTTCAAGTATAACAATTAGGCACTTTGCCCAAAGAGCATTTTACACTATATCTTTTCAATTGTAGTTTTCTTCCCTTAGTTTGCAACTATAAATTAGTATTTTATTCTTTCATGCAGTCATATACAGACATTCAAAAAGAAAGTGCAAGGAGCAGTGGTGATATGCAAAATGCAGTTAATCAGTATCCTGGAGAAAGGTCAAAAAATAATGGCAGCTGGTGTTTTGTGTTTTGGGGATGGCAAACAACCAAACCCCCCTGTAGCAACTCAACCCCCCGCGCTGTCCACCGGTCAGTCCACCGGCACTTAACCCATCTAGGCGGCGGGCATCTGAGGAACAGTGGCAGGGATCGGGCATCCAGGCATCGGAGGAGACCGGGCATCCAGGCATCGGCCAGCGGCTCTTCTCCTTCTCACTTCCACTGATCCTCTTCTCCCCTCCTCCTAGGCGTCCAATAGAATCACCTGTCCTTTCAGCCAATTGGGTGTCGAGTATCAGACCCACTTCCCGATTGGCCAGGGGGAGGATCAGTGTTGCAACAGCGAATATTTATGCTGTTGCAACACACCTGGTTGGGCACCGGATGCATCTTCTGAAACCTGAGCCCACCCTATTTTGAAGCCTATTAGAGCCTCTGGCTCTAAATAAAGAAAAAAAGGAATACAAAGAAAACCTAAGGTCGGACTTTAAAGGCTCAACAAACACTGGGAGTACAAAAAATTACTTAAAATTTATTGAAAAAATACATAAAGTATAACAACCAAAGACTTGAAAGAAATAATAAAAATCACATATACAGATAAAAATCAAAACATGATGTGAGCCCTTAATGTGTCTATGCGTCTACGCAATTCGTACACTTCTTCAGGACACATATGGGGTTCAGTGATTGCAAAGAGGAGAGGGATCTCACTATCTTGCAAGAGGGTCACGTAAATACTTATTAGTCAATCAGTGATTAGACAAAAAATGGTTTCCAATAAAGAAAAACATACGGAAAAGCTCAGGGGCAAAACAGCTCAATACAGCCGAAACACATAGAGGCCACTTAATAACTCTGTTGTTTCACTCTCTCCCAGGGGATTTCTGTGATACCATCATATACTTATTTGTTTGGGATGATGGTATCTTGGATCCGGATCCACCATATTGGATAGACAGTCAGGGTTCCATTTAGTGGCTTTTTTTGTGACTCAAGGATCCTCTTTGATTGGTATATCATGGTCCATGGCATATTCCATCTCCCATCTAATATCCCCTGTTCAATCAAGTTATGATGATCAGCCCACAGGTGGCCTCTATGTGTTTCTATGCTGTTTTGCCCTTGAGCTTTTCTGTATGTTTTTCTTTATTGGAAACCATTTTTTGTCTAATATGTGTCCTGAAGAACTGTACAACGAAACATGTAGATGCATTAAGGGCTCACATCATGTATCAATTTTTATCTGTATATGTGATTTTTATTATTTCTTTCATGTCTTTGGTTGTTATACTTTATGTATTTTTTCAATAAATATTACGTAATTTTTTGTACTCCCAGTGTTTGTTGAGCCTTTAAAGTCTGACCTTAGGTTTTCTTTGAATTCCTTTTTTTCTTTATTCCCCTAATATTTGTGGATGAGGCAATATGAGTGCTTTTTCTTTATGTATTCAGCCTCTGGCTCTAATCGGGGGCTTAAAAAGAAAAACCTGGTCGCTGTAATTAACGTGCCTGTTGCTCTGAAAGGGGCCGGACGCATGAATAGGGGGCAGCCGGGGCAGTCATAGATAGATTCATGCATAGCATATAGGGGGTAGCCTGGAGAGAGGGGGTGGGTCCCGGGTGCCCCTAATGGATGGGACACCCCTGAGCTGCGCAAACTGTTGGTGTGATATAAATCTTGTATAATAATAATATTTGGTTAAAACAATTTACACCTTAAAGAGGAAGTAAACCCTGATGAGTTTACTTTCTCTTTGATTCCCTGCAAAGGCAAAGCATAATGGACTACTATGCATAGTAGTCCATTATGTGTCACTTACCTGACACAGGAGCCAGCAAAGTCACCGCTGTCCCCTGTAGTCCGGCGCATCCATCTTCTTGGTGGGTCTCGCTGCTCCGCCGCTGTCATTCGGCGAGGCCGCGATGACGTCACTCCCGCGCATGCGCACGGGAGCCGACACGCGCTGCAGCTCCGTCATTGGAAATGCGCGCTCAGTGCACCTGCGCGCCGCTGTCTACGGCGCATGCACCGTAGACAGCAGTGCCTGTCTTCGGGCAAATATCTCCTAAACCGTGTAGGTTTAGGAGATATTTCTTGGACCTACAGGTAAGCCTTAATCTAGGTTTACCTGTAGGTCAAAGTGCGTTGTAAGGGTTTACAACCACTTGAAAGTGTTACTAAACCCAGGACCCAGAATTCACTATATCTGGTCTCCCACAGTACACAGAACATGAAAATGCAATTATTTTAGTAAATATAAATTGCTAAATACCTTTTCTCATCAGCAGCATATATCAGTCTAATGACTTCTATCAGTGTCCAGCCGAGCACTGGTTTAAAGCTTGTAGGAGGATATTGCATTCTCCTCTGACTGTCCTATGAGGCTGCATGACCCCTGACCCTCTGTCTGAAGAGTGCTAATTGGTATTGTGCTGATCACATGCACCCTCCAAAAAAAACAAAAAACTCTCTAGCTATCTAGCTATGCACACCAAACTGAGCCTGTGCAGAGTGCCTCCAAGGCTCTGTACCAAAATCACAAGGTGAAGCTGTGTTTACAGTTAATATCAAGTCATGTGCAAGGAATTTTATTTAAAAAAAAAACATTCTTTATTCAGTTTAAGAACACGCAAAGGGAAAATATAACGAGAAAGAGACAAATTTATGATATTGCACACCATGATATCTGAATAAAAGTTAAATCACAGTAGTCATAGGCATAGTTATACACAGTAAAAATAGAAGAAGAAAAAAGGAGCTAATACCTAATAAGGAGACATGGGGGATTATTTACTAATGACAAATAAACAGTTGCCCTCTACAAGTGCAGTTGCTCCAGAGCTTAATAAATGAGGAAAGGCTTCACTTTGCAAAGAGTACCCAATCATGTGCCAGGAAAATTAAAAAAATAGCATGCTTGCTTGGAAATGACTGGATAATAGTAAATGAACAGAAGTTCTGCTGACTTCCAAGCTCTGTAGCAACTGCACTTGCAAAGTGCAACCCCAGGGAACAATTTCAAAACGAATAAGGTCCCGTCTTGAGTACACATTAATATAAGGAAAATTGTAAAAACTGGATTTTTTAAAACACGTGATTCAAAATGAATACAGCTTAACCCTTATTCATTAATAATGTAACTTTAATTTACTGAAAGTTATTACAAAAACTGCAATGAATGACTTACATTTTTATCCTCAATAACATGCTAAAGATAATATAGATACATACTACACTGTGTGTATATATATATATATATATATATATATATATATATATATCATAAATTGAAATTTACAAACAATGATGCAAATGAAGTTTCAAGTTTAATATTTGTTATAAATAAATAAAACTGGTTTAAAATTAAAATTCTCCAAATTACAAAAAATACAAGTCATTTTTTTCATCTGCTTGAAATGAAAAAACACTGATGTCTGTCCATACAAATTACTAGTCATCTAGCATCAGTGGAAATTTTCAGGGGATTTGCAGTAATTATATGACAAAATACGCCTGCAAATCTCACTCATTGCTGAATAGAAACACACAGGTCAAATCTTGAACAGATTCACATGGGTAATTTGTACATGTCAATCAGGGTAGGCCCAGTGGAGGTGTGGATTTAAGCCATGAAAGCAGAACAATGCCATGGTAACAACAGAAGCTTTCAAAATAGATTATAAAATGCAGTGGGTATTTACCATGGTAATGCTAATTTCCGAGGCACATTCTTAAATGTGTATACACTTAGACATTAAGAAAAAATATTTTCTGTGCCACAATCTCTTATTACCACATAGTGTTTATAGTGGCTCTTAGAAGACACAAACTGCATTGTAGACCTATAAAAATAAGCCCTACAGAGACCATGCAATTCATGAGTGGGGTGAGTGACTCCTATGGGACATTTTGTCTTTTAATTAGGAGGGATAAACACCATATACATTGATCCTGACATGTAGCTTTGTACTTCCACCCTGTTCACACTGCAATGGATTCCAAGAAGTGAGCTGCATTAAAATGCATAAATAAGCACTGTACACCACACTACTGTGTGGAGACCTGAGTGAGGTGTCACTTTATTTATTTCAGGTACTTATATAGCACTGTCACGTAAGCAGTACTTTACATACACATCAGTCCCTGCCCTCAAGGAGCTTGCAATCTAAGATCCCTAATTAACATTTATACATACATGGTACAATTTAGACAGGATCCAATTAACCTAACAGCATGTCTTTGGAGTGTGGGAGGAAACCAGGGTACCTGGAGGAAACCTATGCAAGCTCCAGGCAGGTGGTGTCATGGTTGGGATTGGGATGGGGATGGGGATTGGGGATTGGAACCAGTGACCCTTTTGCTGCTAGGTGAAAGTGCTAACCACCACACTACTGTGCCACCCCACTGTGCACTTAAAATAAAGTTAATGAAAAAAAGCAAACCGTGTAATGTGCTCAAGCATGCATCACACTGCCCCCAAGCAGCTGTTCAGTGCAGCCAAAAATTAAACGTTGCCTGCAAATGGATTATTATTGTTAAAATGGAGTATTAGGCCGCGTACACACGGGCGGACTGTTCGCCCAACTTTGTCCGCTGAACAGTGTTTGGGCGGACAGTCCGCTCGTGTGTGGGCTTTCAGCGGACAGTTTCAGCGGACAGTTTGACGAACAAGGTTTTTCGGAAATTCCGTAAAACTGTCCGCTGAAACCTTGTTTCAGCGAACAGTCCGCTCGTGTGTAGGCTTGTTCGTCAAACAAAGTTGCGCGCATGCTCAGAAAGGATTTTCACGCCGAAAGTTATAATGCAGTGTATAGGACGTCGTATTTTCCGTCCCGTCGTACGTGCCGTTCACGTCATCGCGCACGGTTTCAGCAAACTGTTCGTCCGTCGTGTGTGGCCATGTTGGACGGACAAAGTTGGGCGAACAGTCCCCGTGTGTGTACGCGGCCTTATTGTGAATGCAGTGTGAACAGGCCTTAAAGTGGAGCTCCAGTCTCTTAACCACTTTAGCCCTGGAAGATTTTACCCCCTTCCTGACCAGAGCACTTTTTACAATTTGGCACTGCATCATTTTTAACTGACAATTGCGCAGTCATTCGATGCTGTACCTAAACAAAATTTGTGTCCTTTTTTCCCTCAAGTAGAGCTTTCTTTTGGTGGTATTTGATCACCTCTGTTTTTATTTTTTGCGCTATAAACAAAAAAAAGTGTAAATTTTGGGTAATAAATATAATAAATATCCCCAAAAAATATTTTTAACAAACTTTCTTCATCAGTTTAGGCCAATATATATTCTTCTACAAATTCTTGTTAAAAAAAAAACATAATAAGCGTATATTGATTGATTTGCGCAAAAGGTATAGCGTCTGCATATTATGGGAAAGATGTTTTTGACAGGTACCCTTCCCCACTGCCACGGTGAGACCACTCGAACATTTGGCCCCCTCCTCCTTCTCCCACCGCCGTGCCATTCAGAAAGCACAGCGTGCTTTGCGCATGTGCACTAGGGAACTGGCTGTGAAATCAAAAAGGCTTCACTGACAGTTTCCCATACCATGAATTGTGGCAGCAGGACCCGAGAGCTGATGGAAACATCAGCTGGGGGGCTAATATTGCTGGATTCCAGGACAGGTAAGTGTAATTTTTATTAATTTTTTTTTGCTGTGGAGGTGGCAGAACTTCACATTCATTTCTTATTTAGAACATTTAAAGAATCAGCTTAAAGTGGTTCTAAAACCTTAATTTTTTTTACCTTAATGCATTATATGCATTAACCTCTTCACAAACGCGCTATAGCCCTCTATTGATGTCATCCCATGATCGCACTTCTTGTGCGCCCCTGCGGTGTGCATCGGTAGGGAACTGTGAAAACGTTGTCCTTTGGACACAGCTGAGCCCAGATTGGGATAAAGAGCCAAATTCAGCAGCTCTTTACTGTGTGACCATCTGTGTCCAATCACAGTATAAACAGGATTTGCCAATTATCATCTATCCTCTCTTCACAGCATGTGAGGAGAGGAGAGCCGGTAAGCAGCAAACCACACAGGGGACATCTACACTGATAATCGGGGCACTGATCATCAGTATCCAGCTCCAACAGTGCCTATCAGTGATGCCTATTATTGCCTATCAGTGCCATCTATGAATGCTGCTTCATCAGTGCTCATCGTTGCAGCCTATCAGTGCCCATCAGTGTCTTCTATGACTGTAACATATCAGTGCCCATCAGTGCCCATTAGTGCTGCTTCATCAGTGCACATCAGTGCAGCCTCATCCACGCACATCAATGAAGGATTAAAATTACTGTATTTATCGGCGTATAACACGCACCAGTGTATTGCACACACCCCAAGTACTTCCCGACTGGCACACGACGATGTACGTTGGCAGAATGGCATGGACAGGCATATGGGCGTACAGGTACGTCCCTTTAAGAATGCCGCCGTGCCACCGCCCTCCAGTCGGGACCCTCGTAAGTCCGGTCACGGGTCCCAAGGACTCGATCGCTGCGGGGATACCCGCGATTGTCTCACGGGGAGGCTGAACGGGGAGATGCCGATGTAAACAGCATCTCCCCATTCTGCCTAGCAACAAGTGACACTGATCTCTGCTCCCTGTGATTGGAGCAGAGATCAGTGTTCACTAACAAACAGCCACGCCCCCCACAGTTAGTAACACTCCCCTAGGACACACTTAACCTCTATACTGCCATCCCCTGGTTAACCCCTTCACTGCCAGTGCCATTTACACAGGAATCAGTGCATTTGTATAGCACTGATTGCTGTATAAATGACAATGGTCCCAAAAATGTGACTAAAATGTCCGATGTGCCCACCATAATGTCGCAGTCACAATAAAAATCGCTAATCGCTGCCATTACTAGTAAAAAAATAATTAATAAAAATGCCATAAAACTATCTCCTATTTTGTAAACGCTATAAATTTTGCGCAAACCAATCAATAATCGCTTATTATATTAAAATGTTTTTTTATATATTTTGGGGATATTTATTATAGCAAAAAGTAAAAAATAATGTGTTTTTTTAATTGTCGCTATTTTTTTGTTTATAGCGCAAAAAATAAAAACCGCAGGGGTGATCAAATACCACCAAAAGAAAGCTCTATTTGTGGGGGAAAAGGGCGTCTTTTTAGTTTGGGAGCCACGTCGCACGACCACGCAAGCCAGCAAAATTGTCCGGTCTGAAAGTGGTTAAGGAAAAAAACTGCAGCCTTATCAGTGTCCATCTGCAGCCTTGTCCATCATTGCACCCTTGTCCATTGTTCATCTGCAGCCTTGTCCATCATTGCACCCTTGCCCAGTGTCCATCTGAAGCCTTGCCAAGTGTCTTTGCAGCACTGCCCAGTCTCTTTGCAGCACTGGCCAGCCTCAATGATGGACATAACACAGGTCTAATGGCGGGACTGGGCGGGACTGTGAGCGGAGCCGAGAGAAGCTGAGCACCGCAGAGATACACATAGCCGAGTTTACTCGGCTAGGCTCGGCTTCTCTCGGCTCCGCTGACAGTCACGCCCAGTCCCTGTGTTATGTCCATCATAGGGCTGGACTGGGCATGACTGTGAGTGGAGCCGAGAGGAGCTGAGCCTACTTGGGTATGTGTATCTTGGTGGCGCTTGATCCTCTGCTCACAATCAGCAGGGGATTGGCGTATAACACGCACCCATGAAATTATGCCATGTGAGGAACATTATGGTATAAGAGCTATGATTTGTGTATCGGTTACCATGGTGAGTTATTGGATCATCTTGCCGTCAATCACAACTATAATACTCTTCATTGTAGGGATTTTATACATAGTATTACACAATCCATATAACGATTAATCACTTAAAAATTATATATGCGTTTTAAAATATTATATTAAAACTATTATTATCCTTTTTGAAAATATTATGACCCCTTTTTTTAAATTAAAACCCACTTGTATCTAAAATACTTTTTTGGCTCCATCTAGTGGCATATATCGAAAACAACTATCAAAAATCAGAAATAAAGTAATTCAGATAAAAATCTATTTTTAACCACAGTGGCGAGAAAGTATTTAGCTCAAAAATCCATTTGAAAGCAGGCCACCCGGTGACGTAAACGTGTGACACTGCCCCCCCGATGCCACGTGATGTCAGAGGAAGGTGGGGTCACCCATTTGTCACTGAGTGTCAGCTGTTATCGAGAAGACGTGCCACTCAGTGAGAGCCTCCCATGGAGTTGGAACTGTTGCAGCTTTTTTTTTCTTTTTTTGGCATTTTGGGTGGCGTGAGATGGATCTACATCGCAGGACATTTTTGTTTTTTTATTTTTTAATAAAGGACTTGTCCCAAAGTGTCTCCTGTATTTTTTACTATTTTTGACACTGATTTTGTGAAATGGTAGGGGTACAATGTACCCGTTAACAATTCACATGGGGGGGGCTGGGATTTGGGGGTCCCCTTGTTAAAGGGGGCTTCCAGATTCTGATAAGCCCCCATCCACAGACCCCCACAACCATCGGGCAAGGGTAGTAGGGATGAGGCCCTTGTCCCCATCAACATGGGGACAAGATGTTTTGGGGAGACCCCAAAGCATCCTCCCCATGTTGAGGGCATGTGGCCTGGTACGGTTCAGGAGGGGGGCACGCTCTCATCCCAAGGTTGTGTGCTCAGATAAGGTATGGTATGGATTTTGTGGGGACCCCTACACCATTTTTTTTTTTTTTGCCGCAGGGTTTCCCTTAAAATACAAACCAGACCTGAAGGGTATGGCATGAATCTTGGGGGGACCCTTACGCCATTTTTTTTTATTTGGTGAAGGGTTCCCCTTAATATCAATACCAGACCTGAAGGGCCTGGTATGGATTTTGGGGGACCCCACGCAATTTTTTTTTTACATTTTTGGTTCGGTACCCATGCCGTTTTTTTCAATGAGTTCTATCAATATTGCCCTGACCCGACAATTCATTACAACTGCGATCAGTTTTAAATGACTTTTTTCCTTTAGAAATTTAATTTTGCTGTGGTACTGTTCTAAACATAGGAAAACTGTGCCACTTTACAGGAATACTATAGACACCCCCCAGGCACGATATTTAAAGGAATATTTAATTTTTATTGTTTCACTTTAAGCATTGTTATAAATTTTTGCATTAATACTTGTCCCCTGGGGCAGGACCCAGGTGTCACGGTCCCTACCGTGTATTTTGGACAGCCAGGTGTAGTCACGCCTCAAGTGGCTCTGGGTGGTATTGAACTCATGACTGCCAGTAGTTGTTCCCGTTACCTTACCTCTGAGCCACACCTCAGTTCTATTCTGCCTGCTTTCCAGCCATGTCTAGTTTTGCATTAGTACTGTGGGCAATTCTGTTTGTACCTTTCACTCTTGGATCAGCTGTGGCAGGTTACCTAATCAGCTAGGGTATAAAACACTGCCTCACTCTGAGGGCTTTGTCAGTTCATTGTCTCTTGTTGCCAAAGGTTCCTGAGTTCCAAGACTGACCCCGGCTACCGACCCTGGCTTGTATATTGTTTATTCTGTCTTCTGGAATCCCTGACTACGGCTTTACCTGGACAATCCTTTGGCAAATTCCTGTCAAGCCCCGTGCACAGATTCACAGCCCAGGTAGCTTATCTGTTTGTTACTGTGGGTTGTGTTTATTTGCAAGGGTGAGCCTACATCTCTGCAACATGGACTCCAATCTAGGTAAGCCCTTACATAATGAACTGACCAACAGGGAGTCCGCAGAGATGTACAGGATGCTCACCTCCCTTGCTCTACAAATCTCCAGCTTGGGCCAGACCATTGCTGAGCTGCAGCAAGAAGTCCGTTTGTTTAGAGGCACAGTACACCCAACCCTGGAACCTGCATGTCCAGAACCGTTTGTTTTGATGCCTGAGAAGTTTGATGGTAATCGTGCATCCTTCTTTTGTTTTAAGATGGATTGTGAGCTGTTGTTTGCCCTTAAGCCTAGGACCTATGCCACTGACTTTATTAAGATTCGTGCTTCCATCAACCTGCTCACTGGACAATGCAAAACATGGGCTCATCAGCTTTTACAGGAAAGGAGTCCAGTCTTGGATAGCTGGGAGGCATTCATGTTTGCTCTGGATTCTTACATTCGTGTTTCTAAGACCAGAGTTCCCAAGTCTACTCTTTGCTCACGTGGCCTGCGGGAATCCAAGGACAGAAGTACCCGGTACAGATACGACTCCATGCCATCACAGTATGTTCCAAGTCATGAAGCTGAAGTCCTTACCCCACAAAGCCTAGACGCTCCTAAGGTCACACGCACACCTTCCCTGGGAGACGTAGAACCCATGGAGATAGGGGCCATCCGGCTCAAGCTATCCCAAGGTGAAAGAGAGCGGAGGAGAGACTGTGGTCTTTGTTTTTACTGTGGGGGGAGAGGGCATCTTATATCTCTCTGTCCAATTCGCCCACCTCGGTCTAAGGTTCTCCAAGTGGGTACTTCTAGGATCCTTCCTGCTGTCCCTGAATCTCTGCCTGCTATCCAGCTCGAAGTGTCGGTGCCTGTTTCTCCTGTTGAAGTGCCGGTGTCCCCGCTTGAAGTTCCTGTGCCGGTGTCCCCGCTTGAAGTTCCTGTGCCGGTGACCCCGCTTGAAGTTCCTGTGCCGGTGACCCCGCTTGAAGTTCCTGTGCCGGTGACCCCGCTATCTCCTGACTGTACGTATGCCTCAAATGGCACCATAGTCCGTAAGCAGGACCTGAAGACTTTCGAAAGAGCCTTGCGAGCGACGAAAGTCTACCCAACTGGAACTTCTAAAACTAAGAAAGCCCAAAAGAAATAGGATGTTCCATGCTCTGAGGGCATTCCTAAGGGGAGGGAACTGTCACGGTCCCTACCGTGTATTTTGGACAGCCAGGTGTAGTCACGCCTCAAGTGGCTCTGGGTGGTATTGAACTCATGACTGCCAGTAGTTGTTCCCGTTACCTTACCTCTGAGCCACACCTCAGTTCTATTCTGCCTGCTTTCCAGCCATGTCTAGTTTTGCATTAGTACTGTGGGCAATTCTGTTTGTACCTTTCACTCTTGGATCAGCTGTGGCAGGTTACCTAATCAGCTAGGGTATAAAACACTGCCTCACTCTGAGGGCTTTGTCAGTTCATTGTCTCTTGTTGCCAAAGGTTCCTGAGTTCCTGAGTTCCAAGACTGACCCCGGCTACCGACCCTGGCTTGTATATCGTTTATTCTGTCTTCTGGAATCCCTGACTACGGCTTTACCTGGACAATCCTTTGGCAAATTCCTGTCAAGCCCCGTGCACAGATTCACAGCCCAGGTAGCTTATCTGTTTGTTACTGTGGGCTGTGTTTATTTGCAAGGGTGAGCCTACATCTCTGCAACATGGACTCCAATCTAGGTAAGCCCTTACACCAGGTCCCCAAACACTTTTTATGACAATAACTTACATATAAGCCTTTAAAATTAGCACTTTTGCTTTTTCATTTTAGTGTCCCTTAGACTTTAACAGGGTTCCACAACTTTTGAATTTGCCACAAACACAGCCTAATGTTCATTGTTCGCCAAACGTCCGAACAACCAAAGTTCAGCCCGAACTTATGCTCAGGCCAAACCATTCACCCATCCTTAGTTATTGCATCATCTTCTAATTGGATTTCCAGGTCCAAAAAATGAATGATATTCATATGCTAAATTAATATTTCTCAAGTCATCTTCCAGGACGGCACACCTGAGATGAGAGGCTCCTCCCTACAGGAAACACAATCAATCGACAGCTGTTTTAAGTCCCCACCCTTCCCCTTGATCCTCAGTTTTTGATTGTGTTTCTCCCTACACAGCGAAACTGTTTGTTTTTTTCCAAATGACCCGAAGCCTGGGGCTGGTGGTCTCCCCCTGGGAGCCGGACCACAAGCCTGGGAAGCCTCTGGGTCTGGTAGGATATTCTTGTCCTTCCTGGGGGGTTCCCCTATCTTTTCCTCAGGGCGGGCAGCAGAAATTGGAAGAGCCCCCCTGAGAGCTGAAGGACCCTGGGTACAGTGGTGTACCCAGAACTTCAGGGGCCATTATCCTGTCTCCCCCTCCTTACCTGTACAGGTGGCTGTTCAGACGGGGGTGCTGGCCATCGGTTCTTTCCAGGGGGCTTGTCCCCGACTCCTGGGTCCCCGGTAGCTCGCGTGGGCTGCCGGAGAGGGCGTGGCAACAAGCACCCGCGTCATTTTCAAACTTTGGGAAAATGGCAGCGGCGTTCTTACCCAGGAGGGAAGGCTGAGAGTCAGTAGGAGCAGGCGCCCACATCCTCCTTTCTCTAGAGCGAGGAGGCACCAGTTTACTACGGTGGATGTCTGCCTTAACCACCTCAGATATGAAGATGGGAATGAGGAATGGAAGGCATTGCCCCCCCCCCCCCCATGTATATAGACTGACTGGTACAGTGCAGGACACAGCCTAACCTGGCACCTCCCTATGGGGACAGCAGTTGGGGGGGGGGAGCACTTTGGCGGCTATCCTCCTTGCGTGTGGACCATAAGGATGGAAAAGCAGGCCCGCTGGTTGTGGCAAAAAGAGGAAGACGACAACGGTGAGTACTTTACTTTCCTTTTGCCGTGGGAATTTAGCTGCAAAATCCCCAATTCCAGCCAGAGGGTTCCTGGGCATTTGAGATCTCACCTGGGGTCTGGATTCAAATAGCCCTTAAGCTTCTGCTAAAAACACCAGCCGCAGCTCCCTCTTACATCAGAGAAGCTGTATGGTGGACAGGTGGTGCAGAGGAATGAGTGTGCCTAAACCACCTCAGATGAGAAAGAGGTAGGTAGGCCATTGCTCCCCCTTCCCCGTGTATATACTGACTGGTGCAGTGCAGAACCTGGGGTCGGGATACAAATAGCGCAGACGCCACTGCTAAAACCACCAGCCACAGCTCCCTCTTACAGCAGAGACACTGTGGTTATTGCAGCAGTAGGTTGCCAGCCTCTCCCTACATGCCCAGTTGTGGTACATTTAGTAGGGATGAATATAGCGTACAGAGGGGACCTGGTAGATACAAAGTTACTTACAGGCCAGGTATACCACTGAACAGGTTATTAATTGGGCAGTGGTTGGTGGATTCAGAAGCCCTGTAGGGTTATGGGACACTGGAGAAAGGGGATAATGAATCGCCCTGTTTAGTAAGAACTTGGAGAGTTCTGTTCAGAGGAGTATTAGGGCCTGAGGATGAAGTATAAAGATGTATACCCGATCGAATAGGTTTCGGCTCGGTGCATGGCCTTCATTTTGCCCTTTTAGCAAAACTAGACATAGCAATATGGGTAGTCTACTCCTGCTAGGGACTTTAATCTCCTGAAGAAGGCTCTCAGGCGTAAGTAAGGACATAGATTGGGCGTGCCTTAAACCCAGGGTTCAAGCTTCTGTTAATCTATTTCCCTTAAGTAGGCTTCCCTTTAGTCTTTTGCTGACATAAAGATGAAAAGGAAGCAGTTTTATTTCCCTCAACAGGATAGTGTTAAGACAGGCCCTCTTATTGATTAATGTAGTGTCCTTGTCTTACACAGGTCTCTTATTTATCTTTTTAGTGGTTCTAAGTAGCACCTACAGGCATAATAGGCCATGGTTGTTAGATGTGTGAGATAGGCAACATTGCTAACCTACAAGTTTAACATGTTTTCTGATTCCATTTTTAAGAGCCCATTTCACCTAGATACTGCATCTGAAGCGGAAAAGGCAGGAACATCTGTGGAGCAGACCTGCAAATCAGCCGCATGATCCAGCTAACATGCCTTCATCAAGCATATGAGCGTATGGAGTGGAGGTAAAGCTCACTGCAGAGCCAAGGTTCGCCAAGAGGGTTTTGCAGTGGCCCCACCCTAAGGTAGGCCTGAGGTACTTGTTTATCCTCTCAGGTGTGCCGTCCTGGAAGATGACTTGAGAAAAGTACCAGTTACTTACCGGTAACTGTCTTTCTGGGAAATCTTCCAGGACGGCAGGCCTACTTCCCGCCCGTTGGAGGAGGGAAAATTCTAGAACACTAGAAGGTGAGTACCTATGAGGAATGATTTCCCTTGTGAACCTGGTTCAGGAGTTACTTCTCTACAAACTGAGGATCAAGGGGAAGGGTGGGGACTTAAAACAGCTGTCGATTGATTGTGTTTCCTGTAGGGAGGAGCCTCTCATCTCAGGTGTGCCGTCCTGGAAGATTTCCCAGAAAGACAGTTACCGGTAAGTAACTGGTACTTTTTTCTGATTATTGTTCAATTT
The DNA here is from genome assembly GCF_037356315.1 of Lithobates pipiens. Lineage (NCBI taxonomy): Eukaryota > Metazoa > Chordata > Amphibia > Anura > Ranidae > Lithobates > Lithobates pipiens. The sequence goes on along the minus strand of NW_027507748.1, from coordinate 265,856,612 downwards.
TTATTATACATTCATCAATAAATCTTTTGTACATTACCAGTTGTATGAGAGTGTCAGCATAAATAACTTATTCTTCCCATTTTGACATAAAAATGTTAGCAACACTCGGTGCATATTTAGCTCCCATACCAATCCCATTTAGTTGTCTATAGTAACACTCCCATACAACTGGTAATGTACAAAAGATTTATTGATGACTGTATAATAATATGGATTGGTGACTAGGAGAGTTTGATGAAATTTTTTCAGAAATTGAACAATAATCGGAAAAATATTAATTTAATGTATGAATATCATGAGAAAACCATCCGTTTTTTGAAACTGGAAATCCATTTAGAAGAAAATGCAATAACCACAAAAACATTCTTCAAACTGGTAGAGTTTACATACCATTGGACAGTTGCCACTACAGTCAGTGGCTTATAAATATTCCCAAGGGACAAATGATATGTTTAAGAAGGAATTTTAGTAGTCAGAGTGATTTTTTTTTTAGAACACGCACAGAAGATAGGCAAGAAGTTTATCCATAAAGGCTATAATGAAGAATTCATAAAGGAAAAGATTGAAGAAGTATCCAGATTACCAAGAGATGTTTTAATTAAGGATAAAGAAAGAAAGGAGATACAGTATCAAGAATTGCCTATGATTTTAAATGATAATATTCAACACAGACAAATAGAACACATTTAAAAAAAAATATTGGTCACTCCTCAGAGCGGATAGACAATTTTACCGGAAAAAAACTAAATTTGTGTATAGAAGAGCACCAACACCAAGAGATTTAATAGCAAAATCCAGATCCACCAATAAAATCACATGAATTTACGTTATTTTAGGGAAAATTTTTCTTTCCCTGTAAACGATGTTATGCTTGTAGAAACACCAATCTAAATGGTCAAAAATTTAACAAATGAATCTCTAGTACCACAAATAAAGAATACCTAATAAAAGAATTCATATTGTGCAGAACAGAAGGGGTAGTGTACATATTGCAATGTCCCTGTTCATTTCAATATATAGGAAGAACTAAACGATCAATGTGGAAGAGAATACAAGAACACATACAGAATATTAGGAATGTTTTTTTCCGGATCACAGTGTGTCCAGACATTTTGCACAGTGTCATAATAAAAACCCTACAGGTCTCAAAAGCTAAACAAAGGTGAATCAAGATGGATTTTTGAGTTTGATGCTTTCTCGTCACTGTGGTTAAATATTGATTTGATCTGAATTGCTTTATTTCCGATGGTTGTTTTCAATATATGCAACTAGATGGAGCCAAAAAAGTATTTTAGATACAAGTGGGTTTTAATTTTGAAAAAGGGGTCATAATATTTTTAAAAAGGATAATAATAGTTATAATATAATATTTTAAAATGCATATATAATTTTGAAGTGATTTATCATTATATGGATTATGTAATACTATGTATAAACGCCACACAATGAAGAGTATTATAGTTGTGATTGGCGCAAGATGATCCAATGATGGTAACGATACACAAATTGGCTTCATTTTCCTTGAGAAAGTCACGTGACCTGTGACGCAACTCATCGGGAGGGGCCAGTGACGACACATCCGGTGTCTCGTTATCCTGGATGTGTAGTGAGGAGGAGAGCTGTCCCAATGCTAAACTGATCGTCAATACATTTTTTTACTGTGCAAATGTGAGTGCATATTATGTTATTAATTAAAAGAAAGTAATTTTAAACACTCTTGCGCAATGATGATGTTTAATTTACTTTGAGAAATTGAACCTTGAGGAATTATTTGTGGGGAAGTCCTGGTATGATCGAGCTGATCCTTGTGTGGATTAATATTAAAAGTGTCAATAGACCCAAGGGGGTCTTCATTTGAGGTGAACAAGCATTACACACTGAGGTGGTGGTGATTATCTGTCAGCACATATTCCCTGCAGAGACTGTCATGGAGCACAGATTGATTTTATTCTTCAGCATTCAAGAGTTTCATATATTTATATATTGTGCATGTGGACTCCTTTGTATATATCTTTTAAGATCACTATTTGTCACTTACTCCCTGGAGTTTATTATAAAGCTTATATTTGGAATCTAGCGCATTATTATTTGCTTCTATTCATTTTTATATGTGGTGCCAGAACACATTTTAAATAACTGCAGCTGTTTTTCATTTATATAATTAGCCATATTATAATTTTTCATTTTTTAAGTTTATTTGTATCAGCACTTTAGTAATCATATTTAAAGTTTAATAAATCTATGCCTATCCAATTTGAGATTTAAGGCTACATTGATATCTCCTTTCTTTAGGAGTATGGCTTTCTTTTATTCATAATAGAATGAAAAAGTGTCTTAGGGCTGATTTGCACTTTGCGTTGCCTACTGAGGAAGTGACCCACATTGGATCACTCTACAAAGGGTATGATGCAGGAAGTGAGGAAGTGCTGTAGTTCCTCCTAGCTGTTTTAACCCCTTAAACTCACCACTATGCATTGCATGCAGTTGTGGGGCAGCCCCATTCAGTTGAATGGGGCACGTTCAGCAGGCGGTACTCATCACCTAATGCAATAGTGGGGATCATTTTTGTTGCAAAGCATCTTGGCCACATCATATGTACTCTGCGTGCTTTCTGCTGCCATTGCAGCTTAAGGGGGAGTGGTTGGAGGGCAGTAAAAACACAGAGCAAACATCTCGTTTTTACCAACCCCCAATTAACAAGTGTAAATGGGACTATAAAGAAAAACATTTCATGCAAAACATTCCCTGCAGGTGAATCAATCCCTGTAATTAAACATATGTTCCAGGAGATACATCTGCAGTGAATGTTTGTTGAATATCATATGTAATACTTTTATATAATATAGCCCTTAGTGTTAAGAAAAATATCTGAGATGTGGATCAGCCAGCTTTTTGGAGCAGTGAAAACATTTTTTTTCAATACACTTAGAACACCTTTTTAAAAAGAACATGGACATTCAGGGAAAAAAAAAATGAAAAAAAAAAAAATAAGATAGAAAGTAACTTATAACATCCGTTCAGTATAGTTTTTGCAAATTCAATAATCAGGATTTTATAATGCCCGGGATATAAGATATTACCGTATATACTCGAGTATAAGCCGAGATTTTCAGCCTCTTTTTTGAGGCTGAAAGTGCCCCCCTCGGCTTATACTCGAGTCATCGCTGTCTGCCCGCTCGATCAGCGTGTCGAGCAGACAGACAGCGGCCATTCTATAATTCAAAAGCCGCGCCTCCGGCTCCGCCTTCGCCTGTGATAGGCGGAACACTGAATTTCCCAGCAGCCTGTGTTCCGCCTATCACGGATGATACGATGTCCGTGATAGGCAGAACACAGGCTGCTGGGAAATTCAGTGTTCCGCCTATCACAGGCGAAGGCGGAGGCGCGGCTTTTGAATTTTACAATGGCCGCCGAGGCGCCGACGAAGAGGGCACGGGACGGAGGCAAGGCAAGGCACGGCACGGGACGGGACGGAGGCAAGGCAAGGCACGACACGGGACGGAGGCAAGGTACGGCACGGGACGGAGGCAAGGAGGCAAGGCACGGGACGGAGGCTCGGGACAAAGGCTCGGGACACAGGTAGGCTGGACACACACACACACACACACACACACACACAGGGATGGATACACACACACACAGGGATGGATGGATGGATGGAGACACACACACACAGGGATGGATGGATGGAGACACACACACACAGGGATGGATGGATGGATGGAGACACACACACACAGGGATGGATGGATGGATGGACACACACACACACAGGGATGGATGGACGGACACACAGGGATGGACGGACACACAGGGATGGACGGACACACAGGGATGGACGGACACACACACAGGGATGGACAGGCATGTCTCACCCTCGGCTTATACACGAGTCAATAAGTTTGCCAGTTTTTTTGGGGGTAAATTGGGGGCCTCGGCTTATATTCGGGTCGGCCTATACTCGAGTATATACGGTACTGTGTCCTTTGCCAGTATGCATCTGTGTTGTCCTTTGGTCTGTAACTTCTGTGCTGAGGTAGTAATTAATAATTGAATGAGTTCAAATTACAATTGCAACTATTGTTCAAAGAGTATATTTTATGGCTGGTCATTGGTGCTAAATTAGAAAAGAGTTAAAAGGATGACTATATAAGATATTCCTTTCTGTGTGTGTTTAGTGGTATTTTGTAATTTGTGCAATAGTCATGCCCTGTACACACGATAGGATTTTCCGACAGCAAATGTTGGATGTGAGCTTGTTGTTGGAAAGTCCGACCGTGTGTATGCTCCATAGAACATTTGCTGTTGGAATTTCCGCCAACAAATGTTTGAGAGCAGATTCTTACATTTTCTGACAGCAAAACTCGTTGTTTGAAATTCCAATCGTGTGTACATAAGTCCAACACACAAAGTCCATGCGTGCTCAGAATCAAGCAGAAGAGCTGCACTGGCTATTGAACTTCATTTTTCTCCACTCGTCGTACGTGTTGTACGCCACCGTGTTCTTGAAGTTGGGAATTTCCGACAACATTTGTGTGACTGTGTGTATGCAAGACAAGTTTGAGCCAACATCCTTCGGAAAAAAATACACGGTTTTGTTGTCGGAAAATCCTATTGTGTGTACTGGGCATAAGAGAGCTTGTTCTTACAGTGGTAAGCTCAAAAAAATCACTGAATCCACTGAATGGACAGCAGCTTTTAAAAGGCACATCAAGATTTATAATGAAATAAACTGGAGTAGACACAGAAGTACAGAAAAGTACTCAAGAACTTTAAAACATGATTTGTCAAACCTAAAAGATACATACACTATCTCACAAAAGTGAGTACACCCCTCACATTTTTGTAAATATTTTATTATATCTTTTCATGTGACAACAATGAAGACATGACACTTTGCTACAATGTAAAGTAGTGAGTGTACAACTTGTATAACAACGTAAATGTCCTGTCCCCTCAAACTCAACACACAGCCATTAAAATCTAAACTGCTGGCAACAAAAGTGAGTACACCAAAGTGAAAGTGTCCAAATTGGGCCCAAAGTGTCAATATTTTTTGTGGCGACCATTATTTTCAAGCTTTGCCTTAACCCTTTTGGACATGGAGTTTACCAGAGCTTCACAGGTTGCCACTGGAGTCCTCTTTCACTCCTCCATGATGACATTAGCTGGTGGATGTTGGAGACCTTGCTCTCCTCCACCTTCCATTTGAGGATGCCCCACAAATGCTCAATAGGGTTTAGGCCTGGAGACATGCTTGGCCAGTCCATCATCTTTACCCTCAGCTTATTTAGCAAGACAGCGGTCATCTTGGAGGTGTATTTGGGGTTGTTATCATGTTGGAATACTGCCCTGCCGCCCAGTCTCCAAAGGAAGGGGGATCGTGCTCTTCTTCAGTATGTCACAGTACATGTTGGCTTTCATGGTTCCCTCAATGAACTGTAGCTCCCCAGGGCTGGCAACTCATGCAGTCGTAGACCATGACACTCCCACCACCATACTTGACTGTAGGCAAGACAAACACATCTGTACTCCTGACCTCGTTGCCACCACACACACTTGACACCATCTGATCCAGATAAGTTTATCTTGGTCTCATCAGACCACAGGACATGGTTCCAGTAATCCTTAGTCTGCTTGTCTTCAGCAAACAGTTTTTGGGCTTTAGAGGAGGCATCCTTCTGGGACGATAGCCATGCAGACCAATTTGATGCAGTTTCCGATGTATGGTCTGAGTACTGACAGGCTGACCCCTCCCACCCCTTTAACTTCTGCATCAATAATGGCAGAACTCCTACATATATTTCCCAAAGACAACCTCTGCATATGACGCTGAGCGTGTGCACTCAACTTCTTTGGTCAACCATGGCGAGGCCTGTTCTGAGTGGAACCTGTCCCGTTAAACCTCTGTATGGTCTTGGACAACATGCTGCAGCTCAGTTTCAGGGTCTTGGCAATCTTCTTATTGCCTAGGCCATCTTTATGTAGAGAAATAATTATTTTTTTTTTAGATCCTCAGAGTTCTTTGCCATGAGGTGACATGTTGAACTTCCAGTGACCAGTATGAGGGAGTGAGGGCGATAACACCAAATTTAACACACCTGCTCCTCATTCACACCTGAGACCTTGTAACACTAATGAGTCACATGACACTGGGGAGGGAAAAAGGCTAATTGGGACTAATTTTGACATTTTTACTTAGGGGTGTACTCACTTTTGTTGCCAGCAGTTTAGAAATGAATGGCTGTGTGTTGAGTTATTTTGAGGGGACATCAAATTTACACTGTCATAAAAGCTGCACACTGACTACTTTACATTGTAGAAAAGAGTAATTTCTTCAGTGTTGTCACATGAAAAGATATAATAAAATATTTACAAAAATGTGAGGCGTGTACTCCCTTTTGTGAGATACTGTAGTAATTGGTTGCAATGCTTAAGCACTATAGCCAATAAACTCTTGTCTATAGACTTTTCTGTATAAAACTCTAAGGCCGCGTACACACGGGCGGACTGTTCCCCCCAACCTTGTCCGCTGAACAGTGTTTGGGCGGACAGTCCGCTCGTGTGTGGGCTTTCAGCGGACAGTTTCAGCGGACAGTTGGACGAACAAGGTTTTTCGGAAATTCCGAAAAACTGTCCGCTGAAACCTTGTTTCAGCGAACAGTCCGCCCGTGTGTAGGCTTGTTCGACAAACTAAGTTCCGCGCATACTCAGAAAGAATTTACAGGGCGGAAGCGCTCGGTCTTGTAAAACTAGTGTTCGTATTGAAGCTAGCATATTCGTCATGCTGCTAATTTTGTGGTTTTTTTAATATAGCCTGTTCTTTTCTTCTTCGTGATGCAAGAAAAGTGAAGTAGCTTTGCTGCTTATATTCACACAGAGTTATACTACATGTTTTTATTCATCCTCATCCTATGATTAATCTTCCAATTATAGCAAAAATATATTCCCAATTTATATAAAAAAAAAACAAACCAACCCCCAAAAAAATATATATATATATTTATTTATTTATTTATTTCAGAAAAAAAAATCTATTACTATATATTTTTGGAACTACTATTGTTTTTTTTTTTTTTTTGTTTTTTTTGTTTTTTTTTGGGTGGGGGGTTTGAAACAAGATGGACTTTCATTTTTTTGGGCCAAGCAGGACTATGCAAGTAGAGATAGATAGATAGATAGATACCCAAACCATCATTTTAGCCTACACATGATTGCATGTTCAAAATCAGCAGAGCTTCCCCTCATTTCAAATGTTAAGCCTCAAATTTACAGCGACTGCACTTCCAAGTGCACTTGCAGTGCTTTAAAAATTGCACTTGAAGTTAGCATATTTACATGAACATGTGTTTTGTAAATAACCCCCAGAGTCTTTTGACATGTATCTGCCTACTCACAAATAAACTTTGTTTTTTTTAATTAATTATACAAAAATATTGATAAAAAAAAATAAAAAAAAAGAAAACATACAATTTTTTTTTGAAATCAAAATTTTTTATTTTTCCTCATAACCAAAATAAATCAAGAGGGAGGCAACACTGGAGACAATTTTGACGTTTGTGAAGCCTTTTGTCCCCCAGGCACACATCAAGTGAGTGGACACCAAAATTCCGAACCTGCGTAGCATGTACATAGGGAGCACAACCAGGTCCTAGAATCCCAAAGACCAGGAACAGCAGCAGATGAGATCTATGTCCCCAGACTGTGGTACTACAACAGCCTGCGTCTTCTTTCAGAGCAGACTGAAGCCAGGCAGTCACTTGCGACTCTTCCGTCTAGCCTTCCCTCCACGCTTCGCTGGAGGCTGTGCCTCTGGTGGTGGAGTTGTGGTAGGAGGAGGAGGAGGAGGAGGAGGAGGAGGATGAGGATGAGGAGCAGTAGGGTCTGTTTTGTAGAGCTTCGTGGTGGGTGTGAGCTCACCCTTCAGACCCAGTTGTATGGCATCAAAGAAGATTGCCTCACACATGTCTCTTTGGGGTTTGTCCATTTCTTGGAGCTTGCTAGCCAGATAAGTGGCATAGGCCTCCTGCGGATTGGGGGGTTTGGACAAAATCTGGGTGGCTTGCCGTATCAGCACCAAGGACTCCTCCTCTGTACGGCCCATCCTCCTGGGCCTTTTGCTGGCTAGGCGGAGGGGAGGGACCTGGCTCTCAGTCCTACTCCTGCTGGGCCCAGCTAGCTCCTGCGTGTGGCTGGTCCCGGCCTCCTCCTCCATACCACTGGTCCCGGCCTCCTCCTGGGTGAGCTCATCCTGTGTAAAAAAACAAAGCAATCAATAACTAAAATATGTCTATATTTAGAAATCATCAATCACTAACAATTTTACAGTTCTCACTTGCAAATACATTTGTCTTGAAATACAAAAGGCTATCATTTTGACACCATCATTTTTCCATCAGTTCATTAAGATTTGAGCCACATTTGTGTAAACTACTGTATCCTTCTATCTAATTTAATTTGTGATGAAATCCTAGATTTGGAAGCAATTCAAACATTGAACTTGACATCATTAATATTTGAGCAATCCAAACGTTAGAAACTAAAATATACCTGGCTCCAGCTGGGCGCATCAACCTCGTCCAGCAAGGAAGGGTCTGGATCTTCCAGGGATGGCTCACCTGAGGCGGAGGGAAGGGTGGAGGGACGGGTAGACGGAAGAGTCGAAAGTGACGGCCTGGCTTCTGACGTGTCATCCAGAAAACGCAGCCTGTCATAATACCACAGCCTAGGTACATAGACCTGACCTGCTGCTGATCCTGATGTTTGGGACTCTAGGATCTTTCTTTGCTCCCGCCTATACGCGCTACGCAGGTTCTGAATTTTGGCGTTCACAAAGGTAGTGTCTGCCTGGGGGACTCGGGTTCTCACAAACGCCAAAACTGTCTCCAGTGTCTTCTTCCGGGCAGCACGGATTGGGTATTGGGGGTGTTATGTATCCCACAGATTGCTGTGGGACTCCACTAGATCTATAAAGGTGGAGAGGAAGGCCTCCTCTTTAAAGGGGTCTGCAGTATACTTTTGCATTTTCTAAAAAGAAAACAAAAAAAAAACAAAAAAAAAAAAACAACAAAAAATAAAAAAGTCAGACCAAATGCACACTATATTGTGACAATGTAGGCGAGACACACACTACTACACACGCTACCCCCCCCCCCCCCCACACACACACACACACCCCCACACCCCCCCACACACACACACACACACACACACACCCCCACACACACACACACACACACACACACACTAGCCCCACCCCCTATACACCCACCCCCACACTACCACACAAAACACCAAGCCCACTCAACCACCAACCCACATAGAAATTAATTAAACATCAATAAGAATAAAATTCAATATGGATATCCCTAACGTAGGCTTTAAATTAACCGAAAATAAAATGATAACTATCTTACCGTCGCGTGTAGCACTCGCTGCTCCCGTTCGGACAAGCGTACGGCCTAGTGGTAACGGTTTATACCCAGCGCATTATGCGCTCAGGCTCCGCCTACGTCGCCCGCCCCTGACGTTCCTTGCGACCGTGTTTCCCCGCCCCTTTTACCCTCCTTCCGCTGTGGGTGTATGAGAGTGGAAAATGGCGGATGCAAGATCAATTAGCAGCGTGAGCAGCGCGGAGGAAAGCCATGGGCCCCAAGCAAGGAGGAGATATAAGGCCACCAATATGGCGTTCGAAGAGATGGTGGAGATGGTAGCTATCCTTAAAAGGGAGGACTATGATGGGGAACATGGCCCTTACCCAAAACCAAATATAAGGAAAAGCGCCATCTTGGACGAGGTGGTCACAGCCTTGGAGTCAAAATTCGGGGTACGGAGAGGAAAGGACCAGCTGCAGAAAAGATGGTCGGACATCAAGTCCAGGGAGCCGGAGCAATATCATCGGATCATGAAGGCCCTGAAAAAAAGTGAGTAAACTGCGCTTTTTCCGTGACTGTCGGACATAATCGTTTGTGTACATACCGTATCTGAATCCGGCGGATTTGATCCTAATCATTCGTGTAGGCACCTTATGTGAATCCGGCGGGTTTTATCCTAATCGTTCGTGATATACCGTAGGTGAATCTGGCGGATTTGATCTCAATCGTTCGTGTAGGTACCGTTTGTGAAACTGGAGGATTTGATCCTAATCGTTCGTGTACATACCGTATGTGAATCTGGCGGATTTGATCCTAATCTTTCGTGTAGGTACCGTATGTGAATCCGGCGGATTTGATCGTTCGTGTAGTTAATAGTTCATGTAACGAGCTCATATGGTTGTTCGTATATGTGGGCGTAAATAGCATGAATTTGTATATGGTGTAAATTTATCTGGTGTTGGAGCAGCCCATGACCCCCCGACCTCACCAGCCTGATTGGACAATTAGCCCCAGCCCCAGCCCCAACCCCAGCCCTGCGTCGGTATTGGAGCTGCCCAGTCCTGTGTCTGCGAGGGAGCTACGGAGCTCGGTATCCTCCGCTGGACCAAGCTCCGTAGCTCCACTGGATGAGCCGAGCCCAGGGCTAGATGTGGAGGAGGAAGAGCAGGTGGAGTTACACACCCCACAAAGTGAGTGTCTGACAACCCAGCTTAAGGTAAACAATTAATGGCTGTATATTTTAACCAATTTTTTTATCTACACATGTTTTTAGGTGATCTGGTTGTGGTAGAACAAGTCGCGGACCCATTTACCAGTGATAGTGCCCAGAGGATGATTGGTGACATCATGGCCTGGAATGGCCAGATTGATCGGAGAACTGGTCACTATGAGGCAGGGAATGAAGAACATGATCGATGTTTTAAGGAGAATCTAAGCCCCCTTTCCCTAAAACCCAATCGATCATGTTCTTCATTCCCTTTGAAAAAAGTTTTTAATGTTTTTACATCCTTGTTTTTAGAGGCCAAATTTTGAAGATGCACACGGTGTGTCAACATGTGCTATGTGCCATCAGAGGATCGCAATGGACGCATTTGGTGTTTGCAAACCCTTCCTCATTCTAGTATGTGAGAGGAAGGGATTGCACACACCAAAAACGTCCATTGATCACTCATGATGGTACATAGCACATGTTGACATTACCATTTTTTGGTGTGCATCTTCAAAATTTGGCTTTACCCCTTGTTTTATGTAAATAGTTAAAAATCTGATTTTATTTTTTTATTTTTGTGATTATTGTTTTTAAGATATTTCTATATATATTCTATGTTTACAAAAAAAAGAAAAAAAAAAAAAAATTCCCCCAGAAAAAAAAAAAAACAAAACAATTTCAAAAAAAAAAAAACACCAAAAAAATATCTAAAACAGAGGCACTAGTTGGCATGTGCACTATTAAAAAAAAAAAAAAAAAGATGTGTGTGTGTGTCTACTTCTTTCAATACTCAATACCAGTTTGGGAAGTCATGTTGTGTTTTCTGTCACAAAGGGCCTTATTTCCTATTGTCAAAAACCACTTTGCAATACAAATGCACTAGGACAGGAATATGCAATTAGTGGAAATCCAGCTGTTGCAGAACTACAAGTCCCATGAAGCATAGCAAGACTGACAGCCACAAGCATGAGACCCAGAGGCATGATTGACTTGTAGTTTTGCACCAGCTGGAGGTTGGCCAATTGCATATCCCTGAATTAGGACAATGTAGGAGACAAGCAATGTGAAAAGCAAACAAGAACCAAACTTAAAAATGTGAACAGACAAGACATATTTCAAGAAAAATACATTTTTTATTGCTCAGCTGGCATTGGAATAGCCCCCCTACCATTAAAATAGCTGACATAGCGGTCACGCACCTCACGTGCTGTTTGGGGGGCTAAGCCAGGAAGGGCATGATCCAGCCCTGTCAGTTCTGGAAGCCTGAGTCCGGCCTCAGGCCCAATAGGCTGCAGGTACTGGTTACCTGAACATTTACGTAGAAAATTGTGCAGAATGCAGCAGCACAGAATCACATAGTTCAGTTTATATTCTGCAAGGTTGATCGCTCTCAGTAACAGACGGAACCGGCTGGCCATAATGCCAAAGGCACTCTCCACAACCCTTCTTGCTCTGGCCAGCCGGTAATTAAAAACCCTCCTCTCCGGGGTGAGGGTCCTTTGGGGGAAGGGTTTCATAAGATGTTCACTCAGACCGAGCGCTTCATCAGCCAGAAACACAAACGGTAGACCCTCCACATTCTCGGCATCTGGTGGCAAGTCCAGGCCACCAGTGATGAGACGGTGGCAGAACTCGGTCTGCCTAAAGACTCCTCCGTCAGACATCCGGCCGTTCTTCCCCACATCCACATAAAGAAAGTCACATTGTGCCGACACCACCGCCATTAGCACCACACTATGGAACCCCTTATAATTCCAATAGTAGGACCCCGAATGTGGTGGGGGCACAATCCTCACGTTTCCCGCCGATCGCCCCTCCGCAGTTGGGGAAGTCCCAACGGGCAGCGAATTGGGAAGCCACAGTCTGCCATTCCTGTGGCGTGGAAGGACACTGGGGAGTCAAACACAGGGGAAAAAAAAAAATAATAAAAAAAAAAATTGTCATTAAATAAAAACAATTCATAACAACTAAAACACCAAGCCCCAATATAGCACAAACTCGTTCCCGAGTACGTCCACTCTCCATGGCTTTGAAACGGTCGGCTGGACAGACAAGCTCAACTGAACGCACTGAAGAACAGCCACACCTATGAAGAACGACCTGAAACACAGAAACGAGCGGACCACAAGCGCCCAACAGGTACAACTGATCCACGCGTACCGAAAGGCAGATATACACCTCATAGGTAGACTGTGCCGCAGTGAACGGACAAATTAAGCTGAAGTCTAAAAATCGCGAATCGTCTCTAACCAAACTTCTACTAACGCAAAGTCAGCAGAAGGAGCCCAAAGGGTGCTTTGCTGTGTCTTGTGCTTCCTGTTTCTAGTCCCGTCGTACGTGACGTACGTCATCGCGCACGGTTTCAGCGGACTGTTTGTTCGTCGTGTGTGGCCATGTCCGTCCATGCTAATTTTGAGCGGACTGTTTGCTGAAACTGTTGGACGGACAAAGTTGGGCGAACAGTCCGCCCGTGTGTACGCGGCCTAACAAGCATATAAAAAAAAATAATAATTATTATTGATTAATACAAATTTAATTTATGTTTCATGTTTATTTCTCATTATGTGTTTATGTAAAGAACATCACTTAATCACCTGGGAGTTTAGCTTACAGAAGAATTGGATTCACATCACTTTTTTACGTGTGAAGGCCTAACTATGTAAGTGTTTCTAAAGGGTCCCATTCAATCCATGGAGTGCAAGGACCACTTTTCTTGTGTCACCCTCCTCCCTCTTGCTAAAAAAAAAAAAACTGAAGGGGAAAAATAGTTTGATAACATACTAACCCTTGCCCCGCAACATCACCATCCTGCTAAAGAAATCCCAGAAAATGCAGAGTACTAGACGATACCACGGCAAAGTTAGATTTGAGTTTTTCAACATTCTTCAGGATCTTGCCTAAAGGAGGATGATGTCACTTTAACCTAGGTTATATTGGTTTATTCAACTTTTCCCCCACAGATGTTTTTTTACATTACACACAGTGTAAAGCAAGGAAGAGGGAGGCTAGAAAAGCAGACCTTTCAGTCTAGGTGCAAGCTCCACTTCAAAGTGACACTGTCATCAGAGAATTATGAGGGCAGTCATTGCTAGTCTCCCGAAGAAAATTATATTTGCCTGGTTGTGATCAACTTCAATATATTTTAGTCAGAGACCAAGAACAAGAATGCTATAAATGAGTGTCAGCAAAATGTCAGAACGCCTTATCCCTATAATTGTTCCAGGTGAGTCTCAGAAATGATTGAAACCAGTGGCGGAATTACCAGGATCGCAACAGTCACACTTGAGACGGGGGTCCGGCATTCCGTCACTGTTGGGGGGCCCAGCGGGGTTGCTATTCACACATGGCTCTGAGCGGAGATCGTGTCTGTCATGGAACAGTAGCACAGAGACACCGGCATTAACCTTCTACTTGCCCGTCCATCCTCTCTCACAGGGGATGAGAGAAGACACACAGCTGATCTCACTGCTCCCCCCTCCCCCTCCCCCTATCCTCTACTGTGTGCTCCGCGGGCAGTCAAGTGTGAAGCTAACTTTCCCGCAGAGCACACATGAGCGCGGGGGGGGGGGGGAGCAGTGAGATCAGCTGTGTGTCCTCTCACATCCCTTGTGAGAGAGGAGGGACGCCCAGTAGAACGTTAATGCTGGTGTCTCTGTGCTACTGTTCCATGACAAACATGATCTCCGCTCAGAGCCGTGCTGTCCTGAGAAGGCAGATGGCACTGATGGACATTAATAGCATTCACTGATGAGCACTGATAGGAGGCACCAATGGTCACTGATAGAAGGCACCGATGGGCACTGATAGAAGGCACCGATGGACACTGATAGAAGGCACCAATGGGCACTGATAGAAGGCACTAATGGGCACTGATGAGCACTGATAGAAGGCACTGATAGTCACTGATAGAAGGTACTTATGGGCACTGATAGGAGGCATGGATGGTCACTGATAGAAGGCACCAATGGTCACTGATAGAAGGCACCGATGGGCACTGATAGAAGGCACTAATGGGAACTGATAGAAGGCACTAATGGGCACTGATATGAGGCACTAATGGTCACTGATAGAAGGCACTAATGGGCACTGATAGAGGGCACTAATGGGCACTGATAGAAAGGCACTAATGGGCACTGATATGAGGCACTAATGGTCACTGATAGAAGGCACTAATGAGCACTCATAGGAGGCACTAATGGGCACTGATAGGAGGCATTTATGGGCACTGATAGGAAGCATTGATGGGAGGCACTGTTGGGCACGGATAGAAGGCACTGAGGGACACTGATAGAGGGCACTGATGGGCACTGATAGAAGGCACTAATGGGGACTCATAGGAGGCACTAATTGGCACTGATAGGAGGCATTGATGGGAGGCACTGATGGGCACTGATAGAAGGCACTAATGGGGACTGATAGGAGGCACTAATGGGCACTGATAGGAGGCATTTATGGGCACTAATAGGAGGCACTGATGGGCACTGATAGGAGGCACTAATGCGCACTGATAGGCTGCACTGATAGGTGGCATTGATGGGCACTGATAGGTGGTACTGATAGGCGGTACTGATAGGCACGGAGGAACACTGATAGGCCGAACTCAGGCAGTATTGATGGGCAGAATTGAAGAGTACTGATAGGTGGCACTGATGGACGCTGTTAGGTGGCATTAATGAGCACTGATAGGTAACACTTGTAGGTGGAAGTGATGGGCACTGATAGGCAGCATTGAAGAGCACTGATAGGCAGCATTGATGGGCACTAATAGGTGGCATTGATGAGCACTGATAGATGGCACTGATGACTGGGGCACTGATGACAATTGACTGACTGACAATTGACTGACATTCTTGACAGTTAACGGCAGTCCTTTCCTCACACATACACAGCGTGGGAGGAAAGGGCTGCAGATAACGGGCACATCTGTTTACAGGTGATCAGCTGATCACATGGTAAAGGGCCGCTGTGAACTGCACTGGATGCGGTCATGCGGGAAGCAGGGTTTTGGGAGGATGTCCATGGACACCCTCCCAAAATTGGAAGCCCGGGGGGCTCGGATGGAAGGGGGGCAGGGAGGCCCATCCTGGTTTCTTGCATCGGGCCCTGAAGGTTCTAGTTATGCCTCTGATTGAAATCTAAACTATAGCATGATATCAAGGAATCTATCATTCTAAAATGAGAGTTGTCTAATACCAGCCTCCATAATTCTCACATGACAAAGTCCCTTTAAATGTCTATGTGACCAACCTTGTATAAAGGTAGTTTGGAGAACACTAATATTAACTAAAATACCTACATCTTTATTAGACATCTAATTTAATTAGCATACTCTTCAATTCTCATAGGATACTGGGTTGTATGCAAGAATTGTTCCATTATCTCCCTTAACTGACCACAAGGGAGACAGCGACTAACAAATTGTGACTTTGTTTTAAATACGTGTTTAGTTAACTGTTGCTTGTGCCTAAATGCATCTAGTTTATCCTCAGGCATTGGGCTGTAGATAGCCAGGAAATTTTCTGTCAATAGATGAAGCCAGCTGCTCTAATCTAGATAGACTTGTGGATTCATCTGTCAAGTTTTCTATGTAGCAACTAAATTGTCAGAGTTTTTTTTTTGCTGCATGTAGTCTAATATTGTTTGCCAATGTTTTTAGATGAGGTGGGCAGACCAAATAAGGTGCACGAGTTTGCCTAATGGGTCATAGCACTTTGGGCATCTTTTTTTTGTTTAAATGGTCATAAATGGAGTTTGAATATGAAAGGTATATTGGCTCTGTAAATTATTTTAAAGGGGTTGTAAACCCTTGTGTTTTTTCACTTTAATGCATCCTATGCATTAAGGTGAGAAAAAACCTGGCAGTGACCGGTCCCCCAGCCCCCCGTTTTACTTACCTGAGCCCTGGAACTTCACCCAGCAGGGATGGCTGTCTCTCTGCCCGGGGTTCTTGGCTCTTGATTAGATAGATTGATAGCAGCGCAGCCATTGGTTCCCACTGCTGTCAATTAAATCCAATGACGTGAGCGCCAGGGGTGGGGCAGAGTCATACATTCGGCAGCTATAGATGCCGAATGATGGACTTGGGAGCGTGCCCACAAGGTAATCCCCTAGGAGCGCTTCTCCTAGGGGATTGTCTGATGTGGAGAGGTGCCACGAGGGTCATCGAGGGACCCCAAAAGACGGTGTTCAGTGCCACTCTAAATGAGCTGCACAGAGGAGGTAAGTATGACATGTTTGTTTTTGTTTTTTTAATAATCAAAGCTTTACAATCACTTTAAGTAGGATTTTCCTCTGGTTTTAATTACCTTAGCTTTTTTTTATATGCCTTGTCTAATGGTCACTTTAAGAAGCTTAGTCCATGATGCCCATTTCTCCAGAGCCAGTCTTGAGTGTTGAATTAGCTGGAGATCTCTAAATAATGCACACAGCCAGGATATTTTTTTCAGATTTAAAGAGGTTGTTATTGGACTTAATTTAGAATGGACTAATATGTTACATAGTTACATAGTAGGTGAAGTTGAAAAAAGGCGCAAGTCCATCAAGTCCAACCTATGTGTGTGATTATATGTCAATATTACATTGTATATCCCTGTATGTTGTGGTCGTTCAGGTGCTCATCTAATACTTTTTTGAAACTATCGATGCTCCCCGCTGAAACCATCACCTGTGGAAGGGAATTCCACATCCTTGTCGCTCTTACAGTAAGGAACCCTCTACGCAGTCTAAGGTTAAACCTCTTTTCTTCTAATCTTAATGAGTGGCCACATGTCTTATTAAACTCCCTTCCACGGAAAAGTTTTATACCTATTGTGGGGTCACCAGTATGTAATTTGAAAATTAAAATCCTATGAACTCTCAAGCGTCTCTTCTCGAGAGAGAATAAATTCAGTGCTCGTAACCTTTCTTCATAACTATTATCCTCCAGTCCCTTTATTAGTTTTGTTGCCCTTCTCTGGACTCGCTCCATTCTCAGCACATCCTTCCTGAGGACTGGGGCCCAGAACTGGACAACATACTAAAGGTGAGGCCAGACCAGAGTCTTGTAGAGTGGGAGAATTATCACTTTATCTCTTGAGTTAATCCCCTTTTTAATGCATGCCAATATTCTGTTTGTTAGCAGCAGCTTGGCATTGCATGCCATTGCTGAGCCTATCATCTACTAGGACCCCCAGGTCCTTTTCCATCCTTGATTCTCCCAGAGGTTCTCCCCCCCCCCAGTGAGTAAGTTACACTCATATTTTTGCCACCCAAATGCATTATTTAAAATGTTTCCACATTAAACCTCATTTGACATGTGGTTGCCCACCCCATTCATTTGTTGAGCTCTTCTTGCAAGGTTTCCACATCTTGCGGGAAAGTTATTGCCCTGCTTAGCTTAATATCGTCCGCAAGCAGGGCAAATTAAAAAAAAATAGCGCCTGAAAAAAGCGGCTCCATTCACTCCAGTATGAAAGCCCGGCTTTCACACTGGAGCGGTGCGCTGGCAGGGCATCAGAAAAAGTCCTGCCAGCTGCTTCTTTGGAGTGATGAAGGAGCGGTGAACTCAATGCTCTTCCACTGCTCATCCCCATTGAAATCAATGGGGCAGCGCTGAGATACCAGCAAAACGCCGCTCCGGCAGCATTTTGCGGGCAGATTTAGACCCTTTTTGGCCGCTAGCGGGGAGTTAAAACTAGTGCAGAATAGCGCTGCTAAGATGTCGGTAAAGCAGCGCTAAGAATAACGCTGCCTTATCGCTGATGATGGTGGCAGCACAGTGTGAAAGGGGTCTTAGGGTGTCCCATCCATGAAGAAGGAGATAAACAGCACATGGGGGCACAGTCAGCAGGACACATTAAATTGCGACTCCATGATGCACTCTCCGATCTGTTTTTGGTGTCCCTGTCCATGTGCACTGTCGATGAGCTTGCCACTCCCCCTGGCCCTGTCTTGCCCAATCACAGTCCAAGTCCAGCAAATCTTTAGGCTCTGCCTCCGCAGGGATGGATAAGCAGAGAATTAGCCGCTGTGAGTGTAATCTCTGCAAGCTTTCTTTTTCTTTACTCCCCCTCCTCTCTCCAATAGCAAACTGAGGGGGCGGGGGGGGGGGGGGGGGAATGCTGGCGAACATTACATTAATGATCTCTTCATGTTTCCTCTCTCCTCCTCCTCAGCTGATAAGCTGTTAGTGCTGGCACTAGCGAAGGCGATCTCTTCATGTTTACTTTCCTCCTCTCCTGCTGTGAGCCGATAACCAATAAGCGGGGGGAGGGTTGTGCTAGCGAAGTTAAGTTTTGTGATCTTTTTTTTCTGGAGACAGGTGGGCCCCTTACAGGTGTAATGCCTGTACCCCCCTGGTGGGGACCCTGTCCACAAGTACAAAGATTGAACTTTTTACCCCACCCTTTAGGTAATTTATGAACAAATTAAATAGGATTGATCCCAGCACAGAACCCTGAGGGACCCCACTTTCTACCCCTGACCATTCCGAGTACTCCCTTTATCACCGTCCTCTAAACTCACCCTTGTAGACAGTTTTCAATCCATGTACTCACCCTATGGTCCATGCCAATGGACCTTACTTTGTACAATAAAGGTTTATGGGGAACTGTGTCAAATGCTTTTGCAAAATCCAGATACACCACATCTACAGGCCTTATTTTAGCTAGATGGCAGCTCACTACCTCATAGAAGGTTAATAGATTGGTTTGGCAAGAACAATTCTTCATGAATCCATGCTGATTACTCCTAATGATACCGTTTTCATTACTAAAATCTTGTATATAGTCCCTTATCATCCCTTCCAAGAGCTTATATGTTATTGATGTTAGGCTAACTGGTTTGTAATTCCCAGGGATGTATTTTGGCCCTTTTTTAAATATTGGTGCTAAATTGGCTTTTCTCCAATCAGCTTATACCATTCCAGTCATTAGACTGTCAGTAAAAGTTAGGAACGATGTTCTGGCAATTACATGACTGAATTCCCTAAGGACCCTCGGGTGCAAGCCATCTGGTCCCAGTGACTTATTAATGTTAAATTTTCCAAGTCTATTTCTAATTCTGTCCTCTGTTAGCCATGAGGTTGCTTCCTGTGATCTTTCCTGGATAAACACTGCAGTTTTGGGTACTGAAGCCCCCAATTCCCTCGTGAAGACTGAGGAGAAGAATAAGAATGTTCTTTTTAGCAACTCCAAGACCAAAGACAAGACTGATGGCTGACTTAAAATGTGTCATCCTTACTTTTTTACCTGCAACAAAGGAGGGTTGGAACCCAAACACACAGATTTAATTTAGTCAATACATTCCATTGTTTTAAATAATTTCATAAGCTTTGATTTTGTCATACATTTTACATGTAGATTAAACTGTCAATGAAAAGTGACAAGATGAGCCAAACTACAGTATAACACTTCCTGGGGGTCTTACAAGGGTCATCTTTATTTCACCTTTGGTACACTTACACTTATATTGTAGTCTCCTACACCCCCAACCACCTTTTCAGTCTTACACTCCCAGGTTCAGAGAGATATCACCGAATAGATTGCATAGCCAAATCTTCCTGGTTGAGCCTGTACAGTTAAACAAATAATAATAACCATCACGCTACTATTTAAAAGTGAGATCTACGTGTATGGTAAATTAATATCAGTGAATCTCATATAAACACTAAAAAATGCAATAAAGTGCTATTATAAAGTGCTATAAGAAAATATCCTCATAAATAGGATACACGCTAACACCAATAAAAATGAAAATTAAAATGTATATATACACGTGCAAATTACAAACAAAGTGCTAAAAATTTGTCATATTACAACCAAAAATGTAAATGTATTTGTAGCACCCTCTAGTTAGGTCGGCACTAGAGTGAGGATTTTTCTGAAGGGTAGGAAAATTTAAGCAGACTTAGCTGGTGGCTAGGCCTATTTGCTTTCATTCTCTGATGGAAGTGGCTCAGGACAGGGCTGGGTGACTCGCAGGTAACATCACTGATATCTCCTTCTTCTTGCTAGAAAGTACTGGAAGGAGAAGAGGGGAGGAGAGGTAAAGCTGCATGGGGTATCTTGAGGAGCCTTGACCAATCCCCAACTTGGATTGGCAGGGGACAGGCCTCCTTAAATACCTTGGGTCAGCCCAGCTGGGGAGGAGTTGTCGCATGGAAGAGCTGCAGTGAAAGAGTGTGAAGGCTGTCGGGGCCCACGGGGAGCTCCCCAGTATGGGGGGACCCTGGGACGGAGCTCAGGTGCATCCAGGAGGAGTGAAGAGATCCTGGCAGAGAGGCACATGAGAGAGTGAAGGGGGACAGTAGGAGAGAATACTGCTGAGTCTCCAGGGAGGACAACTGGTCTCAGCCTGGAGTGCTGGTGAGTTAAGCACAGTTGGGAGGACTGGGGAGTCATGCCTGAGAGAGCTGGGAGTTGGCAGATTGAAATGGGTGCAGAACTAGAAGAGAGGACTATAGGAGGGGCAGAGGAGAGTGGTCATTGTGGCTAGGCTAGCTGGCAGGGCATGAAGAGGGCTATCTGGGATTGGTAGCTGAACAGAGGACAGCTAGCACCTGAACTATTTCTACACCACATGGGCAGTGGTCCCTGCCTGCAAAAGGCAGTTCAATGAGGGCTGGCTGAATTAGTGTCAGGCCTAACCATGCGATGCTAACTAGTCTGTAGAAGTAACAGTCTGCAGCAAGGGAACTGCTGGTGGAGTAACAGTGTGCAGCAAGTGACGTGCTGGAGGAATGAAGGATAAGAGGTCTTAGGCAAGAGTTTGTGCTGGAGAGAAGACTGCAGTGTATATAGAAGTCCCAAGCAATTTTCACTGAATATTTCTGGGCATCCCCTAATTCCCCTAAATTCAATCCCCTCAATAAAAAACAAAACAAACAAAAAACAAAGCTTATGGACTGTTCTGTGTCTCTGAGTGACTGAGATGGATGTCTGGCTGGGCAGGGTGACAGGTGAACCACTACATTCAGCAACCCCTACGGGGGCTTGGCTACATATTTTATTGGGATTTTATGTGATAGACCAACACAAAGTGACACATAATTGTGAAGTGGAAGGAAAATGATAAATGGTTGTCAACATCTTTTACAAATAAATATCTGAAAAGTGTGGCATGCATTTGTATTCAGCCCCCCTGAGTCAATGCTTTGTAGAACCACCTTTCACTGCAATTGCAGCTGTAAGTATTTTTGGGTATGTCGCCACCAGCTTTGTACATCTAAAAAGTGAAATTTTTGCCTATTCTTCTTTGAAAAATAGTTCAAGCTCTGTTAGATTGGATAGAGAGCGTCTGTAAACAGCAATTTTCAAGTCTTGCTACAGATTCACAATTGGGATTCAGGCCTGGACTTTGACTGCGCCATTCTAACACATGAATATGCTTCGATCTAAAACATTCCATTGTAGCTCTTGCTGTATGTTGAGAATCATTGTCCTGCTGGAAGGTGAACCTCCACCCCAGTCTCAAGTCTTTTGCAGACTCTATATGTGATTGGAATTTCGGCCCGCAAAAGACTGATGAGAGTTTTTCGTCAGGAAAATGCGACCGTGTGTATGCTCCATCGATCTTTTGCTGGCGGAATTCCAGCCAGCAAAAGACTGAGAGCATGCTCTCAATTTTTCAGTCTGGAAAAGTTCGGAAAATGCGATCGTCTGTGGCAATTCCGACGTGCAAAATTCCTTAGCATGCTCGGAAACAAGTTGACGCATGCTCAGAGGCATTGAACTTCATTTTGTTGGCTCATCGTTGTGTTGTATGTCACCACGTTCTTGAAGGTCGTAATTTCAGCAAACTTTTGCATGACCCTGTGTATGAAAGGCAAACTTGAGCGGAATCCCATTATCAGAGAAGTACTTACCGAGGCCAAGATGCAGAGAGTGGTTCACCCTTGCGACTAAGCGCAGTTCGCCCCCTGGAGGTGGTACAGGGAGCGAATGGCACAAAGAGGCACAGGCTACCCAGATGGCAGGAGGAATCTTGCATGAAGGTCCAGTAGAGGTGAGCACCTGTGCAGGGACTAGCAGGATGGCAGATGCGGCAGACAGGAAATCTCAAACCAGGCTGAGGGTCAGACACTGACAGTCTTTGATGCAAACACAGGCAGAGATGTAGTGTCTTTGAGAGACACAAGTCCGGGTCACAGGCCGAGGGTCAGGGCAGGAGACAAGTGGCAGGTCCAGGTCACAGGCAGAGGGTCAAACACTAGAGAGAAGCGGAGTCTATATAAACAAAGCCAAGGGTCAAGGTCCAGGAGATAAGCAGCAGCATCAAGAACAATCCGGGTCACAACGGGTAATCAGATGCAAGGAACAGGATCAACGTAGCAGTAGCTGAAGACAAACCAGCAATTAGTCTGTGCACCAGAACAGCTTTTATAGGCCGCCAGGGGGATGCTAAGCATGCGCCAATGCGCACAGGCGTGCGCCGGAGCGTGTATGCGCATGTTTCAAAGCGCTGTTTCACCCGCATGCGTGCAGGAACGTGGCTAAAGTGCTAGAAGGTCTATTCCCCTGACACCCGTCGAAAAAGCCACCATATCTTTTTCCGTCGAGAAATACATTTGTGTGTACACAGCATTAAAGGTTTTCTTCTAAGATTGCCCTGTATTTGGCTCCATTCCAACTTCCCATCAACTCTGACCAGCTTTCCTGTCCCTGCTGAAGAAAAGCATCCCTACAACATGATGCTGCCACCACCATGTTTCACGTTGTGGATGGTGTGTTCAGGGTGATGTGGAAGCTACAAAGTTACATTTTGGTCTCATCTGCCCATAGCACCTTCTTCCACATGTTTGTTGTGTCCCCCACAGGGCTTCTCGCAAATTGCAAATGGGACTTCTTATGGCTTTCCTTCAGCGATGGTTTTCTTCTTGCCACCCTTCAATAAAGGCTAGATTTGTGGAGTGCATGAATTATGCCACGTGCACACGACTGGACTTTCTGTTAGAATAAATTCTGACGGTCTTTCTGACGGAGTTCTGACCAAAGGAACTTACCTACACACAATCACACCAAAGTCTGTTCATTTTGAACACGATGACATACGACGGGACTAGAAAAGGAAGTTCAATAGCCAGTAGCCAATAGTTGCCCGTGCGTCGTATTTGGTCTGTCGGAATAGCATACAAACGAACGGTTTTCCCAATAGGAATTGACTCCATCGGAAAGATTTAAAACATGTTCCATTTCTAGGTCCATCAGAATTTTTGAAGACAAAAGTCCAATGAAGCCCACACACGATCGGAATATCCGATGAAAAGATTCTGTTGGACCTTTCCTGCCGGAAAGTCCGGTCGTGTGTACGCGGCATTATAGTTGTCCTTTGGACAGATTCTCCCACCTGAGCTGTGAATCTCTGCAGCTCCTTCAGAGTTACCATGGCCCTCTTGGCTGCTTCTCTGATTAATGCTGTCCTTGCCCGGCCTGTCAGTTTAGGTGTACAGCCATGTCTTGGTAGGTTTGCAGTTGTGCCCTAATCTTTTGGGATGAGAGATTGAACAGTACTCCGTGAGATGTCCAAAGCTTGAGATATTTTGTTATAACCTAACCCTACATTACAACTTCTCCACAACGTTATCCCTGACCTGTCTGGTGTGTTCCTTGGCCTTCAAGATGCTGTTTGTTTACTAAGGTTCTATAACAAACCTCTGAGGGCTTCATAGAACAGCTGTATTTATACTGAGATTCAATTACACACAGGTGGACTTCGTTTACATATTAGGTGACTTCTGAAGGCAATTGGTTCCACTAGATTTTAGTTAGGGGTATCAGAGAAAAGGGGGCTGAATACAAATGCGCATCACACTTTTCAAATATTTATTTGTAAAAAAATTGAAAACCATTTATCATTTTCCTTCCACTTCACAATTATGTACCACTTTGTGTTGGTCTATCACATACAATCTGAATAAAATACATTTACATTTTTGGTTGTAACATGACAAAATTGTGGAAAATTTCAAGGGGTATGAATAGTTTTTCAAGGCACTGTACATGTGCTCAGCACTCTCAATTATTCCTGTGGAGAGTAACTGTTTCTTAAAGCTCCTGCTAGCATGCTCCGTTGGATTAAAAATGCAAAGTGCATGTGCAGGTCCTGCCAGGAAGATTTTGACAAACCATTGAGCAATATAGTTAGGGATAGGTAAATACAAAGGCTGGGAGAGGCGTCTAGGAACAGGGCTAACTTCAATGTAAATGTATCTGTAGTTACAATTCAAATATTTATTTAAAAAAGAAAATTGTTGCTGCAACTTCCCAAGCACCCTTGGTAGTGTAAGGCCCCTTTCACACTAGGGCGGTGCGGGCGTCGGCGGTCTGCGGGCGCTAGCGGGGTGGTTTTAACCCCCGCTAGCGGCCGAAAAAGGGTTAAAACCGCCCGCAAAGCGCCGCTGCAGCGGCGCTTTGCCGGCGGTATTGCCACGCTGTCCCATTGATTTCAATGGGTAGGAGCGGTTTAGGAGCGGTGAATACACCGCTCCTTCACCGCTCCAAAGATGCGGCTAGCAGGACTTTTTTAACTGTCCTGCCAGCGCACCGCTCCAGTGTGAAAGCCCTCCGGCTTTCACACTGGAGTGAAAGGGGCCGGTTTTTTTCAGGCGCTACACAGGCGCTATTTTTAGCGCTGTAACGCCTGAATACCGCCCCAGTGTGAAAGCAGCCTAAAAATGTATCCTAACCTGTCACTGTCACTTTTACTAGACAGCATAGACTGAATGTAAGTCTGAAGAAAACCATAAAAAGGCACAGGAGATGAAAAATTGAATGTATAAATGGAAATACTATCATTACATATATTAAGTACAAACAGATATTGTAACAATGTTTTCCACATGTTCCAAAATGTTTTCAGGTCTGTAGAATAATTGGTTCTTTATGGAGGGAACCACATGACAGAAGAAGGCAAACAGTACCTCATGCTGTACAACAAAACCTGCAAAGGGAAAAGAAATGCACACAGATAACTAAAACTCATTATTGATAACAAAAAAAAGTAAAAAATGGACATCAAAGACAGTTGCTGCAAAATGTCTATCTGTATACCTGTTTCAAAAAATATTGAGGCTAACAGAGGCTAACAATGTTTGCCTACTTTTCATAGCCACATGTCAAAGCTATCCAGATGTTTAGTGATATGTAAATCTGTACAGGTTCGATTCGCCAAAAGTTTTGGAAAATCTTGCTCAGTACTCAGCATAGAAATATTATTTAAGTCTATGGTGGCTGAACCTGTAGTGGTAATAGGAAAATAAACAAAAAAGGCACAGTAAGCTGGGCAACACCATGGAGGGACATGTACCCGTAGAAAAAAAAGATACTGTACAGAGGGGGGTCTTTCATGATGCTTTGAGGGAAATATATATAGATTGAGTTATGGTTGGCAGTGCTGTCATGTTGTTGATTATAATTATAATCGATATGACTGTAATAGGATAATTTCAGTGTAGGCTTGATAAGGTATAATCTCTGCACCATTTATTGAACTATAACTGCTATCATTAGTAATGTTGTTTGTTACACTAAAGAGTATAATCCATTTGACAACAATGGACATAAAAATAACTATAAATTTCATCCAGAGCTGAAAGTGTGCCACACTTTTAAAATTGTTTATATTCACCCACTCTTTCTTTCTATAAGCCACATTAAACTCCTTATGTCCAGTTGGTGTAACTAAATTGGTGAATGGCATTCTTACTAGTCTAGAGCAGGTGAATGTTCATGCTGGTAGGTGGTCATCATTTCTCATGATTGTTGTGGACCTAATTCACTGCACATTGTGACTGGCGATTGATGTACAAGGAGAGATTTTTTTTTTTTTCTTTTAAAAAAAGGACTTGCCAAAAATAGTGTTTTGTGTTTATTTTATTTGACTTTTCTAGGTGAATGAACTCTATACTCATTCACATGGGGGATGCTGGGAGGGGCCCTAAGGCTTTCAGTTTCTAATATGTCACCCCAACACAGGGTTGTGGGGAAGAGGCCCTTGTCTTCATCAGAGTACCCCCCATGTTGAGGGCGTGTGGCCTGGTAAGGTTCCAGAGGGGGGCACATGCTTATTCCCCCCACCCCCCCCTTTCCTGGCCTGGCAGGCTGCATGCTCAAATAAGTGTCTGATATGAATTTTGGGGGGCTTTACTCCATTATTTTTGGCATGAGGACCCCCAATCCATACCAGACCAAAATAAAAGATTCTGTGGACTTTACTGGTACACATGAGATGACACAGATTACATAAAATACATATTCCAATTTATTATTTAAAAAAAAAATCTTAAAAGATTTGTTGTTATGCGATTAACAATATCTTCTCACAGTTTTTAACCCCCCTGGCGGTATTCCCGAGTCTGGCTCGGGGTGGAGATTTTATACCAAAAGCGGTATCCCCGAGCCAGACTCGGGACCACATCGCTGAATGCAGGGAGATGTTACTTACCTTCTACCCTGGATCCAGCGATATCCCACCACTGTACGAGCGAGCCGTGCTCCGCTCGATCTATCACGGAGGCGAGCTCCGTTCCCTGCGAGCGTTGCGACGCGCGGGGACGGAGAACGGCGGCAAATTCAAATTCAAAAAGTGAAACACACACATTACATACAGTATAATGTAATCTTACAGATTACATTGCTGTATGTAATAATTTCACATCCCCTTTGTCCCTAGTGTTCTGCCCAGTGCCCTGCGTGTAGTTTTATATTATAAAAACTGTTCTTTATGCCAGGAAACTGGAGGTTGTCCATAGCAACAAAACTGTCCCTTTACATCAAAAATGATTTTAGACCAGCTAGAAAACAGCGATAATAAATTAGAATTGATCTGATTTGTCGGGAGATCTGTCATCAAACACTGAAATGTAATGACAGTGACAATTCTGCAACTGAGAAAATTTCAGTGTTTTTGATTTGATTACATTATTGAATAATTCTTATTATTGTTATATTATTATTTGGTATAATTATTTATAGTTATTTATTATATTATAATTTATGATTTCATTTTTCAAACTTTATCATACCCGGGATGTCTGCTAGACAGATTTAACCTCCCTGGCAGTATGATTATTTCAGATTTTAGGTGTTGAAAATGGTACAATTATTTTGCATGAAAATTTGGCATATTGTAGTCCTGTAATTCTTAGAAATAACTCACTTAAATCTGTCCAAACCAGAGTCTAGTAGACATCCCGGGTATGATAAAGTTTGAAAAATTTAATCATAAATTATAATTTTTGATGTAAAGGGACAGTTTTGTTGCTATGGACAATCTCCAGTTTCCAGGCATAAAGAACAGTTTTTATAATTTAAAACTGCGTGCAGTACACTGAGCAGACCACTAGGGAAAAGGGATGTGAAATTATTACATACAGCAATGTAATCTGTAAGATGTATACTGTGTGTTTCACTTATTGAATTTGGCGCCGATCTCTGTCCCCGTGCGTCGCAACGCTAGCAGGGAATGGAGATCGGCTCCGTGATGAATCGAGCGGAGGACGCACCGCTCGTACAGCGGGGGGACATCGCTGGATCCAGGGGAGAAGGTAAGTAAACCTCCTCCTGCATTCAGTGATGCGGTCCGGCTTTTGGTATAAAACGTCCACCCCGAGCCAGACTCGGGAATTCCGCCAGGGGGGTTAAGTGAGTTATTCCTAAGAATTACAGGCCTGCAATATACAACGCCAAATTTTCATGCAAAATAATTGTACCGCTTTCAGCACCTAAAATCTGAAATAATCATACCGCCAGGGAGGTTAATGAAGTATGGTTACAAAACTACAATATATGCACATATTGTATAACCTATGCTTTTTTAGATCCCCAAGGTGTTTCTCATATTAAGCTTCCTCAGGACCATCTCAGGATCTAAAGGAGAGATATTGAACCTAACTAAATAGAAAACAACTTATTAACCATAAAAATATACACAGCAGAAGAGGCCCGCTGGCAGCATGCACGTGCTTCCTGCAGGTAGAAGTGCAGGTTCACACACACACACACACACACACATGCACGCACGCTCTCTGGCACAGAGCTGCTACCCTGTAGCAATAAAACTGCTATAGGGCAGTCAGCAAGTGGTTAAACAGCTTGCTGCTGACTAATTTTATGTTGTTATGTCATCTGCAGGCTCATAATTTATACAGTAAAACAACTTTCTGTATTCTTTTTCTCTAGTATATGTAGGCTTATTTTCACTCATTAAAAATGTCCTACTGCTGGCCAGTTTACATTGCTGTATAATCTTTGTCTCTTAATTCCTAGCGAGAGGTTGATGGAAATTGGTTAGTGGCATGACCGTTTTGCATCAGTGAGAACAGGGACATTCACAGAAAACTGCCAGCTAATTCCCATTCACCCCCAAAGTGGGTTGAATACTGTTTCATGATAGAACATGGGTTGCTGCTAAAGCTACCTGGGCAAAAAAAGCCTTTTTCATACTGAAATAAATCAGATTGGTGTACTGTTGCTATATGAAAGCCAAGCTAATTGTAAAGGTTGTAAAGGAAAAAAATCTATTCCACAACCAAACATGTGCTGCCACTATATACTGTAACTGAGACTGTTCCATAACACTACATACCCACTCTAATTGTATAGTATTTTAAAGATTGTTTTTTTATTTTGTTTTTTCTATGGGTACATGTCCCACATGGCAGTGCCTAGCATTCAATGCTTTTTTTTTTTTTTTTTAAAGCAGTTTGCCTATTAGTCCTAAAAAATTACCAGAATCTAACAAGATTTGCCCACACTTAGGCTTTATTGAGATTCATCTCTGAGTTCAGGTTCACAAAAATTCAGGCAAGCATGAACCCTTGGCAGATGTAGAAGAGATACTCCAGACAGCCACACACCTTGTTCCACTTTTAGTGCTTCATGTGACAAACAAAACAAGTACAAAAACTGAACCCTTGGCAAATCATTCCTGGGTAAAATTGATCTCAGAAGCATCTTAAACTGATGTAAAAAGCAAGCTCCATTTGCCTATTAGCACAAGTGCCAGCAGTGTGCAGAACCAAAATAAAGACTATGAACTTTAGGAAAGTAACATTTAAATAATTCAGAAACACAATCTTGCAGATTGAGAGTGGCTACTTAAAAAAAAGGGGGTATTGGGAATACAAATAATTTAAGCAAATATGGTAAACAGTACACGTCGTATAGTAACAAAATATTAATGAAAAAAAAAAAGATAAACTTTATGACTGAAAAATAAAGCTTTATTTATGGTACAGAAAGCATCAAATTCCTAATTCCGATACATGATAATTTGAGGCACTTGCAATCAGGCAAAAGGTAAGAAAGGTTCTCGTAGATATACAGTAAATATTCAAACAATTGGTGGTAGGTTGGCTGATCCAAAAAGCTGATTGAAAGTGGTAAAATTGGTTACATTATTGCTTTGTGTATAGCCAGCATAAAATTAAAGCATAATGAAATTGCATCCATAACATATAAAGAATACAGTAAAAAGTAGAAACTAGAAATTAAGCTTTCAAAGATTCAAATTGAAAATAAATTACTTATGCTGTTCAATTTATTTCTGGAATATTTGACATGTATATACACTCTAAAGAGAAAAAAAAATCTGGTTTTGTAAGACGTCTTACACATAACTGTAAAAATACTATTTTAGAAGATAAAGAAAAAGCTAAAAACTTACGGTTAATACATATTTTCCAACTATCCCTTTGTTTTCTCAGAATTTCTTGTAATTAGATCAGTTCCACAAGACTAATGTATAGCTGATGTTGTACCACTATTTAAAAAGGGTAAAGAGTAAGTGGCATATCGCATGAGTGATCTTGTCATTTGCAACAGCTCAAATGCAACAGGATCGCTAGGCTGCTTACTCACTCCTATGGAGTCACTCCCTTGCTGGCAACCTAGTGAGATGTTGCTCTATAGCTGTAAGAGTCTGCAGTTCTGGGCCAGCAGGAAAACAGTGGGGAAGTTGGGGAAGTTGTTGCTGACAGATTCTGCCAGTGTGACATTGGCACTAACTATATACCAAAAAGTCTAACTTATGTTGTTTAAAAATAATTAAAAAAAAAATATAGGGGGTGATATGCAAAAATGTACTGTGCAGAACTAGCAATAGAAATTGGCGTGGGTTTATAAAACATAGGTTGTTTCTGTAGTAGAAGTAGTAGTAGTAGAGTCCACCCACCCGCCATGCTGAGATGCAAGCAAATGTTCCTTTCCCCCCCAAATCCCAATTAAGCTTTTGTGCTGCTTTCATAGTCTATTTTATATTATTCTACAGTGTATACACGATTTTTGCCACTATGACCCTGTTTTGCATTGATTCTAATTTTGCACTTGTTTAGTAAACTACAGATTTCAGTTATCCCTGTCCGAACATTTGGCTGATTACCCATCCTTTTAAATGTTTACCTACCATGATCTGTTTTTTTTTTTTAAAGAGATGAGTTCAGATCAGGATGTTGGACATGCAACTGATGTATTATATTTGGATTCTGGTACAGTAAAGCATTTTATAGTCTTCATCATAATAGCCTGGTACAGAATTTAAAATGTATCTCCAGCAAAACCGTGTATTTTTTTCGATAGAGTTGGGAAGGTTTAGAAACTGTAAGGTTTTACTGCTATCTGACATGTCATTAGAGAGATTTCCCACCACTTCCTGTCTGCAGGAAGGGTAAATCACCAACAGCAACACAGAGGAAAATTAAAAATGCTTTTCATTTTTTATTAGAGTAGGAAATGCTGCCAGGTTTTTATTACTATTACGGTCACTATTACAGATTTCTCAATTTTCCTGTGTGGAGAAACAGGGATTGAGGGGAAATCTCTTTAGGATGCATGAATTAGGAGAGGATGCTTGTACATACCCTGTTTCCCCAAAAATAAGACCTAGCGTGATTGTCGGTGATGGACTGCAATATAAGCCCTACCCCCCAAATAAGCCCTACCCTGAAAATAAGACCTACAATGACTTTAACTAGGGTTTATTTGGGGGCTAGGGCTTATATTGCAGCCATCACCGACAATCATGCTAGGTCTTATTTTCTGGGGAAACAGGGTAAGTAATGTACTAGTTAAAAGACACTGGGGCAGATTTACTAAAACCGGAGCGTGAAAAATCTAGTGCAGCTCTACATAGAAACCAATCAGCTTCCAGGTTTTATCGTCAAAGCTTAATTGAAGAAGCTGAAGTTAGAAGCTGATTGGCTACCATGCACAGCTGCACCAGATTCTGAGTGCTCCAGCTTTAGTAAATCAATCAAGTATAGTTTTAAACAGGGCATTTTCACAATGAGCAACAGTTAGCAGAATAATACAACAAAGATCACTGGATGATATAGATGGTAATGTTGCCATTTTTACTAATATCAGTTATGGAACTATTGGGAGTTTTGTTTTGCCTTCCTATGGACCAAATCCGCCAAATACAGCCATTTAAGTCTCTTTTGTGACTTGTGACCAATTTATGAATTCTTTCGTTTACACAAAGTGGACACTTCCTTACATAATTTTGCATTTGGATACTTCAGCAAATATTAAGCATAAGGATTTGAAAATTGCGTTTGTTTTTATTACGTTTTATATTAAAATGCTATAATCGTTTTTGGGGTTAAGCAGGTGTGGTCCTTAATGGATGTTTCTTTATTGTACCTAATTCAGCTAGCTGTTTTATTTAAATGTGACACGCCTGCTGTAGACATAAAGAATAAAAAGTAACATTTCATAGTATACCAATCACAGCTCTCTGGTACAGTGCGTTGCGGCTATGCACGTCAATGCACATTAGCGCATTTGAGTGAGATGCTGTAGAAAATTGCATGTTGACACACATGCATTAACACAAAGTCAGGGTGCCAAGATATAAATGGGCATTTAGAGAATTCCTTGTCAATTTAAAATAATATCAGACAGTAAAAATACAATATTTTAACTATTTTTTTTTAGCATTCTAATATGTTAAATAAGAAGTTTTTGTTGCTGTGTGCAAAAATAATTTAAATACAACAGCAAGAAGAACAATTATTCTTTTTTTGGGGGAAAACACCAATCCACATGGCCTTAAGTTCAATTACTAAACACTGCCTGGAGGTGTCTGTCAACTAATTATAGAAAACAAAAGATGCATCCTCTTCTTGCATTTCTGATGAATATTGTCTTCCCTCAATAGCTCATTATATAATTAAGTCTGATTGTTGTTAGTATGTTCAATAACTGCTTGTTAGAAGGGGGTAGGTGCCCAATGAACCACTCCTGCCTGAAGCTAGAAGTACAGAGGGTGTTCATAATTAAGTCTGCAATTAATTTTAGCAAGTCATGTGTACAGATGTCTATATTATAGGTTCATTTTCAAGGTCAAAGGGCACAGTTAGTGCAAAAATAAGCTAAGCCCATTTGACCTTGGAGTCATTTTGTGTAATGAAATAAAACAATTTAAATGAATTACTAAAATAAAAAAGAAATACTATTTAAACATTTGTAATGTATATGTCCATCATGGAAACAATTTACCATTTTATTTTAATTTGTCCTTTTTTTTTTTTTTATAATGGTTCAAAGCAAATATCCTGATAAATAAATAAACATGAATATGTTTCTTATTTGATGCAAGCCAATCATAGTCAATATAAAACAAAATGTTTTACTTACCAACAAGCATGAAAAATGAAATCTTACTTTCAGAGATTACAATTCACATTGCTATTTAAGGTTTACAATAACTCTAGCCGTACATCCAGCTCCTTTAATATGTGCCGTAATTAATTTCTCTAAATTCTGCAAATGCATAAATGAGATGAAAATCAGATTACTTTTCACATGCATTTTAAAAGCCTTGGTAAATAACATATTAGAGCAGTACATAATACACTTCTTGCATCCGCCTTCCTAGGATGTGCACTGGAGAGATTGTTATGTAAAACGGTGACATTAGGAAGAAGGTATTCTGTAACTATAAGGCAAAATCATTCCACACTACTCACTGTGATTGTTGGTTTGCAGCGACTATGTTTTACTGTCTAGACTTAGGAACAGCAGCAATCCCTTCTGCTCGCCTCGTTGTTTTCTTTTTTTTCCTTTTTTTTTTTCCCTTCCCTCCATTGCATTCTGCCAGCAGTGATGGAACTGTCATGCTTTGCTGGCCACAGGCTCTTAATCAGACGCATGTTCTCTGTAGTCTAATCTTACTCTTTTCATATTGAGATTCTGTAGATATCCACCAGCTATACAATATCTTGTAAGCAATCTAATATAATTATTTTTCTCGGTTCACTAAATGTGCCTGTTTTTCCTGTGGCATTTCTTTGGAATATTCATACAGGCTCCAGATCATTTAAAAAAAAAGAGAGAGAAAAAAAAAAAAAAAAACTAGCAAAGCTCACCTGATCATTGACGGAAGGAAAATGGGTATTTAAACAGATTAAATAGCAATGCAGTGATCCATCTATTCAAACTGCATTGGGCATCCAGATCATATATTATGATGTTTGGTCATACACAGTTATTTATTTATTTTAACAACAGTATACACCCAAACACAAAACACACCATTTTTAATGGCTTTCTCTTTGAAGCAGTTGTATCTGCAAGACTAATGTATATACTGTGCCTGAAAGTACGCTATTAAATCTGTATTTGTATGCTAATAATAATTAAACAAACCCATAATTGTTTTCGGTCAGCATTATATTACTTTTTTTTTAAGTTTATGTTTTTAAACTGATGCTTTCTATTTCTATACAATCTCTATATTATAAATAATTAACCTAGGGTGCCAAATGATTCTGTCACAGAATATTATAGCTTTTGTAAAGAGAGATCACAACAGATGTTTTCTGTCAGACTGTCTCATTCTAATTGAGTATGAAGCCATCTGAAGAGAGCAGACAAGGGAAGGGGGTAAGAGATTTGGCACTAGCTATTGAGCTCTGTAAACAGTTTTTTTTTTCAACAGCACATCTTAGAAAATACATCTATATGCTCTATGTGGAAAAAAGTCTAAAGGTCCATCTGCTAGCTGGAAATGTAAAAATAAAATATTCATATGAAATTTTTCATGTTTTCCTAGATAAAAAAAAAAATATTTTTTTTACTCCTGAACATTATTACAAAAATATATTTAAATACTACTAAGTGTGCATTGTACCAATAGATGGATAGTAGTTAAAGGGCACATGGATTTTTTCATTCAACCTACTACAGCATTGTCTATACAGGAAAAACGGAAAATAAAGCTCTAGTAAAAAGGAACTAGAAGGTTTTTCTCTAAAGCAATCCTTATAAATGAATACATATAGCAAGGTCTCTGGCCTTGTCCAGTCTAATGAGAATTTTTAGGGTCAAAGATAGCTGACATGTGGTGGGTTGTGAGGCATAGTGGGTGCAAGGTAGATAAAGTTATTGGGCGCCAGACACTTCTTGGATGTAAAAGAGGTTTTGTCTCTTTTTTACAGTCCTTTTCATATTTTGAGAGGGAAAGAGGGTTAGGGTCAAGACACCCTTAAGCAGTTGCTATTTAAATTGGCAGACTCCGAGACTTCAATAGAAGGACAGCCGTACAGGGAAAGGCCCCCAGCAAGGTGCCACATCTGTACATGCGGGATTGCTGTCTCCTATGGCAACTCTCTTTAACAGTTCTTAACACAAATCGTTACAGTCCTCTTTGCTTCACTACAAATTCTACTTTTAGTACTTCAGCCCTTTGAGCTCCTGGTCCTGATTTACACCATTGCTCACTAAAGCATGGTGCACGCGACAAGTTTTTTTTTTTCATTCAACCCAAAAAAAAAAACTGACAGCTCTGGTTGGAGCCACTGTACTCACTATGATAAGTTAATACAGCGATCACCTCCGCTGAGCTGTTGTGTCCTGACAGGGGGATGTCCCCCCCCCCCCCCCCCCCCTCCACCAGAACACTCTGAGCAGCACTCTCTGCCTTTGGCTAAGAGCGCTGAACGGGAGTCAGTCAGCTGTTGGTTTTTCCAGCATGCTCACCTGACAGACCAACATAAACACGGACCGAATGTTGGACAGGTCATTTTAAATGGCCAGTGTCTCCCAACATTCGGCCCATGTGTATGGAGCTTTAAGCTTAACCTCCCTGGCAGTATTCCCGAGTCTGGCTCGGGGTGGAATTTCAGTATCATTGGCAGTAACCCCAAGCCAGACTCGGGGCTGCATCGCAGGATCCAGGGAAAGTCCCCTGGATCCTGCGATGTCTCCCCACTGTGTGTGCGAGCTGTCTCCTCGCTCGATTCACACAGTGCCGAGTGCCGCTGAGCTCCGTTCCCTGCGAGGTTGCGAAGCACGGGAGCGGAGATCGGCGCCAAATTCAAAAAAGTAAAATTACAGTACACTGTAATCTTACAGATTACAGTACTGTATAAAAAAATTACACATCCCTTTTGTCCCTAGTGGTCTGTTAAGTGCCCTGCATGCACTTTTATAATATAAATACTGCTTTTTCTGCCTCGAATTTGGAGATTGTCCATAGCAACCAAAAAGTGTCCCTTTATGTCAAAAGTGGTTTTAGACCACATAGAAAACAGCAATAATAAATTAGAATTACTTGCAGAATTGAGCGATAGCGACTTGTGGGGAAATTCGTCATCAAACACTAAATCTAATGACAGCGACAATTCTGAAACTGAGCAAATTTCAGTGTTTTTGATTTGATTATATTATTGAATAATTTGTATAATTATTATATTATTATTTGTTATAATTATTTATAGTTATTATATTATAATTTATGATTTTGCGTTTCAAACTTTATCATACCCAGGATGTCTACTAGACTCGTTTGGACAGATTTAATTGCAGGCCTACAATATAAGACGCCAAATTTCCAGGCAAAATAATTGTACCACTTTCAGCACTTAAAATCTGAAATAATCATACCGCCAGGGAGGTTAAATTACACTTGCAGTTAAGCCATGTTTTTACAGCCCTACCAAATGCTCCTATTCAAGCTGCAAAGGCAGCAGACAGGGCAGAGGACAGACGCATACACAAAAATCTCCCATGTTGTGTATAACAGGCAGTACCACCTGCCAAACACCACCTATTCAACTGAATGGGTCCTCAACACTACCACTCCACAACTTCTGGAAATAATGTGGTTGCAGCATGGTGGTGCAGGTTCTTAGGAGTTAAAAGAGGCAGTAAGGAGACACGTCTGATCACTGTCTGTCTGTCAAATACCTCTGAAAAGTGATCCACTGCGTATAAATGAGCCATTCTTTACATAATGTGCACCCAAAGCAGTCAATAACTAAAAAAAAATTAAGAAATAGCTATAAGGATGGGGGCAGAATGTGGTTAAAAATTAAGCTTTGTTGTCAATTAAGAAAATATAAGCAAACCACAAACCATGTTTTTCAATACTCCATATTACACCTCCCAGGATAACACACCATATCTTTAAAGAGTATGTGCAGTCAGAATTATTTTCTTAAATGGAGAAAAGTGAGAAAGGATTAGAGTATTGTCAGGTTTTTACTGATGGGTCGTACACTTTAAATAGAACTATATTCCCTACACATTCTTATGTGAAGAAGATGAGAATGTTACTTCTAAAAAGCCTCCTAAAGTCGATCTCTGGACATTTCTGTTCCACCTATCATCCTATCTATCAAAGCTCATTCCACCCTAATTTATTTTCCTTTTAAATATTCTAAAAAGTTCTACTCAACTAACCTGCTGTAGCGGGACTTCTTTTGGATGAGAAGACCAGTGATCCACTGCTGCAGTCTAGTCCTGCTGCCACCCAGTCTTATTTCTGCCCCTCAAGGTGATATTACCAAGCTGCCAATGGAATCTTCAGAACCTGTGAAAACTCCACTTGCAATAAAAGTTCAGCAAGACACATGATATGACCATCTCAAACACCCCATATTAAAGCATTTATTGCATATACTGCCACACCAAGGGATCACTTGAGGCTGTATGTCACAGTCTGTATAAAAAAAAGCCCTTTACTATTTCTCTTTAGAATCTGAATGTAGGAACGCCATACTGATACCAGACTGTATCTTAAAGTGAACCTCTAGGCAAGACTTTATAGATATGTATTCTTAATCTTAACAAGCTGTAAGTGTGCTTCCAAAGATGATATCAATGACCTCTGTAGCTGTAGCCACTTTGGAGCCATGTAATCACAGCAGAATCACTAAAGTAATTTGTGTCCTTGTCATGCTCATCTTACTCTTCCCAGAGCAACTACTCTGCCTTTATATAAAAACATTAGAAGGCTGGAAGGCTGCTGAATCACTGCTGTGAGGGGGAAGCAGAATGAGTGGAGCTGCTCAGAGAATGACTTGAGTGACTTCAGTGCTTCTGCTGTGAACTTTGAGGATGAATAGCTCTACAGTGCCTGCATATACAGAAGTCAGTGACTGCTTGCTTGTATTAAATTTCATTTGCTGCTTGTTGAGCGTATATAAATACCTAAATGCCTACAGCCTCACTATAAGTTAAGCCTAAAGTAGAACTGTGGCCAGACTACTGAGATGTAAATATTTATAGTAATTTGAAAAAAGTACAGCTGAGGGAAATTTACTTTTTACATGTTCAACTTACCAATTGCCCAACTCTAGTCATCAGGTAGATACCAGACACATCTTTATTACGAGTAGTGAAGAGCTGGGACACATTGGAGTTGATTTACTAAAATTTGAGAGTGCAAAATCTGGTGCAGCTGTGCATGGTAGGCAATACGCTTCTAACTTCAGCTTGTTCAATTAAGCTTTGACAATAAAACATAGAAGCAGAGCTGCACCCGATTTTACACTCTCCAGTTTTGGTAAATCAACCCCATTATCCCTTTGGAAGAAGACATATATAGGATTTATATTATTATGTTTTTCTGTGTCACAATCCTAATTTTATTCAGTGTCATATGATGTTTGTTGTTAGACTGTAAAACATGGAAATTAATATAGTTAGAAAAATTGCAATTGAGAGAGTACCCACTGGAAATTCATAGAAAACCTCAACACCCCTTAGCATACCCCTAGGACCCTTTAATTGGTTATGCCATTTCTGTAAACAAGCTCTTCAGGGACAAGAAAAGATGGCTCCATCTGGAGCTCAGTAGTTATTATTTAGAAGAGAGCCAGTAACTCTGTCAGATCAAACTTAATCTGAAGAGAAATGCACTCTGCACAAGAACCAAAGACCAGACACATATTCCTAATTATTTTTTCATTTTTGTGCATCATGTTTATGTTATTGTTGCTACTGCCTCTTATTCTTTTTCTGTAAATATTTCCCTACATTTTTTTTCTTTATTTTCATTACGGGCTCATTCACACTATAGTAGGGAGCTGGATTTTTCTGTAGATGCAGCTCTCTGCAAGGGCACAGAGAATGAGGAAAATGTTATGCTTACCTAATGGTAATTTTCCTTTCCTGATGCAAGCATGGCAGCATATACGTTATACTATAAGAGTAGGTCTTCTCCCTACCCGCAGCATTCTCGTAACTTAGTATCACTGCAAAACCCCCCTTTTTTTGTTTCGGGAGGGGCCTATATGCTGCCATGCTTGCATCAGGATAGGAAAATTACCGTTAGGTAAGTATAACATTTTCCTCATTCCTGACACAGCATGACAGCATATACGTATGGGATGTACCAACTCACCAGACAAGGGTGGGTACCACTAAAGTGTTTAAGTTGAGTCCCCACTAATGACTGAGATGTATTGTAGTTAAGGCTGCTGGGTCCACAAGATTGCACCCCCTGTGTGTTGACTATATACCAGGTCATAGTTTACATATTAACTCTGAGTTCCATCCATGGATGCGCAATCAGTTTGGAAGAGTGGTCTCTGCCCTTATCTGATAGATTTGTCCTAGCCATCTAAGCCCTTTGACTGACTTGATTTGCACCCCTGCGATTGTCTTCGTTGGACAGTGCTGGTCCTCTGATGTCATTAACCTGACGAGCCTATCCTTTGGCTCCTTGAAGAAGGGCCAATTCTATGTCTCACATCAACCTTGAATCTATTTTCAATGTTTGTGGTACTTCATACACTTTATTTTGGATATGCCAGAAGGACAATGTTCTAACCCAGGTTTCAGAAAGATACCAACCTTTGTATAGTGTTGAGGAAGAGAATAGAGCCATTTTGCCTGATAATTTCAGCAAAGGTAGTTTATAGCTCGACACTTGGATGTCTAAGATCCTTCTAGACCAGGGGCCTCAAACTGGCGGCCCTCCAGCTGTTGCAAAACTACAAGTCCCATGATGCATTGCAAGGCTGACAGTTACAAGCATGACTCCCACGGGCAGAGGCATGATGGGACTTGTAGTTTCGCAACAGCTGGAGGGCCGCCAGTTTGAGACCCCTGTTCTAGACCTATTAGCCATTCAAAATACTTATTCTGTGTTAATGACCATATTGAGGATGTCTTATCCCTCTGAAGTGAGAGTGAGACAATGGGGGTTATTTACGAAAGGCAAATCCACTTTGCACTGCAAGTGCACTTGAAAGTGCACTTGGAAGTGCAGTCGCTATAAATCTAAGGGGTAGATCTGAAATGAGTGGAAGCTCTGTTGATTTTATCATCCAATCATGCGGAAGCTAAAATGCTGTTTTTATTTTCCTTGCATGTCCCCCTCGGATCTACAGCGACTTTACTTCCAAGTGCACTTTCAAGTGCACTTGAAGTGCAAAGTGGATTTTCCTTTAGTAAATAACCCCCAATGTGTCTCACACTATGTGGAAGACCCAAGGAGTAAAGAATAATCTGTCCAGGTCTTTTTTTAAATTGGTTGCTAATATATGCAACCATTACTGGACCCCAGAGAGGGAGGACACGACTGAATTTCATCTATCCTTTAATGCCGTCTCTAGGCTTACCAGTATAAAATTCAATCCTTGCAGCAAGGAACAGAGAATTCCATCCTTTAAATTCTGTAGGGTCTTCTCGTATCTAATGTACTTTAAGTCTGGAGTAGGTGCACTGACTTCCATAAGATTTCAAAGACTAAAAGGTCAGACCTCCACTTCTTGGTCAACAGTATCTAGATATAACTTGTGTGAATTTTGAAGATACCGTTGGCCATGCTGTATGAGGTGTTGGATCTTAGGAAGGAGAATAGGAAGTTCTCGGATCTAAGACTGTACCCGTGGATATCATGGCCTGCAAGCCACAGGGCAATTATTGTTATCACCACTAAATGGCTGTGAATCTGGATAATGATCCTTGGGACCATTACCGTATATACTCGAGTATAAGCCGAGATTTTCAGCCTCTTTTTTGAGGCTGAAAGTGCCCCCCTCGGCTTATACTCGAGTCATCGCTGTCTGCCCGCTCGATCAGCGTGTCGAGCAGACAGACAGCGGCCATTCTGATTCAAAAGCCGCGCCTCCGGCTCCGCCTTCGCCTGTGATAGGCGGAACACTGAATTTCCCAGCAGCCTGTGTTCCGCCTATCACGGACGTCGTATCATCCTCGTACTACGGACGAGGATGATACGACGTCTGTGATAGGCGGAACACAGGCTGCTGGGAAATTCAGTGTTCCGCCTATCACAGGCGAAGGAGGAGGCGCGGCTTTTGAATTTTACAATGGCCGCCGACGAAGAGGGCACGGGACGGAGGCAAGGCAAGGCACGGCACGGCACGGGACGGGACGGGACGGGACGGGACGAAGGCAAGGCACGACACGGGACGGAGGCTCGGGACAAAGGCTCGGGACACAGGTAGGCTGGACACACACACACACACACACACACACACACACACACACACACACACACACACACACGGATGGATGGATACACACACACACAGGGATGGATGGATGGATGGAGACACACACACACAGGGATGGATGGATGGATGGATGGAGACACACACACACAGGGATGGATGGATGGATGGATGGAGACACACACACACACAGGGATGGATGGATGGATGGAGACACACACACACAGGGATGGATGGATGGATGGATGGAGACACACACACACACAGGGATGGATGGATGGATGGATGGAGACACACACACACACAGGGATGGATGGATGGATGGATGGAGACACACACACACAGGGATGGATGGATGGATGGATGGAGACACACACACACACAGGGATGGATGGATGGATGGATGGATGGAGACACACACACACAGGGATGGATGGATGGATGGACACACACAGGGATGGATGGACGGACACACAGGGATGGACGGACACACAGGGACGGACGGACACACAGGGATGGACGGACACACACACAGGGATGGACAGGCATGTCTCACCCTCGGCTTATACACGAGTCAATAAGTTTGCCAGTTTTTTTGGGGGTAAATTGGGGGCCTCGGCTTATATTCGGGTCGGCCTATACTCGAGTATATACGGTATGTTTGTTCAATATACATATTGGCTAACCTGCAGACTCAGCTGGCTGTCATTAGTTTCTCTGCTTCCACCTCTGGGAAGCCACCCAGGTTACTGTCCTACCAATATCTTGATAGCCTTACTTGTTGCCGATCCCTTGACTGGCTTGTTGGTTTGCAGACTATCCCTTGTCATCCAACGGCTTTTGTACCTTATGCTGTCTGGCAGTAAGTTCTATAAAACCCTAACCTAATGGGCTGGTACACCTGACTGGGAAATACCTCTGACAGAAGTTGACTAGTTTCTCATTCCTTCTTGACAGTGAAAATAGGCCTTCCCCATTTTGCTGAGTCTTGGCAGCATAGTTGCATTTCACAAAGACTTCAGTCTACGACCACTGAAACTCTGACTTTTGGACACCTTGTCCTCCATTGGTATGAATACAGGGTAACAACTTGTGATGATTGGTATGCCTAATAGCTGATATGCTGAAAGATTAGTTAGCTTAGCTACCTCTGCAAAAGGGGACTTGTCTCCTCTGTGGAGTCACTGTTCTTGGTGCAGGAAGTAAGTCTTTCCTTACTACAAAACCAGTTAATACAGTTGTCAACCTTCCCTTGGGCCACTCGGACCTCATGGGTTACTACAGGCTACTGTGCCGCTCTTGCAATCGTGGGATGCAACCAATGGGAAAGAGCTATTTGTTCAAGTAAGATACTTCTACTGTTGCTCTCTCTGAGGGTAAGTTTATTGTATTTTTTTTTTTAGAGAGATTCAGAACTGCTTCCCAGTAGGTCATTGTTGTAATGAGACTAGTTGGTCTCTAGATGATGGCTCCTCCCGAGTCTGTACTAGGACTCTTTTCCCAGAACCTGGAAGACATTGCACCAGTCTGTTGCTCAAACAAGGCTCACCAGAAGTCCTTGCTCCTGAAAGTTGGCCCCTACTGGACCCAATATCCCGGAAAATGCCCGGAGTTGGTGGAAAGGTCACAGTCTGTCAGATGAACTCGTAGTGAAATCTAACAGTCAAGCAAAGGTACTTGCTGAAACATGGGTGTCTCGAAGTTTGTATACAGTATACGCGCGCACACACACACACACATACACACACACTTGTGAACAACCACAACATACAGAGATATACAAGGTAATACCGACATATAATCACACACATAGGTTGGACTTGATCGACTTGTGTCTATCTCAACCTCACCCACTATGCAACCATGTGATTATGCAACTTGCTAGGTCTAAAAACCATCAATAGTCTTGGCCTAGGTTTCCACTATTGCGACCTAAAAATCGTGCAATTTTACTGCGATTTCTGCGCGACTTGAATCAATGTCTATGTATTCTTGATGTCCATGGCCCCAAGTTACATCACAGTGGGATCAAAGTAGTGTAGGGACTACTTTGAAGTCGCTGCAACTTGGAGTCGCACCACTATGAACGATACTTCTTGAAAATCATGGGGTATGATTTGTGGAGGCCAAGCCTTACTGATGGCTATAGAGATGAATTGCAACGATGGCCTATGCAATTTTGAATCATCATCCTTCTGCTTGTTATTCAAGTCTTACTTTTGACTAATGACCATGTAGTCACAACCCTTGTGCTCCAATGCATCGTAGAGGGAATGCAATGAATTGGCAGAGAGGAATGAAAATTCCATTGGTATCCTTAATGCACAGGACTCATGGATCCTAAGCTCAAATTTACACATCACTCTGTCAGCTGACCCTACTGGGAGGCTTGGGTTTAGGCAAATAAAGATGATTATTGATTCTTTATTCTCCTCTATAGTTCTCCCAGGTTTAACCTGTCATATATTCTTTGTTACTTTGCCTTTTGGCTATCCTCTGGTCATTGGCGATTAA
The DNA here is from genome assembly GCF_037356315.1 of Lithobates pipiens. NCBI lineage: Eukaryota > Metazoa > Chordata > Amphibia > Anura > Ranidae > Lithobates > Lithobates pipiens. The sequence goes on along the minus strand of NW_027507748.1, from coordinate 265,812,832 downwards.
CATAAGGGATTAATCCTCCGTCTAGATATCACCAAATCTGACTTGAACAATCACCACTCTGACTTAAAAGCGGTATGTGTTTACTTGTGGGATGAGCCATAAGGGTTTACTGACCACAAAAATTACTGGAGAAACATCATATATTCTTATATCTGCAGTGGCTGAACTGTATCATTGGCTACTCCACTTTCAATCTAGGATCCGCCATTATAGAGAGTTTATCACTGACCAGAGTTCTGCTTACATCAAGTCTGGGATCCTGACAGTCTGGCTACCGAAGTGAGCTCAATCGCAGGTCACAAAACACTACTTAATAGTAGTATGAACCTTCTTCATCTCCAGATCCATTTGCTGTCCCAGGGTCTCTGCTTTTGAGGCAGAGGTACCCTTTAGATGACTTTGTTTGAATAGCTTAGTACCTGAGTTCCACACACTCAGTTTGGACGGGGTTAAAGTATCCACCATTTGCTTCTGATATGCCAACTTGCCATAGCAATTTCCCAGAAGAAAGCTAAGGATGACCCCTCTGGCCAGTCTGATAAAGACTCCCTAGCCAACTGCTTCTGAGGTAGAGGTTGCCTTTAAAGTGTAAGTAAACCCCCCTATCGTTTTCAGCCAAGGAAGCTGCCATCTTTGCCTCTGTTTAATATAAAACTACCATGATGCTGCACATGTGATCAGTCATGACACCAGCCATTGGATGCTTTAACAGTTTGGTTGAGAGCACAACCAATGGGAGTGTTACATTCCCGGAATGCCCCGGAAATTAAACTGTTTTATGGATGGGTTTACTTCCACTTTAAATAAACACAGCTGTTTGATTAGGCTTGGTATAGAACCATTAGTGACTGTAGGCTTCTCAGTCTCTGCCCATTTGTCATTGCCTCTGGCCTGCAACTTTGTTTTGCATTTTAGCCGACACAACAGTTACCACCAGACCGCTATGATTACTGTAGAGATTTCTTGATCTGCCTCTTCTGGCAGTTAAATACATAGTGGTTCCTTCAGGGATCAAGAGGGCCTGTCCCTTGTTGCAGAAGCAGGTTGACTGGTGTTGGTGTTGAGGGCTGGAGAGATTTACACTCATTATGCCCATAATGTGCACTCTTTTAGGCTATAGCAGATACCTACCTGCCCTCACCTTAGTTAAAGTTGCTGGTCTCTAGGAAGGCTGATTGCTACTGGTCCACAGATGAGCTGAAAGTCTGGAGCCATGTCTGGGAGTATTTTCCATCAGTAGTAATCACTACAAACCGCATATCTCTCACAATTAACACAAGAAATTTACATATTGCTACAGGTAAGTACTATGGAAATGTGACTAAGCAGATCCTGACTTTAATTTTTAGCACCAAGGTCAGCATGTAAATGCATAGAAATAAACACATAGCAGTCATTCATACTGTAGAGTTAATGTAATCACAGGCATGCAGATCAAGCTAATAGTCATCCGACAATTAACACTAGCAGGCCAGGCATGTACTGGCCATTGGGACTGCAGGGAGTTTCCCAGAAAGGCGATGGCTCAGTGGGCCGGTTTCAGTGACAAAGTAATGGCTGCGCGGCTCGCCCTCAACTTCACACAGTGATGTGAGAAAGATGAGAAAAATACAGAGGAGAATAAGTGAAGTAATAAAAGAGGTTAGTGAGGACTCCTTATGTTGTGCTATTTATGTTTTTTTTGCACAATTACGTATAGTTTCATATACTGTTTTTATGCTTGTTTGCAAAATTAAAGTGGGCTGGTCTGGATGAAGTCCAGGGCCAAATTTTTGTCCCAGTCCAGGCCTGTAGCAGGCTAACCTACCTTAGACACATACTGCCAAGGCTCACGACCAAGCATCAATACACAGTGAGATCAGCCTGCAGGGCCAGGCCCTGCATTAATAGGAAAGGACTCAGTATCACCTATTATCAGTCTAAGCACTGGCAATACTGCAGACACAGACTTCAACCTGTGAAGCATTAGTAAACAGAGTGGTCCTATGGACAGCCAGTAAGATTCCCATGTGTGATATATGCTTTTCAGGAATGCAAACTAACAGCATACCTGCAGACAATAAGGCCGCGTACACACGCGGGGACTGTTCGCCCAACTTTGTCCGTCAAACAGTTTCGGCAAACAGTCCGCTCAAAATTAGCATGGACGGACATGGCCACACACGACGGACGAACAGTTTGCTGAAACCGTGCGCGATGACGTGAACGGCACGTACAACGGGACGAAAAATACGACGTCCTATACACTGCATTCTAACTTTCGGCGTGTAAATCCTTTCTGAGCATGCGCGGAACTTAGTTTGACGAACAAGCCTACACACGAGCGGACTGTTCGCTGAAACAAGGTTTCAGCGGACAGTTTTTCGGAAATTCCGAAAAACCTTGTTCGTCAAACTGTCCGCTGAAACTGTCCGCTGAAAGCCCACACACGAGCGGACTGTCCGCCCAAACACTGTTCAGCGGACAAAGTTGGGCGAACAGTCCGCCCGTGTGTACGCAGCCTTAGTCCAGCCTGTAGGGCCAGGCTTTGCTCAGTTAATAGGAAGGCTTCAGCCCAGCACAGCACACCTGCTATTAGCATTTGAAGTATTGCAGAAACAAACCACAACCTTTCAGAGATGCAAGCTTAAACACATACTTGCAGCAGTAACGGAATATTATGGATTTGTGCACCATGTGGTGCCTTACCACCTGCATGCTTCATGTCCAAACAGAAAATCCAATAAATGTTCATCCATACCATCATGATGAAGGGGCAATCTCTAGAGACCAGATGCCCTAACCCCCCTTGCTTCCTGGATGTTGAGAGGGGGAGGTCTCCCCAATATAGATGTTCATGTCTGCCTGTACAGCGGGGAGCTTCAACACAGGAGAGGCTTGAACCTGTGCGGCTTTGCAAGGTAAGGGAAAAAGTAGCATAACCAGCTATAGCAGCGAGGAAAAAAAAAAAGAATGCTGCAGTTAGGGTGGAGACCTACTCTTATAGTATAACCAGCCCTGAGATAGGTGTACAGAGAAGGGGTGGATTACGCGAATTGCCCCAATCGCACCTATCACACCCTCCTGTCTGATTTCCCCCAGCTGATACTCCCTTGTGTGCCCCCAAAAACAATACCAGCTTCTCTCCTCTACCACCAGCTGCTGCAGACACACAGGGCGGGGATCTTCACTATGGAGAGATGGTAGAGGGCCAGTAAATATGTCATATGTCCTTTACATTTTCCTACTACGGCTGCTGAAAGTCTGCTTCTCCTCCTTTTCCTCCTGCCAGCATTTAGCAGCTGCAGGAGAAAAATGGAGAGGATTGGTTCCTGTACATGCCACCCCTCCTGTCAAGTTCTTATTTCCTGCTGCCAGGGCCCCTTTTGTGCTCCCCTGTCCCTGCAGCGCCACTGGATTCCCCCTTCTCTTCTCCTGGCAGCTGCTGTGCAGGGGAAGGTTCAGGGTGAAGAGCAAAGAAAAGGGTCAGTAAATATATAATTTACTGGCCCCTTCTTTTTCTGAATTAACACAGTGAGTGATAAGCACGGATCACTCCTGTGTCCAGTCATAACTGAAGCATAGTAAATTGTATTCAGTAAATTTAATACATTTGTCTCTGTCTCCTGTTCATTCATCTGCAGTGCAGCTGAGGCTGCAGAAAAAAGGACTTCCTCTGTCCCTTTCTCTGTCTCAAAAGTGAGACTTCAGGGGCCTGTTTAGACCAAAGCCCCACAACAAGGAAGTTAAAAGAAATTGAAAAAAATAAAAGAAAAATTTAACTGTAAAAAATAATAAAGAATTAAATTGTAAAAAAAAACATCCACTGCCCTACTGATACCAACCTCTGTCCTACTGACACTGTCCTCTGCTTTTCTGACTGACTCTGTGCACTGCCCTACTGACACTATCCACTTCCACCCAAAAAGCAATGTGAAAAAAATGTAAAAATTTTAAATTTGCAACAAATAATAAAAAAAGTTAAAATAATTAAAAATTTAAAAAATCATTTACAGGCATGCAGATGCGGGTGATTTTCCCCGAATGCATACTGTCTGTGTGCATGTGCATCCAAACTCCTGTCAAATTAGGATCTGCAGCTGTGTTTTTGGAGTTGCTGCATCCCCATAGCATAACATAGGCTACCTAAACATAAAAAAACATCTGGTTCCCACTGTACAGGCCACCGCACCCATATGAATGAGCCCCAAGACCTCATTCACATAGAGCTTTATATATTATCACAATACAGTTTTATCTTTTAGAACAGGAATTTTGTAAGTTATATGTTGTGTTTGTGTTCACTAATAGAGCCCTTTCACACTGGGGCTGCTCATGGGTTAGTGGTATAGCGCTGCTCATTTTAGCGGTGCTCTACCACTGTTTAAGCTGCGCTTTTTGTTCGCTAGTGGGGTGCTTTTAACCCCAAAGAAGGGGTTAAAATCACCTGTGTTGCAGAGCTTCCAAATCGATTTTCAGGCAATTCAGAAGCGCTGCCTATTCATTGCAATGGGCAGGGGCATTTTGAGAGCGATGTAAACCTCCATAAAGATGCTGCTTGCAGGACTTTTTCTAAAGTCCCACCATCGCACCGCCCCAGTGTGAAAGCACTCAGGCTTTCACATTCGGGTGGCATGGGAGGCAATTTTCAGGTGCTTTACAGGTGCTATTTCTAGCGCTAAAATGCCTGAAAACTGCCTCAGTGTGAAAGGGGTCATAGTAATTTTATTGCATGTTAACTGAGAAGGAAATAATAATACAGGAAATAGTCAGAAAACTCACAGAAAAATAAGCAGTTAAACAGGATATGAGTTTAGGAATATACAATTTTTTTAAACTGTTTACATTCCTGTCTGGATGTGGTAGCAAATGTGCATTTTTCTTTGGGTGTTTATTGCAGTAAGAGTCCAGCGAGAAAGGATACTCATGCGTGGATCATCGTCTTTGTGTCAACGGGTTGTCAGGGTGTTGGTCATTGTGATTGACAATTCTACAATTCTACATCTCTAGATGACAGAATTTAAATTTAAAAATTACATCACAATACATGTTTTGTTCAGGGGTAGCCTCTGTGTCTATTTACTTTTTGATAAATTAGTAACAAGGGTTACTCTGTAGTTTATTTTTATGTATCACAGGTACTTACAGTATATAGCACTGTCAATTTATTTGGACGCTATGTCCAGAATTTCCATTTTTCAAGTGGTTGGCAGACATCCGACAAACTAATGTCCACTTCAATGCTCCTTTTCCTGAAATCCTCATTATGGAAAGCTCAGTGTCCTAGTTGCTTGTACTTCATGCTAAGCCTAGGGTCATGTCATTTTCAGTATAGTAACTATGGATATTTGCCCCTAACCCCTTTTGTTTATTCCATGTAACATGGATATCTTTTTTTGCACCGTTCATTAATTCTTCCTCTGAGTTCTAAATCTTGCTAACTATAGTCAGGTTCTGGCCAGGTTGAGAACTATCTCTTTCTCCAATTCTGGGAGGATTCTTATAATGGATGTATATGCTTGCATACTTCCTAAGTCTATTTAGAACAGTCAGCTGGAGATCCCTCTGTTGGTAGATCTTTTAATCTAACCTGTCATGGATCTCATCTGGAAGCTACCAGATCTTCACCTTTGGAAACATTGTGAACTATCCTGGTATCTGGCCAGGTGATATATTTCCTATACTTAATAGTGTTGGATATCTCTTTCCCAACCACATTTATTTATTCAGTTATCAAGGTATTGGCTACCAAATTTCCACATCTGATGTTCCCTATGTTTAAAGAATGTGGGTTCTGCACATGAATGTGTCTTCTTTCTTCCTTGTAAGGAAATATGCATTGCAAAGTGGTCACCCATTTCCCTGGAGGGTCAGCAGTCAGGAAAATCTACTACCTTGCTGAAGAAATCCCCTAGGTGGGATAGTGCAAGACAGAGCCTTTCATAGGACCAGGTTATTGGATGATAGATCCTATTTCATACCTAAACTGTGGTCTTATCCGCATTAATATTCCTAGGGCTTGCACTAAAGTGTCTATCACTGATTACTTAATTTTCTTTATTTTGTACTTTACAGGCGTTTAATGATTCATATAACCATAGATTTCATAATTGGGTAGGCAGATTTTCTTTGTTTATATTATATTTATATTATATTATATTATATCACAAGCCCAAAACACCTATAGGTGTTTCTAGTCATGCTTCTAGTCCTGAGGTCCTTGTAAGCCAGTTGTGTTATGTTAAATCTTCAACCCTGCCTGCCCCTTTTTTTATACAGGAGGGGTTTGTTCCCCTCACCTTCTCCTTTCAAAGGTTCCAGGTTTGCTACCCTTCTATTTTCCCTAACCTAAGGGATTTTTCTTCTTTTTGATTGGCTCACATCCATGTATCGCTCCCTAAGATAATACTTGTCTATCAAGTAATATCCTACTTTTTATGAACCTCCCTCTCTCTGAAACCAAGGATTGAGGCTTTAGGCTACAGCTATAGTTTAGTAGTCTTGTTGATCTTTTTTCTGAACACACCTTGTCTATCTTAGTTTTTTTCTGTGAAGTCAAGGGTTAGATATTCTAGGCTTAGCTTTTTGACCTAGTAACTTTCCTTGTTGTGGACCTCCTTAACTTTTGGTCCAGGTTTTCTTATTCTGCTAAGATCGTTTTCTGATTTACATGTTTTTCTTATAGTGAATGAATGGCTGTCCTCCATATTTTCAGTTAAAGTGGATGTAAACCCTCACATATACCCAGTGAAGTGAACAGCCTCAGATGATGCACAGAGATGAAACAAATTTTCCCATGACACACACTTCAGGCTGCCATCTCGGAGAACTTGTCAGAAGTTATCAGGCTGATAGCAGAGCTACTGAGCAGGAGAAAGCTATGGGACTCAGAGCTTTGGAGAGAGATAAGAAAAAACTACAGATATATGTGTCCAGCTCAAATTTCATGAATCAGGTTTACACCCACTTTAAGGTCCATGATTTTTCAGGTAGTATTTTCACCATACTGTTGTTACCTGTCCTGGTCTTAATCCTAGGTGCCCTCCCCCTGGATGTGGCAATTTCTATATTTACTTGACCTGGATTGTCTAGACTTTCCAATAGTCTTGCAATATGAATTCAAGATCCTTTGGATGAAAATATTTCTGTACTGACCATAAAATATTTTTCTTCAAGTTCATTGAGAGACACTGGTCCCTTTCTTTTGTGCTATTGGCCATATTTACAGCTTACACACAAAACTGAGCATGATTGCTGAAAGTAGAGTTATACAGCAGTAATTCTCAAATTGTGTTCCGTGAGAGATTTGCAGGTGTGCCATGGAGTTTTGAAAAATATTTAAAATTGCTAGCATTTTAAAACTTTGAACATATCGAAAAATGTAATGGTAAATCAATGTTGCAAAAGTTAAAAAAAGTAATATATATAAAAACGCAATCTATGTCAGTCTGTCATTCATTGGTTCCTTTCAAAACACGAGACTTGTGTGAGATCTCAGGAGAACTCGATCACTCTAATTATAAATTTCAGCCATTTCCAAAAAAGAGCCTGGGTGAGTTTTTGATCACAATCAAGAAGTCATATCCTGCAATCAGTTCAAAAGCAATCAAAGTAATTCTGCCATTTGTGTCTTTTTGGTTTTGTGAGTTTAGATTTTCAGCATTGAAGAAGAGAGAGAGACTTCTTAAAATCAACAATGAAATGCACTCTTGTTTGTCAACTTTGGAGCCTCACTTCAATCTGATATGCTCTCAAAAGCAGGAACATCCTTCACATTCAATTTAAAACGAAATATATGTAAAAATAAATATGTTCTTCACCACAAAAATTGTTAAATCTTTTCAAGTGTGCCGTGAAATGTTTAGATCTTTTGGTGCTTTGCAAGACAAAAAAGTTTGAGAAACACTGCTGTACAGGGTTGGCTAAATGCTTTTTTTTATTTTTATTTGCTAGGGTCTCAATCTCCCGAAGGCCACATTTTCAACAATTATTTAATTTTGATCAATTATAGCTGCTCAGAAAAGGTGTATTAAAGTGCTCCTGGTACCTACATCCACCTACAGTTTTATGAGAGTAGTTTCTGTGGGGTGTTACAGTTTAAAACCAGATTGAAGAAGATCAAAAATGTTATTTTCAGAATGTAAAACAAAAATGAAGTGGGGGACTGCCCCACAATCCGTACCAGGCCTTTCAGGTCTGGTATGTATTTAAGGGGAACCCCGTGCCAAATTTTTTAAAAATGGCGTGGGGGTCCCCTCCCAAAATCCATACCGGGCCCTTCAGGCCCGGTATGGATTTTAAGGGGAACCCCTGCCAAAAAGTAAAAAATGGTGTGGGGTCCACCCAAAATCCATACCAGACCCTTATCTGAGCAAGCAACCTAACAGGCCAGGATAGGGGGGGACGAGCGAGCCCCCCCCCTTAACCATACCAGGTCACTTGCCTCTACATGGGGAGGGTGCTCGGTGGTTGTGGGGGTCTGCGGTTGGGGGGCTTATCAGAATCTGGAAGCACCCTTTAACAAAGGGGCCCCAGATACTGGCCCCCCTATGTGAATGGGTTTGTACCTCTACCCATTCACCAAAAAAAGTGTCAACAAATAAAAACACAAAAGACAGTTTTTGACAATTCCCTTATAAAAAAAAAAACATCCTGCGATGTCCATCCTTCTTCAATCATGGCTCCGACTGGTGAGGTTTCGTTGGGCTTCGATGAGGCTTCAGTGGGGCTTCAGGTGAGCTTTGCCATATGCCTCTATGGAGGCTTTGAAGACGCTTTGAAGCACCACTAAGGCTACAAGCAAAGCCGAAGCAAAGCAAAAGCAGGTGTAAACAGGAGTGTAAGCTAACCATCTTATTCAGTGACAGGAGCTTTGACTAGTGTTCAGTGAACGTTAACAAAGACTGTCCGAAGCCTTGTTGAAGCCGAAGCAAGTGTAAATGAGCCCTAAAACACATCATAATGATGCGCTACTTCACAGACAGACTAATGCCGTGTACACACGGCCAGACTTTTTTTGTCAGACTGAACTCCGAAGGACTTTTCAACGGAGTTCCTCCAAAAGGGACTTCTCTGCACACAATCACACCAAAGTCCGACGGAATCGACCGAGATGACGTATGACCGGACTAGAATAAGGAAGCTCATATCCAGTAGCCAATAGCTGCCCTAGCATCGGTTTTTGTCTGTCGGACTAGCATAGATTTTTCATCAGCAAAGGTCCGATGAAGCCCACACACGGTCGAATTGTGTGATGGATTTGTTCCGTCGGACCTTTGCTGTTGAAAAGCCCAGTCGTGTGTACATGGCATTAGGGGACCCCCCAGGCACAATATTTAAAAGAATATTTAATATTTATTGTTTCACTTTGAGCATTCTTAAAATCACTTTTTTTGTATTGATACATGTCCCCCAGGGCAGTTCCTGGGTCCCCAAACACTTTTCATGGAAATAATTTGCATATTAGCCTTTAAAATTAGCACTTTTGATTTTTCATGTTCAATTTTTTTGCCTGTTCGCATGTTCTGGTGCCAACCGAACCGAGGGGTGTTCGGCTCATCCCTATAGACCAGATGTACAAAGAGTTTGAAGGTAAAGGAGAGGAAGGACATGGGTTATTAAGATTGGAGGGATCCAGAGAGGCCTTTTTAAGTATGAGGGGGACAAATACATGTTTTAGAGGGTTGGAGAAGATGCCAGAAGAGAGGGAGAGATTGAAGATGTGATTTGGCGAATAGAGCCAGAGAGTGACCATAGTATTTTCAAGGGAACAGGGTCCAGAGGGTAGGGGATTAAGTGGGCATTAGAAAAAAATTTAGCAACCTCGTCTATAGTAGCAGGGTTAAATGAGGGAAATATTGAGTGTACCCGTGGACATGGAATGTTTAATTGTGGAGATATCTTTACAGTGGAGATCTCATCACCAATTGTATCAATCGTATTTTTGAAGTAATTAGTGATCTCCTGGGCAGTGAGTGAGTTAGTGGGTAAAGGCAGTGTAGAGCAGTGGTCCCCAACCTTTTTGGCACTGGGGACCGGCATTGTGGATGAAAATTGTACCAAGGCCCGAGGGGAGGGGGGTCTGGGTGTGACAATGCTTTTTTTTGCAATTTGTCAGAAAAAGACTGGTGTTACCGCTTCAATCATCATAACACCATGGTTAATATGATGTCAGGATGATTGAAGCACATTATTTTTATTATTATATTGTAGTATAAAATTAAATAGTTCAACTCACCATAAAGCAGAATCTGCCACCAGATGCAGCTTGTCACTTGCCACCAGATGCAGCTTGCCACAGTGCCTATCACCAGATTGCCACTTGCCACATCGCCTGCCACCAATTGCAGATTGCCACATGCCACCAGATGTAGATTGCCACATGCCACCAGATGTAGATTGCCACAGTAACATGCCACCAGATGCAGATTGCCACAGTCACTTGCCACATGCCACCAGATGCAGATTGCCACATGCCACCAGATGCAGATTGGCACAGTCGCATGCCACCAGATGCAGATTGCCACAGTCACTTGCCACATGCCACCAGATGCAGATTGCCACATGCCACCAGATGCAGATTGGCACAGTCGCATGCCACCAGATGCAGATTGCCACAGTCACTTGCCACATGCCACCAGATGCAGATTGCCACATTCACTTGCCACCAGATGCAGATTGCCACATGCCATCAGATGCAGATTGCCAGAGTCACTTGCCACATGCCACCAGATGCAGATTGCACATGCCATGTTTCTTGCCTCCTAGACCCAAATTATCACTAAGCACAGTGGAGTGGTGGGTTCCGCATGAAAGAGAACAGCGGTGATGCGGGGCAGGTGGTGAGAGATGATGTCATCTCTCTGCTTCCCCCGCTTCACCTCCAACAGTACTGTGTGGGCAGAACAGCGGTAATGCGAGCGGGCCATGGGAGATTATGTTCTCTCTCTGCTCACCTGCTTCACCCTCAACAGCATACTGGCCGGCTGTGTGGGGGGAAGAGAGGTGATGCTGGCGGGCGGTGGGAGATGATTTAATCTCTCTGCTCGCCTGCTTCACCCCATACAGTGTAGCGGTGAGGCTGTGTGGGCGGAAGTGCGGTGTTGGCAGTGAGCTCTCTGCTCGCCTGCCGCACTTTATATTGTGGAGACTTTGTGGCCCACCTGTAAATAGGCTGCGACCCGGTAGTGGGCCACGGCCCAGGAGTTGGAGACCACTGGTGTAGAGCATTAAAGGTAGAAAGAGTTGACAGGGACTGGATGGGAGAGTATTAATGAAAGTAATAGAACAGGTCTGTTTGGTAATGTGGAGACATGAATTGTATTTGTGAGGGACAGATTTATTGGTTGAAGTCTGGATAAGACTTAGTCTTATGCCATAGATGCTCAAGAGTATAGCATAGCTGATGTTGTCTATTTGCCAGGGAGGATGACCGTGAACTGTTGTAGACAGGAATGGCTAGGCTGGGGCAGGACAAGGTGGTCAGTAGCAGAATAGAGTAGAGAAGGGTTAAAGTGGCAATGGTTTCTACAGGTGACTGTTGGGGGGTTAGAGGGTGTCAGGGATGGCAGAGGCAGATGCAAATGCACATGCTCGATTCCCTCAAGTGTCCATCGTGCCAGGCACAAAAATGTGCGACTGCTCACGAATATTCACGCATTCCAATAACAATAGCTCCCAAATGCCCTATATAAGTGCAGAAGGTTCATTAGTACTTTTCTGTCTGATCTGCAGCTGTACCTGTGCTCCTGAAACCTGATCCTTCTGATTCCTGTATTTGATCCGGTTTGCCTCTGACTATGTTGTACCTCTCTTATCCTGACCTTGGCCTGTATCTGGACTTTTGCCTTTTGTCTTTTGCTTATCTGCCTGAACTAATGTTGCAGATCATTTCCTGTACCTCAACAATTCTTTGCCTGCTGTCTTTGCCTGCATCTGACCATCTGTTGCCAACCCAGCTTGTCTGACCACGCATCTGGTGCCTCCTCTACCCGACATACTCCTGCCAGTCTTCAGCTACCTGTGGTTACCAGCCCAGAGTCTGCTCATCTACCAACCTTTGCGGTCTGACTTCGTGGTCCACCCTGGTGGCGCTCCCTCCACGAAAAAAAAAAGGTTCAGGCACCCTTACATCACTGTGCTCTCGAGGCCACTGTTACAACATCAGTGATCCCTGACCCAGGGTTGTACAAGAGGCCTTTCTCTGTACGTCAGGCTCAGCCATCAGTTATGAGACAGAGGGAGAGGAGGTGGAATACATGGAGAGAGTGAAACTAATAAGATAGTGATCAGAGAGGAAAAGGATTGCTGAAAAGGTTGCAAGGAGTGCATAGGGTGGATAATTCAAAGTCAAGGGTGTTGCTATCAGACTGAGTAGAAGCATGTGCCCATTGCTTCAGAGCAAATAAGGAGGTTGGACTAAAAGATGGAAGTAGCAAAAGTGTTAGTGTTAACAGGGAAGATGAAGTCACCAAGAATGATTGTGGGAATTTCAGAGGAGAGAAGGTAGGGTAGCCAGGCAGAGAGGTCCTCAAGGAAAGTTGATACCAGTCCAGGAGGCTGATAGATCACACAACATTTCTAAAAAACTGGAGGAAATAGATGAAGACAGTGTACCTCAAATGATTAGAGGGACAGAGAGGGTGGTGAGTGAAGAACCAGAAAAATGCTTTGTGTGGATAAAAGGATTCCAACTCCCCCTCTCTTCCATCCATTGGGTCTGGGAGAGTGAATCCAGAGAAAACCACCATGGGAGAGGGAAGCAAGAAAGGCAGATCCATGAAGCCAGGTTTTAGTAACAGCAAGAAGATTCAAGCAGATTAAATGATTTTGTGATAGAAAGGTCATGAACAGAGATGGGTTTGTGTACAGACAGAGCATGCATTCCAAAGGGCACAAGAGAAGGGGAGGCTTGTTTTGGGAAGAAGAGGAATAGAAATGAAATTCTTTAGATCATGGCTGCTGTCAGATGGCAGGAACTGATGGTTGTCTTGGCCAAAGTTAAATGATGAAGGCCCAGGTTTGAGGATATAGTTCCAGAAGTTAGGACAAGAAGAAAGTTAAGGGGGGTAATATCATATGGGAGTGTGATTTATAAGAAGGGAAATACTTGTCCCGGAGGTTTTAAATAGCATCATTTAATTAGCATCATAATTAGCAACCTCATACTGGGGGTCCTAGTAGATGACAGGCTCAGCAATGGCATGCAATGCCAAGCTGCTGCAAGCAAATCAAACTGAATTTTGGCATGTATTAAAAAGAGGATTAACTTCAGAGATAAAACGATAATTCTCCCCACTCTACAAGACTCCCGGCCACACCTGGAGTATGCTGTCCAGTTCTGGGCACCAGTTCTCAGGAAGGATGTACTGGAACTGGAGAAAGTCCAGAAAAGGGCAACAAAACTAATAAAGAGACTGGAGGACATTATTTATGAGGAAAGGTTACAAGCACTGAACTCTCCCTGGAGAAGAGACGCTTGAGAGGGGATATGATTTCAATATACAAATACCATAATGGTGACCCCACAATAGGGATAAAAGTTTTCCAGGAATTTAATAAGACACATGGGCATTCACTAAAATTAGAAAAAAAGTGGTTTCATCTTAAACTGCGTAGAGGGTTCTTTAGTGTAAGGGTGATGAGGATGTGGAATTCTCTTCCACAGGCAGTGGTTTCAGGAGGGAGCATCGATAATTTCAAAAAGCTATTACATAAGCACCTGAAGGAACACAACATACAGGGATATACATTGTAATACTGGCATGAAATCACACGCATAGGTTAGACTTGATGGACTTTTGCCATTTTTCAACCTCACCTACCATGTAACTATGTAGCTATGATGAGCATGAAGAGAAGAATGCAGTAAAAAGGAGAGGATAGAAGTTAGATTGGTAAGCTGTGGGGTGAAAAAGAGGCATGAAGGAATGGGAGTTTAAACACCTGCCGTCCGCCCACCCCACTGGGCGGTGTGGTTCTCGTTCTGGGTGGACTTCATATGAAGGCCTCCCAGAACAACTGCTCTCCCAAAGGCGCACAGTGTGGCGGTCACGGCTCTTTAACCATGTGATCGGCTGTGTCCGACATGTAAACACGGAGATGCCGGTAATCAGCGCTCCTCGCCTCACACTGACAGAGTGTAAGAAGAGGAGAGCTGATCAGTGGCATCTCCTCACAGGAGACAGCTAGGTATGTAATCAGGGCACTGATCATCAGTGCCCTGGTTAAAATTAGTGCCCACCACTGCCAGCAATCAGTGCCAACCAGTACCCACAATTGCCACCAATCTGTGCCCACAATTGCCACCAATCTGTGCCCACAAGTGCCTGTAATCAGTGCCCATAAGTGCCAGCAATCAGTAGTCATTAGTGATGCCAGTCAGCGCTGACTATCAGTGCTTACCATCATCGATCGGACTTTGGTGTGATCGCATGTAGGCAAGTCCGTTTCAGCAGAACTCCTTGGAAAAACCATCAGAGTTTATTCTGATGGAAAAAACGGTCATGTGTATGTGGAATTATTCTCAGAGTACTGCCCCATATATTCTCTCAATCTCACAGTGCTGACCCATTTGCTTTCTCACTCTCACAGTACTGAAGTATATGTTCTCTGAATCTCACAATGCTGATTCTAATGCTCTCTTGCTTTCACAGTACTGACCCATAGGTTCTCTTACTGTAACAGTATTGCCCCATATGTTATCTAAATCTCACAATGCTGATTCATATGTTGTATAAATCTCACAGTACTGATACATATGCTCTCTCATTCTAAGCTCTTGTACACACGGTCAGAGATTCCGACAACCAAATCCATCGGAGTAATTCCGACGGATTAATTCCGGAAGAGGTCCGGAAGTGATGTTGCATACACACGGTCAGACTAAGTTGTCGGAAAATCCGATTGTACATAACGTGATGACATTATTTCGTTACGACAGGACTACGTTCAGGCTAGTAGCCAATAGCTTTGGTCTAGGAATTTGATCTGAGCATGCGTTGAACTTTTTCCGTCGGAGTAGGCTACACATGATCGGAGTATGTCCGATCAGAGCATTTTGTCGGAAAATTTTACCAGCAAATTGGAAAAGTTGGTCTGTCAGATATTCCGACGGAAACAGTCCGATGGAGACCACACACAGTCGGAATATCCGACAAAATGGTCCAATAGGACACAATCCGTCGGAATCTCCGACCGTGTGTACAAGGGCTTACAGTACAGACCCATTTGTTCTCTCAGTCTCTTACATCAAAACACAACTTGAAAAAAAAAACTCTTGTGACTGATAAACTCTTATGACTGATTGAGGAAATCAGATCAGAAAAAAAATGTTATAGGGATAGTGACCTACCTACCTAGCCTTTAGGGAACCATTTTATTGGTCCCAAATTCATTATGCAGCAGAACAATACTCAAAGCATACAGCCAAAGTCATGGTGAACTATCTTCAGTGAAAAGAAGAACAAAAAGTCCTGGATTAGATGGTATGGCCCCCAAAGAGATCCACCAGACCAGTTCCTTAAAGAGGAAGTAAACCCTTCCAAACAACTTGGACCTACAGGTAAGCCTAGATTAAGGCTTACCTGTAGGTCCAAGCAATATCTCCTAAACCTATATGGTTTAGGAGATATTTGCCCGAAAATGGGCACCGCTGTCTACGGCGCATGCGCCGTAGACAGCGGCGCGCAGGCGCACTAAATGCGGCAAATCCATGAATGGATTTGCCTAATTTGTCGACTCCCGTGCGCATGCGCGGGAGTGACGTCATCGCGGCTTCGCCGAGTGGCAGCGGCGGAGCTGCGAGACGCGACTCCCGTGCGCATGCGCGGGAGTGACGTCATCGCGGCTTCGCCGCTGTGATTCATCGGAGCTGCGAGACGCCACCAGCAACATGGATGCGGCGGACTACAGGGATCAGCGGCGACTTCGCTGGCTCCTGTGTCAGGTAAGTGACACATAATGAGCTACTATGCGATGCATAGTAGTCCATTATGCTTTACCTTTGCAGGGAAAAAAAGAGGAAGTAAACCCATCAGGGTTTACTTCCTCTTTAACAACCCACTAGGGAAATTTTCAAATTTTCCTCAAAAAATACACTAAAATAATAATGACAATACTATACCCATTTTTTAGGAAAAATATAAAACATGGGGTTGCGCTGAGTAAATAAATACAAAACATGCCACCCCTTGAAATTTCATACATTTGTGAAATTGCAGATAATGGGTGTTTTTCAAAATTCTCCATAGGCGAAACTTTAAATGTCTAGGTTATCAGTTTAGAGTTAAGAATGAATGATGGCCTACTTATGTATGGAGCAATTTATGTTTACATACACGTGTGCGCCCTATGTTGTGCATTGCATTAGGGTGAGAACGGGGGTTCTTAATGTAACTATATTGCTATCACAAGGGGACTAACATAAGGAGGGAGACACACCTTCAGAGCCCTGTAAATGTAATCTAGAGGTGCCCAGGTCTTAGTTTACCTCAAAGTCCTTAGCCAACCTTAAAAATCAATACCAAGCTAATGGCTGCAGCAGCAGCTGTGAGATTGCTTTAACACCTTGAGAACCAGGGAGTGTATAAACATACTCTGATAGACAAGAGGTTAAAAAACTGTGTACAAGTAAACCTGGAAAAATAGATGCTGTTTAAAGGGCACAAGGAACTGACACACCATGCACTATTTTACCAAAAGTATTGGGACACCTGCCTTTACACGCACATTACCCTTTTAATCGCACCCCTGTCTTAGTAAGGTTCAATATTGAGTTGGCTCACCCTTTGCAGCTATAACAGCTTCAACTCTTCTGGGAAGGTTGTCCACAAGGCTAAGGAGTTTCCCTTTGGGAATGTTTGACCATTTTTCCAGAAGCGCTTTTGTGAGGTCAGACACTGATGTGGACAAGAAGACCTGGCTCGCAGTCTCCACTTTAATTTATCCCAAAAGTTTTCTATCAAGTTGAGGTCCAGGCCAGTCAAGTTCCTCCACCCAAAACACGTTCATCCATGTCTTTATAGATCTTGCTTAATGCACTGGTCCAAATCATTTGGTGGAGGGGGAATTATGGTATGAGGTTGTTCTTCAACAGTTGGGCCTGGCCCCTTAATCCCAGTAAAGGGAACTCTTAAGACATCAGCATACCACGACATTTTGGACAAATTCATGCTCCCAACTTTGTGGGAACAGTTTGGGAATGGCCCCTTCCTGTTCCAACATGACTGGACACCAGTGCACAAACAAGATCCATAAGGACACGGATGAGTGAGTTCAGGGTGGAGGAACTTGACTGGCTTGCACAAAGTTCTGACCTGAACCCGATAGAACACCTTTGGGATGAATTAGAAGAGAAAACAGAAACTGCAAGCCAGGCCTTCTCATCCACATCAGTGCCTAACCTCACAAATGTGCTTCTGGAAGAATTGTCAAACATTGCCATAGACACACTCCTAAACATTGTGGACAGCCTTCCAAGAAGAGTTGAACATGTTATAGCTGCAAAGAGTGGGCCATCTCAATTTTGCGGACTACGACTGGGATGCCATTAAAGCTCATGTGCATGTGAAAGCGATCGTCCCAGTACTTTTGGTAATATGGTGTATATATGATTTAGTATTTTTTTTCTGTTTATGCCCTTTGTAGGCTGTTAATTGATAAATAAAATCTATTCAATCAATTTTTTTTAAAGCATCCTCACATTAAAGTACAGTTTCACAAGCATACTAACACTTCCCAAAACACACTCCATTACTAAATCCAGGGGCTTCTTCTCTCTTTCACAGAGCTTCAATGCAAAAAACACACAGGAGGGTGCAAACACCTTATGCATTACCATAGATAGATTTATTACAACATACAAGACAAATGGATACTCAGAAATAGAAAATCAATAGACATGAAACAGCAATGCTTTAGTCAAATGCAATGTGCCCCTCATAGACCCAAAACAGATTGGATGACTGAAGCGTTTGGGGGGAAAGACTCCCTTCCTCAGGGCCCTCCGAGGAAGGGGGTCTGTACCCCGAAACGTGTCAGACATGCAATCGGTTTTGGTCCTATGATGGGCACATCATGCTCCACTGAAGCATTTATGTCTTGCGTGTTGAAATAAATCTATCTATGTCAATGCACAAGGTGTTTGTGTCCTCCTGTGTGTTTTTTACAATTTCACAAGTGCCTAAAATTTTGCTCGGGTGTGTGCGTGACAAAGATAGTCATATAACAAAGATTACAGTAGTTTAGAAATGATAAAAGTTCTAGAGATTTAAAATCTGACAGTCTGTTTCTCCCTGGAACAATTCAATAAGGTTTAAAATAGCTCTGTGCACAATGTTGCATTGTATACAGCAGCTGTTCATTACATTTTCTAGAATAGCTTGTAAAAAGTCTGATTTCTGACATTGGTAGTAATTCTGATCTAGGCTCATTGTCAAAGCTATAAAACCTCCTTCAAATTTACTGTTGAAACCAGCATGCTACACGGAGTGTTCATGTTGTATGACCATAAGGCAATAACACTATTCCTCTTATGTTTTATATTCTAAAGTATAATCATTTGTGTAAAAACTTCTGAAAAAGAAATAAAAATGTACACTGCATTTGGAGGCAACCCTTTTTTAATATATGAATATAAATGAAGAAAGTTCCACATAATATGATTATTATGGCTGATTAGACCATTTTAGGCCTGGCAAGTGAAAGGCTTGTCTCCCACCTTCCTTGTGTCTGGGATAGAAAACACCATGACAGTGGGCACACCCCAGTAGTTCAGCCTAATTGTAAATGGGCAAATGGCTACTGTTACAATGCAAACATTTTCTTTATTTATGCCCATTGGGATAGAAGTATACTCTGGTTTGCTCTCTAAACTTACTAGCCCCACCCACCTCTGTCCTAATATAATATTTTACGAGGCACAGTAAGTGACAAGCCTGTTTCCCGGTGCTCTATAGGCTGGACTTAGCCTTGAGGGTCCTATAACCCTGTAATATGAAATTAAAAATACAATTATTCAATGGCCTGTACAAAAGTAATACTAATCACTCTTGTCTTGTCTGTGCAGATGGTCAGTGTGAAATGCACAGAAATCCAATTAGTCCTTCATATTTTTTAATGTAAGTGTATATTCTAGCAGGGCAAATACCAAGTGGTTACAGCAAATGGGTAAATTATGGTTTTATGATCCAATAACCTCATCCTATCTTAAATTAAGTCTAAGCCCTTGTACACACGGTCGGAGATTCTGACGGAATGTGTCCTATCGGACCGTTTTGTCGGATATTCCGACTGTGTGTGGTCTCCATCGGACTGATATATGAATATAGATAACTGAATATCCGACGGACCAACTTTTCCAACTTGCCGGTAAAATTTTCCGCCAAAATGCTCCGATCGGACATACTCTGATCATGTGTAGCATACTCCGAAGGACAAAGTGCCACGCATGCTCAGATCAAATTCCTAGACCAAAGCTATTGGCTACTAGCCTGAACGTAGTCCCGTCGTAACGAAATAACGTCATCACGCTATGTACAATCGGATTTTCCGACAACTTTGTCCGACTGTGTGTATGCAACAGTTTTGGACAAAATCCGTCGGACAAAATCCAACGGATTTGGTTGTCAGAATGTCCGACCGTGTGTACAAGGGCTCCCCCTTACTGGATAACATTTGACTTTCCAAAGTACTGTGTATCAAAGATTTTTTTTTTGTAATCAGAAACTTTTGTGTTTACTTTTTTTTTCTTTTCTTTTTTTTGCATTTCAACTTACAAGTAGCCACCAGCATCAGCTTCCCTTGTAACTTGATAACTGTTGTTATCATATTTGTACATCACACTTAAAGTGGTTGTAAACCCTTACAAACCACTTTGACCTACAGGTAAGCCTAGATTAAGGCTTACCTGTAGGTCCAAGAAATATCTCCTAAACCTATACGGTTTAGGAGATATTTGCCCGAAGACAGGCACTGCTGCACAGGCGCACTGAGCGCGGCATTTCCAACAATGGAGCTGCCGCGCGTGTCGGCTCCCGTGCGCATGCACGGGAGTGACGCTGGACTACAGGGGACAGCGGTGACATCGCTGGCTCCTGTGTCAGGTAAGTGACACATAATGGGCTACTATGCGATGCATAGTAGTCCATTATGCTTTGCCTTTGCAGGGAATGAAAGAGGAAGTAAACCCATCAGGGTTTACTTCCTCTTTAATGCTTTTGTGTGCTTTTTATTCTTCATTTATTATATTGTATTCCCATTGGGTGAAAATAATGACACAACAGATACATAAAAGTATACAGTGCCTTGAAAAAAAAGTGTGGCGTGCATTTGTATTCAGCCCCTTTACTCTGATACCCCTAACTAGAATCTAGTGAAACAAATTGCCTTTGGAAGTGGCTTAATTAGTAACTAGAGTCCACCTGTGTGTAATTTAATCTCAGTATCAATCCAGCTGTTCTGTGAAGCCCTCAGAGGTTCATTAGAGAACCATAGTGAACAAACAGCATCATAAAGGCCAGGTAACACACCAGACAGGTCTGGAATAAAGTTGTGGAGAAGTTTAAAGCAGGGTTAGGTTTTACATAAACATCCCAAGCTTTGAACATCTCATGGAGCACTATTCAGTCCATCATCTAAAAATGAAAAGAGTATGGCATGACTACAAACCTACCAAGACATGGCCGTCCACCTAAACTTACATGCCAGGCAGGGAGAGCATTAATCAAATTAGCAGCCAAGAGACCCATGGTAACTGGAGGAGCTGCAGAGATACACAGCTTAGGTGGGAGAATTTGTCTGTGCACTCCACAAATATGAATAAGTGTGGCAAGAAGAAAGCCATTGTTGAAAGAAAGTCATAAGAAGTCAGAGCACCAATGGAAAGAAGAATGGGCAAAAATTTCACTCTATAGATGTGCAAAGTTTGTAGAGACATATCCAAAAAAAACTTGCAGCTGTAATTGCAGTGAAAGGTTGTTCTACAAAGCATTCATTCTGGGGGGATGAATACAAATGCACGCCACACTTTTCAGATAATTATTTGTAAAAAATGTTGAAAACCATTTTAAATTTTCCTTTCACTTCACAATTATGCGCCATTTTGTGTTGGTCTATCACATAAAATCCCAATAAAATATATTTACGTTTTTGGTTGTAACATGACAAAGCGTTGAAAATTCCAAGGGGTATGAATACTTTTTCAAGGTGCTATATGAGATAATCTCTATATGAGATTTACATGTAATCTTATATAGATATCCTAACCAGGCAAATGCTTGCCCATGAACCTGAGCACAAGTAATATTTTGTCATGAATCTATGCACTATTCCACATGAAGCTTAGGTTTAGTAGGCATGGGGGATTCATCAAAACCGGAGCAGCCATAATCTGAAGCAGTTGTGCATGGCAGCCAATCAGCTTTTTTCATTCATTTTCAAAGCTTAACTGAACAAAATAGAAACTGAATGGATGTCATACACAACCGCTCCAGATTCTGTCTGCTCCAGTTTTTATACA
The DNA here is from genome assembly GCF_037356315.1 of Lithobates pipiens. Taxonomy (NCBI): domain Eukaryota; kingdom Metazoa; phylum Chordata; class Amphibia; order Anura; family Ranidae; genus Lithobates; species Lithobates pipiens. Next base: position 265,791,336 of record NW_027507748.1, on the reverse strand, counting down.
TTCCCCCCTGGGGTGTCCCAGACATGGCTGGCTTTCCAATGGGGAAATCTGTTCCACTGACATCTGGAGGGGAATTGCCCCTGTTTGTAGAGATGTCCTCTCGCTTCCTATTGTCCAATGGGACACCAACAACAACAAAAAATTATTGGGGCGTTAACCTTTCCCTACTCTAGCCAAAACAAAATAACGTTAATGACTATACATGGACTTTAAATTTAACATCCTTGCCAAGAGGCACTTGAAGTCTTAAAAAAATAAACATATTTTCAGTGAGGACTTATTTTACATAGCAAATTGTATTATTACCCTTTATTGTTTGTCTTTGAGCAAACACAGGAAGAATATATTCATTTTATGCATACTAAACAGTGTCTCCATTAACCACTGAGCCACCATGCTGAAATTAAATCCATCACAAAGTGCAATTTCATCAATCCAAAGTAACCCCAATTTTTACTTTTAAAAGAAGGCTTTTGACTAACATGTCAACATTCCATTGCACACATTGTGATAATATTGTATTTTCGGCCATACCATATAATATTTCAAAGATATGAGTGGGCCCACTTATCTGCATGATATAGCTGATTTTAAATTGAAGCCAAAATGTGTTTAATTATGTAGAAGTGCTTGGGCAAATGCAACCCCAAATGCATAACATTGTTTTCACATTAAACATTAAAAAACAAAAATGTTATTCTGTATTTAGTCATGGATCTATATGTCCTTGAACTAGAATGAATTTGCCTTATGTCATAATCATATTTTTTTTTTATGTATATATAATTTGTGATTTTAAATTGCATGACATTGGAAAAAAATATATAATTAGTTGCTTTAGAGTTTTGCAACAAATACTTTAGACAGTGGTTAGATATAATTCACTGGGATTACACAATACAGCCAAATGAATGAAAAGAAAGAGATTGCTTGTTGATGAATTTGCTTTCTCTGATTTTAAAAATATTAAATACAGAACAATTTTTCTCACACCGGGAGATCTGTGGAAGGATAATGTATCAATGCTACCATCTAGTGGTATTACAAGGTAACAGGCAGGAGGAATGGATTATAATCACATTTGGCCTATTCACATTACAATGTTGTGCACTGTCTGTGCTTTGAGGCGCCAGTGTTAAGTAGCCCATATATTTTTATTGGACTGTGGACAACCTTAGGTTGATAAAAAATAGGTAATGCATGATTTTTCAAAATGCAGCACACATAAAACACACTCCATGCATACTTCCATTGATGGATTTACCAGAGTTTGCATCTTTAAGTCTTATTGAATGTAATATCAGCAAATGTTTCTCCACCATATTGGTAAATGTGTATTGTACAGTAAAAGTCATTTTCAGATGCACCATGGTCTTCATAAATATACCCCTTAGTTTTGGTTTACAGAAAATGCGGTTGTTTTTTTGTGCATACTTTAATAAGTGATAGGTTATAGGCATACCTTCCAACTTTTGTACTTGAGAATGAGGGACACATTATGCCACATACACACGCCCGGACTTTTCGATGGACTAAGTCCAATGGTCTTCCCGACTGACTGTCGGCGGAGGTCCAACGGACTTTCTGAACGAACGGACCTGGTCACACACGACCGGACTAAGCCCATTCAAAATTCCATTAGTTTTGAACGCGATGACGTAAACGGGACTAAACAAGGAAGTTCAATAGCTGCCCTTGCGCCGTATTTGGTCCGTCGGACTAGCACACAGACGAACGGTTTCCTGATTTTTAGTCAGACTTTAGTCCGTCGGATAGATTTGAAACATGTTTTATTTCTAGGTCCGTCTGACTTTTGGGAAAAAAAAGTCCGCTGGAGTCCACACACGATCGAATTGTCCGATGGATTCCGGTCCGCTGGACTTAGTCTGCCGGAAAGTCCGTTCATGTGTACGCGGCATTAGAAAGACAGAAACCTTCAGTGTGAACGTAGCGCTCCCGAGCAAAAGTGGGTGTAATCAAATTATGCAAAATTTTGGCGTGAGATAATTGCTCCCACTCCCTTTTTACACTACCCTGTTTCTGTGCACACTGCCTCATCTCTGTGTACACTGCCCTCCTCCCTGTACTCAAATTGGGGGGTTCTAGGGGAGAAGTTTACACCCCAATCCTCCTTTCTGCTCATGTCTGTATCCTACCCCTTCTCATCTTACCTTTGCACCCCAAGCCCCCTCTCAGCTAACCTCTTCACCCCTCTCTGGTCACTTGCACCCCACTCTCTGCTGAACTCTGCACCCCAATCCTGCCCTACCTAACATTGGACCCCCAGCCCCCCTGCTCACCTCTGCACCCCAATCCTCCCTACCCTACTCACCTCTGTACTCCAATACTTCTCTGCACCTCAGACCCCCTCTCTGCTCACCTCCACACCCTAAATCCTCTCTTGGCTCAACTTTGCACCTAAGTCTCTGGAAGTTGAAGTTGCCTCCAGGACAGGGGACTTTGCCAGTGGCCAATCACATAATAATCAGCTCTGTGGGAGGGAGGAGTTTGCTAGAAAACATATTTTTACTTCCTGGAAAGTTGCTTCAGTTAAGACAGGGGATCCAACTTGGAGGCAACTTCCGTTGAAATCAATGGGTACAAGTTGCCTAGAAGTCGGATTGAAGTAGTACAGGAACCTTTTCTGAAGTCGGAGTGACTTCAGTAGTGTACATTAAGATGGCTCTCATTCACTTACATTAATTTTATCATGTTGTATGACTTTAGGCAACTTGGGACGACCTCAAGTTGGATCCAAAGTTGCCCCTGTGTGAATGAACTCTTAGGCTGGCCACAATAAAAGGCCACTCTAAAATGTGTAGTTTTATCACACAGCATGATGCCACAGATGTTGCAATTTTTGAGGGAGCGTGCAATTGGCATGCTGACTGCAGGAATGTCCACCAGAGCTGTTGCCCTTGAACTGAATGTTAATTTCTGTACCATAAGCCGTCTCCAAAGGCATTTCAGATAATTTGCCAATACATCAAACCGACCTCACAACCGCAGACCACATGTAACCAGTGGCGGCTGGTGCTCAAATATTTTCTGGGGGGGGGGGGCGTAAACAAACTGAAAAAAAACATCAATTGCAGCCTCACTGTGCCATTAAACACAGCCACTGTGGCATCAAACAGCCACTGTGCCCATCAATTGCCGCCACTGTACCATCAAACACAGCCATTGTGCCATCAATTGCTCCCACTGTGCCATCAAACGCAGCCACTGTGCCATCAAATGCAGCCACTATGCCCATCAAACGCAGCCACTGTGCCCATAAAACGCAGCCACTGTGCTATATCAAACACTCCCACTGTGTCATTAAATGCTGCCACTGTGCCCAATCAAATGCAGCCTCATAGTTACATATATAGTTATATAGTATGTGAGGTTGAAAAAAGACACAAGTCCATCAAGTCCAACCCATGTGTGTGAATATATGTTAGTATTACATTGTATATCCCTGTAAGTTGCTGTTGTTCAGGTGTTTATCTAATAGTTTCTTGAAAATATCAATGCTCCCATTGAGACCACTGCCTGTGGAAGGGAATTCCACATTCTTGCCGCTCTTACAGTAAAGAACCCTCTACTTAGTTTAAGGTTAAACCTCTTTTCTTCTAATTTTAATGAGTGGCCACGAGTCTTGTTAAACTGCCTTCTGCAAAAAAGTTTTATCCCTATTCTGGGTTCACCAGTATTGTATTTGTATATTGAAATCATATCCCTTCTCAAGCGTCTCTCCTCCAGAGAGAATAAGTTCAGTGCTCGCAACCTTTCCTCATAACTAATATCCTCCAGGCCCTTTTTTAGCTGTGTCGCCCTTCTTTGTACTCGCTCCGTTTCCATTACATCCTTCCTGAGGACTGGTGCCCAGAACTGGACAGCATACTCCAGGTGCGGCCAGACCAGAGTCTTGTAGAGCAGTAGAATTACCATTTTATCTCTGGAATTAATTTCTTTTTTAATGCATGCCATTATTTTGCTTTTTTAGCAGCAGCTTGGCATTGCATGCCATTGCGAGCCTATCATCTACTAGGACCCCAAGTCCTTTTCCATCCTAGATTCCCCCAGAGGTTCTCCCCCTCTCACTGTGCCCAGTGCTATGGACTACGATCATTTTATTGATGGTATTTTCAATGCACAGAGATGCAGTGACAAGATTCTGAGGCCCATTGTTGTGCCATTCATCCACTACCATCACCTCATGATGCAGCATGATAATGCATTGCCGCATGTTGCAAGGATCTGTACACAATTCCTGGAAGCTGAAAACATCCCAGTTCCTGCATGGCCAGCATTAGGGATGAGCTCGGTGTTCAAGTCGAACACATGTTCGACTCGAACATCGGCCGTTCGTCTATCAGAACTTTGTGGACAGTTCGCACCATATTCGTGTGGCGCGAACGGCCCACAATGCACTATGCCATCACAGTGCATTGCTGGCTCATGATTGGCCAAGCATGCTCTGTGACCCCGCATGCTTGGCCAATCACAGTGCGACGAGGAGAGACATAATTGGCCACAGGCAGGATGCCTGTGGCCAATTATAGCTCAGGGAGTTCAGTACATGCCCCACACTATATAAGGCCGCCAGCGCTGCAAACTTGTGTAGTGTGTTCCGGCGTGCAGGAAGAGAGCAGCATAGGCAGGGACAGGGTGTTCTTTTCTTGTGAATCTGCAGCAGTTAAAGTGGGTGTTGTGTGCCTCCAGCACAGTATACACCTGTAGCTACCCTTTATTGCTGGTGTTCTCTAATACAGGCATCTGCAGGAGTTAAAGTGGGTGTTGTGTGCCTCCAGCACAGTATATACCTGTAGCTACCCTTTATTGCTGGTCTTCTCAAATACAGGCATCTGCAGGAGTTAAAGTGGGTGTTGTGTGCCTCCAGCACAGTATACACCAGTAGCTAACCTTTATTGCTGGTGTTCTCTAATACAGGCATCTGCAGGAGCTGTTGTGCTTTTAAGGACATTTTCCCGCACAATATTTCCTAAGTAATTTTTAACGAAGAGATTTTTAAGATACAGAATCAGTCTATATGACACAGTCTATATATGTGAAACGTATTCACGGAGACGAGTGATCATACAAAATAGTTACATTTATTGGTTGACAGAAAACAAATATTTACATGAAATATTAAAATACAGATTACATTACTTGATCATTTTGACAATTTCTGGGAACACCCTCAAACTGGGCGTAGTAGTACCTTGGACACAATTATCACCATTATCATTTCTCGGTAGAATCAATAACCTTTTGATATTTGACAATTAAACAGAATGTCTGTATTTCACACATCCAACCGTTACTATACTGCAGGTAAGTAAGTGGTTAACAATGTGAAATAAATTAGACATTTGTTTGTCAATAATATTGGCATCTATGCAAAAAGAAATGTATGAAAAATTTAATTTAGAGAAAAATCTAAAAGGCGGTTATTGATTCGGGAGAAGTATTTCAATAATAGAATATTCAAAAACATCAATATTTAAGAGAACATAAAATAGATGATAAACATATATTTACCCATTTCCAATATGGCTATTAGTGTGGAGTATTAGTTACCAGGATTTTTAAGATGGCTGCCGTGGCTTCAACACTCCAAGGAGCAGGGATCTTCATGAATGTAAAATGTGTATTCATGCATGTCTTCCAGTGTCCCTTCTCAGGGGGGGTCCCTAAGCTTCCCCCTGACTCTCTCCCCCCAGCTCTCCTCCGAGCTTCCTTTCTCTCCTTTTTTCATCTTTCTAGTTTCTTAAATATCCTCTTCAACAAAAGGATTATAAAATTATACTAAGTTCTGCCCAGAGGGTATGTGTTCCCCCCTCATTGGCCGACAGACTTAATGGTTAGCTTTCCCGGGAGTCTCGTGATTTTAAGGTAATAGCACCTTCCACCACCAGGTGTCTTCACCTGTGTTTGGTGTTTTATTTCTTTAAGTGAATATTTTCTAATTCTGTAATATGTGTTCGTTATTTATATGTTCTAACGAATATATTCGAGTGTTCAAGAATTATGGCATAATGTAGAATACGCTTTAACATAAATTTCCAATAATCACTTGCATAATTAGTGATATATATGCATATCACTGTATATCTGTTAATCTTTAGTCCGTTTAGAAAGGACACAGGTTAGATATATATCAAACAAATCACATACAATTATTATCGATATGGATACATGTATAATTTGGGTATCCAATCAATATTTGTTTATTTAAACATAGGTTAAATTCTTATACAATTCTAATCATGATTTATGTTTTTTTTTAATACTAATTTGTTGCTAAAACACTTCTACTTATAATCATACTTTCATATATAATTTCTTTGTGACCAAGTTCTTTAGATCATTAGATACTAAAATTATAATCTCAGTTGTGACCTATATATATAATTTGAATGGCTTAGAAAACTATTGATGATACTGGTATATGAATCTTACAGCAGGTTTTGAGATGAACTCTATAATAAGATATCATATCCCGGCTTCTAATATACGTATATTATGATGTAAAAAAAAAATACACAATTTTCAATGTTTCCTCGTCGTGTCTTCAATCGAACAGTGAACATTCATGCATACAGTCCCATTGTTTACTTTTCTAATAGAGGTGTCTTATTGCCCTGTGGGGGAGATCTCCATTTCATATCTTAGCCATTGTCTCATGAGAAGCTAGGACAACACTGACTACTTGGCTTATTGATCTTTCACTTTCTGAGACAATGGGATATTTGTTCTGGTCATTCAGGTTTAATGGCTGTTGGTCACAGGTACTCCAAAGTATAACCCAAACCTTGTCCTATCTATTTGCGTGGTTGTGTACTACCCAAACAGTCTTTTACTTACATACCATGGGGTTCTCTAGTTAAGGGTTATTTCCATGTGATAAATACTTATGCAAGTTTGGCCTTCTCACTCGAACCAACAAAATAAGTAAACAGCTTTTTGTTTGGTGACAGAAGATACCATTGTTTCAGCGAGTTTCTGTCCCAATGCATGCTTGTAAAAGTTTTCAATAGTTAATGTAGTGATCATGTATTTTGTGTTCTTCAAGAGGGTAATAGTTCAATGATAGCAAAATTGTAGATCATCTGTTCCTAAGGCCTAAACAATCTCACCTCTTTGACAGAAATATGAATGTATTATTATTTTTTTTTCTTAATGAATTCACAACAAAGCCCCCCTTGTGAAGTGTTCAAATGCCGGAAGTCGTTTGAAAGACTTCACCAATGCAACAGTTTGAAGAAATATGGCTTCGCTCGGGCCTTGTAAGTTGAGTTGTGACGATGGATCCGGATTATGGATATATATAATTAAGAGGTATAGACACTTGCAGATGAGTGTAACTCTTTGAAAAACAAAATAGGTTTGTGATCGATGTGTGCATCTCAGGACCGTCATCCGTTGATTGGCAGGAAATGGACCATTCCGGGCACCTTTAGTCCTGGCCGTCCTGGTGGGTTCCGTCCATGTAGACTGGCCATCAGTGGTGTCCCTGGATCCCCCATACGGTTCATTCTCTGGATGTTCACACATGTTGGACTCTCGGTTCGGTTGACCGGCTCATGGACATCTTAGTCCTGTAAAGGAAAATGGATTCCATGAGAAAAGATATATAAGTTTTTTTAACATGATCTGTGTTTGAGATCTCAGTGTCAAGCTGGTATCCTGGGCTTTCTCCGAGCCCTCCTCTTTCCCATTATGTTATCAGTCCTTTAATTAAACACTCTGGAAATCAAGATAATGTATGACACATTTGCTATGGGAGACCAAGCTCCAGGGCTCATTATCATGAGGCCATTTATTAATATCTGTGGATACCAGACATTTCTGACTGACTTATGTTCTTCAGAACCATTTTTTTTTAGCTTAATTGTAGCGGTTCTGGAATAATAACATTTAAAAACTTTTCAGTTTAACATGTGACACTTACTGTCAGTAACAAAATATTTGACATCATAGTCAATCTTCTACTTGGGAGGAATAAAACAGATAAAATCTCCCCCCTTTGGGGTGTCAATACAACTCATTTGAGGCAATCAAACTACCTTATGCGGGTGACTCCTCATCTTTTACCAAAATATCAAACCATTTAGGCCTCCTGATATTTATGTCTTTAGGATTCGGTCTTCCTCTGGAATTACCGTCTTCGGTACTTCTTGAAATTGGGCTGTTTGGAGCGACCTGTTTATGTCAGAGGAATGAAGTGACCACTGAAAAATAGGAGAATAGTTAATATCTAACAACCACAATCCCTCGGTAGGGATTTCAGGGTCCTCATTACTGTAACCTGGGGAAAAACATGGTGTTAGAACCTCTGCTTCCTATATCTTTATTCAGTGTATTCCTCTGATTTATTTTAACAGAGGCGCTTAAAAGGCTCTGTGGCCCTTGGGCTGGCCACAGGATTTGCCCCTTGAAGAAGTGTTCTTCACGTTCCGTATAGCAATGAAATCATGTAACATATCCATAATTTTGTCTATTTTGGTTTCCGTATTGCTTACAGGCTGATCAGAATTGGTTCGTGGGACCCGGTTTCTGTACTTTCTGGGGACTACTGGCTCAGTTTTATCAGACATATCCACATCAGAAACATTGTCTTGATTCTGGGATAGTTGTCTGGGCCTTAGTTGTTCCCTATTGTTCTGGGGATTTTGGGGTGTCTTACCCTGTAATTTCTCCCTATTTACCCGTGTAGGCCCCCGAAGTCCATTACACCGGTAAAGGTGAGGGTGTCTACCCTTAGTTTTAAATCTGACCCGTTGGAGATATACCCTATAGTTTCTCCTAAACCTTGGGTCTGGATCTTTTGGATGAGACTCCTGAGGTGTTCTTTTAACTCCCCCTCTAAAGGGTGGTCTTTGCTCCCCCCTTCTGATGGGTGGGGACATTGGTTTCCCGCTGGGGAAACTCGGTAGCATCTTTCCTCGGACTATATCAGCGTATCTCTTTTTCTTGGTTTTGGACTGTAATGATTGAGGAGATACATAAAATTCATCCACAAATTTCATTATAGGGCTTTCAGGTCTTCCATTGTTTTCACCAGTTTGTTGGATAGAGTACAAATTGTTACTCTCTTTTACCAAAGACTCCAGTGAACACCCCCCTTTGTAGTCTTTCGCCAATTTCACTTTTATGTGGGTAGGCGGGGCCTCGAAGAACATGGGTTCAAACCCAAGTTGATTATAACTTGGCTCCTTTTCTGCTAAGTGGACAGCACCCTTGAGCACAGCCATAACTTCGGTGGGGCTTTGATCACTGGTACATGTGATATTGTGTATATCCACTCTAGCTGCGTTAACATTTTTATGTGGGACAAATCCTAGATGACAAATGTTATTAATTATTTGCCAGGCAGTACCCCACAGACTTATTACATCTTTGCAGAATGAACGGAGTTCGGGTTCAAATACCCACGGTAAGAAATGAATCTTAGATTGGTCATCATTTAGGCCTAAAGCATTTTCATAGATTTCAATGTGGTCAATAATGTGCCTGGATCCCTCTTCCTTAAACACCGGGACAGCATCTTTTAAAAATTTTATTATTTCTGAGGCGTCCTGTTTAGGGGTGCCTGTATTTTTCTCTGATCCCAAAGAAAACTGATTAGGCATACCTTCCTGTGGTGGTTCAATTTTTACCCCCCTTTGCTCTACAGATGGCTTGGGGTAGAATATAGTTTCTTTTTCTAACTCTTTTTCATTATGTAACTCCCAAATTTTAGGTTGAGAGTCAGATTTTGGAGTATTGTCAGACTCTATACTTTCAGGTTTAAGCATCTGAGCATTATCCTGAGGCATAAACTCCCCTTGTTCTTTTAATTCTTCTGGTTGCTTAATTAGGGATTCCTGTCCTGACCTAAGCTGATTTGTTTCTTCTTTTAAATTTCCACTGCATATTACTCGGCAACTTTCTTCAGGAGACTCGTTTTCCTGCAGACAATTTTCCTTCTCCTCTCTTGTATTGTTTATTATTTCTTTATTTAATTGATAACATTTGTACAGCATTATTATTGTATTATTGTGCATCTGTTCTGCTTTAATTAAGAACCTCTCCTTCTCTTTTGATTGTTTATACTTTTTATTTAATTGGTGAAATTCGTCCAGCATTATTACATCATTTTGTAACTGTTCTGTTTCATATTTCACCATTTTCGCTATAGCCTCATCAAAATAATCTGCCTTGTCTTTAATCTCCTTTAGCTTTTTTGTGAGCTCACATTCCCCTCCTATTAACTGGGACTGGGATTCTAAGATATCACTCTCTAGTTGGGTATATTGACGTTTAAACTCACTATAAAGATACATCAGGTTAGTGCTTGGTTCAAAATGCATGTGATCAGGCCTTTCTATTTCCTTTGTCTCAGATGAGCTGTCTGTGAGTTCAACGCTTTGACCTTCCACGTTCCATACGTCTTTTATTGATTGACGGGTGTGGTTTATAAGGCCTTCAATGAGTGCTTCTAGACCATTCTCATTAGACAAACTTTTTTCGGCATGATTTATCATGTTACTTTTTGACATTATATCCAACATTTCCTGTTCTTGTATCCATTTTGTCTGAGTACTCATATTACCATTAAGGGCTGACTCTTGATAATCCCCATCAAAATAAAATTCACTTTGACCAGACATTTTTCTTTTGGCAAAAATATTCTTTTTTTTAAAAGTTAATAATTAATCATTTCATGCAAAATATTATTTCTGTCACCACCGTAACTATGACTGATCCTGTACAAAATATCGACGTTATCTCACGCAGTGCCTCCATTTATATATGTTGTGCTTTTAAGGACATTTTCCCGCACAATATTTCCTAAGTAATTTTTAACGAAGAGATTTTTAAGATACAGAATCAGTCTATATGACACAGTCTATATATGTGAAACGTATTCACGGAGACGAGTGATCATACAAAATAGTTACATTTATTGGTTGACAGAAAACAAATATTTACATGAAATATTAAAATACAGATTACATTACTTGATCATTTTGACAATTTCTGGGAACACCCTCAAACTGGGCGTAGTAGTACCTTGGACACAATTATCACCATTATCATTTCTCGGTAGAATCAATAACCTTTTGATATTTGACAATTAAACAGAATGTCTGTATTTCACACATCCAACCGTTACTATACTGCAGGTAAGTAAGTGGTTAACAATGTGAAATAAATTAGACATTTGTTTGTCAATAATATTGGCATCTATGCAAAAAGAAATGTATGAAAAATTTAATTTAGAGAAAAATCTAAAAGGCGGTTATTGATTCGGGAGAAGTATTTCAATAATAGAATATTCAAAAACATCAATATTTAAGAGAACATAAAATAGATGATAAACATATATTTACCCATTTCCAATATGGCTATTAGTGTGGAGTATTAGTTACCAGGAATTTTAAGATGGCTGCCGTGGCTTCAACACTCCAAGGAGCAGGGATCTTCATGAATGTAAAATGTGTATTCATGCATGTCTTCCAGTGTCCCTTCTCAGGGGGGGTCCCTAAGCTTCCCCCTGACTCTCTCCCCCCAGCTCTCCTCCGAGCTTCCTTTCTCTCCTTTTTTCATCTTTCTAGTTTCTTAAATATCCTCTTCAACAAAAGGATTATAAAATTATACTAAGTTCTGCCCAGAGGGTATGTGTTCCCCCCTCATTGGCCGACAGACTTAATGGTTAGCTTTCCCGGGAGTCTCGTGATTTTAAGGTAATAGCACCTTCCACCACCAGGTGTCTTCACCTGTGTTTGGTGTTTTATTTCTTTAAGTGAATATTTTCTAATTCTGTAATATGTGTTCGTTATTTATATGTTCTAACGAATATATTCGAGTGTTCAAGAATTATGGCATAATGTAGAATACGCTTTAACATAAATTTCCAATAATCACTTGCATAATTAGTGATATATATGCATATCACTGTATATCTGTTAATCTTTAGTCCGTTTAGAAAGGACACAGGTTAGATATATATCAAACAAATCACATACAATTATTATCGATATGGATACATGTATAATTTGGGTATCCAATCAATATTTGTTTATCTAAACATAGGTTAAATTCTTATACAATTCTAATCATGATTTATGTTTTTTTTTAATACTAATTTGTTGCTAAAACACTTCTACTTATAATCATACTTTCATATATAATTTCTTTGTGACCAAGTTCTTTAGATCATTAGATACTAAAATTATAATCTCAGTTGTGACCTATATATATAATTTGAATGGCTTAGAAAACTATTGATGATACTGGTATATGAATCTTACAGCAGGTTTTGAGATGAACTCTATAATAAGATATCATATCCCGGCTTCTAATATACGTATATTATGATGTAAAAAAAAAATACACAATTTTCAATGTTTCCTCGTCGTGTCTTCAATCGAACAGTGAACATTCATGCATACAGTCCCATTGTTTACTTTTCTAATAGAGGTGTCTTATTGCCCTGTGGGGGAGATCTCCATTTCATATCTTAGCCATTGTCTCATGAGAAGCTAGGACAACACTGACTACTTGGCTTATTGATCTTTCACTTTCTGAGACAATGGGATATTTGTTCTGGTCATTCAGGTTTAATGGCTGTTGGTCACAGGTACTCCAAAGTATAACCCAAACCTTGTCCTATCTATTTGCGTGGTTGTGTACTACCCAAACAGTCTTTTACTTACGTACCATGGGGTTCTCTAGTTAAGGGTTATTTCCATGTGATAAATACTTATGCAAGTTTGGCCTTCTCACTCGAACCAACAAAATAAGTAAACAGCTTTTTGTTTGGTGACAGAAGATACCATTGTTTCAGCGAGTTTCTGTCCCAATGCATGCTTGTAAAAGTTTTCAATAGTTAATGTAGTGATCGTGTATTTTGTGTTCTTCAAGAGGGTAATAGTTCAATGATAGCAAAATTGTAGATCATCTGTTCCTAAGGCCTAAACAATCTCACCTCTTTGACAGAAATATGAATGTATTATTATTTTTTTTTCTTAATGAATTCACAACAGAGCTAAAGTGGGTGTTGTGTGCCTCCATCACAGTATACACCTGAAGCTACCCCTTATTGCTGGTGTTATTGCTGGTGTTGTTCTGTTTCTGTAACATAGGCAGGCAGCTGCAGTAATTGCAGTTGGTGTACTGTGTCATCTGCTCAGTGTGCACCTAAAGCTACCCAATTGCTGGTTTTCCCATCTTCCTGCAGGCCATTACTATGTCTGGAAGGCCAACAAGGAGAGGCAGTCAGTCACGAGCCAATAAAAGAGGGCAAGCAGGCTCTGTGTCTAGAGACAACAGTGCTGGTCGTGGACGCGGTGCATCGTCATCAGCACGTGGCCAAGGGACACGCTTATCCTTATTTTCGGCAGCTGGACGTGTTGAGCAACAACTGGCTGAAGACTTGGTAGAGTGGAGGACGAAGCCCTCCTCATCCTTCTCATCTTCTCTCACCCAGGCTCAGGGTACTAGCAAAGCAGCTGCCAATGTGTCCTCTTCCCTCGTCTCAATGTCATCAGTCACTCCTTCCCTAGACCTAGCATGCCCTCCTGAGGAGTCCCCCGAACTGTTTGAGCACAGTGTTGGGTACATGCTCCAGGAGGATGCCCAGCATTTTGAAGGCTCTAATGATGATACCCAGCTAGAGAAAGGCAGTTGCGTGAGCGCAGAGAGAGGGGATGCTCAAGAAGGACAGCAATCTGGCAGTCATGTTCCACCGGCTGCAGCATACTGCCAGGGTTGCTCCAGTGATGAAGAGGGAGGGGATGATGAGGTCACTGACTCCACATGGGTGCCTGATCAGAGAGAGGAGGAGGAGGAGGCACATCTCCAACGAGGCAGGATGCCCTCCGGGGGCCAGCTTAGGGGCAGCACAACGACTGAATCACACCGCAGAGCTCCGCCTGTGCACAGTGCTGCCTCTGCGCGTTATTCAAAAAATTCTTTGGTGTGGGCCTTTTTGAGATGAGTGCATCAGATCACACCACTGCTATTTGCAACATATGTCTCAAGTGTATCTTGCGTGGCCAAAACATCAGCCACTTGGGCACCACATGCTTGACCAGACATATGTTGACCTGCCGTGCAGCTCGTTGGCAAGCGTACCTTAAAGATCCACACCAAAGAACAAAGTGGACCTCTCCTTGCTCCTCATCAGCTGGGATCTCCAACCCCACTAGACATTCAGTCCTCTCTGAAACCTGCACTGAGAGGAATGAAGGTGTATAATTAGGTGTATCACAGCCAAGTACTTGCGGGCACTCTGCTAGCAGTACACCGATGTCCAATTGTAGCAGGCAAATTTCCCTGCCCCAGCTGCTGGACCGTCTAAAGAAGTTCACTCCCAGCCATCCACATGCCCAGCGGTTGAATGCTAGCTTGGCTAAATTGCTAGCACTTCAACTGCTGTCTTTTCAGTTGGTAGACTCGGCCCCCTTCCATAAGTTTGTGCAATGTGCGGTTCCTCAGTGGCAGGTCCCCAAACGCCAATTTTTCTCACGAAAGGCAATTCCGGCTCTCTACCGGCATGTGGAAGGCAATGTCCATGCCTCGCTAGACAGGGCGTCAGTGGTAAGGTGCATATTCCAGCTGACTCATGGTCCAGCAGGAACAGGGACGTTACCTATCCTTCACAGCCCATTGGGTCACTCTTCTGGCAGCTGGGAAGGATGCAGGACAAGGTGCACTAGTGTTGGAGGTTGTTCCGCCACCATGCCTCCAAAATGCTACTACTGGTTGTGACACACCTCTCTCCTCCACTCCCTCCTCTTCTTCTTCCTCCATGGCCTCTTTCAGTGCTTTGACCTAGGAACCAGAGGTGCTCCGTAGGCGTTCAAGGGGCTACGCAAGTACACAGGCAAAAAGATACCATGCCGTGCTTGCGCTGGTTTGTTTGGGGGACAGGAGCCACATTGGGGCAGATATTTTGTCAGTTCTGCAGGGGCAGGCCGAGAGGTGGTAGACACCATGCCAGCTTAAGCCAGGAATGGTGGTTTGCGACAATGGCACCAACCTCCTCTCCGCCCTCCGACAGGGGCAACTGACCCATGTGCCCTTTGTGGGTCACATCCTTAACTTGGTGGTGCAGCGGTTCTTGGGCAGATACCTGGGCTTACAGGATGTCCTAAGGTAGGCCAGGAAAGTCTGTGTGCATTTCCGCTGATCATTTAATGCCAGTGCTCAGCTGGCTGAGCTCCAAAAGGAGTTGAACCTGCTCAAGAACCGCTGACATGCCCACCAGGTGGAACTCAATGTTGACCATGCTGCAGCAGAGGGAGGGTCCATTAATGAGTACCTGTGTGACTACGGCACCAGGACAGGGTCAGGGGAGCTCGTTTTTTTTTCACCACGCCAGTGGGGCATGATCAGGGATGCATGCACTGTCCTGTAACCATTTGAGGAGGCCACGAGGATGGTGAGCAGTGATAGTGCATGCATCAGTGACACTGTACCTCTTGTCCACCTGTTGGAGCACATGCTGCATGGAATAATGGACAGGGCACTTGAGGCAGAACAGAGGCAGGAAGAAGAGGACTTCCTTTCCTCTCAAGGCCCCGTTTATCCAGACAGTGTTCCTGCTGTCCCACCCATCACACAGGAAGAGGGCGAGGAGGAGGAGGCTTGTGTCAGCATGTAGGTGGAGCCTGGCACTCAGCATCAGCAGTGTTTTAGGGATGATTTACAGTCCCAAGAAACACGTGGACTTGTACATGGCTGGGAGGAGGTGGCTGCGGATCATGTTGTCCTTAGTGACCCAGAGGACTCCGGACCGAATGCCTCAGCTAACCTATGCTGCATGGCCTCCCTGATCCTGCAAAACCTGCGGAAGGATCCTAGTATTCTTCGGATCAAGGAGAGGGACCATTACTGGCTGGCCACTCTCCTTGATCCACGGTACAAGGGTAAGGTTGCGGACCTTATCTTGCTGTCGCAGAGGGAGCAGAGGATCAGAGACATCTCCGGGAGGCCTTGCAGAAAGGTCTGTGCAACCTTCCCAGAGACTGGGAGGTTACAAACTCCTGGTCCTGGACAACGTGTTGAGGCTTCGGTCAGTCACAGAAGAAGCGGTGGAGAAGGTGGCCGTCTGACCGATGCGTTCAGACAATTTTATAGTCCGTAGCCCCAAGGTATGATCGGTTCCAGCAACCATCACCAGTGTCTGATTTACATGGTGCAGGAATACCTAGGGGCAAGGTCAGACTTGGACACCTTTCCCACCGAAAATCCTCTGGCTTACTGGGTCTTGAGGATGGACCACTGGCCAGAGCTTGCACAGTATGCAATTGAGCTACTGGCCTGTCCTGCATCCAGCGTTCTTTTGGAACGCACCTTCAGTGCTGCTGGAGGCTTTGTAACCAAACACAGGGTGCGCCTGTCCACCTACTCGGTTGATCGAGTGACCTTCATAGAGATGGATCAGTCTTGGATCACCACCAGCTACCAAGCACCTGAAGCTGATGTAACTGAATATTTTTTTGAAATGTCACATCCCTCCAAGACTGCCTATGCTAATGCTGTCCTGTTATTTTAACTGACTATCCTCTTCCTCCTCAATGATCCTGCTGATAGCTTGGAAGAACATTTTTGGTTCTGGGTGACTCCACCAGCCCAATTTTTCAGCTCCTGTTTAACTGGGGCAAGTAATTACAATTTTGGATGCAATGCTTTGCAGCAGGGCTCATTCCTGCACTCCAACTAGAGTATCTGGGAGAGGTGTCAGTGTCATGGTACCAGCACTAGTGACTAAGGCCCACTTTTTCAGCCCCTATTTAACAGGGGCATGTGATTACAATTTTTGATGCAATGCTTTGCAGCAGGGCTAATTTCTGCACTACAACTAGAGTATCTGGGAGAGGTTTCAGTGTCATGGTACCAGCACCAGTGACTAAGGCCCAATTTTTCTGCACCTGTTTAACAGGGGCATGTAATTACAATTTTTGATGCAATGCTTTGCAGCAGGCCTCATTCCTGCACTTCCGACTAGAGTATCTGGGAGAGGTTGCAGTGTCGTGGCACCAGCAACCAGTGCCTAAGGCCCAATTTTTCAGCCCCTGTTTAACAGGGGCATGTAATTACAATTCTTGATATAATATTTCACAGCAGGGCCCATTCCTGCCCCCATGGAGAGTAACTGTGAGGGCTTACAGTGTTGTGGCATCAGTACCACCACCACAACCACCAAAGGCCCAATTTTTCTACCACTGTTCAACAATGGCATGTAATTACAATTCTTGATATAATCCTTCACAGCAGGGCGCTCCAGCTCCCACCAAGGGTCTCTTTGAGGGCTTACAGTGTTGTGGCAACACCAACACCTTAGGCCCACATTTCTGCAGAGCATATAGGGCAGGCCCCTACTTTCAAACATCCAATTTACAAATGTCTCCTACTTGCAAACGGAAGGAGACAACAGGAAGTGAGATGAAAAAAGACAGACAGCCAAAAAAATTATACAGGGATGATAACTCTTCCCTATGTTTTCCAAAAAGCTTAAAAATAGATTTTTTCAATGGAGCTACACTTTAAAAATGTACCAGTTCAAAATTACAAACAGATTCTACTTAACACCACAAACCTGCACAGTCCCTGTCTTGTTTGCACTGCCTGTATACTGCTGTTCTGAGTATATAGGGCCTGGGGGCCCCACGCCTTTCCTTTTTTTAATTTGGGTACGGGGTTCCCCTCAATATCCATTCAAGACCCAAAGGGGCTGGTAATGGGCAGGGGGGCTACCCATGCCATTGTTTTCTCAATGATTTTCTTCCGTATTGCCGGAACCAGACATGACATTAAAACCGCAAGCAGTTTTAAATGACTTTTTTTCCGTTAAATGTCATTTTGTGCAATGACTGTTCTAAACATGGGAAACACGTACCACTTCACAGGCATACTATAGACACCCCCCAGGCACGATATTTAAAGGAATATTTAACTTTTTTTTTCACTTTAATCGTCATTAAAATCAGTGCTTCTGAAAAAACGAGCATTTTGAAAAAAAGATTTGGCATTGACCCATGTCCCCTGGGGCAGGAGCTGGGTCCCCAAACCCTTTTTAGGACAATATCTTGCATATTAGCCATTAAAATTAGCACTTTTTTTTTCGAACATTCGAGTCCCATAGACTTCAATGGGGTTCTAAAGTTCGCACAAATTTTCGGTCCATTCGAAAGTTCTGGTGTGAACCGAACTGGGGGGGGGGGTTTTCGGCTCATCCCTAGCCAGCATACTACCGGACATGTCACCCATTGAGCATGTTTGGGATTCTCTGGATCGGCGTAGACGACAGCATGTTCCAGTTCCTGCCAATATCCATTAACTTTGCAGAGCCATTGAAGAGGAATGGAGCAACATTCCACGGGCCAAAATCAACAACCTGATCAACTCTATGCAAAGGACATGTGCTGCTCTGTGTGAGGCAAATGGTGGTCACACCAGATACTGACTGGTTTTCGGGCCCCCCAATATAGTAAAACTGCCCATTTTAGAGTGGCCTTTTATTGTGGCAATAATCATGCTATCTAATCAGCATCTGGATATGCCACGCCTGTGAGGTAGATGAATTATCTCAGAAAAAGAGAAGTGCTCACTAACACAGATTTAGTCAGATTTGTGAACAATATTTGAGAGAAATAGCGTACATAGAAAAAGTTGTAGATCTTAGAGTTCAGCTCATGATAAATAGGACAAACACAAAAGTGTTGCATTTATAATTTTGCTTAGTGTATTTATACTCACCTAGATGGCTGCAGCATCGATCTGATGCTACAGCTATCCCCTGTTGGTTCTACATGAAGAACTCAGCGATTAAAGAACGCTGATTGCTCAGTTCTCAGTCTTCAATTAGCAGAGAGCCTGTGGCTCTTCCCCTTCAAGGCTCACTAGAGGCCTGGACTGTGGAGAGTGTCTGGTTGAGGCTCTCAGCGGCGTACTGAGAGGCTGAGTCAGCTGACAGTCAGGCATTGGATGAATCTTGAAATTATTGTCAGGATCCCTGCAAAGTCTGGAGTGACTCTGTGGCAGGCATGTACTGGCCATCGGGACTACCGGGAGTTTCCTGGTGGGCCGACGGCTCAGTGGGCCACTCTGATGTAAAAAGGGCTGGTGATGGGACACTCTGATGTAAGGGAGCTGCTGATGGGACACTCTGATATAAGGGGGTGCTGATGGGACACTCTGATGTAAAGGGGCTGCTCATGGGACACTCTGATGCAAGGGGGCTGCTCATGGGACACTCTGATGTAAGGAGGCTGGTAATGGGACACTCTGATGTAAGGGGGCTGGTAATGGGACACTCTGTTGTAAGGGGGCTGGTGATGGGACACTCTGATGTAAGGGAGTGCTGATGGGACACTCAAAATGTAAGCGGGCCGGTCTGGATGACTTCCAGGGCCAAATTTCTGTCCCAGACCAGCCCTGCTCTGTGGTGCCAGCTGACAGTGGGCTAAAGCTGAATCTGGATCACAGCAGTGTAGAACAAAGTGCACTCAGGTGACCCACAGAAAAAGTATGGTCAAAAGAGCTTAGGCCATACTTCTTTAAATATCACCAAATGAAAATTGTATCTGTCTAAAAAAAATATATATAAATTGTATTTTTAAAAGTGTTGCATGATGGATGAGTACGGTAATTGTTACTCAAGGTATAACAGCACTAAGAAATAGCCTGATAACAAGGTGTATTACAGGTACCACTTGCATTTTAACATGCAAGCTATGGCGCTTAAGGAAGCATTTGGGGGCTCCATAAAAAGAATCCTTCATTAAATATGACTAAACAAATACAAAAAACACAGTTCAGTCTTACCTGTTTCTGGTGGTTACAATGAATTTCATCAGATCCTTACTCCTTAGGTACAGCCAACTTTAGGTTTAGCAAGAGCAGGAAGAAGGCTCACTGAGAACAACAGGTATTCTGACATTACCACGTCTTCAAATCAGTTGCTGCTCTACTGCCACATAAGTATTGACTGCTAGTAGCCCATATATAAAAATACTATTCTTCCCTTTCTATCAGTGCTTGCTTGCAGGAAATTTTTCCATCAGGTTGGATAATTTCAATGTGCAAATTTCCGACACTCAGAAATCTGAATTTGTGATGGTAATATGTAAAGGCATTTAGGTTTATGTGTTACATTGGATTTGCAAAGAAGAAGTTAATATTTACCCCTCCCATTGGTCGCACTACCAAACTTTGCTGCATGGATGAGATACCTCTACCTGAAAAATCTTCAACACTTCCAGGTGTGTGAGATTCCTGGCACAACATAGGCATACCACTGCTTGTAAAAACTTCACAATTTGACACTTCCAGGAGTGTCAGATTCCTGGTCCCCTACTTCACTCATTGATTTCCTCTGTTGGCCCCCGCATCACTACATGACACAGTAATAAAGTAAGAGGTTGTAGTTGTAGTTGTAGTTGTAGAGTACAGCCAGGGACTAGGAATCTGATACTTTTCAAAGCCAGTCTACATACTGTACTTTTAAATATAAACCCTATAACATGCAGAAGCAATAGACAAAGCGATGTGCAAATATTTAGAAAAAAACATCCAATTAATATTTAGGTGCTTTTCCTTAGTCACATGGTGTGCAATAATTAATGCAGGTATGTATTCTTTGAATTTATTTTAAACATAACTACTACCAAATATAATTTCGTAACAGAGTCTTGTAATTTCCTGAACAATGACAGAGGTCCAGCTAAAGAATCAACTCAGTGTGCTGTATGCATATTTGCTAAGTAGAAATATGCAGGCAAGCTACTGTAACAGCTGTAGAAAAAAGTAGGATTAGCAATTCTGGCTGTGTTGTCTGACAGATTTAAGGAATGTATCTGTGTGTTTAGCTGCTTGTGTTCATAATTTTTTCTTGTGAGGTTTCGAAATTTCGGCATTGCTGGGCCAATGCAAACACAGTATAGGATCAAAAAAGTGAATGATAAAAATAGTACAACATAAACACACACGCCTTGATTATTGCTCCAATCAGAAGTACGGTATATAAATAAATGAAAAAGGAGTGCTTTTTCTCATTGGTCTGTGGTGCATGAAAAATAGTTACATCAAAAGTGACATCTTAGGAAAATGCCCAGTTTTTATTTTTTGTGTTATCCTCCATTAATATTTTCAAGAATCAAATAAACGACAAATGTACAATATATAACATGATAAATATGTCAGGATTTCTTTTTTTTAAAGGAATATTTTTTTATGGCTGTTTAATCTTCAGTGAGTAAGAGCTGTTAAACTGGGAACACGATGTTGAAAAAATCCTAACCAACTCCAGCTACAATTCTTTTAATTTTGAATAGCGTGGAGAAGGACTCAAACTGCTGTAAGATTTTTATTTCTGTATGAATGCCCTACAGTAAGATTTTCATCTTACTAACTGTGTGGTCACCAGGACAGGAATTTAGCAGAATCTCTTTAGTGAAGAAACACAAACACATTTCTTCCTTTAGCAGACTGTCTGAACCTTGGTTTGGTAAAGCCCCGTACACACTATCAGATTGTCTGCTGAGTTTTTCCTTCAGATTTACCAAAACCATATAATATGAGGTCAAACCTTAGGAGTTTCAATGTGTATGCAATCAGGCAGGCCCTTCTACTACATGGTTTTGGTAAATCTGAAGGAAAAACTCAGCAGACAATCTGAGGGCAACATGGTTGGATAATGAAGGGGTCAGTAAGGTTGGATTGTGATCATCAAGCATATATATGCTTTACTCTTTTGAGAAACCACAGTTGCACAAAGGATATAAAAGTGGGAGCAATACATAGCAAATACGTCACACAATGTCTCCCAGTCTAAACAGGAAACAGTATCTAAACAATACCCATCAGCTTTCACAAATCAGAAAGACATCAATGGCACAGAAAAAGCTTACAAATGTATTAGAAACACATAACAAATATAAAAGTCAATTAGAAAATGACATAAAACACTATGGCCCAATATAAAGGTGACAGTGTGTGATGTCAGTGCTCAAGCTTAACCTACTACGTTTCATCCAATGAGACATCTTCTGGTACTTGTTTTAATGTGTTTTTAATACATTTGTAAGTTTGTATGCACCATTGGGGTCCTTCTGATTTTCATTTTTGGAATGCCAGTCTGTGGAAAGAACCACTTCTTGGGATATTTGGCAGGTACTTGGATACGCTGAAGGATTCAAGTGCCACTGTATGTGAACTGGCCTGTGTGATTTGGGGTCTTTTCATCTAGTGAAGTACCAATTTTGCTTATATGGTTGCAGTTGTGAGTGTATAATCCTATGGGACAACATGCATATTGGCCTCTATAGATTCTCTGGTGAGGAAGTATTCTGTCTCCTGGGTGGTGGTTATGAGATGAATTCTGGAAGACTTACTCTAGTTGCTGAAATGAACAGTGATTTTTATTGTGGGTGATTTTCCACCATCACTTCATGCGTTGCTTATTACCCTTGTTGTGAGAAGTGCACCATTAGAGTGTCTTTTCTTTTTTTTAAATTGGGGACCATTGAATGCCGATAACAATTTAGCCTGTGTCACATATATACTAACTTCTATTTTAGAAGGGTAAACACACGATCGGACTTTCCGGCAGACTTGGTTCGGCGGACAATCCGCCAGACTTTTCAACGGAGGTCCACCGGACTTTCCGAACGAGCGGACTTGCACACACACGAACTGACTTTTTGGCGGACTAGGTCCTGACGGACTTCCCGACTGACTTTTGCCAGAGGTCCGACGGAATTTCCAAATGAACGGATTTGCCCACACACGGACTAAAGTCTGTCCATTTTGACGGTGACTCCCGGTACGACGGGACAAGAGAAGGAAGTCAATCTCTCCGCTTTCATCGGCGAGATTGACACGTTGCGAGCCCCATCGCCTGGTATGGATTCCGATAAGCCCCCCGCCCGCAGACCCAATGGCCAGGGTTGTCGGAAAGAGGCCATTGTCCTCATCAACATGGGTACAAGGTGCTTTGGGGTGGGGGGCTGCAGGGTGCCCCCCTTCCCCAAAGTACCCACCCCCCCATGTTTAGGGCATGCGGCCTAGTACGGTTCAGGAGGGGGGGGCGCTTGCTCGTCCCCATCACCTTTCCTGACCGGCCGGGCTGCATGCTCAGATAAAGGTCTGGTATGAACTTTCGGGGGACCCCCATGCCGTTTTTTCAGCATAGGGGGTTACCCTTAAAATCCATACCAGGCCTAAGGGCCTGGTGTACAGTACCCTGTAGCCGAGAACCAGCACGATAGGATCACTCTGGAAACATTTTCGTGGGCAGGTGCTGTAGTTGCCGTTGCGTTGTAGTTGGTCCGTTGGACCAGCATACAGACGAGCAGACTTCCTGACAGGAACTGGGTCTGGTGGACTTTAGGCTGGAAGATTTAAAACATGTTTTATTTCTAGGTCCGCTGGACTTTGGGGAAGAAAAAGTCCGCTGGAGCCCACACACGATCAAATTGTCCGATGCACTCTGGTCCGCCGGGCCAAGTCTGCCGGAAAGTCCAATCTTGTGTACGCAGCATTAGGGTTATGATATTTGTTGAGCTACCGACTTTATCTTCAGTCAATGGCCATCTTTGAAGCTTTGTTTGTGTTGTCTCTCTTCAAGTACTACAATTTACCAATGCATTTTTAAAAGGACTGACCGGAAAGAAGAAACTGCACACCAATGCTATCACTTGGCTCATTAGATTTTATTCAGCCATTTAGCTTACATAGTAGGTGAGGTTCAAAAAAACACAAGCCCATCAAGTCCAACCCATGTGTGTGATCATATGTCAGTATTATATTGTATATCCCTGTATGTTACGGTCGTTCAGGTGCTTATCTAATAGTCCACCCCATGTGGAAGGGAATTCCACATCCTTGCCGCTCTTACAGTAAAGAACCATCTACATCGTTTAAGGTTAAACCTCTTTTCTTCTAATTTTAATGAGTCGCCACGAGTCTTGCTAAACTCCCTTCTGTAAAGAAGTTTTATCCCTATTGTGGGGTCACCAGTATGGTAATTGTATATTGAAATCATATCCCCTCTGAAGCATCTCTTCTCCAGAGAGAATAAGTTCAGTGCTCTCAATCTTTCCTCATAACAAATATCCTCCAGACCCTTTATTAGCTTTGATGCCCTTCTTTGTACTTGCTCCATTTCCAGTACATCCTTCCTGAGGACTGGTGCCCAGAACTGGACAGCATACTCTAGGTGCGGCCCAGAGTCTTGTGGAGCAGAATTATCATTTTATCTCTGGAGTTGATCCCCTTTTTAGTGAATGCCAATATTCTGTTTGCTTTGTTAGCAGCAGCTTGGCATTGCATGCCATTGCTGAGCCTATCATCTACTAGGACCCCCAGGTCCTTTTCCATTCTAGAATCCCCCAAAGGTTCTCCCCCCAGTGTATAGATTGCGTTCATATTTTTGCCAACCAAATGCATTATTTTACATTTTTCTACATTGAACCTCATTTGCCATGTAGTTGCTCACCTCATTAATTTTTTCAGATCTTTTTGCAAGGTTTCCACATCCTGCAGAGAAGTTATTGTCCTGCTTAGCTTAGTATCGTCCACAAATACAGAAATGTAACTGTTTACCCCATCCTCCAGGTCGTTTATGAACAAATTAAATAGGATTGGTCCTAGCACAGAACCCTGACCATTCCAAGTACTCCCCATTTATCACCACCCTCGGAACTTGCCCTTGTAGCCAGTTTTCAAATCATGTACTCACCCTATGGTCCATGCCAACGGACCTTATTTTGTACAGTAAACGTTTATGAGGAGCTGTGTCAAATTCTTTTGCAAAATCCAGATACACCACGTCTACGGGCCTTCCTTTATATAGATGGCAACTCACCTCCTCATAGAAGGTTAATAGATTGGTTTGGCAAGAACGATTCTTCACGAATCCATGCCGATTACTGTTAATGATACCGATCTCACTACTAAAATCTTGTATATAGTCCCTTATCATCCCCTTCAAGAGTTTACATACTATTGATGTTAGGCTAACTGGTCTGTAATTCCCAGGGATGTATGTTGGGCCCTTTTTAAATATTGGTGCTACATTGGCTTTTCTCCAATCAGCTGGTGCCATTTCAGTCAGTAGACTGTCAGTAAAAATTAGGAACAATGGTCTGGCAATTACTTCACGAGTTCCCTAAGTACCCTCGAGTGCAATCCATCTGGTCCCGTTGATTTATTAATGTTAAGTTTCCCAAGTCTAATTTTAATTCTATCCTCTGTTAACCATGGAGTTGCTTCCTGTGATGTGTCATGAGGATAAACACCTCAGTTTTGGTTACTGAAGCCCCCGATTACCTTGTCAAGACTGAGGAGAAGAATAAATTCAATACCTATGCCATCTCCCCATCCTTTGTAACCAGATGTCCTTCCTCATTCTTTATGGGGCTGATATGGTCTGTTCTCCCTTTTTTACTGTTTACATACTTAAAGAACTTCTTGGGATTTTTTTTGCTCTCCTCCGTTATGTTTCTTTCATGTTCTATCTTAACCATCCTTATTGCACCCTTACATTTCTTGTTGCATTCTTTATAATGTCTGAAAGCTGATGATGATCCCTCAACCTTGTATTTTTTGAAGGCCTTCGCCTTTGTTTTTATATGCATTTTTACATTGGAGTTAAGCCATCCAGGACTTTTATTCGCTCTTTTGAATTTATTACCCAATGGGATGCATTGGCTAATGCCCTTATTTAATATGCTCTTAAAGCAAACTCATTTCTCCTCCGTGTTCTTTGTTCCTAAGATTTTATCCCAATTTATGCCTTCTAGCAAGACTCATAGTTTAGGGAAGTTGGCTCTTTTGAAATTCAGTGTCTTTGTATTCCCCTTATTTGTGTGATTTATACTGAAGCCAATTGACATGTGAATGCTGTTACCTAAATTGCCCCGTATTTCCAAATTCGTGATCAGGTCTGTTTTGTTGGTAATCAGTAGGTCCAGTAACGCTTTATTTCTAGTTGGTGCATCTACCATAGCTCATCCCTATCTGGAGACTATCCCTCCCTGACATGTTTCACCCTTACATGCATTGTAAGGACTAAGCCTGTAAGGGTGAAATATGTCAGAAAGGCATGGTCTCCAGGCAGGGATGAGCTCTGTTGCTTGAATGGTTGTATAGAATCTACCAAGCTAAGTGACATCATCAGTATGAATTTTCTCTTGTCCTGTCAGTGAATTTCAGTGCAACGTGGATGGGCTCCGTATACCTTCATCCAAACGGTTTTGCAGCAGTAGAAGCTTGGAGCAATGGCTCCCATATGACTCACATTTTTAGAAGGATTACATATATAATTCCTTATTGTGAGCAGTGAACCTGAATGACAAAGTAATGGATTGCTGCTCAGGCCCCCTAATCCAAATCCAGTGTAATCCCACAAAAAGTGCTGGCTCGGGCGTAAGGGCTCATCCCAGGTCTACATATGAAACTGGATAGAAGAAACCTGGGTATTCTGCACTACCAAGAAAACCAAATGGTCAGGCAGCTTAAAGCAGCCTCAGTCTAGCTCCGTCCAATCGAATTCAAGTGACCTGCTGTAGAGCCTCTCACCCTGTCACTAATTTGTATAGGCTTAGCGACTGCAGATAATCTTAAACACCTGTTCGTACCTGCTACAGAAATGTGCTGATCTGGGCAGTGTGCAGCCATAAACAGCTGTGTGAATAAGCCCTCAGTATGAGTATGAGTTTGTGATACAATAAAAGGCATATGCAAAAAAAATTTAAAAAGTACATTGCCCCCTTTACTGCATGTTTTGAGGATTTAGTGACAGCTTAACAACTGAAGTATATTGCTATTACTGGAAGACATTTATATTAAATTATTATTTTTTTATTGAGAAAAATGCCCATAATGTCTGAAATGTATGACTTCTCCGTAGATATCGAGATGAAATGCTCTTTTTCTTCCTGCATCCGGCCATCTTTTCTAGCTTCTAGTCAAAGTTGTAGTAAAGACAAAGGGCAAAGAACATAGCAAACATCTGTAGATAAACATGTAAAAGTTGAAACATGTAAAAGTTGAAGATTATAAAGCTATTAACCATTTTCCTTATGATGGCTACATGATTTAAACCCACAGAAAACATCAAATCTTGAAAGAAAAATGGGGAAAGTCTTGAGCTGTCCATAGCAATTAATTGTTTCTACTTAAAAAAACTAGTTTGATTTCTTCAGTCAAAATGTTTGCTTCACATTTCTTAGCCAGACCATGTCTAAAGAAGGTTTGCACTGGTAGATTTTTTGAACAAACGTTCCTATGAATTTTCATCAGAACATTCATATGAAAATTCTCAGTACATTCAGCAGCTTGATGAATGTCTTTTTGAAAGTAACTCAAAATTTCATTTGATTTTAGAGTGAATGGACTTTACCAAACAAAATACACATGTACTGTTAGAAATTCGGTCAAGAAAAAACCATTCTGCTTCTTCAAATTTTCTCACCACTGGAGTCGAGAATGAGGCATCAATTTAACCCCACTAACGATTAGAAGATCGAACAAATGTTCTTTCTACTAGTAATCTACTAGTGTATACCCAGCTTACGTGTCATTTTAGCTCCAGCATTACACCTATTACCAGAAAGGCAGCTATGACCCCATAGTGTTAATTTTCTTGAAATTAGAGTTAATTTGCTTTAAATTATTGAGCTATTTTCACTAGGAAATGGCAACCATGAATCAGACAGTCATGGATGGTCTTTCAAACATTTAATAAGTATCTTGCTTTTACGCTAATGGAATCTTTGCCAATGGAAGCAAGTGGGCCTTAGTCTAGCCATTAAATTCTATGATGCAACCTGAGCCATTGCCTTTTTTAATACAGGAATTAATTAAAATAGTTAACAATTTTAAAAATTTGTTTATTGATTTAGACACAAAGTGAATGTATGGATGTGATGGCAATGGAAACTATGACCAGATCATGTCATTTTAATTCGCAAAGACCAGGCTTATATGAAATGTATTAATTGTACTTTGCTTTTAAAATGGCAAAATGTGAATTAGAGAAATACAGTAGGAAGGTCTCAGATTGATAAGTCAATCAATCAAAGACCAATCAATTGTGACCACCAATGCATGTTCCCCTTAACAAAGATTAGTGCATGCTATTGTAGGAACCCTGTCACACTTACTTTCTAAAACATGTTTCCCAGAGGTTCACATATATACTGAATAACTAAGACTTTGGAAGTCATCCTGAACTTAACGTGAGAGCAGGATTACACCATAGGGCCCACATTTTATGGATTTTTAGGGGACAGTTCCTATTGCCATACTGTATATAAAAGGGGTCATTTAATTAACCTATGATTTCCACAGTAAAGGAGGGTGGGCTCATTCATTTAATAGCTATGGTTTCTTGCATTCCATTATAGTGGGGCCAATATTTTTCACCTAGTATTCCAAATAAACAAACATCAGGTGTACAGGGAAGAAGGATTTGCATTAGGCGGTGAGCACAATCTCAATTTGAAATACTGTTTTTTAAAGAAAGTGACTGGTTCAAACTAACTTTTGCCAGACTTCAATATAAATTTGAATGCAACCTGAACCACCATAACCAAACATACATGATCGTTTTTCTATTTGGCATAAAGCAACCCATTTAGTTGCTGTGATCCAGTACTGCACAGGGGTGGACTGACCATTAGGGCACTCAGGCGCTGCCCGAGGGCCCGGGGCAAGTAGGGGGCCCCATAAGAGGCTCCAGATACCTCTGTCTTCCCGAGGAATCTGTGCTGATCCCAGAGCAGTGCCGGAACAAAATGCAGCACTAAGCTCTCTCTGCCCTCATCCCAGGGGCCCCTCTCTGCCCTCATCCAAGGGGCCCCTTAAAAGCAACTGTGATAGGGTGCTCAGGACAGTAAGGCCTTGTTCACATTTGCAGTTTGGGGCGGTAAAACACCTTAGTTGAGCCCTGTTTTTACCCCCCAACTGCATCCCTTTTAACTGGGGGTGCGGGGTGTGCACATAGTTAGTTAGGTTGAATAAAGACACCAGTCCATCCTGAGTGAGTGTCTACAGTGGTCCCTTTCCCTGTACATTGCTACACCCACATCAGTCCCTATCCTCAAGGAGCAAACTCCAGGCAGGTAGTGTCATGGTTGGGATTTGAACCAGTGACCTTCTTACTGCTAGGTGAGAGTGCTAACCACTACACCACTGTGCAGCTGCAGCAGGAATTATACATCCCATCATGCTTGGAATGTGTAGCTCCTGGCACTTAGTCAAGAGAAAGGGGCGGCACTGCAAATGCCATGCAACCTTGTGCAGTACAGTGACCAAAGGGTTATAGCAGGCAGTGAGGCATCGATTGTCCTCCTCATCACCTGCTTTAACCCCTTGGATCCCACATTTGAACGCTGCAACCGCATGCATTGTACATAGTTGCAGGGTGTTTGCAAAGTGGCCTCATTCACTTGAATGGGTAGCGATCACCCACCAAATGCAAAAGGGTGTATAATTCCTGCCACACCATGTGTACATTCTCAGCTGCTGCCTCTGCAGCTAAAGGGGGGAAAGGATGAATGTATGTAATGTTGGCAGTGCAATATATAGGCAGTGCTTTGTGTGGGTGTGGCTTTAGTGTGGGTGGGCACACAGGAGGATCCATGATCGCAAATTGCCCAGGGGCCCAGTGAGTTGTCAGTCCACCCCTGGTGATGCCCTTAGGAATCCTGCACTTTTGATAACTATGACTTCATTTGTGATAGAACAAACAAAAATATCTGCATGAATTTGTTTATTTATTCTGTATTTGCTGTCTGCACAAGACACTCTTGATTGTGCAGTGTGATTATTGAAATAAATCCAACTTCACGATTAAGGGAGTAGTTGGCATCATCCCTTAATAATACAGAATACCAAACTGGGAGAACTGGGATTTGGATTTTTAAAAGGCAACCATGCAACTGCTAATAATTTTAAAATTCCTTATATTTTATTTCTTACATATTAAAAGAATTCCATCATTTTTGAATTTACAACATACATAAGACATAAAAACATGTTTTCAAACAAGAACTCTTGTTTGAAAAAATGGTTTTATGTCCTGTGTATGTTGTAAATTCAAAAATGATGGAATTCTTTTTTAATATGTAAAAAATTAAATACAAAAAATATTAAATGTATTAGCAGTTGTATGGTTGCTTTTAACAATCCTGCCACAAGGGGCTCACAGTTTGGTTTTCTCGACTGTGCAATGTGAACAGAGGAGCACAAATTCATAACAGTATTTACCATGTATTTTAATCTTTGCACATTTAACCCAAAGTTCATAGTTGTTAAAATTGACTTAAATATTTTATTTAACTTTAGCTTACCTCAGTACCAAGAACTCCAAAGCCCACAGCTCCAGTTATGGAAACGTATTTCTGCAAACTTTTGGCAATG
Organism: Lithobates pipiens; assembly: GCF_037356315.1. Lineage (NCBI taxonomy): Eukaryota > Metazoa > Chordata > Amphibia > Anura > Ranidae > Lithobates > Lithobates pipiens. Next base: position 265,760,922 of record NW_027507748.1, on the reverse strand, counting down.
GTAATAAAACAGCCCTGGGACACAGGAAAATTTAAACATTTACCATATAATGTACCATATAAAGAAGAAGCACTTGCACCTAACCTTAATGCTTAATATAACCTTGATGCAAAAAAAAAGAAAGAAAGCAGGAACCAATTCTGTGGGGAAAAAAATCACTAACCCCTTTCACAGTATGGCACTTTTCAGGCATTTTAGAGCTAAAAAATAGCACCTGTAAAGCGCCTGAAAATCTCAAGCCACCCCAGTGTGAAAGCACTCAGGCTTTCACACTGGGGCTGTGTGCTTGCAGGACAGGAAAAAAAGACCTGCAAGCAGCATCTTTGGGGTGGTGCGGGAGCGGTGTATACACCACTACCAAAACACCCTGCCATTGAAATGAATAAGCACCTCTGCCAAAGCGTCTGCAAATCGCTTAGGCATCGCAGCAACAAAAGTGCTTAGGCAGCGCCCCAATGCAGGTGCTTTTAACCCTTTCCTTGGCCTCCTAGAGGGGATTTAAAGTGCCCCACTAGTGGCTAAAAAGTGCAGCTATAACAGCGCAGTGGCCTCACTAGGGTAGGGCCACAGGGGGCTCTAACCCCCCCAACATCATACTGTGCCCCCCAATTAAAATGTTTGGCATGGCAATTAGAGAGCGATTCTCTGTAGGCTCTCAGCTGCTGGAGGGAGAGACACACAGAGGGCATCGCTATGTAATAGCGGTGTGGATCATCCTCTGTGTCCTGTTGTGTAAACTTTGCAGTCCGGGTCTCCTGCTTGTCATAATGACAGAAGGCAGAGCCAGCTCCAGCAGTAGTGCTTCCACCTCTAAGCCCACCCCTCTGTTTGTGCAAAACAACATCTCCAACCTGTAATGTGTGGAGAAGTGCACACAGCAGTAATATGCAGGGCTGCATGATGTCAGTGTCCCGACTCCCGACCATCAAAGGGAGGGGGATATTTGCATCTCATCTTGTTAGCCAATAATGCTTTATCCATGCTGTAGCCCCTCCCTCTCCCCCTCCCGCCCACCACATTTTGTCTTCAATTACAGGAAGAAGCCAGAATCAGTCCTCAGTTTGCCAGCACCCATGTGAGTTTTTTTTTTTCTTTATGTTTACTCCAGGGAAGGAAGAAGGAGGTTTTGCAGCAGCATGGATAGCCATAGATTCATGCTTTTAGTGCAGGTGATGGAGGAAGAGGGACCAGCATTCTCTTATCTATTCATGTTGTCATGTATTTACTCTGCCACTACCATCTAACCCGCCACTATCACCTAACCTGCAACTACAACTTAGCCTGCCACTACCACCTAACCTGGCACCACCACCTAGCTTGCCACTACCACCTAACCTGGCACTACCACCTAGCCTGATACTACCTCCTAGCTCGCTACTACCACCTAGACTGGCACTACCACCAAGCCTGCCACTACCACCTAACCTGGCACTACACCTAACCTGCCACTACCACCTAGCATGCAACTACCACCTAACCTGCCACTACCACCTAGCCTGCCACTACCACCTAACCTGGCAATATCACCTAACCTGCCACTACCATCTATCCTGCCACTACTACCTAACGTGGCACTATCACCTAACCTGCCACTACCACCTAACCTGGCAATATCATCTAACCTGTTACTACCAACTCCCCTGCCACTACTTCCTAGCCTGCCACTATCTCCTAGCCTGTCACTACCACCTAACCTGGTACTACCTCCTAGCCTGCCACTACTACCTAGCCTGCCACTACCACCTAACCTGGCACTATCACCTAACTTGTCACTACCACCTAGCCTGCAACTACCACCTAACCTGGTACTACTTTATATCACCTAACTTGGCACTATAACCTAACCTGGCAATACTATATATCACCCAACCTGACTCTATAGCACCTAACCTGGTTCTATACCACCCTAACCTGGCACTATATCACCCTAACCTGGCACTAGCCCACCCTAACCAGGCACTAAATCACCAAACCTGGTACTATATCACCTAACCTTGCACTATATCATCTGCCAGTATACTACCCTAACATCACTTGATGTTGATGTGCCAATTATGAAAAATATTTATCATTTTCCTTCCACTTCACAATTATCTGCCACTTTTTTTAGTCTATCGCATAAAATCCCATAAAAATGCATTTACGTTTTTGGTTGTAACATGACAAAATGTGGAAAATTTCAAGGGGTATGAATACTTTTTCAAGGCACTATGTGTGTGTGTATATATATATGATTTTTATAGCTGGTCCCCCTACTTTTGGCCCTGTACCCCATGTGCCCCTCCTAAATATGAAAGCTAGAGATGCAACTGTAATGCCCCATACACATAGTTGGACATTCCAACCACAAAATCTGTCTGATTTTTTCTGACGGATTTTGGCCGAAACTTGTGTTGCATACACACGGTCGCACAAAGTTGTAGGAAAATCCGATCGTTCTGAACGAGGTGATGTCAAACACGTACGTTGGGACTATAAACGGACCAGTAGCCAATAGCTTTAGTCTCTTCGTTTATTCTGAGCATGCGTGGCATTTTGTCCGTCGGAATTGTCTAAACACGCAGGTACGTTAGATCAGAGGGGGGCAGGGTCACCCATACGTCACTGGGGAACCCCATGGCTTCCCTCATCAGCATCAGAGGGGGCGGGGTCAGGTGACGGGTGGCCCCGCCCTCCTAATATAAGAAACGTCAGCGCTGGGATCCCCGCAGTGTCTCCGCAGTGGAGACAGAAGACGGATGTATGGACAGCGGTGGACTGAAAATCACCCGTCGCTGGATCAGATCAGCCATCGCTGGACCCCAGAGAGATGATCATCCGTCGCTGGATAGCAAGAGTGGATTACCCCTGCTGGAATCTTTTTATTTTTTTAATAAAGGAATTTTTCATAAATTTGTCTTATTTAACCATTTTTACACTTTCTTTGTGAAATGGTAGGGGTACTTTTGTACCCCCTTACCATTTCAAACAGGGGGGGTGGGATCTGGGGGTCCCCTTGTTAAAGGGGGCTTCCAGATTCTGATAAGCCCCCCGCCCGCAGACCCCCACAACCACCGGCCAGAGTTGTGGGGATGAGGCCCTTCTCCACATCAACATGGGAACATGGTGCTTTGAGGGGTCACAGACCCCCAAAGCATCCTCCCAATGTTGAGGGCATGTGGCCTGGTACGGTTCAGGAGGGGGGCGCTCTCTCGTCCCCCCTCTTTTCCTGCGGCCTGCCAGGTTGCGTGCTCGGATAAAGGGTCTGGTGTGGATTTTTAGGGGGACGCCCACGTCAATTTTTTTTTTTCAATTTGACACGGGGTTTCCCTTAATATCCATACCAGACCTGAAGGGCCTGGTAATTGAATTTAGGGGAACCCCCACGCTTTTTATTTTTATTTTTTATTTTTTTATCAATTAATGAATTGTCGGCTAATACAGAGATCACTCATTGAGTGTTATCTGTATTACGGGAGCCGACAATGGAAAGTGATTATAAAAGACTTTTTTTCCTTGCGAAATTATACTTTGTGCAGGGACAGTTCTAAGCACGGGAAACATGCGCCCCTTCACAGGCATACTATAGACACCCCCCAGGTACGAAATTTAAAGGAATATTATACGTTTATTGTTTCACTTTAATCATTATTAAAATCACTGCTCCTGAAAAAACGTCCGTTTTTAAAACTTTTTTTTTTGCATTGATCCATGTCCCCTGGGGCAGGACCCAGGTCCCCAAACACTTTTTAGGACAGTAACTTGCATATTAGCCTTTAAAATTAGCACTTTAGATTTCTCCCATAGACTTGTATAGGGTATTCCGGCTTTTCAAATTTGCCGCGAACAGTCCAAATTGTTCACTGTTCGCTGAACAGGCGAACAGGCAATGTTTGAGTTGAACATGAGTTCGACTCGAAGCTCATCCCTAATATATATATATTAATTCACTGCCTGTCGTCTATTAGAAACTGTACACACTGTATTAGATACTGTGTACACCGCCTGCACTGTATTAGCAACTGTACAATGGTTTCACTGTATTATATACTGTGTACACCACCAGAAGTGTATTAGAAACTGTACATGCTGTATTAGATACTCTGTACACCACCTGCACTGTATTAGCAACTGTACAATGGCTGCACTGTATTATATACTGTGTACAGCGCCTGCACTGTATTAACAACTGTACAACAGCTGCACTGTATTGTATATTGTGTACACCACCAGAAGTGTAGTAGAAACTGTACACACTGTATTAGATACTGTGTACACTGCCTGCACTGTATTAGCAACTGTACAATGGTTTCACTGTATTATATACTGTGTACACCGCCTGCACTGTATTAACTGTACAACAGCTGCACTGTATTGTATATTGTGTACACCACCAGAAGTGTAGTAGAAACTGTACACACTGTATTAGATACTGTGTACACTGCCTGCACTGTATTAGCAACTGTACAACAGGGAATGCACTGCAGTTATAGGCTACACTGAATGCAGAGTATATATATATATATATATATATACACACATATATATACATATATATACACACACATATATATATATATATATATATATATATATATATATATATATAGACTAGACTGTATATATATTTATTTTTCATACATCATGGGACACAGAGTCAGGCTGATATTCATTACCTGCTAGGTTTACTTCATTATTAGGTGAATGGACACTGGTAGACCAAAGGTCTACAGACAGGAAGTGATCCCCTATATAACCCCTCCCATACAGGAAGTACTTTAGTTTTTTACCAGTGTCTGTAAGGTGGATGGCATGGTTTATTAAAGCACTCTGATCTCCTGGTCTCTAGTTCCACAAATGGTTCCAAAATGAATCAAGGGTTTGAACGATCGGATCCATTTGACACAGGCTTTTATGCTTAAATGTGAATAAAGAGAATGATTGCGCTTACCCGAAGGTACTCCATACACCATTCCCCATATTGCTTTTATTTGAACTGTGATCACTTTTATCCATATATGTCCGTTTTTATTAAATAAAACCTGCCATTTTTGACCTGCACTATCGGAGCCCCCTTTTTTCTCTTTTTTCCATGTTCTGTGGATATAAGCCTTTTTTGGGTTCCTGTATTGGGTTTGAGTTACCTGTTTGTGGGTACCCCATATTTATTCATTGGTCCCCTGTGGACTTATTGCCGACAGCCCTGGTTACTTGATTTATCTACATGATTGCATTATTATTGCATTTTTATTAATAATTTTTTTTTACTAGTAATGGCGGCGATCAGCGATTTTTATTGTGACTGCAACATTATGGCGAACACATCGGAGATTTTTGACACATTTTTGGGACCATTGTCATTTATACAGCAATCACTGCTATATAAATGCAGTGATTCCTGTGTAAATGACACTGGCAGTGAAGGGGTTAACCAGTGGGTGGCAGTGTAGGGGTTAAGTGTTCCTAGGGGTGTGTTACTAACTGTGGGGGGCTGGGCTTTCATTTAGTGAACACTGATCTCTGCTCCAATCACATGGAGCAGAGATCAGCGTCACTAGTTGCTAGGCAGAATGGGGAAATGCTGTTTACAACGGCATTTCTCCATTCAGCCGCCCCGTGAGACAATCGCGGGTATGCCCGCGGCAATCGAGTTTGCGGGACCCGCGACCGGACTCACGGGGGTCCCAACCGGCACGTGAGTGCGCCGCCGGTGGCATGCTCGCGATGGCAGGGCGGCATTAAAGATTGGAAGTACCTGTATGCCAATATGCCTGTCCGTGCCATTCTGCCGACGTGCATCGGCGTGCGCCGGTCGGGAACCGGTTAAGCTGTGTAGACCAAGCATGTGGTGCTTCCAGAAGGCAGCTGTGGGACACAGAGCAGGCTCTTAACAGACACTTGCAGTGATTCATTTTTCCTTACCTAGGTCATGTGAGTCACCAAGTGTTGCTTGGCAGGCTAAAGGTGCTTAGCAGGATTGTTGCATAGGGGCTTGGTAAATCCTATTAAAGGGTCTCCCTTCTGAGGTGTTTTAATATTACAGCCAAGTACTCTTTGTTTGTGGCTATTAAATGTCTTCCAAAAAGAGGAGTGGGACTAACACCACAGGGAAGGGCATACCTATGTCGTCAGTAGTTCCTGAACCTAGTCGTATCCCTAGTGTTGTATCCCCTGAAGGACAAAAGGCTCCCGGGGAATCTGCGGCGATTCGCCTATCTGGTATTGTGCCTACATTCAACGCTGCTGCTTCACCTTTTATCACTAAGGATGAACTATCCTCAGCCCTAGCTGGGTTAGAGAACAGGATTTCTGGCATGATTACCTCCATCCCACAGGATGGCAGGAAGCGTGACAGATCCCCCTCCCCAGAGTCTCCTAGTCTGAAGCAGGAATGGGTTGAGGATGGGAAGGGCTTAAAGCTCAGGATTCAGTGGAGTGCCAGCAGATAAGTCTGCTTCCGAGCAATCTGGACAAGAAGATATCCATCTGGACAAGAAGATATCCAGTCAAAGTCTGCCTCTCAGTCGCAGAGGCTTTTGATCCCGACTCTGACCAAAATGGTTTGCTCTGCCTTTAAGTTGCCTCTTGCAGAATTGACTGAGGCCCCTTGGCCCTCTTTGGGATCTCTGAGGCCATTTCAGGTCGCATAGACTTTTCTGCTACACCCCCTGTTGGAACAGGCAGTGTATACTGATTGGGAACATCCTGACAGGACTTTTTTTGCCTCCTAAAAGGTTTTCCCTTTTATATCCCATGGATGAAAAGTTTGTTACAAAATGGAGCATGCCAGCCGTAGATGCAGCAGTCTCTTCCTTAAATAAGAACTTAAAGTGTCTGGTAGATAATGCACAGGGCACAAGACCCTGTTGACAAGAAATTGGAGTTGTTATTATTAAAGGCTTCCTTTTCTTTGGCCAGTTCAGCTATTCAACCAGCTGTTGCAGCAATTGGTATTTGCCATTCCGTAAAGGATCTGGTCAAATGGCCTGATAGGCCTAACCAGGAGGATGATCTGCCTAAAAGTAAGACAGATATTCCTCGAGCGCTGTGCTTTGCTGTTGATGCTTTAAAGGATTCAATACAGCAGGTTTCTCGCTCTCTTGTCTGTATGTACAGTATGTGCAGACTTTTATGGCTTAAGAACTAGTTAGCTGAGCTTCCTTGTAAAAAGTTATTGGCAGGTTTCCCATTTCATGGGGAACGTTTAGTCGGTGATCACATGTACAAATATATCCAAAATATTTCTGGGGGGAAGAGTTCTCTACTTCCTGTGATGAAAAGCACCAGATGTGCCTTGTTTAAAAACCCAGGGACTGCTTCCTCAAATGTCTCAGCGTCAGGGTGGTTCCACCGGCAACAGGGGGCTTCAGCCAGGGGCAAGCCGCAAGGCCAGGGCCAGAAAAGGCCCCCGGGACCAAAATTCTTCTAAACCCAGCACCAAGCCCTCCTTTTGAGGGGATGCCCCCATGTCATCGGGTTGGGGGGAAGGCTGCTGCACTTTGTGGACATTTGGAAAACAACAATTCAGGACGTGTGGGTCTTCTCAATTATATCTCACAGTTACAAGCTGGTTTTAGGGGGAGGTCCCCCTCAGAGGTTCTAAGATCCAGCGTTCCCTCGGATACTCCAAAAAGAAACTTATTGCTTCAGGCACTACATCATCTACTGCATCAAGGAGTGATTATAGAGGTCCCTGTATTCAAAAGGGCTTCACAGGGTTTTACTCAAACCTGTTTACGGTTCAGAAGCCAAATAGGGACACAAGGCCCATTTTAGACAATTTTAGCCCATTTTAAACAAGTATATATTGATACAGTCCTTTTGGATGGAGTCTGTCTGCTCAGTAGCAACCTCACTCCAGAGGGAAGGCTTTTTAGCCTCCATTGATATAAAGCACGCGTACATACACTTGCCTATCTTTCAGCTTCATCAGAGGTTCCTACGTTTTGCAGTAGAGGAACGTAATTTTCAGTTTGTGCCTCTACCCTTCGGGCTTGCTACAGCTCCATGGGTATTCACAAAGGTCCTAGCACCAGTAATGGGTCTTTTAAGGGTCCAAGTGATCCTAGTGCTCGAGTATCTGGGTGACCTCCTGCTCAGAGATCACTCAGTACAGGCTCTAGAACATAAATACCTAAAAGTCAGCCTTGAGACCAGCTTAAAGTCTAAGGTATTTAGATCTGATCCTAAACACAGTCCAAGCAAGAGTATTCTTACCACCCGTAAGGATCTGTGCTCTGAAGGATCAGGTGCATCAGATAAGGGGCACCAGACAACCCTCCATTCAGCTTTGAATGAATCTTCTAGGGAGGATGGTATCCTCTTTCGAGGCAGTGTGCTATGCCCAGTTCCATTCCAGGCCCTTACAACAAGACATCTTGTTGGCTTGGAACAGAGGAAGAAAAGCCCTGGATTATCCATTGTGCTTATCTCCTCAGGCATGCTTAAGCCTAAACTGGTGGTTGCAGGATCAGAACCTGCGAAAGGGAAAATCTTTTCTCCCGGTAACTTTGAGAGTACTGACTACAGATACCAGTCACTAAGGCTGGGGAGCAACCCTAGATGGGCTCACAGCTCAGGGGAATTGGTCATGGACAGAGCAGACCCTGCCCATCAACGTCCTAGAATTACGGTCAGTACGTCTTCAGGACTGCCCCATCAGGATTCAGTCCGACAATGCCACTGCAGTGGCCTATATAAACCACCAAGGCGGTATCAGGAGTCGTTCAGTTCTGAAGGCGGGGAACTGCATACTAGCCTGGGCAGAGGGACATGTGCCAATTATATCGGCAGTCCATATCCCAGGAGTAGAGAACTGGAAGGCAGATTATCTCAGCTGGCAGCAAATCTGCCCAGGGGAATGGAGGTGTTCCAGGAAATTTGCCAATGTTGGGGATGGCCAGAGCGCGACCTACTGGCATCCAGGTTCAACAACAAGCTACAGCAGTTTGTGTCTCGAACAAGAAATCCTCTGGCAATTGGAGCAGATGCTCTGATAGTCCCATGGAGCCAGTACTCCCTGGTTTATGCTTTCCCTCTGATCCCTCTCCTTCCACATTTTTGCTCAGGATTCAGAGAGAGGGGGTTCCAGTCATTCTGGTGGCACCAACCTGGCCCAGAAGGCCCTGGTTCCCGGAGTTTGTGAGACTGACAATAGACGGGCTGTGGACGCTTCCATGCAGGGCCGTCTTTAATATTGATTGGACCCTGGGCAAAAATTTTCTTAGGGCCCCCCTCCCCCCATGCAATTTCGCTCTCCACCTTCTCGGAGACATACAATAAATAGCAGCTAGACTTAAAATCAGTTTACTGTATCAGATCAGGCAGCGATTGCGATTGATTGCCAGGGGTTACAGCATATCATTACTGCTTACTGACTGGTTGCTAGAGGTTAAAGCACTCCTTAAGGCTCACTGATTAGTTGCTAGAGGTTACAGCACATTTCTGCTTGTTGATTGGCTGCTAGAGATTGCTGTACAGTAATACCGCTCACATGTTGCTATAGGTTACAGCACATCTTCTCCTCACTGCAGGGGGGCATGATATACCTATGAATGCTGCCTTTATTTACATATCAGTGCAGTTGGCCTCAGCTATTTACATATGCATGTCACTGCTATTTACATATGAATGCCAGTATTTACATGTAAACACAGGTATGCAGGTGAGTCATCTGTACACAACAATAGGGCAGAGCTGGGCAGCATTAGTAGCAGCACAGGACTAAAACTTCAAGGGACAAGGGAATGTAAACTGGGATAGTTGGCAAGTATGAGACAGCTGCTTTGGGCCCCACAACAATGACAGGGCCCAGGGCAGCTGCCCCTTTTGCCCTGCCTTAAAGACGGCCCTGCTTCCATGTCATCCTAATCTACTGTCTCAAGGTCCTATATTCCACCCCAACAGGGGCGGACTGACCCATCGGTCATTCGGCCGCCGTCTGAGGGCCTGGAGCCATTGCTGGCCCGTGGCCGGCCCAACGAGAGGACCCTTGAAGCGGCTGTAATAATACCTCTAACAGCGCGCTGCTCCCCGCCGGCCCCTCCTTCCCTCCCGTCTGTCGCAGGTGCTTGCACTGTACACTACATCACCTAAGATGGATGAGAAGGGAGGAGGGGCCAGCGGGGAGCAGCGCACTGTTAGTGGTATTATTACAGGCATGACCGGGGTGAGTGAAACTTTTATTTTACTGGAGGGCCGCCATCGGAGGGAGGGGGCGACTGCAGTACAAATGTATGGGGCCCGGGCCAGACTTCAGTGTGCTCTCCCCCTCTCCACACTACCCCCCCAGTATGCTCTCCCCCCAGTGCCCCCCTGTGTGTCCCCCCCAGCATTGCCCTGTGTGTCCCCCCCAGCGTTGCCCTGTGTGTCCCCCTGTGTGTCCCCCCAGTGTCCCCCGTGTGTGTGTGTCCCCAGTGTCCCCTTGTGTATGTCCCCCTCCCCAGTGTCCCCCTGGGGGCCCCCCTGTGTGTGTGTCATCCCTAAGTGTCCCCCTGTGTGTCCCCCCCAGTGTCCCTCTGTGTATGTCCCCCTCCCCAGTGCCCCCCAGTGTCCCACCCTGTGTGTCCCCCCCAGTGTCCCCCCCTGTGTGTGCCCCCTGTCTCCCTCTGTGTGTCCCCCCCAGTGTCCCTCTGTGTGTCTCCCCCTGCGTGTCCCCCCCGTGTCCCCCTGTGTGTCCCACCAGCGTTCACCTGTGTGTGTCCCCCTGTGTGTCATCCCCCAGTGTCCCCCTGTGTGCGTCCCCCCTCAGTGCTCCCCTGTGTGTCCCCCCCAGTGTCCCCTTATGTATGTCCCCCTCCCCAGTGTATTCCCCGTATCCACCCACGTTCCCCTGTGTGTCCCCCTGTGTGTCGCCCCCCCTGTGTCCCCCCAGTGTCCCCCTGTGTGTCTCCCCCAGTGTCCCCCTGTGTGTCCCCCCTGTATTCCCCGGTGTGTCCCCCCAGTGTCCCCCTGTGTACTTTCTCCCCCCACCCAGTGTTGCCCTGTGTGCTCCCCCCAGTGCCCCCCACCTCAGTGTCCCCCTGTGTGTTCCCCCCAGTGTCCCCCTGTGTGTGTCCCCCCCAAGTTTTCCCCTGTGTGTCCCCCCTTAGTGTCCCCCTGTGTGTGTCCCCCCCTAGTGTTCCCCTGTGTGTGCCCCCCCAGTGTTCCCCTGTGTCCCCCCCAGTGTCCCCCTGTGTACTTTCTCCCCCACCCAGTGTTCCTCTGTGTACTTTCTCCCCCCACCCAGTGTTCCCCTGTGTGCTCCCCCCAGTGTCCCCCTGTGTGCTCTCCCCCCCAGTTTTCCCCTGTGTGTTCCCCCCCACAGTGTCCCTTTGTGTCCCCCCCAGTGTTCTCCTGTGTGCCCCCCCAGTGTTCCCCTGTGTGCTCCCCCCAGTGTTCCCCTGTGTGCTCCCCCACAGTGTCCCCCTGTGTGCTCCCCCCACAGTGCCCCCCTGTGTAAACCCCCCAGTGTCCCCCTGTGTGCTCCCCCCGAGTGTTCCCCTGTGTGCTTGCCCCCCTGTGTGTGCCCCCTCCAGTGTCCCCCTGTGTGCTTCCCCCCTCCCCAGTGTCCCCCTGTGCCCTCTCCCCCTTTCATAGTGTCCCTCTGTGTCCCCCCTCAGTGTTCTCCTGTGTGTCCCCCCTAGTGTTCCTCTGTATGTTCCCACCAGTGTTCCCCTGTGTGCTCCCCCCCACAGTTTCCCACTGTGTGCCCCCCCAGTGTTCCCCTGTGTGCTCCCCCCCACAGTGCCCCCTCTGTGTGCTCCCCCCCAGTGTCCCCCTTTGTGCTCCCCCGGAGTGTTCCCCTGTGTTCTCTCCCCCCAGTGCCCCCCTGTGTGCGCCCCCTCCAGTGTCCCCCTATGTGCTTCTCCCTTCCCAAGTGTCCCCCTGTGCCCTCTCCCCCTCCCAGGGTCTCCCTGTGTGCTCCCCACCCCCCACAGTATCCACCCTGTGTGCTCCCCACAGTGTCCATCCTGTGTGCTCCCCACCCCCCACAGTGTCCCCCTGTGTGCTTCCCCCTCCCAGGGTTCCCCTGTGTGCTCCCCCAGTGTCCCCCTGTGTGCTTCCCCCTCCCCAGTGTCCCCTTGTGCCCTCTCCCCCTACTCAGTGTCCCCCTGTGCCCTCTCCCCCTCCCAGGGTCCCCCTGTGTGCTCCCCACCCCCCACAGTGTCCATGCATTGTGCTCCCCACCCCCCACAGTGTCCCCCTGTGTGCTCCCCACCCCCCCCCCCCCCACAGTGTCCCCCTGTGTGCTCCCCACCCCCCACAATGTCTTCCTGTGTGCTCCCCACCCCCCACAGCGTCTTCCTGTGTGCTCCCCCCAGTGTCCCCCTGTGTGCTCCCCCCCAGTGTCCCCCTGTGCCTTCTCCACCTCCCAGGGTCCCCCTGTGTGCTCCCCACCCCCACAGTGTCACCCAAGTGCTCTCCCCAGTTTCCCCCTGTGTGCTCCCCCCCTCCACAGTGTCCCCCTGTGCCCTCTCCCCCTCCCAGGGCCCCCCTGTGTGCTCCCCACCCCCCACAGTGTCCCCCTGTGTGCTCCCCACCCCCCACAGTGTCTTTCTGTGTGCTCCCCACTCCCACAGTGTCTTCTTGTGTGCTCCCCACTCCCACAGTGTCTTCCTGTGTGTTCCCCACCCCCCACAGTGTCTTCCTGTGTGTTCCCCACCCCCCACAGTGTCTTCCTGTGTGTTCCCCACCCCCACAGTGACTTCCTGCGTGTTCCCCACCCCCACAGTTTCTTGCTGTGTGTTCCTCACCCCCCACAGTGTCTTCCTGTGTGTTCCCCACCCCCACAGTGTCTTCCTGTGTTTTCCCACCCCCCACAGTGTCTTCCTGTGTGTTCCCACCACCCACAGTGTCCCCCTGTGTGCTTCCCCCTCCCAGGGTCTCCCTGTGTGCTCCCCCCCTCTCCCCAGGGTCTCCTTGTGCGCTCTCCCCCAGTACCCCCCTCCAGTGACACCCTGTGCCCCCCTCCAGTGACCCCCTGTTTGCCCCCCCAGTGTCCCCCTGTGTGCTCTCCAACCCCACAGTGTCCCCGTGTGCTTTCCCCCTCCACCAGTGTCCCCCTGTGCCCTCTCCCCCTCCCAGGGTCTTCCTGTGTGCTCCCCCCAGTGCCTCACTGTGTACTACCCCCCACAGTGCCCCCCTGTGTGCTGTGCTCGCCCCCAATGTCCCCCTGTGCAGGTGTGGCTTGGGACGCAGGGGGGCCCATGACCTACAGTCTCTAAATTTGACGGCATGGCTATTGAAGCCAGGGTGTTAAAGGACTGTGGCATCTCAAGACCAGTGGTGTCTACTCTAGTGACTGCTAGAAAAGATGTCTCTAGGAAGATTTATCATAAGGTCTGGAAGACTTATATTGCTTGGTGTGAAGCCAGAAAATGGGATCCTCAGAAATATGTGATTGGGAGAATTCTCTCTTTTCTACAGTCAGTTGTCGAAATCAAATTGGATTTGAGTACAATCAGAGGTCAAGTTTCACCCCTATCAATATTCTTCCAAAGGCCTTTAGCCTCGCATTCACTGATCTGAACATTTATGCAAGGGGCAACTCGCTTGTTTCCCCCCAATTAGGTCATCTATGTGTCCTTGGGACTTGAACTTGGTGCTGCCTGTGTTACAGAAACAACCATTTGAACCAATTAAGGAAATTCCATTAGACTTGCTGTCATGGAAGCTAGCCTTCCTGATGGCTATCACCTTGGCTAGAAGGGTATTGGAGTTGGCGATCCTTTCATGCAGGGAACCATACTTGATGCTTCACCATGACAGAGTCGTGTTAAGACCTGTTCTATCCTTTTTGTCAAAGGTGGTGTCAGCCTTTCATTTAAATCAGGACATTATTTTGCCTTCTTTTTTCTCTCAGCCTCATTTGGCAGAAAAGATATGGCTGCATTCTTTGAATGTTGTTCGGGCAGTCAAGGTTTATTTGTCTAGATCTGCGGAGATCCAAGGATCAGACTCTTTTTTTTTGTTTTGCCAAAAGGACCCAAGAAGGGGCAGGCATCTTCCAAACCTTCCATTGCCAATTGGGTCTATCAATTGGTCGGTCTGAAACATAAAGGTCCTCCCTTTAGGGTGAGAGCTCATTCTACCAGAGGTGTAGGAACCTCCTGGATTTTTCGGCATTAGGTATCTGTGGCTCAGATTTGTAAGGCTGCTACCTGGTCTTCAGTGCATATGTTCACAAAATGTTATCAGGTGGATGTCCGGGCAGCCGAGGATTCGGCTTTCAGCCTCAGTGTACTGCGGGCTGCCATATGAGTTCTGATGGCTATTGTTTGGCAGGGTGTTTCCCTCCCCTCAAGGCTATTGCTCTGGGATGTCCCAGTAGGTAATTTAAGAAGAGGGACAGGTTAGCTAGAGCTACTCCAAATATTATTGCCTAGTAATGCCAGTAGTGATGAAAGGACTATCTTGGTACCGAGATAGTCCTTTCATCACTACTGACGTTACTAGGCAATAATATTTGGAGTAGCTCTAGATAACCCACCCCTCTTCTTAAATTCTATTAGGATGATGGTACCCACCCCTACTCGATGTTTATATACCAAGTGAGGCATCACAAAATGTAACCAGCAGGTAATGACTCTGTGTCCCATGATGTATGAAAAACAAAATAAGATTACATCATAATTACCTGTAAAATCCTTTTCTTTGAATACATAATGGGACACATAAATCCCCCCCCCCCTCCTTTTTGAGGATTTAGTGGTTCAGACAAAACTAAAGTACTTCCTGTATGGGAGGGGTTGTATAGGGGATAACTTCCTGTCTGAAGACCTTTGGTCTACCAGTGTCCATTCACCTAATGATGAAGTATAACCCAGCAGGTAATGAATATTAGCCTAACTCTGTGTCCCATGATGTACTCAAAGAAAAGGATTTTACAGGTAAGTACGACGTAAAAATCCTATTATTAATACACCACCTGAAGTGTATTAGAAACAGTACACCACGGAATACACTGTAGATATAGGCTGCACTGGATGCAGAGTGTATATATATATATATATATATATATATATATATATATATATATATATATATATATATATATATATTTATAGATATATATATTAATACACCACCTGAAGTGTATTAGAAAAAGTGTACCACAGAATGCACTGTAGATATAGGCTACACTGGATGCAGAGTATATATATATATATATATATATATATATATATATATATATATATATATATATATATATATATATATTAATACACTGCCTGCACTGACTAAATATGGAGTAAACACTGACTATATAGCCTATGCTAAATGTATATATATATATATATATATATATATATATATATATATATCAAATACACTGCCACTAACTGAATAATCTGCCTGCTTAATCTAACTCAAACTATCTCTCTGTCCACGCCAACAACACTACACACGGCCGCTCTGTAAGCAGCCTTATATAGTGTGGGGCGTGGACTTAGTTCCCCTGAGCCATGATTGGCCAATTACGACTCTCTCAGCTGAGCGCGCTGTGATTGGCCAAAGCATGCAGGTCAGGTGAATGCTTTGGCCAATCATCATACAGAAATGCACTGTGATTTGGAAGTGCACTATGTGGCCTTCCACAGCGCTCAAATTTTCCACGAACACCCCATATGTTCGGTTTGTTTTAGAACAAACGAACACCCAATGTTCGAGTTGAACTTACGTTTGACTCAAACCATGGGTTCATCCTTAATCTTTACATTAAACATCTTTTTTCCTCTGAGGTGGTTTGAGGCATGCTCCCTTGGTACGCGCTTCTCCCACTTCGGTACTAAAAGATATGATAGAGGCACTTGATCCTAACTGTCTCCAGAACCCCCAGTAAATAGTAGACCACAAGGAGTCCCTCTCCCCAGAAATTATGCCCAATATATGTTTTGACAAGTGCCTTACATTTTCTCATTATGCATGATGTCACGATGCGTTTGCACCTGGATTTGTATTTTGTAACCTATATCAAGATATGTACTGCAATACTTTTGAAGTTCATAAAGTTTTTATACACTGGTCATGTAAAATTTAAAAAATATATATATATTGAACAGAAAGGCGGCTGAGGCAAGGAATTTGGAACCATATACAGTACTGTAGTTTCCCTCCAAAATGGGATCATAGGAATCCTATGATAGGATTGTTCTTTTTATTTACATGTGCAATGTTATATGTGATAATATTTTACCTGATTGTTAGTGTAACCTGGAGTATTTTCCATACATTTCTGTCTGTCCTTAACAACCACAGATATGACTGGGTCCTCTCGTGTGCAGCAGGCTTCTGGCCATGCAGCAGAAGGATACAAATCATGGTAATGTGAGTTATTAGCAAAGTCGCCAAGCCCAGATATACCACAACACGACATCTGAAACAGGCAAATGGAAAATATATTTTATTTTAAAATAACAATTAAAATAAAGCAAAATCATATTTATTCTCTTCAAATATACAGTATGCCCAATATTCCCTAAAATTTGTGAATGAAGTGCAGAAATTAAAAAGAAAGAACGTAGAATGGGAGTAAATGTATACTTGTTCACTTAAGTTAAGTATATTTTATGCGTATCTACATCACTATTGCATAAAAAAGTGCAAAAATTCTTCAGATGCATAAATATTGTTAGCACACCTACAGTATGTTAAAAACATATTTCAAATTAAATTTGCAAGCGTTATACTATATTGTGAAGCTCCTACTTCTCAATATTTTTTTCCAGGTGGATTTATTTTTCTGCCAAAGGTTTTTTTTTTAAATTTAACAATAAAAAATTCAATTCATAAGTCAAAGCAGCTTTTTTGGATAGTAAAAAATGGTTAACCACTTAAGCCCCAGACCATTTTGCCAGCCAAAGACCAGAGCACATTTTGCGATTCGGCACTGCATCATTTTAACTGACGCCAAAAAATTTACGCCAAATAGAGACACAAATAGAGCTTTCTTTTGGTGGTATTTGATTACCTCTGCTGTTTTTATTTTTTGCGCTATAAACAAAAGTAGAGAGACAATTTTGAAAAAAACGCATTATTTTTTACTTTTTGCTATAATAAATATTTTTTTAAAATATATAAAAAAAAACAATTTTTTTCCTCAAGTTTAGGCCAATACGTATTCTTCTACATATTTTTGTTAAAAAAAAAAATCACAATAAGCGTTTATTGATTGGTTTGCCCAAAAGTTATAGTGTCTACAAAATAAGAGTTAGTTTTATGGTATTTTTATTAATAATTTTTTTTTTACTAGAAATGGCGGCGATCTGCAATTTTTATTGTGACTGTGACATTAAGGTGGACACATAGGACAATTTTGACACATTTTTGGGACCATTGTAATTTTTACAGCGATCAGTGCTATAAAATTGCACTGGTTACTGTAAAAATTACACTGGCCGTGAAGGGGTTAACCACCAGCTGGCTAGGAAGGGGTTAAGTGTGTCCTAGGGAGTAATTCTATCTGTTAGGGGGCATGGCTATGTGTGACACATCACTGATCATAGCTCCTGATCACGGGGAGCTATGATCAGTGACAGTGTCACTAGGCAGAACGGGGAGATGCTTGTTTACATTAGCATCTCCCCATTCTTCAGCTCCGTGAGACGATCGCGGGTATCCCCGCGAACACCGAGTCCACGGGACCCGCGATCCTACTCACAGAGCTCTCGGGTGGGACACACGCACGCCACCGGCGGCGAACACGTGACCACATGGCAGTAAATTCAAAGGGACGTACCTGTACGCCAGTTTGCCCAGCCATTTGCCATTCTGCCAACGTAAATGTACATGCGGCAAGTGGTTAAAGTGTTACTGAACCCACAACAGTAAAATCAGTCTTTATATGCAGTAAAGCATGTTTGTTATACTCACTGTGGAACCTAAGGGGTTAATCCTCCGCATTATGTAAGAAGGCTGTTTGATCCTGTCTTCTTTGATCTTCCCCCTCTTCTGCAGTCTCCAATCCATCTCCTAATAGTACAGAGCCTTGGGGGCACTTTGCACATGCTCAATTTGGTGTGTATTGCTAGAGAGTTTTTTTTTCCAGGTGGGTTTTTTTTTTTCAGGTAAAATTAGATAAATTGAGCCCTCAGGAAGGAAGCTAGATCACTGAGCTAGATCGCTGGTTTAAGGTCACTTTATTTTTTTCACCTGCTTCCAGTGGATGAAATGCGGGGAAAGAGGGTCCCTAAAATGGGG
This sequence comes from Lithobates pipiens, assembly GCF_037356315.1. Taxonomy (NCBI): domain Eukaryota; kingdom Metazoa; phylum Chordata; class Amphibia; order Anura; family Ranidae; genus Lithobates; species Lithobates pipiens. The sequence goes on along the minus strand of NW_027507748.1, from coordinate 265,742,763 downwards.
CACTTTTCCTAAAAGCACTGGCGCCCACTGAATCCAAGACCCCTTTGGGCCCATATAGTTTAGGCAGTGTGTAACAAGATGGCTGCTGCTGCTTTTATTTAAAAAAAAAAAAAGCATTTTTATGTTCTCTGTACTGTGAGAGAGCAGATATAGTGAATGCAGGGTCCTGGGTTTAGTAACACTTTAAAACCTGCTATCTTTGTTCCATTGTAGAGATTTTCCTTCACTTCCTGTCACAAAACAACAGAAAGTGAGAGAAAATCCACACAGTTGTCACTAGAAAATGTATCCACATTAAAAGATGTCTTCTCTGTTCCTGTTCCAGTGACAACTGTTCTGGGTAACACTGACCAACAAGACAAATAGAGGTGGTTGGAGCTCCCAGCTGGGACACAGATTGCAAGAAAAACCTAAAGGACAAGAATAAGGTTTCAACACCCAAGAAAATGTTGTCCACTTTTGTCCTTCTGGTGTCACCTTTTGTAAGTGTGAGCCTGCCCAGTGTCCAAATACACCACAACACACGTGACTCCATGTTAATCTGTAAGAGTGAACTTCACTGTGGGATCCAGCATTACCAACCTATCCTTCTTGCTCAGAAAAAAAAACTGATATGGGTTTTAACTCTGTACTACTCAAAAATCAAAATCAAAATCAAATTTTTTCAAGGATAAAAGATTAGATAAATTTTAAGTATCACTAATGCATTTTGTTCAGCATTGCATGCATTTTTTCAATTACATTAAAACCAAGATGTCAGGGTGCTATTCCGAATAAGAATGAGCCGGTGCTTAAAAGTAGTCAGAAGAATAAAGATGTGCAAGTACTGAAGAAAAGACCTTGCATAGTTGTTACTACTTGACTTGGCTGTGATTGTTTGCATAGAAATGCGCTCACGCTCACAGACACCTACTGCCAGAATTGGAGCCAAATGTCCTATATAAGGTCAGTGGCTGCACTTAGACTTTGCTGGATGATCTTCAGCTACCAGTACTCCTTGCTCCTGTGTTCCTTGTATCCTTGGATTACCCAATACCGACCCGACTTGCCTCTGGACTTCTCTACTGCCTGATCCCTGGTTTTGACCCTGGCTTGCTCTAAGGACTCTGGTTTTCTTGCTCTACCATGTATGATCCTGGCTTGCCTTCCTTTGTATAACTTTGGCTCTCATTCTGACTTCGCCTCTACAGTCATGTCCCACCAGCCTGCTCCTGCTTCTTCCTTGGGTGCCACCTTGCCTGTGGTCACTGCCCTGGTTCAGCTACACACCTGGGGCTACAGAGGACCTGCCATCTGCCCTGACAGACCAGTTGACAGCTATCCAGTTCCTCTGCACTGCAAATCGCTTCTACCTAAACGGTACCCGTGCTTCTTTAGGTCTAGCACTCCCTGTTCCCACCTTCAGGGATGCTTGGCACTTAGCAAAACATTGTTCGGTATTCTTGTGTCATGTACCTGGTCTGAGGCAGATGGGATGAGAGGGCTTCCCTTGTGGCGAATTAATGCTGTGAGCTCAATATATTTTCTATAACACTGGAACAAAGAAGGACTAAACATTTTTTTTTGTTTCTTCATCATACAGGTATGACACAAAGATATCAGAGTATTTTGACACTGTAATAGGATGGGTAATTTGCTGAATTATCAGACAGTAACTTGCAGTTTACTTAAAAGGTGCAAAGTGGAATCAATAAGGCAAAACAGGGTTGGAATAGCAAAAAACACGTGTGTGCGGCAGAATAATACAAAACAGACTATGATAGCTACACAGTAGCGAAACTGGTTTTAGGGATTTTAAATGAAATTGTAGCCCGGTAAGGTCACACATTTCCATCCCTATTATGGTCAAGAATGGGGGGAGAGCAAGGGGGTAGGACTTTAAATGAGGCACGTGGTAGCAAAATAATAATTTGGTGAACATAACTGAAATTTATTGGTTGCCATAAAATACAAGTTGGGTACATTAAATATAAACATATTGAGGTGATGTATGGATAATACAGTATATCTCAGTCATAACATGATTGTCACATAAAACAGCAAGCAACAACTTTCCAAAGTACACCAAAAGCTTGATGAGGATAAATTGTAAAATTTTGATAATGCCTGCAAAATCTCGGGCCTCTTGGATCCTTGAGTAGGATATAAAGTTAGCTAACAAGGCTGTATGGTTATTGATAAATAACATGGCGTAAGGCAGCTCTACGCGTTTAATGGCTGGAAGGCCACTCGTCAGGAGCCAGCACTTGATGTTTCTAAAAATAGAAATATTGACATTAACTTACATAATAGAATAAATGTAGATATGGGCAGGGGTGAAACTGTAATACAGGCATCTGCAGCAGTTAAAGTGGGTGTTGTGTGCTTCAAGCACAATATACACCTTAAGCTACCCCTTATTGCTGGTGTTCTGTAATACAGCCATCTGCAGCAGTTAAATTGGGTGTTGTGTGCCTCCAGCACAGTATACACCTGAAGATACCCCTTATTGCTGGTGTTCTGTAATACAGGCATCTGCAGCAGTTAAAGTGGGTGTTGTGTGCCTCCAGCACAGTATACACCTGAAGCTACCCTTTATTACTGGTGTTCTGTAATACAGGCATCTGCAGCAGTTAAATCAGGTGTTGTGTGCCTCCAGCACAATATACACCTGAAGCTACCCTTTATTGCTGGTGTTCTGTAATACAGGCATCTGCAGCAGTTAAATCGGGTGTTGTGTGCCTCCAGCACAGTATACACCTGAGGATACCCATTATTGCTGGTGTTCTGTAATACAGGCATCTGCAGCAGTTAAATTGGGTGTTGTGTGCCCCCAGCACAGTATACACCTGAAGATACCCCTTATTGCTGGTGTTCTGTAATACAGGCATCTGCAGCAGTTAAATTGTGTGTTGTGTACCTCCAGCACAATATACACCTGAAGCTACCCTTTATTACTGGTGTTCTGTAATACAGGCATCTGCAGAAGTTAAATTGGGTGTTGTGTGCCTCCAGCACAATATGCACCTGAAGCTACCCTTTATTACTGGTGTTCTGTAATACAGGCATCTGCAGAAGTTAAATTGGGTGTTGTGTGCCTCCAGCACAATATACACTTGAAGCTACCCTTTATTACTGGTGTTCTGTAATACAGGCATCTGCAGCAGTTAAATTGGGTGTTGTGTGCCCCCAGCACAGTATACACCTGAAGATACCCCTTATTGCTGGTGTTCTGTAATACATGCATCTGCAGCAGTTAAATTGGGTGTTGTGTGCCCCCAGCACAGTATACACCTGAAGATACCCCTTATTGCTGGTGTTCTGTAATACAGACATCTGCAGCAGTTAAATTGGGTGTTGTGTGCCTCCAGCACAGTATACACCTGAAGATACCCCTTATTACTAGTGTTCTGTAATAAAGACATCTGCAGCATTTACAGTGGGTGTTGTGTGCCTCCTGCACAATATACACTTGAAGCTACATCTTATTGCTGGTGTTGTTCTGTTTCTGTAACACAGGCAGACAGCTGAAGTAATTACAGTTGGTGTACCGTGTCATCTGCTCAGTGTGCACCTAAAGCTACCCAATTGCTGGTTTTCTCATCTCCCTGCAGGCCATTACTATGTCTGGAAGGCCAACAAGGAGAGGCAGAATGTCACAAGCCAATAAAAGAGGGCAAGCAGGCTCTGCGTCTAGAGACAACAGTGTTGGTCGTGGACAAGGTGCATCGTCATCAGCACGTGGCCATGGGACACATTTGTCCTTATTTTCGGCAGCTGGACGTGTTGAGCCGCATCATGCTGAAGACTTGGTAGAGTGGATGACCAAGCCCTCCTCATCCTCCTCATCCTCTCTCACCCAGGCTCAGGGTACTAGCAAAGCAGCTGCCAACACGTCCTCTTTCTTCGTCTCAATGTCATCAGCCACTCCTGCCCTAGACCCACCATGTCCTCCAGAGGAAGGCAGTAGCATGAGTGCAGAGAGAGGGGATGCTCAAGAAGGACAGCAATCTGGCAGTCACGTTCTACCAGCTGCAGCATACTGCCAGGTTTGCTCCAGTGGTGAAGAGGGCGCTGCCTCTGCACGTTATTCCATAAGTTCTTTGGTGTGGGCCTTTTTTGAGAGGAGTGCATCAGATCGCACCGCTGCTATCTGCAACATATGTCTCAAGCATATCTCGCGTGGCCAAAACATCAGCCGCTTGGGCACCACATGCTTGACCAGACATATGTTGACCTGCCATGCAGCTCGTTGGCAAGCGTGCCTTAAAGACCCACACCAAAGAACAAAGCGGACCTCTCCTTGCTCCTCCTCAGCTGGGATCTCCAACCCCACTAGACCTTCAGTCCTCTCTGAAACCTGCACTGAGAGGAATGAAGGTGTAGAATTAGGTGTGTCACAGCCAAGTACTTGCGGGCACTCTGCTAGCAGTACACCCGATTGTACCAGGCAAATTTCCCTGCCCCAGCTGCTGGACCGTCAAAAGAAGTTCACTCCCAGCCATCCACATGCCCAGCGGTTGAATGCTAGCTTGGCTAAATTGCTAGCACTTCAGCTGCTGCCTTTTCAGTTAGTAGACTCGGCCCCCTTCCGTGAGTTTGTGCAATGTGCAGTTCCTCAGTGGCAGGTCCCCAAACTGCACTTTTTCTCACAGAAGGCGATTCTGGCTCTCTACCGGAATGTGGAAGGCAATGTCCATGCCTCGCTGGACAGGGCGGTCAGTGGTAAGGTGCATATTACCGCTGACTCATGGTCCAGCAGGCATGGACAGGAATGTTACCTATCTTTCAGGGCCCATTGGGTCACTCTTATGGCAACTGGGAAGGATGCAGGACAAGGTGCAGTAGTGTTGGAGGCTGTTCCGCCACCACGCCTCCAAAATGCTACTACTGGTGGTGACACACCTCTCTCCTCCACCCCCTCCTCCTCTTCTTCCTCCATGGCCTCTTCCAGTGCTTTGTCCTCGGAACCAGCAGTGCTCCGTAGGCCTTCAAGGGGCTACACAAGTACGCAGGCAAAAATATGCCATGCCGTGCTTGCGCTGGTTTGCTTGGGGGACAGGAGCCACACAGGGGCAGATATTTTGTCAGCTCTGCAGGGGCAGGCCGAGAGGTGGTTGACGCCATGCCAGCTTAAGCCAGGAATGGTGGTTTGCGACAATGGCACCAACCTCCTCTCCGCCCTCCGACAGGGACAACTGACCCATGTGCCCTGTGTGGCTCACATCCTTAAACTGGTGGTGCAGTGGTTCCTGGGCTTACAGGATGTCCTGAGGAAGGCCAGGAAAGTCTGTGTGCATTTCCGCCGATCATTTAATGCCAGTGCTCGGCTGGCTGAGCTCCAAAAGGAGTTGAACCTGCCCAAGAACCGCCTTATATGTGACCTACCCACCAGGTGGAACTCAACTTTGGCCATGCTGTAGCAGCTGCACATGCAGCAGAGGGCCATCAATGAGTACCTGTGCGACTATGGCACCAGGACAGGGTCAGGGGAGCTCGTTTTCACCACGCCAGTGGGGCATGATCAGGGATGCATGCACTGTCCTGTCACCATTTGAGGAGGCCATGAGGATGGTGAGCAGTATCAGTGCATGCATTGACCCTGTACCTCTTGTCCACCTGTTGGAACATAAGCTGCGTGGAATAATGGACAGGGCACTTGAGGCAGAACAGAGGCAGGAAGAGGAGGACTTCCTTGCCTCTCAAGGCCCCCTTTATCCAGACAGTGTTCCTGCTGTCCCACCCATCACACAGGAGGAGGACGAGGAAGAGGAGGAGGAGGAGGCTTGTGTCAGCATGGAGATGTAGCCTGGCACTCAACATCAGCAACAGCAGCCTTTTAGGGATGATTTACAGTTCCAAGAAACACATGGACTTGTACGTGGCTGGGAGGAGGTGGCTGCGGATCATGTTGACCTTAGTGACCCAGAGGACTCCGAACCGAATGCCATAGCTAACCTACACTGAATGGCCTCCCTGATCCTGCAAAGCCTGCGGAAGGATCCTCGTATTCTTCGGATCAAGGAGAGGGACCATTACTGGCTGGGCACTCTCCTTGATCCACGGTACAAGGGTAAGGTTGCGGACCTTATCTTGCCGTCGTAGAGGGAGCAGACGATAAGACATCTCCGGGAGGCCTTGCAGAAAGGTCTGTGCAATGCGTTCCCAGAGATGGGCAGGTTATAAACTCCTGGTCCTGGACAACTTGTTGCTGAGGCTTTGGTCAGTGACAGAAGGAGCAGTGGAGAAGGTGGCCGTCTGACCGATGCGTTCAGAGAATTTTTTAGTCCGTAGCCCCAAGGTATGATCGGTTCCAGCAACCATCGCCAGCGTCTGATTTACATGGTGCAGGAATACCTAGGGGCAAGGTCAGACTTGGACATCTTTCCCACCGAAAATCCTCTGGCTTACTGGGTCTTGAGGATGGATCACTGGCCAGAGCTTGCACATGTCCTGCATCCAGCGTTCTTTCAGAATGCACCTTCTGTGCTGCTGGAGACTTTGTAACTGATCACAGGGTGCGGCTGTCCACCGACCTGGTTGATCGGCTGACCTTCATAAAGATGAATCAGGCTTAGATCACCACCAGCTACCAAGCACCTGAAGCTGATGTAACCAAATATTTTTTTTTAAATGTCACATCCCTTCAAGACTGCCTATACCAGGGATATGCAATTAGCGGACCTCCAACTGTTGCAGAACTACAAGTCCCATGAGGAATAGCAAGAATCTGACAGCCACAAGCATTACACCCAGACGCAGAGCAGGATGGGACTTGTAGTGCTGCAACAGCTGGAGGTCCGCTAATTGCATATCCCTGGCCTATGCTGATCCTGAGTATCATATACAGTGGTGTGAAAAAGTGTTTGCCCCCTTCCTCATTTCCTGTTCCTTTGCATGTTTGTCACACTTAAGTGTTTCGGAACATCAAACCAATTTAAACAATAGTCTAACACAAGTAAACACAAAATGCAATTTGTAAATGAAGGTGTTTATTATTAAAGGTGAAAAAAAACCCAAACCATCATGGCCCTGTGTGAAAAAGTGATTGCCCCCCTTGTTAAAACATACTATAACTGTGGTTGTCTACACCTGAGTTCAATTTCTCTAGCCACACCCAGGCCTGATTATTGCCACACCTGTTCACAATCAAGGCATCACTTAAATAGGAGCTGCTTGACACAGTAAGGTCCACCAGAAGATCCTTAAAAGCTACACATCATGCCGAGACCCAAAGAAATTCAGGAACAATTGAGAAAGAAAGTAATTGAGATCTATCAGTCTGGAAAGGATTATAAAGCCATTTCCAAAGCTTTGGGAATCCAGCGAACCACAGTGAGAGCCATTATCCACAAATGGCGAAGACATGGAACAGTGGTGAACCTTCCCAGGAGTGGCCGGCCGCCCAAAATTACCCCAAGAGCGCAGCGACGACTCATCCAAGAGGTCACAAAAGACCCCACAACAACGTCCAAGGAACTGCAGGCCTCACTTGCCTCAGTTAAGGTCAGCGTTCATGCCTCCACCATCAGGAAAAGACTGGGCAAAAATGGCCTGCATGGCAGAGTTCCAAGGAGAAAACCACTGCTGAGCAAAAAGAACATCAAAGCTCGTCTCAATTTCTCCACAACACATCTTGATGATCCCCAAGACTTTTGGGACAACATTCTGTGGACCGATGAGACAAAAGTGGAACTCTTTGGAAGGTATGTGTCCAAGTATATCTGGCGTAGAAGGAACACTGCATTTCATAAAAAGAACATTATACCAACAGTAAAATATGGTGGTGGTAGTGTGATGGTCTGGGGCTGTTTTGCTGCTTCAGGACCTGGAAGACTTGCCGTGATAAAAGGAACTATGAATTCTGCTGTCTACCAAGAGATCCTGAAGGAGAATGTCCGACCATCAGTTTGTGTACTCAAGCTGAAACGAACTTGGGTTCTGCAGCAGGACAATGATCCTAAACACACCAGCAAGTCCACCACCGAATGGCTGAAGAAAAACAAAATGAAGACTTTGGAGTGGCCTAGCCAAAGTCCTGACCTGAATCCTATTGAGATGTTGTGGTATGACCTTAAAAAGGCCGTTCATGCTCGAAAACCCTCTAATGTAACTGAATTAGGACAATTCTGCAAAGATGAGTGGGCCAAAATTCCTCCAGGACGCTGTAAAAGCCTCATTGCACGTTATCGCAAACGCTTGATTGCAGTTGTTGCTGCTAAGGGTGGCCCAACCAGTTATTAGGTTTAGGGGGCAATCACTTTTTCACACAGGGCCATGATGGTTTGGATTTTTTTTCACCTTTAATAATAAACACCTTCATTTACAAATTACATTTTGTGTTTACTTGTGTTGTCCTTGACTATTGTTTAAATTGGTTTGATGTTCCGAAACACTTAAGTGTGACAAACATGCAAAGGAACAGGAAATGAGGAAGGGGGAAAACACTTTTTCACACCACTGTAAATGTACTCACCGAGGCCAAGATGCCGAAAGCGGTCGCTGTTGTGACTCAGTGCAAACCACCCCTGAAGGTGGCACAGAGGGTGGTTGCACCAAGAGGCACAAGCTACCAGTAGGACAGTCACTTGCTAATAGATCAGCAGGTAGCTTGAGCAGAGCTGAAAGGTGATGTCCCGTGGGAAGGTCCAGAAGCAATGGTAGCAAGTTCATAAGGTAAAGGCAGAATCCAGGAGGCAGGCCAGGGGTCACAGTCCAGATCAGAAGACAACAAGTACAAGGAAAGTACCAGGAAAGCTGAGACAGGAGGGTAATCCAAAGACAAGCCAGGGGTCGATCACAGGAGATAGCAGGTAAGTCCAGATGCAGGCTGAGGGTCAAACATGTTCAGAAAGCGGGAGTCCAAGGTCAAACCAGAGGTTGGGTCAGGAGAAGATCAGCAAGGTCGATGAGGCAATCCGGGTCACAACGGGTAATACAGATCACAAGAGCAGATGTGGGAATCACAGGAAGCTGAAGACAAACCTGCAGTGTGTTTGGATGACCTCACTTCCTTTATAGGTCAGCGAGGGGTCACACCCTGTGTGCGTGTACTCATCGCTTTAGTGTATTCCTATTGCACACAACTGTGCGCTAGAGTGTCTTAGCCGTGCACATCTTTTGACAGTGCCCCCCCCCTGGAGGGGCAGCCACCGGACGCCTAAGCTGGCCATCAATTCCGGATGTTGCTGATGGAATGTCTTCATTAATCTGGGAGCATGAAGATTCTTGGATGGTTCCCAGGAGTTATCTTCTGAAGGGTACCCCTTCTATTTTACCAGGTATTGTATTTGCCTACCGACTTTCCTGCATCCTAGTAAAGCTTCCACTCATCTTCTCCATCGATCTTGATGGGTGGAGGAGGAGGCAATTCTCTTCCAGGAAAAGGACTAGGGACCAATGGCTTCAAAAGGGAGGCATGGAAAACAGGGTGTATCCTGTACGATCCAGGGAGAGCTAGTTCAAAGGCTACAGGATTTATTACTCTCTTGATTTTGAACAGTCTTATGAATCTGGGACCCAGCTTGCGTGTGGGACAAAGAAGTTTAAGATTAACGGCAGATAGCCAGACTTTCTCGCCAATTTTAAAGGTAGGGTTCTCTTTCCTTCCCCTATCATGGTATTTCTTGTAATCGTCCTGGGCCTTCTGTATGGTCTCCTGGATCCTTTGGAAATGAGATTGGATGGCGGTTATCCGATATTGGACCGCAGGAACAGTAGATTCTGGGATGGAGTTGGGGAGGAAAGAAGGGTGAAACCCACAGTTGATCCAAAAGGGAGTCTGGTTGGTAGTTGTATGTATTGAATTGTTGTAGGGGAATTCTGCATATGGCAACAGGGCTGACCAATCATTTTGAGATCCTGAACAAAAGCAGGAAAGATACTGCTCAAGGGTTTGGTTTGTTCGTTCAGTTTGCCCGTTACTTTGGGGATGATATGCCGATGGCAAACAGATCTTGATTTCCAGTGTCTTGCAGAGTTCTCTCCAAAATATAGAGGTGAACTGAGGACCTCTATCTGACGTGATACTGCTGGGAACCCCATGGAGCCTGACAACCTGCTTATTAAACAGATTGGCAGTTTCCAGAGCAGAGGGGGTACCGACCATAGGTAGGAAATGGGCCATCTTTGAAAGACGGTCGACTACTACCAGGATTGTGGTGAATCCTTCCGAGGGCGGTAGCTCCACAATAATTTATAATAATAATAATTTTGGATGAAATGCTTTGCAGCAGGGCTCATTTCTGCACTCCAACTAGAGTATCTGGGAGATGTTGCAGTGTCGTGGCACCAGCACCAGTGCCTAAGGCCCAATTTTTCAGCCCCTGTTTAACAGGGGCATGTAATCACAATTCTTGATATAATATTTCACAGCAGGGCCCGTTTCTGCACCCACCAAGAATAACTGTGAGGACTTATAGTGTTGTGGCATCAGCACCACAACCACCAAAGGCCCAATTTTTCTACCACTGTTTAACAATGGCATGTAATTACAATTCTTGATATAATCGTTCGCAGCAGGGCGCTCCAGCGCCCACCAAGGGACACTTTGAGGGCTTACAGTGTTATGGCAACACCAACACCTTAGGCCCACATTTCTGCAGAGCATATAGGGCAGGCCCCTACTTTCAAACATCCAACTTACAAACGTCTCCTACTTGCAAACGGAAGGAGACAAGAGGAAGGGAGAAGAAAAAACAGGGGTGATAACCCTTCCCTATGTTTTCCAAAAAGCTTAAAAATAGATTTTTTGACTGGAGCTACACTTTAAAAATGTACCAGTTCAAAATTACAAACAGATTCTACTTAACACAACAAACCTACACAGTCCCTGTCTTGTTTGCACCACCTGTATACTGCTGCTCTGAGTATATAGGGCCTGGTTGCCCCACGCCTTAACTTTTTTTAATTTGGGTACGGGTTTCCCCTTAATATCCGTACAAGACCCAAAGGGGCTGGCAATGGGCAGGGGGGCTACCCATGCCATTTTTTTCTCAATGATTTTCATCCGTATTGCCAGAACCAGATGTTACATTAAAATTGCAAGCAGTTTTAAATGACTTTTTTTCCGTTAAATGTCATTTTGTGCAGGGAAACACGTACCACTTCACAGGCCTCCAGGCATGATATTTAAAGGAATATTTCACTTTTCTTTTCACTTTAATCGTCATTAAAATCAGTACTCCCGAAAAAAAAGCTTTTTTTTTTTATTTTTTGGCATTGATCCATGTACCCTGGGGCAGGAGCCAGGTCCCCAAAACCTTTTTTAGGACAATATCTTGCATATTAGCCATTAAAATTAGCACTTTTTATTTCGAACGTTCAAGTCAAATAGACTTCAACGGGGTTCTAAAGTTCGTACGAATTTTCGGTCCGTTCGAAAGTCCTGGTGCGAACAGAACCAGGGGGTTTTCGGCTCAATCCTAATGCTGAATCTAAAGTCTTCACTAGTATCACTTACACAAACCCAACATACTCTAAACTTACAAGCTGGTTCATATAGAATCGTATTTAATCTATTGAAATCAAATGTGTAAACATTTTTAGGAAATTGTTAGTATTTGCAATTAATGTGAAAGTTGGGATTTTACTAACAAGTTTTGGCTTACTGTGTAGTTACCACATAGAAAAATAATTAGTCAGCTGTGAGCCACTTTTAGCATAAAATGTACGAAACAGATTAAACATATTAAAAAATCATTTCAAACATTTATGAAAATGGGGAACTAATAAATAAATGTATGCAAATCATATTAGTATTCTTTTACACAAAATAACATGCACAATAGTTTACTGGTCCTTCAGTTCACACTCATGTAAATATCTTACTGCTATCATAATGGCGTTCCATGACTGGCTGAAGACTTCAGAGGAATTATCTCCTTTGTAGTACGTCTGTAGCTCAGTCCTAAAATGATTTTCATTGATCTATAAATTAATCCAACATTAGAATTAATAATTAGATGCCACAGTTTATTAGTAGATACACTTTAGTTCAGTGTTGTCACATTATGATTTCTTACCAATTTCTGAAAAGTCAAGGCCAAAATGACACCAACAAGTTCCACGATGAACATAAGCAAAACAAGTATAAAGAACTGTAAAGATAGAAATAAAACCATATGACTGTAGAATGTAATTAAATTAAATGAACACACAAACAATAACACATCTATGTAAGCAATTTTGCAAAACAAGGTTTATTTGGATTGTCTACTTTTGCATACTATTGGACACAAATATTTCAACATTTATTAAAAGCTTAAAGGTTTATTTATCATTATTTTGGATCAAGATTCGCACAAGTTTTAACCAAAATGTGCCCAATTGTGGGCCAGCATTAGAGTCTTCGAATTCACTCTCTTTATCACAGTGGTTTATGCCCTTTTTCAAACAAGAGTTGCCCATGTGAAAATTTCATCAAACAGAATTCCCCAAATACCAGTTTTTACGGTGCAACTAAAGTCAAAACTTTTTTTTTGTAGTTTTGGATACAGTGGAGTGGGATTAGAACAGCTGTGAGTTTTTAGTGTTGTCTGTGCCCCTGTTAGGGAGATTCCCGCTCTGTATTTGTCCTAATTTATCATTATCACTGAAAGGGAAAGTAAAAGAAAACCCCAAATATTGGGTTGACAAGAAAATCCCAAATTTTGGGTTGACATCAGAACAATAATGCGCAGTACACACGATCAGAAATTCCACCAGCAAAAGTCAGATGTGAGATTTTGGTCGGAAATTCCGACCGTGTGTATGCTCCATCTGACTTTTGCTGGTGAAATTCCTGCCAGAAAAAGATTGAGAGCAGGTTCTCAATTTTTCGGTCGGAAAAAGTTCAGATTGGAAATTCCGATCGTCTGTACCAATTCTGACACGCAAAATTCCTACGCATGCTCGGAAACAATTTTACGCATGCTCAGAAGCATTGAAATTCATTTTCTCAGCTCGTCATAGTGTTGTACGTCACCACGTTCTTGATGGTCGAAAGTTCAGAGAACTTTTGTGTGACCGTGTGCATGCAAGCCAAGCTTGAGCGGAATTCTGACGGAAAAAAACATCCAAGATTTTTGCGAAGGAAATTCCACTCGTATGTACGGGGCATTTGGCTGCATGTAGCATCATGTAGCTTCACTAGCATTTCCTAAACTTGAGTTTAGGAGCCTTTGGCGTTTTTGCCAAAGCTCCTAAACTAAACTCCATAAAAGCCTATGTGTCCATGTACACATAGGCATTTTTAGGGTTGTTTAGGAGCTACTCAGGTTAGGGGAGGTTCAACCTCCCCTAACCTTCCTTTCCTGAACATAAAAGAATCATGCTCAGGATAGGAATGTTTTGACCGCCTGCCTCAAAACACACCAAATTGTGTCTAGATTTTGCCATGTTTTGCATTTTCCCATGCTCGGCAGTCAAAGTACTTCAAGTGTACATGAAGCCTAGTAGAGGGGAAATCTTCCATTGGAAATACAAGTTCTGATGACCCTGGTGACACCCCAGGATTCCCTCACTTTGGAGGGATTTTATCTAATTTCCTGTTTTAGCTATTTAGCAAATTTCCCATATGCGAAACCAATGGCAAAAAAATCTGATGAGTTATTAACTGAGGGTTGTATATTCATGGACAAATGCGTACAGTAAAACCTTGGATTGCAAGTATAATTTTTTCCTAGAAACATGCTTGTAATCCAAGAAAATTTCCCCATAAGAAATAATGGAAACTCAGATGATTCATTCCACAACCAATAATTCATAAGTCCTTCAGTCTATAGTCCATATAAAAAGATTATAGCAATGTGACTTCAAGACAACTTCAAGGCAACTTCCATTAAAGTCAATGGAGCACCTTCAGTAGTGCTAATTAAGACAGCTCTCATTGGCTAAAATGGGATTTCACATGTCATGCGACTCGGAGTCTCATAAGTCAGATCCCAAGTCCTGTGAACTGAGCCTAAATGTTGTACCATCATTAAATGTAACCATATTGCTACTCTTAGATTTTAGACTTCTCTTTTATACTCAGTTGTGAAGTGACGCTACTTGTATTTTGCAAGATCTTCGCTCATTTATCAAGTTAAAATTTATAAAATAAATTTGCTAATTTTGTAAAACACTTGCAGGCCATGTTACTCGCAATCCAAGATTTTACTATATTTTAAAGATCATGTTGCTTTGGAGATGTTACTTTTTTGTCGGGTGGCTATTATATATATATATATATATATATATATATATATATATATATATATATATATATATATGTGTGTGTGTGTTTTTCATTTACTTTGTTAAACACAAAAACAAATCCTTTGGAAGGTAGAACAGCTCATATATATGTACTTCATCTGTGTATTTATCCGTTTGCGAGTTCAGATGCATGTAACTACCCCTCGAACCCCGAACCATATTCCCATCCCTACTCATGAAGGATACATACCTCAGACACAGATAAGTGGCATGAGTGCTTAGTCTTCCAATGCTGCTTTTTTGAGATTAGATACTATATGTTATTTTTACTTAATGTTGTCTCATTCGTTATATTGGGCAAAAATTTTTGAAAAAATTGGAGTTTAGGTTGTGGTTGTGTGCACTAAAAAAAATGTAGTATAGAGTGTGTTTTTATGAACATATAGATTTGTTAAACATTTGCACACAAAACAAATAAACAAATTAATGCTAATATCCTTGCATTCTATAGGGTTTGGGCATTCAAGAAATACATAGAATAGGATTGAATAGATTAGGTTCACGAATACATAGCTGTATTCATTCGTGCTTTTGCAAATTATCTGTTCGGCTTTTAGCAGTTAAGATTTTAATAACTGAAGTAGGGTGTGAATTATAAAAAGAGCACAGAGATGGATCAAATTTGCATACCTGACTGCCCTAACCCCCACCCATTCAAATAACCAAGTAATTCCAAATATTCTTATGTTTCACAGAAAGAGATTTATTTTCACAATAAGATTTACTCTTTTAATTAAATCTTACATGCAGTAGGATTTAATAAAAAAAATTACACTGCTATACTAAAATTTGCTGTTTTAAAATTTGCAATCCAATAATTATAGCGTTTAATAAAAGTATAATTAATTTACATTACAGCTGATTTAAAAAAAAAAAATAATGAACCACTAAGCCAAGTATTAGTAATTTGTAACTTGTTAAAAGCATGCAAATCATTTTACTTGCTAAGGGCAAGACAAAGTGGCTAGCATCTTCATTATATATTTCCACAGTGATATGCACACTTTATTTATTCATTCCCATGGATGAAATATAATCCTTATTTCCCATATGTTTCCAGTCACTGCTCTCTAGCTTTCCAGCTCACACTTTGCTAAAACTGGACTTTAGTTTGATTCCCTAAAGTTGAACTCCAGGCAAACAGTTTATTACATTGATGAAAACATGATAAAGGAGCTGTTTTGTTAATGTCCATCAAATAATTGACTTACACAGCTCTGTCACACACCATAACCCTGTCTGGCAGGGCAGAAGACCTGATTTTTTTTCTGTTGTAGTAACACTTACTTGACTTCTTTCCATCCCAACCCTCTGATTTGACAGTGAAAGGAAAAGCATCAGACTGATCCTATGTCGAATTCAAGAACTTACGCTGATTTAATTAAATAATAATACATTTAGGAAGTACAGTAGTACCCTGGATTACGAGCATAATCCATTCCAGAAGCATGCTTGTAATCCAAGGCACTCATATATCAATGTGAGTTTCCCAAAGGAATCAATGGAAACTCAGATAATTTGTTCCAGTGTCACTGCTACTGTATGCAGTATCGTATGTGGCCAGAGGTGGGGGAGGGTGCTTACAATGATCAACTTTATTTATGTAAAACCGTTATCCCTAGAGTCTAGTACATCCAAGATGATATAACTCTACAAAGATAATGAAATCGTAAGGGTAATGATGTTGACCACGGGTTAAAATCTGCGGGTGTGTGGTCCTCAAATCACATACAAATTTGGTGTGTAAAAAAATGGGCGCTGGGAGACAACGAAGAGAGAGAAGAGAGAGAGAAAATAGAGAGCATAACCAAGAGTGGCCAACCAGGTATTGCAATATGCACCTTTAGGTTAAAAACAAGGCCTATTTCTGTGCTAAGAGACTGTCTTGCAGCTCGAAGAACTCCCTGTACATCTTCCAAGGGAGCCATGTTTCGATGGCATTATGTATCCGATTCCTGTGCCAGAAGAGATTCCATCCACTCAATATGATAAATCTCAGTGACCCACTCGACTAGGGATGGAACATGGGCCATATGCCAGTGGCATAGAATGACCAGCCAAGCTGCTTTCAAGCAATGCCTAAGAAGACCTCTTTTGATGCTTTTGAATTATCCAGGTAGTATAGAAAATAAGGTTACCTAATGAGTGTTGGTAACTGTCGCACCTCAAACAGTTGTATAAAGCCATAGAATTAGGTCCCAAAAAGCATTGATAGGAGGGCATTCCCATCAGATGTGTAGCAACAAGCCTTTACTAGCATTGCAGCGCTAACAGAGTTCTGGTACTGAGGGTTAAATCTGGTGCAATAATGTTGAACATCTGTGATATCATGTGATAAGTTTGAATTTTGTTTTTTAGGCCTTACTTAGGATACTTAGGATAGATGGTGGATGAGAACGAACAATTTTTGCCTAGTGATCTGTAGTGCTTTGGACATTGAGAGTGGATGCCCATTTGGCAGTGTATTCTGTTAGCAGTGTTAGCAGTATATGGACACTGGCTGCTCTGTATTTTGAATTAATGCTGAACTCACTTCCAGTCCGGTATTCACTTTCAGTCTGGTACACACTATTAGGTAGTCTCGGCCATACATGCATGTTCGATTCGAACACCGGCTGTTCGCCCGTTCGGCGAATCCAGAACTTTGTAAGCCGTTTGCACCATGTTTGCGTGGCACTCACGGCCCACAATGCACTGCGTCATCTCAGTACACAGGCATCCTCAGTGCAGGATGCCTGTAGCCAATTATAGCTCAGGGGGTTTAGTACACGCCCCACACTATATAAGGCCTCCAGCGTGGCAGCCTTGTGTAGTGTGTTGCAGCGTTCAGGGAGAGAGCAGGATAGGCAGGAACAGTGTCTTCTTTTCTTGTGAATCTAGCGCAGTTACAGTGGGTGTATTGTGCCTCCTGCACAGTATACACCTGAAGCTACCCCCAATTTCTGGTGTTGTTCTGTTTCTATACCACAGGCAGCTGCAGCAGTTAGAGCTGGTGTACTGTGCCTCCTGCACAGTATACACCTAAAGCTACCCCCAATTGCTGGTGTTATTCTGTTCCTATACCACAGGCATCTGCAGCAGTTATAGTTGGTGTATTGTGCCTCCTGCACAGTATACACCTGAAGCTACCCCCAATTGCTAGTGTTGTTCTGTTTCTATACCACAGGCAGCTGCAGCAGTTACAGTGGGTGTATTGGGCCTCCTGCACCGTATACACCTGAAGCTACCCCCAATTGCTGGTGTTGTTCTGTTCCTATACCACAGGCAGCTGCAGCAGTTAGAGTCAGTGTATTGTACCTCCTGCACCGTATACACCTGAAGCTACCCCCAATTGCTGGTGTTGTTCTGTTCCTATATCACAGGCAGCTGCACCAGTTACAGTTGGTGTATTGTGCCCCCTGCACAGTATACACCCAATTGCTGGTGTTGTTCTGTTTCTATACCACAGGCATCTGCAGCAGTTACTGTCAGTGTATTGTGCCACCTGCACAGTATACACCTGAAGCTACCCCAATTGTTTGTGTTCTTCAGATCCTATATCACAGGTAGGTAGCTGCAGTAATTTCAGTCGGTGTACTGTGTCATCTACTCAGTGTGCACTTAAAACTACCCCAATTGCTGGTGTTCTCATCTCCCTGCAGGCTATTAGTATGTCTTGAAGGCCAACAAGGAGAGGCAGACAGTCACGAGCCAATAAAAGAGGGCAAGCAGGCTCTGTGTCTAGAGGCAACAGTGCTGGTAGTGGACGCGGTGCATCGCCATTAGCACGTGGCCATTTGACATGCTTGTCCTTATTTTCGGCAGCTGGACGCATTGAGCCGCAACATGCCGAAGACTTGGTAGAGTGGATGACCAAGCCCTCATCCTCCTCATCCTCCTCATCCTCTCTCACCCAGGCTCAGTGTACTGGCAAAGCAGCTGCCAACGAGTCCTCTTCCCTCATCTCAATGTCATCAGTCACTCCTTCTCTAGACCCACCATGTCCTCCTAAGGAGTCCCGGAACTATTTGAGCACAGTGTTGGGTACATGCTCCAGGAGGATGCCCAGCGTTTTGAAGGCTCTGATGATGATACCCAGCTAGAGGAAGGCAATAGCGTGAGCCCAGAGAGAGGGGATGCGCAAGAAGGACAGCAATCTGCCAGTCATGTTCTACCAGCTGCAGCATACTGCCAAGTTTGCTCCAGTGATGAAGAGGGAGGGGATAATGAGGTCACTGACTCCACATGGTTGCCTGATAGGAGAGAGGAGGAGGAGGAGGCACATCTCAAATGAGACAGGATGCCCTCCAGGGGCCAGCTTAAGGGCAGCACACCGACTGAATCACACCGCAGAGCTCCGCCTGTGCAGGGCGCTGCCTCTGCGCATTTTTCCAAAAGTTCTTTGGTGTGGGCCTTTTTTGAGATGAGTGCATCAGATCGCACCTCTGCTATTTGCAACATATGTCTCAAGCATATCTCGCGTGGCCAAAACATCAGCCGCTTGGGCATCACATGCTTGACCAGACATATGTTGACCTGCCATGCAGCTCGTTGGCAAGCGTACCTTAAAGACCCACACCAAAGAACAAAGCGGACCTCTCCTTGCTCTTCATCAGCTGGGATCTCCAACCCCACTATACCTTCAGTCCTCTCTGAAACCTGCACTGAGAGGAATGAAGGTGTAGAATTAGTTGTGTCACAGCCAAGTACTTGCGGGCACTCTGCTAGCAGTACACCCACGTACGATTGTAGCAGGCAAATTTCCCTGCCCCAGCTGCTGGACCGTCGAAAGAAGTTCACTGCCAGCCATCCACATGCCCAGCAGTTGAATGCTAGCTTGGCTAAATTGCTAGCACTTCAACTGCTGCCTTTTCACTTGGTAGACTCGGCCCCCTTCCATGAGTTTGTGCAATGTGCGGTTCCTCAGTGGCAGGTTCCGAAACTGCACTTTTTCTAGCGGAAGGCGATTCTGGCTCTCTACCGGCATGTGAAAGGCAATGTCTATGCCTTGCTGGACAGGGCAGTCAGCGGTAAGGTGCATATTACCGCTGACTCATGGTCCAGCAGGCATGGACAGGGACGTTACCTATCCTTCACGGCGCATTTGGTCACTCTTCAGGCAGCTGGGAAGGATGCAGGGCAAGGTGCAGTAGTGTTGGAGGTTGTTCCACCACCACGCCTCCAAAATGCTACTACTGGTTGTGACACACCTCTCTCCTCCACCTCTCCTCTTCTTCCTTCATGGCCTCTTCCTGTGCTTTATCCTCGGAACCAGCGGTGCTCCGTAGGCGTTCAAGGAGCTACGCAAATACGCAAGCAAAAAGATGCCATGCCGTGCTTGCACTGGTGTGTTTGGGGTACAGGAGCCACACTTGGGCAGATATTTTGTCATCTCTGCAGGGGCAGGCTGAGAGGTGGTTGATGCCACGCCAGCTTAAGCAAGTAATGGTGGTTTGTGACAATGGTACCAACCTCCTCTCCACTCTCCGACAGGGACAACTGACCCATGTGCCCTGTGTGGCTCACATCCTTAACTTGGTGGTGCAGCGGTTCTTGGGCAGGTACCCGGCTTACAGGATATCCTGAGGCAGGCCAGGAAAGTCTGTGTGCATTTCGGCCAATCATATAATGCCAGTGCTTGGCTGGCTGAGCTCCAAAAGGAGTTGAACCTGCCCAAGAACCGCCTTATATGTGACATGCCCACCAGGTGAAACTGGCCATGCTTCAGCGGCTGCACAGCGCAGCAGAGGGCCATCAATGAGTACTTGTGCGAATACGGTACCAGGACAGGGTCAGGGGAGATAGTTTTTTTTCCACCACGCCAGTGGGGCATGATCAGGGATGCATGCACTGTTCTGTCACCATTTGAGAGGCCACGAGGATGGTGAGCAGTGACAGTGCATGCATCAGTGACACTGTACCTCTTGTCCGCCTGTTGGAGCATACGCTGTGTGGAATAACGGACAGGGCACTTGAGGCCGAACAGAGGCAGGAAGAGGAGGACTTCCTCACCTCTCAAGGCCCCTGTTAGAAAAGTTTTAAATGTTTATTGTGTGACTATTAGAAAAACAATAGTCCTGAGACTGATTTGTTAAAAAGCTTACTTCTGAGCACATTATTGTATTAACTCATTGTATTGTTTTGTCTTAATTAACTCCATAGTAAGTTGTAGAATCATTAGATTTAACTAAATATGATAGCCTAAGAATGTACAGGAAACATAGCTAAAAGAATAAAGGTACCAGTTCGTACCATGACAACGTTATTTATGTTTCCTCAGCCAATAGAAGCATAGAGATGTTATTCTTATGGGTTATGTGAAGGCGGGACACAGTCTTTTGGCAGACATTTTTCTTCAGCTTTCGTGCTGTAAGCATGTCTCTCTGTTGTGGGCCACATCAGAAATACATTTTCCTGCTTCTCAAGAACAACCTGGAGTTTTTTTTACTGATCACAAGGGAAATTCCTAACATTTTTGGTCTTTCGAGCCGGGAGCAACACGCTGGTTTTCAGATCAGACTGCCCCGACAACACTTCGGTGAGTATTGGACTTTGAAGCTCACCGACCGATTATAAGTCCCCCCAATCAAAGTTATTGGTGAAAAAGGGGCAGGGGCAAAAAAGATCTGGATTCCACTGTCTGTTTCCGAACCTTGTGTGATCCAGTCCAGGTGTTTGAGAGGTAAGATAATTTAAATTATTCTTAATTCTTTCTGAGTCTTTTCTTTTCTTTCTCTTTGCTTCTGGTTTAATGTGTTGTAATTGCCGACATTGGTATTGATCGTATAATATCTAGATGATCCAGTGCTCGTAGACAGAGACACTTGGGGACGTTGTCTAAGGTAAAAAATTACGTCGTCCGCTGTCCGGACAGATAACAAAAAGATTTGAGGTATACCGAATGTCAGAGGTTGATTGCCTGACTATTTCAGCGCTGTTTAGTTAAGTGATCTACAAAGATCGCAAGGCTATCTTTTTTCTGTGTGTTTACTTATCTTTGTTCATGTTTAACCCTTTTTGATTCTCTCGATAGTGTGGGGAGTGCTGATGTTTTTTTTTTTTCTCTTGTATTGCTGCTTTGTTGGTTTCTAAAAGGAGATAAGAAGTCATTCTTCACCTAAGCACTGCACTCACCCTCCCCCTCCCCTCATGGAAGGATTGTTTCTGCTAGAAGTTGTAAAGTTAACCCTTGATTAGCTATGACAATACAGAAGGGTTATATTGTATATATTGAAACTTAGCATAAAAGAAAAAGAAGGTAGATGGCATTTTGGAGTAAATAGAATGTTGTAGAATTATCAGGTGGCTTGATGAATGTGAAAAGAAAAAAAAAAAAAAAAAAGGCTGAGAATGTTTTCATTGCTATGAAGGTTAAGAAGCTGTTTCTCAGAAACAAGAAAATGCAGATTGCCTGACAGAGGTTAATTTGTGCATCTGTGAAAATATTAGGACTTAGGACTTTTTGGTGGGAAAAAGAGTCTGAAAAATAGTCTTAAAGTAAATATTTATATTGGATTGGAGTTATTTTTAGAATTCATAGACTTTCAACTGTGAAGTGTTGATGATGCAATGCTGTTTATATTTGGGTACATTTATAAGTCAAAAGGCTAAGTTCTGAATCAGAATACTAAAAAAAATTAAAAAGAAAGAAAGTTCTATTTTGGGGCCCTGTGGATAAGCTTAAAATGTCAGGACCCAAAGTTCAAAAAAGGTATGGGTTGGAAATGGCGGAGTATTGGCTTCAGCATGCTAAAATTAGGGTAGAAGGAAAAAGAACAAAGGAAAAATGCCAAGCCCAATTGTCCCTAGTGGACAAAGAGGATGATCTCATCTGCTACACCCAGAGACCACCTCCCTATAATGGTCCTCCCCCTCAGGTGCAAGTAACTGCCCAGAGTAACACCTTCCCTGTGACATCCACCCCTGTCAAAGGAACCGCCTCTGAACAAAACCCCAACTCCACTTCCTCAATCTCTCCAGACAGTAGTTCAGTCCTGGAGATGAACAGATCGATCCTTGAAACATTAACTGACGCCATAACTCATGCACTAGGTGCCCCAGCAGGAGCCAAGAGACTAAGTAAACCTCCTATTAGGTATGGTGTGGAGGACGGTGAGGAATACCCCTTGATAGAGGTCCCAAACCCAAGGGGAGGACAGAATGATGCACTGGGCCAGCCATATCCCTTGACTATGACTGTTTTTCGACCATGGACTGACAGTGATATACAAAAGGCTACAGAACACATAAAACATCCAAAATTAGGTCCAGCTGAATTCATTGAAAACATAGAGGGATATATTGAATGGGGTGGAAGTAGAGAGAGCCCTGAGGAGAGTATTAGGGTCAGATTGGGCTTCGGTAAAGGGGGATTGGGACCCCTGCGCCCTAGCAAATGCACATGGATCCATTGCCTCCAGAAAGCCCAGACTTAGGAAACAGGTTGACTGCCCTACTGAACAGATGCCAGCTTAGATGGGTACAACGGACTGATTGGCAAAAAATAAATATGACAGTACAAGAAGATAAAGAAAGTGTCAGTGACTACCTAAATAAATTACGAGAGATTTTTAGAGTGTTCTCCGGGCTCCCCGAAGCTGAAGATGTGAATAGTGCATATCAGCAACAGCTAAAGATTGCTTTTTTTAAATGGATTGAAACAGGATCATAAGGATTACATTGTTAAAAACATGGTTACTTACCGAACTGCATCAGTTTTAGATGTTTTACAATATGCTAAGCATTCTGAGAAGTATTTGAAAGCAAAAACAAAAAAGAATGTGAAAGTAAAGGTTTTTATGCAAGGTGATGAAGGAGAGGAGGATGCAGAAGAGTACACTGCTGAGGCAGAACCAGAGGGGTCTCATAGAGGAAGGATTACTCTACAGAAATAGACAGTGCAACGAGAGTACTTCCACCGTGTACAAGCACTGGTAGCATCAGCGGTGTAGTGGTTAGCACTCTCGCCTAGCAGTGAAGGGGGTCACTGGTTCGAATCCCAATCATGACGCTGCCTGCCTGGAGTTTGCATGTACTCCCTGTGCCTGCGTGGATTTCCTCCGGGTGCTCTGGTTTCCTCCCGCACTCCGGAGACATGCAGGTGGGTTGATTGGCTTCTGTCCCGGTTTGGCCCTGGTATATGAATGGGGACGTTGGATCCTTGGGGGTGGAGAACGATGTGGGTGTACAGGGGTAGAGGCTAGACACTCGCTCGGGCTGAACCGGATGGACTGGTGTCTTTATTCAACTTTACTAACTGAAAAGGTACCACATGCAGTGTTTGTTATCCTGTTACAGCAAAAGATATCACATTTGAGCCCAGCACGACACCTTTCCTGTATGACAATACTCTTGACACAACCTCACTTAACAATACAGAGGTGTACTACATTAAAACCATCCACACTACCACTTCCTACTGACGGGTATAAACATGACTGCACTGCTGCCATCACTGAAAAGGTACTGCCACGAAGTGATCTGAAAGATGTACCATTATCTAACCCTGACATGATACTTTTTGTTGATGGTTCTAGTAAGAAAAATCCAGATGGCACAAATGCAACAGGATATGCAGTAGTGACACAGGATGAGATTTTGGAAGCGGGCCCACTACCAAAACATTATTCAGCACAAGTTGCAGAACTTGTAGCATTGACAAGAGCATGTATACTGTCAGAAGGAAAATCTGTAACCATATACACTGACAGTCAATATGCCTTTTCAACAGTGCATGTTTTCGCACAACAATGGAAAAACAGGGGGATGGTCACCTCCAGTGGTAAACCAATTTCACATACGTACTTCATTTTAGAACCAAAAAAGCTTGCAATCTGTAAATGTCAAGCACATACAAAATATACGGACCCCATCTCAAAGGGGAATAAAAGGGCAGATGAAGCTGCACATAAAATAATGACGAGAAATCATAGTGATAGATCATACAGTCCTTACTGATATGCAGCAAAATGCCCCCCTGGGGAAAACAATATTGGAAAACAAAGGGTTGCACAATAATTGATGACATTTACACATCACCTGAAGGGAAACCGGTATTACCAAAATCTTTATTTAGGTATGCAGCAGTATTGACACATGGAGTAACGCATGTGTCAAACAGGGGGATGACTGAGATGTTAAATAAAGTATGTACAGCCTATGGATTCACAAACTACTCAAAAACTTTTTGCTCTCAATGTCTTATATGTGCAAGACACAATGCTCAGGGAGGTATAAGACCACAGAAAGGGAAGTTCCCTACACCGCAATATCCATTCCAACACATTTGCATGGATTTTATTGAATTAGACAAATGTGAAAGGAAGAAATATTGTTTGGTACCCAGGCACCCTGACCAAATGGGTGGAGATATTCCCGACAGGAAGTGCAGATGCACAGACTGTAGCCAAAGCATTACTAAGAGATATTATTCCTGGATTTGGAATCCCTGAAAGGATTTACAGTGATAATGGACCCCATTTTGTAATTAACAAATATACAACATTTGATAGAAGTGATGAGAATTAAAGGGAAATACCATTGTGCCTATCATTCCCAATCAGCTGGATTGGTAGAAAGACATAATGGCATTCTAAAAAGCAAACTGAGAAAAGTTATGGAAGAAATAGGTAAAAATAATTGGATGTATTGCCTACTAGTAGCTGTGACCAGTATGTATATCACACCCCCAAAAGAAGATGAAAAGGTGCATGTGGGAGATTGGGTCTCAATAAAAAGTAATAAGAAAAAAAAGCAGTGGTAACTCCCCAAGGTGGGATGGTCCTTTCAAAGTCCTTTTAACTACCCCTACTGTGATAAGGATTGCAGAGAGGTCTACCTGGATTCACCAGTCCCATTGTAAAAACGTTTCACAGGCAGAGTAGGGCCAGTTGGCTACAAGAGGTCCAGAAAGTCCGGCTACAAAGGGAGGTCTCACACAAGGTGGGACTTGTCTCAAACCGGTGAAGTCTCCCTCCCCTTCCAACTCCCCTATCCTATCCGCTGGAACTCTGTAGCTGGTTAGGATGAAAGGGACAGTAATTATCCTTGGGTTACTGGTGACTCTAGGAGAGGCATCCATAAGAGGGGGTAGGCGCTATGGAAGAGTAGAGGAACCTTTGGATTGGGAAAGAACAGGAAAAGCATTAAATCTAACCTTTATAGAGGGAATAACTAGCACTATACTGGTAGACTTCTGTCAGATTGCAGATTGTGGGGATACAACTGGGGCTAGAGGACTTCTATGGGCAGATAAATATATCTGCTGGCTCTGGAATAAGGCAGGATGTCAAGCATGGGATCAGGCCCTATGGACTACAGCGCATCAAGATTGGGGGTATAATCAACCAGGGGCTAACAAGAGTGGTATAAAGGAGAGACTCATAATCACAAAAGCGGCCAACTCCCCCTGCACAAATAGTAAGAACTGTAACCAACTATTAATAACATTAACGGAGCCGAGGAAGGAAGATCAGCGGTTGTATTCCATGGGAGCATGAGTGTCAGGAACTGATCCCTCAGGAACATTTTTCCTTGAGGTATTACCACCTAATAAAATTAAACAACAGGAAAAGGTAGACTCAGAAGGGAAAGAAGAAGGCCATACTAAAATAGAAGTTCTGAGTAAAACTATAAGATTCACTAACCTAACAATAGAAGATGCCATAGCTTTGGAGACGGGCTACCAAGAAAAAAATGAGTGGTTAGAATGGTTGAGGTACACGGTTAGAACTCTGAAAAAGGAAAACTGTTTAGTTTGTGCCAGACCACATTTAGCAACAGTTCCTTTTCCTCTAGATCACAATACAGATCCAGAAGGTTTAAAATGTATGTTGCAATTGTATAATAAGAGCTATAAACCTGAAGCAAATTCTACTTGTCACACATTGAGTTTGTAGTTTCCCCCAGTACAGAGACCTCAGATACCTCCAGTGGTTACCGCTTATCCGGGCAACTTTACTTGTTTTGCACTCCCAGGGAACCGTAGCGCGGTGGATCTTGGGTCACTACCCGATGACTACTGTGTGGAGAGGATTAACACGGACAATGGTGACTGGGTTGAACATGACATTCAGAGAGCTGATGTCTGGTGGATGTGTGGGGATAAGAAACTGCTAGACTACCGGCCAATGCCCAAGGGGATTGCGCTATGGTCCAGCTGGCTATGCCCCTGAGAATCCTGTCAGAATACCCGTGGACTAAGAGTCACCGACAGTATCATAGGGACACCTCTCCCTTGGGGTCATTTGACTCTCAGATCTACATAGATGAGATTGGGGTACCGGACGAGTTTAAAGCCAAGAATCAGGTGACAGCTGGGTTTGAGTCTCTTCTCTGGTGGGTGACTATAAATTAAAATGTTGACTGGATTAATTATATATATATTATAACCAACAACGATTTGTAAACTATACTAGGGATGCTGTGAAGGGCCTAGCAGAACAGTTGGCCCCCACATCTCTAATGGCCTGGCAGAACCGAATGGCTTTAGATATGGTCTTAGCTGAAAGAGGAGGGGTATGCAAAATGTTTGGTAGCATGTGTTGTACATTTATCCCCAACAATACAGCTCCTGGAGGGACCGTGACCAGAGCCTTGGAAGGACTGACTGCGCTATCGAATGAATTGGCGGAAAACTCAGGTATTAATGATCCATTCACAACTTGGCTTGAAGGATGGTTCGGTAAATGGACTGGATTTATCACATCATGTTTGATCTCAATCGCTGTGGCTTTGGCCGTTTTGGTCACTTGCGGATGCTGCTGCATTCCCTGTATTCGAGGACTTTCACAAAAACTCATTGAAACTGCAGTCTCAAGAACAATGTATCAAACCCTCTCTACCTCTGAGGATACCTATGTGGACATTGAAGCTCAACTTAATGACATACAGTCCGAAAGTGTATAACACAGGGACTTTCATCGAAATGTGTTGAGATAAAATAGTCACACAAAGAGGAGGGAATGTTAGAAAAGTTTTAAATGTTTATTGTGTGACTATTAGAAAAACAATAGTCCTGAGACTGATTTGTTAAAAAGCTTACTTCTGAGCACATTATTGTATTAACTCATTGTATTGTTTTGTCTTAATTAACTCCATAGTAAGTTGTAGAATCATTAGATTTAACTAAATATGATAGCCTAAGAATGTACAGGAAACATAGCTAAAAGAATAAAGGTACCAGTTCGTACCATGACAACGTTATTTATGTTTCCTCAGCCAATAGAAGCATAGAGATGTTATTCTTATGGGTTATGTGAAGGCGGGACACAGTCTTTTGGCAGACATTTTTCTTCAGGTTTCGTGCTGTAAGCATGTCTCTCTGTTGTGGGCCACATCAGAAATACATTTTCCTGCTTCTCAAGAACACCTGGAGTTTTTTTTACTGATCACAAGGGAAATTCCTAACAGCCCCCCTTATCCAGATAGTGTTCCTGCTGTCCCGCCGATCACACAGGAAGAGGAGGAGGAGGAGGATTGTGTTAGCATGGAGGTGGAGCCTGGCACTCAGCAGCAGCAGTCTTTTAGGGATAATTTACAGTCCCAAGAAACCCGTGGACTTGTACGTGGCTGGGAGGAGGTTAACAGGGGTGTGTAATTACAATTTTTGATGCAATACTTTGCAGCAGGGCTCATTCCTGCACTCCATCTAGAGTATCTGGGAGAGGTTGCAGTGTCGTGGCACCAGCACCAGTGCCTAAGGCCCAATTTTTCAGCCCCTGTTTAACAAGGGCATGTAATTACAATTTTTGATGCAATGCTTTGCAGCAGGGCTCATTCCTGCTCTCCAACTAGAGTTTCTGTGAGGTGTTGCAGTGTTGTGGCACCAGTGCCTAAGGCCCAATTTTTCAGCCCCTGTTTAACAGGTGCATGTAATTACAATTCTTGATATAATATTTCACAGCGGGGCCCGTTCAAGCTCCCACCCAGAGTAACTGTGAGGACTTACAGTGTTGTGGCACCACCACCATCACAATCTCCAAAGGCCCGATTTTTCTACCACTGTTCAACAATGGCATGTAATTACAATTCAGGATATAATAGTTCACAGAGTCCCTTTGAGGGCTTACAGTGTTAACTTGTGGCAACGCCAACACCTTAGGGCCAAATTTCTGCAGAACATATAGGGCAGGCCCCTACTTTAAAAAATCCAACTTACAAACGTCTCCTACTTGCAAATGGAAGGAGACAACAGGAAGTGAGATGAAAAAAGACGGACGGCAAAAAAAAATATACAGGGGTGATAACCCTTCCCTATGTTTTCCAAAAGGCTTAAAAATAGATTTTTGGACTGGAGCTACACTTTAAAAATGTACCAGTTCAAAATTACAAACAGATTCTACTTAACACAATAAACCTACACAGTCCCTGTCTTGTTTGCACTGCCTGTATACTGCTGTTCTGAGTATAAAGGGCCTGGGGGCCCCACGCCTTTCCTTTTTTTAATTTGGGTATGGGGTTCCCCTTAATATCCATACAAGACCCAAAGGGGCTGGCAATGGGCAGGGGGGCTACCCATGCCATTTTTCTCACTGATTTTCATCCATATTGCCTAAACCAGACAATACATTAAAACCGCAAGCAGTTTTAAATGACTTTTTTTCCCGTTAAATGTAATTTTGTGCAGGGACTGTTCTAAACACAGGAAACACTTCACAGGCTTACTATAGACACCCCCTCAGACATGATATTTAAAGGAATATTTCACTTTTTTTCACTTTAAGCGTCATTAACCACTTCAATACCACAAATGACGTCCACAGATGGGATCTCCCATCCTGGGTGGATGTCATATGACGTCCTCAGTATTTCGCTCCGCACGGCAATCATGGATGAGGTGTGCCCTTCAGACACAGCCCATCCCCCATCTGTGTGATTGGCACCCCCATTCCCCCGATACACATGATCGGCCGTGTCCAATCATGGTTGGTCACATGTACTGTTTACATTAACGGCGCTCGTGTATGCCCCTAGGGTGTGTGCAGAGTGACGATCGGGGATTCAGCTTGTCACCCTGACATAGCCCAACCCTGATCACAGTAAAGTGCCAATGAAATTGGCTCTTTACCACATGACCAGCTGTGTCCAATCACAGCCAGTCACAGAATGTAAACAAACCACGGTAACGAGATGTTACCGGGTTATCCTCCTCACTCGTGTGTGAGAAGGAGATTGCGGTAACATCTCGTTACTGCTTAGTGTACACCAACACACACTGATTACCCCCCCAATAAAGAGGACCCGTCACCAGCCATCAAAGTACCTGTCATCTCCCATCAAAGTACCTGTCATCACCCATCAAAGTACCTGTCATCACCCATCACAGCCCATCTGAGTACCCGAGTACCTGTCCCAGCCCATTTGAGTACCCAAGTACCTGTCCCAGCCCATCTGAGTATCTGAGTACCTGAGTACCTGTCACAGTCCATCTGAGTATCCGAGTACCTGAGTACCTGTCCCAGCCCATCTGAGTACCCGAGTCCATCTGAGTATCTGAGTACCTGAGTACCGGTCACAGTCCATCTGAGTATCCAAGTACCTGAGTACCTGTCACAGTCCATCTGAGTATCAGTGTTCCTGAGTACCTGTCACAGTCAGTCTGAGTATCCACGTACCTGAGTACCTGTCAGCCCATCTGAGTACCCGAGTACCTGAGTACCTGTCACGGCCCATCTGAGTACCTGAGTACCTGCCACAGCCCATTTGAGTACCCGAGTACCTGTCCCAGCCCATCTGTGTACCCGAGTACCTGTCACAGTCCATCCGAGTACCTGTCCCAGCCATCCGAGTACCTGAGTACCTGTCCCAGCCCATCTGAGTACCTGAGTACCCATCACAGCCCATTTGAGTACCCGAGTACCTGTCACAGCCCATCTGAGTACCCAAGTACCTGGCACAGTCCACCTGAGTACCTGTCACAGCCCATCTGAGTACCCGAGTACCTGAGTACCTGTCACCGCCCATCTGAGTACCCGAGTACCTGTCCTGGCCCATCTGAGTACCCGAGTACCTGTCCCAGTCCATCTGAGCCCCTGAGTATCTGTCACAGCCCATTTGAATACGCGAATACCTGAGTACCTGTCAAAGTCCATCTGAGTACCTGAGTACCTGTCAAGTCTATCTGAGTACCTGAGTACCTGTCACAGCCCATCTGAGTACCTGAGTACCTGTCACAGTCCATCTGAGTATCCGTGTTCCTGAGTACCTGTCACAGTCAGTCTGAGTATCCACGTACCTGAGTACCTGTCAGCCCATCTGAGTACCCGAGTACCTGAGTACCTGTCACAGCCCATCTGAGTACCTGAGTACCTGCCACAGCCCATTTGAGTACCCGAGTACCTGTCCCAGCCCATCTGAGTACCCGAGTACCTGTCACAGTCCATCCGAGTACCTGTCCCAGCCCATCCGAGTACCTGAGTACCTGTCCCAGCCCATCTGAGTACCTAAGTACCCGTCACAGCCCATCTGAGTACCCAAGAACCTGTCACAGCCCATCTGAGTACCCAAGTACCTGTCACAGTCCACCTGAGTACCTGTCACAGCCCATCTGAGTACCCGAGTACCTGAGTACCTGTCACAGCCCATCTGAGTACCCGAGTACCTGTCCTGGCCCATCTGAGTACCCGAGTACCTGTCCCAGTCCATCTGAGCCCCTGAGTATCTGTCACAGCCCATTTGAGTACGCGAATACCTGAGTACCTGTCACAGTCCATCTGAGTACCTGAGTACCTGTCAAGTCTATCTGAGTACCTGAGTACCTGTCACAGCCCATCTGAGTACCTGTCACAGTTCATCTGAGTACCTGAGTACCTTTCACAGTCCATCTGAATACCTGAGTACCTGTCACAGTTCATCTGAGTACCCGAGTACCTGTCACAGTTCATGTGAGTACCCGAATACCTGTCACAGTCCATCGGAGTACCCGAGTACCTGTCACCAGCCCATCGGAGTAACGGAGTATCTGTCTCCAGCCCATCAGAGTACCCGAGTACCTATTTGCAGCCCATGCTTCATAGAATACACGTTGAGGTGTTTTCTTTCCAAAATGGGGTAATTTGGGGGAAAAATTCCATTGTCCTTGTGCTCCAGGACCTTCAAAAGTGTGATAGGTAGGAATGAAATTAGATGTGTAATTTATGCTCCTAGAATGCCTGAGGGTACTACTTCAATGTTGGGCCTGTCTGTATATGGCCAGGCTGTGTAAAAGTCTCACACATGTGGTATCGCCATACTCAGGAGGAATAGCAAAATGTGTTTTGGGGTGTAATTTGCTATATACATGCTGTGTGTTAGAAATATCTTATAAATGGACAACTTTGTGTAAAATAAAATATGTTTTCATTTTCTTTCCACGTTTTCCGAAGACTTGACAGTTCATGGTTTACTTTTGACACAAGAAAAGTGCAGATCACTGAGAATTGCAATATGGAGAGAGTAGGCAGATAGTATTGGTATGGGAGGGCAGCTGTAATTGCAGGTCTGTGGAAATATAACGGGAAGTACGACAGAAAAAATTAGTTTTATATTAATGGTCCTCCAATCCCCCCATATCTAATGTGTTAATGAGATGTATACAGTATATACAAGAGAGAAAGAGAGTACACACATCTATATATAATCTCTGGTAAAAAGGCATATTGTAAAACAATAAATGTCATATTCATGTGTTTTATGAAGCATAGGGATAATAATTCATTATTAAAAATTTACAAAATGAGTGATAAAAAATATTAAATAAAAAACATGTAGGCGCTAAAAAAACTGACTAAAAATATATAGCTATCATGTGTGTGTGTGTGTATATATATATATATATATATATATATATATATATATCAAAAACAAAGTTGTATAGGAGGCCTGCAAACAGACACCAACTCAGCGCCAATTCTGACCTCAAACTAATCGACAGCAGAAAAAACATTTCATACACATATCTTTAAAGTATAATAAAATACTAAAAAAGGGGGGAAGATAAAAGAGCAGCTGTTTAAAGACATAAAAAACATGTAAAAACGCATTTTAAAAAATAGTAAAAATCATTCACAATCCAATCACTGAAAACGACATTACTAAAACAGCGCTGATATT
The DNA here is from genome assembly GCF_037356315.1 of Lithobates pipiens. Classification (NCBI taxonomy): domain Eukaryota; kingdom Metazoa; phylum Chordata; class Amphibia; order Anura; family Ranidae; genus Lithobates; species Lithobates pipiens. The sequence goes on along the minus strand of NW_027507748.1, from coordinate 265,710,477 downwards.
AGTCCAATATCGATAATGTGTAATCTTCCATACACCATGCAAGTAAAAAAATGATGTCTAGCAGAGTAAAACACAGTTCAAACATGGAGTTGGTTATATACGTAGACTTCAGGATAAAGAAAGTGTACCTGTCACCCAGAATAACAGTCCACCACGTGTTGCACACTCCCCATAGGGGGCAAACTCACCAGATTTTTCTGGGTAAATAGGCACTCAATCAAATAGCCCTGTTCTATTTCCTCATCAGAAATTTCTGGCTGTGCAAGGGTTAAGGATTTCTCTCATACACTACACTCTCAGTGCAATCCAAGTTTAAGAGATATGTCTCATTGCATCATCATCAAACAATTCCAGGAATGCAGGAGTTAACATGAAGAGCAAACAAAATCTGCATATAGTGTAATTCCTTTTATTATATCAAAATAAACCCCCCTGCGTTAATAAACCCCTTAGTAAAAGCTGTGTTCCTCTCATAAATCAGAAAATAGCATCAATATAGTCATGCAGAGGGCGCTCTCGCTATACTCAGCCTGTCCAAGATGTATCACGGTTGTCCCACAGGAAGTTGCCAACACTGCCAGTTACAGCGTTGGAGGGCTGTGGAGTGCAGAGCTTCAGTGTTAGACTTAAAATGCAAAAATCCAAATCGAGACACTGTTATTAATAGATCACCATTACTAAGCCATGACTCAGTGTCCAGATCCAATCCCAGAGCCCAAATGTGCATCTTAACCCGCTCAATTGTCAAGGGGATAGGCTCTGTGTCATCAAAGATGGGACAATATCTCGACTAATTTTTGCAGAATAGTGTAACACGGACTAAAGCATACTTGAGAGACAAAAAATGTACAAAGATGAAGTGATCAAAAAGCACAGGGGTACCACATCCCAATATTAAATGCAAAAGATAGAGAGAGAGGGACAGAGGAACGGGGCTGGAGGGTAACCAACCCCCGGGACTTTTAAACGGTACCCAAATAGGGGCAAACAGAAAGAATACCCATATAAAAATAAACAATAATTTTATTAATCATGAGACAAGGCTTAAAACAATAAACATATAAACATCAGAACATAAGTTAATTAAGTGTGTACAGACGAGGTGTAGATCAAATGATCACAAGGTTTTACCTATCCTGCACACAACAAAATGCTGCTAATTTCAACATGTTTCGCTCCCTTGAGCTTCTAGGGGAAAGTAGATTACCAATATATTAGGTAAAGGTATAATTATATAGAGATTATAAATATAGATAAATACATATGCAGTATAATATATATGAAGAAAAATTACAATCAATTAAACAATAATCACATGATAAGACATATATATTAGTGAAAAATAGTGATTGGGGTGAACAGGTAAGTGACATAGCATCTTACCAGGTGGATCAAGGCTCCTTAGACTGTGTGGTTCAAAAAACAGAAAACAAAATCTGCCATTTATACACCTAATGAAGGTGAGGAGAGCCGCACAGATAGACCAATAGACCCCAGCAATCTGCAGAGATGGACATTTTATTAAAATGGCACAATATGGACTATGTTGAATTATGAAAGTAGTACTAAAGGAAGCAATTGCAGAAAAATACCTGAAGGTAGTTAAAATAACCTACGTTGAATCAATCAAGCCTTCAAGCAGCATACCATTGTTGAAAAGATATTGCCAGACTGGATAGATAGGTTGCTTGATGGCTACCCACCTGGATGAAAATCATAAAGGGGGGCATATATGTAAATGCCAAAATCGTCAAGAAAAACAACCAATTAAAGTTTGTTCTGTTGTGTGGAATAATGAATGAATAGTGTACAGTGAATAAAAATTTACCTGTAAAAAAGCGGTGTCAACCGCAAAGTTGAGCAGTAGAGAACTGCCTAAAACATTCCAAATAGGTGACAGCCTAGACCGAGCGCGATCCTACCGCATCAATTGCCAAAACAGCAATGATACGGGGCTGAATTTAAAGACCATCTCCAGCTCGGCGGCATCTGATGTATTTTATGTCACCTATGCGCAGCGGCCATCTTGAAAAAGGCGCCTGCCCTCCCAAAACAACAAGAGAGGACAGGGGCCAAAAAGGAGAGAAGGCAGAGAACAAATGCCGCCCTAACTCCTTAACATCCAAGGTGGCGTAAGGTGAAATGAAAGCTGAGGGTGAAGGCTAAGCTGGCGGGCGAATAGTCTCACAAAAACAAAGGGCAACCTGAACTTGTGGCCCTGATTGATTAATGAGGTCAACTACCCCAAGGCGCCTGTACAGATTGAGTAAGGGGGACATGGATATCAACTGCGGCAATCAAATAGAGAAATGGATTATATGCCATGTGAATGTATCAAAAAATATCAAAGAATACAGGAAGTATCAAAATATTAAACATACAGTCAGTGAAAAACAGCTGACTTAATAAAAAAATAGTTATTGAGCACACAAATCGACATGGTGATACATATTTCACAGAACGTAAGCACCCTAATCTAAAAATGTAGAATAGAATATTTAATATACATCAATATATATGAGAAAAAAAAGGGAACCCAATTGACAAAAAAGTTTTATAGCTAAAGGTCTCGTTTAGACCTGGAGAGCACGTAGCCCTCAGGTTAAAAATCCAGCGTGCTTCACGTTGCAGCAGGATCCAATTGTAATCACCTCCTCGGTCTCCTGGGGGTACAAATTCTAATGCAAAAAAGTGCATCAATGTATCATTGAAATTATGATAAAGGTCGAAATGGTGGCTGATGGGAGTCTCCATTTTCTTTCCACGCACCAGAGACACATGGTCTCTGATGCAATGGAAGAAAGGGCACTTTATTTTACCTATATAGTAGGCGTTACATTGGCAAACCATAATGTAGACAATGCTAATGGATTGGCAAGTGACCGAAAACCTTGGTTTAAACAAACGCCCGTTCGGTAACTGAATGGATTCTGAGGCATACAGATACCTACAGAAACTACATTTATGGCATGGTTCGCATCCCTTGCGTTTTTTACCTACCACTGACTGAGGGACAAAATGGCTACGAACCAGAGTGTCCCGTAGTGATCGAGATCTTCTGTAGGTGACCTCGGGATAATCCAAAAGATGTTTAGATATCCCTGGGTCGCTCTTCAGGAGATACCAATATTTTTTCAGGATATCTCGCATTTGAGAATGCTGACCATTAAATCTAGTTATTAGTCTAACCCCAGGACAGGTTTTAGGTGATCTCTGGCCATGAATCAAAGTAGTTTGATTTTGTTTTTTAGCCTATAGGTACGATCGTTTGAGACATTTTTTGCTATATCCCCTAGACTTAGTCGGAGCTTATTAGCTTCCAATTCAAAGTCAGCGTCATTACTACAGTTTCGTTTCAACCGAAGATGCTGACCATAGGGGATGCTGGCTATTAGAGGAGCAGGATGGGAACTAGAGGCATGCAACAAAGTATTCGCTGCAGAAGGCTTACGATAAAGAGTAGAATGGATGTCACCAGTGGAGTTGACAAAAATTTGTATATCAAGAAAAGTTAATCTGGAGAGGCTCTTCTCCATGGTGAATTTTAAATTAAAGTTTTTGATTCCCAAAAGGTCAACAAAAGTCACCAAATCCGTCTCAGTACCCGTCCAGATGAAAAAAATATCAATATCAACATCAATATACCTACGCCATGTAGGGATTAGTTCAAAAAATCTTTGCAAGTTCTCCTGGTGAAAAATGGGGCGCTCCCACCCCCCCAGGTACAGGTTGGCATAAGAGGGGGCACATTTGGTCCCCATTGCCACACCCATCACCTGGAGGTAGTGGGAGCGCCCAAACAAAAAGATATTATTCGTCAAAATGAAACGCAAAAGTCTGAGAACAAATTGGTTATAGTCAGGAGAGGCCCCTCCACCCTCCGAACTAAAACCCTCCACAACGTGAACCCCAAAATCATGGGGGATAGAGTTATAGAGGGCCTCAATGCCCAGGGTGACGAGCCAAGATCCCTCCGGAACCGAGGTACCATCTAGAGCTCTAAGCAGATCGGTAGTATCTTGTAAGTATGATGTCAAACATTCAACATAAGGACGAAGAAAATCGTCTATGAGGGCACTGGCGTGTTCAGTCAAACACCCATTCCCGGAGATATCCTGAAAAAATATTGGTATCTCCTGAAGAGCGACCCAGGGATATCTAAACATCTTTTGGATTATCCCGAGGTCACCTTCAGAAGATCTCGATCACTACGGGACACTCTGGTTCGTAGCCATTTTGTCCCTCTGTCAGTGCTAGGTAAAAAACGCAAGGGATGCAAACCTACCATAAATGTAGTTTCTGTAGGTATCTGTATGCCTCAGAATCCATTCTGTTACCGAATGGGCGTTTGTTTAAACCAAGGTTTTCGGTCACTTGCCAATCCATCGGCATTGTCTACATTATGGTTTGCCAATGTAACGCCTACTATATAGGTAAAACAAAGCGCCCTTTCTTCCATCGCATCAGAGACCATGTGTCTCTGGTGCGTGGAAAGAAAATGGAGACTCCCATCAGCCGCCATTTCGATGATACATTGATGCACTTTTTTGCATTAGAATTTGTACCCCCAGGAGACCGAGGAGGTGATTACAATCGGATCCTGCTGCAATGTGAAGCACGCTGGATTTTTAACCTGAAGGCTACACGCTCTCCAGGTCTAAACGAGACCTTTAGCTATAAACTTTTTTTGTAAATTGGGTTCCCTTTTTTTTTCATATATATTGATGTATATTAAATATTCTATTCTACATTTTTAGATTAGGGTGCTTACGTTCTGTGAAATATGTATCACCATATGGATTTGTGTGCTCAATAACTATTTTTTTTTATTAAGTCAGCTGTTTTTCACTGACTGTATGTTTAATATTTTGATACTTCCTATATTCTTTGATATTTTTTGATACATTCATATGGCATATAATCCATTTCTCTATTTGATTGCCGCAGTTGATATACATGTCCCCCTTACTCAATCTGTACAGGCGCCCAGGGGTAATGCTAGTAGTTGACCTCATTAATCAATCAGGGGCACAAGTTCAGGTTGCCCTTTGTTTTTGTGAGACTATCCGCCCGCTAGCTTAGCCTTCACCCTCAGCTTTCATTTCACCTTATGCCACCTTGGATGTTAAGGAGTTAGGGCGGCGTTTGTGCTCCTCCTTCTCTCCTTTTTGGCCCCTGTCCTCTCTTGTTGTTTTGGGAGGGCATGCACCTTTTCCAAGATGGCCGCTGCGCATAGGTGACGTAAATTACGTCGCCCACGCATGCTCTGAGCTCTGGTTTGAGCTCTGCATTGGGCAGAGCCTCCTCCTTACATGCCCGTAGCTGGAGATGGTCTTTAAATTCAGCCCCGTATCATTGCCGTTTTGGCAATTAATGCGGTAGGATCGAGCTCAGCCTAGGCTGTCACCTATTTGGAATGTTTTAGGCAGTTCTCTACTGCTCAACTTTGCAGTTGACACCGCTTTTTTACAGGTAAATTTTTATTCACTGTATACTATTCATTCATTATTCCACACAACAGAACAAAATTTAATTGGTTGTTTTTCTTGACAATTTTGGCATTTACATATATATCCCCCTTTTTGATTTTCATCCAGGTGGGTAGCCATCAAGCAACCTATCTATCCAGTCTGGCAATATTTTTTCAACAATGGTATGCTGCTTGAAGGCTTGATTGATTAAACGTAGGTTATTTTAACTACCTTCAGGTATTTTTCTGCAATTTCTTCCTTTAGTACTACTTTCATAATTCAACATAGTCCATATTGTGCCATTTTAATAAAATGTCCATCTCTGCAGATTGCTGGGGTCTATTGGTCTATCTGTGCGGCTCTCCTCACCTTCATTAGGTGTATAAATGGCGGATTTTGTTTTCTGTTTTTTGAACCACACAATCTAAGGAGCCTTGATCCACCTGGTAAGATGCTACGTCACTTACCTGTTCACCCTAATCACTTTTTTTTTACTAATATATATGTCTTATCATGTGATTATTGTTTAATTGATTGTCATTTTTCTTCTTATATATTATACTGCATATGTATTTATCTATATTTATAATCTCTATATAATTATACCTTTACCTAATATATTGGTAATCTACTTTCCCCTTCTTTCTTAGTTTTTAACAAAAGCTGCATTATCCTGAAGAAGCTCAAGGGAGCGAAACATGTTGAAATTAGCAGCATTTTGTCGTGTGCAGGATTGGTAACACCTTGTAATCATTTGATCTACACCTCGTCTGTACACACTTAATGAACTTATGTTCTGATGTTTATTGTTTTAAGCCTTGTCTCATGATTAATAAAATTATTGTTTATTTTTATATAGGTATTCTTTCTGTTTGCCCCTATTTGGGTACCGTTTAAAAGTCCCGGGGGTTGGTTACCCTCCAGCCCCGTTCCTCTGTCCCTCTCTCTCTATGTTTTGCATACTTGAGAGACACGAAAAGTCTATTACAAGCATTACAGGATGTGGATCTGACTACAGTTGAAGAGGTTTATTTAGTAACAGCTGATGTGTCATCAATATACACAATCATTCAGCATGATGACGCTCTTCTTTCTCTGAACTGGGCCTTGAGTCAAAGGGAAGATTTATCACATAATCATAAAGTTTTTTTGAGAAATGCCCTAGACTTCTGTCTAGAACATAATTACTTTTGGTAAAATGGTGTGTTTTACTCCCAAAACCGTGGCATTGCTATCGGTGCCAAATTTGCGCCTAGTATCACAAACCTGTTTATAGGGGAATGGAGAACAAAACGATTTTTTCGGTAAAGAGATCACAACTATTGATGTACAAGAGGTATATTGATGATCTCTTCTTTATCTGGGCTGGGACTGTCACTGCTTTGCAACAATTTTTAGATTTATTGAATTCAAATGCCAACAATATTAGATTAACTAGCGAATGAAGCAAGAGTAATATACATTTTTTGGATGTGAATATCTACAGACGGGGGAATAAATTGGCCACCTCAGTGTTTTTCAAATCTACTGATGCCAACAGTTATATTCCTATACAGAGTGGCCATCATCCGATGTGGCTAAGGAATATTCCTAAAGGACAATTTACTCGGATTAGGAGAAACTGTACAGATATTAATGACTTTCACGCACAGTCAACTGTGATTAAGAAGAGGTTCACCGAAAAAGGGTATTCGGAAGTGAATCTCGATCTAGCCATTGAGGAGGTAGTACGAATACCAAGAGAGAAACTCTTGGAGGATGTGATCTGAGTTGAAGTTACGAACAAACATGAATGGAGTTTTCTGTCTGGCTTCCATTCACTGTATAAAGAAGTGGAAAACATTTTTTCCTCATATTGGCATGTACTTCGGATGGATAAAACTTTGAATACCAAATTATCTGTAAAACCTGGTTTTATTTATCGGTGTGCTCCTAGCTTTCGCAGATAGAGTGGTAAGGAAAGTGTTGGACCCTCCAAGGAAACCTTCGACATTTTGGATTAAAGATGGCTTTTACTCCTGTAGAAAATGCTGAGCATGCAGAGTGGTGACAACCCCACTGAGAGCAGTTGAGAAGTTCACCTCTACTTCTAATAATAAAAAATTTAGTATAAAAGAATTCATAACCTGTAACACAACTCATGTGGTTTATGCTCTCCAATGTCCTTGTGGGTTAATCTATATTGGTCGAACGAAAAGACTCCTTAGAATTAGAATTGCAGAACATATAGCTAATATTAAATTAGGCTACAAAGATCACAATGTATCTCTGCACTTTAAACTCCATCATGGCCAAGATCCTTTAGGACTGAAATTCTGGGGTGTTGATTATTTGAAACCGAATTGGAGAGGAGCTAGTACGTGAACTTTCTAAACGTAAAACTTACTTAATTTTTTTGGCTGAGACTTTGTCCCCAAAAGGGTTAAATGTAGATTTGGAAATTAACTGTTTTATCAGCGATTTTTAGCGTCTCATTGTGGTTTCATAGTGTATCATGTAATGAATTAATTTTGTCTATAAGTGCAATTTTTTATACATGCAGTTTTAGCTCATTTTTTGGATCTGGCGACTTAGCCCCTGCTCATTTATTTTTTATTTTTATCTATATCCTCTTGAGAGGATTTTGGTGGGGGTTAGGGCTGTTTAGTCCTCTCACAGCCCATTATTAATATTATCGTGATGTTTTATATCATAAGCTCTCTCCAAATAAATGTATATAATTTTTCCAGAAAAATATATATGTTTTTTTCTATATTTACTGTCTTAGGGTGCGGTTCTCTCCTTTTTGTATGATTACTCTGTGTTTTTTATGGAGCTATAAAAATGTATGCTGATCCTAGCTCATATCACACGAGTTTGGTCAACTGTATATAATATTTTTACTGATGTAATTATTACTTTGTAATTTGGAAGTGATTTAGGGATTATAACTGAACCATTTTGGTTGCTTATAGGGCTGTATTTATTTTCCACAGATTGTATTATGAGCGAACACTCATTGAAAGTCATTGATAAAAAAAAAATTAAAAAAAAAAGCGTGGGGGTCCCCCAAATTAAATTACCAGGCCCTTCAGGTCTGGTATTGATATTAAGGGGAACCCCGCGTCAAATTAAAAAAAAAAATTGCCGTGGGGTTCCCCCTAAAAATCCATACCAGACCCTTTATCCGAGCATGCAAACTGGCAGGAAAAGAGGGGGGGATGAGAGAGCGGCCCCCCTCCCTCCTGAACCGTACCAGGCCACATGCCCTAAACATTGGGAGGATGCTTTGGGGGTCTGTGACCCCTCAAAGCACCTTGTCCCCATGTTGATGTAGAGAAGGGGCTCATCCCCACAACCCTGGCCGGTGGTTGTGGGGGTCTGCGGGCGGGGGGCTTATCAGAATCTGGAAGCCCCCTTTAACAAGGGGACCCCCAGATCCTGCCCCCCCCTGTTTGAAATGGTAAGGGGGTACAAAAGTACCCCTACCATTTCACAAAGAAAGTGTAAAAAATTGTTAAATAAGACAAACACACTTTTGAAAATTCCTCTCGCTGGATAGCAAGAGTGGATTACCACCACTGAAATCTTTTTGTTGTTTTTTTTTTTTTTTAATAAAGGAATTTTTCAAAAGTGCGTTTGTCTTATTTAACAATTTTTTACACTTTCTTTGTGAAATGGTAGCGGTACTTTTGTACCCCCTTACCATTTCAAACGGGGGGGCGGGATCTGGGGGTCCCCTTGTTAAAGGGGGCTTCCAGATTCTGATAAGCCCCCCGCCCGCAGACCCCCACAACCACCGGCCAGGGTTGTGGGGATGAGGCCCTTCTCCACTTCAACATGGGGACAAGGTGCTTTGAGGGGTCACAGACCCCCAAAGCATCCTCCCAATGTTGAGGGCATGTAGCCTGGTACGGTTCAGGAGGGAGGGGGGCGCTCTCTCGTCCCCCCCTCTTTTCCTGCGGCCTGCCAGTTTGCGTGCTCGGATAAAGGGTCTGGTATGGATTTTTAGGGGGACCCCACGTCAATTTTTTTTTAAATTTGACGTGGGGTTCCCCTTAATATCCATACCAGACCTGAAGGGCCTGTTAATTGAATCTGGGGGACCCCCACGCATTTTTTTTTTATTTATTTATTTTATCAATGACTTTCAATGAGTGTTCTCTGGATTACGGAGCCGACAATTCATAATAGCTGAGAGTGATTTTAAAGGTATTTTTTTCCTGCATAAATGACACTTTGTGCAGGGACAGTTCTAAGCACCAGAAACATGCGCCCCTTCACAGGCATAATATAGACACCCCCCAGCTACGAAATTTAAAGCAATATTACACTTTTATTGTTTCACTTTAATCATTATTAAAATCACTGCTCCCGAAAAAACGGCCGTTTTTAAAACTTTTTTTTGCGTTGATACTTAGGTCCCCAAACACTTTTTAGAACAGTAACTTGCAGAATCTTTTCTCTCTGTCAAATCTTTTTTCTCTGTCGAATATTTTCTCTATATAATCTTGGACTAATAGAGGTAAGGTTAGGCACATTCGACCACAGGTTCTATAGACACAGATTGTTATTGTCAGAGTCACGTCGAATCTCCTATTCTATATCGAACTGTTGTAACAAGGAAAACGAAAATAAAGCATTTACTTATGTCAGATCTTTTGTTTTTCGGATTCTGTGCTTTCGTTATTGTTTGTCAAAACGAAAATACCTGAAATTCGGACGAAAATGCATTCGGACGAAAACGAATGCACATGTCTAATACATACCCTAATTATGTCCGTACCTGTATCCGTCACAAATGTGCACAGTCGCCGGCTATCTTTTGACTTGAGCTGAGCAAGTTAAGATGCACATTTGGGCTCTGGGATTGGCTCTGGACACTGAGTCATGGCTTAGTGACGGTGATCTATTAATAACAGTGTCTCGAATTTGGATTTTTGCATTTTAAGTCTCTTGGCCAATCACATCACAGACTCTGTGGGCCGTCATCTGTTACTAAGGATTTATGATTGCTAATAATGGCCGTCCATGGCCAGTTTTATGTTTACTGCGGTTTACGTTCCCCACCATGTCACGGATTACATGCCCACCTGGAATGGGTGGTCAATTATATTTGCTGAACATGTTGAGTGTATTTTTGTATATAAAGAATCTTTAGCCTCCACTGATTATTAATTGCCTCTGTCCAATCGGAGACCCGGGACGGATGGCGTCATCTGTTGCTGAGAGACTCCTATTGGTGACAGAGAGCAGTGGAGGATATATATGCCTTGTGCATGGCGTGTAGCCACGCCCTCTGTCGAAGTGCTTAGTGACGAAACTGGTCAGGGCATGGCTTACACAACACTCTAACACTGAAGCTCTGTGCTCCACAGCCCTCCAACGCTGTAACCGGCAGTGTTGGCAACTTCCTGCGGGACAACCGTGATACATCTTGGACAGGCTGAGTATAGCGAGAGCGCCCTCTGCATGACTGTATTGATGCTGTTTTCCTGATTTATGAGATGTACGCAGCTTTTACTAAGGGGTTTGTTAATGCAGGGGGGTTTATTTTGATATAATAAAAGGAATTACACTATATGCAGATTTTGTTTGCTCTTCATGTTAACCCCTGCATTCCTGGAATTGTTTGATGATGATGCAATGAGACGTATCTCTTAAACTTGGATTGCACTGAGAGTGTAGTGTATGAGAGAAATCCTTGACCCTTGCACAGCCAGAAATTTCTGATCAGGATGAGGAAATAGGACGAGGCTATTTGATTGAGTGCCTATTTACCAAGAAAAATCTGGTGAGTTTGCTCCTATGGGGAGTGTGCAACATGTAGTGGACTGTTATTGCGGGTGACCGGTGCACTTTCTTTATCCTGAAGTCTACGTATATAACCAACTCCATGTTTGAACTGTGTTTTACTCTGCTACACATCATATTTCACTTACATGGAGTATAGAAGATTACACATTATCGATATTGGACTAATATCAGTGCTGTTTTAGTAATGTCGTTTTCAGTGATTGGGTTGTGAATGATTTTTACTATTTTTTAAAATATATATATATATATATATATATCTATATATATATATATATATATATATATATATATAGTGATATTTGGGAGTTGTTTAGCTCAAGTGTAGCACCCGCTAGCGAGAACAGTCCACACAGATAATCCCTTTTTAGGGCTTGTTGGCTCACTTTTATTAAAGAAAATCAAAGTTCCATGAATGAAAACAAAAGTGGTTTCCCTCGCTGGGTATTTTCACTGCCAGCAACAAATAAAAGAATATTCAGCTTCCTGGCTTACACATGCAGCATTGCAAAAAATACCAAGCCATCTGGCTCTCTTCAGCAGCAGATGCACAACTGCTCAGGCTCCCACATGGAGCTCTCCTGACTACTGTCAGCAACCTCAGACTCAGGTCTCTGGCCTACACAGTGCAGCCTGCACTCTCTGGCTATATCAGCACACACCTGCACTCTCTGGCTTCTCCCTTGCAATCCTGGACTCCTCAGGAGGGTGGAGCCCAGAGCCATGGTCCTGACTCTACTATCAGGCCAACATACACCTGAACAATCAATGTGCTGGTGAGTCTCAAATTCCAGACCCAGGACTGGGGATTTCATCCCACCCGGATCTCTAATGCCGCGTACACACGAGCGGATTGTATGGCGTACTTAGTCCGTCATACAATCCGACGGACAGTCCGTCGTACTTTCCACTGAACGGACTTGACCACACACGGATACCCAAACAGTCCGACGAAAGCTTGCGCGATGACGTACAGCACGTACGACGGGACTAGAAATAGGAAGTCCAAGACACAGCAAAGCCCTGTAAACCCTTTCTGGGCATACGCCATTCTTAGTCCGTCCGACTAGCATACTGACGACCGTATTGTCCGCTTAAACCAAGGTACGACGGACAGAATTTCAGAAAAAACGAAATTCTTAGTACTCCGGACTGCACGCTGAAAAAGTCTGCTGAAGCCCACACACCAGCGGATTGTCCGCTGAAATGTGTTTCGACGGACTAAGTACGCCATACAATCCGCTCGTGTGTACGCGGCATTAGAAATCCCCGGGCTCCAGGTCCCAAAGTGGACTTTAGTAAATAATGAGTAAACTGAAAAGTCAGTTTCCTCTTCACGTTACAAGCTCCTTGGAGCCCCTCAACCCATCTAATTGAGAATTCTGGGTACATGCACTGGTGGGGTACCACACTACCACAATATATATATATATATAAATATATATATATATATATATATATATATATATATATATATATATATATATATATATATGTGTGTGTGTAGCACTAACCCCCGAAGGAGCTGCTGGTTTGATTGGGCTTACCGTTACCTTCTCCTCCTTGATCTGTGTCTAGGGGTTCCTGTGGTAGATGGCCCAGTAAACTCAGAGACTGACGACAGATCCGTATAAAGAATTTTTTTATTTCCAAAATGTAGACAACGAACAGACTCTCAAAATAGGATCAGAGGGTTAGGAAAGAAGTTCAGGTACTCTTAGTGTCAAAGTCAATAATGAAGGAGTTGCTTACTTACAACTAAATCCAGAGAATAGCCATTCACAACTGGATGTTCACTCAAGTTGGATCGTCTCTCTCTCACAAGGCCTAGCAGCCAATAAGGTGCTTTACTCAGGAACAAGTCTGTGCTACAGACGTTGTTGTAGAACATACAGGAATACATCTCTGCCACAGACAGTGTCGTAGACTTCAGGAAATGAACACTTATGGAACACTCGTGTGATACCTGGATCTTTCAGATAGCTTGGCGATATCCACAAGACTGTATTTCCTTAGGTACTTCAGCCCTTCCAGGCTCTTGCTAAGAAACCAACCCCTCCGTAGTCTTCTTCTGAAGAGTCCTCCCCTGGATAGCTATGAAGTTACTGGGCCTCTCCAACTACCGGAGATGGCACCGGACCACCTTGGAGTCCTGCTTTAGGTTCCTTGCCTCAGGCTAGCCAGCCCCAAGACAACAAGTCAGGAGGACCCGGACCATGGAATCAGAACATCCTTCTGGACCGGAAGGAACCCCCGAACCACGTGACATCCGCATCTTAAGTACCCTCTTCCAGAAAGCACAGCAAGAGTGACACTCCCACTGGGCAGGCTCCAAAAGAGAGTAACGTAAACCACCCAACTAGACTGTGGTTCCATGCCTGCCAGAAGAGACAGTGCCCCTTGTGGCTAGGCTGAACATCCTATAGTCCAGTCAGACTAATGCTAAGGTCCAAATTTAGAACAATTGTACCCGAACCAAACTGCAGTTCAGGTGTAACCTTAACTTTCAAAAAACAAATAGCATGTGCTCTTCAGGAGCCGGCGCTACACAAAAATAAAAAAATACACACACATGCATATACCCGATTTACAAGAGTTATATATAAAGTGACACTAATAGTGCATAAAGTGACGGCTGTGCAAATCAAAGTCTTTTCTTTAAAAAAAAAGTGCTGCTGTGCTCCGTATCCCTTTAATTTCTGTGCATCACCTTGTGGGGAACTGTGAATACTCCACACTCACCCAATATGTTGGACTCCTTTACCTTATAGTAAGTCAGTTGTGCTTGTTAGTGATGGCCGAACGGTTCGCCCGGCGGTCGTTTCGCGGCGAATTTCCGACATTCGCGGTCCGCACGTTCGAACGCCTTTTTCCGTCGTTCGCCGCGGCGGACTTACGTGTTTAATGTATACAAGAACTTTAACCTTTGGTGACACGTTTATCATGTGATACAGGACAGCCAATTGAGACATGACAGCACATGGACACTTGTACATTCCCCCTAACCTATAAATACACCCGATCCGGTGGCCATTTTACATTCTTTCTTCTGTTACGATAGGGACAGGTTCCTGTGTGGAGTAGGGAGAGATAAACCACTAGCTATTTGGTACACAAAAGTTCTTTTCAGGACTGGTATAGGTGTTAGGTGTTGATAGGTTTGCTGTGCTGCTGATTCTTGCAGCAGCCTGAGTGTCTTTTGTTAGTTTAGAGAAAGGGAAAGGACGGTGTATGCTACAGGGACAGCCAGATTAGTCTTTCATCATCATCATCATCATCATCATCATTAGCTGTTACTATCAAGGTCCACAAAAGAGCTGTTCCAGTAACCACTAATCGTTCTCTTTTTTTGCCAATTTGTATAGGGACAGGAAGGAAGCAGTGTTGTCAGGCAGTGAGGGTAATTTTAAAGACTTGCTGTTATTATTAGTTCCACAAAGGTTCTTTTCAGGACTGGTATCAGTGGTACAGTAATAGGCTTGTACATGTATAATATTCTTTCTTCCAAATATAGAAAGGATATTATACTTGACTGCTGCCCTTCTGCTGCAGTCTGCTAAACATTCACAACTCACTTGTTCCACAAAAGTTCTTATAAGGACTGGTAACTTGGTATAGGGTGCTACGGTACATAGGCTTGAGTGCGGTACAGTCTGCTGTTCTGTAAGGACCGCTATCGGTCCACAATAGATAGGGTTGACGTGCACCACTGCTGACCGCTGCCCTATACTGCAGCAGTCCTTCAGCGGTATAGGGACTGACGTACAGTCTGCTAATCACTAACACACAACCTGCTTGTTCCACAAAAGTTCTTATAAGGACTGGTAACTTGGTATAGGGTGCTACGGTACATAGGCTTGAGTGCGGTACAGTCTGCTGTTCTGTAAGGACCGCTATCGGTCCACAATAGATAGGGTTGACGTGCACCACTGCTGACCGCTGCCCTATACTGCAGCAGTCCTTCAGCGGTATAGGGACTGACGTACAGTCTGCTAAACACTAATACACAACCTGCTTGGTCCACAAAAGTTCTTATAAGGACTGGTAACTTGGTATAGGGTGCTACGGTACATAGGCTTGAGTGCGGTACAGTCTGCTGTTCTGTAAGGACCGCTATCGGTCCACAATAGATAGGGTTGACGTGCACCACTGCTGACCGCTCACCTATACTGCAGCAGTCCTTCAGCGGTATAGGGACTGACGTACAGTCTGCTAATCACTAACACACAACCTGCTTGTTCCACAAAAGTTCTTATAAGGACTGGTAACTTGGTATAGGGTGCTACGGTACATAGGCTTGAGTGCGGTACAGTCTGCTGTTCTGTAAGGACCGCTATCGGTCCACAATAGATAGGGTTGACGTGCACCACTGCTGACCGCTGCCCTATACTGCAGCAGTCCTTCAGCGGTATAGGGACTGACGTACAGTCTGCTAAACACTAATACACAACCTGCTTGGTCCACAAAAGTTCTTATAAGGACTGGTAACTTGGTATAGGGTGCTACGGTACATAGGCTTGAGTGCGGTACAGTCTGCTGTTCTGTAAGGACCGCTATCGGTCCACAATAGATAGGGTTGACGTGCACCACTGCTGACCGCTGCCCTATACTGCAGCAGTCCTTCAGCGGTATAGGGACTGACGTACAGTCTGCTAAACACTAATACACAACCTGCTTGGTCCACAAAAGTTCTTATAAGGACTGGTAACTTGGTATAGGGTGCTACGGTACATAGGCTTGAGTGCGGTACAGTCTGCTGTTCTGTAAGGACCGCTATAGGTCCACAATAGATAGGGTTGACGTGCACCACTGCTGACCGCTCACCTATACTGCAGCAGTCCTTCAGCGGTATAGGGACTGACGTACAGTCTGCTAATCACTAACACACAACCTGCTTGTTCCACAAAAGTTCTTATAAGGACTGGTAACTTGGTATAGGGTGCTACGGTACATAGGCTTGAGTGCGGTACAGTCTGCTGTTCTGTAAGGACCGCTATCGGTCCACAATAGATAGGGTTGACGTGCACCACTGCTGACCGCTGCCCTATACTGCAGCAGTCCTTCAGCGGTATAGGGACTGACGTACAGTCTGCTAAACACTAATACACAACCTGCTTGGTCCACAAAAGTTCTTATAAGGACTGGTAACTTGGTATAGGGTGCTACGGTACATAGGCTTGAGTGCGGTACAGTCTGCTGTTCTGTAAGGACCGCTATCGGTCCACAATAGATAGGGTTGACGTGCACCACTGCTGACCGCTCACCTATACTGCAGCAGTCCTTCAGCGGTATAGGGACTGACGTACAGTCTGCTAATCACTAACACACAACCTGCTTGTTCCACAAAAGTTCTTATAAGGACTGGTAACTTGGTATAGGGTGCTACGGTACATAGGCTTGAGTGCGGTACAGTCTGCTGTTCTGTAAGGACCGCTATCGGTCCACAATAGATAGGGTTGACGTGCACCACTGCTGACCGCTGCCCTATACTGCAGCAGTCCTTCAGCGGTATAGGGACTGACGTACAGTCTGCTAAACACTAATACACAACCTGCTTGGTCCACAAAAGTTCTTATAAGGACTGGTAACTTGGTATAGGGTGCTACGGTACATAGGCTTGAGTGCGGTACAGTCTGCTGTTCTGTAAGGACCGCTATCGGTCCACAATAGATAGGGTTGACGTGCACCACTGCTGACCGCTGCCCTATACTGCAGCAGTCCTTCAGCGGTATAGGGACTGACGTACAGTCTGCTAAACACTAATACACAACCTGCTTGGTCCACAAAAGTTCTTATAAGGACTGGTAACTTGGTATAGGGTGCTACGGTACATAGGCTTGAGTGCGGTACAGTCTGCTGTTCTGTAAGGACCGCTATCGGTCCACAATAGATAGGGTTGACGTGCACCACTGCTGACCGCTCACCTATACTGCAGCAGTCCTTCAGCGGTATAGGGACTGACGTACAGTCTGCTAAACACTAATACACAACCTGCTTGGTCCACAAAAGTTCTTATAAGGACTGGTAACTTGGTATAGGGTGCTACGGTACATAGGCTTGAGTGCGGTACAGTCTGCTGTTCTGTAAGGACCGCTATAGGTCCACAATAGATAGGGTTGACGTGCACCACTGCTGACCGCTCACCTATACTGCAGCAGTCCTTCAGCGGTATAGGGACTGACGTACAGTCTGCTAATCACTAACACACAACCTGCTTGTTCCACAAAAGTTCTTATAAGGACTGGTAACTTGGTATAGGGTGCTACGGTACATAGGCTTGAGTGCGGTACAGTCTGCTGTTCTGTAAGGACCGCTATCGGTCCACAATAGATAGGGTTGACGTGCACCACTGCTGACCACTGCCCTATACTGCAGCAGTCCTTCAGCGGTATAGGGACTGACGTACAGTCTGCTAAACACTAATACACAACCTGCTTGGTCCACAAAAGTTCTTATAAGGACTGGTAACTTGGTATAGGGTGCTACGGTACATAGGCTTGAGTGCGGTACAGTCTGCTGTTCTGTAAGGACCGCTATCGGTCCACAATAGATAGGGTTGACGTGCACCACTGCTGACCGCTGCCCTATACTGCAGCAGTCCTTCAGCGGTATAGGGACTGACGTACAGTCTGCTAAACACTAATACACAACCTGCTTGGTCCACAAAAGTTCTTATAAGGACTGGTAACTTGGTATAGGGTGCTACGGTACATAGGCTTGAGTGCGGTACTGTCTGCTGTTCTGTAAGGACCGCTATCGGTCCACAATAGATAGGGTTGACGTGCACCACTGCTGACCGCTGCCCTATACTGCAGCAGTCCTTCAGCGGTATAGGGACTGACGTACAGTCTGCTAAACACTAATACACAACCTGCTTGGTCCACAAAAGTTCTTATAAGGACTGGTAACTTGGTATAGGGTGCTACGGTACATAGGCTTGAGTGCGGTACAGTCTGCTGTTCTGTAAGGACCGCTATAGGTCCACAATAGATAGGGTTGACGTGCACCACTGCTGACCGCTCACCTATACTGCAGCAGTCCTTCAGCGGTATAGGGACTGACGTACAGTCTGCTAATCACTAACACACAACCTGCTTGTTCCACAAAAGTTCTTATAAGGACTGGTAACTTGGTATAGGGTGCTACGGTACATAGGCTTGAGTGCGGTACAGTCTGCTGTTCTGTAAGGACCGCTATCGGTCCACAATAGATAGGGTTGACGTGCACCACTGCTGACCGCTGCCCTATACTGCAGCAGTCCTTCAGCGGTATAGGGACTGACGTACAGTCTGCTAAACACTAATACACAACCTGCTTGGTCCACAAAAGTTCTTATAAGGACTGGTAACTTGGTATAGGGTGCTACGGTACATAGGCTTGAGTGCGGTACAGTCTGCTGTTCTGTAAGGACCGCTATCGGTCCACAATAGATAGGGTTGACGTGCACCACTGCTGACCGCTCACCTATACTGCAGCAGTCCTTCAGCGGTATAGGGACTGACGTACAGTCTGCTAAACACTAATACACAACCTGCTTGGTCCACAAAAGTTCTTATAAGGACTGGTAACTTGGTATAGGGTGCTACGGTACATAGGCTTGAGTGCGGTACAGTCTGCTGTTCTGTAAGGACCGCTATAGGTCCACAATAGATAGGGTTGACGTGCACCACTGCTGACCGCTCACCTATACTGCAGCAGTCCTTCAGCGGTATAGGGACTGACGTACAGTCTGCTAATCACTAACACACAACCTGCTTGTTCCACAAAAGTTCTTATAAGGACTGGTAACTTGGTATAGGGTGCTACGGTACATAGGCTTGAGTGCGGTACAGTCTGCTGTTCTGTAAGGACCGCTATCGGTCCACAATAGATAGGGTTGACGTGCACCACTGCTGACCGCTGCCCTATACTGCAGCAGTCCTTCAGCGGTATAGGGACTGACGTACAGTCTGCTAAACACTAATACACAACCTGCTTGGTCCACAAAAGTTCTTATAAGGACTGGTAACTTGGTATAGGGTGCTACGGTACATAGGCTTGAGTGCGGTACAGTCTGCTGTTCTGTAAGGACCGCTATCGGTCCACAATAGATAGGGTTGACGTGCACCACTGCTGACCGCTGCCCTATACTGCAGCAGTCCTTCAGCGGTATAGGGACTGACGTACAGTCTGCTAAACACTAATACACAACCTGCTTGGTCCACAAAAGTTCTTATAAGGACTGGTAACTTGGTATAGGGTGCTACGGTACATAGGCTTGAGTGCGGTACAGTCTGCTGTTCTGTAAGGACCGCTATCGGTCCACAATAGATAGGGTTGACGTGCACCACTGCTGACCGCTGCCCTATACTGCAGCAGTCCTTCATCGGTATAGGGACTAAGAGTTTTGTCACAGGGTCATTTAAAAAATGACAGGCAGAGGAAGAGGCAGGCCCTTCCGCAGGGGTGGTAGGGGTAGGGCAGGAGCAACAGGCTTGAGCCAAAGTGGGAAGTTGCAGAAGGTGCGTTCAATTACTTTAAAGGATGCACCAGACTTGGTTGAGTGGCTCGCTCAGCCTTACTCTTCTGCACCCTCCTCATCCTCTCGATCTGCACCCTCTTCTTCACTCTCTGCTATGTGCACCCCCAAAGACACTACCACCAACAACACGACCACCACCACCACCACCACATACCTTCCGCTTGAGTCACTGGAATTATTTTCCGATCCATATCAAGAGGACATTTCTGATGCGCAGCCACTCTTGGTATTGGATCAGGAAGAGGAGGTAGCAACAAGCGCTACTCAGCAGTCTGACGCCAGTACCCAGATCAGCCCAAGGAGGAGGTTGGTCCCCGGTGTTGCTGCCTACTCCGAGATCTCTACTTATAGCGGTGGGGAAGGTGACGTTGATGATGACGTGTCTAGTGATGTCACGTGGGTGCCCACAAGAGAGGAAGAGGAGGGGAGTTCAGAGGGAGATATGGACCAGCAGATAGGGAGGAGAAGCAGCAATGACTTACATTGCACAGCAGGGACAAAGCAGACTGCAAATGTATCAGGAGCGAGTCATCGACCATGTACGGTCACATCTGGCGCTCCCAGGACACCGGCACATGGCTCCGCAGTGTGGGCTTTTTTTAACGTGTCCGCTGCTGACAATAGCGTTGCCATCTGCAATCTTTGCAGTCAACGCGTTAGTCGCGGTAAGCCCAATACTCACCTAGGGACGACCGCCTTAAGAAGGCACATGAGCAGCCATCACCGAGCCCAGTGGGAGCAACGGAACACACAAAGCCACACTGCAGGCTCTCACCGTCCAGCCTCGTCTTCTACTTCTCCTTCTCCTCTCTCCTCACAATTGTCCTCCACTCCACCTTCCATCACGCCAAGCTCACATTTTTCTGCAAAAAGGCAGGCTTCCGTGGGCCTAATGTTTGAGCGTAAAAAAATGATGACGCCGGATAACCCTCTTGCCCAACGGTTGGCGGCTGGCTTGTCAGAACTCATAGCCCGCCAACTACTGCCATATAAACTGGTGGACTCGGAGGCCTTTCGCAAATTTGTGGCCATTGGAACACCACAATGGAAGGTCCCAGGAAGGAAGTATTTCTCAGAGAAGGGCATCCCAGAGCTATATGGCCATGTTCAGCGGCAAGTGAATGTATCTCTGGCACACAGTGTCGGTGCCAAGATACATCTGACCACAGACACGTGGTCTAGCAAACACGGGCAGGGAAGGTATATCAGTTTTACTGCCCACTGGGTGAACCTTCTGACGGCCGTCAAGCATGTAACCCGTGGCACCCGTGTAGATTTGGTTTTACCGCCACGGATTGCATGCAGGCCTGACTCTTCTTCTCCTCCTCCTACTCCATCCTCCTCCCTCTCCTCCTCAGCTGCCTCCTCCTTTTCCGCTGCTAGCGTCTCTTCCACTGCACCGCCCAAGCTCCCCAGAACCTATTCCACATGCCAGGTGAGACGTTGCCATGCCGTGCTGCGTCTGTTGTGCCTGGAAGCAAAGAGCCACACTGGCCCGGCACTCCTTTCAGCTTTGCGTTCACAGGCAGATGAGTGGCTAACACCGCTCAATTTGACAGTTGGTAAAGTGGTGTGTGACAACGGTGCCAATCTGCTTAGCGCATTGAAACAGGGCAAAATCACGCACGTGCCGTGCATGGCACACGTCTTAAACTTGGTCGTGCAGCGATTCCTTGTCAAATACCCTGGGGTCCAGGACATCTTGCGGCAGGCAAGGAAAATCTCGGCCCATTTCAGAAGATCTTACACGGCCATGGCTCGCCTTGCTGACATTCAGCGGCGACACCATCTGCCGGTCAGACGTCTTATTTGCGATTGCCCGACGCGATGGAACTCAACCTTCTATATGCTTGATAGGCTGCTCCAGCAGAAACGTGCAGTTAACGTCTACCTGTATGAACTCTGCGAAAGAAACGGTTCTGGGGAGCTGGGTTTTTTTTCACCGCGCCAGTGGCTGCTCATGCGCGACACATGCAGACTTCTGCGGCCATTTGAGGAGATCACCAAACTGGTCAGTCGCAGCCATGGCGCCATCAGTGACATGGTACCTTATGCCTTCTTTCTGGAGCGTGCATTGCGTCGTGTCATTGATCAGGCTGTGGAGGAGCAGGAGCGGGAAGATGAGGAAGTCGCAATGCTGGATGAATTCCCAGGGGGGGCTACTCTATCTGAGACAAGTCAACAACAGGAGTCTGATGAGGAGTCAGAGGAGGATGGTGCCGGGGCGGATGAGCAGGAGCAAGAAGAGCATGCTTTAAACCTTTCTGGGATCCCTGTTGTGCGAGGATGGGGAGAGGAGAATGAAGAGGACGACATTATCCTGGATGATGAGCAGGAGCCAGGCCACCACACCGCTTCCACTTTAGTGCAAATGGGGGCCTTCATGCTCCAGTGTTTTAATAGGGACCCCCGTATAAAAAGCATGAGGGTCAAGGACCAGTACTGGGTGGCAACGTACTTAGACCCCCGGTACAAACACAAAATGGCGGAAATGTTACCGCCGTCGCAGAGGGCTGTCAGAATGCAGCACTTCCAGGCCTTGCTTCGAGAAATGCTGCATTCTGCTTTTGCGTGCGCTGGCAGAGGAGCAATTCCCACTCCCAGAGAAGGATTTGCGGGTACCAATCCAACAGCGCCTGCAAGAAGAGGCCGGTTTGAAGATGTGTTGGTGACTTCGGATATGAGGTCATTCTTTCAGCCGACCCATCGACAGGTGTCATCCGGATCCAGCATCAGGGAACGCCTAGACCGTCAGGTGTCCGACTACATTGGGTTAACGGCCGATGTGGACGCTCTGAGGAGTGATGAACCCCTAGACTACTGGGTGGGCAGGCTTGACCTCTGGCCAGAGCTTGCCCAATTTGCAATCGAACTGTTGGCTTGCCCCTCATCCAGTGTCCTGTCCGAAAGGACGTTCAGCGCAGCAGGGGGGATTGTGACCGATAAGCGTACTCGCCTAGCTCACCACAGTGTTAACTACCTCACATTTCTAAAAATGAATGAGGCATGGATCTCGGAGGAATTCAACACATGTGACCAGTAGACCATGTATATGTCTATAAACTATTTTTTTAATCAAGCACACAGACCTTCTTAATTCATTTGGCTCACTTCCTTGACCCAAAAAAGCACACCGTACTATATGCCCCTACCCTCCTCTTTGAAGAGGTTGAGCGGTGTCATATTTCTACTGGGGCTGCTTATGATATCCCTGTGCTGTGCTGACTTCCTCCTGGGGGTTCTTATTATGAAGGGATCACACTATCCCTGTGCTGTGCTGACTTCCTCCTGGGGGTTCTTATTATGAGGGGATCACACCATCCCTGTGCTGTGCTGACTTCCTCCTGGGGCTGCTTACGGTGCTGCTGTCAGTGCTGTATGTCACGGTGCTGCTGTCAGCGCTGTATGTCACGGTGCTGCTGTCAGCGCTGTATGTCACGGTGCTGCTGTCAGCGCTGTATGTCACGGTGCTGCTGTCAGCGCTGTATGTCACGGTGCTGCTGTCAGCGCTGTATGTCACGGTGCTGCTGTCAGCGCTGTATGTCACGGTGCTGCTGTCAGCGCTGTATGTCACGGTGCTGCTGTCAGCGCTGTATGTCACGGTGCTGCTGTCAGCGCTGTATGTCACGGTGCTGCTGTCAGCGCTGTATGTCACGGTGCTGCTGTCAGTGCTCTGTATTACGGTGCTGCTGTCAGATGCCTCTATCACGGTGCATGTGTCATTCCGGTATGTCACGCTGCTGGTGATCATCTCCTGCACCCTCTTCTTTGCCTACCCTGGTCCCTGACCTTCCCTCTCCTCCATTGCCTTCATTAGCTCCATAGTCCTGAATTGTTAGAACAATTTCCCAAATAAAATAAAAATGCTTGTAGTTATCGATCCCAAATTCACCTCATACATGTATTATGTCATTGTCCAGATGGTGGGACTACGTTTTACCCCCTAATAATTACCACGTGGCCGCAAATTCGACATGAAGGTTTGCAAAGTTCGCCTCCCATTGAAGTCAATGGGGCCCGCGGCGAACGTTCGGTTTCGCGAACGTTTGGGTCCGTTCGCATTTCGCTTTCGCGAAACGTCCCGTCGGAAGTTCGTCCATCACTAGTGCTTGTAGGTCTTTAGGGGTTCCTATCCCACTGCGTTGACCTCTGTTTACTCCCACTGGCGTTATTTATCTCAAATGGTGGTGACTCTGCATATCCAGGACCAGAAAGTGCAGGTGTGGAATATATGGAGAAAGAAGCTTCTCATAGTATAAAATCCTCAAAATTTTGTATTTAAAAATCGTTATCATACATGCTAAGAAACTATAAAATTTAAGTTGTTTATAAACAGACTGGACATCGCCCTAAAGCAGTGGTCATCAACCCTGTCCTCAGGGCCCCCTAACAGGCCAGGTTTTATGTATTACCTTGGGGAGATGCAGACTAGAATACTGCAATCACTGAGCAGCAAATTATATCACCTGTGATGTATTTCAGTAATCTTGCAAACCTGGCCTGTTAGTGGGCCCTGAGGACAGGGTTGATGACCACTGACCTAAAGCATTAGATCCAACTCTGTGTTTGTGTAAATAGTGGTTGCTACCTGAAAAATGGCGTGTGTTCCTCTAACTCAGCCGGTGGTGGCATGTAGGAAGTTCAGCTTGATGTGTTTCGTCATTCAAGTGCGACGTTATCAAAAGCAAGAAGTGCCCTTGCATTCCAGTTACTTAAATAAATTTGTCATAGAAAACTGCAGTCCTCCCCCTCCAATCATCTGTTGGATTCAGAGCAGACCCTGAGGGAGTTCATCCCACTTGTGGGATAGGCAAATTTGTTAGCACCTTCTTTGCTATTGTTAGTATTGTAAGTGTCCTGCAGGGGCATCTAGTGTTTGTATTTTCTAATTACACCTCCCATATACCCTTGGTGTTATAATTTATGAGGACTAAAGTGAGTATTGCATACAATGTTCTGTGTCTCAACCTGAATAGTGTTAAATAGGGATGAGCCGAACACCCCCCGGTTCGGTTCGCACCAGAACTTTCGAACGGACCCCAAATTCGTATGAACGTTAGAACCCCATTGAAGTCTATGGGACTCGAACGTTCGAAATTAAAAGTGCTAATTTTAACAGCTAATATGCAAGATACTGTCCTAAAAAGGGTTTGGGGACCTGGCTCCTGCCCCAGGGGACATGGGTCAATGCCTAAAATGTTTTTAAAAATGGCTGTTTTGGCGGGAGCACTGATTTTAATGACGTTTAAAGTGAAAAAAAAGGTGAAATATTCCTTTAAATATGGTGCCTGGGGGGTGTCTGTAGTATGCCTGTGAAGTGCCACGTGTTTCCCGTGTTTAGAACAGTCCCTGCACAAAATGACATTAAACGGAAATAACACCATTTAAAACTGCTTGCGGTTTTAATGTTATATCTGGTTCCTGCAATATGGTTGAAAATCATTGAGAAAAATGGCATGGGTAGCCCTCCCTGCCCATTACCAGCCTATTTGGGTCTTGTACGCATATTAAGGGGAACCCTGTACCCATATTAAAAAAAGGAAATGTGTGTGGCCCCCAGGCCCTATATACTCAGAACAGCAGTATACAGGCGGTGCAAACAAGACAGGGACTGTGTAGGTTTGTTGTGTTAAGTTGAATCTGTTTGTAATTTTCAACTGGTACATTTTTAAAGTGTAGCTCCAGTCAAAAAAACTATTTTTAAGCTTTTTGGAAAACATAGGGAAGGGTTATCACCCCTGTATAATTTGTTTTGTCGTCCATCTTTTTTCATCTCACTTGCTGTTGTCTCCTTCCGTTTGCAAGTAGGAGATGTTTGTAAGTTGGATGTTTAAAAGTAGGGGCCTGCCCTATATGCTCTGCAGAAATGACGGAACAAGGTGTTGGTTTTTGCCACAACATTGTAAGCCCTCAAAGTGACTCTTGGTGGGCGCTGGAGCTCCCTGCTATGAACGATTATATCAAGAATTGTAATTACATGCCATTGTTGAACAGTGGTAGAAAAATTGACCTTTGGTGGTTGTGCTGCTGGTGCCACAACACTATAAGTCCTCACAGTTACTCTGGGTGGGCACAGGAACGGGCCCTCCTGTGAAATATTATATCAAGAATTGTAATTACTAGTCCCTGTTAAACAGGGGCAGAAAAATTGGGCCTTAGGCACTGGTGCTGGTGCCACCACACTGCAACCTCTCCCATATACTCTAGTTTTATTGCAAGAATTAGCCCTGTTGCAAAGCATTGCATCAAAAATTTTAATTAAACGCCCCTGTTAAACAGGGGCAGAAAAATTGGGCTGATGGCATCACCCAGAGCCAGAAATGTTCTTCCAACATATCAGCGGAGGAGGAAGAGGATAGACAATCAACATAACAGGACAGTCACTCAGCATAGGCAGTCTTGAAGGGATGTGATATTTCAAAAAAAATTATTCGGTTACATCAGCTTCAGATGCTTGGTAGCTGTGGGTGATCCAAGACTGATTCATCATGATGAAGGTCAGTCGATCAACTAATTCGGTGGACAGGCGCACCCTGTGATCGGTAACAAAGCCACCAGCAGCACTGAAGGTGCGTTCCGATGCAGGACAGGCCAGTAGCTCAATTGCATACTGTGCAAGCTCTGGCCAGTGATCCATCCTCAAGACTCAGTAAGCCAGAGGATTTTCGGTGGGAAAGGTGTCCAAGTCTGACCTTGCCCCTAGGTATTCCGGCACCATGTAAATCAGACGCTGGCGATGGTTGCTGGAACCGATCATACCTTGGGGCTGCGGACTAAAATATTGTCTGAAAGCATCAGTCAGACGGCCACCTTCTCCACCGCTCCTTCTGACCGATGCCTCAGCAACACGTTGTCCAGGACCAGGAGTTTGTAACCTCCCAGTCTCTGGGAACGCGTTGCACAGACCTTTCTGCAAGGCCTCCCAGAGATGTCTCATCCTCTGCACCCTCTGCGATGGCAAGATAAGGTCGGCAACCTTATCCTTGTACCGTGGATCAAGGAGAGTGGCCAGCCAGTAATGGTCCCTCTCCTTGATCCGAAGAATACGAGGATCCTTCCGCAGGCTTTGCAGGATCAGGGAGGCCATGCAGCGTAGGTTAGCTGAGGCATTCGGTCCTGAGTCCTCTGGGTCACAAAGGGCAACATGATCCGCAGCTACCTCCTCCCAGCCACGTACAAGTCCACTTGTTTCTTGGGACTGTAAATCATCCCTACAGCCTCCACCTCCATGCTGACACCATCATCCTCCTCCTCCTCCTCTTCCTCCTCCTCATCCTCTTCCTGTGTGATGGGAGGCACAGCAGGAACACTGTCTGGATAAAGGGGGCCTTGAGAGGCAAGGAAGTCCTCCTCTTCCTGCCTCTGTTCTGCCTCAAGTGCCCTGTCCATTATTCCACGCAGCGTATGCTCCAAGAGGTGGACACTGATGCATGCACTGTCACTGCTCACCATCCTTGTGGCCTCCTCAAACGGTGACAGGACAGTGCATGCATCCCTGATCATGCCCCACTTGCGTGGTGAGAAAAAACCGAGCTCCCCTGACCCTGTCCTGGTGCCGTAGTCGCACAGGTACTCATTGATGGCCCTCTGCTGCGTGTGCAGCCGCTGCAGCATGGCCAACCTTGAGTTCCACCTGGTGGGCATGTCACATATAAGGCGGTTCTTGGGCAGGTTCAACTCCTTTTGGAGCTCAGCCAGCCGAGCACAGGCATTAAATGATCGGCGGAAATGCACACAGACTTTCCTGGCCTGCTTCAGGACATCCTGTAAGCCGGGGTACCTGCCCAAGAACCGCTGCACCACCAGGTTAAGGACGTGAGCTACACAGGGCACATGGGTCAGTTGTCCCTGTCGGAGGGCGGAGAGGAGGTTGGTGCCATTGTCACAAACCACCATTCCTGGCTTAAGCTGGCGTGGCGTCAACCACCTCTCGGCCTGCCCCTGCAGAGCTGACAAAACATCCACCCCAGTGTGGCTCCTGTCCCCCAAACAAACCAGCACAAGCACGGCATGGCATTGTTTTGCCTGCGTACTTGCGTAGCCCCTGGAACGCCTACGGAGCACCGCTGGTTCTGAAGACAGAGCACTGGAAGAGGCCATGGAGGAAGAAGAAGAGGAGGGGGTGGAGGAGAGAGGTGTGTCACAACCAATAGTAGCATTTTGGAGGCGTGGTGGCGGAACAACCTCCAACACTACTGCACCTTGTCCTGCATCCTTCCCAGCTCCCAGAAGAGTGACCCAATGGGCCGGGAAAGACAGGTAACGTCCCTGTCCATGCCTGCTGGACCATGAGTCAACGGTAATATGCACCTTACTGCTGACCGCCCTGTCCAGCGAGGCAAGGACATTGCCTTCCACATGCTGGTAGAGAGCCGGAATCGCCTTCCGTGAGAAAAAGTGGCGTTTGGGGACCTGCCATTGAGGAACCGCACATTGTACAAACTCACAGAAGGGGGCCGAGTCTACCAACTGAAAAGGCAGCAGTTGAAGTGCTAGCAATTTAGCCAAAGCTAGCATTCAATCGCTGGGCATGTGGATGGCTGGGAGTGAACTTCTTTCGCCGCTCCAGCAGCTGGGGCAGGGACATTTGCCTGCTATAATCGGACGTGGGTGTACTGCTAGCAGAGTGCCCGGAAGCACTTGGCTGTGACACACCTAATTCTACACCTTCATTCCTCTCAGAGCAGGTTTCAGAGAGGACTGAAGGTCTAGTGGGGTTGAAGATGCCAGCTGTTGAGGAGCAAGGAGAGGTCCGCTTTGTTCTTTGGTGTGGGTCTTTGAGGTACGCTTGCCAACGAGCTGCATGGCAGGTCAACATATGTCTGGTCAAGCATGTGGTGCCCAAGCGGCTGATGTTTTGGCCACGCGAGATACGCTTGAGACATATGTTGCAAATAGCAGTGGTGCGATCTGATGCACTCGTCTCAAAAAAGGCCCACACCAAAGAACTTTTAGAATAACGCGCAGAGGCAGCGCCCTGCACAGGCGGAGCTCTGCGGTGTGATTCAGTCGGTGTGCTGCCCCTAAGCTGGCCCCCGGAGGGCATCCTGCCTCGTTGGACATGTGCCTCCTCCTCCTCCTCTCTCCTACCAGGCACCCACGTGGAGTCAGTGCCCTCATCATCCCCTCCCTCTTCATCGCTGTAGCAAACCTGGCAGTATGCTGCAGCTTGTGGAACATGACTGCCAGATTGCTGTCCTTCTTGAGCATCCCCTCTCTCTGCACTCACGCTACTGCCTTCCTCTAGATGAGTGTCATCATCAGAGCCTACAAAACACTGGGCATCCTCCTGGAGCATGTACCCAACACTGTGCTCAAAGAGTTCAGGAGACTCCTCAGGAGGACGTGGTGGGTCTAGGGAAGAAGTCACTGATGATGACATTGAGAGGAGGGAAGACGATGCGTTGGCAGCTGCTTTGCTAGTACCCTGAGACTGGGTGAGAGAGGATGAGGAGGATGAAGAGGGCTTGGTCATCCACTCTACCAAGTCATTGGCATGTTGCGGTTCAACATGTCCAGCTGCTGAAAAGAAGGACAAGCGTGTCCCATGGCCACGTGCTGATGACAATGCACCGCGTCCACGACCAGCACTGTTGTCTCTAGACACAGAGCCTGCTTGCCCTCTTTTATCGGCTCGCGCCTGTCTGCCTCTCCTTGCTGGCCTTCCAGACATGGTAATGGCCTGAAGGGAGTTGGGTAAAACAGCAGTTGGGTAGTGTATATTGTGCTGGAGGCACACAACACCCACTAACTCCTGCAGGTGCCTTTATTATAGAACACCAGAGATAAAGGGGTATACTGTAAAAGAGTCACACAACGCCCACTAAGCCCTGCAGATGGCTCTATTAGAGAACAGCAATAAACGGTAGATACAGGTGTATATTGTGCTGGAGTCACACAACACCCACTAACTCCTGCAGATGCCTTTATTATAGAACACCAGAGATAAAGGGGTATACTGTAAATGAGTCACACAACACCCACTAAGCCCTGCAGATGGCTCTATTAGAGAACAGCAATAAAGGGTAGATACAGGTGTATATTGTGCTGGAGGCACAAAAAACCCACTAACTCCTGCAGATGCCTTTATTGTAGAACACCAGAGATAAAGGGGTATATACAGATGTATACTGTGCTGTGCTGGAGGCACACACAACTTCCAATAACTCCTGCAGATGGCAAGTGGGCTCAAATAGAGAAGAGCTATGTAGGTGGATATAGCGGTGTGTACAGAGCACGCAGACAGCACGCACAAGCTCCTAACACTACTGACTGCAAGCTCTATTATAAAAGATAGATCACTAACTATATAGGTGAGGTGAATATAGCGGTGTATACTGCGGTCAGGGCACACAGACAACAACCACTACAGAAGAGCAAGATCGAAAATCGTGTACTGTGTTGAAGGTACACAGAACACCCACTAACTGCTTCAGACGCCAACACACTACACTAGGCCGCCGCGCTGGCGGCCTTATATAGTGTTGGGCGTGTACTACACAGCCTGAGCTATGATTTGCCACAGGCATCCTGCCTGTGGCCAATCATGGCTCTCCTCGCTGCTGGCGCTGTGATTGGCCAAGCATGCGGGGTCACAGTGCATGCTTGGCCAATCATGAGCCAGCAATGCACTGCGATGACGCAGTGCATTGTGGGCCGTGAGCGCCACACGAATTTGGCGCGAACAGTCCATAACGTTCGGAATTCGCCGAATGGGCGAACAGCCGATGTTCGAGACGAACGTATGTTCGACTCGAACACGAAGCTTATCCCTAGTGTTAAATATTCTGCATAATGGTATGAAATTAAATTAAAGAGAGAAAGAAAAAAAATAAAGCGTGAAAGAAAAAACGTAATTATGATGCACCGGGATTAAAGGGATATGAAGCACAGTAGCACTTTTTTTTTTTATGAAAATACTTTGATTTGCACAGCCATCGCCTTATGCACTATTAGTGTCACTTTAAAGTTTGCACAACCTGTTATTGAATATTGGATTAATTAATCACAAAGATTGGACCTTAGTTATTTATGTATGTAATGTATATGCCATCTTCCACCATTCGCTGAGTTAGGATAGAGTCATAAGCAAAGCTGATATGGTTTGGTTATACTGTAAACACGGAGGAATATAGCACATGGTATTAGCACAATATTAGGTGGAGCAAGCGCTCTCTATTATTTATCTATTTATTATTTGGCCCACTAGTGGGGACAGTATTAACAGCAGCGGCGTAATTACATTGCCACCCATTAACATAGGTGTGAGGTGTTTTACATTTATTAACCAGAGATATTAATCACAATATGGTGTTAATCTCTATTTCCACATTTAACCCTCTAGGCACCAAAGAATTCAATATAACAATCCAATAAGTCTGTCCGCTACATAATTTCTGAAATCTCTTGGCTAGAGAATCGCGCGGGGGGGGGGGGGGGGTTGTGCTTTCTATAACCCAAACTCTCAAACCTTTGGAGGACTGGTTGTGATCAGAGAGGAAGTGCCTAGGGGACACTATGGTCCTCAGGCCCCGCCTTAACCAACCTCCTATGGTCCCTGAAACTGGCTTGCACTGTCTGAATAGTGTGGACCACATATAGGCCGCAAGTGCAGGACATACAGTACACCACAAATTCTGTAGAGCAACTGTAAAAATGTTTGAGGTCATAGGTCTTCCCTGAAAGATCTTTTGACAAAGATAGACAAATGGGCACATTTTGCATCCGATTTTTTGCATTGGTACATGCTGTCCAGATTATAAAATTTGACCAAGGAGTTGGATGGGGTGATGGCAGAGTAGGTGATTCTGCTAGGAGCTACAATATCCTTTACATTTCTGCTTTCCTATAAATGATCAGAGGTCTCTCTGATAAGACTGGGTCTAATTTTGGGATCCTGTAAAAGGATACTGTGATGGACCCCCGTTTTCAAATTATGTCTGCCATAAATGCTTCCTTTGTCCAGAACCAGCACTATCCAAGACCCCTTAGCTCATCCAGTCATTAGCCGTAACACAATATAGGGTGAAAAAACATCAAACTGTTTATTCAATCACAAGTATACACTCAGGGAAAAACTCCCCCCTCCCTTTGATTCAGGGCGGTGTAAACTGTCCAATCAGCAGGGAGAGTTGTTGGAGGAATTTGCTCCTGTCCTCTCCACCCTGCCCCCAGTCCACATGCCAGCAACACAAATACAAAACATCCATCCCATAATACATTTCTCTTAAGGCAGACCGACACAACAGAACAATGTGACACAGCCACACCCCAAACGATCCCAGCAAAGAGTCCAACAGCATGAGACAACAAACAATAGATACATATATACACATTCTGGTGTGTCTGTACAGCAAGTCTGACTAGCACATCAGACTGGGGTTCTCGGTCACCCTGTGCCCTTAATGGACACAACATGATTTACACATAGGAGGGGTCGGTCTGGCGAGCTGGACACAGAGCTTCCAAAGCTCTCCAAGGTAAGCTGGGTCCCACAAGCCCCCCACTCAAAGTGATTCCCGTCACAGATACCCCAGTGATGCCTAATGATTTTTTCTGTCTCTCTGTACAAATAGTGATATTGTGTAATGAACTTAACCTCAGCATTGGTGGGTGGAGGTAAAGTTCCATTTTTGGTGGTGGGGACTTGGTATTCACAGAAGGCCCTATTTACCAAATCAGGAACATAGCCTTTGTGAAGAAATGTATCAGTAAGGATCTTCCCTTGTGCAGCATAATCATAGTTCAAGGAGCAATTCTTCCTTAGCCTACAGAACTGGCCCTTTGGAATGTTTTGTTTCCACTCAGGGTGGTGGCAGCTTGCAAAGGGGAGATATGGGTTTGTCGGCGGAGGGCTTAAAATGTGTCTTCGACACAATACAGCCCTCTGCATGGGACAACTCAAGATCTAGAAATACTAGGGTCATAGGATCAAGCACATGTGTGAAGGAAATACCCATGTTGTTCTTACAATATTCAATAAAAGGAGCAATGGATAAGGGGGGGGGGGGGGCATATAACGATCACGTCATCAATCTATCTACCATAATAGATGATCTGGGAAGCAAAGGTGTTATTTCTCTAGATGCAATGTCCATGACTCCTCCCACCAACCCAGGGTGATATTAGTGTAACGTGGTGCGAAAGAGGTGCCCATAGCAGTACATCTGGAGATAATAACCTCCAGATGTTTGAAATAATTGTGCTCCAAGCAAAATTGTGTGCTCTCTATGATGAACTGGGCTTGTCTATGGTGAAGATTGGGTTCTATGGCAAGGAAGTGTCCTAACGCTGTAAGGCCGACCTCATGCGTGATAGATGTGTATAAAATGGTAACATCTAAAGAAAGCCAGGTGTAAGATTCTTCCCATGTGTAATAGATAAGGGTGTCCATTAGGTGAGATGAGTCTCGGACTTAAGACGGTAGAGACTGAACTATTGGTTGAAGGAAGACATCTACATACTGGGACAGGCCAGTCGTGAGGTTATCCATAGCTGCAATGATTGGTCTTCCAGGAGGGCAGATAGGGTCTTTATGCACATTCAGCAGATTATAAAAGTACGGGTGCGTTTAAAGCTCTTTGTACAGAAATTGGCATTCCCCTGAGGTGATGACCTTGTCTTTGTAGGCCTGGTCTACTAGGATTTTAAGTTCTCACTTGTAAGATTCCAATGGATCTTTCGTAGTTTTTTTTGTATGTTCCCTTGTCAGACAGTAGCCTCTCATGTTCCTTAAGGTAATCTGATCTATCTTGTATGACTACACCTTTATTGGCCTGTTTTATTATGACATTTTTATTCTGAGCTAGACCTTTTTACCAAAGATTATAAATAGGCCTGTGTACTCTTTTCTTTTGTATAAGTACATTGCATTGACACATTAGATATGGGTGGATTGGAGGACCATTTAAATAAAACACATATTTTTACCATCTGACTTCCTCACACTTTTTGTTTGTTTCTGGTTTCTTTTTCTTTTTATAAAATTGAATATTACTAAAATTAAATCTACCTATTCTTTGTTTTTTGGTGATGTCCTACATGCTGTTGCCTTATGAGTTTATGTGAAATCTTCATTAATATCTGTAAAATATTGTAATTAGAAATAGATCTCATTTGGCTGGCTATGAAAGCCAGGTAAAATGCCTTCCCCCAGATGCATTGTACTACACCTACTCACTTCAAAGGACCCCATGCTGGGGTATGCAATGAAGGGAGGCAACCATAATCAATTGCTAAGTTCCTGGGGAAATCCAATTAAATCTTCTTCCTAGTCACAAGGATTTGCATGAAAGGGGGCCGGCTTATGTAGTGAGCCCTCCAATCATGATCCAAGCTAAGGCAGCCAATGGGGAATCAGCATGAAGGCATTTACCCAAAGACAAGGGGAGGGAAGAGT
The DNA here is from genome assembly GCF_037356315.1 of Lithobates pipiens. Classification (NCBI taxonomy): domain Eukaryota; kingdom Metazoa; phylum Chordata; class Amphibia; order Anura; family Ranidae; genus Lithobates; species Lithobates pipiens. The sequence goes on along the minus strand of NW_027507748.1, from coordinate 265,676,294 downwards.
CTCTTTCTTGGGAACCAGTGGTCAAGAGTGGAACTCTGTAAGGATGGGTAATTATGGTTAAGGTGTGGCTTGTAACTAAATATGCTTGTATGCTTGTGACTAAATATACTGTCGTAGAGAATATACTTTGTATTCCTGCATGTAAATATTATATTTCAACCTAGTATTTTCTTCCTTGATGTAAGACCTTAGACTATAGATATTTTCTGTGTATATTAGATAGACCTGTAACTTACTCTAATAAATGGTGTTATGTTAAACCTTTCTTTTCCTGGTCAATAGAATTCTCTTTTAAACCCATATCATATCTTCTGATTAATAAATCAGAAATATAGATTTTAAAGGTTAACAGTGGCGACCACGAAGTTGAGTACAGGACTGAAAGTATTTACTATAATACCACAATTTGTGTATTAGAGATTAAGCTTATTAAGGGAATTTAAGCTTATTCAATCTATCTAGATAAAAAGGTTATTAGAGGGAATTTAAGCTGAGTCAGCTTATCCAATCTATATAGGGAAAAATACAGGTAAATGTTTTTTTGTATCAGTGGGTATTAGATGAACTCTAAAAAGGAGGGAGGATACACCACATATTTTGTTTTGCTTCATATCCCGTAATTATAATTGAAAAAGTTCTTTGGATGTACCTTGACATTTCCGGTCCATGTCAGGGGGAGGAAGTAACTTAGCGGGAAAAGTTTTTGTTATTATTTTTAATTTTAATTTTATTGTATTCCTTGGTGCTCGCCGAGGTTCATTGCTCTCTCTAACAATTGTTTGAGTGTGCTGCATGGGGAGCACATGGGTTTCATTGGAAAGACGCCAATTGGAGTGCGGTCTTGGTTTTGTTGAAAAGGTTCAACAGATTTTTTTTTGTCATGGTCTGTCCACTAAAGGCATAATATTTGTGTATAGGACAGTGAAAATAGCTACAAGTGAGTAGTTTGTTTATTTTAGCTGTGGAATTTTACAAGCAGTAATATTCTCATGCTTTTCAGTTACAGTACAGAACTGTGGAAGTCTTGTTGCTGAATGCTGAAGCTAATATCTGAGAAAGATTATTAGTATAGGGTAAATAAGATGCATCTAGCATACTGTATTATACCTTGAATTTTTTTTTAAGGATGAAACCTTACCACAAATTTGGTAATCCGAGTTTGTGGTAGATTCATTATTTTTTTCTTATTTTAAACTGAATTGGGTTTAACTTTGGTGTAAACACGGCTGTGTGTACCTTTCTATTGTAAACTGAAAGCGTTATTCACCCTATTTGATACCTGTGGCCTTAGTATTGTTCCTATTGTTCCCCGGGTCTATTGTTCTGCGGGGATAGGCTCAGACAAGGTAAACTACAAGCTATTGTGAGTAGATTTTGGGTGTCTCCAGTAATCTAATAGGATTATTTTAGTGAGAGCTGAAAATATATATATATTTTTTATTTTATTTTTTTTATTTTATCCTCTCCACTTTACTGCATTTTCTGAATTTTATTCAATGGGAGTTTCTGTTTGTTTTCCCTACTTCTTTACGGTAATCTCAAAGTGACTGTATACTACAGGGGAATAGTTAACTTAATGTAGCTTCCAAATTGTGCATTGTATAGCTTCCAAATTGTGCATTGTATAGCTTCCAAATTGTGCATTGTATAGCTTGGTAATGTCTGCCATGTCTTGTCTAGAAACTTTTGTAGCAACTTATACTTTTAAACACAAGAGCAATAAATTTGCCTGTGATGCTAAGTTAAAAGCATCTCCTTGGACTTATGTCCAGGAGTTATTTGAGGAACAAGCTAAAACAAACAAAAAGAAAAAGCTCAAAGGTCTAGCCTTGGCAGGCATGTATGCAGCTTGCATGGCTATGAATGCTAAAATACAGCAATTTGAAGCGAAAATCTACAATAACAATATTACAATGTCACAATTGCTACAAACAATTTCAATCCTTAAAGGACGGGCAGCTATGGCCAGCAGATGCGAACATGGTAATGCTATGGCACTTACTTGTGCCTATGAAATTGGGGGAAAGGAGGATATGGATTCTAATTCTACTTTTCCTGTGGCGATGGGAGAAATCGCAGAGCCACAAGAAAATCGAGGTTGCACCATGGTCACATACCCACCAGACAAGGGGGACCAGATATCCACAAATGAGAAGCAAGACAAGTTCCCCAACATTGGCAAAATTAAAAATAATGAACTCATTATTTCACACGCAACCAATGTGCAACAGAGGGGGGAGCTCTCAGGGGTGAGAAGGCATAGTGACCAGGTTAAGGCATCTCCCAGCCCAGGGCAGCGGGGGCAATCTACACATAACATAGATTGTAATGCAACCATTTTTAGTATTTATACAGACAACAGGAAACTAGCTCCGTCTGGAGTAGGCGTTAATTTCAACAACTCATTGAAAGGTGAGAGTTCTTTTGTAAGTACCCCTAGATCTATTATGAAACCAGGAAAAGCAGTTAATCAGGTTTTAGCCATTGAAGATTCTCAGCCTAAAACCACACCAGTTGTTAAGAGACGCTTTAATACTTTACAAAAGATAAAGTGCTATACCTGTGGGTTATTAGGCCACATTTCTCAATTTTGTTTGTCTTCTGGTGAAATGATATTTAAACATCAGCAATATACAACAAGGAGGCGGGACATAGAAGTGTACTCACCACGCTGGGGGGAAGGGCCTAGGAGTAATAAATATGAAAATACAAAATCATACATCCCTTCCTCAACTATTAAGGCTGAGAATGAGACGTTACAGCGGGAGATTAGGCAAATTAAACAGGAACGGGATGAATTTGTGAAAGAATTCCAATCTTTTAAAAGAAACGTCATTGACTCCCTGAATTTGAAAAATGGAGGGAGTAACTCGTCCAAACCAAACCAGTACACTAAAAGCGGGGATGAAATACAACATATAAATTCGTTGTAGAGGTCTATGGCATTTTAGTTTCATTAGATCAAAGTGGGAATGTCATTGTCCATTTACCAATGTACACATAAGAATGATGTATTTTTAATTTGTTGTTTTACTTTAAATAGGTTAAATAAATAAAAAGGGGGAAAGATTAATAACTGTCTTCTACAAAGTAATCTGTTTGCAGGTTTAAGTGAATTCAGGAAAGTATATGTCCATACAAATTAGCTGTACATATGCGTAAATACACGCCTAACAAAGGTAAGGTATAACAGTCCATTGTTTTTGGTTTTTGTTTTTTCTCTCTTCCTCTCACTTTCCTTTGTATTCTCCCAGAGGCCAGAAACGCCTAACAATTCATTTGCAAATACCAAAGTGCTATCCAGGATGTATGGGATGCAATCGAAATGAATGTGTATGTGTGAGTGATGGAATGCATGGGTATGAACTGTCCATGTGTAAACAAAGATTTTTTTTTTTTTCTTAGGGGGTGTACTCAACATTGCTTTATGGTCATAAATAAGTGTGATCACACTAATGCGCATGCGTTGTACTGTTTATGATTATTTTATAATTTTTTTTTCATTGGAAATGAGCTCAATACTGGTACCAGTTTCAATTTATAATTTTTTTTTTACAAGTTTAAATGTACTTGCGAATAAATAACCTGTGCACAAATATGAAATCTCAATCCCTATAACTAGGAGGAACTATAGGGATGTTGTGTATATCTTTGTTTTCTCCCTTCCTGTGGCTTAGAGTGAAAGTTCTTTCACTCTGACACTCGGAAACTACCATGATACATTACTTTGCACCTTATGGCATCTTATGGATTCAGTAGGTCTTGTGTTTGGTTTTGTTTTTCCTTCCAAATTAACTCATGTGATGCTAATATGTGTGAAGGTTATAGATCTACATATTGTCATTTTAGAATTTAAGTATTTACAAACCCTCCCAGTTTTTCCATATTTGGTCTGTCAAAGTATAGACTCATGACCTTGGCTGGAAGTCTGTTCCAAACATCCACTACTATTTTAGACCATTATGAACCTCTCAGAGAGGTACAGTGAGGTGTTATTAATGATTTTTAAGTTTTGTATTTTAGGGTAACTGCCCAAAACAAGGATGGATGATTGGACTCAGACGGGGCAAAGTATTGTGAAACACAGATAAGGACCTTAAAACATAATTTTATGTTGGTTTTAAGGAGAAGCCTTGAATGGAATTAATTACAGTCAGGTCTAACTAAATTCTAAAAAAAAAAAAAAATGTTGTGGGGGCGGTCTGTTTCAATAAACAGAGGTCCTGCTCTCTCTAATACAAATTTTTGTGGCCTGCTTGACTTGCAAATTGTTTTGCACGGAGAGTCAATTAATATGTTAATCACCACCGAGAGAGGGTGTTGCGCAATGTTTGAAAGCAGATTCAATCATTTTGTTTAACACAATTACAGATTCAAGGCTCTTTAACAAATTAAAGGTTGAGGCAGCATTCAATCTGAATAGTTTTTTTTTTCTTTATTGTTTTTTTTTCTCCTTCAACTTTTTCTCTTAAAGAAAACTATTTTTTTTCTTTACTTCCTATATCACCTTATTTTAATTTTTTTTGGTGATTCTTCAGTTTGGCTTGCCTATGGTGAAATAAAAAATAAAAAAAAGAGGGGAGTATGGGGAACATTATATGGAGAACATTTAAAGCAATTACAAATGTTGATATAGAATATTAAAAGCTTCCCTTTAGCATTTTGGGGATGGGTCGAGTATCCAACAGTTTTTGTTTTTCTCTTATGACATTGGATAATTGTTTTATATAACTTTAGGTCATTGTAGCTATTATCATGACAATAGTAACATAAGGCTTTAGCAACAGCCATGTGACTATTTTCTGTGTATATGTGACATACAATCCTCTCTACAGTTCTAATATCGGGTAGTCATCAGATGTGGTCATTGATCATTTTTCCTTTTTTTTATGTTGCTCAGTTTTCCTTTTTGTGCCATAATCAGTTCAAAGAGCATTGCGTGAATATCATATAGATATACTGGGACTTGTGAGACTCATAGTGATTGGCAACTAGCAGGGAGTATAGTACATTTGTACTTAAGAGTATTTTAGGTTGATTTTTCCTGAAGCCACTAGTGACTGGTGACATCACACCTATCTGTATTCTGAAATCCAGTCATGTTTGTCTGCGTAGGCGACACTGCCTAATCTGCAATGAGAACTCTTAAAGTGATGACCTCTTCCGTAGCCTGCTAAAGGCAGGGCTCGTACAGTAGCTACACATGGTAGCCAAGGATCGAGCGATATGGCCAAATATTGCGCTGAACACAGCTTCAGTAACAGGAGTTAGTGGTGAGTTGCGATGGCAACAAGAGCCCCTGGACACTTGAAGGGTCATACACAGACACACAGTGGTATACAGCAGAGGCAGAACAGAGTTACTTGCAGGCATATGACCATGGAGGAAGAAAGATGGGGGGTGGAAATCAGACACCTGGCTGAAGGGCGTAACTAAATTGTTACACATGTCACTGAGAAAGGAGTCTCATCAGTATGTCGCAGTATATCTATGGTAATTCTAATAAAAGGTCCTAACTGCTCAGACTTACCAGACAAGCATTAATTTGAATGCATGTGTCTCAAATGTACTTGTGGTGTTCTTTCTCTACCTCTGTCCACATTAACAAAGTATAATCTTTGCCGGGAAAGCTGATCCAAAGGCCATTACTGTATGCGGTATCCACCGGGAATTACCATGGGAGGCTGTCCCAGAAGCAAGGGCAACATGACCAGATTGACATTATTGACTTTCGCACTATCATTATTGGACGGTTGAGAACAAGGATCCTCATGTTTTTTTTTTTTTATCCCTCTCGTGTTTTTTATTGTGTTTTGTATCCTATGATTTTTATTATGGACTTATTACATTCAGAAAAAGTGAGGACTACCGATACTAGGATCCAGAAATGTGAACTGTAGAGATGGAGAGTTTAAAGGTTTTTTTTTCCTCAAAGAGTTTTTATTTCATTTCAGAGGGCAAAGCCAAACGTTCCAAATATTAAAGAAGATTACACCTAAACCATTATTCTATGTGTGGCCGAGTCTCATATTCTCAACTGGCCACAAGGGGCCATCTGTTGCCTTATGAGTTTATGTGAAATCTTCATTAATATCTGTAAAATATTGTAATTAGAAATAGATCTCATTTGGCTGGCTATGAAAGCCAGGTAAAATGCCTTCCCCCAGATGCATTGTACTACACCTACTCACTTCAAAGGACCCCATGCTGGGGTATGCAATGAAGGGAGGCAACCATAATCAATTGCTAAGTTCCTGGGGAAATCCAATTAAATCTTCTTCCTAGTCACAAGGATTTGCATGAAAGGGGGCCGGCTTATGTAGTGAGCCCTCCAATCATGATCCAAGCTAAGGCAGCCAATGGGGAATCAGCATGAAGGCATTTACCCAAAGCCAAGGGGAGGGAAGAGTCTCTTTCTTGGGAACCAGTGGTCAAGAGTGGAACTCTGTAAGGATGGGTAATTATGGTTAAGGTGTGGCTTGTAACTAAATATGCTTGTATGCTTGTGACTAAATATACTGTCGTAGAGAATATACTTTGTATTCCTGCATGTAAATATTATATTTCAACCTAGTATTTTCTTCCTTGATGTAAGACCTTAGACTATAGATATTTTCTGTGTATATTAGATAGACCTGTAACTTACTCTAATAAATGGTGTTATGTTAAACATTTCTTTTCCTGGTCAATAGAATTCTCTTTTAAACCCATATCATATCTTCTGATTAATAAATCAGAAATATAGATTTTAAAGGTTAACAATGCCCCCATCAAATCGCTTCCTGACATCCAGCGATGTGTTAATCAGGGCTGGATTGTTATGCCCATCCCCTCTCTGATTAGTTCCAGCGTGGTAGTATATATTGTCCTCATCCAGGAAGGAGATGGGGCCTTGGAATCGCGTTGCGGCTGTCTCGCTTTGCTACAGCTGCAACCCACAGTGGCATGTGAGCATTTTGACACCACGGTTTCCAGCTATTTCGTAATATAAAATGAAATCATTCAACTCACCATAATGCAGAATCAGTGGGAGCCCTGAGCGTGTCACTAGCCACGTCGCCTGCCACCAGATGCCATCAGGTGTCCCCAGCGCAGTCCGTCCTTACATCAGGTGCCCCTAGCAGAGTCCCTCCTTACATGCAGCCGGTGTCACATAAAATGCAGCAGCCTGTGTCACCACCAAATTGCAGCAACCTGTGTCACCATCAACTGCAGCAGCATGTGTCCCACCAAATTGCAGCAGCAGCATGCATCCCCCAAATTGCGGCAGCATGTGTCACCACCAAATTGCAGCAGCATGTGTCACCACCAAATTGCAGCAGCATGTGTCACCATCAATTACAGCAGCTTGTGTCCAACCAAATTGCAGCAGCATGTATCCGAAAGTTAAATATAGTTGATAAGCGCGGGGGGGGGGGATTTGTGCTGTCGTCGACCATGTAAAATTCAAATATGGGAAGGCATGGCGAGCTTCTGCTTACCTCTTGATAATCCTCTCAGGCATCAGGTGGTACGTTTGAACTAGTGGAACTAGAAGAGAAAGCGCCGCTCATGTCCTAGGTGAAAGTAAAACCCGCTCGGCCAGTCCATCATGCTGGAAGCTGTGGCGCGATCGACTGCGCTACAGAGTGAGTTTTTGGCAGCAAATGTAGCACCTCGTCTGCAATCTCGTGATTGCATAGATGTGGTGCTTCTCATATTGCACTGCGCCTGGTGCCAGGACACAGTACGCTTAAAGTGGTGTTGCACAGAATTTTTTTTTTTTAATTTCTAAAAAAAAAAAAAAAAAAAAAAAAAAATTGGGATTTTTTTTAACTCACCTCTAAATGCCTGTTGCTAGGGGGTCCCTCATAGTCTGCCTCCTTCAGTGTCTGGGCTTGTGACATCACTTCACCATGGCACGTGAAGGGCTCAGCTCTGCCCCCTCCCTCCTGTCAGTCATCTGGGACACGTAAAATGTCCCAGATGACTGCGTGGCTAATCACGGCCCGCAGCGCCGCTCACGCATGCGCAGTGGGTGCACGGCTGTGTGCCCAGCTGGGTGTCCAGCTGGGTGCCCACAGTTGCAGTCCCGAATGGAGGGGGGTCGATCCCCGCATTGCTGGACCCTGGAACAGGTTAGTGTCCGATTATTAAAAGCAGCTGCAGTATTTGTAGCTGCTGACTTTTATTTTATTTTTTTATGGAAACCCCTCAAGTGGAACTTCTGCTCATCGGAACCCTCCCCCTCCCCCCTGGTGCCACAATTGCCCCCTTTCAGGGGGGAGGGAGTTGCAGATACCTGTATAATCCAGCTATCTGCACCCACTTCTGGGAATAGCTAGCTGCAGCTAGCCACAGATGCTGTGCCCCCCGTTGTGTTCTGGGAAACACAGTTCCCAGGACACAGCGGGGACCAGTCTCAATGCGCTGCGCGACTCACGCATGCGTAGTAGGGAACCGGGCAGTGAAGCCGCAGCGCTTCACTTCCCGATTCCCTGACAGAGGATGGCGGCGGGGGCAGCGGAGAGGCGAACGATTGCTCATCATCTGCTGCCGACATCACTGGACCCTGAAACAGGTAAGTGCCCATTTATTAAAAGTCAGCAGCTGCAGTATTTGTAGCTGCTGACTTTTAATATTTTTTTTGCAGGTGGCGCTCCTCTTTAAGGACCTTTTTTTAATTTATTTTTTCTTAAAGGGACATGTTTAAATAATTTTTTTTTACTTTTTTTTTACTACGGGAGGGGGGGGGGTTGGTGGTGCCCAGGTGCCCCCTATGGACGGGCCGCCACTGCAAAACGCAGTCGGCCCCTGATGTTTTTCCCAGTGGGCTCCAACCTGCGATTACAGCTGCCCTCCAGTGCGTCCTGCCTACTGTCCTTGTGAACAGCACACCACATCACCTCTGCATGCAGCATGCAAGTTTTCTTTTATGTAAGTGGATACTTAATAAATTTTTGTTGTTTTTACCTAGATTGAACTGGCACCATTTTCTCCTTTCGTTTCTGTCTCTAGGGATCCCATACCTCCATAATAGCTGCCGGCTTGTGTGTACCTTTCCCAATTTACCACCTGCTGTATCATCTAATTGACCCCTGTTCCCTTTTGGTTACCATCAACTTCCAGGAGATTATGGACTACATGGACTTTTGCCTTTTTCTTGTGTCTTTCAATCTACACATTTACTGTATATACATATATACAGTAGATATACCATCTTATGTCAGTCAGTGCTGACTCACTTACTTTCAGTTGGTGAATTGTTTGCATGTTGGATAAAAACTAAAAGTATAGGAGGACTATACACAAAAAGCCAAATAAGCGATTAACATATAAATGTGTGAACTGTTTTACCTGAAAAGTATTTGTAATTATGATTGGCTAGTTTTGTGATCTGGGCCATCTCATAGGCATGTGCACAGAATTTGCCTGGGTACACCACATGCCCCTATGCGCCAGTGCCATCCAGTGTACAGAGGTGCCTCAATGGCAGGGGGATCCATTGATGCTGTGCCCTGTCAAGCAATACACACCTCAAGTAACCTTTTGTATTTTATCTGCAGCACTGGATCTGCTGCATCTTCTCCCCTGCTGGCTGGCCACCGCGCCCGGGGGGGTGGGGCAGGGTGCCTGTGAGATGAGGGCAGAAGCAAGTACTATGGCGATCCTATTGGGAGTATCAGGCATACTGAACACTCCCCTTTTCTCTCAACCCTCTCTCTCTCTCTCTCTCTCTCTCTCTCTCTCTCTCTTTTTCTCCCCTTTCGCTTACGCTCTCTCTCACCCCCTCTCTCTTTCACTCCACTCTTTCTCTCTCACCCATCCTCTCTCTCTTTCACTCTAGTCTTGCTGTCTTTCTCTCACCATCTCTCTCTCCTTCACTCCCCTATCACTCTCTCTCTCACGCCCTTTCTCTCTCACCCCTCTCTCTGTCTTTAACTCCCCCCTCTCTCTTGCCCCCTCTCTTTCTCTCTTTCACTCCCCTCTTGCTCTCTCTTTCTGTCTCACGCCTCTCTCTCTCTCACTCTTTCACCTCATCCCCTCTTTACATAGTTAGTAAGGTTGAATAAAGACACCAGTCCATCCAGTTCAACCTCTTTCACCCCCTCTCTCTCTCACCCCCTCTCTCTGTCTTAACCCATCTTCCTCTCTTTCACTCCCCTCTCCCTCTCTCTCTCAGCCCCTCTCTCATCTCTCTCACCACCTTCTCTCACTTTCATCCCCCTCCTCTCTATGTCTCTCCCACCACTCTCTCTCACCCCCTCTCACATATCCTCTCATTCCCCTCTCTCTCACCTACCTCTCTCTTTCACCCCTTTCTATTTCGCTTTCTCTCTCACCCCTTCTCTCTATCATCCCTCTCTCTCTCTTTCTCACTCCCTATCTCTCATTCCCCAATCTTTCTGTCACCCCCTCTCTCTGTCATCACCCCCCCCCCCCTTCCTCTGACTGGAGAATTATCTATGACTGTTAACCAATGAGATTGCACAGCTTGTGGATGTACATTTAGAAGTGATATATATCCACGTCCTTATCAGCAAACTTTCCTTGATGAATTTTTTGTACTCCGGTGTTTATCGGATGACTACGCAATTATAGAATGTTCCCATGCATGAAGTGTACTGCAATACATTCAGAGCGACCATTGCATTCTCATTTTTTGGACTCTTGATGGCTGTGTCACTACGTCTATAGCATATTATTATTTGCTGAGCCCTCTGCCATTCCCGCTTCTAGCTGGCTGGAGCCCCCGGGGAAATTGTTGCCAATCCTGCCGTTAGACTTAGCACCCATTGGCGCATATTAGCAGCGCATGGGCTGGACTGGCACCAATTTTGTCGACATCCGGACATTTGTTTTTTGTTTTATGTTTTATGTATGCATGTTAGTGTGTGGTCTTCCCCTTGTCTGTGCTTGTTCTGACTGTGTTATTTTGCTCAGCCGGTTACATTTTATATCTTTGTGATCCGCTCACAGATCGTACGTACAATGCATGCGTGTTCTGCTTTATATACACTGCGCGTGCATGAATCTCTGCCCGCCCCCGACGTTCTTTCTAGTATATTCCCTGGCCCTTCTCTTTCAGCGCAGTGGGAGAACACATGGCGGAGAGACAACAGGTGCATGCATAGGAGAGCAGCAACGACGAAAGGTCGGAGCCACAAACGGCCCAATCCCGAGGGAGATTTAAAGCCTCAAATATGTCCTTTATAGAGATGGTGGACATCTTGATGAGAACCGACTATGACGGGAAGCATGGAACTTACCCAAACCCAAATGTGAGAAAGGCCAAGATCATGACTAAAGTTGTGAAGAGTCTGCACAGGAATTTTGGGGTACGACGATCCAAGGATTAACTGAGGAAACGATGGCCAGACCTCAAATTGAGGGAGCATGATCAGTACAGAAAGATCAGGAAACTGCTTATAAAAAGTAAGTACCTGTCGTGTGTTCCTATTATTATTATTACTTGCATGGTGCTCCATGTGCTTTTCTTTACTGTTGTACAGTTTAAAATGGCAACTTTCATGTTCATGGGCACAGTAATCGATCGTAGGAAACATCTTTCGTTCACCCACCTATAAGATGCTTTTGGCAGATGCAGGTTAACTACATTTGTTCAGGCCTATTTGATTTAATATACATTTGTTGTCTATATGGGTTTGTAACTAGAATGAAATGCGAACTAGATTCAGTGTAAGGAGAGGACACTCAGCAGCTGTTTACACATCTGGATGCAGGAGCACTAGTGTGGGACACCAGAACAAACTTTTTAGGGTGTCCCACACAGGTGCTCCAGTGGATACTAGGGGTCTCTACATGTGTGATACTTTAACAAAACAGGGAAGTATTCCAGCTTTAGAAAGGAAATAAAATGTTCTTCCGCTTGGAACTCTGCCAAAACAGACAATTGTACAACACTTCCAAGCAATATTCCTATTTCTGCCCTCAAATATCAGTGTGCTAAGTATACCGATTTTTTATTCTAATGGGGAGAAAAGACTCGGAACATATGAGGGACCCCCCACCTCCTAAAGAAGGGGAAATATCCACACCACAAGTAGAGGATGAGGAGGGAGACGTTTATGAATTGTCACCACAACAGGTGAGTGTCTGAGACCACAGCTTGGGCCTAAACTGACTACATCTCTACTCTCCAGAAGGACAGCAGCATCTTTGTTAAGCTATTGTCCATTGTCAGTATCTACTTCTGGGACTGAGATGATACAATCATGTAAATCATTGTGTTTAGGAAGTTCAAATGTCTGACACAGATCAGCCCCTTGCTGCAGTCTCTCAACTTTGGACAAATTACAATATTACAGTTAGATCACTGGAGGATCGGAGACTGAAGAAATGCTTCATCCTGCCTACAAAAGATGTATTACATTAGCTCAGCCTAGGCAACGTTACTTGTCTGGAGTTCAAGCTTATGGCTTATTAACGATAATCATAAAATCTTAATTTGAATTATGCAGATGTTGCATAATGTGACATATCAGGAATTTATCCATGTAAACTTAAAAATTACTGAAAGTGCAGTTTAACCACTTGTGCATTTTGGTAAGCTGGTAAGGAATCTCCTGTACAACTCATAGGAAAGAAATAGCAGTCCCCTCACTTTTTAGTATTCACACACTTCTGCTTACATATTTCATACTTGCCAGCAGTCCCAATTTTCCTGGGACAATCCCGATAATTGGACCCTCGTCCCGATCTGAGTGCATTCCTAGGAAAATTCCAGGATTTTGCTTTTGTCGTGGGAATCAGGACTTTTTTTGCACGGGTGCAGCTTCTGGCTACGATAATATAGCCGCCGCAAGATCTCTTTCCGGCAAGCAGATCTCTTTCCCCGTTTGTGAAGTGGAGAGGGGAGCCGTGCAGTCTTCTCTCTTCAGTGTACAAGTAGACAATTCGCTTGTACACTGAATCCAGTTAGCTGCACGGATTGTGTCCTGTTGCCGGTCTGTGTCTGACGAGAGGCAGAGCCAGAGGACTCTACTGGGGGCACCTGAGATTTAAGGAGGGACTCCACTGGGGCGAAACTGATGTAAGGAGGGACTTTGCTGGGGCACTTGATATAAGGAGGGACTCCGCTGGGGGCACTAATGTAAGAAGGTCCTCTGCTGGGGGCACCTGTTGTAAGCAAGGACTCCGCTGGGGGAACCTGATGTAAAAAGGGACTCCACTGGGGGCCCCTGATGTAAGGAGGGACTCCGCTGGGGACGCCTTATGTAAGGAGGGACTCTGCTGGGGGCACCGGGTGTAAGGAGGGACTCTGCTGGGGGCACCTGATGTATGGAGGGACTCTGCTGGTAATGCCTGATGTAAGGAGGGACTCTGCTGGGGGCGCCTGATATAAGGAGGGACTCTGCTGGGGGAACCATATGTAAGGAGGGACTTTCATGGGAAAGCCTCATATAAGGAGGGACACTGTTGGGAAGGCCTGATGTAAGGAGGGACTCTGCTGGGGGCACCTGGTTTAAGGAGAGACTCTGCTGGGGCACCTGATGTAAGGAGGGACTCTGCTGTATGGAGGGATTCCGATGGGGACACCTGATGTAAGGAGGGATTCTGATGGGGGCACCTGGTGTAAGGAGGGACTCTGCTGGGGGCACCTGATGTATGGAGGGACTCTGCTGTGAAAGCCTGATGTAAGGAGGGACTCTGCTGGGTGCACCTGATGTAAGGAGGGACTCTGCTGGGGGCACCTGATGTAAGGAGGGACTTTGATGGGAAAGCCTCATATAAGGATGGACTCTGCTGGGAATGCCTGATGTAAGCAGGGACTTTTATGGGGGCAGCTGATGTAAGGAGGGATTCTGCTGGGAATGCCTGATGTAAGGAGGGACTCTGCTGGGGGCACCTAATATAAAGAGGGACTCTGCTAGTTGCTCCTGATGTAAGGAGGGACTCTGCTGGGAATTCCTGATGTAAGGAGGGACTTTTATGGGGGCAGCTGATGTAAGGAGGGATTCTGCTGGGTATGCCTGATGTAAGGAGGGACTCTGCTGGGGGCACCTAATATAAAGAGGGACTCTGCTGGGGGCTCCTGATGTAAGGAGGGACTCTGCTGTGAATGCCTGATGTAAGGAGGGACTCTGCTGGGTGCACCTGATGTAAGGAGGGACTCTGCGGGGGGCACCTGATGTAAGGAGGGACTTTGATGGGAAAGCCTCATATAAGGATGGACTCTGCTGGGAAGGCCTGATGTAAGGAGGGACTCTGCTGGGGGCACCTGATTTAAGATGGGACTCTGCTGGGGGCACCTGATTTAAGGAGGAACTCTGCTGGGAATGCCCGATGTAAGGAGGGACTCTGCTGGGGGCACCTGATGTAAGGAGGGACTTTGCTGGTGACACCTGATGTAAGGAAGGACTTTGCTGGGAATGCAGGATGTAAGGAGGGACTTTGCTGGGCCACCAGCAAAGTCCCTGCTTACATCAGGCATTCCCAGCAGAGTCCCTCTTTACATCAGTAAGGAGGGACTCTGCTGGGAATGCCTGATGTAAGCAGGGACTCTGCTGGGAATTCCAGATGTAAGGAGGGACTTTTATGGGGGCAGTTGATGTAAGGAGGGATTCTGCTGGGGCACCTGATGTAAGGAGGGACTCTGCTGGGGGCACCTAATATAAAGAGGGACTCTGCTGGGGGCACCTGATGTAAGGAGGGACTCTGCTGGGAATGCCTGATGTAAGAAGGGACTCTGCTGGGAATGCCTGGTGTAAGGAGGGACTCTGCTGGGACACCTGATGTAAGGAGGAACTCTGCTGAGAATGCCTGATGTAAGGAGGGACTCTGCTGAGAATGCCTGATGTAAGGAGGGACTCTGCTGGGGCACCTGATGTAAGGAGGCACTTTCCTGGGAATGCAGGATGTTAGGAGGGACTCTGCTGGGGTACCTGATGTAAGGATGGACTCTTCTGGTAATGCCTGATGTAAGGAGGGACTCTGCTGGGGGAACCTAATGTACAGAGGGACTCTGCTGGGGGTGCCTGATGTAAGGGGGGACTCTGCTGGGAACGCCTGATGTAAGGAGGGATTCTGCTGAGAATGCCTGATGTAAGGAGGGACTCTGCTGGGGGCACCTAATGTAAGAAGAGACTTTTATGGGAATGCCTGATGTAAGGAGGGACTCTGCTGGGGTACCTGATGTAAGGAGGGACTTTTCTGGGAATGCCTGATGTAAGGAGGGACTCTGCTGGGGGCACCTGATGTAAGAAGTGACTTTTCTGGGAATGCCTGATGTAAGGAGGGACTCTGCTGGGGGCACCTAATGTAAAGAGGGACTCTGCTGGGGGCGCCTGGTGTAAGGAGGGACTCTGCTGGGACATTTGATGTAAGGAGGAACTCTGCTGGGAATGCCTGATGTAAGGAGGGACTCTGCTGGGAATGCCTGGTGTAAGGAAGGACTCTGCTGGGACACCTGATGTAAGGAGAAACTCTGCTGGGAATGCCTGATGTAAGGAGGGACTCTGCTGGGGGCAGCTGATGTAAGGAGGGACTCTGCTGGGAATGTCTGGTGTAAGGAAGGACTCTGCTGGGGACACCTGATGGCATCTGGTGGGAGGCGACATGGCAAGTGACACGCTCAGGGCTCACACTGATACTGCATTATGGTGAGTTGAACTATTTCATATTATATTAGAATGTAATAATATAAATAATATGCTTCAATCATCCTGATACTATACCAACCATGGTGCCAGGACGATTGAAGCACTAACACCAGGTGTTTGGAGTATCTTTATCTGCTGATTGTTAAACTTTATGGAATACACATTTTGCTATTGTGGTGTAGGATCTGGGTCTGCTGTCCCTCCATCCCTCTTTCTTTCCTTCCTTCTCTCTCCTTCCCTCCCTTTTACTTTCTCCCTCCATCCCTCATTCATCTCAGACTCAAACCACAGCCCCTTTGAGCCATGCCCCATTTAAGCCACACCCAATAATTTGTTTGAACCATGCCCGTGGCGAGCTTCACACCACATTTTTCCTTTCCTCGCTACACCACACCCCCTAATTATAATACGACTCCGCCTACAGACAAAAAAGTGTCCCTATTGATTTTTTTTTTTTTTTTACAATGTGGGAAACAATGCATATTTGTAGGAAGGGCATTACATTAGAGGAGTATAGGCTTCCTATACGTACTGCTCTGTATTTAAACATTTCAAAAGTTCACATTCAGTTAATGAGGATATATGTGCCTTGCAACTGATATAAAACTGAGTGTGGGTAAAGTGTCTAAAACAGTGATTGTCACTAAATGATTTAAAAAAAATGTGTTAAACTGTGTTCTAAAATATGTGTTATCAGGAACACGGGTGCCATAAATAAACAGCACGAATCATTAAAAAGTAATGCCAGTAATAAATATATGTGGAGTAGATGGAACAGTGTACACAGTAATTGACAATGTGACGTGACTAAGGTAACCATGTTGACCAAGTAAACACAGTCTTCCTGTTGCAACATTTGTCTACTTAGAGAATACCTTCTGGCAAGTGCAGTGTATAATTACAAATAACTGGTATTGTTTGAGCCATAATTCTTTAAAAAATTAAACAGACTTGGAAGGAATGTGCCGAGTAACCTACTAAACCAACTTTGCTCAACCACTAATGAATTATAATATACTGGTACATTAATTCAATTTAGAGCTAACCTACTTCTTGTAATCTTTTATTGTTTTGCTAATTCAAGTTGTAGCAAGATCTCCGGACTTGTCCAGTCTAAGGAGGACCTCCAAGGCCAAAGATAGCTGAGATCCTTCAATATGTACTGGGTTGTGAGACATAGTGGGTGCAAAGATGGCGAAAGTCATTGGGCACCAGACACTTCTTAGATGCAAAATAGGTTTTATTTCTTTTGACAGTCCCTTTTGTATTTTTGGGGGAAAGAGGGCCAGGACACCCTTAAGTAGTTACAGTATAGATCCAATTGGTAGACTCCGAGACTTCAATAGGAGGACAGCCGTTCAGGGAAAGGCCCCAGCAAGGCACTACCTCTGCACATGCAGGAATGCTGTCTCTATGGCTACAGTCCTTTAGCAGTTCCTAACTCAAACGTAACAGTTCTTTTAGCTCCAATACAACTGCCTCTTGTAGTTATTCAACACTGAGCTCCCGGTCTCTCACTAGGCCCACCGATTCACTGACTCTGAATCCCTTGAGCTCTTCCAAGGTTGACGGTGGTATCTCCCTCAAGCGCCATCCACGCCTCCCTACTGGGTCCCTAGCTTGGCACTCCAGATACTTCTCAAGCTTCACCTCTGCTAACCGGTGCGGTCCCTGAAGGAATCTCCTCGGCGGGTTTGGTCCCTGACTTTATCACCGCTTTTCATTTCTCCACCGTGCCCATTCAGTGAGAATATGGTTCCGGTACTTTCTTCAGTTACTCACTGTGGTCCCTGGTAAAGGTGGTTGGTCCCATTGTGGCTACAGCTTCCCTTCTAGCTTTGACTACTGACAGGTTCTCCGGCCGATAGAACCGTCACTTTCAGTTGGACTGCAAGCCACAGTCCTAACCTTGTGCTGCACTCTTACTTCTGAATAGGCCCTCACACAGCCTGGCATCCAGATTCCCCTGGGATAGGCCCAATCTCCAGCCTAGCAGCCCGGGGCAATACGACACTGCCGTCTGGGTGGCACAGAACATAGAACACCTGACCTCACCCGGATATATAGGTTCTCCCAGCAGGCCAAGGGATTCAAGAAAACCCCTGCTTATTGGCTGAGATACCTCATACACCTATAACCTGACCTTGGGTTGCCCTTCTCATATCTAGTACCACCAAGTTCCCTGCCACCTAGTGGGAGAAGAGAAAAGCGCAAAAGGCCAAGGCAAAACTTAGAGAGAAATCAATAGATCTCTATCAATTGACCAAGATAACTACTCTTGGCAAGTAAATTTGTGAGGAGCTTCCTGACTAAACCCCAGGGTGCTACAAAGTTAAAGGCTAAGTTCACCTTTTTTTCTAAGATCCAGCTCCCCTATGTATCAATATACCATTAATGTACCTTGGTTGCAGAACAATGCAAGATGTGTTTAATCTTGAGAATGAGGCCTTACCTTAGCCCTTGATGTATTTTTTAGAAAGCTTCATCACTTGCTGGTATGTAGATTTGGGATGGAGAAACCAGTAAGACACAGGAGGGAGTTTACTAGCTGAATTCATTGGCACACATCCCGCGCCCTTCAACTTTGTTTGTACAGCATCCTCGTCATCTCTCCACGCATGCATTTGCCTGGCTCAGGCTGCATACTAAACTTCCTGGGGTCACATGCAGCCCTCAGGACATCCTTGATGTAATGCAAGGGCCTGCCTGATTTGATACAGAGTGATTAAATAGATTGTGTGTCCTCCTATTATATTGTTTTGGTACATTTAATGGGTGACAAATGCAGCAAAACACGCAGTAAAAATCATGCAACTCGCAACACACCAAAACGTCCCATGAGCTACTTTTCTATGTGTAGCCTAGCCAATTGAAATCAACGGGCTGCCTTATGTGTGTCACTGGTAAAACAAGCCAAAAAATATGCGCTTCCACTAATCTAGGTGTGAATGGGACCTGAAAGTGAAATTGGTGCATTTACACAAGAACAAGAACAATGAGGCTCCCTTCACATCTCTGTGTTTCCAAATGCATGGCAAACCACACAGAAAATGCACACTCTGTCATGTGTATTAGAAATGCAGCAAATGTTCATAGTGTTTGTATTGACCTTACATGTTAAAGGCTCCCCAAGTGCAGCAAAATGCACCAAAAAATGTGGTAACGCACCATGCTCCACTCCAAAAAAAGTTCTGGAACTTCTCTAGGGCGATTGTCCTGTGTAGGGCTGCCCTAGGTGTGACGAATGAAAATGCTCAAAAACACCCCAAAAATGCATGGGGGAATATAAGTTTTCACTATGTGTAGATGTGACCAAGGGCTGACAACTGAGTGTCTCTTGTATAAAGATGGCCATACACTATGCAATCTGATTGTACAATCTCTGTACAATTTCCTTCAGATTTACTTGAACAATGGTATAGGAGGACACACCTGACTAATCCATTCAATTTGTATCAGGCAGGCCCATGTACTACATAGCTGATGGGAAATCTAGGAAGATTGTACAATCAGATTGTATAGAAAGTGGGTGGAAGGTAGTATTGTGATGAGGGAGGTATGATCCAGACTGGTGAACACACCCTATGATGCCCTCTTCTATGATGCAACAAGGAAGTGAAGGCTTCTGGAAGATAACCTACAGGAAATGAATGCTGAGAGACAATCTACTGGAAGTGATGGAATCTGAAGATCATTTTAAAAATTCAAATGAACTGACAAGATTTTAAACCTCCTGTGGATAAGGTAAGTGAAAGAAAAGCACATTGGGATGGCTGGGCCAGAAATGGCATTGGAGCACTCTTTTATTTAATATGAAAAGTGAAATTCTGCCTGAAAAGGTTAACTTATCCTTTAAAATACAAAAACATTGCAAACATATCCATCACAATGTTCCTTAAAATCCAACAATGTTATCCTTACGAAAATTCTCCCAGGGTCCCTACACACTGGATTTGAAAAACTGACAGTTCTTTTGACAGAAAAGAAACACCCATATTGAGCTTTTTGTAAATGCGTTTAGTGTTTTTTTCTAGAAAATTTCTCTTGAAAAAGCAATCCAGAGGGACTTTTTTTTAACTGCCGATAAACGCTGAGCTTAAAATGTGCATCTAAACATCCTGATGTGCATAGACAAATTGGATAACATTGAGCTGCTCCTGTAGAGGCAGCGTTTTTGAAGCCATTGGTATAATATATAATTCTTCCAAGAAAAAAAAATGATAAAGCCTGATGTTGACTCAAATCCATTATAATTGTAAAAAATATTTTCCAAATTGGAACCGGCAGATATTAATCCTCAAATATTATTTTATTAAATAAAACATACAATATAAGCAAAACACAATAAAATAGAAAATTCCCCAAGTAGTATACAAAAAGACCTACAAACTGGCCCCCTTCTGTAAAACAAGAAATGCCTATGTTTGTCCTTTTTTTAATTTAATTAACTACTTGGACAAATTTCTTTTTTAATTGTGTCTTGTAGATGTTAGATATTTTTTATGATCTAATAAAATAATATTTCAGGATTAATATATGGCAGTCATAATTTGGAAAATATTTTTCCTCTTTTAACATTGAGTGAAGTTGAGTCAAAAATCTGTTGTTTTTCACTTTTTTTATTTTTCCTACGAAAGAATACAGTTATAAAGAACAAGTTTGAGGGTACCAAATTATATGATCTGATTAAAATATAGAATGGGTTTGGCTAACTTTGTCATTTAAAGGGTGACTCCATCTATTTTTGCTTCATCTTTTGACCTAACCCAATGGAAACCCACTTCCACTCACTCTAACGGCAATACCCTTCACTAGAGTTGAGCGGACACCCAGATGTTCAGGTTTGATGGGTTCAGCCAAACCTCATAAAAAAGTTTGAGTTCGGGACCCGAACTTGACCCCAAACCCCACTGAATTCAATGGCTCTAAAAAAGTAATGGATAGGGTTAGAGGGCTGCAAATGGCAACACAATGTTGTTAAGGGCATGGCAAGTGCTCTGCAAACAAATGTGGATAGGGAAATAACTTAAAATAACATAAAAAAAATAAAAAATATATATATATATATGCTGGAGGCCCCCTTCGCAGAAGAAGAGGTACAGGGAGTGATTAAGAACCTCAGAAACTCAACGGCACGATGCCACACATATGGTGGGAATGCCCCAGAATACGCCCTTTCTGGAAAAAATTATTCAATTTAATGGATAAGCTAGTGGGAAAATAAAATACTTTGAAATTTAAAAAATTTAAAATTATAATCTTGACCTAGGAGGACGAGGTTCATATGGAGTAGGAGGTTCAGGTGGCGGTGGATGAGGACGAGGTAGCCAACACTGGTTCAAAAATACAACAATGGCTGGGTAAGGCCAGTGATGTGTTGAATTCTGTCCCCCGTCGGATAGTGTCCGCCCTGTACTGTGCTTGCTCAGTATGTAGGACAAGGGGATTTAGAAAATCTCCAAAGACGAACGGCACTGCACAGTGAGTCCAGGTTCAAGGCACAACATCTGAGGTTCAAGCCGAGCGAAGCGAGGCCGTGCCCGAAGCGTGGCGAGCAAAGCGATCCCGTGTGGGGCCCTGTTACTATGTGCTACCGTATGTCCACTTGGATGGTGGGGCTTGAACCTGCACTCACTGCACAGGCGCCATTCATCTTCCGAGATTTTCGGAATCTCCTTGTCCTCGGGCTGGACACTATCCGATGGCCAGACAGTTTTTGTCAGAACACCAGTTACATGTCTATTCTGCACATGGTACGGACAAGTCCTGTGGGATCCATGCCTGGTTCATTTTAATGAACGTGAGCTTGTCCACATTGGCTCTGGACAGGCGGCTGCGCTTGTCTGTGATAACGCCCCCTGCCGTGCTAAATACACTTTCAGATAATACACTGGCTGCAGGGCAGGCCAGCACCTCCAAGGCATAAAGGGCAAGCTCAAACCATGTGCCCAATGTTGAGACCCAGAAGTTGAAGGGAGCAGACCTGTCATTCAGTACATGTAAGCGTGTGCACACATGCTGCTCCACCATGTTGGTGAAATGCTGCCTCCTGCTAAGACTTCAGCTGGTGGTGCTGGTTCTTGTGGCATGCTGACAAAGCTTTTCCACATTTCGGCCATGCTAACCCTGCCTTCTGAGGTGCTGGCGGTGCCCCAGCTGGGTTGGTGACCTCTTCCTCCTCCTCTGCCTTCACCTTGTGCTTCCACCGTAGCCCCGCTGTCAGGTGGGAATGCCACCAGCAGCGCGTCTACCAGCGTGCTCTTGTACTCGCGCATCTTACGATCATGCCCTAGTGAGGGAATTAAGGATGGTATATTGTCCTTGTAACGGGGATCCAGCAGGGTGGCCACCCAGTAATCAGCACCAGTTAGAATGTGGGCAACTCGGCGGTCATTGCCGAGACACTGCAGCATGTAATCGCTCATGTAAGCCAGACTGCCCAGAGGCAACGAAAAGCTGTCCTCTGTGGGAGCTGTATCGTCTGTGTCCTCTGTATCCCCCAGCCACGCACCAGTTATGGCCATGAGCTGGTCTGGGTGCCACCCTGCTGTGAACATGGTTCCTCCTCCTCCATCTCCTCTTCCTCATCCTCCACCTCATCATCCTGCAGAACTGTGCCCTTGCTGCTGGACAATTGTGTACCTGGCGTTTGTTGGTGCAGGAACCCACCCTCATAGCCACTTGTAAATGACTGCCCTGAAAGCCTTGGAAATGATCCCTCTTCCTCCTCCTCCTGTGCCACATCCTCTTCCATCATCGCCCGAAGCGTTTTTTCAAAGAGGCATAGAACTGGGATAGTAACGCTGAGAACGGCGTCATCGGCACTGGCCATGTTGGTGGAGTACTCAAAACAGCGCAACAAGGCACACGGGTCTCGCATGGAGGCCCAGTTATTGGTGGTGAAGTGGTGCTGTTCCGCAGTGCTGTAGATGAAACAACTCCACTATCGCCTGCTGCTGCTCGCACAGTCTGGCCAGCATGTGAAGGTGGAGTTCCACCTTGTGGGCATGGGCATGTCACATATGAGGCGGTGAGCATGAAGGTCGAAGTTACGCTGCAGCGCTGACAGGCGAGCAGCAGCACAGTGAGAATGCCAAAAGTGCGCACAGACAGCCCGCACTTTTTGCAGCAGCTCTGGCACATTGGGGTAATTTTTAAGGAAGCTCTGGAACACCAAGTTCAGCACATGCGCCAGGCAAGGGATGTGCGTCAAACCGGCTAGGCCCAGAGCTGCTATGAGATTTCGCCCATTATCTCACACCACCAGGCCGGGCTTGAGGCTCACTGCCACCAACCACTCATCGGTCTGTTGTTCCATGTCCCTCCACAACTCCTGCGCAGTGTGGGGTTTTTCCCCCAAACAGGAAAGTTTTAAAACTGCCTGCTGTTGTTTACCCCTGGCTGTGCTGAAGTTGGTGGTGAAGTTGTTACGCTGACCGGATGAGGAGGCAGTAGAGGAAGAGTAAGTGGAGTAGGAGAAGTTAGCAACAGGAGACAAACTGAAGCACACTGCAATCCTCGATGCTCGAAGGACATGCGCCAAACTGCTATCCGCCTTAGGCCCAGCCGCCACTGCATTTACCCAGTGTGCTTCTAGGGAGATATAATGTCCCTGACCGCGCTTACTGGTCCACGCATCCGTAGTTAGGTGGACCTTGCCACAGATGGCGTTGCACAGTGCACACCTGATTTTATCCCCCACTTGGTTGTGCAGGGAAGGGATGGTTCGCCTGGAAAAGTAGTGGCGGCTAGGCACGACGTACTGTGGGACAGCCAATGCCATCAGGCTTTTAAAGCTCTGCGTCTCCACCAGACGGAATAACAGCATTTCAAAGGTGAGGAATTTTGAAATGCTGGCATTCAGGGGGGCACTTCCTCTTCCTGTCCAGTGTTTGGGAGATAGAGAGCTGGGACATTGTGGAGATGGTTGGTGACCCAGGTGGTAGTGTTGCTGGCAGATCCTCTGTTTGCGGGTTGGCAGGTGCCACTGTCATTACAGAGGTGGATGAAGAGGCCGAGACTGCAGCAGAAGAGGAAGTAGGAAGAGCCAGAGACTTTTTTTGGTTTTTGAGGTGTCTACTCCACTGCAGCTCGTGCCTGGTCATGCAGGTTGTGCTCAGGTTGAGAACGTTTATGCCTCACTTCAGGCTCTCATCAGCACATCGTCTGAAGAACTGCCACGCTAGGGAACTCCTTGGACCTGGCTTTGGTGTGCTCGGTCCCTTGCTGTGTTGGGCAGTAGCAGGCGTACAGTCTAGGGGACGGACGCTCCGCTTTTGCACCCTGCTCCCTCTTCTGCTGTGCTGATGGCTCTGTGTGACCACCGCCTCTTCCTCTGAGCTACACTGGTCACCTGCATGATGTTGATTCCATGTGGGGTCCAGGACCTCATTGTCCTCCACGTCATCTTCCACCCAGTCTTCACCTCTGCACAATTGCGAATGCAGCAGCAGTTGGCACTTGTGTTTCGTCATCATACGAGACTTGCTCCGATGGTCCTCCCATGTACTCATCATGAAAAAGAAGTGGTTGGGTTGGGCATCGGTGCACACAATCTCTTCCACGTCTGTGGCAGGGCTAGGTGGATGGCCCTGGGAAACCCTGCTAACAGAGACATCAAAAAGCAGAAGAGATTGCTGCATGATTTGGGGCTCAGACTGCTTGGCTGATTTGCAAGGGGGTGATGTGAAAGACTGATGGACATCGGCTGCAGGTGCCAACTCTGATCTTTCATCAGGAGACTGGGTGGGAGACATGTCAAGGAACCAGAGGCACTGTCAGCAACCCAATCTACTATTGCCTGTACTTGTCCTTGCCTCAACATTCATACAGCCGCATTAGGCCCGACCAAATACCGCTGCAGGCTCTGTTGCCTACTCGCACCTGAGGAAGGTGTTTCACTTGTGCGTGTAGCTGGCACAGATCGACCACGTCCTTTCCCTGCAACAGGAGCTCCACCAGCAGCATAACGACCGGAGCCACGTCCCTTCTTTGATGTTCTCCTCATATTTTCCAAATTTAGGATCTTGACCTAAATGGGTGTTTTTGCAATAGCAGAGAATATGAGTATGTAAACGGTGTATCTCAGAGCTAGAGAAATGCCAAAAAAGCTATTCCAAAAAAATGTTTTTGCCCTAATTTTTTTTTTGAATAGCACAATAGAAGAAAAATATATAAATTGTGTAACGCACACCCCCACATATGCAGAAAACACTGCAAAGTTGTTGTTTTTTTGCACTAAATGGGTGTTTTTGCAATAGCAGAATACACCCAGAGTATGTAAACGGTTTATCTCAGAGCTACAGAAATGGGGAAAATGCTATTCCAAAAAAAAATTTTTGCCCTAAATTTTTTTTTTGAATAGCACAATAGAAGAAAAATATATAAATTGTGTAACGCACACCTCCACATATGCAGAAAACACTGCAAAGTTGTTGTTTTTTTGCACTAAATGGGTGTTTTTGCAATATCAGAATACACCCAGAGTATGTAAACGGTGTATCTCAGAGCTACAGAAATGCCAAAAATGCTATTCCAAAAAAATGTTTTTGCCCTAAATTTTTTTTTTAAATAGCACAATAGAAGAAAAATATATAAATTGTGTAACGCACACCTCCACATATGCAGAAAACACTGCAAAGTTTTTTTTTTTTTTGCACTAAATGGGTGTTTTTGCAATATCAGAATACACTCAGAGTATGTAAACGGTGTATCTCAGAGCTAGAGAAATGCCGAAAATGCTATTCAAAAAAAAAGTTTTTGCCCTAAATTATATATTTTTTTTGAATAGCACAATAGAAGAAAAATATATAAATTGTGTAACACACACCTCCACATATGCAGAAAACACTGCAAAGTTTTAGTTTTTTTTGCACTAAATGGGTGTTTTTGGAAGAGCAGAATACACCCACAGTATGTACAGGGTGTATCTCACAGTAACATATGCAGTGCTGGTGCAATGAGCTTGCAGATAAAAGTTATATTTTCTCTGGCACTGGACTCAGGGCAGTGTAAAAAGACTGTGCACTGCAACCCAACCAGGTAAATCTATGTAGATCGCTAAGTTATTAGAATAGATTTCTGAATGGTTCTGCTTTTTGGTGAGTTGAGTGATGGGTGTTATGATACCAGAGACGTTTTTAAAGCGGGAGTCCGCCGTTTTTTTTTTTAAAAGCCAGCAGCTACAAATACTGCAGCTGCTGACTTTTAAAATAATGACACTTACCCGCCCAGCGCGCCCGCGATGTCGGCACCCGAAGCCGATCTCTCAATCGTTTCTCGGGTGCTGCCGCCGCCATCTTGGGTATGGGAATCAGGAAGTGGCGCCTTGCGGCTTCATTTCCCGATTCCCTACTGCTCATGCGCGAGTCATGCTGCGCAATAAGGATGGTCCCCGCTGTCTCTGGGATCCTTGTGTTTCCCAGCAGGCAGCGGGGGACCTTCGGAAAGGGGCATAGATTCTGCGGAAAGGGGCGTAGCTTCTGCAGAATCTACGCCGGAAGTGGGTGCAGATACCTGTACTGTACAGGTACCTGCACCCCCCTCCCCCCTGAAAGGTGCCAATTGTGGCGCCGGAGGGGGGGGGGTTCCAATGAGCAGAAGCTCCACTTTAGGGTGGACCTCCGCTTTAATACATTTAGAGTAAAAGTTAGAGGACCCGATGAAGCATTGTACCCTTTCTTATCGGCTGGAGGTGGCCAGGACATTATAACTGAAACCTTCTGAGGTTCCATTGCCATACCCCCAGTTGAGATTACCAGGGCCAGAAAGTGAATGGTCTGCAGTTCAGATTCACATTTCTCGGCCTTAGCATAAAGTCCGTTTTCTCTTAGCCTGAGAAGGACCTGCTTCACATGGTCACAATGTAATTCTAGAGAAACTGAGAATATCAGAATGTCGTCCAGGTAGACAATCATGAACAAGTCTAAGCCTATGTACACACGGTCGGACATTCCGCCAACAAAATCCGTCGGATTTTGTCTGAAAACTTTGTTGCATACACACGGTTGGACAAAGTTGTCGGAAAATCCGATCGTTCTGAATGTGATGACGTTATTTCGTTACGATGGGACTACGTTCAGGCTAGTAGCCAATAGCTTTGGTCTAGGAATTTGAGCTGAGCATGCGTGGCACATTGTCCGATCAGAATTCTCTACACACAATCGGACAAAGTCCGATCGGATCATGTTGTTGGAAAGTTTTATAGCCCAGCTCTAAGCCCTTGTACACATGGTCGGACATTCCAACAACAAAATCCGTCAGATTTTGTCCGACGGATTTTGTCCGAAACTGGTGTTGCATACACATCTGAGCATGTGTGGCACTTTGTCGGATCGGAATTCTCTACACACAATCGGACAAAGTCCGATCGGATCATGTTGTCGAAAAGTTTTATAGCCCAGCTCTAAAACTTTGTCGGTTGGATATTCCGACGGAAACAGTCCGATGGAGCCCACACACAGTCGGATTATCCGACAATACGGTCCGATTAGACATTTTCCGTTGGAATGTCCGACCGTGTGTACAAGGGCTAAGAAGTCTCTGAAGATGTTATTGAGGAAATGCTGAAAGGTGGCTGGTGTGTTACATAGTCCGAAGGGCATAACGAGATACTCGAAGTGGCCAAAGCGAGTCCGGAAAACCGTCTTCCATTCATCCCCTTCACGGATCCTGAATAAGTTGTAGGCACCTCATAAATCCAACTTAGTAAATATTTTTGCAGAAAGGAGTCTCTGGAACAACTCCAGAATCAGAGGGAGAGGATAACGATTTTGACAGTAATCTGATTCAACTCTGTAATCGACACATGGGCGGAGTGAGTGGTCCTTTTTCTCGACGAAAAATATTCCTGCACCGGCTGGAGAAGAGGAGGAGTGTCCGATGAACCCCTTCCTGAGATTCTAATTGACATAATCCTTTAGGACCAGGAGTTCAGGCTCTGAAAGTTGGAAAATCCTTCCGAATGGAATTTCTGCCCCTGGTAAAAGTTCAATTGGGCAGTCATATGCACAGTGAGGGGGAAGAGTGTCCGCCTTCTGCTTGTCAAATACATCCAAAAAATCATGATATACAGATGGGATGAGTTCTTGGGATTTGGATACGGCTTTTAAGCAGCCAATAGCTGGAGCTGCATGGTGAACGGTCTTAAGACAATTGTGGAGACAGTAGGAAGACTGGAAAACCACTTTGCCGGTAACCCAATTAATCTGAGGGTTATGGGCTTGTAGCCATGGCATCCCCAAAATGATTGGAAAAAGGGGTGAGGAGATAATGTCCAGGCAAAACAGTTCTTGGTGGTCCGGCAGAATGTCAGTGGACAGATTCCACTCTTTACCCAAGTTGGTGGTAGCCATCTTGTAGGCCTTGGACTGCCTGGGTAAGGGCTGCGATCTGTTGGCACAGTGCCTACAAAGGTGAGGCCCCCCTTTTGGGCTCCATGTGGCTGGATTGTACTATCACAAACCTTACAGCACACAGGAACTGCTAGTGCAACGGAAGGGTACAGGTGCCTGCAGGCGGAAGACTGAAGTCCGGGAACACGGGATGCGTGTGTGCATGCTAATGCGCAATCGCTCGTATGGATGCGCCATTGCGCTTACCCGATCCAGGCCTCACTTGTCTCTGTCTAAGACTCCGTGCACGCGCACTGGCATTAGAGGAACGGAGATTGGCAGCTGGCACAAGGGAACGAGCATTTGTTATGGTGGTTCTCTGACACACTCACTCCTTCTCAATCAACTCAATTCCCTTGGCCTTCAAGATTCTGCTCTATCCTGTTCTCCTCCTACCTATCACAGCGCTCCTTCAGTGTTACCTACAACTCTGTCTCCTCCTCCCCATTGCACTTGTCTGTAGGGGTCCCCCAAGGCTCTGTCCTTGGACCACTTCTCTTCCCTATAAACACCTCCTCCCTTGGTCACTTAATAACCTCCCACGGCTTTCAATACCAGCTCTATGCTGATGACACCCAAATCTATCTGCCTGCTCCTCATCTTACACCTTCAGTCTCCTCTTGCATTACTAACTTACAAATGAACATATCAACATGGATGTCGCACCATTTCTTGAAACGAAATCTCTCTAAAACTGAGCTGATAATATTACCCCCGACCTGTGCCCCCTTAATGACTCTCCCATCAAAATTACTAATGCAACCATCAATCCCTCCCCTCATGCCTGGGTACTAGGTGTAATCCTAGACTCTGACCTGTGTTTTCAGCCACAAATTCAAAGGTTGTCAAAAAATTGTAGACTTCACCTCTGTAACATCTTACTTATTCACTCACTTGTTATAGCTCGCCTTGACTATTGCAACTCTTTCCTGATAGGTCTACCTATCCATAGGCTATCGCCTCTTCAGTCTATCATGAATGCTGCTGCCAGACTCAACTACCTTACCAACTGCTCAGTGTCTGCCATCCCATTGCCCAGCAAATAAAATTCAAAATGCTAACTACAGCATACAAAGCCATCCCCAAACCGTCCTCTCTGCTCCTCTCAAGACCTCCTGCTCTTAAGCTCCCTTGTCGCCTCCTCCCATGTTCGTCTTCAGGATTTTTTCAAAGCCTCTCCCATCCTCTGGAATTCTCTACCTCAATCTGTCTGGCTATCTCCTACTCTGGATGCCTTCAGACGACCCCTGAATATTTATCTCCTCAGGGAGATCTATCACACCTCCAACTAATCTTTTACCACTTCCATCAGATCATCCCCCACAGTTACAACCTTTTGTACCGCCTGCCGCACCCTATTACAATCAAGGCTCTTCTTAGAAGGGCCCTCTTAACGCTATTGCATTTTATTGTATTGTAACTGTATTGTCTCCCTTTTATATTGTAAAGCGCTACATAAACTGTTGGAGCTATATATAAATCCTGTATAATAATAATAATAAAGATGTAATATAAAGTAACTCTTAGTCACACACTTTGCAGGCAAATTAATTAACAAATTCGATTCTAAAATTCTTCCGTTGTAGTTGACTGGACAATCTCTCTAAATACTTTCCAGAAACCATTAAACTTACCAGTAACAGCAGAGGTTTACTCTGTCGAATTGCTCCAAAACATCCCAGGAATCCCAGCAGAGACAGAGCTAGCCCAACAAAGAGTAGGATGTAGCCACCAGCACTTAGTAAAGGATTTGAAGTGAAAATATTCTGAAATCCATCAGGATCAACTACAATCCATATACCAACTCCTAGAAGGCAAATTCCTCCTAACTGCAGAGAAAGAATATTAAATAAAGTTAAGATAGGATACAAGCAGAGGCAGTAATGTTTCTTAACCACTACAATACAGGGCACTTTCACCCCCCTTCCTTCCCAGACCAATTTTCAGCTTTCATCGCTCTAGCGCTTTCAATGACAATTGCGCGGTCATGCTACACTGTACCCAAATGAAATTGTTATCATTTTGTTCGCACAAATAGAGCTTTATTTTGGTGTTATTTATTCATGACTCCGTTTTTTATTTTTTGCGATATAAGCGCAAAAATGTGGAAATTTGGAAAAAAATCCAATAAATCCAATAAAATCTAATTTTGTCATAAATTTAAGCCAAAATGTATTCTGCTACATGTTTTTGGTAAAAAAAATTCCGTTAAGAGTATAATAATTGGTTTGTGTGATCAGGGACATATGTACGCAAATGATCATGTACATATGTGTGCAGGTGATCACGTACATATGTGTGCAGATAATCATTGGGACATGTGATTTTAGTGGGACATATGTGGGGGACATGTTTTTATTATTAGGGACATGTGTTTTTATTATTTGGGGACATGTATGTTTTGGGGACATATGTGGGGACTGTGTTTGTACTGTGTGGTGTGTTGTGTGTTGACACTAGACTGATGATCAGTGAGTAAAAAGCTGTAAAAAACAGCTCATACTCACTGATCATCAGCCGGCTGCAGCGTTCTGCTCTCCTCTCCTCAGCGATGACTTCTGTGTGAGGAGAGGAGAGCCGATTGCCTAGCAACCGGCTGTTTGTTTACATCACATGACGGCCGTGATTGGACACGGCCGTCATGTGATCAGGAGGGCCAATCACAGAGCCCTCCTGCCGATCTGGGCACATCGGGATCGCGCCGCTGCACGCGCGTGCGCGATCCCGATACTTCTGAAGGACGTTTCTGAACGTCCTATTAGGAGTAGACGGCTCCCACCCGGCCGTATATATGCATTGGCCGGGTGGGAAGTGGTTAAGGATTCAGTAATGTTACAATGATGCCATGGAATTGTTCTCAGAATAATAATTTCAAAAGCATGCTTTCACTTTCTTTACAATGGCATCGGCAAAGGTTCAAAGCTCTTTAAGTCAAAGTTAACCTTTTACAATTTACTAAAGAGCAACTAGTGGAAATTTACAAAACTCATGTATAAAATACAACACCCTATAGAAATTGTCCCTACTGACAAAGGTCTCCATTGCAGTAAGGTAACAATGCAAACAACTCTCTCTTCTTTGTAATGTACTTTCTATCCTGATCAATGTTAATTATTTATCAGTCAGTACATGTTTAACAACTAATTGCCACAAATTTCAGTGTTAATAAATATAAATTATTGCATGTAGGTAACAAGATTAATTTCAAATAGTTCATACTTACAAATATAAGTGCATTGAAGAGAAACATCATATATTTCATAAAGAGTAAGACACCCATATTGTGAATGTGCTTTCACCTGCAAAGCAATTATAATCAATTAAAATGATTAAATATAAAATGGCAATTTATGTTCTGATATTTACTTCTTGTATTCACACAAACAGACACAGTAGTTTACATATAACTGCATAATGTTTCAATCACAAGCACACAAACCTACTGTACATACTCTTGGGTCAATTTAGTTACAAGCCTAGCAGCCTATTAGTATTGGATTGTGAAGGGATAGACACCGCAGTTCCTGGAAGAAACTAGTCAGCCATTGGTAGAAAACCCAAGCTCAGTTCCTGGTAAGAGTTATACTCAGCACTAAAAAGCTGCAGTATGCTGATAATATTTTACATTTTGTTTTTCATGTATGTTTCCTAATTCTCAAATAAATGTATTGTTATTTTTTTATTTGAACTGTTTTTCTATTCAAATTATATTTTTTCAAATTCAGAGGGATCACAAACTATGTCAGGTTTTTGTCCGGGTCCCCATTGGAGAGACTTTCCTTCATGGTATTATTATATTATTATTTATTTTTATTTTTATTTTTTTGTGGTTGAACTGGATGGACTTGTGTCTTTTTTCAACCTGACTAACTATGTAACTATGTAACTATAAACAGTATATATACACTCATTTTTGAATTGTATTGTATTCCTAGACCTTTTGGTTTTGCTGTTTATTAAGATATACTATATGATTGTTTATATCTTTTAATCAAATTGTTGCTTTAAATAAAGAATAAATAATAATAAAAAATAATAATAATACAAAAAAGTAATTCTATTTAAAACTCTTTCACATGTAGTTCAAATGTATAGAAGGCTAGTTATTGCTGAAATAAGATGTAATTGTCGATATTATTAGTAGTGGTCTTAAAGTGTTTGTTACCCCAACACTTCATATTCCTGATATGTGCCTGTTGTGCCATGTACTTGTGTTAAAAAATATCTTGTTCTTTTTTTATTTCTTCTTTTTTGTGAAATACAGATCCTTCCCATCCACCTGCTTTTCTATTTCAAACTAACCACGCTAGACATGAGTGCAAGTCCATCCCAGTGTGGTTAGTTTTCTGAATGTGCTTGGAGTGTGTACCACTGTCTGTTCAACAGAAACCACCCTAATGTCCAGCTTCTGTTGAGTGGTCCTTTTGGAAAACCAGCATTCGATCAGCATTTGCAGCCACTGGCTGCATCACTGATCAGTATAGCTTGTGTGGATGCAAGGATCTGTCTTTTTTTTTTTTTTTACTTTTTTCATTCAACATGCTGTTTGAAAAAATAAAAAATAATGAAAAACAATGCATGTATACCCTGCTTAACCCAATGGCCTAACTTATGCTGACAAAGCCCCCTGCACTGTCATTTACTGGGAAGATCAGTGTACTGATGTTTCTCCACCCCCACCTCCCCAAGCAGAAAATATAAGCATATAATCCTATAAACATAGGTTACCCATGCCCAAATTTAAGGGAAGGACCAAGAGTAAAAGTTAACCCAATGCAACACAAGCCAATACCATCCCACTGTTTCCAGTAAGCACCTTCCCATTGCAGGTTTTGGGCAATGGTAGTTGGGAAGGGGAGCCCAACTGAATTTTGTAGGGTCACCACATTTGGTGGTAGACTCATTTCAATACCCAGTCAGTCATTGTTGGCCTTTTCATGTGGGACAAGAAAGGAAGGGTAAGCAGCAGCAAAAATACCAGCTTGCCACTTCAACTGCTCTCATACAAGCTGGTGAAAACAGCCCCCTTCCTCTGTTTCATGCTCTGGGCAGTTTCTCACTAGCCATCACAATTTTTTGTTAAGCATTATTTACAGGTTACATTTTATATACTTTTTTTTTTTTTTACTTTTTTCCTCATAGGGTCTTAACTGCCCTGGTCAAGCAAACATGAGCAGAAACAGCAATACTGTAAATAAAAAATGGATTACTGGGTATCAAGCATGTATCACTTAAAGCAGAACTCTGGGATTTTCAAAAAAATCCCCATTAGTACACTCACCCCCTCACACAAAACACTAAACAGTTATTATATTTGTGAAATGTTTTCCTCTTTAAGAGACACGTGTGATTTTACTTTCAGGAAGTCAGTTCTGTGATTCAAAAATGCATCATCTTTTATAGCAGGGAGGATCTCTTAGAACACTGTAATCAGCCTACATTTCCCATTAATCCTGGGGATAGGAGTGAATGTGGGAGGTTCACTAGCCTTGTACATGTAAATGTGAACTCGTCCACTTCAACATAAATCTCACTCCTCATTCTGCAGCTAGCAAGCCATACATAACACATGGTGTGATAGGTTACAGTCTTATAAATTCAAAGCATTTTAATATAAATGCAAACCAGTGCAAAGTTTCAGTGTCCACCAGTGCTGACTGTCAAGGACCATCGGAGCCAAATGTCAGGGACCACCAGTGCCGAATGTCAATGTCCACCAGTGCCGAATGTCAGGAACGATCAATGCCAAATGCCAGTGACCACCAGAGCCAAATGTCAGGGACCACCAGAGCCAAATGTCAGCGACCACCAGAGCCAAATGCCAGAGACTACCGGAGCCAAATGTGAGGGACCACCAGAGTCAAATGTCAGGGACTACCAGTGGCGAATGTCAGGGACCACCAGTGCCAAATGTCAGGGACTACAAGTACCAAATGTCAGAGACCACCAGTGGCGAAAGTCAGGGACTACCCGAGCCGAATGTCAGGGACCACCCGAGCCAAATGTCAGGGAGCACCAGAGCCAAATGAATTACCAAATTTTGTGACTTGAATTAAAGTATGTGAACAGCTAATGTTGATAATGAATGTTAGACACAAAATCTCAAACTCCTCTATAACATAAATCCTCAGTTCACTTCATTATAATGTATATGTTACTGTGTGTTTAAAGGAAAACCCATAGTAAAAGAGATATGGAGATATCGTGGAGCTCCTTCTGAAAATGATAGTTGCTTGGTTGTTTTATCCTTTTTAAGTTACTGATCTCAAACAAACATGCAACCGCAATGCCAGAGCATAGTCAGAACTCCTGACTTATATACTTGTCCCAGGTCACTGATTTAAAAAGTGCAAAAGCCAATGAAAGAGCATAAAATGATAGCATGTTGTATAGCATGATTTTAAAACTGGTAACATCAAAAGCAAAAACTCCATAAAGATGATGTTCTGCTGTTTGTCAATTACTACATTGTACAATTCATTATTAAAGAATGTTGTTATTGTTAAACAATCGCTGAAGGAGCCTTTTTTCATTCCCAGAATCCCTAAAAGCCCCAATATGAAAACTGTATGCACTGCTCACAAGGTACCCAAAGGATAAAGGAAACACTTGGGAGTCTATAATGTCTACACGATTCACACAACTTTCACTTAAAGGAGAAGTCCAGCCTGAGCTTGTTTGGCTGGGCTTCTCCTATGAGTTACAGGAATGCAATTAGTTTTGCACTCCTGTGACCTGTTTACAGCAGAGAGCAGACTGAAGTCAACTCATCAGGAAATCAGTCCAGGCACCTGGTGGATCCAGACTTTATTGTTGTGATGACTGAAGTCCGCTCTCTGCTGACGTCACAGAAATCAGTCCAGGCACCGCGTCATCATGACAATAAAGTCTGGATCCACAAGGTGCCTGGACTGATGCCTGTCTTAGCCTGTCAGTGAGCTGCTGAGAGCCTGAGATGGCCACTACCCCGCCCCTCTACGGCTCCAGTGAGCATGGGGGTCAGAGCGGAGAGCTGCTGACTGACATTCTCGGTTCTCTCAGCTTGAGGAGCTGAGAGAACTGAGCGATCGGTGATGTTCAATCACCCGGATCTCAGTGCAGAGGTGACGAGGGACAGATGTAGCATCGAAACGATACTCCATCGACCTAGATAAGTATGATACTGGAAAAAAAAAACATACTTCTCTTTTAAGATTTAAAGATTTTCCAACTGGTTTTAAACTATGTTAATCCTTGGTGAAAGTTGTGTGAATCTTGATGAAAACTTTGAAGTTGTTATTACGGCTGTTTAAATTCTAATCAAGTCTATAATTCTAATGCCCTCAGTAATAAGTTCAGGATCTACAATGTATAACTGGGGGGTGGGTTGCGCTATGGATCCTTAAGAGTGAATGTAGAAAGGAAAAGAAAAGAAAAGTTAAAAGGTAAGAGCAGCCTCTATTGATTTCCACCCACGGGTGGAACGATGCAAAGACAAAGGGGGGTAATAGATATGGCGCTTATACCTATATGTGGGGACTAGTAGTGTGTTGGTGTATAAAAATGTATTGTATTGTATAGGTCAATTTTCACATGTGTGGCAATATATAATTCTTAAAGTGCTGACTAATTTTGGGCCAAAGTGTATATAATATATATTTTCCAGCGTGCTGGTTCAAAACCCAAAATTTTAAAATTAAATGAAAATTAAATAAAAATACAATAAACTCAAAGTGCACGCCAATGGCAACAGGTAACAATGTAGCAAACCATATAACTTATTAATCTAAATAGCAATATGCAGTTATTAAAGTATTAATCTAAATGGCAATATGCAGTTATTAAAGTGTGCGTGCAAATAAATTCTTGCAGACCTATAGGTGAAGACTAATTGTGATAGCTGGTGGATTAGTCGTGAAAAAAGAATATTAAAGTATATTACGTATACTGTGGTGCCAAACTATAATA
This sequence comes from Lithobates pipiens, assembly GCF_037356315.1. Classification (NCBI taxonomy): domain Eukaryota; kingdom Metazoa; phylum Chordata; class Amphibia; order Anura; family Ranidae; genus Lithobates; species Lithobates pipiens. The sequence goes on along the minus strand of NW_027507748.1, from coordinate 265,640,353 downwards.
AATAAACATATATGAAATATCACGGTGGTAGCATAAACTGGTCTGATAGTGATGCTTTGCATAAATTAGTATAAAATTAATGAAAATTAAAAATTAAAATACCATCTACATGAAGCATAAATGTGCTAAAATGATAAAACACAGAAAAATTAAATAAAATTAAAAAATCCCAAAAAACGTGCAAAGTTAGTGCAAGAAAATGTGCAAACAATGCAGGCAAATTTTAAACATTGGACGTGATGGAGCAAGTCTCTATTGGGTGGCGGAAAAAACCGCAGGTGCAGAAAAGGAGGGGGGTGATGTTTTCCAACTGTGTTCTTCACATTCGGTGGCTTAAAAGGGTGTTAAAATTATTATGCTCTCACCAGAAGGAGGACCCCATCCGGGGTGGATCAACATTCACAATATTAGCTATTGTGCGGCTCTCTGGCTTCCTTCCACTTTAAAGATTAGGGATCCCTCGTTCCTCCGTGAGTAGCAATAAGCCCCGTTTATATGGAGTAGAGAAGAGGCACAACCATAGTGTGATACCGTTTTTAAAGAATTTTATTGCAGAAAATAGTTAAAAAATTACTCACAAACAACTGGTTTAAAAGTGCGGTGTGTACAGCTTTTAAAATTCCCGCTGTTGCAATCTCCGTCTGAGCTCGAGGTGTACGCTGCCTGGCCACGCCCTACGCGTTTCGTCACACGGACGTCATCTGGAGCCCCGCTCCAGATGACGTCCGTGTGACGAAACGCGTAGGGCGTGGCCAGGCAGCGTACACCTCGAGCTCAGACGGAGATTGCAACAGCGGGAATTTTAAAAGCTGTACACACCGCACTTTTAAACCAGTTGTTTGTGAGTAATTTTTTAACTATTTTCTGCAATAAAATTCTTTAAAAACGGTATCACACTATGGTTGTGCCTCTTCTCTACTCCATATAAACGGGGCTTATTGCTACTCACGGAGGAACGAGGGATCCCTAATCTTTAAAGTGGAAGGAAGCCAGAGAGCCGCACAATAGCTAATATTGTGAATGTTGATCCACCCCGGATGGGGTCCTCCTTCTGGTGAGAGCATAATAATTTTAACACCCTTTTAAGCCACCGAATGTGAAGAACACAGTTGGAAAACATCACCCCCCTCCTTTTCTGCACCTGCGGTTTTTTCCGCCACCCAATAGAGACTTGCTCCATCACGTCCAATGTTTAAAATTTGCCTGCATTGTTTGCACATTTTCTTGCACTAACTTTGCACGTTTTTTGGGATTTTTTAATTTTATTTAATTTTTCTGTGTTTTATCATTTTAGCACATTTATGCTTCATGTAGATGGTATTTTAATTTTTAATTTTCATTAATTTTATACTAATTTATGCAAAGCATCACTATCAGACCAGTTTATGCTACCACCGTGATATTTCATATATGTTTATTTATTATAGTTTGGCACCACAGTATACGTAATATACTTTAATATTCTTTTTTCACGACTAATCCACCAGCTATCACAATTAGTCTTCACCTATAGGTCTGCAAGAATTTATTTGCACGCGCACTTTAATAACTGCATATTGCCATTTAGATTAATACTTTAATAACTGCATATTGCTATTTAGATTAATAAGTTATATGGTTTGCTACATTGTTACCTGTTGCCATTGGCGTGCACTTTGAGTTTATTGTATTTTTATTTAATTTTCATTTAATTTTAAAATTTTGGGTTTTGAACCAGCACGCTGGAAAATATATATTATATACACTTTGGCCCAAAATTAGTCAGCACTTTAAGAATTATATATTGCCACACATGTGAAAATTGACCTATACAATACAATACATTTTTATACACCAACACACTACTAGTCCCCACATATAGGTATAAGCGCCATATCTATTACCCCCCTTTGTCTCAGGATCTACAATGCTCATGTAGCACCCTCTACCTAGGTAGGTGCTAGAGGTTAGGATTTTTGGTAGTGCAGGAAAATTTAAGCAGGCCTAGCTGGGAGCTAGGCCTGGTTGTTTTGGTTTGTGTGGGTTGGGAGTGGCTCAGAGTAGCAGCTGATGACTGACAGATAGCATCACTTCACTGTCATCTCCCTCTTACTTCTATAAAGTGCCAGAAGGAGAGGAGAGAAAGAGAGGTAGGGCTGCCTGTGGTATTTTAAGGAGCCTTGACCAATCCCCAACTTGGGTTGGCAGGGGGCATGCCACCTTAAATACCAGGGGTCAGCCCAGGTGGGGAGCAGTTGTCGGGTGGAAGAACTGAGGATGGAGTACTAGGCTGTCGGGGCCTTTGAGGGAGCTCCCTAGTCTGGGGAGTGATCATTGGCTTGCGCTCGGGTGTAGGACGCAGCCCATCAGGAAATCGTAGAGGTTCTGAACAAGAGGCACAGGAGGAGCAAGAGAGAACAGCAGGAACTAGTATTGCCAGGCAAGTCTTCAGGAGGGAACCATAAGTTGCAGACAAGAGGGCTGGTGAGTGACTTGTGCAGTTTGGGAGGGCTGGAGAGGCATGTCAGAGAGGACTGAGGGGAAACAGTTAGAGATGGGTGTGGAGCCAGTAGGAAGGATTGCAATGTCATGGGCAGCGAAGATGGGCAGCTGTAGCCAGGAGGGCTAGCAGGGCCTGAAGAGGACTGACTGGGAGCAGTAGTCCTCCTATAGGACAGCTAGGACAAAAATACTTTCTATTTTCTGCTACACCATAGGGGCCCGCAGTCCCTGCCTGCAAAGGGCAAGTTACTTGGGCCTGGCTAAGCCAGTTTCAGGCCTAAACATGTGCTAGCTGCTCCTGGGAGAACAAGAGTTTTTCAGGAGGGAGAGATAAAGAGCAATAGTCTGCAAGCAGGAATTGTGCAGGAGGAGAATGGAGAAGTGTTGTGTACATAGTTGTCCCGATCGACTGATTTGCCGGGCATCTCATAATCCCCTTACCCCATCCAAGTAAAATTCCCTAATAAAAATAACAAATACAAGCACATGGACTGTTTTCTGCCTGAGAATGACCGAGGAGTGAACGCCGGGCTGGGTAGGGTTCCGGGTGGGCCACATCACTTAACAGTACCACTACACTCATAACGCTTTCTGCTACAATTACAGTCATTGCTTTTCTCATGTACAACTGCGAAAACCATGGTTCTAATTAGCAAGGGTAAGTTTATATAGTACTTTGTTCCCCATTCGACAAACTGTTTTTAGCTGCCCCACTTTTTGAACCCCAGTCGACTAGCTAATCATAGTATAATACTAGGTATAATAGTATGTAGCACTAACCCCCGAAGGAGCTGCTGAATTTTTCTGGGCTTACCGGTTACCTTCTCCAGCTCATACTCGTTGTCCTTGTCTAGGGGTTCCCAGGGTTGATAACTGTAACTGTAGAGACCGACACTTGAATTCCTTGTTAGGATTTTTATTTTGCATGAAACGAATGAACAAACTCAGTCTCTAAGTTGGGAATAGAGGGTATCAGGGTAAAGTTTAGCTCAGGTGCTTGGAACTGCTGACTTCAAATAAAGTCTCTTTCTATGTACACTGGATCCTTTAACTGTTGGATAAATCCTTTAGTTTTGGGTTTAGCAGCCAACAGGTAAGTCTAGCTTTTCAAAGTCTCTCACACAAACTTGGTTGGAAACTTAGTTACAACTGGAAGGGTAGAAGTAGGAACGTTTCTTACTGTACCAGAATCTTTCAGCCAGTCCAGCGATACTCTAAGTACTGTGGATTCAACAATGTCCATGGCAGCTCAGCTTCCAGGCTCTTACCAAGCAGCCAGCCTTGTGCGTGGCTCTCTAACTTAAGAGTCCTCCCCTGGTCATGTGTAGAGTTACTGGGCCTCTCCAAACCTGAGATGAACACCTTAGAATCCTCCTTCCAGTTACTGTGTCTCGAACTAGCCAGTTTTGAGGCTCGGGAATGGATGGACCCGCACCCCAGGCCATGAGGGCCCCGGGGGCTGGTCAAGAGGACCAGAACCATGGAGTCAGCAACAACTTCTGGACCGGAACCCAGACCACGTGACTTTGACACCTTAAGTACCCCATCCCGGACTACGCAGTGAGACAAACGTGCCAATTGATTGGTTCCGAGATAAGGATTGATACCTAATGCGTCCAACCAGACTGCGTTCTATAGCCTCCCACAGGTGTACAACCCCACCTATGACCAGGCAGAACTTCTAAACAGCCCAGTCAAACTGATGCCAAAGTGCAATTTAAATATGTGTTCAAAAGTAAATTTGAACACATATCGCATACTCGTTGGGAGTACCGGCGCTACAAGTATAATAAAGGTAAAGCAAGTCCGAGGTCTAATTATTGAGGAGTCACAGGCCAATAATGCCACTTACTGGAAGGAGGCCATGTGGGGAAGTTCATTTAAAATAACACATTTCATTCTGCAGTTTCTTTTCCATAAGCAGCAACCTCCAGACAATTTGTTGGGTACTGCATCCTGACTATAATTTCATGAAACATTCTGACAGCACCCATTAAAGAGACTCTGTAGTGGTTTTTGTATATATATTTTCATTATGAATTATGGAGAGGAGTACAAAAATCGCATGTTAAAAAATCATTTTTTTAGGTAAATATTTATTATTACATAGCTCTATTATGTAGTTGTCAATCCAATCAGCATACAGAGCTTCTTTTCATGTTTTCTCCTGTCTTATTTTTGTAAAAATCCTAAACTTAGTAACTCAAGATGAAATATACACAGAAGTGAAATATTAAAGGAGTGACACCTTTACTGGACACTTCACCTGAGGATTCAACCAAATAAAAAGCAAGTTCTACTGTGTTCTCTCTTTTGAGAATCCACAGTGTTCTGAGCATCTTTTCGTATATATTATATACCGCATTTATCGACATATAACACGCACTTTTTTCCCCTTAAAATGAGGGGGAAATCGTGGGTGAGTGTTATACGCCGATCCCTGCTGTCTCTGATGGAATAGGAGTGAGTGCTGCTGAATTACATAGAGCTGCGATCTCCTGCTTACCCGGTGCTCCGTCATGCACAGCCACGCCTCCTGGCCCCCGTATTGGGCCACTGTTCTGTCTATCATATGAATAGGACCAGGAGGCATGGCTGTGAGTGATGGAGCACCGGGTACACAAGAGATTGCAGCTCTGTGTAATTCAGCGACGCTCGCTCCTCCTCTTACCTTTGAGACAGCAGGGATAATCCAACACTGGCGAGGCTGCAATGATGGGAAAGGTGAGGCGGCAGATGGGCACAGAACAGGCTGCATTGTTGGTCAATTTATAGGCTGCAGATGGGCACTGAACAGGCTGCATTGTTGGGCATTTGACCAAATGTTGTCAAGCCTCCCACATGTTTCACTGGTCTGCTCTGTGGACACTTCTTCTGTTCCTGAACCTTCCTCTGTGCTTCTGCCACCACCTGGTCCATGCAGTCTATAGCCACTATTTCAGGTACACATGACCAGATGCCGCTGGCCGCTGGTACTGTTGCCTTGTAGGCTCGACCTGTCACTCCTGGTTGCTTGCACTGTTCCTGGTATGCTCTGGGTGGCAAGGGGTTAATTACCATAAGTAAATAATATGCAAATAATTACTACTGGTCACTGGTGCTGTTTCTAATATGTTCCACCTGGCCTCCTGACCATAGGCCCTGGTACACTGCACAAGGGACGTGCAGTCAGGGGAGGCAGAGCCTCAAAAAATGTTTGTGTTATCATTCATATTCTCTGAAAAATGGCCAAGAAATCATAGATTCTGCAAACTTATCTGCACAACTATATATCACGTTTTTTTTTTTAAGAAGCAGTTTAATGAATACAAAAAACAAATTTTTTTTGTTTAATGTGAAAGATGATGTTACGCTGAGTAAATAGATACCTAACATGGCACCAAACTTCAGTACTTTAAAATCTCCATAGGCGACGCTGTAAAAATGTTTACAGGTTACATGTTTGGAGTTACAGAGGAGGTCTAGTGCTAGAATTATTGCTCTCGCCCTAATGATCGCGGCGTAAGTAACCTATGTGCATCTGGCTCTGATACTAGCCAGTGCTTCACCAGCCACTGACCTCACCACACGTCCCTGCAATCCACCTGCCATTCCTGGCCACAGGCACCATGTCTGGTATCCCTGGCCATATGAACTGTTCTTGATATGCTCTTGCCACCCTCTGCTCCACTATACCCTCACAGCCATTAACATCTAAGCATCTCCATTTGGTACTCCCAGCAGCTTCTCCCATTTCCTAACTAGTCATCTTACAATAGCCATCTGTGGTCCTATTGCTTATTCCTGCTATGCCTGCCAGTATATGGGGTAGAGATCTGTGAGTCCCTGATAAACATTACCCATCCCTTAGACTCTCCTCAATGAAACCAGGCATAGTAAGGCTAGGTTCCAGTTCACTCCATTCTGCTTGGTCTGTGATTCCTGGGATCTATGCTAGTTTCCAATGCCCCTGGCTGGGCCTTCATTTTATTAATTTACTATCAAAAATTTTTAAAAAATATTTAATTTACTTTTACTATTATTTTATCTCTGTTTTTAACCACATTTCAATTACCTTGCTTTTATTTTCATACATAAATTGAAAAAATAGCTGCGAAGAAATTCAGATTAAATAAAAATGTTAGTTTTCATCAGCTACTTTATTTAAAGTCCCATAAATGTTTATCTCTGTACTGACAACTCAGAGCAATGTAAAATAATACAGTAATTTCCCATCTAGATCATCAATGTTTTGTGGTTGTTTGTACCCCTAAAACAGCATAATTGCCTTTAGGAATGGTAATGTCAGTTAGGACATGTTTCAAAACATGGTCATAGTTTTATTCCCAGCAAATTATTTTCCTAACTGGCTACCAACAAACAAAATATATAGTAAGCCTAATGCCGCGTACACACTAGAGGACTTTTCGACGGACTAGGTCTGATGGTCTTTCTGAATGAACAGACTTGGCCACACACAATCACACCAAAGTCCGACGGATTTGAACGTGATGACATACGACCGGACTAGAATAAGGACGTTCATAGCCAGTAGCCATTAGCTGCCCTAGCGTAGTTTTTTGTCCGTCGGACATTACACACGAACAGATTTCTCTGTCCGGCTGAGTTCCGGTGGGAAAATTTCTAAAGTCCGTCAGATTTTTGGACAGCAAAGGTCCGATGGAGCCCACACACAATCGAATTGTCCAACGGGTTCGCTCTGTCGGACCTTTGCTGTCGAAAAGTCCGGTCGTGTGTACGTGGCATAACAGTCCAAACAAATGTTCAAACGTCTTTCACACTAGAAGAAGATCCTCTATGAATTCTAAATAAAGCATTTACAATACCATAACTCAGTTCAAGGCAAATCACCAATTATTAATCCAGACAAAAGAAACAAGGATATATAAACATAAAAAATGGTTTTACTTTTATTGGCCTCAGTCACTGTTAAGCAGCACTTTTTGCACTATAATCTATTTAATGTCACCAGCAACATTAAATATATTGATAACTTGTGCTCATTGTGAATTTTTCACTTACCAGTAAAGGGTCCAACTATTCTACTCACTTACTGAATTGTGCATTCACTGCTCACTGATCTTTTTCTAAAATCTAGTGTCAATGATTAAACATAAATATACAAAGCAGACAACACTTGGATAATTACCTTTAAAAGTTTTGACGTGTAGCTTTTTAATTCCACAACCCAGTAGTGCTCCAGCAATTTCTCATCTGTAAATCCTGCAATGACATTATGTTCAAGTGTCCATCCTCAGAAGGAGGAAGATCACTTTGGTGTTCTCATGAATAGGCAACTCCTAATTATCCAGGAACAAGATCTAGCTTTTACAGATATTGATGGGTTACAGAAAAACAGCTGGAAGTCTGGGCAGGAGAGACGTTTACAATGCAAGACATCATTAAAAAGTAATATGGCAGAGCACAAGTAGAATCTGACCTCATTGTGGTGGGTTGTAGTTTAATTAATTGTACAGCCCTTCACAGCTTGACTTCACTATAACAGGTGTCCCCTGTGTAACAATGGAGACTTAATCAATATTCAATGATCTTCCTTTTTAATATTGATGCTTACAATTTGTTGATGACAAGACTCCAGAGGAGTTCCTAAAAATAAACAAATAGCCAAGTTCACGTATCAAATAAGCTGATAAGCTATTTTAAGAAATTTACATTCACAGATGGGCCAACAAAAATGTAAGATGGCAGTATGCTGAGGATGGGGACATTATCATTTGAAGTAAGGTTACTGAGTCCTCTTACTGAACATCTATAAATACCACTCTTATATATTGATGGACACCACAGTAGATTGCAAGGTTGTTGATTATGTCATTCATTGTGTTTATAGTAACAACTCCAGACACTAGAGATGTGTCCTTCTGTGCTATGGGGTGAGTAAGACATGTCCGGCCTGAGGTATGGGTAATCTGGCTTCTAAGACCATAAAGCCACCACAATTACTCCCAGTGAGAGGGAAAAATAAGTTAATTATTACTAATGAAACTGCATTTCTATTATTTTCGAATATTGTATTTCCACATATGATATTACTGTACATCTGTTGTTTAAACTTATGAAAACATAATAAAAACATTGAAAATGGAAAAATACGTTAATCTGCTGCATAATTATATAATTTCATCTTCAAATGAAAAAATGAGACGCATGAATATAAACATCACTTGGGATTTTGGTGGGACCTTACCCATCATAGCATCAAGTTAAAATACATTTTGGCAAGAGTGGAATTTTCCCCCTCATTTCCTCTCTCCATCAATAACCTGTATAAAATTCTAAGCCCTCACTGCCTTATCTGAAAAAGAAAAAAAAATAGTAGACAATTTGGTTTCTGTTGTTCTAAGTCCTTGTACACACGGTCGGACATTCCGATGGACAATGTCCGACAGGACCGTGTTGTCGGATAATCCGACAGTGTTTGGGCTCCATCGGACTATCCGACGGACCAAATTTTCCAGCTGGGCTATAAAATTTTCCGACAACATGATCCGATCGGACTTTGACCGATCATGTGTAGAGAATTCCGATCGGACAAAGTGCCACGCATGCTCAGATCAAATTCCTAGACCAAAGCTATTGGCTACTAGCCTGAACGTAGTCCCGTCCTAACGAAATAACGTCATCACGTTAAGTACAATCAGATTTTCTGACAACTTTGTCCGACTGTGTGTATGCAACAGTTTCGGCCAAAATTTGTCGAACAAAACCTGTCGGACAAAATCGGACGGATTTGGTTGTCGGAATGTCCGACCGTGTGTACAAGGGCTTAGAGTCATGACATCACTGAAGTCTGGAAATACCATATTTCTTTTTTCTGCAACATGTTGTCACATTCTTGCTTGTTTGCCTGTCTGGATTTGGTTTGCTTCAGTGACATTTGGAATCGTATCTGCTGCTGGTGAGATATCTTTGTCAAATGTGAGGTCCAAACTTCTCTAAAAGGTAGTATTAAATACAACCATAAATAAAACCATGCATGCAACATTGATGTGTGGCAGCATTTCATTCAAGGATTATCATTACTATAGATCAGACATCACTAAATAGCGACCGAATGACAGCCCTACCCAGACCACGGCTCCACCACCTAGCAGCCTGAATATCCTCTCCTGGATGACATCCTCCTTCCCCCGCTGCCGCTACAGCATTCATCCTATTGAAGAGAGAAGGCGCAGCATGTCTGGACAGAAAGTGGGGAATTTGAGACGTGCTTTTCAAGATAACAAGCTGGTGATTTATTGCTAGGATGCAGGGTGGTCCTAGCAACCAATCACCTGCCTTGTAACATGAAAAGCATGTCCTGCCCTCTGTCTTAACATGCTGCACCTTCTGCCTTCTACCTTCTGTGGATCGATTGGAGGAGTTTTGTGAAGGGGAATGTAATGTAAGGGAGGGGGTATTCATATAAAGGGGACTGGATTGCAAGGAAGGAAGGGAAGATGTAAAGGTAATATGAAAGTAAGGGGGGTTGAAGGGGAATGAGATGGAAGTAAGGGGGGCTGTAAAAGGGGCTGAGGTGAAAGTAAGGGGGAGATTTGAAGGGGCCAGAGATGAAAGTAAGGGGGACTGTAAAGTGGACTGGGGTTCCGGGATGGGGGGTGGTGAAGGGGACTGGGGTGCAAGTAAGGAAGGGGGGCTGTGAAGGGGACCAGTATACAAAAAAGGTTGTGGGGGGCTGTGAAGGGGACTGGAATACAAGGAAGGGGGGCTGAGGACACTGATGTAAAACATGGAGGTCTCTGATGTGAGGCGGGGGGCTGTGATATGAAGGGGGGCAATGGACATTTAGATAAAGAAGGAGCTGGAATGTAAAGGGGGGCTGTGATGTAAAATGGGGGACTTGGATGTAAAGGAGGGCTGTAATGTAAAGAAGGGGGTGTATGGTAAAGAGGGGCTGTATTGTAAAGGGTTGCTCTGATGTAAAGGGGGTGCTGTGATGTACAGGGGACACTGTTATATAAATGGGGGCTGTATTGTAAAGGAGGGGAGTTCTGTGCTGTAAAGAGATGTTCTGCAATGTAAAAGTGGGGCTGTGATGTAAAGAGGAGGACTGATGATGATGGCGATGTAACGGGGAAACTCTAATGTAAGAGGGTGGGGCTGTGAAGAAATCGAATCATAGCGCAAACATGAGACTCGGACCTCTGCTGGATTCACATTTTAATGATCAGACCTCTACGAATTTTAATTCAATACGCCTACATGGTAAATGAACTCATCTGATGTGTTAACATTTACCGGTAAGGTTAGTAGCCATAGTAATTTTTCTGATATGACTGTTACATTCTGTTATGTCTTATAATGTTTATTATATATGAGTAAAAAAAAATAAAAAAAAATAAAGCTCATCCACTGCCAAATTATGAATATCAAGAAAGAAAAAAAAAGACACTTACCCACCAAACAGTATTGGATGAGATCATTTTGTAATAGAATTGTACTTTATAAAGTCTAAATAGCACACTGTATAGTAAATACAAAGCACAAGCGGATTAAAAACAATTTAAAAAAACATTTTATGTATATACCCTTTAACCGCAGAGTCACTGTTCTATGAAGAGATAATCTTCATAGAGAGGTAAGGCACTTCATAAAAGCTAACACACAGAGTACTGCAAAGAACTAGCAGATAAAAAAAAACAATTGTCTGTGTATCCTTGCAGCGTTATATTGGCAGACAGACTTTTAATCTTCTACTGTCAGGGTGCACACAAAAGACTACAATAAAGACATTTATCAAGAACACACTTGCACTGAACTTTGCAAATTATCCAGTAGGGTTTTAAATATGTAATTTTTGTCTGTTAAACGTCCTTTTAATAATTGTAGGCAGACTATAATAAGAATACAAAATGCTGTTGTTAGTAATAGAAAGTACTAAAATTGATGTGTATGATTACCCAATTCTGAAATTGCCTTTTGCAATTGCATTGTAAACACTGACAATTCATTTTGAGGTTTCATATGTTTAGATTGCCTCTACTAGGAAGCCCTAATAACAGCATTTATTTTCAGTGTTTGCACCCTCTTTATAATGGTTGTTTACCGAGTTTGACAAAAGATGTTCAATATTGAGGCATGGCGATTCTACTTAGACAGTGTTTTTAACAATAAGCTGTTAACTTCCATTGATCTTAAATATTACAGAATTTGAAGGCAAATGAGCATCATTTTAGGTTGGATTATTATAAGAGAATTAAAATATTTTTATTTTTCCCATTATTTTTTATATGTCAGATTGTACAAATAAATACTGATTTAAGTTTTTGCTTTGACATATATTTGTTTCATATATATATATATATATATATATATATATATATATATATATATATATAAACAGTGTATGTATTTTTATATATACAATGTACATTCACCGGCCACTTTATTAGGTACACCTTGCTAGTATCGGGTTGGACCCCCTTTTGTCTTCAGAACTGCCTTCATTCTTTGTGGCATAGATTTAACAATGTGTTGGAAACATTCCTCAGAGATTTTGTTCCATATTGACATGATAGCATCATACAGTTGCTGCAGATTTGTCAGCTGCACATCCATGGTGTGAATCTTCCATTCCACCCCATCCCAAAGGTTCTCTATTGGATTGAGATCTGGTTACTATGGAGGCCATTGGAGGACAGTGAACTCATTGTCATGTTTAAAAAAACAGTTTGAGATGATTTGAGCTTTGTGACATGGTACATTATCCTGCTGGAATTAACCATCAGAAGATGTAATCATAATGGGAAGGACATGGTCAGCAACAGTACTCAGGTAGGCCGTGGTACTTAAAGGATGCTCAATTGATACTAAGGGGCTCATAGTGTTCCAAGAAAATATCCCCCACACCATTACACCACCACCACCAGCCTGAACCGTTGATACAAGGCAGGATGGATCCATGCTTTTATGTTTTTTATGCCAAATTCTGACCCTACCATGTGAATGCTGCAGCTGAAATTGAGACGCATCAGACTAGGAAAAGTTTTTCCAATCTTCTATTGTCCAATTTTGTTGAGCCTGTGCGAATTGTTCCCTCAGTTTCCTATTCTTAACTGACAGGAGTGGCACCCGGTGTAATTTCCTGCTTCTGTAGCCCTTCTGCTTCAAGGTTCAATGTGTTGTGCATTCAGAGATGGTATTCTGCATATCTTGGTTGTAAGGCGTGGTTATTTAGTTACATAGTTACATAGTAGGTGAGGTTGAAAAAAGTCCATTAAGTTCAAACTATGTGCGCAATTATATGTCAGTATTACATTGTATATCCCTGTATGTTGTGGTTGTTCTGTTGCGTATCTAATAGTTTCTTGAAACTATTGATGCTCCCCACTGAAACCACCACCTGTGAAAAGAAATTCCACATCCTTGCCGCTCTTACAGTAAAGAACCCTCTTTACAGTTTAAGGTTAAACCTCTTTTCTTCTAATTTTAATGAGTGGCCACGTGTCTTATTAAACTCCCTTCCACGGAAAATGTTATCCCTCTTGTGGGGTCACATGTACAGAATTTGTAAATTGAAATCATATCCCCTCTCAAGTGTTTCTTCTCCAGAGAGAATAAGTTCAGTGCTCTCCTCCACTATGTGTCTTACGAGTTCTATTTTAACCGCTCTAATTGTATCCTTACATTTCTTGTGGCATTTTTTGTAAAGTCTGAATGCTGATGATCCCTCTGCCTTGTATTTTTTTAAGGCCTTCTCCTTTGCTTTTATATGCATTTTTACATTGGAGTTAAGCCATCTAGGACTTCTGTTCACTCTTTTAAATTTATTTCCAATGGGATGCACTGGCTAATGTCCTTATTTAATATGTTCTTGAAGAAAACCCATCTCTCCTCTGTGTTCTTTGTTCCTAAGATTTTATCCCAATTTATATCTTCTAGCAAGGTTCATAGTTTAAGGAAGTTGTTTTTTTTGTCTTTGCATTCCCCTTATGTTTCCTATTTGTGTGATTTATACTGAAGCTAATTAACCTGTGATCGCTGTTTCCTAAATTGCCCCTTATTTCTGTGATCAGGTCTGTATTGCTGGTAATTAGTAGGTCTAGTAATGCTTTGTTTCTAGTTGGTGCCTCTACCATCTGACCCATGGAATTGTCCAACAAGACATTTAGGAACTGATGAGCCTTAGACGAATGTGCAATCCTCCATTATGACGTCACCTCCCACCCTTCCTGCTATTCCAATTTGGGATAGGAGTTCCATCTCCCCCTCCCCCCTCAGAAGGACATTCGAGTTACTGTTGCCTTCCTATCATTTCAAACCAGACACCCATTCTTCTTTGACCTCTGATCTCAACAAGGGATTTTCATCCACAAAACTGCTGCTTTCTACATATTTTCTCTTTTTCGGACCATTCTCTGTAAACCCTACAGATGGTTGTGTGTGAAAATCCCAGTAGATCAGCAGTTTTTTAAATACTCAGACTAGCCAGTCTGGCACTTACAGCCATTCCAGGTTCAAAGTAAATTAAATCCCCTTTCTTCCCCATTCTGATGCTCAGTTTGAACTTCAGTAAGTCATCTTCACCATGTCTAGATGCCTAAATTCAATGAGTTGCTGCTATGTGATTGCCTGATTAGCAATTTGTGTTACCAAGCAATTGAACATGTGTACCTAATAAAGTGGCTGGTAAGTATATATATTTATATATATGAACACGTTTTGTATTAGAAGAGACAGGGAACAATAGGTATTTTGATTATTTTTATATTACATTTTGTCTGAACAAAATCTTGTCTATAGTTTCTAACTACACAGCTGTTTATATCACAGACAGCAAGGATAACCTGCCACAAATTTGTGGTAGTGTTGAATTGTAATTCTGTTAAATTGCTGCACATTTTCACTGGCAAGTTGTATACTTGCAGAGAATTTGAAGCACAAGTTCTAGTTGACAGTTTTACAATTTGTAGCATATTTGCTTGGTAAGTCTCTAGCAAGAGCAAAGTTACAGTGGTGAGACTACAGCAAGAGCTCTGCAAGTCTGCAGCAGGAAAATTCAGCCACAATGACCCCTGTGGTGGGATGACTATTGCACAATATAACTGAACCAGAACTTTCAGTAGGCTTGCAGAATGTTAGCAAAGAAAGTTGATCTGGATTCATGCAATGTGGTCTTGCTGCAATTGTGCAGCAGGTTTGTGAAGCCTGGCAAGACTAGCAAAAGCTTAACAAGTAATTATCAAACTTGTAGCACAATTATGATCCCAGAATTATATCTGGGATATCATGTAAATCAAAGTAAATTTTGAAGAGAGGGGAAAATAATTAATGTGGAATGCAAGTCAAAGACTAACTATCCTTACATTTACTCCCACTCCTGTTTCAAATCTATTATGTTATAAGAAAAGAAAAACGTGAAGGTCATCAACTTACTATTGAGTAATCACAACACCATTATATATATATATATATATATATATATATATATATATATATATATATATATATATATATATGTGCATACAGGTGCAGCAATCCTTAATTTGCAGACTCACCAGTTAAGGTGCGGTCTCCGTAATTAAGGCTAAATCTTATAGAAAGAAAACGGGGGAAAAAAACTCTCTGAACTGTGCTACGGGTTGACCAAGCTACTTTGAAAAAAGGTATAGTTTATTGCATAAAAATGTAATTAATGGTACACTTTACAAACACCGGGTGCCCACCACCAACACCCAAACTCACTTAAAAAGGGATAACGTTGTCTCAGGTAAAAACAATAAGTCACAAGTCGTGCTTATGTAGCACTAACCCCCAAAGGAGCTGCTGGTTATTTTTGGGCTTACCATTACCTTCCGCTTCTTCTTGTTGCACGTTTACGGTGAGTCTGCAAATTAACTGGTGAGTCTGCAAATTAAGGATTGCTGCACCTGTATGCACATATATATATATATATATATATATATATATATATATATATATATATATATGTGCATACAGGTGCAGCAATCCTTAATTTGCAGACTCACCAGTTAAGGTGCGGTCTCCGTAATTAAGGCTAAATCTTATAGAAAGAAAACGGGGGAAAAAAACTCTCTGAACTGTGCTACGGGTTGACCAAGCTACTTTGAAAAAAGGTATAGTTTATTGCATAAAAATGTAATTAATGGTACACTTTACAAACACCGGGTGCCCACCACCAACACCCAAACTCACTTAAAAAGGGATAACGTTGTCTCAGGTAAAAACAATAAGTCACAAGTCGTGCTTATGTAGCACTAACCCCCAAAGGAGCTGCTGGTTATTTTTGGGCTTACCATTACCTTCCGCTTCTTCTTGTTGCACGTTTAGGGGGTGTCCCATGGTAGATGACCTAGTATCTTGAGACTGACAATAGATCCACTTGAATGGATTTTATTTGTAAACGTCAACTATTGAACAGTCTTTCACTTGGGATCAGAGAGCTGGAAAGGAATTTAGGTACTATCAATGTCAAAGTCTATAAACGTTAAGAGCACTATAGCTGAATAGCTTCATGCAGTATGTGACCCCTTGTTACTTATGGACTTCCAAGGAGAAATTGGGACACCTGCTTGATCAATCAAAGACTCCTGTTCATTGGGGTCGGGTGAGTATACCAGTGGTCCAAGTGCCTTTGTTTAAATCTATTCATAATATGCCTGTTCTAAATAGTGATTTATCTCTTGAGCTGCATTTTCTCTGGGACTATACTCTTTTCTAATATATGGCACTACTTTTATCCCACCGCTGATAAAAGTGATCTTGCGGTGAATCTGCTGCAGAGACCACTATTATCGGAAACCAGACCTCCCGCTGAAGAAGAGGATACAGGGGTTATGGCAGCTAGCTGCTACCATAACAAATATATCCCTCTTCAAACAGGCGACGTATATTAGCGTGCAGCATTCCAGAAGTGGTTAACACAAACAGTGTATTTGTTACTTTAAATGTAGATACTGAATTAGATGGCCTCTTCATGACATTAAAGAATCGTATGGTAACACTTGGCTACACTTGGAGTTGGACATAGCATTCTTTGAACAATATTCTAAGGAACGCATGGTCTCTAGAGGCCTACGATGGGATATACATCCCCAACAAGGAGACTCTGAAACAGAAACTTGGTTCCACTACTTTAATGAGGGGGGCATCAACTTTCTCAGTTTTCTGACAGAAAAGAAAAGAGTTAGACTAACGACCATCGATAAAGAAATTAAAGATCTGAGAGAGAAACTTCTTCCACATCAAACTACATCCGAATATATTTCCCTTTCAACCAACCTAAAGATTAATTTGGAGAAGGAAGAAAAGGAACAGAAAACGAAGAAAAAGTGAGATTATAAAATAGATTGGAAACTCATATTATGTGATACAATGGGTCATATGTCCTAAACTTGGTTAAGGCTAAGGATAAGATAATGAGATGCTAATGAGTGTATAGGTAAGGTTAGGTTAGTGAGAATAGAAGGTAAAGATGATGAAGAGGTGATCTACATAGAAAATTAAGAATATAAATGAACCATATCAACCAAGGGAAATAGGTAGAATAGAAGGAAAGTGCAGCATAAAATGTGGGTGAAAAAATTTGGTCAAATTTACCTAATAAACACTTCAATTCTAAGTGATCCACATAGTGGGCAGGTAAAGGGCTGGAACCCCCATGTGATTCAAACCGCCCCCGAATGGCTTATAAGGGCTGGTCTGCCACACCCACCAACATCACGTAGGCGTGCACTATGGAGAGTAGGCAACTGCAGCAGGGTGGAGCCGCCCCCAGACAAAACAGTGCCAAAATGTTCCTCCACCTGGCTGCTAGGTGTAAACGCGATGGAAAAAGGTAGCACCATAGGCGTAGCACAGCGGTTCCATGGCATAAGGCGTGATGTCGATGCGTAGTACAGGGCAGTCCACCCACCCTATAGGGAGGGGAGGAGGAAGACCCCAAATACGCCTCGCAGCTCCCAAAGTGATGGAGCAACTGCTCCTATCTGTAACATGTGACACATGCAGCTGCCAGGGATATTAGAAAAATATGGGGGTGGGGTGGTAAAGAGACCCCATCCCATGGAGATTAGCCCGGTGGAAGGAGGGGGAATTCCTATATTTGGTCATTTAAAGCGGAGGTCCACCCTAAAGTGGACCTTCCGCTCATCGGAACCCTCCCCCCCTCCGGTGCCACAATCGGCACCTTTCAGGGGGGAGGGGGGTGCAGTTACCTGGATAATCCAGGTAAGTGCACCCACTTCCGGGATAGCTCTCTGCGGAAAGGGGCGTAACTCTACGCCCCTTTCCGCAAGTGCCCGCCCCTTCCTGCAAGTGCCCCGCTGCCTGCTGGGAAACACACAGATCCCAGAGGCAGCGGGGAGCGTCCTTATTGCGCAGCGCGATTCGCGCATGCGCAGTAGGGAACCGGGAAATGAAGCCGAAAGGCTCCATTTCCTGATTCCCATACCCAAAATGGCAGCGGCAGGACCCGACAGGCGACCTAGAGATCGGCTTCGGGTGCCGACATCGCGGGCGCGCTGGACAGGTAAGTGTCACTATTTTAAAAGTCAGCAGCTGCAGTATTTGTAGCTGCTGGCTTTTAAAAAAAAAAAAAAAAAAACGCGGAGTCCCGGTGGACTCCCGCTTTAATTATTACATGATATAATTGGGTATTAATTAGACCTAAAATGATATAAACTAGGGTGCTTCCATCCCTAATTTTTTTGAAGAAAAGAAAAAATGGGACTTTAAATGAGGCGGTGACTGGGTAAGGTCAATTGCCTCCATCCCTATCTAATTGAAACAAACAGGAGGACTGGGGGTTGGGACTTTAAATGAAGCAGGCAGGTGTAAAAAGTTTGAATTTATTGGAAGTCAGTGATAAGTTACAGGAGGGTAATCATGAGTACACCAAGAAAACCAATATATTTTGTTCAAAGGATAAACGTACTGCAATGACAATTATCCATTAATAATACAAATCACATATTACAAGTGAACTTCACTTGTAATCTGTGATTTGTATTATTAATGGTGGCCCCTGTAAAAGATAAAATATGTTGGACGAACTATTAGAACTTTTTTTGTGAGGGTAAATTAACACATTGCCAGTATTAACAAAAGGTCGTACTTTTACAATAATAAAAACTTAATACCAAAATAGTAATGTTACAAAAAACGCATTTCATGAAAGACAACCACCCTACATTTTTTCACAAAGCTTTTAATCAGTCGTTTTATACCTCAGCCTCCTCCAAAACTAAAGGAGTGACAATCTTTATCCATCAATCTTTCCCATTAGAGGTTCAACAGGTTTACAAGCACGAAGATAGTAGGTTTATCATATTCAAAGTTACCTTAGCAGGTAGAGAACTAAGGTTCATGTCCTGTGTGGTATAAATAAAGAAAGTAAAAAAAAAAAAAAGAGAACTAAGGATTGCCAATGTATATGCAACAAATGAAAAACAAACCACTTTGTTCACACAATTAATACACTGCAACAATACCACTCCACCACATATTATTTTGGGTGGAGATTTTAACTCAGTTTTTCAAACTAACCTTGATCGTATGTCAGGGCTGGCTCAGCCCTTCCTTCTCTGAGCTGGCCGCACAGCTGTCAGCTAATTGTCAGCTCTCATCTCTCTCCACAGTTAACCAGCTGTTGTGGATCTGCTCATCAGTCCCGCCTACTTAAGGATCTCCAGCTCACTTCATTCCTGCCTGCGCCTTGGTCACATCACAAGAAACCATCTCCTGCATTCCTGTTTAAAGACTGGTTTTGCTGACATCCCTTCTGGCTCCTTATCCTGCTTGCTCTTCCTCTACCTGGATCCCTGACTTCTGGCCTGGCTGATTCCCCGATATGGTTACTGAACTCTGGCTTGGCTGACTACCCGATTTGGTTACTGGACTCTGACTATGCTTGACTACGCTGACTCTATTTAGCTTTTTATTTTTATTAATAAACAAGTGTGATTTTACTGTACTTCTGTCTCGGTCTGGTTCATGATTTCTGACAGTAGGTGAAGGCCATGAATTCAGACGATACAGTCAATCCACTTGTTGGTAATATTTTTTCCAGATTGGATGAGCAAGATCACTGCATGGATCAGTTTGCCATGGCATTACAAATGCTCCTGAGTCGCACGGCTCACCTGGAATCCCCCACTGTGGCTGCTCCAATACAACCTGAGTTGCAGGCCGTCTCTGTGCAGGCACTCGCCTTTTTTACTAGACATGTGCATTCGTTTTCGTCCGAATGCATTTTCGTCCGAATTTCAGCTATTTTCGTTTTCGTTTTGACAAACGATAACGAAAGCACAAAATCCGAAAAACGAAAGATCCGACAAATGCTTTATTTTCGTTTTCATTGTTACAACAGTTCGATATAGAATAGGAGATTCGACATGACTCTGACAATAACAATCTGTCTATAGAACTTGTGGTCGAATGTGCCTAACCTTACCTCTATTAGTCCAAGATTATATAGAGAAAATATTCGACAGAGAAAAAAGATTTGACAGAGAGAAAAGATTCTGCAAGTTACTGTCCTAAAAAGTGTTTGGGGACCCGGGAACTGCCCCAGGGGACATGGATCAATGCAAAAAAATTTTTAAAAACTGCCGTTTTTTCGGGAGCAGTGATTTTAATAATGATTAAAGTGAAACAATAAAAGTGTAATATTCCTTTAAATTTCGTAGGGGGGGGGGGGGTGTCTATAGTATGCCTGTGAAGAGGCTCATGTTTCTGGTGCTTAGAACTGTCCCTGCACAAAGTGTCATTTATGCAGAAAAAAAAGTCCTTTAAAATCACTCGCAGCTATTATGAATTGTCGGCTCCCGTAATACAGAGAACACTCATTGAAAGTCATTGATAAAAAAATAAATAAAAAAATAAATAAATAAGCGTGGGGGTCCCCCAAATTCAATTACCAGGCCCTTCAGGTCTGGTATGGATATTAAGGGGAACCCTGCCTCAAATTTAAGAAAAAATTTGACGTGGGGTTCCCCCTAAATATCCATAACCAGACCCTTCAGGTCTGGTATGGATATTAAGGGTAACCCCGCGTCAAATAAAAAAAAAAATTGACGTGGGGTCCCCCTAAAAATCCATACCAGACCCTTTATCCGAGCACGCAACCTGGCAGGCCGCAGGAAAAGAGGGGGGGACGAGAGAGCGGCCCCCCCTCCCTCCTGAACCGTACCAGGCCACATGCCCTCAACATTGGGAGGATGCTTTGGGGGTCTGTGACCCCTCAAAGCACCTTGTCCCCATGTTGATGAGGACAAGGACCTCATCCCCACAACCGTGGCCGGTGGTTGTGGAGGTCTGCAGGCCGGGGGGCCTATCAGAATCTGGAAGCCCCCTTTAACAAGGGGACCCCCAGATCCCAGCCCCCCCCTGTTTGAAATGGTAAGGGGGTACAAAAGTACCCCTACCATTTCACAAAGAAAGTGTAAAAAATAGGTAAATAAGACAAACACACTTTTGAAAAATTCCTTTATTAAAAATAAAAAAAATAAAAAAAAGATTCCAGCGGTGGTAATCCACTCTTGCTATCCAGCGACGGACGGTCATCTCTCCAGCGATGGCTCATCTCATCCAGCGCAGCGAATACATCCTTCTTCTGTCTCGGCGGAGGAGATACTGCAAGGATTCCGGCGGCCTGACGTTTCTTATATACGGAGGGCGGGGCCACTCGTCACCTGACCCTGCCCCCCTCTGACGCAAGGGGAAACCCAGGGTTCCCTGTGAAGTATGGGTGACCCCGCACCCCTCTGATGTAACACAGGCAGGTTTCCGTTACATCAGAGGGGGGCGGGGTCACCCATACGTCACAGGGAACCCCGCTGGAATCTTATTTTTATTTTTTTTATTTTTAATAAAGGAATTTTTCAAAAGTGTGTTTGTCTTATTTAACTATTTTTTACACTTTCTTTGTGAAATGGTAGGGGTACTTTTGTACCCCCTTACCATTTCAAACAGGGGGGGCCGGGATCTGGGGGTCCCCTTGTTAAAGGGGGCTTCCAGATTCTGATAAGCCCCCCGCCCGCAGACCTCCACAACCACCGGCCACGGTTGTGGGGATGAGGCCCTTGTCCTCATCAACATGGGGACAAGGTGCTTTGAGGGGTCACAGACCCCCAAAGCATCCTCCCAATGTTGAGGGCATGTGGCCTGGTACGGTTCAGGAGGGAGGGGGGGCCGCTCTCTCGTCCCCCCTCTTTTCCTGCGGCCTGCCAGGTTGCGTGCTCGGATAAAGGGTCTGGTATGGATTTTTAGGGGGACCCCCACGTCAATTTTTTTTTAAATTTGACGCGGGGTTCCCCTTAATATCCATACCAGACCTGAAGGGTTTGGTTATGGATATTTAGGGGGAACCCCACGTCAAATTTTTTCTTAAATTTGAGGCAGGGTTCCCCTTAATATCCATACCAGACCTGAAGGGCCTGGTAATTGAATTTGGGGGACCCCCACGCTTTTTATTTTATTTTATTTTTTTTATTTTTTATCAATGACTTTCAATGAGTGTTCTCTGTATTACGGGAGCCGACAATTCATAATAGCTGCGAGTGATTTTAAAGGACTTTTTTTCCTGCATAAATGACACTTTGTGCAGGGACAGTTCTAAGCACCAGAAACATGCGCCCCTTCACAGGCATACTATAGACAACCCCCCCCCCCCTACGAAATTTAAAGGGATATTACACTTTTATTGTTTCACTTTAATCATTATTAAAACCACTGCTCCTGAAAAAACTGCAGTTTTTTATACTTTTTTTGCATTGATACATGTCCCCTGGGGCCGGACCCGGGTCCCCAAACACTTTTTAGGACAGTAACTTGCAAATTAGTCTTTAAAATGAGCACTTTAGATTTTGAATGTTGGAGTCCCATAGACTTTAACAGGGGTTCTAAAGTATGCTATATACTAGCTCCGTCGAATCTTCTTTATACATTCGACAGACACCATAAGCCTTCAAAGACAGATTCGACCGTAATTCATGTGGATTTTCAGACGAATGCAATTTTTGAACGAAAAACAAAATAAATAAAAACGAATTTCGGGAGTAACTAAAAAAATTACGTTTTCGGACGAAAATGAAATTCCGAAACGAAATATTTTACTCTGCACATGTCTATTTTTTACCTCTATAAGAGGTATGTCTGGTTCTGCTCTGCTTCCCCAGCAATTTGGGGGTGATCCAGTTCAATGCAGAGGGTTTCTCAACCAGGCTAAGATTTACTTTGAGATGCTGCCCCAAGCGTTTCTCACGGACAGAAGCAAAGTAGGTTTCATGATATCTTTGCTTTCTGAGAGAGTCTTGGCCTGGGCAAACCCTCTATGGGAGATGCAAAAACCTGTTGTCATGAGTTACCCTGACTTTGTGGCCTCCTTTAAAAGGGTATTTGATGTTCCCGCACGCTCCGCTTCTGCTGCCAAGTGCCTCATGTCTATCAAACAGAGTACGAGAACTGTTGACGACTACGCCATTGAGTTCCGTACTCACTTTTTGGAGTCTTGTCCTACCTGCCAGGGAACGCCCGAACCTTGAGGTCCTGTCATGGACAGACCTTAGGTGGCGTTGTTTTGTCCCCAGTTATCCAGAAGGATAAGCCCCTGGTTTCGGTCACCCTTTTTTGGGCTGAGTCATCCATCAAGATACCAGCTCTAATTGACTCTGGGGTGGCAGGCCTGTTCATTGATGCTGCCTTTGTATCGCAGCACTCAATTCCGCTGCAGCTGCTTGACACTCCACTTGCCATTGAGGCTCTTGACAGGAGACCTCTACAGCAGCGTTCATTTCGTTGACTAAAACTGACTAAAACATTTTATTCGACTAACTTAATACCATTTTAGTCTACTAAAATATGACTAAAATGAAAACAAATGAGATGACTAAAATACGACTAAAACTAAAATGGCATTTTAGTCAAAAGACTAAAATGGGACTAAAGCTAAAATGCCATTTTAGTCAAGACTAAGACTAAAACTAAATTGAAATTTGACATCAAAATGAACACTGGTCTGTAGTGCATGTTCATACCTCAATGCAATAAATAACATATTAAATTTTTCACTCCAACAGTATATGAGTTTGGAAATTGTAGAGAAATGCATAAATAATGTATTATAATTTAACTACACCCATTAGATTTTAGATGACTAAAATTAGTTTTTGTCGACTAAAATCATTTTAGGTGACTAAAATGTCCTGCAGATTTTGTCGACTAAATACGACTAAAACTAAAACAATTGCAGAAGATTAAAATGGGACTACAACTAAAATTCTATTTAGTCCTAAGACTAAGATTAAAACTAAATCGAAATTTGCTGCCAAAATTAACACTGCTCTACAGCCTACCCATGTGACTCATGAGACTCTTCCATTGTCCATGGCCGTAGGGGCTCTTCAACATGAGAAAATCCAATTCCAAGTTATTTCCTTACCTAAGTTTCCACTGGTTATTGGTTATCCTTGGTCACAGAGGCACAACCCCTCTTTTGATTGACTTTGTGCTGAGGTTCTCTCCTGGTCGCCACAATGCAGTAAGTCATGCTTCCAGAAGGTAGCCAAGAGTCCTGTGCACCTCAACACTCTCCCCTCTGGTGGTGGAGTACCACGATTTTAGCAATGTATTTGATCCCAGAAGGGCACAATGGGCACTTTTCTTGTCTAGTTTCAATTACATTGTTCCATTCTTACCTAGTACTAAGAATGTAAGGGCTTACAGTTTGTCACAACGATTTTCCTCCACTTCCCAGATGGAGTCAGTACCGGTCCCTGTGATTCCCCCTGATCGTATTCTGGCTACAATTCACACCAGTCTCACTTCTCCTTTGGGTGGCAAAATTGTTGCCGCTCAGGTCCATGCTCTTCCTGAGAAACCTTGTGACCGCTGCTTTGTCCCAGAGAGTTGCCGTACTGCAGAGCTCCAGACTTACCATTCTCCCAAGATTGCTAGCCACCCTGGGAAGAATCAACTTTTTGGTGGCCTAGTCTACGTGCTGATGTAACCACCTTCGTAGCTGCCTGTTCCTTGTGTGCTCAGAGTAAGCCCTTGTACACACGGTCAGAGAATCCGTCGGAATGTGTCCTATCGGACCGTGTTGTCGGATAATCCGACTGTGTGTGGTATGCATCGGACTGATTCCGTCGGAATATCCGTCGGACCAAATTTTCCAACTTGTTGGAAATATTTTCCGACAAACTGGTCCAATCGGACATACTCTGATCATGTGTAGCCTACTCCGACGGACAAGGTGCCATGCATGCTCACATTCAAATTCCGACACGGAAGCGCTCGTTCAGGTAAAACTACTGCTCGTAAGCGATATAGCACATTCGTCACGCTGCAATGTTAAAAATTCTTTCATCAAGCGCATTCTCTTGTTCTTTACAATGCTGCAAGAACGAACTTCTTTTGATGCTCATAGTCACACACACTTCTCCCGAACGTATTTCATTACTCTTTTTTAACCATTTCAGCAATACAATTTTAGTTTACGTCACATCTACACAATTTTAGATTTGGTTTAATCTTTTTTGGATGTTTTTTTATTTTTAATTCCTAAAAATCTCCTTTAAAGACAGTTTGCTCATTTCTCCTTTTTTTGGGGTGTTTTTTGTGTGTAAACTTACCACAACAACATTATTTTATTTTTTATCTTTGGTTTTTCTTTTTTAATCTACAGGAGGTTGTTTAGTGTTGGTACCCCTTGTTATTCATTTCACTTTGTATTTTTGAAATGTACCTGCCTGCTCACAAATAAACTGGCCTTTTGGAAGGAAAACACATTACACAAGTATTTCATCAAACAAAATAAACCTTTATTTTGGTCGCTATAAAATAAAAATAGGAACGCAGCACTGGAGAAACTTCTTACTTTGGTGCAGACTTTGGCCCCCAGGGCAGACATGAACAAATTATAATAGAAAAAATTGGTGGCCTGAGGAGTACATATCTCAGGAAGAGAAGTCTGGTCCCGAAGTCCTAGAGAACAGGAAATTCAGAAACCATTTATGTCCCCAGGATGTGGATCTTCAAGAGGCTGCATCTTCTGGCAGACCAGACTGAACCCAGGCTATCACTCTCTCGTCTTCCTTGGGCACTTCCCACCAGGCATCCTTCCAGGCTGTGGCTGGGCTCCTGTAGTTGGGGCAGGAGGAGAAGGAGGGCATTGGTCGACCTCCTGGCTGCCACTTGCCACAGCCTCTCCCCGACTGAGGTCTTCCTGTGTATAAAAAGGGGACATAGTTTTAGTTTTTTGATCATCAATAACACCATTTTGTGCTCCTGGCTTTTGATAATTGAATGTTACCAAATAGAACAGACTATCATTCTGAGACCAGCATTTTTCTTTCCTGTCCCAATCATTTTTGGTCACTACTGTCTATTGAGATGTAAACCACTTTGAGAAATCACAACTTACTGATCAATAAGAACATCTAGTTAACATCAATAAATGTAACACAAGAAATATGTTCAACAATGCAATACCTGTCTCAAGCTGGGCCCCACCACATGTTGCTGCCTGAAAGGCCCAGGTTGGACATCTGAAGCCTCAGCTGGGGGTGAAGGATGCCTTGAAGGAAGACTGGAGAGTGGTGGCCTGAGTGGTGGCCTGGGTACCCCTTGGTCTACCAGAAAATGCAGCCTGTCAAAGTGAACCATCCTGGGGTAATAAACGGCATCTGTATCTCCTGCTCTCAAGGACTCCAGGTGCTTCTTTCTCTCCCTGAAATATGTAATCCGCATGGCCCCAATTTTCCTATTCAGATAGGCCATGTCTGCCGTGGGGACCATGATCCGCACCAAAGAAAGCAGTTTCTCCAGCGCTGCGTTCCTCTTTGTTATGTCAGCATAAAACTTGTTGTGGAACTGCCACAGGCAGGGCATCTCCATGTAGAGTTCTAGGAATAGCCCCATAACATTTTCATTTTGGAATGGATCCATATTGTCTGCAAGACACAACACAAGACAAACCCTCAAATACTAATAATGCCATTAAAAACCCTCCTAATCTTGTCCCAACATCGGCCTAGATAGAAGCAGTCTAGTCTAGTGAAGCACCAAGTTAAAAATTTTACCTTCGTTTGCACGTTCGTCACGTCCGCGCCTCACCCTCTTCCCAGATCGTACGGACGATACACCCGTGTTGCGTTTTATATACAGTGCGCATGTGTGAAACTCCGCCCGCCCCTGACGTTCTTTCCAGACTATTCCCCGCCCCTTCGCTTCTGGCGCAGTGGGGAGAGCACATGGCGGAGAGAACGCAGGTGCGCACTAATAATAGTTCCACTAACGAGGAGGAGGGTGAGGAAAGCCCGGAGCCTGAAATGTCCCGATCCAGGAAGACAAGATTTAAGGCCTCAAATATGTCTTTCGGAGAGATGTTGGAGATGGTCGACATATTGAACAGGACCGACTATGATGGGAAGTATGGACCTTACCCAAACCCAAATATCAGAAAGGCCAAGATCATGAATAAAGTTGTGAAGAGTCTTCATAAGAATTTTGGGGTGCACCGATCCAAGGATCAACTGAGAAAACGCTGGTCAGACCTAAAACTGAGGGAGCACGAGCAGTACCTAAGGATCAAGCGTGTTCTTAAAAAAAATAAGTAGTTGTCGTGTGTTCATATGATTATTCTTGCTTGCATACTGCTCCATGTGCTTTGATTTCATGTTGTGCATTTTAAAATTGCCACTTTCAAGTTCATGGTTTCATTCGTTCGTAAGAAACATCGTTCGGCAGGGAAGTATTCCAGCTTAACAAAGTATACCCAATAATGTTCTCACCTTGTAACTCAGCCCAAAAACACAATTGTACAACACTTCCAAGCAATGTTTCAGATTCCTATTTCTGCCCTCTGTGTGCTAATTATTCTTTGTTTACATTCTCATAGGGGAGAGAAGACTCGGCAAGTATGAGGACACCAGGGACCACACCCCTCACAAAGAAGGGCAACTTCCAAAAGCAGAAACAGAGGAGCAGGAGGTTGGACAAATTGTCACCACAACAGGTGAGTGTCGGAGAACACAGCTTCCGGTAAGCTCAGCAATGTATATCACCATATTTTTATTGCATGGTGTGTTTGTTTGATTTGTTTTGTAGGTGATGTGGAAGAAGATTCCCGTTTTACCAGTGAAAGTGCCCAGATCTTGATCGGGGAGATAATGGGGTGCAATCGTGATTTGGAAATTATCCAACAAAACATCAATGATGTAAAAAATAAAATGAAGATCATCATTGATGTTTTGGGGAGAGTGTGAAACAACAAAAACTAGATAGGGTTTTATTTTTGCTATTTTAACCGCTTCCTGCCCGCCCTATAGCCGAATGCCGGCCTTCGGGCGGGCGGCTTCCCTCGCCTGGCCGTCCCTGGACGGCCAGGTGTTTACTTCCGCAATGCGCGCCGCCGGGGGCGCGCATCGCGGAAGTTTTGCACTCGCCGTGTCTCCCGGAGACAGGCGAATACAGATCGCCGTGAACGGCCAATCAAAGCGGCCGTTCACAGAGCGATCTAAGCTGCCAATAGGAGATGATCTCAAATGTAAACATATGAGATCATCTCCCATTGCCGTGTCTCTCTCTCCTCACACAGAGACAGCGTGTGAGGAGAGAGAGGATCTGTGAGTGAAACATTGTATCCGTATTGAGTACCAGTGCAAATTGTCAGTCCCAGTGCCAATTGTCAGCCCCAGTGCCAATTGTCAGCCCCAGTGCCAATTGTGAGCCCCAGTGCCAGTGCCATTTGTCAACCCAGTGCCATTTGTCAACCCAGTGCCATTTGTCAGCCCAGTGCCATCTGTCAGCCCAGTGCCATCTGTCAGCCCAGTGCCAGTGCCGCCAGTGCCACCTGCCAGCGCCACCTGTCAGCGACAGTGCCAGCGACAGTGCCATCCGTCAGCCCCAGTGCCGTCAGCGCCAGTGCCGTCAGCCCCAGTGCCGTCAGCCCCAGTGCCGTCAGCGCCAGTGCCACCTGCCAGTGCCATCCGTCAGCCCCAGTGCCATCACCCCAGTGCCGTCACCCCAGTGCCGTCACCCCAGTGCCGTCACCCCAGTGCCACCTACCAGTGCCAGCGCCACCTGCCAGTGCCAGTGCCACCTGCCAGTGCCACCTGCCAACGCCAGTGCCATCCTTCAGCCGAAGTGCCGTCAGCCCCAGTGCCGTCAGCCCCAGTGCCGTCAGCGCCAGTACCGTCAGCGCCAGTGCCGCCAGTGCCACCAGCGCCAGTGCCAGTGCCGCCAGTGCCACCTGCCAGCGCCATCTGCCAGCCGCACTGCCATCTGCCAGCCCCATTTGCCAGAGCAAATAGCCAGCACCATCTGCCAGCGCCATCTGTCAGCGACATCTGTCAGCGACATCTGCCAGCGACATCTGCCAGCGACATCTGTCAGCGACATCTGTCAGCCCCATCTGCCTCCAGTGCCATCTGCCTCCAGTGCCATTTGTCAGTGCCACGTGTTGTCAGTGCCACCTGCCACGTCAGTGTCACCTTTAATCAGCGTCACCTGTCAGTGTCACCTGCCACATCAGCGTCACCTGTCAGTGTCATCTGCCAAATCAGCGTCACCTGTCAGTGTCACCTGCCACATCAGCGTCACCTGTCAGTGTCACCTGCCAAATCAGCGTCACCTGTCAGTGTCACCTGCCACATCAGCGTCTCCTGTCAGTGTCATCTGCCAAAATGGGGTCACTTTGTGGGCATTTCCATTGTCCTGGTGCTCCAGGGCCTTCAAAAATGTAATAGGTGGTTGAGAAATGAGATGTGTAATTTATGCCCCTAGAACGCCTAATGGTGCTATTTCAATATTGGGCCTCTGTATGTGGCCAGGCTGTGTAAAAGTCTCACACATTTGGTATCGTTATACTCAGGAGGAGTAGTAGAATGTATTTTGGGGTGTCATTTTTGCTGTGTACATGCTATGTGTTGGAAATATCTTATAAATGGACAACTTTGCGTAAAAAAAATGCGTTTTCATTTTTTTTCCACATTTTCCCAAAACTTCTGGAAAAAAATGAACCATTCAAACGACTCAATATGCCTCATAGATTATACGTTGGGGTGTTAGCTTTCCAAAATGGGGTCACTTTGTGGGCATTTCCATTGTCCTGGTGTTCCAGGTCCTTCAAAACTGTAATAGGTGGTTGAGAAATGAAATGTGTAATTTATGCTCCTAGAACGCCTGATGGTGCTATTTCAATATTGGGCCTCTGTATGTGGCCAGGCTGTGTAAAAGTCTCACACATTTGGTATCGTAATACTCAGAAGGAGTAGCAGAACGTATTTTGGGGTGTCATTTGTGGTATACACATGCCATGTGAGAGAAATAACCTATTACATTAAAAATTTTGTGAGAAAAAAAAAAAAAAAAAAAATCTTCATTTTGCAAAGAATTGTGGGAAAAAGATGACAACATCAAAAACCTCACCATGCATCTTAGTAAATACCTTGGAATGTCTACTTTCAAAAAAGGGGTCATTTGGGGGGTATTTGTACTTTCCTGACTTGTTCGGGTCACAAGAAATGAGATAGGCCACCAGTACATCAGATGTGATCAATTTTGTGCGATTCGCACCACAGCTTGTAGACTCTCTAACTTTCACAAAGACCAAATAATATCCAATAATTTGGGTTATTTTTACCAAAGATATGTAGCAGTATAAATTGTGGCCAAAATTTATGAAAAAAAAATTATAATTTGCAAAATTTTATCACAGAAACAAAGAAATATGTGTTTTTTTTCAAAATTTTCGGTCTTTTTTCATTTATAGCGCAAAAAATAAAAACCCCAGAGGTGATCAAATACCACCAAAAGAAAGCTCTATTTGTGGGAAAAAAAGGACACAAAATTCATTTGGGTACAGTGTTGCATGACTGAGTAATTGTCATTCAAAGTGTGAGAGCACCAAAAGCTGAAAATTGGTCTGGGCAGGAAGGGTGTTTAAGTGCCCAGTAAGCAAGTGGTTAAAAACAAAATGTTGTATTTATCGAAATTCCAAATTTGGAAGATGCACAGAGTGTGTAAACATGCGCTATCTCCCATCATGGGGGATCAATGTACATGTTTTGTGGAAAGTGTCTGAGATGAAGGGGTTGCAGCCCCAAAGCATGTACATTGATCCCCCATGATGGGAGATAGCACATGTTGACATACTGTGTGCATCTTCCAAATTTGGATTTTTCAGGGGTCACACCCCATGTGATGAAGGCAATATCAGCCCAGTTTGTACATACTCAGGTCTGATATTGTCTTCACTAGGGATGAGCTTCGTGTTCGAGTCGAACATATGTTCGACTCGAACATTGGCTGTTCGCCCGTTCGGCGAATTCCGAACGTTATGGGCCGTTCGCGCCAAATTCGTGTGGCGCTCACGGCCCACAATGCACTGCGATGGCGCAGTGCATTGCTGGCTCATGATTGGCCAAGCATGCACTGTGACCCCACATGCTTGGCCAATCACAGTGCCGGCAGCGAGGAGAGCCATGATTGGCCACAGGCAGGATGCCTGTGGCCAATCATAGCTCAGGCTGTGTAGAACACGCCCCACACTATATAAGGCCGCCAGCGCGGTGGCCTTGTGTAGTGTGTTGGTGTCTGTAGCAGTTAGTGGGTGTTCTGTGTACCTTCAACACAGTATACACCGATCGTTATCGGCCGATTTTTCGTTCTTGCTCTTCTGTAGTGGTTGTTGTCTGTGTGCCCTGACCGCAGTATACACCGCTATATTCACCTATATAGCTAGCGATATATCTATCTTTTATAATAGAGCTTTCAGTCAGTGTTAGGAGATTATGCGTGCTGTCTGCGTGCTCTGAATGCAGTATACACCGCTATATCCACCTATATAGCTAACTATGTTGCTCGTTTTAAATAGAGCTTTCAGTCAGTGTTAGGAGATTATGCATGCTGTCTGCGTGCTCTGAACGCAGTATACACCGCTATATCCACCTATATAGCTAACTATCTTGCTCGTTTTAAATAGAGCTTTCAGTCAGTGTTAGGAGATTATGCGTGCTGTCTGCGTGCTGTGAAAGCAGTATACACCGCTATATCCACCTATATAGCTAACTATCTTGCTCGTTTTAAATAGAGCTTTCAGTCAGTTTTAGGAGATTATGCGTGCTGTCTGTGTGCTGTGAACGCAGTATACACCGCTATATCCACCTATATAGCTAACTATCTTGCTCGTTTTAAAAAAGAGCTTTCAGTCAGTGGTAGGAGATTATGCATGCTGTCTGCGTGCTCTGAACGCAGTATACACCACTATATCCACCTATATAGCTAACTATCTTGCTCGTTTTAAATAGAGCTTGCAGTCAGTTGTAGGAGATTGAGCTACACTTTAAAAATGTACTAGTTGAAAATTACAAACAGATTCAACTTAACACAACAAATCTAAACAGTCCCTGTCTTGTTTGCACCGCCTGTATACTGCTGTTCTGTGTATATAGGGCCTGGGGGCCACACGCATTTTCTTTTTTTAATATGGGTACGGGGTTCCCCTTAATATGCGTACAAGACCCAAAGGGGCTGGTAATGGGCAGGGAGGGCTACCCATGCAATTTTTCTCAATGATTTTCAACCATATTGCAGGAACCAGATATAACATTAAAACCGCAAGCAGTTTTAAATGACGTTATTTCCGTTAAATGTCATTTTGTGCAGGGACTGTTCTAAACACGGGAAACACGTGGCACTTCACAGGCATACTACAGACACCCCCCAGGCACAATATTTAAAGGAATATTTCACTTTTTTTTTCACTTTAATCGTCATAAAAAAATCAGTGCTCCCGCCAAAACTGACATTTTTAAAACTTTTAATTTCAAACATTCGAGTTCCATAGACTTCAATGGGGTTCTAAAGTTCGTACGAATTTGGGGTCCGTTCGAAAGTTCTGGTGCGAACCGAACCGGGGGGGTGTTCGGCTCATCCCTGGTCTTCACTTTTCAAAGTTGAACTTTGTAAGTTCCTGTGTTCAGTATTTTCCGGTTTAATACATGCCTGTTTACACAAAAACAACAAAGAAACAAAATTCTGATTAAACTCTGTTTTGGATACACACAATCTCTTGGTTTGTTGTAAAAACCTTTTCGAAACTTTTTCATTGCGCATAAAATGTATTTGTAGTCAAATTTTAGTTTGTGCTGAGAAGGAGTGTGCGTTACTAAAGGCAACTCCACTTTGCACTCCAAGTGCAGTTTCAGGTGTACTTTTGCAGTGCACTTGTAGTGCATAGTGGATGTGCCTTTAGTAAAAAACAGCCACAGTGAGGTGTAAATTTGGACAATCATGCCATTTTCCTGCCATGGTGCTGTAAATGAGCACGATGTTGGTCAGTAATGCACTACATACATTAGTTACAAAAAGAAGGTGTGTGTGTAGCAGACCCACAACATAATAACATTATCTGAAGAAGAGACTGTCCCCTCATCTCGCTCTGAACTTGGATTTGCACTGTTGATGAAAAAGGCACAACTTAAAAAAAAATGGCAAAGTGGGAGACAACAGTCTGCCATTCCTGTGGCGTTGAAGGACACTGTGTAGTGAAACAAGTACAAAAATTAGTAATTTGACAAATCAACATTGCAAGCAGATTAGACACCCACATTTGTGGTCAAAATTAGTATAACATTTTGGGAACTGAGTATTTAAAGCCTAAAGTATAAGGTCCCCTTATGAGAGTCATCACCCCCCATCCCCCACCCCCCATATGATGGGCCCTTGCTAAAAAATGAGGGGGGATGTTTAGGACAGGTAACCCTCTCCACTTGATTGAGAGCTGAATGCCTAAATAATGTGTGATACTTTGTGAAGCCCCTCCTTACTTACACTATTGGCAGCCCACGGGACAGGTAAGAAGTGTCATAATAACAAAATGGAAGCACATTTTGACATTCTGCTATTACATAGCAAGAAAATTAATGTGTTAAAAAAATAAAAATAGCATTTGAAAGTATTGAGGCAGGCCCTTACACTACATGCTTTGGTGAATTTGTCCATAAATGTGATCATGAAAAAGGTAGGTATAGTGTGTATTGGGTTTGGTCAAGTCATCAGATAGAGGATTGCTATCAGCTGAGCTAGCAGTTGGGGAGAGGGGGGTTACTAATGAGTTTGGCACAATACCCAAAAATTAAAAAAAGGTCACATTGCATGAATTGAAGCACACACATCACATTTGTAGACATTTTAGGGGGTGTTTAGGGGAAAGCAATACTATGGAGCTGACAAAAAACATTGTTAAGTGACTAGACTATAGTTTTATGGGCCAAGAAGAGCATGGTGGGGAAGTTAGTGAGGCAAATATGCATGAGGACAAAGGGGCACAGCATATGAATTAGAGCATATTGCAATGATGGTAATTAGGGAATGAGGAAAGAAATGCAAGACATTAGCAATCATGAAATACATAGAATGTGATGTTTAAGGATAGAACTTAGCTTCATATAGTCCTTCTGCAGGACCTGAATGATGGCAGAACAGGTCTCTGGAATAATGATCCCCAGAGCCTGGGGGGAGATGCCTGTAGAGAACTTGAGGTCCTGAAGACTTCTTCCTGTCGCCAAGTAGCACAAGGTGGCGATGAGCCTCTGCTCCGGAGTGATGGCTTGCCACATGCAGGTATCCTGCCTGGTGATATAAGGGGTCAGCAAAGCCAGCAGACGGTGAAAAACGGGGTCCGTCATCCGGAGATAATTCCTGAAATGATCAGGATTATTCTCACGGATCTCACGGAGCAAAGGCATGTGCGAGAACTGGTCACGCTGGCGCAACCAATTCTTGGTCCACAAACGCCTCCCCTCCCTGTTCATGGACCGGGCTTGTATCAAAGTAAAAACCCCAACACGAAGCCCCTGCACAGCACAAACTGTATGACGAGTACGTAGACGAAACATGGTTTGAAAATGGTCGGCTCGTCAGAACGGACACCAGAAAGCACCGATAAACAGCAAGGCCTGAAAGAACGACCTGAATAGCAGAAGCAAGCAGACAATAAAAAATGCCTTTCAAAGCGTACTATACCTAGATATAGTCCACAATGAGAAACAAATACTTAATGACTGCACGCACTGATTATCAGATATGCAAAGACAAGCAGAAACCGAAGAGCAGTAGCGATCTGAATCACTAATGTGAAAAGCGCGAATCGTCTCTCCCCAAACTTCTGCTAACACGAGATCAGCAGAAGGAGCCCAAAGGGTGCCGGACGTGGTGCTGAACTTCCCTTTTCTAGTCCCGCCGTACACGGCTTACGTCACCGCGTTTGTGGCAATCGCAAAATCCGACAACTTGGTCCGACCGTGTGTATGCAACAGTTTAGGACACAATCCGTTGGACAAAATCCGTCGGACAAAATCCGACGGATTTGGTTGGCAGAATGTCGTGTGTACAGGGGCTAAGACTCCACGACACCTTCCAGTGGGCCTCCTACAACCCATACCCAATGGAGAGAGGCCCTGGACCCACTTGTCTATGGATTTCATTGTGGAGTTACCCAACTCCCAGGGCAACACAGTTATCCTTATGGTGGTTGACCAGTTCTCAAAAATGTCCCATTGTATTCTATGTAAGAAGTTGCCCACTTCCAAGGAACTGGCTTCCATTTTTGCTTACATGGGCTACCCAAGGTGATTGTCTCAGACAAGGATAGTCATTTTGTGTCCCAGTTTTGGTGAGCCTTTTGTGCACAGTTGGGAACTCAGCTTGCTTTCTCCTCTGCGTATCACCCGCAGTGTAATGGGGCTGCAGAATGAGTCAATCAGTCCTTGGAGCAATTCCTACATTGCTATATTTCTGACCATCATAACAACTGGTCAGACCTCTTGTGAGCAGAGTTTGCTCACAATAGTGCATTGAATTCTGCTTCCCGATTGTCCCCGTTTATGGCAAACTATGGTTTCCAACCTTCCATGTTGCCTGACTCGTTTGTTCCAAAGAGTATTCCTGCGTTAGAGGAGCATCTCCGTGGTTTTCGTTCCACTTCGGCACAAGTCCAGGAGGCTTTGTGACATGCTAATTATAAGTACAGACTCCATGCTGACCGCAGACGCCTGCCTGCACCTTCCTACCAGGTTGAGGACAGGGTCTGGCTGTCATCTTGCAACCTCTGACTTCGTGTTCCTTCTTTGAAGTTTGCACCTTGGTTTATTGGGCCTTTATGTATTCTTTGCAGGATTAACCCAGTAGCTTATGTATTAGACCAGTGATGGTGAACCTTGGCACTCCAGATGTTTTGGAACTACATTTCCCCTGATGCTCAACTACACTGCTGAGTGGATGAGCATCATGGGAAATGTAGTTCCAAAACATCTGGGGTGCCAAGGTTCACCATCACTGTATTAGACCTTCCTTCTATGCGTATCTCAAATGCATTTCATGTCTCCTTTTAAAACCTTTGGTTTGCAACTGCTTTACCACCTTGGTGCCTCGTCCTTACCCTGTACAGGTTGAGAACCATGATGAGTATGAAGCACAGTCCATTGTTGACGTCCGTAGGTTCCATGTACGCATACAGTACCTGGTGCAAAGTTACAATCCAGAGGAGCGTTCTTGGGTCTCATCCTCAGACGTACATGCCCCTGTCCTCCTCCGTGATTTCCATAGATGTTTTCCCATCAAGCCAATGGTCCTCCGAGGGGCCAGGGTCATTGAGGAGGGGGTACTGTCAGGGCTGGGCTCAGCCTTTCCTTCTCAAAGCTGGCCGCTCAGCTGTCAGCTAATTGCCAGCTCCTTTCTCTCCATAGTGACTCACCTGTTGATGATATCCTACTCATCAGTCCTGCCTACTTAAGCCGTCCAGTCCAGATGATCTCTGCCTTCGCCTTGATCACATCTCTAAAGGCGCTCTCCTGTGTTCCTGTTAAAGATTGCTTGACTGACATTTCTTCTGGCTTCAGATCCTGCTTGCTGTTGTACTACGCTCATATCTGGCTCCCTGACGTTTTGGCTTATCTGTTCCGGTTTAGGAACTCTGGCTATGTTTTGACTATGTTTATTCTGTTTACGTTTTTATTATTATTATTAGACAAGTGTGATTTAACTGTACTTCTGTCTCAGTCTGATTTATGGTTTCTGACAGTTTGTCCCTCATTGGAGAGGTGATTCTTCCTTACAGGGAGTATCACGTCTGGAAACATTCCGGATTTACCAGCTCAAATCATATTCACCCTTCAGACTGTTGTCAACAAATTCCTGATGATCCACCACCCTCTTCTCTCTTTTTTCTAATTTATGTTTTTTCATGATTATTCTTTTTTTTTCCAAATCTCATCTATGCATGTTATCATTGTGATGTACATTGTATTGGTCTTACTATATTTGTGACCCCTTACTGTAGTATTATATTGAACTTTGTTATGAACTGCTTTATGGAGTTAGCGATGTTTAGCATGCCTTCATTTGAATTCATTATAGTGGTGTGTGCTGTTCACGTGTGTCTGTGTGATCTGTCACCTGATCTGTCATTGTGTTTTGACACATATGGGCATGGTTTAGATGCATTGTAGTATTGTGCTGGTGGGGTCGTTGCGCTGCGCCTTGCTGTGGGTCCTTTGCGTATTGGGTGCAATGTGATCACAGCCAAAACGAGGCTTGGATATTTACTCCCAGAATGTGATGATGGTGTGTGTCCGGTGACTTAGTTATTATATGACTCTGATACCGCTTGTCTGTGACTGGATAGCGGTGCCGTGGCGGGAGATGCATGCCGGACATCGTGATGACACGTCTTTAATGTTACGCTCTCGCGATTGGTGTGCCAGAACAAGGCAATACACGCAATGCCTGACCTCGTGATGAAAGGATTCTGACTTTACCTCCCCGCGATTAAGGTATCAGAGCGAGGAGATGCACGCATGCTATCCTCTATGGTGGTTTTACATTCAGCTTCCATTTACAGTCCAATTATCTTTTTATTATATAAAGCACAGTGTGGGAGAGCAGACCCATGCCCCAGTAGAAGTCCCATAGGCCAAAATGCGTTGGGTCACTGCTTAGGCAATGCACATTGCCCCAATTTTATTAATTATTTTGTGATCACATTTTTAAAGCACACATCTTAAATTATGTTTGTACCTCTTTTTTATCAAGTCCATACCTTGTTTGATCTACGCCATATGGAAGCCTTCCTTTTTGTTTTTTATGAACATCTTTTACCTACTGCTGGAGAAAAATATTTAAAGATACCACATAAGATTAGGAGATTGTGGTTGCCTCTTGGCTTCTGGTTCATTTTACCTATCCCACTGCTGAGATTGTGTGCCTGTACCTTTCCATCATTGGAGATCATGATCTGGGACACGGGTGTCCATACATGTTTATTTGACTTACCGCCGCTGGTGTGTGCATCCACGTCCTATGGTAAGAGTGCCTACCTCTCTCCCTCGGTGGTGGAAGCACAGTCCTGGGTGTTTTAACAGTACGGGAACATCACCATCTATGTCTTTGGGATTTATTCGATGCTCATGTGGAAGAGTTCATTATGGCATTCATCATTGATGGACTTTATATTGTGCTAATCTGCATTGAGACTGATTCAATTATTCACAAATAATCCACTGATATATTATTTATATACTTTTTTTTGTTTCTTCATACTTGGTCGATACTTACTCACTTGATCTTCAAAGAGGACGTAAACCCTGATGGATTTACTTCCTCTTTGTCTCCCTGCAAAGGTAAAGCATAATGGGCTACTATGCATCGCATAGTAGCCCATTATGTGTAATTTACCTGACACAGGAGCCATCGATGACACTGCTGTCCCCTGTAGCATGAAGCGTCCATCTTCTTCCAGGTATCACTGCTCCGGTGCTGTGAGTACCCAGTTCAGCGATGACGTCACTCCCACACATGCGCATGGGAGCCGCCACTAACGGCATATTGCCATTAGCAGCGGCATGCTCAGTGCGCATGTGAGCCGCTGTCTACGGCGCATGCGCCGTAGACAGTGGTGCCTGTCTTTTTGCAAATATCTCCTAAACCGTGTAGGTTTCAGAGATATTTCATAGACCTACAGGTAAGCCTTAATCTAGGCTTACCTGTAGGTCAAAGTGGTCTGTAAGGGTTTACAACCACTTTAAGGTATTGACCTTGTCATACCACATACTAACACTGGATCTATTCATTAGTGTATGTTTTCATCTGACACTTATTTTGCCCAGTTTCTTCCTGGAATTTATACCAGCGCTACACTTCTTTTCGCATTCTCTGTTCACAATTAGTCGTATTGTTTGCTGGCAGCTTTCACTATGTTATTTATATTTATCTTTTCACTAGTAGTGCATTTTCTTTTTTACCCCATGGAGAATATAAGACCTCATTTTTTATCCCTCTTACACCCATACAAGAAATAGTGATGCAGTTGTATGTGGGACAGGAAGGCACAAACAACATTAAAACATTGTCAGAAGTTTTAACCCCTCACTACATGTATATTTTTTCACAGGAAAAGTGCTAATGGAAAAAAGTGATATATGATAAAATAAAATACAATGAACAAATAACTTCAAATTACATCCAATTTCACTTATACAGTTCTATTTTTTTTTTTCAAATACCTTTTTATTAAACACATCAATGGACTAACTTGAAATAAAATGTTAAATTGTTCAAATACAATGCATTACAATGCATTACAATAAGCCATTTGAAAACCTCAAACATTTTACAGTTAACAAAAAAAAGCCTTTATATACACATATAAACTCCTGAAACTTATAACCACCTGCAGCCAAATCATGGACTTGTACATGATTGAATACAAGTGGTTATACCGGAGGTTATGGCTGCAGCTGTCAGCCATAACCCTAGTATTGTTTTTTAGTGCTGGCAAAGCTCTCCAAAGTAAAAGCAATCTTGGCGGCTAATTAGCCACTGAATTTCTTTTACAGGCAAAGTAAAATGGAACCCTCCCGCTGTTTTCCAGTGCCTTTCTGGGCTCTACAATCACAGCAGGGATCCTGGCATCCAATCCCGTGGTTATGTCGGCTTACAATGGAGGGGATCAGAGACTTGATCATCTTGGATCACCTGTATGGTCTAGGAGACCGGAAGTGATGAAAATACTTGTAAACAATGCTATTTTTAAATAGCAAAAGCAAAAGCATCTGATTACAGATGATTACAGATGGTTTGATCAAATTCTTTTAAGGGTAGAGGAGACACCTGGGCTCTAATAGACCCCAGATCTCTCCATAAAGAGTACCTGTCACAAGGTAACTAAAAAGCATAGGCCACCCAACTGATGCTGCAAATTATCAAAAATGGTTATGATTCAGAATTTTTAGAGGAAGAAATTGCATATGTAGTAGAGATGGAAAGAGATGATCTGGTTCAATATTGAGAAGGTCTTAAGAGGACAACTGAATCATTTCCATATGCATTTTCCCATATTATAATGCACAATATGTTTTCTGTAAATATTGACCGATTCTTCTTAAGAATTCAACTTTCCTAAGGATTCAACATCAGGGACAGTCCTCCCTGCAAAGCCACAATACATACAGTATATTAAAAAAGTTGTAATATAAATCAGAGCATGGCCCCTAATTTTATTGATTCACTTACTACAGGGAGTACATTTTGGATAGTGTTGGCTTCTTCTAATGTGGGAAATGCCAAGCCTGTCAAACTAATCCACAACAAAAAAAGAGGGAATATGAATTTGTTTCAAGACGTAATGGATGTAATTATGAAATTGATAAATGTATTTCTTGTGTAATATGTTACTATGTTACTCATGTAAAAGGGGGCACAATTTATTATGCATGCTGCCATGGGTTTGCCTCTACAATTTCCCCAAATATTTGTGCCATAATTTACTAGTTTGAATAAGTGTACATTTGTTGCGCTGTTCCTTTAAATTTTCCTCATACACCTTGGGACAGGTAAAAGTGTCCAATGAGGTGTGAGAGAATTTTGTAGAAGCTGTGGGGGCTTAGTATGTAAAGAGCTCACTGCACAGGGGATCTTGCTGTTGGTCAGAGGAAGCAAAGTAGCTAGTCACAAGCACTTTATGTGGTTCATCACCTTTGAATCAAAGGGGGACTTTGTTTTATTGTGAAATTATTGAATGTGCTTGATTTGTTGAGTTATTATGGCTAAGCAATATTGGAAGCGATATTTTTCTATTTCAGTTACTGTTCTTCATTTATTTTAGTAAACCAATTAAAGTGGGTGTAAACACAATGTCATACTTTCTAAACTACTGCCATAGGGGTTATCTATGAGGATATACATGCCTCCTGCATGTATACCCACTTGTCAAATGTCTCCCTTCTATCTGTTATGAGAACCGAAAAACTGCAGATTCTGTGGGTGGGTCTGTTGACTGGAGCTCGGTGGGTGGAGTCATGATGTCGGTAGACTCGCCACCCACCTCTACTCTCCCCTTGTCAATATGCATTTTTTCCTGTGTATTTCTAACACTGAACTTCTGCTATGATCGCTAACATCCAGTGAAAAGGCAGGAAAGTAATTTCATGACTTCAGCATGTCCAATTATGCTGAGGTGGGGAACATCTAATCCTGGTAGAGCAGCAGAAGAAAGGATTGGGAGGGAATTAAAAAATAATGCATATCTCTTAGGCTAGTGCACGAGATATGTAAATCACCTGTCACTCACAGCAAGGGGGAGGATTTGACAAAGTTTTTCTCTGTTTGTCAAGATTTATCTCACTGAACAATGAAAGAGAATATCTCAGAGCTGGATAAACTCTTTGTGGCAAGACTGGGCTCAAATGATAGGAAATCTTACACTCTACATCAGTGATGGCGAACCTTGGCACCCCAGGTGTTTTGGAACTACATTTCCCATGATGCTCTGGCACTATGCACTGTAGTGGAGCATCATGGGAAATGTAGTTCCAAAACATCTGGGGTGCCAAGGTTCGCCATCACTTGCTATTTTATTCCCTAGGGTCTCTGCTAAAAAATATATATATAATTTTTGGGGCTTCTGAGTGATTTTCTAGCAGAAAATACTGGATTTTTACTTTTAAGCAACAAGTGTCAAAAAAGATTTAGTCTTTAAATGGTTAAACTGAGAACTTCTACACACGGAGTTCAGCCCATTGAAGAAGAAACATTGTATCATTTTGTTCTTTTCTTGGCAGACTGCCCAGAGAGGATGAAAGCGCTTCACCGATGTCTTCAGGCAACTTACATTGACTTCTATCACAGAAGTCTTCTGCAAGTCATAATAAGCATAATGAGCAATGTTTTTGCCTTTAAATTCATGGTAAAGAACGTTCGTACGTAAATTCGTATTTCGTACGAAACAGAACGGAATTTCGGACACGAAATACGAATTACAAATTAATTTTATTACGAATCGAAACGGAACAGAACGAAACAAATTTTTTGATGGCGCCCATGTCTAGTTCAAACAGCAACTGCAACATTGGGAACATGTTACACATTGGTGGCTGTTGCTCAACATTGCGGGGGGGGGGCACAAACAAACTGAAAAATTAAACTGTTAGTAATGCATCTCACTGCATCCATCATAGGCAACCTCGCTGTGCCCACCAATTGCAGCCTCAGTGTGCCCATCAATTGCAGCCTCACTGTGCACATCATATGCAGCCTCACTGTGCTCATCAATTGCAGCCTCATTGTGCTCATCAATTGCAGCCTCACTGTGCCCATCATATGCAGCCTTATTGTGCCCATCAAATGCAGCCTCACTGTGCCCATCATTTCCAGCCTCACTGTACTCATCATATGCGGCTTCACTGACTGTGCCAATCAATTTCAGCTTCACAGTGCCCATTATATGCAGCCTCACTGTGCCCATCAATTGCAGCCTCACTGTGCCCATTAATTGCAGCCTCACTTTACCCACCATATGCAGCCTCATTTTTCCCCATCAAATGCAGTCTTACTGTAGCCATTAATTGCAGCCTCACTGTAGCCATCAATTGCAGCTTTACTGTAGCCATCTATTGCAGCCTCACTGTAGCCATCAATTGCAGCCTAACTGTGCCCATCAATTGCAGCCTCACTGTGCTCATCAATTGCAGGCCTCACTGACTGTGCCAATCAATTTCAGCTTTACTGTGCCCGTCAATTGCATCCTTACTGTGCCCATCAATTGCAGCCTCACTGTGCCCTTCAATTGCAGCCTCAATGACTGTGCCAATCAATTTCAGCTTCACTGTGCCCTTCAATTGCAGCCTCAATGACTGTGCCAATCAATTTCTGCTTCACTGTGCCCATCATATGCAGCCTCACTGTGCCCATCAATTGCAGGCTTCACTGGCTGTGCAAATCAATTTCAGCTTCACTTTGCCTGTCAATTGCATCCTTACTGTTTACTAGAGAATACAACAACTGTTGAAAATTGATGGACTTTTTAGGCATAAATATAGATATAACAGAAGAAGGTAATTTTAGACAATTTTATTTCTAAAAACAAACACATTTTCAATGCCTCAGAGCATGAATACTTCACTGTCTATTATGTTGTAGATACATCACATTTTACATATATTCCCATATGTATCCAGCATAGGGACGTTAATAAAAAGGGATCATCAATACAAGAAAATATACAGTTTGTACAGGCAGTGTATCAATGGCGAATCAGCTCAGAGATGCTCTACATGTTACGCGTTCACTATAACGCTTCATCAGGAGCTTATGCCTTTTTGTTCCCTATGGATAGCCAGAGAGAAAGAAAAGGCTTTTCTACAAGGGTAAGGCAAAAGGTGCAAAAGGAAACAAAGGCTCCAAAAATCTAAAAAGCAAGGAAGGGAAAAAGGTTGTAGAAACCGTGATCTTCCAGTATATAGAGGAGCTGTTTCCTAACAGCTTTCGCTTTAGCCTTAGGAGAAAAGGGGAGAAGAAACCCACCCTTGGTACCTCCGTAGCCAACACCGGGTTTCTACAACCTTTTTCCCTTCCTTGCTTTTTATATTTTTGGAGCCTTCGTTGCCTTTTGCGCCTTTTTT
This sequence comes from Lithobates pipiens, assembly GCF_037356315.1. Lineage (NCBI taxonomy): Eukaryota > Metazoa > Chordata > Amphibia > Anura > Ranidae > Lithobates > Lithobates pipiens. The sequence goes on along the minus strand of NW_027507748.1, from coordinate 265,596,932 downwards.
TGTCTATGATATATGGGCTACACTACGGCGATCCCGAGTCTGAGAATTATATTCATAATTTTCAGCACCATGAATAAATTTTGTGGAGTCAAGAAAATGACACGATTGTGGCAAATTAGAAAACACAGTGGGAGTTATTTACTAAAGGAAATTCCACTTTGGACTCCAAGTGCACTTAAAAGTGCACATGAAACTGCACTTGTAGCGCAAACTGTATTTGCCTTTAGTAACTAACCCCCATTGTCACTGTAAATACCAACTTACCGTATTTTTCGGACGATAAGGCGCACCGGATTATAAGGCGCACTAGCAACGACCGGCTAATATAATGGATATTTCCATATATAAGGCGCATCGGACTATAAGGCGCACTGGATTATAAGGCGCATTTAATGAAACACAACTCGGATGCGGTACTGTAAGTCAAATTTTATTCAACTCTTTAGCAATAACCATAAAATGGTCTATAACAATAACTCTTAACACTGTTCAATTAAATACAAAACCAGACAATTATTTTTTCACTTTATTCTTCAATAACTATTAACACTGTTCAGTTACCGGTGAATACCGTACAAAACCAGACACTCACTTTTTCACTTTATTCTTCTCCCGCAAATCCATCAAATTCTTCATCTTCAGTGTCTGAGTTTAACAATTGGGCGATTTCGGCATCAAGCACGCCCGTATCCCTCTCATCATTCTCATCAGTATCCGAGTCAGGCTCGTTGCTGTCATCGGTACCGGTACTTAGCTGTTCAGTGATAATTCCGGACTTCTTGAAAGCTCGGATTACACTGGTGACTGATACCTTCGCCCAGGCATCCACGATCCACTGGCAGATAGTGGCGTAACTCGCCCGGCGTTGCCTCCCTGTGTTGGTGAATGTGTGTTCGCCTTCTGTCATCCAATGCTCCCACGCAGCTCGCAGTTTAACTTTAAACGACCTGTTGACACCTATATCTAGTGGCTGCAGTTCTTTGGTTAATCCACCTGGAATGATGGCAAGCACCGAATTAGTTTTCTTCACTTGGGCTTTGACAGTATCTGTCAGATGGGCGCGCATGGAGTCACAGACCAATAGGGATGGAGATTCGTGGAAAAAGCCGCCCGGTCTCTTGACGTAAACCTCTCTCAGCCACTCACTCATCTTCTCCTCGTCCATCCAGCCCTTCGGGTTAGCCTTGATGATGATGCCAACCGGAAACTTTTCTTTTGGCAGAGTCTTCCTCTTGAAAATTACCATGGGTGGTAGTTTCTGGCCATTAGCCTGGCAACCGAGAACTACAGTGAAGGATGACTTTTCGTTTCCTGTAGTGCGTATAGATACCGTACTGGTCCCTGTTCTCTCGACAGTACGGTTTACAGGGATATCAAAGGTAAGGGGGACCTCGTCCATGTTGGTGATGTGCTCTGGTCGGATTTTCTGTTCATTGATCTTGTTCTTGCAGTAGGTATGGAAAATGGCCATCTTTTCTTCGTAATCCTTTGGCAGTTGCTGTGACATAGTGGTTCTTGTGCGGATAGAGAGATTCCGCCTTTTCATGAAACGGAAGCACCAAGAGGGACCTCCTCGAAAGTCGTTGATCTCCATGTCGCGTGCGATCGCTGTTGCTTTGAGTCGAATAGAGACAGTAGAGACGCTTCTACCTGCGGTTCTCTGTTCAATAACCCACTGTTCAATTTTGTCCTCCAACCGTGGCCATCTTGCTTTGTTTCCTCGGAAACTCAGTTTGGTCTTCTTTACCTGGCGCAGGGCATCTTCTTGCTTCCTCCACTTTCGTACCATTGATTCATTAATGTTGAATTCTCTCGCAGCTACTCTATTTCCATGCTCTACTGCATGACTGATAGCCTTCAGTTTGAAATCCGCTTCGTAAGCATGTCTCTTAACAGGAGCCATTTTTGGGGCAGCGGGTATACCGTAGAAAATGAACGAATGAATGCGCACACCTCCTGACTAAGATGGCCGTAATGCCCAATCCAAGCAGTGCAGCTTCGTGAGCATTACGGCCATCTTAGTCAGGAGGTGTGCGCATTCATTCGTTCATTTTCTACGGTATACCCTCTGCCCCAAAAATGGCTCCTGTTAAGAGACATGCTTACGAAGCGGATTTCAAACTGAAGGCTATCAGTCATGCAGTAGAACAACCTAAGAGAGGTTTACGGTACGTCAGTTTACGGTAAGAGACCGGGTGGCTTTTTCCACGAAGGTCATATATAAGGCGCACCGGATTATAAGGCGCACGGTCGATTTTATGAGAAAATTTAGGCTTTTACGTGCGCCTTATAGTCCGAAAAATACGGTACTACAAAAATTGCTATTGAGCATTGAAAGAAGAAGCCACACATTGTTGAGTAGAAAACATTTTAATCAAAGCACATTCACATGTGCGTTAGAAAAGGGTTTTTTGAACAAACCAACATCTTTAATGTATATATTTTTTTTAACATTGTAAATATCCTTTTTTTGGTTAAAAAGGCATGTTTCAAAGCATAACATACACAACTCAGGAACTTACAAAGTTCAACTTTGATAAAGTGAAGGCAATATCAGACATGAGTATGTTCAAACTGTGTTGATATTTCCTTCATTAGATGGGGTGATGTCACCCCTGTAAAAGCCACATTTTGAAGATGCACACAAATTGGGATTCAAACTGGGTATTTCCCTCCTGATTCCATGCATAATGTCAACATGTGCTAGCTCCCATCATGGGGGATCAATGGACGTGTTTTGGGGGTGTAACCCCTTCCTCTCTCCTAATTGAGTTGGAAGGAAGGGGTTGCACCTACAAAATGCATACATTGATATGGCAGATAGCACATGTTGACACACTGGGGGTTTATTTACTAAAGAAAAATCTACTTTGCACTGCAAGTGCACTTGGAAGTAAAATTCGCTGTCGATCCGACAGAGACATGCAAGAAAAATAAAAAACAGCATTTTAGCTTGCACATGATTGGATGATAAAATCAGGAGAGCTTCCACTCATTTCAGATCTATCCCTTATGCCGCATACACACGGCACAATCCGCCGGACTTTCCAGAGGAGGTCCGCCGGATTTTCCGAACGAGCGGACATGCCCACACACGCCCACACATGAACAGACTTTTGGCGGAGGTCCGCCGGACTTTCCAAATGAATGGACTTGCCCACACATGGAGTAAAGTCCATTCATTTTGAATGTGACTTTGGGTACAACGGGACTAGCAAGAGAAGTCAATGTCGCCTTGCTAGCCCCCCTCCTGGTATGGATTTTAAGGGGAACCCCTACGCTGAAAAAACAGCATGGGGGTTCCCCCAAAGTCCATACCAGACCCTTATCTGAGCACGCAGCCTGGCCGGTCAGGAAAGGGGTAGGGATGAGCGAGCGGCCCCCCACCTGAACTGTACCAGGCCATGTGCCCTCAACATGTGGGGTGGGTGCTTTGGGGAAGGGGGACCCTGCGGCCCCAACACCCCAAAGCACCTTGTCCCCATGACAAGGGCCTCTTCCTGACAACCCTGGCCGTTGGTTGTCGGGGTCTGAGGGTGGGGGGCTTATCGGAATGCAGGAGCCCCCTGTAATAAGGGGGCCCCCAGATTCCAGCCATCCACCCTATGTGAATGAGTATGCGGTACATTGAACCCCTACCCATTTACCTGGGGGAAAAAGTGGTAATAAAAAAACACACATCACAGATTTTTAAAGTCATTTATTAGTGAGCTCCGGGGGTCTTCTTCTGACTTCAGGGGTCTTCTCGCCGTGCTCCTCAGCTATCTTCTGCTCTTTTGCCGCTCTTTTGCTAGTGGAGGAGCCCAGCTTTCTTGTTTGTCGCCGTCCGGGGGTCTTCTTCCGACTTCTCTGCTTTCTTCGGTTCTTCTGCCGGGCTCCTCCGCTATCTTCTTCCAGCTCTTTTACTAGCCTTGGCCCAGTCTTCTCATTCGCTGTCCCCGCCGCCTTCTTCTTTTTCCTTCTTCTTCTTCTTCCTTCTTCTCTTCTTCTATTGTTGACACGAAGCTCTCTTTGGCTGTAATGCCAGAGACGCGTTGCACAGCGAATTATATAGACATAAGGGGCGGGTCACTGGGTGATGTCACATGGTGACCCCTTCCCTTATGATGTCACAGTCCCAGCATCACCCAGGACTGTGACATCATAAGGGGCGGCGAGAAGTCAGAAGAAGACCCCGGAAGTCAGAAGAAGACCCCTGAAATCAGAAGAAGACCCCCTGTCGGTGACAACGATGAACGAGAAAGCCGGGCTCCTCCGCTTGCAGCCTCACTGTGCACATTAAATGCATCCCCACTGTGCCCATCATATTCAGCCTCACTGTGCCCATCAATTGTAGTCTCACTGTGGCCACCTTATGCAGCCTCACTGGCTGTGCCAATCAATTTGAGCTTCACTGTGCCCATCATATGCCGCCTCACTGTGCCCATCAATTGCAGCCTCATTGTGCCCATCAATTGCAGCCTCACTGTGCCCATCAATCGCAGCCTTACTGTGCCCATCAATTGCAGCCTCATTGTGCCCGTCAATTGCAGCGTCACTGTGCCTGTCAATTGCAATCTCACTGTGTCCATCAATTGCATCCTCACTGTGCACATCAATTGCAGCATCACTGTGCCCACCATATGCAGCCTCATTGTGCCCATTGAATGCAGCCTCACTGTGCCCATCAATTGTAGCCTCACTGTAGCCATCAATTGCAGCCTTTCTGTGTCCGTCAATTTCAGCATTACTGTACCCATCAAATGCAGCCTCCCTGTGCCCATCAAATGCAGCCTCACTGTACCCATCAATTGCTGCCTCACTGTGCCCATCAATTGCAGCCTCACTGTGCACATTAAATGCAGCCCCACTGTGCCCATAATATGCAGCCTCACTGTGCCCATCAATTGTAGTCTCACTGCGGCCACCATATGCAGCCTCACTGACTGTGCCAATCAATTCGAGCTTCACTGTGCCCATCATATGCAGCCTCACTGTGCCCATCAATTGCAGCCTCATTGTGCCCATCAATTGCAGCCTCACTGTGCCCATCAATTGCAGCCTTACTGTGCCCATCAATTGCAGCCTCATTGTGCCCGTCAATTGCAGCGTCACTGTGCCTGTCAATTGCAATCTCACTGTGTCCATCAATTGCATCCTCACTGTGCACATCAATTGCAGCCTCACTGTGCCCACCATATGCAGCCTCATTGTGCCCATTGAATGCAGCCTCACTGTGCCCATCAATTGTAGCCTCACTGTAGCCATCAATTGCAGCCTTTCTGTGTCCGTCAATTTCAGCATTACTGTACCCATCAAATGCAGCCTCCCTGTGCCCATCAAATGCAGCCTCACTGTACCCATCAATTGCTGCCTCACTGTGCCCATCAATTGCAGCCTCACTGTGCACATTAAATGCAGCCCCACTGTGCCCATAATATGCAGCCTCACTGTGCCCATCAATTGTAGTCTCACTGCGGCCACCATATGCAGCCTCACTGACTGTGCCAATCAATTTGAGCTTCACTGTGCCCATCATATGCAGCCTCACTGTGCCCATCAATTGCAGCCTCATTGTGCCCATCAATTGCAGCGTCACTGTGCCTGTCGATTGCAATCTCACTGTGTCCATCAATTGCATCCTCACTGTGCACATCAATTGAAGCCTCACTGTGCCCATAATATGCAGCCTCACTGTGCCCATCAATTGTAGTCTCACTGCGGCCACCATATGCAGCCTCACTGACTGTGCCAATCAATTCGAGCTTCACTGTGCCCATCATATGCAGCCTCACTGTGCCCATCAATTGCAGCCTCATTGTGCCCATCAATTGCAGCCTCACTGTGCCCATCAATTGCAGCCTTACTGTGCCCATCAATTGCAGCCTCATTGTGCCCGTCAATTGCAGCGTCACTGTGCCTGTCAATTGCAATCTCACTGTGTCCATCAATTGCATCCTCACTGTGCACATCAATTGCAGCCTCACTGTGCCCACCATATGCAGCCTCATTGTGCCCATTGAATGCAGCCTCACTGTGCCCATCAATTGTAGCCTCACTGTAGCCATCAATTGCAGCCTTTCTGTGTCCATCAATTTCAGCATTACTGTACCCATCAAATGCAGCCTCCCTGTGCCCATCAAATGCAGCCTCACTGTACCCATCAATTGCTGCCTCATTGTGCCCATCAATTGCAGCCTCACTGTGCACATTAAATGCAGCCCCACTGTGCCCATAATATGCAGCCTCACTGTGCCCATCAATTGTAGTCTCACTGCGGCCACCATATGCAGCCTCACTGACTGTGCCAATCAATTTGAGCTTCACTGTGCCCATCATATGCAGCCTCACTGTGCCCATCAATTGCAGCCTCATTGTGCCCATCAATTGCAGCGTCACTGTGCCTGTCGATTGCAATCTCACTGTGTCCATCAATTGCATCCTCACTGTGCACATCAATTGAAGCCTCACTGTGCCCATCATATGCAGCCTCATTGTGCCCATCGAATGCAGCCTCACTGTGCCCATCAATTGTAGCCTCACTGTAGCCATCAATTGCAGCCTCTCTGTGCCCATCAATTTCAGCATTACTGTGCCCATCAATTGCAATCTCACTGTGTCCATCAATCGCATCCTCACTCTGCCCATCAATTGCAGCCTTGCTGTGCCCATCATATGCAGCCTCATTGTGCCCATCAAATGCAGCCTCACTGTGCTCATCAATTGTAGCCTCACTGTAGCCATCATTGGCATGCTCACTGTGCCCATTAATTGCAGCCTCCCTGTGCCAATCAATTTCAGCCTCACTGTGCCCATCAGTTGCAGCCTCACTGTGCCTGTCATGTGTAGCCTCCCTGTGTCCATCAATTGTAGTCTCACTGTGGCCACCTTATGCAGCCTCACTGGCTGTGCCAATCAATTTGAGCTTCACTGTGCCCATCATATGCAGCCTCACTGTGCCCATCAATTGCAGCCTCATTGTGCCCATCAATTGCAGCCTCACTGTGCCCATCAATTGCAGCCTCACTGTGCCCATCAATTGTAGCCTCACTGTGGCCATCAATTGCAGCCTTTCTGTGTCCGTCAATTTCAGCATTACTGTACCCATCAAATGCAGCCTCCCTGTGCCCATCAAATGCAGCCTCACTGTACCCATCAATTGCTGCCTCACTGTGCCCATCAATTGCAGCCTCACTGTGCACATTAAATGCAGCCCCACTGTGCCCATAATATGCAGCCTCACTGTGCCCATCAATTGTAGTCTCACTGCGGCCACCATATGCAGCCTCACTGACTGTGCCAATCAATTTGAGCTTCACTGTGCCCATCATATGCAGCCTCACTGTGCCCATCAATTGCAGCCTCATTGTGCCCATCAATTGCAGCGTCACTGTGCCTGTCAATTGCAATCTCACTGTGTCCATCAATTGCATCCTCACTGTGCACATCAATTGAAGCCTCACTGTGCCCATCATATGCAGCCTCATTGTGCCCATCGAATGCAGCCTCACTGTGTCCATCAATTGTAGCCTCACTGTAGCCATCAATTGCAGCCTCTCTGTGCCCATCAATTTCAGCATTACTGTGCCCATCAATTGCAATCTCACTGTGTCCATCAATCGCATCCTCACTCTGCCCATCAATTGCAGCCTTGCTGTGCCCATGATATGCAGCCTCATTGTGCCCATCAAATGCAGCCTCACTGTGCTCATCAATTGTAGCCTCACTGTAGCCATCATTGGCATGCTCACTGTGCCCATTAATTGCAGCCTCCCTGTGCCAATCAATTGCAGCCTCACTGTGCCCATCAGTTGCAGCCTCACTGTGCCTGTCATGTGTAGCCTCACTGTGTCCATCAATTTCAGCCTCACGGTGCCCATCAATTGCATCCTCACTGTGCCCGTCAATTTCAATCTCACTGTGCCCATCAATTTCCGGCTCACTGTGCCCATCAATTGCAGTCTCACTGTGCCTGTCAACTGCAGCCTCAGTGTGCCTGTCAATTGCAGCCTCACTGTGCCCATCAATGTCAGCCTCACTGTGCCCATCAAATGCAGCCTCGCTGTGTCCGTCAATGCAGCCTCACTGTGCCCATTATGAGGGGTTCACTTCCCACCATCATCCCTGTGCTGATTTCCTGCCCAGGTCTTTACAGCGGCTGTGCATGTACCTATTATGAGTGTCCCCACTCCCCAGTGATGCAGCAGCAATAGCCCACTGCACTAGACCTGCTGCTCACTCTGAGTCCCAGGATGACACCTTGTCCACTCCAGCACCAGCTAAGCACAGACATCAGCCCTTTGGATCCACTTTTCCCTAGCAGCACTGCTTAAGCCCTGGTCGTGGATGCTCACGACTCTTCCCGGCCTTCTCAGGCCTTGCGTTCTCCTCACTCGTGAAACCGAAAGTGAAATCACAGGTCTGATGAAAGCACCATCTATGTCTTATGGACCACACCAATGCAATGCATACACTGAATGCTGACCAAACAGACCCAGAATTAGGTGGAGATCACTGGAGAAGTGGTGTCTACTACAGTGATTTTCCAGCTTCTAGAGATATATACCCATAGCTACATTGTTCCAAGCTTGACCAATGTACCTGGAATTATTCTTTAATTTAAATCTCCACCATGTAAAAATGTTCCCAGGGTGGGTCTCTGACTTCATAGAATAATTCATTAGCCACTTTTCAAAGCATTTCCAGCCTTTAAAATAAGAGGATAAATATCTAACTGTGCCTGCCTCCACCACAGCATAGCTTACACAGAGCAGACCATGAAAAGCAACTGTTGCCTAAAAAACCTTAAAAGAAGGCTGTTCGCCAGAGAGGGTAAGCTAAGAACTGTGTAGCTGTCGAGGTAGTTAAAGGTCCTTGTGAAATGACACAGTCATTGACAAATTTAAGGTCAGGCTGTGCAGTATTCTAGCAAATTGAGGACAGAAGTGATTAGATCCAAGGAGTTCAAAAGGTCAGAGGTAGTAATTAGCAAAAATGATTTGGGATGGAAAGGAAGGTAGCAGGGTCTAGACCAGTGGTGGTCCATATTCCTAACATTGGAGCCTCAAATGTGGCCCCTGACATTACCAAAGGGCCACTCAAAAAAACTGTGAATACTCATTATCAGAGCCTGGATTTAGTTAAGACTATGGGAGTGATACAAAAAATGGTTAGAGACTGTGGACATGATACGAGAAATGGTCAGAGACTGCAAACAAAATACAGGAGATGGTCATAGATTGCAGACATGATACAGGAGATGCTCAAAGACTGTGGACATGCTGCAGGAGACTTTCAGAGACTGTGAAAATGCTATAGGAGTTGTGGCAGACTGGGGACATGCTTTAGGAGACAGCCATAAACTGACATATTAAATGAGACTACTAGAAATCAGTAATATAACAGAGCAATAGGGAACACGGATAAGTGTATGCAGGGGCATCAAGGGCAGCACAAAAAGTGCTAATGGGCCGCATGCAGCCCCAAGGCCACAGGTTGAGCATCAAGGGTTTAAACAGATGGCATACAAGATATAGGAAATCCGGATCACACAATCACAAACCCTAGCGATAGCGGACTGTGTTTGTAGATGATACATTGGGTTATTGGAACAAGAATGCCTGTGCCCTTTTAAATGAGCGTGCTGCCCATTTCCTATGGACGCTTTATATTTAGTTCACATGCTGTCATCTAGTGACCTTTTGTGGTAATGCATTTGTTTTTCCCATGTTCTTTTTCCCTTATGTTATGACACGCTTCCTTTGTATGTAATGCTCCACCCTTATTCCTGTTTTGTACTTCCTGTGTCATGGATGCAGCTAACAAGCCACTTGTAACAGGGCACATGTATACTGCATAATAAGCTACAGACAATATCATATTTTCACCGCATAAACACCACAACCTATTCATCTGTTTGTATCCTGTCATCTGCTGTAACCTGATGTTCATAATAAAAACATCTTGAGGATGGAATTGATAGTTCAAACTATCTGATGAGGATTGTCCTCAGTGATTATATCTTATACAGACCAGGCATAGAGGTCTCACAAGGGATAGTCGCTTCACAATAATCAAAGTCAGAATAGTCAAATTATGTATAGAATTCCCACAGCCTGCTGTGTATATGTGTACGCCTGATCTGCAATCAAGCTCAGTGCCATCCGCCATCTTGTGAAGCACATGGTCGCACAAGTTTTTCTACATTGAGCTGCGTTACCCCACCTGTCTAAGCTGCTGTTCGTCTTCTTAAAGAGACAGTACCATTTCTTGAACATGAAAAATGTCTAGACAAGACTCTGAGCACCCTTTTGTGGCTGAACCAAAGCAGATTCATCATGTCTCTGAACCTGCAGACGTACAGGGAGCAAATTCTGCAGATATTGCCGAACAGAGAGTAAGACGGTCGGATATTCCGATGGACAATGTCCGATAGGACCGCATTGTCGGATAATCCGACAGTGTGTGGGCTCCATCAGAGTGTTTCCGTCGGAGTACCCGACGGACCAAGTTTTCCAACTTGGCTATAAAATTTTCCAACAACAAGCTCCGATCGGACATAGTTCGATCATGTGTAGCCTACTCCGACCGACAAGGTGCCACGCATGTTCAGAATGTTCACAATCAAATTCGGAGACGGAAGTGCTCACTCAGGTAAAACTACTGCTCGTAATAGATATAGCACATTTGTCACGCTGCAATGTTAAAAATTCTTTCATGCAGCACTTTCTCTTTTTCTTTACAATGCTGCAAGAATGAAGTTGTTTTGATGCTCATATTCACACACACTTCTCACAAACTTATTTCTTTATTCTTTTTACTCAGTTCAGCAATACAATATTTAAATTCGTCACATCTACCCAATTTTTTTTTTTTGTGGTTGTTTTTTTTAAATCAGCATCTCCTTTTTTGACAGTTTGCTCATCTTTGCATTTTTTTGGGTGTGTTTTGTGTGTCAACTTACCACAACACCATTATTATCTTTTTAATTTTGTTTTTCTTTTTTAATCTACAGGAGGTTGTTTGGTGTTGGTGCCCCTTGTTATTCATTTCACTTTGTATTTTTGAAAAATACCTGGCTACTCACAAATAAACTGTCCCTTTTGAAGTAAAACACATACGCAAGTATTTTTTCAACCAAAAAAAACCTTTATTTAGGGGTCAATTTAGCGAAGCCTTTGGACCCCAGGGCAGACATGAACTAATTAAAAAATGCAAAATTGGTGGCCTGAGGAGTACATATCTCAGGGAGAGCAGTCTGGTCCAGAAGTCCTAGAGATCAGTATGAGCAGATGCCATCTATGTCTAGGTCCTACAAGAGGCTGCATCTTCTGTCAGACCAGACTGAACCCAGGCCATCACTCTCTAGTCTTCCTTAGGCACTTCCCGCCAGGCTTCCTTCCAGGCTGTGGCTCGACTGCTATAGTTATGACAGGAAGAGGAGGGTGATGGTGGATCTCCAGGCTGCCACTTGCCACAGCCTCCTCCCGGCTGAGGTCTTCCTGTGTATGAAAATGGGACATAGTTTTAGTTTTTTGCTCATTAATCACACAATTGTGTGCTCATGACTGTTGCAAATTGAATGTTACCAAATAGAACAGACTATCATTCTGACCCCAGCATTTTTCATTCTTGTCCCAATCATTTTTGGTCAGTACTGTCTATTGAGATGTAAACCACTTTGTTAAATCACAACTTACTAATCAATAATAACATCTAGTTAACATCACTATACCTGTCTCAAGCTGGGCCTCTCCACATGTTGTTGCCTAGAAGGCCTAGGTTGGACATCGGAAGCCTCAGCTGGGGGTGAAAGAAGCCTTGAAGGAAGACTGGAGAGTGGTGGCCTGGGTTCCCCCTAGTCTGTCAGAAAATGCAGCCTCTCGTAGTACAACATCGTGGGGATATAAATGGCATCTGGATCTCCTGATCTCAGGGAATCCTGGAACTTCTTGTGCTCCCTGAGATATGTACTCCTCAGGGCACCAATTTTGGCCATCACATAGGTCATGTCTGCCGTGGGAAGCATGATCTTAACCAAACCAAGCACTTTCTCCAGCGCTGCCTTCCTCTTTCTTGGGTCCTTAGAAAGGGGGGTTTTCATTTGCCACAGGCAGGGCAGCTCCCTGAGCATATCAATGATTATTTCTATGTAATGAGGTTCCTTGAAGGGATCCATCTTGTCTGCAAGACACAACACAAGACAAAACCTAATAGTTTCAGGCTAAACTCTCTATAATCTTGTGCCAATATAGGCCTCAATCTAGAAGCAGTATAGGCTAGTGATGTACCAAGTTAAAATTGTACCTTAATTTGCACGATCGTAGTTTCAGCTCCTCCTTTCTCTACTCACAGATCGTACGTACGACACATGCGTGTTGCGTTTTATATACAGTGCACATGCGTGAAACTCCGCCTGCCCCTGACGTTCTTTCTATACTATTTCCCGCCCCTTCTCTTTCGGCGCAGTGGGGAGAGCACATAGCGGAGACACAGCAGGTGAGCAATCAGAGTTCCACTAACGAGGAGGAGGGCGAGGAAAGCCCAGAGCCTGAAACATCCCGATCCCAGGGGAGAAGATTTAAGGCCTCAAATATGTCTTTTGGAGAGATGTTGCAGATGGTGGACATATTGAAGGGGAATGACTATGATGGGAAATATGAACCTTACCTCGACCCAAATATCAGAAAGGCCAAGATCATGACTAAAGTTGTGAAGAGTCTTCAGAAGAATTTTGAGGTACGACGATCCAAGGATCAACTGAGAAAACGCTGACCAGACCTGAAACTGAGGGAGCACGATCAGTACAGAAGGATCAAGTGAGTTCTTCAAAAAAGTAAGTAGTTGTCGTGTGTTCATATGATTATTATTGCTTGCATACTGCTCCATGTGCTTTGATTTAATGTTGTACAGTTTAAAATGGCCACTTTCAAGTTCATGGGTTCATTTGTTCGTAATAAACATAGTTCGTTAGCCCACTCCCAAAACGATGTTTTCTAGAATTATGCTTCACTACATTTCTTCACACTACAGGTAAGTATTCCAGCTTTAGAAGTGTCCAAAATAATGTTCTCACCTTTGAACTCGACCGAAAAACACAATTGGACGACGCTTCCAAGCAATGTTTCATATTCCTACTTCTGCCCTCTGTGTGCTTATTCCTTTTTTACATTCTCATAGGGGAGAGAAGACTCGGGAAGTCTGAGGACACCAGGGACCCCACAGCTCCCAAAGAAGGTGAAATTCCAACACCAGAAGCAGAGGAGGAAGGAGAGATTGTTGAAGTTGGACAAATTGTCACCACAACAGATGAGTGTCGGAGACCACAGCTTACGGTAAGCTAATCAATGTATGTTTCAGGTGCACTTTTGCAGTGCACTTGTAGTGCATAGTGGATGTGCCTTTAGTAAATAACACCCACAGTGATGTTTACATTTCCCCAATCACGCCATTTTCCTGACCCCCACATATTTCTGCCATGGTGCTGAAAATGAGCAATATTTTTGTCAGTAATGCACTACATACATTAGCAACAAAAACAAGGTGTGTGTGTTGCAGACCCACAACATAATAAGATTATCTGAAGAAGAGACTGTCACTTCATCTCGCTCAGAACTTGGGTTTGCATTGTTGTCGAAAAAGCCCCAATAAAAAAAAAAAAAGCAAAAATACCTATGAGACACCTAAAACCAAGCCAAGCAGTAAATGAAAACAAAGATTATTGTGGTTTCAAAGAAAAATGTATTAAAAAAAATGCCTCTCAGACATTGGCATATCAATGGCCCCCCTACCCACAAAGTACTCCATGTATTGGGTTCTGACCTTGTGGGAGCTTTGGGGGGGGGGGGGGCAAGCCGGGACGAGCAGCTTATCATTTTCAGGCAAGTCTGCATCTGGGCCAACTGAGACCACATAGTTAGCTGAATGTCTTTTCAAGAAATTGTGCAGAACACAGCAGGCAAGCACTATGTGATTGAGTTTATATTCCGCCATGTGGATTGGCATCAAAAATAGGCGGAACCGGCTGGCCAGTATTCCAAAAGTGTTCTCCACTACTCTTCTGGCTCTGGCCAGCCGAAAATTAAAGATCCTCTGATCCGGGGGTGAGGGTCCTCATCGGGAAAGGCCGCATCAAATGGTTTCTCCTCTGGGGGTGGCAAGCCCAGACTGCCACTCTGGAGATGCCAGTAGAATTCACCATCAAGCATCCGGCCATTTTGCCCCACGTCCACATAAAGGAAGTCATATATCGCTGACACCACCACCAACATCACAATGCTATTAAACCCCTTGTAATTATAATAGTACGACCCCGAGTTGGGGGGTGGGACGATGTGGACGTGTTTCCCATCAATTGCACCTCCACAATTGGGAAAGTCCCAACGGCTGGCAAAGTGGGAGGCCACAGTCTGCCATTCCTGTGTGTTGAAGGAAACTGTGTAGTGAAACAAGAAAAAAAAATTGTAATTTGGCACATCAACATTGTAAGCAGATTAGACACAAACATTTTTGGCCAAGATCAGTATAACATTTTGGGAAATGAGTATTTAAAGCCTAAAGTATAAGGTCCCGTTATCAGAGTCATCACCCCCCCATCCCCCCCATCTGATGGGCCCTTGCAAAAAATGAGGGGGGGGTGTTTTGGACAGGTAACCCTCTCCACTCGATTGAGAGCTGAATGCATAAATAATGTGTGATACTTTGGGCAGCCCCTCCTTACTTACACTATTGGCAGCCCACCGGACAGGTAAGAAGTGTCATAATACAAAAAAAGAAAGAAAAAAAATGGAAGCACATTTTGACATTCTGCTATTACCTATCAAGATAATAATAGGAGAAAAAAAAACAAGAAAATGTAGCATTTGAAAGTATTGAGGCAGGCCCTTGCACTACATGCTTTGGTGAATTTGTCCATAAATCTGACCAGAAAAAAGGTAGGTTGAGCGTGTATTGGGTTTGGCAAAGTCAGCAGATAGAGGATTGCTATCAGCTGACCCCTAGCAGTTGCGGGGGAGGGGGGTTCCTAATGAGTTTGGCCCAACCAAAAAAAAAATAGCACTCTGCATGAATTTAAGCACACACATAACATTTGTTGACATTTTAGGGGGTGTTTAGGGGAAAGCAATACTATGGAGCTGACAAAAGACATTGCTAAGTGACTAGACTATAGGTTTATGGGCCCAGAAGAGCATGGTGGGGAAGTTAGTGAAGGCAAATATGCAGGAAGGACAAAAAAGGAACTTTAAACGCTTCCAGCATGCATGAGGACAAAGGGGCACAGCATATCAATTAGAGCATATTGCAATCATGGTAATTTGGGAATGAGGAAAGAAATCCAAGACATTAGCAATCATTAAATACATAGAATGTGATGTTAAAGGATAAAACTTACCATCATATAGTCCTTCTACAGGACCTGAATGATGGCAGAACAGGTCTCTGGAATAATGATTCCCAGAGCCTGGGGGGAGTAGGTTAATATGTGATTATGTTTCTCTGTATAAGTTCATTTTCTACATTCTCTCTCCTACTCCATCCTATTCCATGTTATCCTCCCATTTAACACAATATTTTAAGGAGAATAAACCCTCCGAAACGTCTCCTTCAATTGTATGGGAAGCTCATAAAGCTACTATGAGAGGTCGACTTATTGAACTCAGAGCGAGAAAAAAAGGGAGCATGGTCAGCAAATTGAGCAGGTGTTACAACATATAGCTGATCTCGACAAGCAACATAAACTTACTCTACATACATCCCACCTCAAAGCCCTCACACTTAAACGTGAAGAACTAAAAAACCTCCTTGACCTAGACACTAAAAGAAAATTTCAGCACATCTCACAAAAGCTATATGAATGGGGAAATAAACCAAGCAAGCAACTCGCAAGATCCCTTAAAGTGGTTGTAAACCCTTACAAACCACTTTGACCTACAGGTAAGCCTAGATTATCTCCTAAACCTATACGGTTTAGGAGATATTTACAAAAAGACAGCCACCGCTTGAGCAAGACTTGAGCAAGCCTATGGTAGCTCTGAAGCCATAGAAAGCGCTCTATTCAAGAGACTACAAAACTTCCTAAAAATAGGGAACAAAGCCTATCGCAAGCTCCAAGATCTAAGTGATCTTCTCATGTAGCTGGAGTTGGAAAATACAGACCCACGTCTACCTGGACTAAGCTTCCTGGACACTGCTCATGGTGTTAATCCAGTGGTGTCTAAACTGCCATACAGCCTGAAAGAGAAATGGGCACAACAAGGCTCAAGGTACAAAAGAGACTATAAAGTATCTTTTCCTCCATTCGCATATTTTTGCAGGTTCATCAGTGATCAAGCCTGGACGAGAAACAATCCCAGCTTCAGCTTCACTGAACCCAACTTACCTGCTTCACCATCATCATCTTCATCAAGGTATGATAACATAGCAGCTAAACGCAGAGACTTTAATAAAGCAATATCTGTTAAAAGGACAGACATCTCACCACCCATATCCTCTACTGCTCACCAGAACGATTCGGGTGACAGAGATAAAGACCCTAATCGTCAGTGCCCTATTCACAAGAAGCCTCACCTCCTAAAGAAATGTTGTGGGCTTAGGGCAAAGACATTACAAGAACGCAGGGATATTCTTCAGAAACTTGGAATATGCTATAGGTGCCGTGCTTGTTATGGACATTTTGCTAAAGACTGTAAGGTTGTCATCAAGTGCACAGAATGCAGTAGCGACAGAAATGTTACAGCTATGCATCCGGGCCCACTCGCAGACAATTCACAACAGCCTTCTACCTCCAGCCCTGTCTCAAGTAATGGCAGGGAACAAAAGGGTCATGCTCCAGCCACATCTAATGTTTCTTCTTCATGCACAGAAGTCTGTGGAGAAGGCTTAGACCACAAATGCTGTGCTAAGATATGCCTAGTCAAGATATATCCAAAGGGTCAACCTGAGGAAGCTGTTAGGATGTATGCCATAATAGAGGAACAGAGCAACAGATCCCTGGTTAAGTCTAAATTCTTTGAGATCTTTGGGATAGAGGGACACACAACACCGTATACTCTCAGAACCTGTTCTGGACATGTAGAAACCTTCAGTAGAAGGGCCGATGGGTTCATGGCTTCTCATATCAATAAGGGAGAGGGCATACCCCTACCAACATTAGTCGAGTGTGACCAGATAATAGACGAAAGGGAAGAAAATCCTACTCCAGAAGATGCATATCACCATCCTCTCTTGAGGCACCTTGTTAATGAAACTCCTGCAATGGACATTAATGCTGAAATCTTGATCTTGCTAGGAAGAGGCATTCTCCGAGTATACAAGGTACGCAAGCAGTCCATCGGACCTGATGATGCCCCTTATACACAAAGACTTTATCTAGGCTGGGTAATCGTGGGCAACGTATGATTGGATTGAATGCATACATCACCCAAGATCCACTCCTTCAAAGCGTACTTATTAGGAAATGGACGTGCATTCCACTTCAAACAGTGCCCTTGCCATTATGAAGTAAAAGAGAAGTCTCTTGACATTATCCAAGTACCTGATGTCACTCCTAACCTTTGCGATGACAACCTAGGCACCACAATATAGCTTTGTCAGTCAAAGATATCAAAATAATGGACAAAGAATTCTTCCAGGATGAGTCCAACAGCTGGGTTGCACCATTACCTCTTCGTGCTGCAAGGGTTAAACTCCCAACCAATCGTGAACAGGCTCTATCCAGATTCAACTCACTTTAACGAACACTAAAGAACAGGCCTGAAATGAAGGACCATTTCATCGCTTTTATGAAAAGGATCTTTGACAATGATCACGCTGAACCAGCTCCACCACTTCAAACACATGATGAGTGCTGGTACCTGCCTTTCTTTGGAGTGTATCATCCATTTAAGCCAAAGCAAATCAGAGTAGAATTTGACTTCAGTGCCAAGCATCAAAGTGTATCCCTGAACGATGTTCTTCTCACGGGTTTGAACCTAACCAACAACCTTGTAGGTGTACTTATGAGGTTTAGAAGAGAGCCAGTTGCCATAACAAATGTTTCATTGCTTCACTGTGCGTGAATACCATAGGAACCTCCTAATGTTTGTGTGGCACTGTGAAAACAATATGGACAATGAGCTGATTGAATACCGAATGAAGGTACATGTTTTCGGAAATAGTCCCTCACCCGCTGTTGCAACATACAGTTTACGAAGGACTTCCCTTGATGTAGAAAAGGAGTATGGCAGGGATGCTCAACACTTCATCAAGAGAGAATTCCATGTGTACTACGGACTTAAATCTTTACCTACAGACGAAGAAGCCATAGACCTGCTCCAAAGAACACAAGGTATGCTTTCTGAGGCTAACCTCAGACTACACAAGACTGCCTCAAATATTGTTGCTGTTATGAAAGCCTTTCAACGTGGTGATCGTGCCACAGGGTTTAAAGACTTGAATCTGGGAATGGACATACTACCTGTACAGAGAAGTCTGGGTCTATGGTGGGACTTATTTAAAGACACCTTTGGTTTTCAAATCAGCTCTGCAGACAAACATTTACTAAATGTGGTATTCTGTCAGTAGTGAACAGCCTATACGATCCATTGGAATTTGTAGCTCCCATCACTGGTCAGAGGACCAGTCAAGACACTAAGATCTGACTGTGGAACTATTATATTGGAGCCTGTCGAGAGTTACAGCTTAACTCTAGACCAATCCAAGACTTTTTAGCTGAAAAAGGCTGTACATGGATTTTCAATCCTCCTCATTCTTCCCACATGGGTGGCTCATGGGAAAGAATGATAGGCATCACACATAAAATATTGGACTCTATGCTTATGGACTTTAATTCCACAAGACTTACCCACGAGATTCTAACTACCTTCCTGGCAGAGGCATCTGCCATAATCAATTCAAGTCCACTTGTTTTCCGGTGTCCAAAGATACAGAGACCCCAACTATCCTTACCCCAGCTACTCTTCTTAGCCAAAAGCTTGGGTCTGTTCCTGTTTCACCTGGAAACTTTAAAGCAGGAAATCTATGACCAGTGGAAGCAGAAGTGGAGAACACCTCGGCAACTGCTTCTGGAATCGTTGGAAGATGGAGTACCTTTCTACTCTGTAAGGACGCAGGAAATGGCAACGGCTGAACCCTAACATACAAGTTGGAGATCTCGTTCTTCTTAAGGACCAGCAAGTTGAAAGAATCAAATGGCCCATGGGACTTATTGTAAAGAGTGTTCCTAGTGATGACAGTAAGGTAAGTAAGGTGGAGGTGAAGATTTCAAGACAAGGGACTGTAAAGACTTTCATCAGACCTATCACAGGACTTGTTCTGCTCTTACCCTTTGGAGTCTACGCTGCTGGATCCTACATGTGACTTCAAGAAGAAAGTGTCTTGAACTTTAGAGATGTGATTACATTATATGCATGTTCTTTTCATGTCTTTCAGGTCTTTAAGACATCTAGCAAATTACACTGTTTGTTATTTACAGTGGCATAACTACCATTCTGATGTATATAGTGACATTTACCATGCCAGACGGGGAGCATGCCACCCATTTTCTATGGACGTTTTATATTTAGTTCACATGCTGCCATCTAGTGACCTTTTCTGGTAATGCACTTGTTTTTCCCACGTTCTTTTTCCCTTATGTTATGACACACATGCTTTGTATGTAATGCTCCACCCTTCTTTCTGTTTTGTACTTCCTGTGTCATGGATGCAGCTAACACAGGGCACATGTATTCAGCATAGTAAGCTACAGACAATATCATCTTTTGACCACATAAATACCACAACCTATTCATCTGCTGTAACCTGATGTTCAGAATAAAAGCATCTTGGGGATGTATCGGTATTTGGTGAGTTCAAACTATCTGTTGGGGCTTGTCCTCGGTGATTATATCTTATACAGGCCAGGCATAGATGTCTCACAAGGTATAGTCGCTTCAAAACAATCGGAGTCAGAATAATGACTATAGAGCAATCAAGAGCCATACCAGTGCAGGTGCATGGCCAACCTTAACAGATAAATAGGCGAGGTTCACTTGTTCCAAAACACAGAAAAGAGACCTAGAGTACAGTGATAATTAGGCATGACTATAGGAAAGGGATTAAATAAAAAAGCTGAAACAGGCAGACAGTAGGATCCAAGGAGAATAGAAGGAATGCAAGCCAGTGCAAAGGTAGACACCAGAAGCCAGGGAGGACAGAAAGAACCAATGTGGGAAATTGAAGCTCAAACATTGAGATACAGCAAGCAGAGCCTAGGTAAGGCTGTCATGGATTACGCACGCCCACGGAGCCTAGCTAACCGCGACGTGCGTTCTGTGACTGGGGTATATGAGGAAATGTTGTTGTTTTTTTTTTGCTTATTTATTACAATGAATTGGTGGTGTGTGTTTTATTTTCTTTATTGATAATTTATGTGATTTTTATATAAGGGATATATAATTAATGTTAATTATATTACTGGCACTGATTAATTTTTGTCACTTATATGTTTAAGATATTACTCACTGATATAATTTATTTAAATTTTTAATCTTTCAAAGCCAATTTTTGTATCCCTTTTTTGTCACTATTTTCCTTTGTGATTACTGATGAATTTTTGTGATTAGAGATCTTTTGAGTAGAGTTTTTTTCTTTTAGCGCAGCTCACTTTTTTCACTTATTTAGTCTATTATCGGAGTATTACGATTAGGGTTGCTGCTTGTAGGGGATTTATTTACATTTTTTAATTTTTTTGAATAGCGCGGTTTACTCTTTATATCGCACTTATTAATATTATCATTTAATATCCCCAAAGTGGACAGTGCTTAAAAGATATACAAAGAAAAAGAAGTTACTAAAAAAGATACATTTCTACTGTACTTTGTGATGGCTCACAACTCTGATGGGGACACTCTGATGGGGGATCTCTGATGGGGGAACTCTCATGAGGGCTCTCTGATGGGGGAACTCTGATAGGGGCTCTCTGATGGGGGCTCTCTGATGGGGACACCTGCTCTCTGATGGGGCACTCTGATGGGGGAACTCTGATGGGGGAACTTTGATGGGGGAACTCTGATATGGACACTCTGATGGGGGGCACTCTGATGGGGGAATTCTGATGGGGGAACTCTGATGGGGACACTCTGATAGGGGGAATTCTGCTCTGATAAGAAAACCTGCTCTCTGATGAGGACACTGTGATGGGGTCACTCTGATGGGGACACCTGCTCTCTGATGGGGGCACTGGTGAAGCTGCATTGCTGGGCACTGATCAGACTGCATTGCTGGGCACTGGGGAGTCTGAATTGCTGGGCACTAGTAAGGTTGCATTGCTGGACACTGATAAGGCTTCATTAATGGGCACTGATGAGGCTGCATTTGCTGGCCACTGGTAAGGCTGCATTTGATGGGCACTGATCAGACTACATTTGATGGGCACTGATTAGACTACATTTGATGGGCACTGATCAAGCTGCATTCTTGGGCACTGGTCAGGCTGCATTGATGGGCACTGGTGAGGCTGCATTGATGGGTACTGGTGAGGCTGCATTGATGGGTACTGGTGAGGCTGAATTTATGGGCACTGGCAAGGCTGTATTGATGGGCACTGGTAAGGCTGCATTGATGGGCACTGGTAAGGCCACATTGCTGGGCACTGATCAGACTACATTTGATGGACACTGAGGAGTGAGCAGCCCGGGGCCTGGACCCCACTCTGCACAATCAATACAGGGAGCACTACAGACCTCACTCCTCTGCAGACCAACACGTGTGTGGACACCTCAGGGCAGGAGCTGCCCAACATATCATAGCCAGCCCCTTCCTTTTCTGAATAAACACAGTGAGCAATCGATACTAATCACTCACGGTGTTCATTCATAAATAAAGGATAATGAACTCTGTTTACTATGCTCCCGTTTATGAATGCACAGGAGCCTCTGTATAAAGTGCTTCCTGTTCATTCTTCTACCATGCAGTTGAGGCTGTAGAGAAAGTATTGAGGATCTGTGTCCCCAGTCCCTTTCTCTGTCTTAAAATTAGATGTCTGGGGTCTCTTTAGATATTTCACCCAAGCCCCCTAACAGCACTGTGAAAATAAATTGTAAAACAAAAAAAATGAATAATATATATATATTTATAATAAAAATGTGAAAAATAATAACAAATGAGTAAATAATAATTATCGACATTGTAAAAAAATCATTAAAAAAATGAAGGGCTCATTCACTGAGGTGTGAATGAGCAGTTGGTTCATGCCTCTCTGGAGCTGCCTGTTATTCTATGAGGATGCAGGGGCTGTACGAACACAGCTGCAGGTCCTAATATGACAGGTATGTAGTGCTGGTAAGTGGCCCTGAATACACACTGTGCGTGTTAAGGGCTGTACACTTGTCAAATGAGGACCTTGAGTTCATACAGCTGCTGCATTCCCAATAGCATACCATAGGCTGCTTTCACACAACACCAGCCACTTAAAAAAAATGCATATTTCACAATGTACAGGCCACAGTGCCCATGTGCATAAGCTGCATTTGTGTACACCAATGTTTTTTTTTTTTTTGGGTGGAGGGCCTGTCAGGTAGGCTGAACAGAAAAAACTGAAAAAAAAAAGCAGGGGGCACCTCTATCTGAGTGTGGAGTATTGGAAAGGGATATTTGGTGGTGATGAATAAATATAGCACTCACATTTGATGAAAAAAGTATCGGCTTGTCAACTGTGGAAGTCTTAACATCTCTAGCAGACATCGGCAGGCAAGCGGCTCTTGTGCCGAGAAGCTGCTGGGTGGTAAGAACTGGCCAGGAAGTTTGGCCAGGAAGAGGCTATGCAGAAACAGACAGGGGTGCTGTGGCTGGAGAAGCTTCCTCTGCATCTCAGAAGAGTGCCAAGGACACCCAAACACTGCTGCACACCATGCTGCCGGCCTCTTCATTCTCCAGCGCTTCCTTCTCACCACCCAGCAGATTCTCTGCCGATCTCTGCACAACGCCAGCAGATTGCCTGCTGATGTCTGCTAGAGATGTTAAGACTTCCACAGATGACAAGCCAAAACGTTCTCCATCAAATATGAGTGCTATATTTATTCATCACCACCAAATAGCCGTTTCCAATACTCCACACTAAAACAGAGGCGCCCCCTTCTTCTTTTTTGTTTTCACACACTAGGTTTACTCAGGCCCTATATAGGGGAGCTGCCTCTTCCCTCCATATGTTGATCTTTTAACTGTTTACCCTCCTTTACATCCATCACACCCACCCTGCTGCATTACTGGTCTGGCTACAGCAGCGCCATTGTTTTTTTCCTACTGAAGGTTGTACAGGATCCCATGATTTCTAACAGTTACCCTCCATGATGACATCACGGAGCTGGTGGATGTTAGAGACTTTGCGCTCTTCCACCTTCCGTTTGAGGATGCCCCACAGATGCTCAATAGGGTTTAGGTCTGGAGACATGCTTGGCCAGTCCATCACCTTTACCCTCAGCTTCTTTAGCAAGGCAGTGGTCGCCGTGTAGGTGTGTTTGGGGTCGTTATCATGTTGGAATACCGCCCTGTGGGCCATTCTCCAAAGTGAGGGGATCATGCTCTGCTTCAGTATGTCACAGTACATGTTGGCATTCATGGTTCCCTCAATGAAAGTGCCGGCAGCACTCATGCAGCCCCAGACCATGACACTCCCGTCACCATGTTTGACTGTAGGCAGGACACACTTGGCTTTGTACTCCTCACCTGGTTGCCGCCACACACGCTTGACACCATCTGAACCAAATAAGTTTATCTTGGTCTCATCAGACCACAGGACATGGTTCCAGTAATCCATGTCCTTAGTCTGCTTGTCTTCAGCAAACTGTCTGTGGCTTTCTTGTGCATGATCTTTAGATGAGGCTTCCTTCTAGGACAACAGCCATGCAGACCAATTTGACGCAGTGTGCAGTGTATGGTCTGAGCACTGACAGGCAGACCCCCCACCCCTTCAACTTCTGCAACAATGCTGGTAGCACTCATACGTCTATTTTCCCAAAGACAACCTCTGGATATGATGCTGAGCATGTGCACTCACCATGCTGCAGCTCAGTTTCAGGGTTTGGCAATCTTCTTATAGCCTAGGCCATCTTTATGTAGAGCAACAATAATTTTTTTCAGATCCTCAGGGAGTTCTTTCCATGAGGTGCCATGTTGAACTTCCAGTGACCAGTATGAGAGAGTGAGAGTGATAACACCAAATTTAACACACCTGCTCCCCATTCACACCTGAGACCTTGTAACACTAATGAGTCACATGACACCAAGAGGGGAAAATGGCTCATTGGGCCCAATTTGGACATTTTCACTTAGGGGTGTAATCACTTTTGCTGCCAACGGTTTAGACATTAATGGCTGTGTGTCGTTATTTTGAGGGGACAGAAAATTTACACTGTTATACAAGCTGTACACCCACTACTTTACATTGTAGCAAAGTGTAATTTCTTCAGTGTTGTCACATGAAAAGATAGAATAAAATATTTACAAAAATGTGAGGGGTGTACTCACTTTTGTGAGATACTGTAGCTGCTAAAATCCTCTGCCAGCTTGATCTTGTAGTTAGAGACCTATGGAAATGGTGATTTATAGCTTACAGAATACTAAAGCTGCAACTGAACAGAGGAAGCAATGTCACTAATTATAGGAAATAAAAATATTTAGAAGGAGGATCACTGTATTATTAAAATGTAATGCTTCTGTTAATTAGTTTGAATTGACTGACATACATAAGTACCATTTTAGTGCATCTCACAAAAAGAAGGAGCCAGAAATCCCATTTATATATTTGGCAATACGATGCTAGCAGAAATCAAGAGACTCTTAAACAGAATGAGAAAATGGTGATGTCCACAGAGATTTAAATTGCTCAGTACAGACATTAGACGTCCCCTCCGCCTCTTTCTCCTTCAGATCTCAAGCAAAATTTAACATTATTGAACCACTTCTAAAAGAATTACTAATTCATGATTGTATTTTTATCCTTTCTTGTAATGAACAGAATGTGCCGTCAGTGTTAAAGCTTTATGTTTTATAAATATCTTGTCATGATGCATTTCTCTTAATGATGAATCATGTATCTGGAGTGCTTGTGTGCCCCTGATCCCCAACTCCCAACTCCCAACCCACACTGTCATTCAGCCAATCATCAGTAGTTATGGAAGCAATAAACTATTCCACCTCACCACGGGTCAAAGACACATTTTGATTCTTTTGGAAATGAACAGCCTGTTTAGGACAACCTTTGAGAGCAACAACCTCTGAGAGCAACAAGAAGCAGTTTCAGGAAGAGATTGTTTCTGCTCCTACAGATTTTCTGTACAAGTTGGAAAAGATATGGGCCCAGCTTTTCTTCTTCCTGTAGAAAAGGTGGTATGCCCCATACACGTGATCAGAAATTCCGTCAGAAAAAAACTTGGATGGTTTTTCTGACGCAATTCTGCTCAAGCTTGCCTTGCATACACACGGTCACACAAACGTTCTCTGAACTTTTGACCGTCAAGAATGTGATGACATACAACACTACGACGAGCTGAGAAAATGAAGTTCAATGCTTCCAAGAAAGCGTCAAATTGTTTCCGAGTATGCGTAGGAATTTGTACAGACGATCGGAATTTCAAAACTTTTTCCGACTGAAAAATAGAGAACCTGCTCTCAATCTTTTGCTGGCTGGAATTCTGCCAGCAAAAGTCCGATGGAGCATACACACGGTCGGAATTTCTGACCAAAAGCTCACCCCCGTCTTGCTGGCAGAATTTCTGATCGTGTGTATGGGGCTGTAGATGCACTCATCGCACTATAAAAGGTACGCAAATATCGTGTAACATAAAAAGCTGCAACCATTTTATTCCCTAGGGTTTCTGCTAATATATATATAAAATGTTTGGGGGTTCTGAGTAATTTTCTATCAAAAAAATTATGATTTTTACATGTAGGAGAGAAGTGTTAGAATTGGTCTGGGTGGCAAGTGGTTAATTACCATAAGTAAGTAATATACAAATAATTATTATATATTGTTTTTAAGGTCATTTACTATATTTTCAAAAACTGTACTTAAGCAGGTGGCTTAACGGACAAATTACTGAAGTTTAACTTCAAACTAGTAATTTCACAGTAAATAGATACATAATAAATTATTATGTTATAACATATAGCATAATAATATATTATTTAGCTTGATTAAAACAGTAAATTTTCAGCAGCAGCAGATTCTCATTCTCCCTCTTATTTGTATGTAAACCCATTCTTTTTGCTTCTAGTTAAGAGGACACGACTGGAAGGGAGCATGTGTCTTTTAGACACATGCCCACTTCTATGACACTGAAGCATTTTTATTAGACAGCTTATCCTAACGGTGCGTTACCATTGGTCCAGGGCGCCAAACTGTTCATTAAGCTCAGTGCTTCTGACAAGAAAAGAGAGGCACTGTGAGCTCGCCCTCTCAGTCAGCTTGTAATTAAACTGGCTGCTCTGTATGCAGCATCTGACAGGCTGTACAAGGAGTCCTGTGTCTCTGGTACCATAGGTGCCAGGAGACCTCGTTAGGACTTCAGCTATCTACCCCCCAAATTTGTAGTCTCTGTGACCCCAGGTCACCAAGCTACAACCCTCAAAGCTCAATCGTTTTTATTGGGGGGGGGGGGGGGGGGTGGGCTCTGCCTCCCCTGACTGTACATTCCTGCAGTAAAGTCACTCTTATTCAGAACACTAGAGTCTTCAAAGTTTATGTATAGTCAAAGTATCTTTTTTTACTTTTGAATAGAGTTAGAAAGGTTTAAAACCCCTGCCCTTTTTTTTTTATCATTGGGGAAATTAATTTCCTGTTCCAGAGATGCAACAGGAAATTTGATGAAATCTCCCAAAGCGAAGGGAACTACCCTCTTGCATAGTTGTCTCTGGAACAATTGTCCTTATTAGTAAATGATCTTGTTTTAGGAACAACTATAACATTTTGTATTAACCCTCACAGTGTTTTACACTGCTGTCTGTGTGATTATTTTGGCTATTTCGCCACCTTTCTTCCAAAGATCACATAGGAGGAAGCGGCAAGCAATCCAAAAAGAAATAAGAGACCGATTAGGCCTCATGCACACTAGGCATCAAAACTGGCACTTTTAAGGGCATTTGTCTTTTATCTGCCTCTAAATGCCACTTTGTGTTAGTATACGTGTCAATGCACACATAGGCATTTACAGGTGGTTAGAGACAGGGGCTTTAGGCAGAAAAAAAATCCAGCACATCCAGGAGAGGCCACAAAAAAATGCTTGCTGCACCTAGTTGTGTGTAAATGCGTCTAAATGCTCCCAAACATGCTTAAAGCATAACTCCACTGCAAAAAAAAAACATTCCTCTCCGGGTGATCTATGTACATTACAAGGTCTAGCATCCTGATGTTTAGGCAGGGTTGCTAGTGAATGTACCTGCCAGGTGTAGTTGCCTTGGCCAATTGATAGGAGATCAATTGATTCCACCCTAATTCTGGAATTGCTGCGCTTCTCTCTTCTGTCACTAGATGCCTGGGTATCTGGTGACACTAGCTAAGTCAAGGGCATTGCAAGGACAGATTAAGAATAGATGGTGTATCTCAGCCAATGGGCAGTGATCTTCTTAGGTCCCTTGGCCTGCTGGGAGAACCTATTTATTTGGGTGAGGTGAGGTGATAGGGGTCTTGTGCCACCTGGACGGCTGTCTGGATGGACATGTGTTGTATTGCCCTGGGCTGCTAGGCCAGAGCCTGAGGCCTATCTCAGGGATAGCTGGTTTCTAGGCTGTCTGAGGGCCTATCCAGAAGCAGGAGAGCAGCACAAGGTTGGGACTGCGCCTTGCAGTCCAACCAAAAGTGACGATTCTGCCAGCCAGAGAACTTGTTGTGGTTGGAGGTAGAGGTCAAGCTGTCGCCACTAAGGTACCATCCACCTTGTTAACAGGTACCATCGGGAATAGCCAAAGCAAGTACCAGAGCATTATTCTCACCAGCGGTGGGACAGAGAAAAACTGGGAAACTTTGTCAGGTGTCAAGCCAGTCACCCAGCCAGCAGAGGTGATGCTTGCAGAGCAGTCTTGTGTGCTGAGCCAGGGACCAAGCAGGCCAGTGGGGTGACGCTTGAGGTGTATCTGGGAGTGCCGAGCTAGGGACCCAGCAGGGATGCCGGGGTGAAGCTTGAGGAAGATACTCAGTGAGAAGATTGGAAGAGCTCGGGAGATCCAGTGGCAGTGGATCAGCAGGTTTAGGTGATAGACTGGGAGCTCAGTTAATTGAAGATCGAAAGAGGAGATTCTGGAGAAAGTGAAAGAGTTCATTGTAACCTTTGTTAGAAACTGTTCAAGATTGTTGCCATAGGAGACAGCGTTTCTACACATGCTGATGTGGCATCTGGCTGGGTGCCTTTCCCTGCATGGTTGTCTACCTATAGAAGTCTCGGAGTCTGCTAATTAACATTTTCAACTACTAAAGAGAGTCCTGGCCCTAAACCCTTTCTCCCACAGTTCTGTTTAAGAGACTAGAGATAGTGGGGAAGCTGTCGCCACTAAGGGACTATTAACCTTGTTACCAGGAACCATCATGAATCTCTGAAGCAAGTACCAAAGCAGTCTTCTCACCAGCGGTGGGACAGTGAAGAACTGGGAAACTTTGGCAGGTGTCAAGCCAGGCACCCATTCATGAAGTGTCTGGTGCCCATTAATCTACCTTACACTGCACCCACCATGCCTCGTAACCCACTCTACACAGAAGGATGTCAGCTGTCCCTAACTCTGGAGGTCATCATTTAGGCCTGCAAAGGCTCAGAACTTGGCTACAAAGGATTTTAACAAACTTTGTTGCAGATTATTACCTCTTGTTATTTTGAAGAAATCCCTGTGTTTGTCTGTATCCATGTGGGAAAGTGAGTCTAATGGGAGTGGTTTCATAATTCTCAATCAGCTGTGCAACTGCAGGGCTCTAATGAAAAATCTGCTGGGCCTGCATCCCTTTAGATGTGATTTCTTATTCGGAGTATCTCACCAAACCTGACATTTTTGTTGCAGGGGATGCCTGAAATCTGACTTGTATCTTAGTGCAGACTTCTGGGAAAATCAGTGAGCCATTCACACAAAGCAGGAAATTATGTTTCTGGGGGACATCCTGTACACATTCTGTGTACAGAACACCTCCATGTAGCCATCCTGCATTGCATTTTCAGAAAATTACAAAGCTGCAGATTGAAAAGGAAAGGGAATTTTCAATAACATTCAATTACAATATGACTTGTGTAGCAATTATATACACTATATTATTTTTTCTTTATTTGCTATTTTTTTCCCCAATAAAGTGGAATTACCCTTTAAGTGTTAGGCACCTTTATAATGCTTGAGCATTCATTAATTTCAATGGCTAGAATAAATTAAAGACCAGAATCTTGAAATACCCCCAGTGATTGACTTTTAAGGCACGTACAGTAAATATTAAATTTTAAAGATACAAAAAAGTTTTTTATTGAAAAGATTAAGAAAATACATAAAACAAGGAATGCATAAATACATTGGTAGTCTGTACATATATAGATTACTTGAAATACCCTACGCGTTTCAGAGAGACTAAATCTCCTTCTTCAGGGGGTATGTAAAATTGTAAGAGGTAATATATTCAGAACAGTGTGTTGATTAGACACTCCATCAGATTTGTAATTAAAAACACGACAGAAAACCAGGGTGGGTGTTGCCGATGGTTGTTTTACCCCCTTGAAGCCTTCCAATGTGGTCACTTTGACAGGGAGGGCCAGGAAACCAGCCAAATGTCAAAGAGAGACAAAACTCCTAGCATTGATGGGCAGTGGGAGCTGAAAGCTCCTAACCTGGGAGAGACACTGGGGCAAAGCAAACGGTCCTTAGTGTTACTAGAGTATCCACCTGTCCGTCACAGCATCCAGCACCAACATTTTGGGGAGAGGAGCGAGGCGCCCGCATTGCTAGACCGTGGCACAGGTGAGTGTCTGTTTATTAAAATTCAGCAGCTACACTTTTTGTAGCTTCTGACTTTTAAATAGGTGGAACTCCGATTTATATATTCTGGTCTATTAAATGGATGAATATTCTGGTCTATTAAATGGATGAATGTCAAGATGCGTGTTGTACCTGTATGTGTCTAAACAAGCCTAAACACGTTTTAAAAACGGCCTGTGTTTAATGCTGCTTTCTTCTGCCAGGAGAAAGGAGTTTAGAAGAGTTGCAGTGGTCATGAAGTCTAAACCTGACAAAACCTTTCCCCACCCTTTCCAAACCTGACCCCACCCTTTCCATTCTACTAAAATGAGAAGTATGCATGAGACCTAATCAGTCTCTCTGCCATTTTTGGTAAGATTGCTCCTATGTGGCCTTTAAAAGAAGTATGGGGAAATATCCAACATAATCACACAGACACCAGTATACAACACTCTTCCTCACTAAGCCACATTAAAAAAAGAAAAACATTTAGTATCGACCATGATGACCATGTAAAAATTCTGCAATATAGCCCTTCCTTGAGGAATAATACCAACTCTTGGCATTTCATGTTAAAAGAGCTTGTGAGAAATCTCATACGTAGCCTGATCCTTTGAAAGGTGTTAATTGTTATGCACTAACACCTACAAAAGAGTGTAAAACTAGAGCAATCATTTCATGTCAGCCTTAGGAACATCTGAGATGACAAACATAATGTTTTGTCTTCTGATACGTGCTTATGATCAGCCCCCAGCAGGGATCAAAATTCAAACTACATAAATCAATGTGATCCATAGTCATGCGTTCACTAGCTCACTAGATCCAATAGCCAATTGTTAAACCAGTCACAGTGTGCGCTAATTTGCCAGTTCTTTCCTCCTTCTCCAGAGAGTTTGTCCTGAGAAATTTCTATAAAACCTTATTTAATCAAATAGTGTGAAGTGGACCAAATATCTGAGGAAGGAATTTGTTTTTTTATTAGAATTCACAAACCTTCTCTGTAGGCTAAAAAAAAAAAAAAAAGTAGAATTCTGCTTTAAGCTGCCAGGCATTATTACAAAGTTGACTGCCAGCATGGGCACCACCCTGTATAGCTTATGTGACCATCAGTATTCAGTCATTCCAACCACCAAAGTAGTAAGCAAAACGCTGTGAAATGTGCGCTGTAATAACCTGCTCTTTTTTTTTAATTAACTTGAAAACACTTCATTTTTGTAAGTGTTATTTTGTTTTCTTTTAATTAACAAGAAATGTACATTTTCATTCTGGCACTTACAAACAAAGCAAATTCAGATTTTCAGTTCAGGTTATTATTATTCATTAATGAGCAAGAATAAAATTGACATTCAGTTTGTCAGTGATTGCAAACCACTAAAGTATTATTAAAAGCATTTCATAAGATGCATCTCCTGACAGAATATTTGATGGGCACCAAATACTATATTCCATTTATGATTGTCTCTAGAGAGACAGTACAAATGTTGCTTTACTTTCTTTTAACTTAGATTAGAACTTTGAATCAATATGCATTTTACAATATGTGTATACAAGCATGCTAACACTACTACAATCACCTACAAACACTGAAAAAGCCATCCGCACATAATAGTTACTTACAGTCTATGGTCTCCCTAATTTTTGCTTGTACTGAACCTGCAAACATGCTAACAGATCATATTAATTTGAATAAAGAGCAATAAACGAAGAGCAAGATTAGTGGTGCCTAAATTACCTCCAGAGGTAAGTAAATTATTAGATGAACCTTTTACATTGGAGGAGAATCAAAATGCAATCGGATCTATGAAATTTGGGAAAGCCCCTGGTCCAGATGGCTTTACCATCGCATATTATAAGTCTCTATTTACATCCCTTGGTAAACATATGCAGAAGTTTTTAATGGCCTGGGATCAGATACAACATTCCCCCACGATACCCTTACGGCAATTATTGCAGTAATACCGAAAAAGGGAAAAGATCCTACTGCATGTAGTAGCTATAGGCCGATTTCGCTGCTTAATACTGACCTTAAAATATTCACGAAAATTATAGCTACCAGAATTCAAGAGTACATTCTGACCTTGATCCATTAGATCAGGTCAGATTCGTGCCTACTCGTGAAGCTAGAGATAACACAATTAAAGTGTTAAATCTTCTACACGTAGTAAATAAGGAGCATTTACCGTGCATATTTTTAGGAACAGATGCAGAAAAAGGCCTTCGATAGGGTTGATTGGCAGTTTATGAAAGCAGTACTGAGATATGTGGGGATTGGAGATAACATGATTAATCGCATATGTACACTATATTCTGAACCCTCTGCCTTGGTAAGAGCAAATGGGGTATTATCAGAACCCTTTTTGATACAAAATAGTACAAGACAAGGCTGTCCCCTATCACCAGTCCTTTTTGCTCTTACATTAAAGCCCTTTCTCTGTATTGTTTGTTTAAACCCCGATATAGGTGGAGTGATGATAGGAGACACCCAACAGAAGGTATCTGCATATGCGGACGATATGTTGCTCTCACTAACAAATCCTATGATTTCACTACCAATCCTGATTTGCGAATTTCGGAGATATGGCACACTGTCAAATCTGAAAATTAACTTTAATAAGTCAGAGGCGATGGGGGTGGGGATAAGCCAATCCCATCTTACAAATTTTGAGACCAATTTTAAATTTAAATGGACACCTACAGCCCTGAGGTATTTAGGGACATTTATCCCTCCCAATATATCCAAAGTATTTTAGCTAAATTTTCCCCCACTGCTAAAAGAGACTAGGGACTTACTTAATAAATGGCAAACAGGGATGCATTCTTGGTTTGGGAGATGCAACATCCTTAAAATGTACATTCTCCCAAAATTTTTGTATCTTCTCCAGGCATTGCCAATATATATCCCCTCTAAATATTTTGATCTAGTAGCAGCAATGTTTACCGCATTTATCTGGGCTCACAAACGTCCAAGATTGAAAAGACAAAAATTTTCACTCCCTAAAACCCATGGTGGATTGGGTGTACCTGTTATACGGAAATACCAACAGGCGATTCATCTGACCAGGTTGATTGATTGGAACCATCATCAAAGAACTAAACTATGGCCAAGATTAGAACAATCTCAAAGTAAAAATGTACTTATTAGGGCTCCTTGGTGTAATCTATCAAAGTTAGAGGATATAAAGAATCACCCGATAATCAAATTGACGGTGCGAATATGTTCATTATTATTTACTAAGTACTCACTCATATCAAGTCATTCTTCTTTGTTTCTGATATTAGGAAATCCCGCATTTTTACCAGGAACTCAGGATCCAGTATTTAATTTATTGAGAAAAAATGTCTGTTTTCAGGTATCGCACTTTTTGACTAACCACAAATGGCCAACAATATTAGAACTTACGGATACAACAGGTCTTTTCAAATTGGACCATTTGAGAGCAGTCTAATTGATTCACTTCTTTCGCTCATTACCTTCACCAGACAGTTTCAGTCAGAACCTTACCAGATACCTCCCATGCCTTGTCAGCCACATATCAGTTGTTGATTAAACCAGCTGAGGATTATCAGCTCCCATGCTTCCGAGCATGGGAGATAGATATAGGATATAAGTTTACAGTACGTCAACGGCAAAATATTCTTAATTTTACACAGGGATCTTCTATATGCACAAAGACACAGGAGACAAACTATAAAGTGCTCCCTAGGTGGTATCGAACTCCAGTAAAATTGCAAAAAATGTATCCTTCTCTCTCTGACCAATGCTGGAGATGCCATGAAGATGGGGAACAATTCTCCATGTCTTCTGGCAATGTCCAAAATTAGAAGATTACTTTAAGACGATCCACCAAACAATTCAAAAATTTACGGAAAGTAGAATCCCTAATGACCCGGCGTTGTTTTTGCTTCATGCATCTAATATCCCTAATAAAACTTATAAAGAGTCAGTGCTTCGACACCTCCTCGATGCAGCAAAAGCATGCATCTCTTTATGTTGGAAATCTACAAAGGTACCTTCTATAGGTATGTGGTTTGAAAAGATAGAGGAAATTAAGAAAATGGAGGAATTAATCCTTACTAAATGTCATCCAAAAGAACATTATAATAGGACATGGACCTCCTGGAATATGTATATTTTTTCTGAAGAGGGAAGGGCTTTATTTGAAAGGGATAGGGTAGATTAAATAAATGTAAAATGGAGGAGCTAAATAAAAATTGAGATGTAATAGAGACCTTTTGCATTGGAGAGGAGTGCGCTTGCTACCACCATTCCCTCCCCCTCCCCCCTTTTTTTTCTCCCTCTTTTATCTTTTTTTTTATTTTATTTTTTAAGAAGAAAAAAAAATCTCTGAGACACAGGAATATTTTTGGTAATGGGCTCAAAACAATGGAATTGGCATTGATGTATAGAGAGATAAGGTGGGATGCCCGGCTGTCCGACTAGAGGGGTTGAAATAGTTACTATGTAATATAGGCTGGGGTATCTAGAAAGGTATGATTAAAGGGGTTGTAAAGTAAAAATTTTTATTTTTTTAAAATAACAAACATGTCATACTTACCTCCACTGTGCAGCTCGTTTTGCACAGAGTGGCCCCGAACCTGCTCTTCTGGGGTCCCTCGGCGGCTGTCTCTGCTTCCTCCCGCAGGTGCTTCTCACGTTAATGCGAGCTCACTCGCATTGGTGAGAAACACTGCGGGCGCGCTCCCGTGATACAGCCGGCGGCTATAGCCGCTCGCTGTATCACAAGGCCCCGCCCCCCGGCGCGCTGCGTCATTGGATGTGATTGACAGCAGCGCGAGCCAATGGCTGCGCTGCTTTCAATCCATCCACTCCAGCCAATCAGCGGCCAGGCTGAGCGGCGAAGAGGACGGCGGGGGCGAGCGCGGGATTTTCGAGGGGTCAGGTAAGTAAAACGGGGGGACTGGGGGCGCCGGCAGTGTGAGATGTTTTTTCACCTTAATGCATAGAATGCATTAAGGTGAAAAAACATTTACCTTTACAACCCCTTTAAGATGAAGGATATTAATTTGATACAATTGATTTGTTGTTAGAACATATGTATTTCCTTCCTTTTTTTTTCTTTTGTGTTTCTGAAAATAAATAAAAGATTTATAAAAAAAAAAAGATGTAGGGATTACACCATTAACCACTTCAGTTTTGGAAGGTTTTACCCACTTCCTGACTAGACCATTTTTTGCGATACGGCACTGTGTTGCTTTAATTGACAATTGCGCGGTCGTGCGATGCTGTACCCAAATAAAATTGGTGTTCTTTTTTTCCCACAAATAGAGCTGTTTTTGCTGGTATTTCATTGCCTCTGCATTTTGGTTTTTTTTTGCACTATGAACAAAAAAAATGACAATTTTGAATAAAAAATAATATTTTTTACTTTCTGCTATAAAACATTCCAATTAAAAAAATGTAAAACATTCAATTGCTTTATCAATTTAGACCAATATGTATTCTGCTACATATTGTTGGTAAAAAAATCCCTATAAGTGTATATTGATTGGTTTGCGCAAAAGTTATAGCGTCCAAAAACTATGCGATATATTTAGGGACTTTTTTTATATTGTTTATGTAATGGTGGAGATCAGTGATTTTTAGTGGAACTGTGGACAAATTGGACACTAAGTGACACTTGTTGGGGGCCAGTGATATCAATTCTGTGATCAGTGCTAAAATAATGCACTGTCACAGTACAAATGACACTGGCAGGGAAGGGGTTAACACAAGGGGAGATCAAGGGGTTAAATGTGTTCCTGGGAGGTGCTTACTAACTGTGTGGGGGATGGATACACTGGAGGAAAAGAGAGATCAGAGAGCTTAGCTGAAACACAAGCTCTCTCTTTTGCTCCCTGACAGATCAGCAGTTTGCCTTGTCTCTCAATAGAATGATCGGCAGGTCGCGGACTCACTGATTGGCTCCCGCTGTGTCTAATCACAGCAAGAGCGGTGCTCCGGCGGCACACGAACACCCCCTACACCACGTGCACAACATTACATACAGCCTGCTCTGCTGCAGTATACATGTGGTGGGCGGTCTGGAAGCGGTTAAAGTTGAAGTTTACATATGATAATTTTTACATGCATACATTGGTCAAAGCTGAAGCAATGTACCTATGTGCAATACCCATGTGATTCCTATGGAAGCTGGAAACTATAGTAGACACCACTTCTACAGTGATCTCTGCCAATTTTGGGGTCCTGTACCAAGCACCTGCCTTGCTGCTTAGAGAACACAGGAGGACACACGCTTGGCATGACCACTATTCAGGGAACACTTTGCATTTTTTTCAATGAATAAAAAGTGTTCTATGATTGGAAGAGATCAAGATTGTGACATTACCACCAAGCCTATCCCCCTTATCCAATTATAGAATGCTTTTACATCTTGTATATATTTGTATAGCACCCAATGCACCTTTCAAATGTATGTGCCTCCTGTGGGCTGCACCTGTATTTGGTGCCCCAGCCTGGAGTCATGGAAAAGAGTGTGTATGAGGTACCTCAAAGAATAGGAGCAAGCACGGTGGTAAGGAGAGAGAAAGAGAAGGGGTTTCCTGTATCCCAAAGCAACCATGGGATGTCTCAATGGGAGAGAGGTGACATGAACTGCTGAATTGTTGGAGTCTGGTACAGGCCTCAAAATGTGAATGAAAGGAAAAACTCTGCACTCAGGTATAGATGTGATAAAAATAGCTGCCAGCACTATAGGTTTTGATACTAACCTAAAATCCAACATATTTAGAAAGTGGAGCACTAAAAATAATAATTAAAAAAATATCAATATCAAAAGTTCATATAAGTAATAAATCCACAGGATTTGGAAATATAAAAGAAAGCCCCAAAATCATAAACTGTAACTGATAAATCTTCTGAGAAGGGTGGACTCTCTTTTATCAGGGTATGTAATAGAAAAACTTGAATGGCAAGACCGCCTATAACGGATGGCCAAACATGCTCTGTGTGTAATCCATCCCACAAGGGAATTGCTGGAACTCCAAGAGACCTCCATTATATCACTTAAAAACATCCACCAAAAGGTCAAGAAAAACGGAGAGAAACTCTCATGGCGTAGTATGTAAATAAACCGATTTAATGTAAACGATTAAAAAACAAGCAACATCATATATTGCAGTACACAAGCATCGGAACTTCCTCCTCGTGCTGAAGTGGAAGGGTGTACATCACTATGTGGAAGTTCCAATGTTTGTGTATATATTAGACACGTGCATTCGTTTTCGTCCGAATGCATTTTTGTCCAAATTTTAGGTATTTTCGTTATCTTTTTAACAAACGATAACGAAAGTGCAGAATCCGAAAAACAAAAGATCCAACATAAATAAATGCTTTATTTTCATTTTCATTGTGACGACAGTTCGATATAGATAGGAGATTCGACATGATGCTGACAATTACAATCTGTGTCTATCGAACCTGTGGTCGAATGTGCCTAACCTTAACTCTATTAGTCCAGGATTACTCTACACAGAGAGAAAATATTTGACATAGAGAGTAAAGATTGGACAGAGAGAAAAGATTCGACAGAGAGAGAAAAGATTTGACAGAGAGAAAAGATTTGACAGAGAGAGAAAACATAGCTGCTGGAGTTGGGTGGGGGAAGTAAAATAAAAATAATGATGATGATGAATGTTATTGGCTGATTGTAAGCAAAGAGGAGGAGCAGTAAAATAGCTAGAACTAAGTACACAAGCACAGCCAACTTTCTTTCACTTAACGATTGCTAGCAGAGAGAGACACACACACTGAATCATTTCAGAAGACAGTCAATCTTAGCTGGTCCGTTTGTCAGAGATCCTAAATTATTTAGCAATTAAGCATAAGCACAGCAGCAGAACAATAGTGAAGCAAGCTACAGTTCACCTTTTCATAATAATATGCTGCTATTGTGTTAGTGTTGTGAACTTGATAGTGATACTAGAGTTGCTAGTGTTGTGATAGCCTCAGAGGCTGCCAGTGTTGTGGGGGGGATTTATTATTATAGATTCTATATTATAGATTGAGATTCTGTAAAGATTCTATATATCCTATCTTGTTACCTGTCTGATCAGTGATCACTATCACCAGTCCATTTTCTGTTTGAACTATATGCATTCAACATGAACAACAAAGATTCGACAAAGCAGCGAAAAACATACAAACGTCGAATCTTTGGCTTATGATGGAGCAGCTAAACTATGGAGCAGCTAAACTATACAGAGTCATATAGTTTAGCTGCTCCATCGAATCTTCTTTGAACATTCGACAGACCTTCAATGACAGTGTCATGGTTATGCAGTGATCTTCCTGTGTTTTCTTACCTCCCCTCGTGTGTTCAGACTAAGAGGCCAGCCACTTCACCTGGTGGTTTTTATAACCTCTCCTCTAAGCATGGCTCCACCCCAGGCCCTATCAGGGAGCCCTATATTAACAGTCAGTGCTGATAAACCATTGTGTATTCCTTTGCGTGTTAGCTTCCTGTTTCCTGCCGTGTGCTCTTCTACTGTTTTCCGTTACCGACTTTGGCGTGTCTTTGACTATCCCTGTTTGCCTGTGATCCTGACCTTTTGGCATGTCCCCGACTATTCTTGTCTGCTTGTGGCCCCGACCTTGGCTTTGTCCCTCACCATCCCTATCCTCCTGTTGCCTACTGTTGGTGTGAGCTGGGGGACCCTGGGGGTCGCAACCTGGAGCCAGTTGCAGCCAAGTCCATCCTCACCACTAGAGGCGCTGGTGAACACCTGCTGGCTCTTAGACTCCGCGCCAAAGGGAATCTTACGCTTTAACCCCAGTGGGATCTGTCCCCCGTCTGCAGCAGTCAGCCGTAGGGTCCACAACCTTGCGGTGCACTCCTGATCCCTACGGTGTGCATCTGTCACCCCGCCTCTAGGTGACCTGACAGACAGATTCGACCTTAATTTTCGGACGAATGCAACTTTTAACGAAAAATGAAATAAATAAGAACGAATTTCGGGAGTAACTAAATAAATGTATTTTTGGGCCGAAACAAAATATTTCAGTGTGCACATGTATAGTATATATGATGTCTTTCTTATTAGCTATGGGAGTATTTTTAATCCTTTACATTATATGTGTCAAACGCAAGGCCCGTGGGACGAATCTGGCCCGCCAGGCCATTTCATGTGGCCCTTGCACCTCTCCTGCAGCGGCAGCACCCCCCTTATCTCCGCCCCCAACTTTTCTCAGCAGTTGGCAGCAGAAAGGAGTACAGAAGCACACCTACAGATCATGTGTCTCTATGTGCACCTTCAGGACCCCCTTGTCTCCACCTCCCCTCATCTCAGCATTCAACAGACTCTGGAAGCTGACTCCAGCCCTCCTCTTGTTCTCCTCCAGACCCTGCACTTTCTGCCTCCCAGCTTCACTCCAGCTTCTTAAGGGAGTGCACTGTGATGTAAGGGAGGGTGGAGAACTCTTGACTTCTGATGGTGATGGAGGGGTGCTCTGGACATCTGCTTATCAATATTATGAGAATGATACCATTGCTGGTTTTATCCACAAAAGTATTAATTGGAGAGGAGACTGTTTAGACAAAACACCATGGCAGATACAACAGGCCCTTTCGAGAGCAACCATAATGCTATTGCGACCCACAATGAAATTGAGTTTGACACCCCTGGTTTACATTAAACCGGTTTATTTGCTTCGGTGGATGTTTTTGAGTGATACAAGGAAGGTCTCTTGGAGTTCCAGTGATTCCCTTGCTGCATGAATTACACGCAGTGTGTTTGACCATCCGTTATAGGTGGTCTTACCATTCGGTAAGGTGAGTTTTTACATATAAATACAATTTTGGTAGAGGTTTTTCTATTACTTCTCCTGTTCAATGGGAGTCCATCCTCATAAGGCGAGACCTGCCTTATGTTGACTATCACATGACCGCAGATCCCAGCCTGAAGTTCAGGCATTAGCAAGCATAGTTCCACTTGTCCCCAAATCCCTCCATAACGGTACACTGACAAAACCAAGAACTTAGCTTAACACTTTCTGCTGCACATCTTTGCAAAAATTAAACAAATATTCTGTATTTTAAATAAGTTGTTATACACCTAAATTCTCCTGATTCCAGTCTGAAAGATTACATATTTTATGACAATTGTGTGCACAAAATAATGGCAATCAA
Organism: Lithobates pipiens; assembly: GCF_037356315.1. Taxonomy (NCBI): domain Eukaryota; kingdom Metazoa; phylum Chordata; class Amphibia; order Anura; family Ranidae; genus Lithobates; species Lithobates pipiens. The sequence goes on along the minus strand of NW_027507748.1, from coordinate 265,556,859 downwards.
TATCAAGGTCTACCATACATGCACATAAAAGCAGCTCTCCTCTATCATCCTTCCACCAGTTGATTTTCCTGTCTACCAGTTTTCAGTAATCCTTCTACTGTCACTAGCACCCTTGCAACTGTATTAGCATTATAGAAATTAACTTAGGTCTAGCCCAGCAAGGGAACTACTGGCATTGTACATGTTAGTTTTGGCATAGAACCAAACTTGTTTATGACTCCTTCCATTAAAAAATTCATGTTAAGATCATATAACTCGACTCTCCCATTACATCAACCTCATCACATGCCACTCCTTCAGACCAAATTGTCACTGCAACATAAATTCAGTTCTCGTTCATTGTAGATACCGGTACTTCTAAACAAACCATGAGGGACATTAAAGTGTCTAGTTTCTCCTCTGAAATAGAGCAAACTGAACTTCTATTTAAATATATATGTAAACTATTATGGTTTGGAATTTTAGACTTGTATCTTAGGCTTTATAGCCCTTATATAAAATACCTTGCACAGAGATGTGTGATAATCAAGGCCCATTTACTAAAGCGGTATTAAACTTAAAAATGTAATATTTAAACCCACCCCATTTAAAAACATGTGCATGGAGTCTGGATTGCCTAATCAGGCTATCTCTTGATCCTACAAAACTCCTAATACAACCTCCAGACCTTATGCCGCGTACACATGATCGACTTTCCGACAACAAAGTTTTATTGGCGGAAAATTTGAGAACCTGCTAGCAAACATTTGTTTGCGGAAAGTCCGACAGCAAATGTTCGACGGAGCATACACACGGTCTGACTTTCCGAAAACAAGCTCACATTCAACACTTCTCCCATTACTTTCCATAGTCAGCAGAGTCTAAGAGTCTGGACACAAAATCTTGACAAGGTAGTACAGGGTGCCAGTAGCGCTTCAAAAAATGTACCCATAAATCTCCCACCTATACTAGACATGTGGGGAGTCGGACAGTATGCTCATCTACATTTTTAGTCCTCTAATAAACTGAATTCTTTCTGGATGAAGGTTGAAGAGATTGTCAAAAAACTGACAGATTGTGGACCTTGGTCATGACCCAGCGGCCTTTCTCCTACATTGAGCCTTCCCAGAAGTAGGTATAAACACTCCATAATGGACCATCTGCTTAATATCACCAGGATGACAGATGCAAGTCTCTCCCCTTACCCTTTCCATATGGTTTTCCATAATAAATTATATTCGACATATGGAGCACCTAACAGCCTCCTTAAAATGGAGTTCCACCCAAAAATGGAACTTCTACTTTAAGGACAGGTGACCCCCTGACATGCCACATTTGACATGTCATTTTTTGGGGGGGGAGCGGAAACCCTCTTTTTAGAGAGTTCCAGCTCCCACTTCCTCCCGGGGCACCGTGGCGCTGGAAGGAAGATCACCTCTCTCTCCAGCCTCTCGGCAATCATCTGGGACACGTCACAGTTCCCAGATGATTGACCGGTCAGTCAGAGCGTGCAGAGCGGTTTGTGCATGCGCAGTGCATGCCCGCCTCCATAGTGACAATGCTGGCGCCGCAGAGAGGAGGGGAAAATGAGCAGGGCTTTGTTCCCCCACATCAATGGACCCTGGGACAGGTAAGTGTCCATTCATTAAAAGTCAGCAGCTGCAGTACTTGAAGCTGCTGATATTAAGTATTTTTTTTAATTGGAGCTCTGCTTTAACCACGTCTGGACCTCCCCATAGTAGATATACTGCTAAAGGGCAGCCCCCCTGTGCAGAATCATGAATATATATATATATCCGTGATTCTGCACTTCTGTCTATGGGGTGCGCACATGCTGCCAACGGTCTGCTTCTACTGTAAGTATTCACAGCAGATGCCAATCTGCAGGTGCCGGGCACTGGATGTCCACTGGCAGATGCTGATCGTCAGGCAGAGACACAGAACAGAGCTCTGCTATGTAACCAAGGCAGAGCTTCGTTCTGACAGAGGGGAAGTAATGGATTTTGTGTCCCTGCAAAGCAGGGAATAAAATCCATCACTTCCCTTAGTAAAAGCAGCACATACAGTACACAAAAACACTGGCTAGGCACACAGAGAACCCTTTGATTGCACTAGATGTTTAACCCCTTCCCAGTGTCATTAGTACAATTCTCCTTGAATAAAGGAATCAGGCTTATGGGAGACTTTTCCTCTGCCTTGTTTCTATTTCTATGTATACTTCAAAGTGGACGAACCATCAACACTATCTCCCCTGATTAATCCCCCTCCCCTTTTTTTTTCCTTTCTTTTTTTATTTTTTATTTATTTCTTTATTTCCTTCCCCTTTCTACTCCACTGTCAGTCTGGGGAGATGGTGGTTTTAGACTAGTAGGTTTACTGTACAACATCGAAGAACTTGACTAAGAATTTGATGCTGGACTCCAGCTAACAATTTATAAGGAGTTACAGCAAACAGTTTTTTTTTTCTTTTGAGATAAATGTTTTGTCTAAATTAACAAAAGCTGACCACTGTATGCACCCCTGTTAGTATTAAATGCTTTACCTCAAACCTCTAATGCCCTGTACACATGATCGGACTATCCGGCGGACTTAGTCTGGCGGACAATCCGCCGGACTTTGTAGCGGAGGTCCGCCAGGCATTCCGAACAAGCGGACTTGCACACACACAACCACACACGAACTGACTTTTCTTGTGGATTAGGTCCGGCAGACAATCCGCCGGACTTGCCCACACACGGACTGTAGTCCGTTCGTTTTGAACGTGACTTCAGGTATGACGGGACTAGAGAAGGAAGTCAATGTCACCTCCTTCATCAGCGAGATTGACACCTTGCGAGCCCCGTCGCCTGGTTTTAAGGGTAACCCCTAAGCCGAAAAAATGGCGTGGGGGTCCCCCCAAAGCTTATACCAGACCCTTATCCAAACACGCAGCCCGGCCAGTCAGGAAAGGGGGTGGGGATGAGCGAGCACCTGAACCGTACCAGGCCACATGCCCTCAACATGGGGGGTGGGTGCTTTGGGGAAGGTGGGCGCCCTGCGGCCTCCAATCCCCAAAGCATCTTGTCCCCATGTTGATGAGGACAAGGGCCTCTTCCCGACAACCCTGGTCGTCAGTTGTCAGGGTCTGCGGGCGGAGTGCTTATCGGAATTAATAAGGGGGCCCCCAGATCCCGGCATCCCACCCTATGTGAATGAGTATGGGGTACATCGTACCCCTACCCTTTCACCTAGGGGGAAAAAGTGTCAATAAAAAAACACACTAGACAGGTTTTTAAAGTAGTTTATTAGGCAGCTCCGGGGGTCTTCTTCCGATTTCGCCAGGCTCCCCCCTTATCTTCTGCTCTTTTGACGCTTTTTTGCTAGCGGAGGAGCCCGGCTTTCTCCTTCGTCGTCATTGCCATCCGGGGGTCTTCTTCCAACTTCGGGGGTCTTCTTCCGACTTCTCCATGCTTTTCGGCCTCTTCTCCCGCTCTCCGGTTCTTCTGCCGGGCTCCTCAGCTATCTTCTTCCAGCTCTTTTACTAGCGTTGACCCGGTCTTCTCGTTTTTCGTCATCGCCGTCCTCCGGAAAGCCAAGTCTGGCGGACAATTTTGAGTCAAGTCTTCTTTCAAAGTCCATCGGACTTTTGGGAAGAAAAAGTCAGCCGGAGCCCACACACAGTCGAATTGTCCGGCGGACCAGAGTCATAGTCCGATCGTGTGTACGCAGCATAACTGCTACTTTGTCTGGACAGCTTGGTCTGTTAAAGTAAGTTGAAAGGAATAACATACTTGCTAAAAGAAACACCTGCTGAAAATAATTGAAAAAAGTCTGACAAAAAGGAACTGATGCAGCCACCACATCTAACAATTGGTAAGCTGCAATGTAATACATTTTTGGTTTTGGGTTTATTTAAAGTAAACCTGCCATGAGAGAAATACTGGGACTGGCACAATTTACCTCTAAAATGTCTAGTTGGCTGGCTTTTATCCATACCTACTGCCTTAAAGCGGGAGTCCGCCGGGAGTTCCGCCGTTTTTTTTTTTTTTAAAAGCCAGCAGCTACAAATACTGCAGCTGCTGACTTTTAAAATAAGGACACTTACCCGCCCAGCGCGCCCGCGATGTCGGCACCCGAAGCCGATCTCTTGATCGTCTCTCGGGTGCTGCCGCCCCCATCTTGGGTATGGGAATCAGGAAGTGGAGCCTTTCGGCTTCATTTCCCGGTTCCCTACTGCGCATGCGCGAGTCGCGCTGCGCAATAAGGATGAACCCGCTGCCTCTGGGATCTGTGTGTTTCCCAGCAGGCAGCGGGGGACTTTCGGAAAGGGGCGTAATCTACGCCCCTTTCCGCAGAGAGCTATCCCGGAAGTGGGTGCAGATACCTGTACTGTACAGGTACCTGCACACCCCCCCCCCCTGAAAGGTGCCAATTGTGGCGCCGGAGGGGGGGAGGATTCCAATGAGCGGAAGGTCCACTTTAGGGTGGACCTCTGCTTTAAATCCTTCCCCACTTGTCAGTGACCCAAAGTATTGAAGCAGAGAGATTGCAGTTAGAATTTTCAGACGGAATAGTTAGCAATGGGAGCCTCCCTGTTTACCCATGAAAGGCAGTGAAAAAACAATAGCCATGACCAAGGCTGTCTTTAATTTTGATTGGGCCCTGGGCAAACATTTTCTTGCCCCCCCCCCCCCATTCTGTGACATACGAAAATAGTAGCAGATGGACTCAAAATCAGTTTACTGCAGCAGATCACACAGTGATTGAAATTGTTTGCCAGAGGTTACAGCCTATTCTTACAGCTTTCTGGTTGGTTGCTAGAGGTTACAACACATAATTTATGCTTGCCGATTGGTTGCTAGAGGTTACTGCACATTATTAGCGCTCACTGATTGGTTGCTATAGGTTAATGCACATCATTACCACTAGTGATGGACGAACGTTTCGCCCGGCGGTCGTTTCGCGGCGAATTTCCGACATTCGCGGTCCGCACGTTCGAACGCCTTTTTCCGTCGTTCGCCGCGGCGGACTTACGTGTTTAATGTATACAAGAACTTTAACCTTTGGTGACACGTTTATCATGTGATACAGGACAGCCAATTGAGACATGACAGCACATGGACACTTGGACATTCCCCCTAACCTATAAATACACCCGATCCGGTGGCCATTTTACATTCTTTCTTCTGTTACGATAGGGACAGGTTCCTGTGTGGAGTAGGGAGAGATAAACCACTAGCTATTTGGTACACAAAAGTTCTTTTCAGGACTGGTATAGGTGTTAGGTGTTGATAGGTTTGCTGTGCTGCTGATTCTTGCAGCAGCCTGAGTGTCTTTTGTTAGTTTAGAGAAAGGGAAAGGACGGTGTATGCTACAGGGACAGCCAGATTAGTCTTTCATCATCATCATCATCATCATCATCATTAGCTGTTACTATCAAGGTCCACAAAAGAGCTGTTCCAGTAACCACTAATCGTTCTCTTTTTTTGCCAATTTGTATAGGGACAGGAAGGAAGCAGTGTTGTCAGGCAGTGAGGGTAATTTTAAAGACTTGCTGTTATTATTAGTTCCACAAAGGTTCTTTTCAGGACTGGTATCAGTGGTACAGTAATAGGCTTGTACATGTATAATATTCTTTCTTCCAAATATAGAAAGGATATTATACTTGACTGCTGCCCTTCTGCTGCAGTCTGCTAAACATTCACAACTCACTTGTTCCACAAAAGTTCTTATAAGGACTGGTAACTTGGTATAGGGTGCTACGGTACATAGGCTTGAGTGCGGTACAGTCTGCTGTTCTGTAAGGACCGCTATCGGTCCACAATAGATAGGGTTGACGTGCACCACTGCTGACCGCTGCCCTATACTGCAGCAGTCCTTCAGCGGTATAGGGACTGACGTACAGTCTGCTAATCACTAACACACAACCTGCTTGTTCCACAAAAGTTCTTATAAGGACTGGTAACTTGGTATAGGGTGCTACGGTACATAGGCTTGAGTGCGGTACAGTCTGCTGTTCTGTAAGGACCGCTATCGGTCCACAATAGATAGGGTTGACGTGCACCACTGCTGACCGCTGCCCTATACTGCAGCAGTCCTTCAGCGGTATAGGGACTGACGTACAGTCTGCTAATCACTAACACACAACCTGCTTGTTCCACAAAAGTTCTTATAAGGACTGGTAACTTGGTATAGGGTGCTACGGTACATAGGCTTGAGTGCGGTACAGTCTGCTGTTCTGTAAGGACCGCTATCGGTCCACAATAGATAGGGTTGACGTGCACCACTGCTGACCGCTGCCCTATACTGCAGCAGTCCTTCAGCGGTATAGGGACTGACGTACAGTCTGCTAAACACTAATACACAACCTGCTTGGTCCACAAAAGTTCTTATAAGGACTGGTAACTTGGTATAGGGTGCTACGGTACATAGGCTTGAGTGCGGTACAGTCTGCTGTTCTGTAAGGACCGCTATCGGTCCACAATAGATAGGGTTGACGTGCACCACTGCTGACCGCTGCCCTATACTGCAGCAGTCCTTCAGCGGTATAGGGACTGACGTACAGTCTGCTAAACACTAATACACAACCTGCTTGGTCCACAAAAGTTCTTATAAGGACTGGTAACTTGGTATAGGGTGCTACGGTACATAGGCTTGAGTGCGGTACAGTCTGCTGTTCTGTAAGGACCGCTATAGGTCCACAATAGATAGGGTTGACGTGCACCACTGCTGACCGCTGCCCTATACTGCAGCAGTCCTTCAGCGGTATAGGGACTGACGTACAGTCTGCTCACTTCCTTGACCCAAAAAAGCACACCGTACTATATGCCCCTACCCTCCTCTTTGAAGAGGTTGAGCGGTGTCATATTTCTACTGGGGCTGCTTATGATATCCCTGTGCTGTGCTGACTTCCTCCTGGGGGTTCTTATTATGAAGGGATCACACTATCCCTGTGCTGTGCTGACTTCCTCCTGGGGGTTCTTATTATGAGGGGATCACACCATCCCTGTGCTGTGCTGACTTCCTCCTGGGGCTGCTTACGGTGCTGCTGTCAGTGCTGTATGTCACGGTGCTGCTGTCAGCGCTGTATGTCACGGTGCTGCTGTCAGCGCTGTATGTCACGGTGCTGCTGTCAGCGCTGTATGTCACGGTGCTGCTGTCAGCGCTGTATGTCACGGTGCTGCTGTCAGCGCTGTATGTCACGGTGCTGCTGTCAGCGCTGTATGTCACGGTGCTGCTGTCAGCGCTGTATGTCACGGTGCTGCTGTCAGTGCTCTGTATTACGGTGCTGCTGTCAGATGCCTCTATCACGGTGCATGTGTCATTCCGGTATGTCACGCTGCTGGTGATCATCTCCTGCACCCTCTTCTTTGCCTACCCTGGTCCCTGACCTTCCCTCTCCTCCATTGCCTTCATTAGCTCCATAGTCCTGAATTGTTAGAACAATTTCCCAAATAAAATAAAAATGCTTGTAGTTATCGATCCCAAATTCACCTCATACATGTATTATGTCATTGTCCAGATGGTGGGACTACGTTTTACCCCCTAATAATTACCACGTGGCCGCAAATTCGACATGAAGGTTTGCAAAGTTCGCCTCCCATTGAAGTCAATGGGGCCCGCGGCGAACGTTCGGTTTCGCGAACGTTTGGGTCCGTTCGCATTTCGCTTTCGCGAAACGTCCCGTCGGAAGTTCGTCCATCACTAATTACCACCCACTGAGCAGTGGAGCAATCCCAAATAATTGAGCAAGTAAAGCGGCACATTAATACACATACTACAGGAGAGGGTCAGAGAGTGCAGACATACTGCCCGAGATTACCGGGCTGCGGACATACTGCACGAGATTACCAGAGACTGCGGACATACTGCACGAGATTACCAAAGACTGTAGATATACAGTCCTGTCGACGCGTTTCGTCCTCATAGACATCGTCTGGGGTGCCCAGACGATGTCTATGAGGACGAAACGCATCTGGAGGACTCCACTGCCACCTATTTTGTGAAAAGCGCTTGTTTAAACTGCAGAAATGTGAGTTTGTTACTATTTTTTTAAATAAATTTAGATTTTAATGGAATTACACTATATGACCCAATGTTTTCCTTTTATATGTCCTCTGTCTTGAATTGGGCCTTTATATGCGAGGTGAGAGCCTATTGTGGTTGTGAAGATTTTTTGAATGGTTGTCTGGCATTTTAGCCCTTGCCAGTTCGTGTTGTTGGGCATTCCAATACCAGCCAGTTCAAGTGTCCTCGATCAATAGAAAGCTTGCAGGACCCTTAGAATATACATTCTCTTGGGTCATAACCATCTGGTAAGCCTGCATCTGTTAAGGTGGCGGTATCATCACATGGGTGTTCGCATGTCTACCTTTTGGGGACCGGACGGTACATCTGAAGTGTCATCTACACGTGGGACTTGAATACTTCTTTGGACACAAAGAGACTTTATATTTGCACTTTTTTATTTTCTTTTTTATTCATATTTGAGCACAACGATTTGATGTTCACTTATTTCCTCTATTCACTACAGATTTTTATAAGATCTATGTGGTTACATACATAGATGTTTAACTGTTAACTGGTTTAGCGCTACACTTTTTTAATAAAACTTTTTTTTAAATGAAATGTAATTTGTTTGCCAAAAAAAAAGTTTGCTTTTAATACCATTGGGCGGAAGTAACGTTTGACTTTGCTTCTGCCATCCAATGGTGTGGCACCAAGTGGGGGCCATCTTTCCCTCCCTCTGCTTCCAGTCTTTGAGGGGAGAGGACCTGATCGTGCCACCTCTACCAAAGACTCCTGTAAGCGGAGGAGACCATCGGAGCTCGTGGGGGTGGGGGCCCTCTCCTTCCCCCGATAAAAGTGATCTTGTGGCGAATCCTCTACTGAGATCACTTTTATCTGAAAGAGGACAGTCTGCCCTTGAAGAGGATACCAGAGTTATGGCAGCTTTTTGCTGCCATAACAGCGGTATTCCACTTCAAACAGCTGACGTACAACTGAGGTGGGTGGTCCTTAAGTAGTTAAATATCAAAATGGGTATTGTTATTGCTACTACAGCCCTAAAATGTAGGGGCCAAAATGCCTATTTATTTAACGGCATGAATCTTCCAGGTTACAGTAAATGATGTTGGGTGTCATTTAACTTGTAAGACATCTTGTGGTCGAACAGAAGTACTGCAGGGGACAACTCCAGATAAAAGGTGAATATTGCAGTCTGAGTTGCTTTTCAATCTTGTACCCTGCCTCAGGCCCCATTTATGTTGGCGTTTTAATTCTATGGAGCTAATGAGATATAATATCATCCATACAGGGAGTGATATGTTTTTAAGGATTTGATTGATTTACAGAATTAGATTGTGAGATGCAAGAAGCCATTGTATCAGTGGTGGCCTGTCCATTAAGGGCAGCTGCCCCCCTATCCATGCGCCCGGCCCCCTAATCCACATGCAGGGCAACGAACGCATTGATTCCAATGAGGGTTTTTTTTATTTATTTTTAAGCATGCAATTAGGCTTCAATATAGGGTGGGCTTGGAGTGCAGAGCACTTCGCCCTGAGCCCACCCAGGAAGTGGTTCATGAGACCTGTTTTCCGATTGCCTGAAAAGGTGAAGCCATCCTAGGAGGAGGAGGAGGGAGGAGACGTACAGCTGCCGTGATGCCGAGGAGACGTATGGGAAGCCTGACCGACGGAGTCGGAACATGGAGGAAACTGAGGGGGGACGCCACTGCCACCGTCTCCACTCACAGAGTGAGTGAGCTGGCGACCGGGGGGGGGGGGGTGGTTTATGGTGTGCAGCTGGGGTCTGTGCTCAGGTCTGTCTGTCGCCCCCCACTGATATAGCACCAGCTGCCACTGCGTTGTATAGTACTAAGAACAGGAAACAGAGCCCGGGTAATGAGCAAATATGACTCCCCCTAATGTAAATAAATAATTTCTGATTGATACCTAAAATCAGATCATTTGCAAGCTGATCACTTTTGCATGTCTTAAAATCAGAAACAAAAAAAAAACTTTCCATTTAGGTTTTGGCCTCGTGCTTGCACTTAATGTTTGCCATTAAGCTGCAGGAGTAATAAATAATGATATCCCACAAATCTCTACATTTAGGCTTACTTCATTCATTCTTGCTTTTCTCTACAGTCTCTGGGTTTGTAGTTCAGCTTTGCTAAGCCTGAGGTACAAAACTGGAAAAGTGTATGTTTTGCACAATAAATAAGCAAAGTATTGGGCTGTCTAAGGAGGGGCTTTAAGTCTCACAGGCAGCCATGCACAGTGCCAGTCAGTTTATGCTTTCATTCTATCTTCTCTCTAAAACATTGCTACATCCTGCTTCTATTGCTGCTCAGGAAGCACTGAGAAACACTGGTCCGCAGCAGTCACAGCTATCTGACATCATTCGTTTAATACAAAAACGTGGAAACATATTCCTGTTTTAACATGAAATTTCTGCAGGTGAGTGATTTTTTTCTGTATGTTTAAGTCATGTTTGCAATATAAACATAGTTGTGCTACCAGCTGTGACTGTTGCATTTGTTACAAAAGTAACCTGTATGTGTAATTTATATAATAATTATAATATAATAATTATAATATATATATAATATAATTATAATATAATATACCTAATCTCAAGTAGAATTCTGCATTTTTTATTTATTCCCTCAATTTACGCAAGTATTTGTAGGGCATATATCAGACTGGCAGCTTCTTTTATTTACTGTATAGATCTTCCAATAGCATAACTGTTTTTGTCTCTGCACCTTGTACTAGATTTCTATATCTGATGAGCAATTAATGTTTTCTAAGGCTGATTCGTTGTATTAAAAATAAAAAATAAAATCAATGGTCTTAACTCTTAACTAGTGCATAGTCTCTCCCCTTCACTGCCTCTTCCCATAGATATACAGCCAGTTTTTAAAAACTATTATTTAATTGTAGAAGTCAAGAAAACAAATTTGATCTCTTTACTTCTCCATACATCCTCTTTTAGGAGAAGACTTCATCCGATAGGATGAATGTGTATCCTTTTGTATGGAGTGATGATAAAGTGGTCAGATGCGAAGCTTTACCCTGTGACTTGGTCCTAAAGGTAGCCTTACTTGTTTTGTTCTGTTCCTGCAAACCCCATTAGTTATGCTGTATGATGGCCATACAATTAGGTTCTAGTCTAGGGTTTTTGGGCAGTTTTAGTCTACTGTCTTAAGTCAAATTTGTTTATTTTTTGTTCATGCTTTTGCCATTCATTTATATATCGTGACTCATTATTAAGTGGGCAGAGATTAGAAACCAGCCCAACTATGTACCAGTTAAAAGCCGTCCACGATTTAGAAAGAAAATACAAGAATATAACAGAAAAGCCTATCTTTACATGTAGTGAATTAAAACATGTAATTATTATATTATTTGTAAATGTATATGGTCGGTTTTTATTTTCAAAATAATGAAAGCAAATAACTTGTTGATTTGGAACTTCAGGCCCAAAAACTTTAATCTAAATCCATGTTATTGGCAGTAAATACATTTGCAGACACAGATGTTTTAAAATTAGCAGTGACATCATCACTGTTCATTACATACCCTGTGTAGACAGCAGAGCATTGGGTGTGACCCAACAGGTCTATCCATTACATGGTGCCTACAGAGAAATACAAGGGGGCATATATAAGACAAGTAATCCTTCATGGTGGTAGGAGACCATTGAGGACTAATTTGTCCCCTGCTTTTGGCTCCAGGCAGTCATCTTAGAGAAGACAGCATAGCTTAATGGATGACGAAATTCTACAAGATTTGGGGGCCATATTGACACATTGGTGTGCCCACAGTGTGGGAGTAAGATAGAGACAAAGCTCCTACTAGATAGGGAGAGAGGAACAGTAGCATTAGAGAAAGGTACCTGTTAAGGAGGGAAAAATAGATTTCCTATTAGGGATCTCAGCTTTTTGGGGTCTTTCGGAGATTACTGTGTAACGCAGTAACACCACAACCTCTCCAAGGGAAGTGCTCCTCTGGCATCCTTTGATCTGTAAGTTTGTATCATAACACTACTGGAAACTGCATTGAGGAGGGGGCTGCATGCACAGTTGGTGGTGAGAAAAATATATCTGCAGGTGCAATGGATACTGAGAGCAAGGGGGCTGCAGGCACAGTAGGTGGTGGGAGAAATATAGCTGCAGGTGTGGAAGGTGTTGAGAAAAGATGGGTTTGACTTGGGGGTAGGTGAAGGAAGGGGCATGCAAGCATGATCAGTGGTCAATGAAGAGAGAAGGGGGTGCAAGCATGGTGGGTGATGAGAAAGGGGGATGTGCCCACTATTAGAGAAGGGGAGTACAGGCACAGTTGGTACTAAGAGATGGAGGGCTGCAGATGCAGTACTGGAATGGTCTTTGGTTTGGTTTATTGTATCATGAAATCCAGGATTTCCCAGATTCCTCTATTTAATTGCATCACACAGCATCATGTGATTTCATGGTGCAAGTGGCCCGTCCGTAATATGGAAACAAATAAGTCTGATGCAAGGTAGTTACCATCCAGCACCACCACCAACATTTGAAATAAGATTGATGGCTTTACAAGGCCCCCTGCCCCTTACCAAGGGACAAGTGGGAGGGGGGGGGGGGGGGGGGGAGGACGTGTGTCGATGTATTTAATTGCAAACATACCAATGACATGTTCTCCAATTATTCGCCTTCACACATAATACTACATTGTCAAACAGACAAATGAAGGCTTCTGGCAGAGACCAAGGAGTCAATTCCCCCACCCATCATTTCTCTTTTACCCCTCTACCCCTCACCCCATTCCCCCCCCCCCCATATCTTTTTCCCTCCTCCTACTCTCTCTACTCATACATCTATGTCATAATATCTAATATCATTTTGCTGTTCCTGATGGAACACCCCTTTAACGCAACATTGCACCACTTAAACACTGTAACAACCACATAAACTATTAACCAACTATAAGAACCCATCCCCATTTTAATCGACAACATAAGATAAAAGGGTATCCGTAATATACTGCATAAAACATCACCCCTTACAAACTCAGCTAAAGATGAGTTCTTATTTTGTTTAATTTATTATTGAATCCTTATTAGATATTAAGACTGAACTAACTAAACTGACTAAAGTGTATCCTGTTTTGTTTATCACAGATCTACACCAAATACTGTTCTGTATTCATATATTATTTACATGATGCTATTGTAATTAGCTTTTATTTCCTTCAATAAAAAAACTTTAATGGGAAAAAAAAAAGATTGCTTTGCCTCCCACAATCTGCCATGCTGCCATTGTTGTACAACTGTACTCATGTGAGGGGACTCTGATGACTCTGATCTTGGGAGGGCTCTGAGGATTTTGATGTAAGTAGGCAGTGAAGACTCTGGTGTGGGGGAGCTCTGAAGACACATGTGTGAAGGAGACTCTGAGGACACTGATGTTAGAGGGCTCTGAGTACAATCATGTGAGGGGCTCTGATGTGAAGGCAGATCTGAGGATTCAGATGTGAATTAGGGTTCCTGATGTGAAGAGGGAATCTGAATTAAAGGGAGGTCTCCTAATGCAAAGGGGGATGATGATGTGAAAATGGCTAATGTGAAAGGGGAGGGGACTTTAATGTGATAGGTGCTTTCAATGTAAAGGGGGCTCCTGATGTGAAAGATTGCTACTCTTATTTGAAATCATCTTTAACCAGCCATTCAGTGGTGTATTTAGGTTTTGTGCTGCCCTAGGCCTGACTAAACTCGTGTACCCCAAATTTAAATATGACCCACCCCTTCCTGTTAATGCCACTCACCTTCCTGTTTAAGACCCACCCTGACATCTGTAAGCCACACCCCTTCCTCTTTAGGCTCCACATTTTCTCTTAGAGCTCCACCTCCAGTCTATTAGAATGCAAAATCTGCATGAAGCACAGGTAAATGCAGATGAAAAGGCGGTCAAGTGCACCTGTCAATGAATTCTAAATGATCATTGAAACATCTTAAACTGATGTCAGAACAAATGCCAGTGCTAAGTGATAACAAAGGTACTTCCAGTGATGGAAGTGCTCATATTCATCTGCTAAAATACCCCTAAATGACATCACATTGGGCCAGCAGATAGGGTTGGGCTAAATCCATATTTGTGGATTATTGGACATACAATGCTGATCTGACCACACAGGTACCGCACTTAGCTGTCGTGTCACTTATCCCAGGAGGTTGGGGACCTGCCCAACTAATGTTCCATTTGATGGTGGCCATGTGACATTCACAAACCAGTTTCATAGTCGAAGAATTAGGACTCAATCAGACCAAAAATTATCCCATTTGTATTAAGTGCTGCTGCCGGTCTACCTGAACGTTAGGACAATCACTGGCCACCTTATGGGGATACCATGCCGATTTGGCTCTATGTCAGGCCCTGCCCCCGGCCCGGTCTTCCCCATAAGACTGGCACTACACTAAAAGTCTAGTGCAAGCCAGCAAGCAATCTTTTAGTGCGAGAGCTGGGAGGAAGCTGTTTTTTTCATGTTGCCCTAGGCCTGTCCGTTATTGGCCTAGGCCAAGATACAGCGTTTGTCTGGTTGCTATTAAATCAGTAGAATCAGTACAATTTTGAAAAATGCCTTCTTTGCAATTCAAATCTAAATATTGCTTTAAGTGTTGTGGAGATGCGACCCCATGTCACAGGTGCATATGAGCAGTGTATCCCTGATTTTGGTAGGCTTGCTAATTGCATACCTGTGGGCCGGTTTCATAAACATCCCAGAAATAGAGGTCAGTGCTCATCCTTGGAGACAGCTCCACCCGGCAGAAATTAGTTCTGGCCTAGCAGTCAGTGCAGCACGAAGCTGCAAGCACAGAGGTGCTGAGCGTCAGGTCTGGGGAAGACAGACCAAGGCCTAAGGTGTAAGGCCTGAGCAGGAGTGCTGTGTTTTAGCCAGGAAGTAGGGTTGCCACCTGTCCAGGTTTCACCGGACAGTTCTTGTTTGGAATCATGTGTCTGGGTTTCAGAAACCCAGGCACATTATTTAGACTGAACTATGGATTCCCAGCAGGGTTGCTGGCTGAAGTTGTCTCAGCTGAGAGTGTCTGTTACACTCTTTCACACTGCCCAAAGCCAGCACTAACAATCCACCCCCCAAACAAATGCAGACAGGAGAGGAGAGAGGGCTCGATCTGCACATCTTCCCCCTACCGCTACCCCTCTGTGTCTGCCCACACTACAATCCCCGGTGCTGTGCCTCAGAAAAGGAAGTTTGAAGTCCAGCAACCTTAGATCCATCTGGATGAGAGGTGCTGACTGCCAAGGGGTGAGTGATCTCACCATCCATCCAACCATCTGTCTGTGACTGAAGTCTCCCCCTTCTCTCTCTTGCCTCTGAGTAAGTACACTAAAGCCCCATACACACTATCAGTTTTTCTGCTGAGTTTTTCCTTCAGATTTACCAAAAACATGTAGTACAAGGGCCTGCCTGATTGCATACAATTGGAAACTCCTAAGGTTTGACCTCATATTATATGGTTTTGGTAAATCTGAAGGAAAAAGTCAGCAGAAAAACTAATAGTGTGTATCGAGCTTAAGGCAAATCAGGGTTCTCAGAGCACCACTTACATCAGAGTTTCCCTTTACACCAGAGGCCAGTCGGGAATTACACGATTTCTTCAATTCGCATGCACCACTAGAGCTTAATCACCCTGGATTGTCACAGTGTTCACAATTTATCATGAGAATTAGAAAAAATATGAAGCATTTGTCGGTATGGCTGTTCTTTCATAGAGCAGAATCTTCTACAACAGCTAATAAAGTGTCAAAAACATTCTACTACATTCGGCTATATTGTAATCAGACTGACTTTATTACCTTTGATGTTTGTTTCTGTAGAGAGTAGAAGATGAAATATTAAATTAGGGAACAAGTTTAAAGCAGTAGAGAATCAAAAAAATCAGAAGTTGTATAGGACGTTCCTAGTTGCCACTAATAATCCCAAGTAGGAAGAGAGAGTAATCAACATTGGTATAAAATCCAAAATGTATTATAACATCATATTAAAATACCATTAAAAACATGTCAGAACGAATTAAACATAGTGAATAGATATAATATTCTCCCATGTATCAGCTGGCTAAATGTATATCTGTACAGAGAAACCTGTTCAAATAGCCCATAAGTATGCAAAGCTTAGGAAGCTGAACAAATGTATATATACAGTATTCTCCTGTAAGAAGGGCCAAGCGGAGGAATCAATGTACCATCACTGATAGATCACTAAATGTTTCACTCACAGCTTCTTCAGGGCATTCTTCAGTGTACTGGGAGATGTATCACAATTAATGTGTGATTTTTTTTTTAATGTTTGTATATAAACGTATACATCAAAAATACATAAAGAATGCATTACTCATTAACATTATATATATATATATATATATATATATATATATATATATATATATATATATATATTTTTTTTTTTTTTTTTTTTTTTTTTTTTTTCAAAAACAGAGGCAATATTTTTTGGAGAATACTCACTGGTACATACCCAGGCTAAAATGAAAAACATGGAGTACCTGATCCACAACATGAAAGGGAGGAGAATCATCAAGTTTAAAGCAGTACTTAACCCAAAGCCAAAAACATAAAATACTGCATTTTACCAACCAATCTGGGTGGAGGGGAGTGTTAAATGTACTAGTAGATTTACATAGTTACATAGTCAGGTTGAAAAAATGACACAAGTCCATCTAGTTCAACCAAAAAAAAATACAATCCTTCACCCACAGTTGATCCAGAAGAAGGCGAAAAACCCCAGCAAAGCATGCTCCAATTTGCTACAGTAGGTGAAAAAAAAAATCCTTCCTTAATCGGATTTTCCCCGGATCAACTTTACCAATAAATATTAGTACCCAGTTATCTTATGTACATTTGGGGAAGAATCTAGGCCTTTATTAAACCAATCTACTGAGCTTGCCAGTACCATCTCTGGAGGGAGTCTATTCCACATTTTCACAGCTGTTCCTGTGAAGAAACTTTTCCGTATTTGGAGATTTTTTTTTTCCTCTAGACATAAAGAGTCCCCCCTTGTCCTCTATGATCTGTCCTCTGTTAATCACTTGCTTACTGGGCACTTAAACCCCCCTCCTGCCCAAACCAATTTTTAGCTTTCAGCGCTGATGCACTTTGAATGACAATTGCGCGGTCATACAACACTGTACCCAAATGAAATTTTTATCATTTTTTTTCCACAAATAGAGCTTTCTTTTGGTGGTATTTAATTACAGCTGGGAGTTTTATTTTTTGCTAAACAAACAAAAAAACAAAACAAAACATGTTTAATAGTTTGTTATAAAATTTTGCAAACAGGTCATTTTTCTCCTTCATTGAAATGCGCTGATGAGGTGGCAATGGTGGGCACTGATAGGCTGCACTGGTGGGCACTGATAGGCACGGTTAAGGTGGCACTGATAGGCACAGATAAGGCGGTACTGATAGGCACAGATAAGGCAGCACTGATGGGCACAGATAAGGCGGCACTGATGGGCAAAGACGGGCACAGATAAGATGGCATGGATGGGTAGCACAGATGGGTGGCACGGATGAATGGTACGGATGGGTGGCACGGATGGGCACAGATAGGTACCACTGATAGATGGGACTGATGGGCACTGATAGGTGGCACTGATAGGTGGCTCTGATAGGTGGCACTGCTGGGCACTGTTGGGCGGCACTGCTGGGCACTGATGGGCACTGGTAGATGACACTGATGGGCATGGATATGTGGCATATGAGGTCCAGCACTGTTGTTGAGGCAGATTGTGGGCACTTATAGGTGGCACTGTGGGCACTGATAGGTGGCACTATGGGCACTGATGGGTGGCACTATGGGCACTAATGGGTGGCACTATGGGCACTAAGGGGTGGTACTGATGGGTGGCACTTTTACTATATGTATGTTGCACTGGCAGTGGGCAGGTGGGCACAGATGACTTGGCCATGATCGGGACTGAAGTCCCTCTCACGGCCGCCGGTGATCGGCTTTTTTTTTTCTCCTCGCGCTGTCAGCGCGAGGAGGAAAATAGCCGATTACCGGCTCTGTTGTGATCACATGATCAGCTGTCATTGGCTGACATATGATCACGTGGTAAGGGGTCGGGATCGATCCGTGATCAGACGAGTCTCATAGACTCGCTGATCACACAGCGCGACATGCGTGCCCCTCCAGGGGAGCGCAGGCCGCTCGTGCACGGGACGACGTCAATAGACGTAGACCCGGCAAAGCAGGTCCGCGCTGTAGCCATCATTCGGCTATAGCGCGGATCCCTAGTGGTTAAAGTTAATAAATAAACACCAAGTTCACTATATGGATCACTTATGTATTTGTACATGTTGATCATATTCCCTTTAACCACTTAACAAACGGCCCATAGCGGAATGATGGCTGCAGGGCGGTAGCTTAACTCTGGGAGGGCGTACTATGACGTCCAGAATTCCACTTTGCATACTCATCCATCCATACTCTGCATACCCATCCATACTCAGCATACTCATCCATCCATCCATCCATCCTCATCAATACTCAGCATACTCATCCATCCTCAGCAATACTAATCCATTCATTCATCCATGCTCAGATATCCCATCCACCCCCATTCATAATTAGCCATACCCAGCCATACTCAGCTGTACCCAGCCATACTCAACCGTAGCCAGCCATACTCAGCCGTAGCCAGCCATACGCAGCCGTACACAGCCATACTCAATCGTACTCAGTCATACCCAGCCGTACTCAATCCTACTCAGCCATACCCAGCCATACTCAATCGTATTCAGTCATACCCAGCCGTACTCAGCCATACCCAGCCATACTCAATCGTACTCAGTCATACCAAGCCATACTCAGCCATACCCATCCATACTCAGACGTACTCAGACGTACGCAGCCGTACCCAGCCGGACCCAGCCGGACCCAGCCATCGTGCTCAGTCATACCTAGCAATACTCAGCCACACCCAGTCATCCTATCTACACTTAGCCATACTCAGCCGTACCCAGCCATACTCATTCATGCTCGGCCATCCCCATCCTCAGCTCATCCATCCCCATTCATGCTCATCCATGCCACATCCATGCCACTACATTGCCTCACAAAAGTGTAATAGGTAGTCAAATTAGATTTGAAACTTATGTCCCTAGAACACCTGATGCTGCTCCCTGAATGTTGGTCCTCTGTATGTGGCCACGCTGTGGAAAATTCTCACACATGTGGTATCTCCATACTCAGGAGGAGTAGGATAATCTATTTTGGGGTGTAATTTTTGGTATGTACATGTTATGTGTTATAAATATTGTGTAAATTGACTACATTGTGTAAAAAAAAATGCGTTTTCATTTTCTTTACACATTTTCCAAAAACGTGTATAAAAAATGACATGTTCAAAAGACACGATATGCCTCATAGATTATACATTGGGTTGTTTGCTTTCCAAAATAGGGTCATTTTTGGGGCATTTGCATTGTCCTGGTTCTCCAGGGCCTTTAAAAATGTAAGAGGTAGTCAAGAAATGATATGTGTAATTTATGCTCCAAGAACGCCTGATGGCACTCCCTGCATGTTGGGCCTCTGTATGTGGCCACGCTGTGTAAAAATCTCACACATGTGGTATCTCCATACTCAGGAACAGTAGTAGAATGTGTTTTGGGGTCTCATTTGTGGTATGCATATGCTGTGTGTAAGAAATAACCTGCTAATATAAACATTTTGTGAAAAAAAGAAAAGAAAATCTTGATATTGTAAAGAATTGTGGGAAAAAATTACAACTTCAAAAAACTCACAATGCCTCTTACTAAATCCCTTGGAATGTCTACATTCCAAAAAGGGGTCATTTGGCGGGTATTTGCACTTTCCTGGCTTGTTAGGGTCTCAAGAAATCAGTAGTTCAGATGTGATCAATTTTCAGAGATTGGCACTATAGCTTGTGGACTCTATAACTTTCACAAAGACCAAATAATATACACTGATTTGGGTTATTTTTTTTACCAAAGATATGTAGTGGTATAAATTTTGGGCAAGATATATGAAGAAAAATTACTAATTTGCAAGATTTTATAACAGAAACAAAGAAAACTTTTTTCTTTTATAGCGCAAAAAATAAAAAAACCCAGCGGTGATTAAATACCACCAAAAGAAAGCTGTATTTGTGTTAAAAAAATATTTTTTTTTTTAAATAGGTACAGGGTTGTATGACTGAGTAATTGTCATTCAAAATGTGAGAGCACCAAAAGCTGAAAATTGGTCTGGTTATTAAGGGGGTTTAAGTGCCCAGTGGTCAAGTGGTTAATTGCCTCTTCTCAAGAGGGAATAGATTCAGTTCCTCTAATCTTCCCTCATAGCTGAGTTCCTCCATGCCTCTTATCAGTTTGGTTACCCTTCTCTGCACTTTCTCCAGTTCACCAATATCCTTTTTGAGAGCTGGTGCCCAAAACTGAACTGCATATTCCAGATGAGGTATTACTAATGATTTGTACAGGGCAAAATATCTCTCTCTCTGGAGTCCATACCTCTCTTAATACAAGAAAGGACTTTTCTGGCTTTGAAAACCGCAGCTTGGCATTGTATGCTATTATTGAACTTATGATCTACCAAAACCCCCAGATCCTTATCCACCATTGATTCCCCCAGTTGTACTCCCAGTAGTATGTATGATGCATGCATATTCTTAGCCCCCAAGTGCATAACTTTACATTTATCAACATTAAACCTCATTTGCCACTTAGTTGCCCAATTAGACAGTGCATTGAGGTCGGCTTGTAAATTGGAGACATCCTGTAAGGACATTATTCCACTGCATAGCTTGATGTCATCTGCAAATACAGAAATGGTACTTTTAATTCCAGACCCTATATCATTTTAAAAAGTAAGGGTCCCAGAAGTTGGAACTGAACCTTTGGGTACACCACTGATAACCTTAGACCATTCAGAGTAAGAGCCATTAACCACTACTCTCTGAAATATGTCTTTTACCCAGTTTCCAATCCATTTACAAATTGATCTTTCCAAGCCTGTAGACTTTACCTTACCCCATGAGCTGTGTGTGGGGAACTGTGTCAGAATCCATGTATGCCACGTCCACAACCACCCCTCTGTCCAAGGTTTTACTTACCGCCTCATAAAAAGAAATTAAGTTTGTTTGACAACTTCTAACATTCATGAATCCATGTTGTCTGTTGTTTAAAATATTTTTTTCCAGCAAGAACTCGTGAATGTGATCTTTTATTAAACTCTCCAGTATCTTCCTAACCATAGAAGTTAAACAAACAGGTTTATAGTTACTTGGTAAAGTCTTTGATTCCTTTTTAAATATGGGCACCACATTGGCCCTGCGCCAATCCAGTGGTACCAATCCAGTCATTAATGAGTCCCTAAAAATTAAAAATGATGGCCTTGAAATGACAGAGCTCAATTCTTTTAGGATCCGTGGATGTATGCCATGTGGTCCGGGTGCTTTATTCACCTTTATTCTGTCTAAATATTTCTAGACCATATCACTTTTGAGCCATTGTAGATCATTTGGGGCTGTGTCACTATCCCCCTCATTATGGAAATGAGCTCCCCCATGCTCCTTTGTATACACAGAGCTGAAGAAACTAATACATTTGCCTTCTCTTTGTCCTCAGTCACCCACTCTAGATTATTTTGTAAAAAGCCTACATGCTCAGACCTGACCCTTTTACTATTACATAGTAACATAGTAGGTGAGGCTGAAAAAAGACACAAGTCCATCAAGTCCAACCTATGTGTGTGATTAAAAAAATAAAGAAAAATCCACGCTTAGTAAGTCTTAAAATAAAAGAAGCAGCTGAACACCATAACCCAGATACTGGGCAAAAAAACTATAAAGGAAGAAAAAAGTGCAGCGCTTATACTATAAATTATTAATAAATGTTAAAGTGACTGCTCAAATTAGAGTGCAGATATACTACAAAAATAAGGTGACAATCAAATATATAAAATACAGTGACAAATACTGTACATACACCGCAAAATATGTGAAAATATGCAGTGAAAAATATTGAAAGAATTAACATAAATAAAGTTCATCTGTAGATAAAGTGTCCATATATAAATAAAAAAATCAACATAAATAAAGTTAATCTTTAAATAAAGTGTCCATATATGTGAAAAAATTAATCAACAAAAACATGTGCGTACAAAAAACACAATGTCACTTGCAGCAGATTTCCAAAGCGTATCACCAAAAAACAAAAATGCTCCAAATCGTGTGATACAATTTCAACAGAGGATTTATTAAAGCTTAGTGGTCAAAACAGTTAAAAAAGACTCCACGAGTCACGAACGAAAAACAAGTAAACATGTTTAAAAACAGCAGTCTGCTAGTAGTCTGTTTTTTGGTGATACGCTTTGGAAATCTGCTGCAAGTGACCATCCAAGTCCAAAGAGTAGGATACACCTGTAAGCCCTTGTACGCACAGTCAGAGATTCGGACGGAATATGTCCGATCGGACCATTTTGTCGGATATTCAGACTATGTGTGGTCTACATCGGACTGTTTCCATCTGAGTATCCGACGGACCAAGTTTTCCAACTTGGTAAAATTTTCCGACAAAATGCTCCGATCGCACATACTCCGATCATGTGTAGAGTATTCCGATCGGTCAAAGTGTCACGCATGCTCAGATCAAATTCCTACACCAAAGCTATTGGCTACTAGCGTGAACGTAGTCCTGTTGTAACGAAATAACGTCATCACGTCGGATTTTCCGACAACTTTGTCTGACCGTGTGTATGCAACAGTTTCAGACAAAATCCATCGGACAAAATTAGACGGACAAAATCCGACGGATTTGGTTGTCGGAATCTCCGACCGTGTGTACAAGGGCTATGATTGGGATAACCTCTGGCACCTGGACATCCTTAGTGGGATCTGTGATCCGATTTGCCTTTTCTGACCTCCCCTAACAAGGGGGTCACTGGGATCTGGTAAGCCTCCATCTTATAATTGGTGATTAGAGGTGACGGGTTCTACGTGGTCAAATTGAATTGAGTTAAACTATCAAGTCACATTGTGTTTTTTGTTGATTGAGTTTTTCACATATATGGACACTTTATTTACAGATGAACTTTATTTATGTTGATTTTTTTATTTTTTTATTTAAATATGGACACTTTATCTACAGATGAACTTTATTTATGTTGATTCTTTTCTTTTGTCTCTGGGAGGCACTGCCCACCTAGTGCTTTCTTGATACACCATTCCTTCCTGTGGTTTTATGGACTATTGTTATTTTTCTGAAATTTTCTGAACTATAATATGACACATATTACAATTGGTTTTAAATAAGACTTTGTGAGTATTACACAATAATTTATCAGAGATTGTGCCATATACCTTGCTGTTGTTGTTGTACCAGCAGAAGTGACCATTACTGATGAGCAAGCTCCATTTGTCATACAGGTAGACTGCTCAAAGCCACCCAAGGGAATCTCGTGGGACCCACTGGTGTTTGACGAGTCCTCACCATCACTATAACCCAGTGTGTCCTATCTAGCCATTCCTCAGAAACCTCCTCAACCTAAAGAAGCACCAGTTGAGAGGACTGGCCACAAGTACAGCCGTTTTCCTATTTGCTTAAACTAGAAATAAATTTTAGTCCACCTTGCCATAATCTGTTTTCTTGTAACGTCTTATCAGTCAAAAATAAGCCATGGTTTTAAAGCTCTGCAGCTAATTTAAAGAGGTTGCATGCATTTTGGCATAAATAGTGTTGTAATTAAACCAGTGGTCCTGAATGTACATATGACCCCAGAGAAAATTAGAAATTATTTGCATGCTCCCCCTACTACCGTAAATTGAGAAATAGACCCTTTATATTTTTGAACGTGTGTAGAATGTGAGACATGCAGAAACCTTATGTTTAAAAAAGGCTCTACTGTGCTAAAACCCCAGGAAAAGCCAGTTCAGCTTTGTAAGGGCTTGTGCGGATTGTGATCCGCAGTGGATCGCTTTTTAGTGGACATTTGACAGGAACTGTTATGTATCCTTCTTGTTGCCTATTTTAACCCCAAGCCAACACCACCACGCCACAACTGCCTGCATTGCACATTGTTGCAACAATGATTCTCTACAGTCTCCTCTTCTTGATTAGAAATGTCATAGGAGGTACAAGGTCAGTGTCAACAACAACCTCTGCAAACCATACTGGGTTTGTGTTATCTTTACATACACACAGATTGTATGTGTTTAAATTGTCCCTTCCACCCCTAGGCCCCATAGCAACCATGTGGGCTCCCATGCATTTGAAGCTGCCTACCCACAGAGACCCAAAAAAACATGACTGATATTATTATAAGTTATATTTTAGTACTTTTTAACCAATGTTATGTATGTGTTGTTATTCTTTTTAACAGATAAAAGGTGCATTTATTGCCATAGGTATGGTCTTGTTGACTGTATTTAGCGTGGCTGCCGGTAATTATATGTTCTACAAAAAAAGGAAAAGCGTAACCCTGCAAGATCCAAATAGAAAATACAGATTAAGACTCATTCAGAAGTCAGTAAGTACACTATAAACGTTGTTATTTTATTCCAAAAGTACTGCTTATTTGAATGTTTGAGACTCCCAATGCCTGTTTATGTCTTTAAAACAGGATTTAGATTTATAATTATAAACAGATGGTGTGTCATGTGTGGAATAAAATGATATCAAGTCTAAAACATTTAAAGAATAAATCCACTTTGGTTGAGAAAAAAATAAAAATTCCCTTCTGGTTGATCTATGTATATTGCAAGGATTTTACTAAGCTTTGTTGCAGATTCCTACCTTTTTTTCTGCAAAGTGAATGTGAATGAGAGTTTTTTAATTATCAATCAGCTGCTGCACTTGCAGGGTCCTAGTGAGGAAAGTGTCTGGGTCCGCCTCCCTATAGACATGATTTCCCTTTGGGAGTATCTTACCAACAATTTCATTTTTGTTGTAGGGGATGCCCAAAATCCGACTTGTATCTTAGTGCAAACTTCTGGGAAAATCAGTAAGCCAATCACACAAGCAGGAAATGACATTTATGGGGGGCATTCGAAACAGGTTGCCATATTGCATTGCATTTATAGAAAAATACAGCGACTGCAGATTGAAAAGAAAAGGAAATTGTTAATAATGCTATACTATAGTATGGCTTGTATAGCAATTGTATATGTATATATATTTTCTTTATTTGCTATTTGTTTCACGAAAGTGGAGTATCTCTTCAACCATAACTACCTTTTAGGCTGGGTTCCCATATGAGCACACAGCGGATCACAGCAGGAGTCCGGAGTGTCCTCGTTCACCGTTTCAGGTCCAATTTCAGCACAAATTTTTGACTGAATTTGGGCCTGAAACTGACCAAAAGACGCGAATCGAACCAGCTCCATAGAGTGCCGGTCACAAACTCCTGCTGTGCGGATTGGATGTGGAGAAACTCACATCCAATTCGCACTAGTATGAACCCAGCCTCACAGCTTTGTTTTTTTCACATATCTTAAAATATAAATGTTCATTTTAACGATTCCATTATCAGACCAAGTGATATTTCATATTGTTGCCACAAAACCCTGTAAATCAGAATTTTGTAAAACAACCATAACAATGAGATATACATTATTTATTTATTTTTGATGGGTAATACACTAAAACAAATATATTTTCAATTGTACAGGGATAAAGCGGGTATAAAAAAGAATCCCCCCCCCCTTTAAAATAATCACATTTTGTTGCTTTGCAGCCTGAAATGAAGACAGACACAGTTTTTGTTTTATACAGCTGTATTTACTCTTCTGCAACTTATAACATTCAAGTGTAAGATATAACACCAGCATGTTAGAAAGAAATAAAACAAATTCAAAAAAGGGAATCACTAAGTTTGAAAAAGGATCACCCCCTTGTGCCAGTATTTTGTTGAACCACCTTTTCCTTAATTACAGCCTTTAGTCTGTTAGGATATGTCTCTACTAACATTGCACATTTAGATTTTGCAATATTTGTGCATTCTTCTTTGCAGAACTGCTCAAGTTCAGTTAACTTTGATGGTGACCGTTTGTGGACTGCAGTCTTCAAGTTATTCCACAGATTTTCAATGGGATTTAAGTCTTCTCTGACTAGGCCATGCAAGGACATTCACCTTTATCTCCTTCAACCACAGTATAGTCTTGCTTGCTGTGTGCTTTGGGTCATTGTTATGTTGCAAGGTAAACCTTCTTCCCATTGACAGCTTTCTGGCAGAGGGCAGGATATTTTCCTCAAAAATTTGTTGGCATTTTGTCCCATCAATTTTCCTTTCTATCATTGCAAGCGCTCCTGTCCCTGCTGCAGAGAAACAATCCCATAACACCAGGGCCGCCAGGACGGGTGAAGGGGAGCCATGAAGCCATGAAGTGGGCCGCCAGAAGAAGGCAGGACGGGTGAAGGGGAGCCATGCTGTGCATTACAGAAACAATCTCACTTTGTGTGCTTTCTGTGGCATTGAGCTCAGCCATCAAGCTTTTTGCTGTCACCTCTGGCTACCATGTGCATGGGCACCCCTCTTGTATTGGGCTTTGCTGTGTCACCAACATGTCAGCTTTGTGAAAACAAGCTGGGACCAGGTAGGAAGAAATTCTTTACAAGTATGGGCTGTGAAGGAAAGGGAGTGGGACTGTTTGTGTGCAGGGAGGGGCCAGAGCTTTGTGTGTTTACAGATTTGTGTATGTGTGGGGCAGACATATATATAGGCATGTGTGGGAGGCTGGGCTGGCATATATACAGGCAGTGCCATTAAGGGTGCACGGGCACCGCCCCCTCTCTCCAGCCACCCCACCTCTATGTATCACGGATAGATTCATGCATTGGATTGCATGAATCTATCCATGGACGCTGTGGCCACCCCTATTCAGGCGTCCTTCCCCTTTTCAGGCTCCGGGCACCTGAATTACAGCAGTGTATTTTTGAAGCACCTGATTAGAGCCATAGGCTCTCATCGGCTATAAAAATGGTGACCTGCAAGCGCAGAGCATTGCACTAGCAGTTCACCCAGGTGTGTTAGAACAGCGAATGAATATTCGCTGTTCTAACACTGAACCACCTCTCCACCAATCAGGAAGCGCAGGTGTGATACCCATCGCCTGATAAAATTGGCACAGTGGTGGTATTTGATGGGCAGAGTGTTGGCATTTGATGGGCACAGTGGCTGCATTTGATGGCCACAGTGAGGCTGCAATTGATGTTTTTCAGAATTTTTCAGTTTGTTTGCACCCCCCAAAAAATATTGATCACCAGATGCCACTGTATACAGGTGTGTGTGTGTGTGGCTGGCATTTATACAGGTGTGATGGGGGTTCTGACATATATACAGGGGTGAGGGGGCTGACATATATACAGGTGTGTGTGGGGGGGGTCTAGCATATATACAGGTGTGAGGGGGCTGACATACAGTATATACAGGTGTGTGTTGGGGCTAGCATATATACCGGTGTGTGGGGGGCTTCCACATATACAGGTGTGAGTGGGCTGACAAATATACAAGTGTGAGGGGGGCTGACATATATACAGGTGTGAGGAAGGCTGACAAATATACAGGATTGAGGGGGGCTGAGTGCGTACAGGTGGAATGGCCGGTGTGCGGATTCGGTAGGATGGCCTGTGGGCAAGCCCTGGGGAATGTTGGTGGTCAGGCTCATGGGGGGCATAGTCTCATCTGACCAGGACACCTTTTTCCATGTGGCCTCAGAATCTTCAAGGTGCATTTTGACAAAGCTCAGTCGTGACTGCATGTGACCCTTCTTGAAGAGTGTTTTTTTTTTTTTGCAACCCTCCCATACAAGACATTTGTGGAGAACTTATATCGATGTCACTGTCAGTCTGGGGAGGGGGTGGACATGGCCTTCTGGCTTAGTTCGCCCTCTCTCTTAGGGTCGGGGTCTCCATTCGGGGGAGCCTCACCTAGTATATGGGTGGGTCTGTTTCGGCAGACCTTCCAAAGAACGGGGTCTGCCTGGTTTCGGCCAGAAAGACCAAGTTTTAAGTGTCCTTGTCCCTGTCAGGAACCTAACGCCCTGGGGGATTCAGGACAAGGCCCTCTGATGTGCACATTTTTTTATGCACCGGGTGAAGTTTTTGAGTGTGTTTTGCACGCCACAGGCTTTGAAAAAAAAAAAACAGGGACTGAAATGCTCCACGAAAGCTCTTTTCATGGTGAACTAATCATACTGACCACAGCTGATCACAGTTGAAAGTCAAATGGCTTTGTGTGCCATTGAGATGGTAATTAGCTACACCTATTTGAGCTTTCAAGTAATATTTAGAAGGGGTGATCTTTTTTTCAAATCAGTGATTCAATTTTTGATTTAGTTTTTTTCTCTGACATGTTGGTGTTATATATTTTGCTTGGATGTTATAAGTTGCACTGAGAAAATACAGCTGAATAAAACAAAACTGTGTCTGTCTTCATTTCAGGCTGCAAAGCAACAAAATGTGATTATTTTATATATGTTGCCCATCCTGGCAATATAAATAAATTAGAGAAACAAGATGGAAAAACATAAGTGATATAACAAAATAATAATTACAGCGCTTATTCAATAATATATTATTCTTCGTTCAATAAATATCGTGATCAAAAAAAGTCCTCCAAACACTTTAACCAAGTTTAATCTCAAACAAAAGCAATTAAATGGTGTAATGACTAAAAAGTTCCCATAACCAATAATATTCTTCCAAGTGTTGAATAATCTTTGATCCAAGGAGACCACCACCACTAATATGGGAAAACGCACTTACCAGAGGTGTGTGCCTATTTCACTACTCGATTGGGCAAACACAGCTTTTCCAAAGATCTTCCAAACAGGTGTAGTCCACTTCAGGGCTTCGGCTCCACTGCTGTCCCCATTCAGGGGTTAGATTTCAAAGCCAGCATAAAAAAATAAAATAAAAAAACATGCTCCCATAGAGTATCCTAAACATCGAAATTTATTTCACACAAATAATCAAGGTACTCACAAACGCAGTTTAAGCATACGTTTAAAATCAAGCATATAGATGTGTTGGCAAAGATATATAGAGAAGCCACTCCAATCCTTACCATCTTACAGAAACAGCAAAAATAATGGGACACAGTTCCTACATCCCAGCATCAGGTTATGCAGCCATGTTGCACTGCTCGAGCCACAGAATCCATATTTGTGCAGCTTTCATAATCTTTTTTGTATAATTCTACAGTGCATGCATACTCTTTGTCAGCCCAAACTTGTATTGTATTGTTACTTTTACTTTTGTATTTTTTTAGTTAACTGCAAGTTAAAGTTATCAGATTTTTGTTGGCTAATTACCTAATCTGTTACATAGTTACATAGTTAGTCAGGTTGAAAAAAGACACATGTCCATCCAGTTCAACCACAAAAAAATATATATATATAATAAATATCATACCAGCCCATATACCCAATCCTATACCCACAGTTGATCCAAAGGAAGGCAAAAAACCCCAGCAGAGCATGATCCAATTTGCTAAAGCAGGGGAAAAAATTCCTTCCTGATCCCCCGAGAGGCAATTGGATTTTCCCCGAATCAACTTTACCTATAAATGTTAGTATCCAGTTATATTATGTACACTTAGGAGATAATCCAGGCCTTTCTTAAAGCAATCCACTGAGCTGGCCAGAACCACCTCTGCTGGGAGTCTATTCCACATTTTCACAGCTCTTACTGTGAAGAAACCTTTCTGTATTTGGAGATGAAATCTCTTTTCCTCTAGACGTAAAGAGTGCCCCCTTGTCCTCTTTGTTGACTGTAAAGTGAATAAGTCAACACCAAGTTCACTATATGGACCCCTTATATATTTGTACATGTTGATCATATCCCCCCTTAATCTCCTCTTATTAAGAGTGAATAAATTCAGTCCCTCTAATCTTTGCTCATAGCTGAGTTCCTCTTATCAGTTTGGTTGCCCTTCTCTGCACTTTCTCCAGTTCCCCGATATCCTTTTTGAGAACTGGTGCCCAAAACTGAACTGCATATTCCAGATGAGGTCTTACTAATGATTTGAACAGGGGCAAAATGATATCTCTCTCTCTGGAGTCCATACCTCTCTTAATACAAGAAAGGACTTTGCTCGCTTTGGAAACCGCAGCTTGGCATTGCATGCTATTATTGAGCTTATGATCTACCAAAACACCCAGATCCTTCTCCACTATGGATTCCCCCAGTTGTACTCCCCTAGCATGTATGATGCATGTATATTCTTAGCCCCCAAGTGCATAACTTTACATTTCTCAACATTAAACATCATCTGCCACATGGTCGCCCAATTAGACAGAGCATTGAGGTCGGCTTGGAAATCGGAAATTGGAAATTGTTAGATTGGATCTGTACTTTACAATGTGATTACAAGTTCACCATGTAAACTAGATATCATTTTATTTTAAATACAGATTATAAATTACAATACAAGAAGATTTCGCTTTGCTCTTCCATCTGTGTATCACACATTGGGACTTCCATTGGGACTTCCTCCTGGTGAGTACAGGTAGCTTGTTTTAATAAAGCTAGTCTTTTAAGTTGAAATATAAAGTACGGGGTAACATTTAAAAAATGATGCATTTTATAAAGGGACTGTTAAGGCCCATACACACGATCGGACTTTTTGACAACAAACATGCAAATTAGCTGTTTTGGAGCAACATCCGACCATGTGTACGCTCCATCGAGTTTTGTTGGCTGTGCGAACGGACAAACTTTCTGGCAACAAAAGTCCGATGGAGCAAAGTCTGATCGTGTGTACAGAAAGCCATAGGTCCTTTATACAAAGTAGAAACACGCATGCTCAGAACCAATGCAAAAGATCAGACAACAATACAGACATTGACCAAAGGTGGCGGTAAAGAGCAGAAAAACCACGTGATTTGGTGAAAGTTGGCTGAAAAAGTCCTGCCGTGTGTATGCAATACAAGTTCTCGGCCGACGCCCTTTATACAAAAATTCACGGGAAATTTTGTACAAAGTCCGATTGTGTGTATGAGGCTTTAGAAATACAAGTAAAATAGACTAAATATCTGTACATTTTACTTGTTACCGCAAGCGTTGGGAACATATGGAATGCTGTTTCTGTAAAGAAGTTATTATAGATTTATTCAGGTGGACAGACTCTGGTTCTGTCACTGCGGATGGCTTTGGAACAACTAGTTTCTCATTTGTCCAGGAACAAATTGAATTGCTCCACAGGGCGTTCAGCTACAGAGGTGTGACTTTTAGTTTATTTACTGATTGTTATTGTAAATACTCAAATGTACATAGCCTGGCCAGTACTGTTGATGTTCTGCACCCTCTTTGTGGCCATGCCCTGCCTTCATACATAGAATATAGCAATGGTTGCATGGCATTTCTCAATGCAGGTTCCCGTTGGTGATAACAGTGGACTATGCCTGCATTATGTGTGTTAAAACAACCACTTGTAGTCTCTATCGAAAGTCATGTGACAGGGTGACAACACAGGAACATATTTGTGAGATAGGGACAAATCATTGTCACCCTACAACAGTAGGTCCCTAAACAAGGACCTTTAAGGTGGGATCACCATGTATTATTTTAATGAAATCTGCAGATTTAAAATTTTCAAAAGTGATTTTTAAAAAAAAAACATTTTTAGGCTAATGAATGAAATGTTACTGTTGGATTTACATATGGTGTAATAATGCAATGTAATGAGTAGACACCAAATTATACATTCAGCACACGTGGATCTAATGCATTAAAACTGGAGAAAAAAAAGAACACACAATTGTGAGCTAACAGGAAACCAACTGAGATTATGCTGTCATTTAAAAAAAATAATCAAGAGTTCTGGTTGATGTCCATCAAACTCCAATTTGTTTTTCTAGATTTTTTTTTATCAGTCACACATATTTTCATTAGCCTTAAGCCAGTCATACTTAGATATTTCAGCAGGCACCAGCCAAATTTTTTGATCCATGTATACCGAACATCTTCTGTAAAAAATCAGCCTGTTGGGTTTTTCCTGATCGATCAGTGCCACAACTATAGCCGGCACCATTAATCAATGCATTCTGACATTCTCCCCACTGTCAGAATACAATAAATCAGTGGAAGTGATTTCAAGTGTGTGGATGGGGGGAATCAGGTCTTTTTTTTTTTTGTTCAACCTGCTGGTTGAATGAAAAAATTATTAATGTATGGCATGTCTTATTTTAAACTGCAATTACCTGCATTTCACCTGACCTGTGATTCTTTGTCTTTTCTTAGGTAAATATGTTTACCTTTCCACTAGAATCAAAGGTAATCTTGTGGTCAGACCATATACTCCAGTGTCATGTGAGGATATGGGCTATGTTGACTTCATAGTAAAGGTAACATCATATGTAATCATGAATTATATTAGCATGTACCACCAATGGTTTCTGTATTTGTCAATTATGTTAAAAATGAGTGATCAGTTACATATGTCAAAATGCATTAGTGTATGTGTAATATAAATAACATTAAGAGCTTGTCACACCAGGTGTGGTATGGGAACGCGTGCAAAGTTGCAGGTTTTCCTGCATAAAAATGCACTGCCTTCTGCAGATATGGGTAAGTGCTATGAATTCTTATAGGCACCTGCAAACATCTGGCAAACGTGTGTGTGTTCACGCCCACCAAATTTATGGTACCACAGATTTTAAAAACCATGCTTGCACTATTTTTAGGTGTCTCATATGTGTAGGGCAGCCCATGGAAAATGAATGGGCTGTCCTAAAATGCAAGGCGTGAGACATGTGGGAACATGCACTAAAACCACACATGCTCAGACACACCTCATGGTGTGAAGGACCCTCTAAGCCTATGGAAAAGTTCAAAGCTTAACTCCATGCAAACAGACAAACATACAGCTTACATTTTTATAAACTTCCAGATCAGAGCCAGATCTAGCCTGCATGATGTAAAGGTGCAGTAAAAAATGTCAGGGCGGCACAGGATGCAAGGTCAGCAATTTGTAGCACAGTGTACAGAGGCCATTCGTTTGTAGAGCAGTGTACAGTGGGTTATCAGGGTAGTGTATAGGAGTAAGCAGGGAAGAGGACAGGGGGCAGCAGAGCAGTGTACAGT
Organism: Lithobates pipiens; assembly: GCF_037356315.1. NCBI lineage: Eukaryota > Metazoa > Chordata > Amphibia > Anura > Ranidae > Lithobates > Lithobates pipiens. Next base: position 265,523,780 of record NW_027507748.1, on the reverse strand, counting down.
AGTCAGTAGGGCAGTGTGCAGTGGGTCAGTAGGGCAGAGGACAGGGGTCAGCCGGGCAGATGATAGGGGTCAGCAGGGCAGATGACAGGAGTCACAAGGGCAGAGGACAGGGGTCACAAGGGCAGAGGACAGGAGTCACAAGGGCAGAGGACAGGGGTCACAAGGGCAGAGGACAGGAGTCACAAGGGCAGAGGACAGGAGTCACAAGGGCAGAGGACAGGAGTCACAAGGGCAGAGGACCAGAGTCACAATGACAGAGGAAAGGGGTCAGCAGGGCAGAGGAAAGGGGATCAGCAGGGTACAGGAAAGAGAAGTCGGCAGTGAAGAGGCTAGGGCTGAGCAGGATAAGGGTCTGCAGAGAGGAGGACAGAGTCACTGCTGGCAGGGCACTCAGCAGATCTCGTCCACACTACACAGCACATCGCTGAGATGGGATTCCCTTACAAACACAGCCTCTATTGGCAGTGTTTAGCTACTGTAGCTGCCATTCTGATTTGGGAATTTCACAAATCAGAACTGCAACTATCAGGGAAGACGCATGCATGTGCGTAGGTGCATGGTTCCTGTCCGCCTCTGGACTACACTTCGGGCTTATCCTGCTCATCTGCCTTGTTGTTACTGACCCCCGACCTGACTTATGACTACTCTTCTGCCTGCTGCTTATGTCTGATCTACCTGCTAGTTGCTGACCTGGACTGTCTGACCTTTCCTTGGCTATTATTCCTGCACCTGATCCAGTTGTGCTGTGCCTGTCATCAGTTCCTGCTCTTCTGCCAGTGTGCTACCATCCAGTTGCTCCTGCTCTTCCCGACACATCAGCATTCTCCAGCAGAAGTCCTATCAGGCACTTATGCCACTCTGTGCTCCCTGTTACTCTACCAGGGCTCCTGAGCCAGAGTTGAAAGAGAGGCCACCCTCTACCTTTTGGGCACCACCACCAGGTAGGTTACAGCAACATAACAGCCAGCTACACACTGTGCACATTGAGTCAGTGTCTGTAAGGCAGGCCATATATTATGCTATTTTCTTTCCTTCCACCATGGGTATGCTGACTATTGCAGGAAGCACAGGAGCACAATGATTAGTATTGCCAGCTATAATCATTTGGGAAAACCCAACAGCCTGAATGTACACAAGTTGATCGATAGATCAACAGGGTGCCCATACTTGGATTGAAATTAGTCCGGTTCCTGCTGAACCATCTGGATTTTGATTTATGTATGGCTGGCTTAAAGGAATACAACTTCAGCTATCTGTTGTGTGGGGAGAAGGAGAACCCCCTCCTAGCATAATTCCCCCTCACCACCCCCAATCTAGAACAAATCCTCCCCCTAGCACAAATCCCCCCCCCCCCTCAAATTATCTTTCCCAGCACAAATACCCTTCCAGCATTCCCTCCTCCACAAACCTCTCATCCAAATCACAAATTAATGCCCTCCATTGTTTTTCCAGTACAAATCACCCTCCCTCCACCCCCAAAACTTACAGACGGGAACTCTACAGGAGTAGTGACAGCTGAAGGAGGTGCGGGCTGTGCTGTGCTCTCCTCCATCCTGTTTGAACAGTGCTCCTCCATACAGCAGAGGACTCAGGATCACTCTTTGATTGGACTGTTTGCCCACCCCCTACCTCTTTTTTCTGCTGCTGGGAGGTGGGCGGTCCTTGGACTGTGTGCAGTCCAATCAGAACAATCCCTTTTCATCTGCTGTATGGAGGAGCATTGTTCTGAGAGGAGGGGGAGAGCACAGGATAGCCCACACCTCCTCCCGGCTCTCTCTCTTTGGTCAACTTCTGTATTGTTGTCTGATCTTTTGCATTGGTTCTGAGCATGCGTGTTTGTACTTTGGACCTAAGTCCGATGGATTTCTGTAGACACGATCAGACTTTGCTCCATTGGACATTTGCTGAAAAGTTTGTCTGTTTGCACAGCAAACATTTGTCCAATGAAAACCCCAAAAAATGTGTCCAATGGAGCGTACACACAGTTGGATGTTGCCTTAAAACAGCTAATTTGCATGTTTGTTGTCAAAAAGTCTGATCATGTGTATGGGCCTTTAAGCTGTAGTGATTTTCTTTTTATTAGCTAAACATCAGCTTTAAAGGGGATGTAAACCCTCACATATACCCAGTGAAGTGAACAGCCTCAGATGATACACAGGGATGAAACAAATCTTTCTACATAAGTTTATTTGTATATCTGCTCTCTTCATCTTTATATACCGTTTAGAAAGTACACATTGTGTTAGGAGATTGTCTCTTCCTGTTTGGCACTGCAGTGAAGTCTGGGCATACAGCCAAGACAGCTGATTGGAGGAAAGGCCCACACCCCCTCTCCTCATAGGTAGAGACTGTCAGCTCTGTTGAATCCTTCAGCTCTGTGCTAATCTATTTATAGCATCTTCCCCAACACAAAACTCCAGCTGCTTTTATCACATGTGATGGAGAACTTGTCAGGAGTTATGAGGCTGATAACATAAGAACTGAGCAGGAGACAGCTACAGGACATAGTACTCTGAAGAGAAAATACAAAACACTGCAGATATATGTGCCCACCTCAAATTTCATGAATCGGGTTTACATCCACTTTAACCACTTAAATACCGGGCACGTTTGCCCCTTCCTGCCAGGACAATTTTCAGCTTTCAGCGCTGTCGCATTTTGAATGAGAATTGCGCAGTCATGCAACACTGTACACAAATTTTTTTTAGCATTTTCTATCCACATATAGAGCTTTCTTTTGGTGGTATTTGATCACCTCTGCGGTATTTATTTTTTTGCTAAACAAATAAAAAATGGCCAAATTTTTTTTTTTTTTTTTAGTTTTTCTTAATTTTTATGTTACAAAAATTTGTTTCTCCTTGACTTGATGGGCACTAATGAGGCGGAACTGATTGACACTGATGAGGTGGCACTGATAAGGTGGCACTGATGAGCACTGATGAGGAGGCACTAATATGTTGAAATTATGGGAACCAATAGGCGGCACTGGTATGCAGCACTGATAGCGGGCACTGACAGGCGGCACTGATGGGCACTGACAGGCGCACTGATGGCCACTGACAGGTGGCACTGATGGACACTAATAGATGGCACTGATGGGCAGCACTGATGATGAGGTACTGACAAGTGTTACTGATGGCCCCCAGATTGGAACTGTGGTGGGCACTGATTGGCATTTTGGTGGTCACTGCTTCGCACTGTGGTAGGCACTGACTGGCAGCCAATGGGCACAGATTTGAAGCTGTGGTGGGCACCTCTCATGGGGGCTGTGCTGATAATCAATATGCTGATTATCAGCGCAGAACCCCCCTCTGACAGGGAGAGCTGCCGATCGGCTCTCCCTGTCAGCGGGAACTGAGGAAAGCTGTTTACTGGCACTTCCAGGTTCAGGCGATGATCAGCTATAATTGGCCTCTGACGGAGGCTCCTTACCACGATCGGAGATGCGGTGTGTCAGACTGACACCACTGATCGCCAGGCTGTGTGCCCCCACGTCCAGTCAGTATAACAGAACCACCGCCCGGCCATCATTCTGCTATAGGCCGGGCAGGAAGTGGTTAAAAAGTGTATGTTCACTTTGCAAAGTGAATAATAGTTTATAAGGTGAAACTGTGTTCAATTTGGATAGCCAAACATTTGTGAAGGAAATTGATTGTTTGAGGTAAACACTTTATTTACTAAGCTCGGTGGGCAATATTTTTTTGGAGTGAACAGTCCCTATTAGTGATGGCCGAACGGTTCGCCCGGCGGTCGTTTCGCGGCGAATTTCCGACATTCGCGGTCCGCACGTTCGAACGCCTTTTTCCGTCGTTCGCCGCGGCGGACTTACGTGTTTAATGTATACAAGAACTTTAACCTTTGGTGACACGTTTATCATGTGATACAGGACAGCCAATTGAGACATGACAGCACATGGACACTTGTACATTCCCCCTAACCTATAAATACACCCGATCCGGTGGCCATTTTACATTCTTTCTTCTGTTAAGATAGGGACAGGTTCCTGTGTGGAGTAGGGAGAGATAAACCACTAGCTATTTGGTACACAAAAGTTCTTTTCAGGACTGGTATACAGTGGTGTGAAAAAGTGTTTGCCCCCTTCCTCATTTCCTGTTCCTTTGCATGTTTGTCACACTTAAGTGTTTCGGAACATCAAACCAATTTAAACAATAGTCAAGGACAACACAAGTAAACACAAAATGCAATTTGTAAATGAAGGTGTTTATTATTAAAGGTGAAAAAAAATCCAAACCATCATGGCCCTGTGTGAAAAAGTGATTGCCCCCCTTGTTAAAACATACTATAACTGTGGTTGTCCACACCTGAGTTCAATTTCTCTAGCCACACCCAGGCCTGATTATTGCCACACCTGTTCACAATCAAGGCATCACTTAAATAGGAGCTGCTTGACACAGTAAGGTCCACCAGAAGATCCTAAAAAGCTACACATCATGCCGAGACCCAAAGAAATTCAGGAACAATTGAGAAAGAAAGTAATTGAGATCTATCAGTCTGGAAAGGGTTATAAAGCCATTTCCAAAGCTTTGGGAATCCAGCGAACCACAGTGAGAGCCATTATCCACAAATGGCGAAGACATGGAACAGTGGTGAACCTTCCCAGGAGTGGCCGGCCTCCCAAAATTACCCCAAGAGCACAGCGACGACTCATCCAAGAGGTCACAAAAGACCCCACAACAACGTCCAAGGAACTGCAGGCCTCACTTGCCTCAGTTAAGGTCAGCGTTCATGCCTCCACCATCAGGAAAAGACTGGGCAAAAATGGCCTGCATGGCAGAGTTCCAAGGAGAAAACCACTGCTGAGCAAAAAGAACATCAAAGCTCGTCTCAATTTCTCCACAACACATCTTGATGATCCCCAAGACTTTTGGGACAACATTCTGTGGACCGATGAGACAAAAGTGGAACTCTTTGGAAGGTGTGTGTCCAAGTATATCTGGCGTAGAAGGAACACTGTATTTCATAAAAAGAACATTATACCAACAGTAAAATATGGTGGTGGTAGTGTGATGGTCTGGGGCTGTTTTGCTGCTTCAGGACCTGGAAGACTTGCCGTGATAAAAGGAACTATGAATTCTGCTGTCTACCAAGAGATCCTGAAGGAGAATGTCCGACCATCTGTTCGTGTACTCAAGCTGAAACGAACTTGGGTTCTGCAGCAGGACAATGATCCTAAACACACCAGCAAGTCCACCACCAAATGGCTGAAGAAAAACAAAATGAAGACTTTGGAGTGGCCTAGCCAAAGTCCTGACCTGAATCCTATTGAGATGTTGTGGTATGACCTTAAAAAGGCCGTTCATGCTCGAAAACCCTCTAATGTAACTGAATTAGGACAATTCTGCAAAGATGAGTGGGCCAAAATTCCTCCAGGACGCTGTAAAAGCCTCATTGCACGTTATCGCAAACGCTTGGTTGCAGTTGTTGCTGCTAAGGGTGGCCCAACCAGTTATTAGGTTTAGGGGGCAATCACTTTTTCACACAGGGCCATGATGGTTTGGATTTTTTTTCACCTTTAATAATAAACACCTTCATTTACAAATTGCATTTTGTGTTTACTTGTGTTGTCCTTGACTATTGTTTAAATTGGTTTGATGTTCCGAAACACTTAAGTGTGACAAACATGCAAAGGAACAGGAAATGAGGAAGGGGGCAAACACTTTTTCACACCACTGTAGGTGTTAGGTGTTGATAGGTTTGCTGTGCTGCTGATTCTTGCAGCAGCCTGAGTGTCTTTTGTTAGTTTAGAGAAAGGGAAAGGACGGTGTATGCTACAGGGACAGCCAGATTAGTCTTCATCATCATCATCATCATCATCATCATCATTAGCTGTTACTATCAAGGTCCACAAAAGAGCTGTTCCAGTAACCACTAATCGTTCTCTTTTTTTGCCAATTTGTATAGGGACAGGAAGGAAGCAGTGTTGTCAGGCAGTGAGGGTAATTTTAAAGACTTGCTGTTATTATTAGTTCCACAAAGGTTCTTTTCAGGACTGGTATCAGTGGTACAGTAATAGGCTTGTACATGTATAATATTCTTTCTTCCAAATATAGAAAGGATATTATACTTGACTGCTGCCCTTCTGCTGCAGTCTGCTAAACATTCACAACTCACTTGTTCCACAAAAGTTCTTATAAGGACTGGTAACTTGGTATAGGGTGCTACGGTACATAGGCTTGAGTGCGGTACAGTCTGCTGTTCTGTAAGGACCGCTATCGGTCCACAATAGATAGGGTTGACGTGCACCACTGCTGACCGCTGCCCTATACTGCAGCAGTCCTTCAGCGGTATAGGGACTGACGTACAGTCTGCTAATCACTAACACACAACCTGCTTGTTCCACAAAAGTTCTTATAAGGACTGGTAACTTGGTATAGGGTGCTACGGTACATAGGCTTGAGTGCGGTACAGTCTGCTGTTCTGTAAGGACCGCTATCGGTCCACAATAGATAGGGTTGACGTGCACCACTGCTGACCGCTGCCCTATACTGCAGCAGTCCTTCAGCGGTATAGGGACTGACGTACAGTCTGCTAAACACTAATACACAACCTGCTTGGTCCACAAAAGTTCTTATAAGGACTGGTAACTTGGTATAGGGTGCTACGGTACATAGGCTTGAGTGCGGTACAGTCTGCTGTTCTGTAAGGACCGCTATCGGTCCACAATAGATAGGGTTGACGTGCACCACTGCTGACCGCTGCCCTATACTGCAGCAGTCCTTCAGCGGTATAGGGACTGACGTACAGTCTGCTAAACACTAATACACAACCTGCTTGGTCCACAAAAGTTCTTATAAGGACTGGTAACTTGGTATAGGGTGCTACGGTACATAGGCTTGAGTGCGGTACAGTCTGCTGTTCTGTAAGGACCGCTATCGGTCCACAATAGATAGGGTTGACGTGCACCACTGCTGACCGCTGCCCTATACTGCAGCAGTCCTTCAGCGGTATAGGGACTGACGTACAGTCTGCTAAACACTAATACACAACCTGCTTGGTCCACAAAAGTTCTTATAAGGACTGGTAACTTGGTATAGGGTGCTACGGTACATAGGCTTGAGTGCGGTACAGTCTGCTGTTCTGTAAGGACCGCTATCGGTCCACAATAGATAGGGTTGACGTGCACCACTGCTGACCGCTCACCTATACTGCAGCAGTCCTTCAGCGGTATAGGGACTGACGTACAGTCTGCTAATCACTAACACACAACCTGCTTGTTCCACAAAAGTTCTTATAAGGACTGGTAACTTGGTATAGGGTGCTACGGTACATAGGCTTGAGTGCGGTACAGTCTGCTGTTCTGTAAGGACCGCTATCGGTCCACAATAGATAGGGTTGACGTGCACCACTGCTGACCGCTGCCCTATACTGCAGCAGTCCTTCAGCGGTATAGGGACTGACGTACAGTCTGCTAAACACTAATACACAACCTGCTTGGTCCACAAAAGTTCTTATAAGGACTGGTAACTTGGTATAGGGTGCTACGGTACATAGGCTTGAGTGCGGTACAGTCTGCTGTTCTGTAAGGACCGCTATCGGTCCACAATAGATAGGGTTGACGTGCACCACTGCTGACCGCTGCCCTATACTGCAGCAGTCCTTCAGCGGTATAGGGACTGACGTACAGTCTGCTAAACACTAATACACAACCTGCTTGGTCCACAAAAGTTCTTATAAGGACTGGTAACTTGGTATAGGGTGCTACGGTACATAGGCTTGAGTGCGGTACAGTCTGCTGTTCTGTAAGGACCGCTATCGGTCCACAATAGATAGGGTTGACGTGCACCACTGCTGACCGCTGCCCTATACTGCAGCAGTCCTTCAGCGGTATAGGGACTGACGTACAGTCTGCTAAACACTAATACACAACCTGCTTGGTCCACAAAAGTTCTTATAAGGACTGGTAACTTGGTATAGGGTGCTACGGTACATAGGCTTGAGTGCGGTACAGTCTGCTGTTCTGTAAGGACCGCTATCGGTCCACAATAGATAGGGTTGACGTGCACCACTGCTGACCGCTCACCTATACTGCAGCAGTCCTTCAGCGGTATAGGGACTGACGTACAGTCTGCTAATCACTAACACACAACCTGCTTGTTCCACAAAAGTTCTTATAAGGACTGGTAACTTGGTATAGGGTGCTACGGTACATAGGCTTGAGTGCGGTACAGTCTGCTGTTCTGTAAGGACCGCTATCGGTCCACAATAGATAGGGTTGACGTGCACCACTGCTGACCGCTGCCCTATACTGCAGCAGTCCTTCAGCGGTATAGGGACTGACGTACAGTCTGCTAAACACTAATACACAACCTGCTTGGTCCACAAAAGTTCTTATAAGGACTGGTAACTTGGTATAGGGTGCTACGGTACATAGGCTTGAGTGCGGTACAGTCTGCTGTTCTGTAAGGACCGCTATCGGTCCACAATAGATAGGGTTGACGTGCACCACTGCTGACCGCTGCCCTATACTGCAGCAGTCCTTCAGCGGTATAGGGACTGACGTACAGTCTGCTAAACACTAATACACAACCTGCTTGGTCCACAAAAGTTCTTATAAGGACTGGTAACTTGGTATAGGGTGCTACGGTACATAGGCTTGAGTGCGGTACAGTCTGCTGTTCTGTAAGGACCGCTATAGGTCCACAATAGATAGGGTTGACGTGCACCACTGCTGACCGCTCACCTATACTGCAGCAGTCCTTCAGCGGTATAGGGACTAAGAGTTTTGTCACAGGGTCATTTAAAAAATGACATGCAGAGGAAGAGGCAGGCCCTTCCGCAGGGGTGGTAGGGGTAGGGCAGGAGCAACAGGCTTGAGCCAAAGTGGGAAGTTGCAGAAGGTGCGTTCAATTACTTTAAAGGATGCACCAGACTTGGTTGAGTGGCTCGCTCAGCCTTACTCTTCTGCACCCTCCTCATCCTCTCGATCTGCACCCTCTTCTTCACTCTCTGCTATGTGCACCCCCAAAGACACTACCACCAACAACACGACCACCACCACCACCACCACATACCTTCCGCTTGAGTCACTGGAATTATTTTCCGATCCATATCAAGAGGACATTTCTGATGCGCAGCCACTCTTGGTATTGGATCAGGAAGAGGAGGTAGCAACAAGCGCTACTCAGCAGTCTGACGCCAGTACCCAGATCAGCCCAAGGAGGAGGTTGGTCCCCGGTGTTGCTGCCTACTCTACTTATAGCGGTGGGGAAGGTGACGTTGATGATGACGTGTCTAGTGATGTCACGTGGGTGCCCACAAGAGAGGAAGAGGAGGGGAGTTCAGAGGGAGATATGGACCAGCAGATAGGGAGGAGAAGCAGCAATGACTTACATTGCACAGCAGGGACAAAGCAGACTGCAAATGTATCAGGAGCGAGTCATCGACCATGTACGGTCACATCTGGCGCTCCCAGGACACCGGCACATGGCTCCGCAGTGTGGGCTTTTTTTAACGTGTCCGCTGCTGACAATAGCGTTGCCATCTGCAATCTTTGCAGTCAACGCGTTAGTCGCGGTAAGCCCAATACTCACCTAGGGACGACCGCCTTAAGAAGGCACATGAGCAGCCATCACCGAGCCCAGTGGGAGCAACGGAACACACAAAGCCACACTGCAGGCTCTCACCGTCCAGCCTCGTCTTCTACTTCTCCTTCTCCTCTCTCCTCACAATTGTCCTCCACTCCACCTTCCATCACGCCAAGCTCACATTTTTCTGCAAAAAGGCAGGCTTCCGTGGGCCTAATGTTTGAGCGTAAAAAAATGATGACGCCGGATAACCCTCTTGCCCAACGGTTGGCGGCTGGCTTGTCAGAACTCATAGCCCGCCAACTACTGCCATATAAACTGGTGGACTCGGAGGCCTTTCGCAAATTTGTGGCCATTGGAACACCACAATGGAAGGTCCCAGGAAGGAAGTATTTCTCAGAGAAGGGCATCCCAGAGCTATATGGCCATGTTCAGCGGCAAGTGAATGTATCTCTGGCACACAGTGTCGGTGCCAAGATACATCTGACCACAGACACGTGGTCTAGCAAACACGGGCAGGGAAGGTATATCAGTTTTACTGCCCACTGGGTGAACCTTCTGACGGCCGTCAAGCATGTAACCCGTGGCACCCGTGTAGATTTGGTTTTACCGCCACGGATTGCATGCAGGCCTGACTCTTCTTCTCCTCCTCCTACTCCATCCTCCTCCCTCTCCTCCTCAGCTGCCTCCTCCTTTTCCGCTGCTAGCGTCTCTTCCACTGCACCGCCCAAGCTCCCCAGAACCTATTCCACATGCCAGGTGAGACGTTGCCATGCCGTGCTGCGTCTGTTGTGCCTGGAAGCAAAGAGCCACACTGGCCCGGCACTCCTTTCAGCTTTGCGTTCACAGGCAGATGAGTGGCTAACACCGCTCAATTTGACAGTTGGTAAAGTGGTGTGTGACAACGGTGCCAATCTGCTTAGCGCATTGAAACAGGGCAAAATCACGCACGTGCCGTGCATGGCACACGTCTTAAACTTGGTCGTGCAGCGATTCCTTGTCAAATACCCTGGGGTCCAGGACATCTTGCGGCAGGCAAGGAAAATCTCGGCCCATTTCAGAAGATCTTACACGGCCATGGCTCGCCTTGCTGACATTCAGCGGCGACACCATCTGCCGGTCAGACGTCTTATTTGCGATTGCCCGACGCGATGGAACTCAACCTTCTATATGCTTGATAGGCTGCTCCAGCAGAAACGTGCAGTTAACGTCTACCTGTATGAACTCTGCGAAAGAAACGGTTCTGGGGAGCTGGGTTTTTTTTCACCGCGCCAGTGGCTGCTCATGCGCGACACATGCAGACTTCTGCGGCCATTTGAGGAGATCACCAAACTGGTCAGTCGCAGCCATGGCGCCATCAGTGACATGGTACCTTATGCCTTCTTTCTGGAGCGTGCATTGCGTCGTGTCATTGATCAGGCTGTGGAGGAGCAGGAGCGGGAAGATGAGGAAGTCGCAATGCTGGATGAATTCCCAGGGGGGGCTACTCTATCTGAGACAAGTCAACAACAGGAGTCTGATGAGGAGTCAGAGGAGGATGGTGCCGGGGCGGATGAGCAGGAGCAAGAAGAGCATGCTTTAAACCTTTCTGGGATCCCTGTTGTGCGAGGATGGGGAGAGGAGAATGAAGAGGACGACATTATCCTGGATGATGAGCAGGAGCCAGGCCACCACACCGCTTCCACTTTAGTGCAAATGGGGGCCTTCATGCTCCAGTGTTTTAATAGGGACCCCCGTATAAAAAGCATGAGGGTCAAGGACCAGTACTGGGTGGCAACGTACTTAGACCCCCGGTACAAACACAAAATGGCGGAAATGTTACCGCCGTCGCAGAGGGCTGTCAGAATGCAGCACTTCCAGGCCTTGCTTCGAGAAATGCTGCATTCTGCTTTTGCGTGCGCTGGCAGAGGAGCAATTCCCACTCCCAGAGAAGGATTTGCGGGTACCAATCCAACAGCGCCTGCAAGAAGAGGCCGGTTTGAAGATGTGTTGGTGACTTCGGATATGAGGTCATTCTTTCAGCCGACCCATCGACAGGTGTCATCCGGATCCAGCATCAGGGAACGCCTAGACCGTCAGGTGTCCGACTACATTGGGTTAACGGCCGATGTGGACGCTCTGAGGAGTGATGAACCCCTAGACTACTGGGTGGGCAGGCTTGACCTCTGGCCAGAGCTTGCCCAATTTGCAATCGAACTGTTGGCTTGCCCCTCATCCAGTGTCCTGTCCGAAAGGACGTTCAGCGCAGCAGGGGGGATTGTGACCGATAAGCGTACTCGCCTAGCTCACCACAGTGTTAACTACCTCACATTTCTAAAAATGAATGAGGCATGGATCTCGGAGGAATTCAACACATGTGATCAGTAGACCATGTATATGTCTATAAACAATTTTTGGAATCAAGCACACAGACCTTCTTAATTCATTTGGCTCACTTCCCTGACCCAAAAAAGCACACCGTACTATATGCCCCTACCCTCCTCTTTGAAGAGGTTGAGCGGTGTCATATTTCTACTGGGGCTGCTTATTATGAGGGGTTCCCACCATCCCTGTGCTGTGCTGACTTCCTCCTGGGTGTTCTTATTATGAGGGGCTCCCACCATCCCTGTGCTGTGCTGACTTCCTCCTGGGGGTTCTTATTATGAGGGGATCACACCATCCCTGTGCTGTGCTGACTTCCTCCTGGGGCTGCTTACGGTGCTGCTGTCAGCGCTGTATGTCACGGAGCTGCTGTCAGCGCTGTATGTCACGGAGCTGCTGTCAGCGCTGTATGTCACGGAGCTGCTGTCAGCGCTGTATGTCACGGAGCTGCTGTCAGCGCTGTATGTCACGGAGCTGCTGTCAGCGCTGTATGTCACGGAGCTGCTGTCAGCGCTGTATGTCACGGAGCTGCTGTCAGCGCTGTATGTCACGGAGCTGCTGTCAGCGCTGTATGTCACGGAGCTGCTGTCAGCGCTGTATGTCACGGAGCTGCTGTCAGCGCTGTATGTCACGGTGCTGCTGTCAGCGCTGTATGTCACGGAGCTGCTGTCAGCGCTGTATGTCACGGAGCTGCTGTCAGTGCTGTATGTCACGGAGCTGCTGTCAGCGCTGTATGTCACGGAGCTGCTGTCAGCGCTGTATGTCACGGAGCTGCTGTCAGCGCTGTATGTCACGGTGCTGCTGTCAGCGCTGTATGTCACGGAGCTGCTGTCAGCGCTGTATGTCACGGAGCTGCTGTCAGCGCTGTATGTCACGGAGCTGCTGTCAGCGCTGTATGTCACGGAGCTGCTGTCAGCGCTGTATGTCACGGAGCTGCTGTCAGCGCTGTATGTCACGGTGCTGATGTCAGTGCTCTGTATTACGGTGCTGCTGTCAGTGCTCTGTATCTCCTGCACCCTCTTGTTTGCCTACCCTGGTCCCTGACCTTCCCTCTCCTCCATTGCCTTCATTAGCTCCATAGTCCTGAATTGTCAGAACAATTTCCCAAATAAAAAAAAAATGCTTGTAGTTATCGATCCCAAATTCACCTCATACATGTATTATGCTATTGTCCAGGTGGTGGGACTACGTGCTACCCCCTAATAATTACCCCGTGGCCGCAAATTCGACCTAAAGGTTTGCGAAATTCGCCTCCCATTGAAGTCAATGGAGCCCGCGGCGAACGGTCGTTTTCGCGAACGTTTGTGTCCGTTCGCGTTTCGCGTTCGCGAAACGTCCCGTCGGAAGTTCGTCCATCACTAGTCCCTATCCCTTTAGTAAATCAACTACAGTATTTTTATTTAAAGTGGTTGTAAACCCTTACATATACCCATGAATTGACTGATACACAGAGATTAAACAAATCCTTCTACATAAGTTGTACCTGTTTATCTGCCGCTCTCTCTTCTCTACATCTGTTCAAAGTGCATAATTTACACAGCATTTCTCACCCCTGAAAAGTAGGGGATGGGGAGCTGAAGTTACAATCTCCAGAGCTCAGTGAGGAGAGATGAGAGCTGATTGGAGGGAAAGGACACACCCTCTTCACACAGCACACAGTAACAAAGCGGAGACTGACAATCTGCTGGAGCTCTTTACCCTGTCATCTTTTTTCTCTTGGTGTCAGGAAAACTTGTCAGAATTGATTCATTCTGATAGCAGAGGACTGAAGCAGCAGACAAAAATGACAGAAAGGGCTCATTTACACTTGCTTTGTCTTCAATACACATTAACCTCCCTAGCGGATTTTAGCAACATAAGCAGTAACCCCGAGCCAGACTCGGGATCGCATTGCTGGATACAGGGAGGACACATGGAGAAGTTACTCATCTTGTCCCCTGGATCCTGCGATGTCCTCCCTGCTGTGTGTGCGAGCTGTCCTCTGCTCGATTCACACAGTGCCCGAGTGCCGCCGAGCTCCGTTCCCTGCGACGTTGCGACGCACGGGAGCGGAGATCGGCGCCAAATTCAAAAAAGTAAAAACACATAAAACACACACAGCACTGTAATCTTACAGATTACAGTACTGTATACAAAAATTACACACACCCTTTGTCCCTAGTGGTCTGTGCAGTGCAGTGCATGCACTTTTATATTATAAATACAGTTTTTTCTGTCTGGAATTTGGAGATTGCCCATAGCAACTAAAAAGTGTCCCTTTATGTCAAAAGTGATTTTAGACCAACTAGAAAACAGCGATAATAAATTAGAATCACTTGCAGAATTGAGCGATAGCGATTTGTGGGGAAATTCGGCATCAAACACTAAATCTAATGACAGCGACAATCCTGCAAATGAGCAAATTTCAGTGTTTTTGGATTTGATTACATTATTGAATAATTTTTATTATTGTTTATTATATTATAAACTTTATCATACCCGAGATGTTTGCTAGACTCTGGTTTGAACAGATTTAAGAGAGTTATTCCTAAGAATTACAGGACTACAATATAAAACACCAAATTTCCATGCAAAATAATTGTACCGCTTTCAGCACCTAAAACCAGAACTAATCATACCGCCAGGGAGGTTAAGGTGCCTACCACTTCAGCATGCTTTTATAATGTGTTTTTGATGCTTCGATGGTACTTCAATGATGCTTCGGTGGTGCATCAATAAAGCTTTGGTGATGCATCGGTGGAGCATTGGTAATGCTTCCGTAATGTTCTTTTGAAGCTTTGTTGAAGCTTGACAGGTGCCCTGTATGTGTGTGTGGATATCTCATACCTGCAATTTCTCCAAAACAGAGTGAAGTTAAAGCTGAATTAAAGCCTCTGAAAATCTGCAGATGCTTCAAGCGAGCTTTGTCAGACTTCTATGGAGGCTTTGAAGATGCTTTGAAGCAGCACTAAAGCGAAATTGGGTATAATTTTTGAGGCAAAGCCCAAGCAAACGCAAGGTGTAAGTTTGCATTTGCTTCAAAACATGACTTCAGACAGACTTTGTTAAAGCTCTCTAAATGCCAGTCAAAGCCTCTGTCACTAAATAAAATGGTTAGCTTACAGTCCTATTTACACATTGCTTTTGCTTTGCTTCGACTTCTCTTCAAAAATGATACCCCATGTAGTGTTAGTGGTGCTTCAAAGCATCTTCAAAGCCACCATAGAAGTCTATGGCAAAGCTCGCTTGAAGCCCCACAGAAATCTTATCGAAGCCCCACTGAAGCCTTATCGAAGACTCACAGAAGCCCCACCAAAGGCTCATCGAAGCACCAAGCAAAAGCAAGGCATAAACAGGACTGTAAGCTAAGCATTTTATTTAGTGGCAGGGTCTTTGACTGACGTTCAGAGAGCTTTAACAAAGTGTGTCTGAAACCATGTTTTGAAGCAAGTGTAAACTAGCCCTTAGTGCTCTGAACTGAGATAAATACACACTATAGAGAGATGTGCCTTGTTTATGTATTATGTGTGAGGTTTGCAACCGCTTTAATGATGGCAAACAAATTTAGAGTTATTTCTTGTATACTGTCACTAAGGGCTCATTCACTCATTCATTCTCATGCAGAACACCCGCATTCCATGAGCACACCATGCACTGGGTGTGCGATCCTCTGTGGGTGTCAATGTATTACCATCTACACCCCAAACACAGATTGTAAACCACAGTACCATGTGATCTGGTGCAATGCATTTTTGAAAAATAGTACATGAAATAAGTTCAGTGTGATCCTGTGTGATTTCGGGGCATTCAAATGAACAGGCTGAAAATCACACAGGGATCGCACAGGAACACAGACCTTGTTCCTACGTGATTCAGGTGTGAACCAACCCTTACAAACAGGGCATTATTAATCAATGGCTCTTAGCATTTAAAAATAAATGTTGCATAAAAGCAAAAGGATTGTGGCGCTCCAAACAGAACCCTTCCTGCTCAGAAGTCATAGCTACCACCCAATTACATAGCATCTATGAATGTATATTCGCATCCAGCAAAGGCTGCCTAAGATCAAAACAAACAGAGTGGTCTCTTTGGTCCATCTGGTATAATAAAGTCATTAATAAGTCTACCCCATAAAAATGCAATAGATTACATAGTTGCTCATGCTGTTCTAACCACTTCTTTATGGCGCATCCACCATACCAATGGTGGGCATGAATTGACTGGTAAGGAGTTCAGTTTAATGCGGGAATAAGACCAAATTAGATTCCCTCTACTTATTCCTATACATCTCTTGCACTTTATTTTCTGTCTAAATAACACCACCATAGAATACCAGAAAAGTAGACCTCAGCTGGTAAAGCATCCTCATATGTAGAATAGCATGTTACAATCTTGTTTCTCCCCCCCCGGCCACAGCTTGTTCCCAGATGGGGTGGCCGTGGGCCGGAGGAATAGTTTTCGTATATATCCAGGCTCTATTCTGTCCACCGAATCACCATTGGATAGTTTTCTAACTTACACGCAATGTTAACGCTCTGATTGCTTTTCTTGTACAGTGTATGGCACTTTAGTTTTGTTAGTTTTGTTCTGTTTTATTCAATGTCTTGCTTTATGTAAGCTTTCTTGGAAACTTTAATAAAAATGTATTAAACTAAAAGTAAAATGATTGCAGAATTATGATTCCAGAGTATGTTTTTTTTAAAAGATCTATTTCAAAGATGAACATCCTGACTTTCCTGAAGGAGGTAAAATGTCCCAGTATCTAGACAATCTCTCCATAAGGGACAGCATTGAAGTTCAAGGTCCCAGAGGACTTCTTGAATATGAAGGAAAAGGTATGGGGTTCATGATACAAAGATAGATAGATAGATAGATAGATAGATAGATAGATAGATAGATAGATAGATAGATAGATAGATAGATAGATAGATAGATAGATAGATAGATAGATAGATAGAATGAATCTAAAGTCATACACAAATATGGACTTTTCAGTCTTGGTCCCTAAAGACAAAGGAAGTTTTTGGAGGCTGAATGGGCAGGGTCAAGCTTTTCTTTGATTGAAAATGTATATTTGCAATTATATACAGCTTCAATATCTCTGGATCTTACTACTTACTTTGAATTGCAGCTTTCACTGAAGGTAACCTCCACTTATGACATTTTATTGTTTGCTCACTATGAATTACCAGGGCTTTTGATTGGTTTAATTTAAAATGTGTAAGACAACACCCATAATTTGGGGTTGTGTTTCTTTTAGGACAACTTCTTCAACTATTCCTCCTGGGTCCCAGAGTGTAATTCATCAACTAACCTTAGCCCCAATCCAGCAATTTTTGCTGTGGAAGCCTGCCCAGCGCCACACAGTCTGACAAAGGAACCTCAAACACAATTTATTCACCAAGAACTTTGTCAGTATTTAACATAACAAGTCTTTCTTTTGGTGATATTGTCTTGCCAAAATTCCTAAAATTGTATATAATCCATAAACAAAAAAGCAATAAAACTAAAAAAAAAAGAAAAAGCTAATTATTTTACATTATCATTTAAAAAAAATATGTTACTGTATAGATAAAAAGTAACCATTTTTATTCTATAATTTGTTCTTTTAAAAGTGACACCAAAATGATGATTCTAGTAGAAAGCATTGCAATGTTATATGCAAATGAAATAAAGGCAAAAGAAACAAAAGTTATCGAACAAGACAAAATTGAAACAAAAGTGCAAGTAAAATGGTCATGAACAAAAAAATAATGAAATAGCAGGACATTTTAGTTAAGGGGAAAAGGGGAAGAAGTGACACTTCTTCATCTGGGAAAATATTTCAAAGCATCAATGTTCACATGAGTACAGAGGCATACAGAGCTTTTTACACTAGCTCTATACATCTGTATTAGGGATGTGCTTTATGTTCGGGTCGCACATGAGTCTGACTCGAACATTGAACAGCGAACACATTTGGGCAAATTCGAAAGCTGCAGAACACCCTTTAAAAGTCTATGGGAGAATCAAAAGTGCTAATTTTAAAGGCTTATATGCATGGTATTGTCATAAAAAGTGTTTTGGGGACCTGGGACATTTATCAATGCAAAAAAAGTTTTAAAATGGCCATTTATTTGGGAGCAGTGATTTTAATAATGTTTAAAGTGAAACACTAAAAGTGTAATATTCCTTTAAATTTCGTACCTGGGGGGTATCTATAATATGCCTGTAAAGGGGCGCATGTTTCCTGTTTTTAAAACAGTCTGACAGCAAAATTAAGTTTCTAAAGGAAAAAAAGTAATTTAAAACGCAGCTATGATGAATTGTCGGTCCGACAATACACATAAAAGTTCTTTGATAAAAACGGCATGGGATTTCCCCACAGGGAAACCCCGAACCAAAATTTAGAAAAAAAAATGCGTGGGGGTCCCCCTAAATTCCATACCAGGCCCTTCAGGTCTGGTATGGATTTTAAGGGGAACCCCACACCAAAATTTAAACAAAAATGACGTGGGGGTCCCCCAAAAATCCATACCAGACCCTTAACCAAGCATGCATCCTGGCAGGCCGCAGGAAAAAAAAGGGGCGAGAGGGCGACCCCCTTCTGAACCATATCAGGCCACATGCCCTCAACATTGGGATGGTTTTTGTGGGGGTCTGCGGGCAGGGGCTTATCGGAATCTGGAAGCCCCCTTTAACAAGGCGACCCCCCAGATCCCTGCCCCCCCTTTGTGAATTGGTAATGGGGTACAAAAGGTTAAAAAAACACAAGAGACGGTTTTTGACGCATGGGGACTTCCCTATTGCTTTCCTCGTGTAGTCAGAGGTGTGTAAACGGTTGACCCCGCCCCCATCTGACAACACTGAGAAAGCCATAGGGAAGTCCCCATGCGTCAGAGGGGGGCAGAGTCACCGGGTGACTTTTTTCTTTTAGAAATGTCATTTTGCTGTCAGACTGTTCTAAACATGGAAACGTGTGCCCCTTTACAGGCATACTATAGACACCCCCCAGGTATGAAATTTAAAGGAATATTACATTTTTATTGTTTCACTTTAAGCATTATTAAAATCACTGCTCCCGAAAAAACTGCAGTTTTTAAAACTTTTTTTGCATTGTTAAATGTCCCCTGGGGCAGGGCCTGGGTCCCGAAACACTTTTTATGACAATACCATGCATATAAACCTTTAAAATTAGCACTTTTGATTATTCATGTTCGTGTCCCATAGACTTTAACGGTGTTTGCGCGTTCAAACCAATTTTTTTGCCTGTTCGCATGTTCTGGATGCAAACCGAACCGGGGGGTGTTCGGCTCATCCCTAGTCTGTATATATGAGGTCTTACACACAGCATACAGAACAAGCAAAATGATGCTGTGAAGTGTCCATATAAACAGAATAAGAACAAATACTGATAATTACACACAGAAAACAGAAGAATAAAATTGGTACTGTGCAGCTTTCATACAGAATTAAAGCTATGAACGAATAAGAACAGAAAGTGAAAATGACTCATTGAAATACAAAAGATGTTTTAACAGAATAAGTAATGATCAGATAAGAAGTAATTGTGATGCCACATACACACGAGCGGATTTTCCGTCTAAAAAATCTTGGATGGTTTTTCCGACGGAATTCCGCTCAAGCTTGGCTTGCATACACACGGTCACACAAAAGTTTGCTGAACTTTCGACCGTCAAGAATGCAGTGACATACAAAACTACGATGAGCCGAGAAAATGAAGTTCAATGCTTCCGAGCATGCGTCAAATTGTTTGCAAGCATGCGTATGAATTTTGTGCATTGGTACAGATGATCGGAATTTCCAATTAAAATTTTTTACGACCGAAAAATTGAGAACCAGCACTCATTATTTTACTGGCTGTAATTTTGACTGCGAAAGTGCGATGGAGTATACACACGGTCGCGTTATCCGACCAAAAGCTCTCATCGTACTTTTACTGGCAGAATTTCTGACCGTGTGTACGTGGCATAACTTGCAGTTTACAAAGCAAGTACAAAGTTAGAAGCAATATTTAGAAACAGGTTTGGGGTGGCAAAAATATGCATACACTGCAGAATAATGAAAGCTGCACATACATATGAAAGCTGTACAAACAAGGATTCTTCCTCATCAATGTCTCTGTGGCTCAGTCAGGTTACCATGTGGCTGGAAAGCATCCCATATGACAAGCGATTGTGCTGCAAGTTTGAAAATAACTTGCTAAGTTATTGTTGGACTTGCCAGGCTTCACAAGTTTGTTGCACGATTGCAGCACGTTCGCATTGCATGACTCCAGATCAACTTTCTTTGCAAACATTCTGCAAGTCTGCTGCAAGTTCTGGTTCAGTTATGTTGTGCAATAGTCATCCCACCACAGGGGTCACTGTGGCTGAATTCTCATGCTGTAGACTTGCAGAGCTCTTGCTGTAGACTCACCACTTCAACTTTGCTCTTGCTAGAGACTTGCTACAAATTTGTGGCAAGTTATCCTTGCTATCTGGGATAGCAGTTGATTTGCTAAAGACAAATAAGCTGTCCACTTAGCAAGGGAATTTCCTTTACATTGGTAAATGCAGTGAAAATTTACTTTGCAAAGAATACCCAATCATGGGCAAGAAAAAAAAGATGCATTTTTGCTTGCACATGATTGTATGATGCAAGTCAGCAGATTTTCATCTCATTCCCTAAGCTAAGACAACATTCCCTTGCAAAGTGAACAGTCAATTTGTCTTTAGTAAATCAACCCATGGAGGTGGATTTACTAAAACTGGAGAGTGCAAAATCTGGTAATCTAATAAAGAATTACTACTTCAGTGAAATAGTGAGTGGTACCAACTTGTTCCAATTATCCTCACGAGGAACATTCCTCTTAATAAAGACCAGGGTAGCTCTGGTTAAACAGGCAAACAGCTGGAGGGAACCCAGGCCCAATGACACAAGGGGGAGAGCACTTAACTGGAACTGCAGTTCTTTGGTAGAAATTAGAGAGGGGCTTCCAACAGTAGCTGGATCCTTAAGAAAAGCTGCATGCTATTAGGAGCCTGTCTGGCTGGCCGCTTGCAGGGGGGAGGGGGGGGGGGGGTGATGCTCACCTGGTTGCATATTACATGTCCAACTACAGGTCCAACTGTCAGGTGTGGCCTCTGAGCCACTAAGAGAATCAAAGAAACTTCCTTGGAGGTGAAGTGTGGGAAATGAATTAGATGGGGCCTGCACCTGAGCATAGTGAGTAAACGGGCACTGCACTACAACATAAAGCAGTTCTTTGTCATGTTTACATACAAAGAGCAAGAACAGAGAATCCTTTCCAGTGTGTATAACAAAATTCATACTACCGCAAGATCGGCAGGTGCATGCTGGGTATCCAGCATGCATGGAATAGAGGAAGAAGAACAGTGCGGCTTCAGATGCCCACACAGGAGATGGCCGTCGTCTAAAGAGACTTCACAATGTAAGAAAACAACGCTGCACATATACAAAATGTGCCTTAGTTTTCAGCATACCTTTATTAGAATACACCTAAGCATGAGTATTAGAGGGGAATTTTTAGCTAAAAAGTTACATTTTGGTCGGAACAGAGCTTTAAAGATAAGTGAAGAAAGCCAATATTCTTTTTTTTATTATGTACAAGCCTATTCACTGATTTTGCCACTCTTTTTGTCATTAGGTTATTTTGCCATTCAGCCAAATAGGAGATCTCCAGCAGTGAGAAAGTTTGTCCGTCAACTAGGAATGATTGCAGGTGGAACAGGTATGTAAAATGATGACAAAGTCAAAGCATTACTCATGAGACAAGGTGGAAATCTTGTCTCAGATGATGCCTTTTTGTCAGTTGTGACAGAAAAATTCCTGATCAGTGGCGGCTGGTGAAGTTCTAGGATGAGGGGGCGCTAGACCCCGCCCTTCCTTTTTGATCCCAGCGAAATAGTGGGCATGGCTCTAAGGTGGTGTGGTTAGCGTCTGAGATGAACGAGTGATGGAGGGAGAGGGAGGGACAGCAGGCCCAGATCCTACACAACAATAGAAATATGTGTATTCTAGAAAGTTTAACAATCGTCAGATAAAGATACTCCAAACACCTGGTGTTAGCACTTCAATCATCCCGGCACCATTGTTGTTTTGGTGTAAGGATGATTGAAGCACATTATTTCTATTATTACATTGTAATATAAAATGAAATCATTCAACTCGCCATAAATGCAGAATCAGTGGGACCCCTGAGCATGTCACTAGCCACGCCGCCTGCCATCAGGTGCCCCCAGTGAAGTCCCCAGTGAAGTCCCTCCTTACATGCAGCCTGTGTCCCACCAAATGCAGCCTGTGTCCCACAAAATGCAGCTAGCCTGTGTCACATCAAATGCAACCAGCCTGTGTCACATCAAATGCAACCAGCCTGTGTCACATCAAATAATGCAGCCAGCCTGTGTCCAGCCTGTGTCCCAGCGAATGCAGCCAGCCTGTGTCCCTGTGTCCAGCCTGTGTCCCATGAAATGCAACCAGCCTGTGTCCCTGTGTCCCATGAAATGCAGCCAGCCTGTGTCGCTGTGTCCCTGTGTCTAGCCTGTGCCCAGCCTGTGTCCAGCCTGTGTCCCATGAAATGCAGCCAGCCTGTGTCCCTGTGTCTAGCCTGTGTCCCATGAAATGCAGCCAGCCTGTGTCCCTGTGTCCCATGAAATGCAGCCAGCATGTGTCCCTGTGTCCAGCCTGTGTCCCTGTATCTAGCCTGTGCCTAGCCTGTGCCCAGCCTGTGTCCCTGTGTCTAGCCTGTGCCCAGCTTGTGTCCCACCAAATGCAGCCTGTGTCCCACAAAATGCAGCCAGCCTGTGTCACATCAAATGCAACCAGCCTGTTTTACATCAAATGCAACCAGCCTGTGTCACATCAAATAATGCAGCCAGCCTGTGTCCCACGAAATGCAGCCAGCCTGTGTCCCTGTGTCCAGCCTGTGTCCCAGCAAATGCAGCCAGCCTGTGTCCAGCCTGTGTCCCATGAAATGCAGCCAGCCTGTGTCCCTGTGTCCAGCCTGTGTCCCTGTGTCTAGCCTGTGCCAAGCCTGTGCCCAGCCTATGTCCCTGTGTCTAGCCTGTGTCCCATGAAATGCAGCCAGCCTGTGTCCCTATGTCTAGCCTGTGTTCCATGAAATGCAGCCAGCCTGTGTCCAGCCTGTATCCCGCCTGTGTCCCTCTGTCCAGCCTGTGTCCCTCTGCCCAACCTGTGACCCTCTGTCAAGCCTGTGTCTCTCTGCCAAGCCAGTGTGTACTTAACTTGCTGTGGTGTCCTCTCCTACGGTGTCTTCTTACACAGGCAGCAGTGATTCCGCTCCTCATACTTCCTGTTTTCTCTCTCCCCGGCGCAATGGAAGAGAGAAAACAGGAAGTGACATCAAACTGAGGTGTCAATCAAACCGCCCATAATAGATACTACAGGCATCGGGCGGAAGCTACTCGGATGCTTCACAAAGCACCACAAGGCTCGTGATTGCATAGATGCGGCACGTCCCAGAAGTGCAGTGTGTCCAGCGTCCGACCTCAGTGCACTTAAGGACCTTTTTTGCATTTTTTTTTAAAAGGGCCAGTTTTAAAAAAAACATTTTTTTTTTACTTTTTTTTGTGACTGCCTGGAGGGGAGCGGTGCCCATGCGCCCCCTATGGACGGGCCGCCACTGGTCCTGATTGTGAAATAGTAGAGCTTAGAGTAAACCTGTCCATTATCACACTTTTTTAAATATCTTCAATTACCTGGATTTTTTTCTGCCCCACTACCTTAAAGGGGTTGTAAAGGTAAATGTTTTTTCACCTTAATGCGTTTTACTTACCTCACCCCTCGAAAGTCCCACGCTCGTCCGCCGATGTCCTTTCCACCGTTCAGCCTGGCCGCTGATTGGCTGGAGTGGATGGATGGAAAGCAGCGCAGCCATTGGCTCGCGCTGCTGTCAATTACATCCACTGTTGCGGAGCGCCGGGGGGGTGGGGCCGTGTGATACAGCGAGCGGCTATAGCCGCCGGCTGTATCACGGGAGCGCGCCTGCAGATGCTTCTCACCATGCGAGGGAGCTCGCATGAACGTGAGAAGCACCTGCGGGAGGAGGCCGAGACAGCCGCCGAGGGACCCCAGAAGACCAGGTTTGGGGCCACTCTGTGCAAAACGAGCTGCACAGTGAAGATAAGTATAACATGTTTGTTATTTTAAAAAAAAATAATAATTCACTTTACAATCCCTTTAAGCTGAAATCAATGAAAACAAGTAAGTGTAAATACATATATATGGGTGTTTTACCTGCTAAAGAATTTGTAATTCTGTCCAGCTACTCTTGAGATATACACATTCCTTTTCTTGGGATTAAAATGTTTAAAACTCAGCTATAAGAATGTTTTCAAATTCTAAAATATATAAGGCCATTTATTGTCATTCGCACGAGAATATCTTGAAATTCTTCTTTGCTTTGTATCATCCGTACTTCAATATGTCTACTTTTTATTTCTGGTATCACATAATTTGTCTTATATTCTGTACATGTAATTTATTTTAACATAAAATAAAAAAATTTGAACGAGATATACACATTCCTATCAGATAGGAAAACCAGCAAGATTTTTCTATAAAATATATATATATATATATATGTGTGTATATATATATATATATTAGTATCTCACATTTTTGAAAATATTTTATTATATCTTTTCATGTGACAACACTGAAGAAATGACACTTTGCTACAATGTAAATTAGTGAGTGTACAGCTTGTATAACAGTGTAAATTTTCTGTCCCTTCAAAATAACTCAACACACAGCCATTAATGTCCAAACTGCTGGCAACAAAAGTGAGTACACCCCTAAGTGAAAATGTCCAAATTGGGCTTAAAGTGTCAATATTTTGTGTGGCCACCACTATTTTCCAGCACCGCCTTAACCCTCTTGGGCATGGAGTTCACCGGAGATTCACAGGTAGCCACTGGAGTCCTCTTCCACTCTTCCATGACAACATCACAGAGCTGGTATATATATATATATGATATGTTATGATAAAATATAGAATAATAATTCTATATGTTATAACATAATAATTTATTATTTATCTACCGTATTTACTGTGACTATAACTATAACTTCAAACTTTAGTAAATTGTCTGTTTATCCACCTGTTTGAGTACAGTTTTTGAAAATATAGTAAAGTATCCTAAAAAAAAATATATACTAATTATTTGTATATTACTTACTTATGCTAATTAACCCCTTGCCACCCAGGCAAATCCTGACACTTCTCCTCTACATGTAAAAATCATCATTTTTTTGCTAGAAAATTACTCATAACCCCCAAACATTATATTTATTGTATATTATTATATTTATTGTTTTAGCAGACACAGCCATTTCGGTCTAAAGCAATAATGCCCTTCTTCAAACCAAGATACATAATTAATTGTGAAAATACAAAAACTGGTATATATATTCATTACATCATTTGTATCCAGTCAATCAATAAGTACTACTAAATAACATTAATTGTTCAAATATGTAACATAGCGAAATGATAGCTACGCGCACCGCATGTCGTTTCCTTCTTACAGTGTCCCTCATTCTGAAGTTCAAAAGTTGGGAGGTATGCAATGAGTATGTAACTGCTTTAGCTTGTGGTTTTCATATCTGCCTGGAGTTCAGCTTTAACCGCTTCCTGCTCGCCCTATAGCCGAATGACGGCAATAGAGCAGACGCTCTTGTCCGGGAGGCCGTCCCTGGACGTCCTCGTGTTTACTTCCGCAATGCGCGCCGCCGCAGGCGCGCATCGGGGAAGTTTTGTGTTTGCCGTGTCCCCTGGAGACAGGCAAACACAGATCGCTGTAAACAGCCAATAACAGCGGCCGTTTACAGCGCGATCGGCCTATCCAATGAGAGATGATCTCATATGTAAACATATGAGATCATCTCTCAGCGCCGCTCTCCCTCCTCACACAGACAGCGTGTAAGAGGGGAGAGATGAACGGCTGCAGCGGCCGTAAGTGAAAAAAAAAAAGTTTGAAAAAAGTGCCATCCGCCCCAGTGCCATCCTCCCCCAGTGCCATCCTCCCCCAGTGCCATCCACCCCAGTGCCATCCTCGCCCAGTGCCCTCCTCCCCAGTGCCATACACCCCAGTGCCATCCTCCCCAGTGCCATCCTCCCCAGTGCTACCTGCCCCCAGTGCTACTTGTTAGTGCTATCTGTCCCCAGTGCCACCTGTTAGTGCTATCTGTCCCCAGTGCCACCTGTTGTCAGTGCCATTTGTCCCCAGTGCCATCTGTCCTCAGTGCCATGTATAAGTGCCATCTGTCATCAGTGCCACATGTCATCAGTGCCACATAGTGCCTTCTGTCATCAGTGCCACATATTAGTGCCATCTGTCATCAGTGCCACATATCAGTGCCATTTGTCATCAGTGCCACCTGTCAGTGTCAAGTGCCATCTGTTGTCAGTGTCATGTGTCATCAATGCCACTTATCAGTGCCATCTGTCATCAGTGTCACGCGTCATCGGTGCCACGTATTAGTGCCATCTGTCATCGGTGCCACGTATTAGTGCCATGTATTAGTGCCATCTGTCATCAGTGCCACGTATTAGTGCCACGTGTCATCAGTGCCACATATAAGTGCCATCTGTCATCAGTGCCACATATTAGTGCCATCTGTCATCAGTGCCACGTGTCATCAGTGCCACATATAAGTGTCATCATTGCCACGTATCAGTGCCATCTGTCATCAGTGCCACATATAAGTGTCATCATTGCCACGTATCAGTGCCATCTGTCATCAGTGTCACGTGTCATTGTCCTGGTGCTCCAGGGCCTTCAAAAGTGTAATAGGTAGTCAACAAGTTAGATGTGTCATTTATGCTCCTAGAACACGTGATGGTGCTCCCTGCATGTTGGGCCTCTCTATGTGGCCAGGCTGTGGAAAAGTCCCACACATGTGGTATTGTAATAGTCAGGAGGAGTAGCAGAATTTTTTGGGGGGTGTCATTTGTGGTATACACATGCCATGTGAGAAAAATAACCTATTACAATGACAATTTTGTGGAAAAAAATAAAAAAAATTAAAAATCTTAATTTTGCAAAGAATTGTGGGAAAAAAATGACAACATCAAAAAGCTTACCATTCCTCTTACTAAATACCTTGGAATGTCTACTTTTCAAAAAGGGGTCATTTGGGGGGTATTTGTACTTTCCTGACTTGTTCGGGTCACAAGAAGCGAGATAGGCCACCAGTACATCAGATGTGATCAATTTTGTATGATTCGCACCACAGTTTGTAGACTCTCTAACTTTCACAAAGACCAAATAATATCCACTAATTTGGGTTATTTTTACCAAAGACATGTAGCAGTATAAATTGTGGCCAAGATTTATGAAGAAAAATTAATAATTTGCATAATTTTGGCACAGAAACAAAGAAATATTAGTTTTTTTTTCAAAATTTTCGGTCTTTTTTCATTCATAGCGCAAAAAATAAGAACCCCAGATGTGATCAAATAACACCAAAAGAAAGCTCTATTTGTGGGGAAAAAAAGGACAAAAAATCATTTGGGTACAGTGTTGCATGACTGAGTAATTGTCATTCAAAGTGTGAGAGCACCGAAAGCTGAAAATTGGTCTGGGCAGGAAGGGTGTTTAAGTGCCCAGTAAGCAAGTGGTTAATAGCATTGCTGACCAAGAACAAGTATGTAGATCTTGAAAGTTGTAGAAATGTCCTTATTTGTTACTCATTCCAAATCAGTGAAATAAAGTATAAGAACCAGAAGGTCAGCATGAGAGCCAGGCCAGAGTGTCAACTTAAGAGCCAAGAAACTAGCAACAAAAAAAATCCACTACGATTCTCCCAAGACAGGTTCCCTTTAATTGTGACAGTGAATGGATTGGGGTGGGCTGCACATTTCAGTTTTACCCCAGAAAGTACAAAAGAGTAATTTGTTCTAGAAAGCACATAAAACATTGTGCAATTTTGTATGTAATTTTATTGAAAGTCCAATAGGTGGCAGCAACAGATAATATAGTTGGTCATTAGACCTGCACATGGATTTGAACATCACACATTTGGTAGCAATTTATATGTATAATAAACTTTAGCGATTGCAGCTTCCTGATTGATAGCTCCAAGTATTAGGCTGGGTTTACATATGTGGGGCTGCGGTTTGCAGCCTGGGGTCTGGTGATCACCGGTTCAGTTGTGAACAAGGTCAGAATTTTTGCCTGAATTCGTCATGCGAATTGAATGCGCATGAGAATTGGATGCGATTATAACCACATCCATTTTGCATAACATGTGATTGTGACTGGCTTTCAATGAAGGCGGTTGACACACTGCGTTGCAGTTTTGAAACAGTCCCGGGCGTTTCTGGGTCCGATTCAGGTGCAAATTCAAGGAAAAATTTGCACCTGAATCACACTTGAACCGGTGAACAGAAACGCACAGGACACCGGACTGCAAACCACACCAACAGATATGTGAACTCCTTAAACCGCATCGAATTCGCACATATGTGAACCCAGGCTTAGTAAATTATTAGCAAAGAGGTCAATAGGGCGAAAAAACGTTTTTAACTCTGTAGTGCGGATGTACATATGAGTATTATACTGACAATTATAAACCTTCCAACTTTGGAATTTGAGAAAAATGAAGAGTTTGGGATGAAGACACGCAGCGTGCCCTGTACTAAAAAAATTGGCATATATAAATTGTGCTGAATATTGGGTGTGGCCTAAAGAACCATGGTTAAATATAACCTCATATATAAACCTATATATAAACCTCATATACAAACCTACCGTAAGAGAGAAACGTAATTATTTGCAAACACAAAAACAATCACTTCAGTCAGAATTATGTAATATGCAACATAATATACAGAGTGCGGGGGTTAGGTGTATGTAATGCACTAGAAAGCAATGTATTACAGTATACAAAGTGCACCAGTAAGCACTATGTATCATAGGGTCCCTTACACTGCTGGTCAGTGGGAGAGAAAAAGTCCCGAGGTCAGTTGTGGGGAAAAATGGACCATTCAAAGAAGAAAAGAGAAAATGGCTAGAGAGATAACACTTTGTCTGAGTCTACTTTGTCTGTGTCTAACATAAAAAAGAACATAATTGAAACGGTTACAAAATACTGAGTAACCAGCAAAAAATAAAAACACTTTGGTCAGGACTTTGTAACACACAGCATACAGTATAGAATGCAGGGGGTCAGGACCAGGTATCACGCAGTAGAGGTCAGTGGGAGCTAAAGGCAGGACAAGGACAAGGGATGGGAGCAGAAGGGTCACGTGCCCCAGGCACAGTGTTTGAGGGGGCATGCTGGGATAGGGTTGCCACCTTTTGTTCAAGTCAAACCCGAACACTTTAGCGGAGCACGCCAATTTTTTTTTTATTGTATAAACAAAACTATACATATATTTTGCTATTAAATGACATTTCTAATCATATGACGTTAATAACAAGAGTTCCCCTTTACATCAGAGCCCACAGAGTTCCCCTTTTTACATCTGACCTTGCAGAGTTCCCTTTCACTGTAAGGGGGGACTCTGCAGAATCTGATGTAAGGGAGAACTCTGGGGACTCTAACATAAGGGATGCTCTGGGAACCCTGATGTAAGGGGGAACACTGAGAACTCTGATGTACAGAGAGGACTCTAATGTAAGGGGGAACACTGTGACCTCTGGTTTAAATGGGAAATCTGATGTAAGGGGTGCTCTGAGAACCCTGATTTACCTTAGTTTACTCACTCAGAGGCAGGAGAGAGAAGGGGGGAGACTTCAGTCACAGACAGAGATGGATGGTGAGCTCACTCACCCCTTGGCAGTCAGCATCTCTCATCCAGATGTATCTGAGGCTGCTGAATTCAAATTTTTCCGGCCCCAACTTTCCTTTTCTGAGGAACAGCACCGGGGATTGGAGTGTGGGCAGACCCAGAGGGGTAGGGGTGGGGGGAAGAGGTGCTGATCGAGCCCTCTCTCCTCTCTCGTATGTGTGTGTGTTTCCGGGGGGGGGGGGGTTTAGTGCTGGCTTTGAGCAGTGTGAAAGAGTGTAACAGACACTTTCAGCTTAGACAACTGCAGCCAGCAACCCTGCTGGAAAGCCATAGTCCAGTCTAAATAATGTGTCCGGGTTTCAGGCAGTCTGAAACCCGGACGCATGATTCCAAACCCGAACTGTCCGGGTGAATCCTGGACAGGTGGCAACCCTATGCTGGGAGCTTTGGCTTCTCCTGAGCCTCATTGACAGACATGGGCATTGCCGCCATGCCGCGAACAAAGCTCCAGGGTTCTGTCTTTGCTGACCTGCCCACCACCTGTAGCACAGAGCTAAGGGGTTTGAGAGCACTTCCCTTGGCACTGATAGGGGGTGGGCAGGCCAATAGCTGCTTGAAGCACTTTCAGAGGTAGTGTTAGAGGTACAGTGCTCTTCTCAGGCTGAAGATTTGAGCACTGTGGATGTGATTATTAAACTGAGGAGTACTCAGTGAACCTTTTTAATAGTTCCCAAAGTGACTATTAAGTTCTGTTTGATGGATTTTTTTGGTGGCAATGTGCTTTTTTTCATTTTTACACTTGCGGTCGGGGGTCGGGGGGGGGGGGGGGGGTGAAAACATGTGGCTCAGCCACATTGTTATCATTCCCTCTTCAGCTGCAAAGTCAGCTACCAGAGATGTACACATTATAACCCCTATAATATGAATGGGGCCACATTTTGATCTCTCCTCAACTGCCTGCAATGCTTGAGGTTGCAGAGCAGTAGTGCGCCTTTTAGGTTGGGTTCACACTGCTGCGGGGGGAGATCCGGATGTGATTCGCACCGCAAATCACATCCGATCTCCGTAGCGATGCGAGTTCAGCCATACAGATAGTATGGCTGAATTCGCATCGCTCCCGCAGCAAACTCGTACGGGACCCTTTTTTTGGTCCGCAACAGAATCATTTTTTGGTCCGCAACAGTCGGCAGATCGCACTGCGATATGCAGACGGATCTAGGGGTGTCATTAACATATCATTGACACTCCCAGCCGTCCGCATAGGGCAGTGTGAACTGCTGGCGGGAGTAATGCGATGCGGGAAAACGCCGCGGATTCGCGGCGTTCCCGCATCGCAGCGGTGTGAACCCGGCCTTAGGGGGTTTAAACAGGTGGTGAGGAAGTGACATATTACCTCCTCATCATTTGCTAAATGCCTTTGAAAAGCACTCCAAACATGGATCGCTTTTCAGAGGAGTAGCTTTTTGCCCGTTAGTGGGCCCATTAAGCCCATGCTGCTGATTTGATTGCAATTAGCAATATTAAGCATTATTAAAAACATAGTGGGGTTAATTTACTAAAGATAAATCCACTTTGCACTGCAAGTGCACTGAAAGTGCATTTGGAAGTGCACTTGGAAGTTGGAAGTAAAGTCCCTGTAGATCGCTGTAGATCTCAGGGGAAGCTCTGAAATGAGGTGAAGCTCTGCTGATTTTATCACCCAATCATGTGCAAGCACAAATGCTGTTTTTTTATTTTCCTTGCGTGTCCCCCTCAGATCTACAACGACTGCACTTGCAGTGCAAAGTGGATTTACCTTCAGTAAATAACCACCATTTCGTTTCTTTTTAGTGATACAGTAACAATGCCCTTTAACGTATACTGTATACAGGGGCGGACTGACCAGTCGGTCACTCGGGCGCCGCCCGAGGGCCCGAGGACATTAGGGGCCCGGACTTGGCCACATGAGAGGCCACTTGCAGAGGCTGAATTACATGCCGCGATGCCGAAAATAACACAGCTAACTGTGCGCTGCTCCCCGCCGGCCCCTCCTTCCCTCCCGTCCGTCCCAGGTGCTTGTACTATATGCGTCGTGACATCACCTGGGACGGACGAGAAGAGTGGAGCGGCTGGCGAGGAGCAGCACGCTGTTAGAAGTACTATTATCGGCATCCGGTGACTCGGTAAGTGAAGCAGATGACACCAGGGCCGCTACACGTGATGGGGGGGACTCGGGGAGTGTACAGATGCAAGGGCCCCGGGTCCCCCCACCCCACAGTGTCCTCCTGGCTGTGTGTGTGTGTCCCCCTATTTGCATGTCCTCCTGTGCTGTGTGAGTGTCCCCCTGTGTGCGTGTCCCCCTGTGTGCGTGTCCCCCTGTGTGCATGTCCTATTGTGTGCGTGTCCCCCTGTGTGCGTGTCCCCCTGTGTGCGTGTCCCCCTGTGTGTGCAATTTCCCTCCAGTGTCCCCCTGTGTGTGCGTTTTCCCTCCAGTGTCCCCCTGTGTGTATGCGTTTTCCCTCCAGTGTCCCCCTGTGTGTATGCGTTTTCCCTCCAGTGTCCCCCTGTGTGTATGCGTTTTCCCTCCAGTGTCCCCCTGTGTGTGCGTTTTCCCTCCAGTGTCCCCCTGTGTGTGCGTTATTCCTCCAGTGTCCCCCTGTGTGTGTGTGCGCTCTCCCTCCAGTGTCCCCCTATGTGCGTTCTCCCTCCAGTGTCCCCCTGTGTGTGCGTTTTCCCTCCAGTGTCCCCCTGTGTGTGCGTTTTCCCTCCAGTGTCCCCCTGTGTGTGCGTTTTCCCTCCAGTGTCCCCCTGTGTGTGCGTTTTCCCTCCAGTGTCCCCCTGTGTGTGCGTTTTCCCTCCAGTGTCCCCCTGTGTGTGCGTTTTCCCTCCAGTGTCCCCCTGTGTGTGCGTTTTCCCTCCAGTGTCCCCCTGTGTGTGCGTTATTCCTCCAGTGTCCCCCTGTGTGTGTGTGTGTGCGCGCTCTCCCTCCAGTGTCCCCCTATGTGCGTTCTCCCTCCAGTGTCCCCCTGTGTGTGCGTTCTCCCTCCAGTGTCCCCCTGTGTGCGTTCTCCCTCCAGTGTCCCCCTGTGTGTGCGCTCTCCCCCCCAGTGTCCCCCTGTGTGTGCGCTCTCCCCCCCCCCCAGTGTCCCCCTGTGTGTGCGCTCTCCCCCCCAGTGTCCCCCTGTGTGTGCGCTCTCCCCCCCCAGTGTCCCCCTGTGTGTGCGCTCTCCCCCCCAGTGTCCCCCTGTGTGTGCGCTCTCCCCCCCAGTGTCCCCCTGTGTGTGCGTTCTCCCTCCAGTGTCCCCCTGTGTGTGCGCTCTCCCCCCCAGTGTCCCCCTGTGTGTGCGTTCTCCCTCCAGTGTCCCCCTGTGTGTGCATTCTCCCTCCAGTGTCCCCCTGTGTGTGCTTTCTCCCTCCAGTGTCCCCCTGTGTGTGCGTTCTACCTCCAGTGTCCTCCTGTGTGTGTGTGCATTCTCCCTCCAGTGTCCCCCTGTGTGTTGCGCGTTCTCCCTCCAGTGTCCCCATGTGTGTGCGCTCTCCCCTCCAGTGTCCCCATGTGTGTGCGCTCTCCCCCCCAGTGTCCCCCTGTGTGTGCGCTCTCCCCCCCAGTGTCCCCCTGTGTGTGCGCTCTCCCCCCCAGTGTCCCCCTGTGTGTGCGCTCTCCCCCCCAGTGTCCCCGTGTGTGCGTTCTCCCTCCAGTGTCCCCCTGTGTGTGCGTTCTCCCTCCAGTGTCCCCCTGTGTGTGTGTGCGTTCTCCCTCCAGTGTACCCCTGTGCAGGTGTAGCTTCAATGTTGGGATCAAGGGGGCCCCATGATCTTCTATTGCCCGGGGGCCCCATGAGTTGTCAGTCCGCCCCTGACTGTATATAAAATCTCTTTGCAGCAAATGCGTATAAATTAGTGACATACAAATGTGTGTAATGGAAGCTGCGGTCTGTGTTGCTTCCATTGCTTCCAAGAGGCATATAATTTTTAGTTCTGGGCAAGCAAGTTTAATTTTATTGCACAATGATTATATATACAGGCATACCCCACTTTTAAGTACACAATAGGGTTTATTTACTAAAGCTGAAAAGTGCAAAATCAGGCTCACTTCTGCATATAATCCAATGAGCTTCTACCCCCAGCTTGTTCAATTAAGCTTCGGTAATAAAGCCTAGAAGCTCATTGGTTTCTATGCAGAAGTGAGCCTGATTTTGCACTTTCCAGCTTTAGTAAATAAACATATATATATATATATATATATATATATATATAATATAGTTTATGTGTATATGTATATCTGTGTTTGTGTGCATATATATATATATATATATATATAATGTGTGTGTATATGTATGTATGTGTGTATATCTATATAGATATGAATATAGAGAGAGAGAGGGGCGTAGCTATAGGGGGAGCAAGAGTTGCGATCGTGACCCTGCTTCCGGCTGCAGGGGGCCTATGCGGCTCCCCTGTCAGGTTTGTCTACACTTGTGTGAGCCAAAGCCAGAGTTGTGGGGTACTAGGTACAGAAAGACTGCTTGCCTCTTGACTTTACACTCTGGATGCAGCCAGCACCAGATAGGAGGGCTGGCAGGGCCGCATATAAGAGAATCTTCTCTATTGTCCTCCTGTATCCTGCAGGTCTTTCAGCAGCTGCAGGAGCAGGATCGGTTCTCCTATATACCGCCCTGCCCACCCTCCTATCCAGCCAAGCTCCACCCCCCCCCCCCCCCCCGACTCTGGCTCCTGCTTCCTGCCTCAAGGCTGTTCCTGCTGCATGAACTGTAGGAGAAAAGTTCCATGCCTTGAGGCCACTCCTGGTAAGCAACAGAGACTCTGTCACCGCAGAGTGTAAAAGAATACACTGCCCCGTGAGTATAAAGTTCCAGGTGTGCTGCTGACTGTCTCTCTGCTCCCTCCCATACTGCCCCTCTCCGGTCATGCTGTCCCCCC
Source organism: Lithobates pipiens (assembly GCF_037356315.1). Classification (NCBI taxonomy): domain Eukaryota; kingdom Metazoa; phylum Chordata; class Amphibia; order Anura; family Ranidae; genus Lithobates; species Lithobates pipiens. The sequence continues at coordinate 265,489,214 of NW_027507748.1, read as the reverse complement.
TTCCCTAACCCCCTCCCATCATACTGTCCCCCCATACTGCCCTCCACTACCGCCCCCCCCCCCATCATCCCAGATAGCAAGTTTAACTTGCCACAAATTTGTGGCATTGTTGAATTGTAAGTCTGTTAACTTTCTGTACATTTTCACTGGCAAGTTGTACACTTGCAGAGCACTTGAAGAAAAAGTTCTAGCTGACACTTTTCCAATTTGTAGCAAATGTGCATGGCAAGTCTCTAGCAAAGTTGCAGTGGTAAGTCTACAGCAAGAACTCTGCAGATCTTTAGGTATGAAAATTCAGCGACAGTGACTCTGTGGTGGGGTGACTATTGCTCAACATAACTGAACCAGAACTCGCAGCAGACTTGCAGAATGTTTGCAAAGAAAGTTGATCTGGAGTCATACAATGTTGACTTGCTGCAATTGTGCAACAAACTTTTGAAGCCTGGCAAGTCTAGCAATAGCTTAGCAAGTCATATTCAAACTTGCAGCACAATTGCTTGCTATCTAGGATGCTGTCCCCCATACTGCCCTGCACTACCCCCCCCATCATGCTGTCCCCTCATAGTGCCCTTCACTACTCCCCTCCCATCATGCTGTCCCCCAATATTGCCCTCCACTATCCCTCCCCATATTGCCCACCACTACCCCCTCCCATCATGCTGTCCCCCCATACGGCCCTCCACTACTTCCCTCCTATCAAAAACTATAAAAAATAAAATTGTAAAATAAAATAACAAAAAATAAAAACTACTGACCACATTCACTGCCCTACTGACCATTAGTGATGGACGAACTTCCAACGGGACGTTTCGCGAAATCGGACCGCGAACACGGCCGATAGTTCGCGAACCGGAACGTTCGCGGCGGGCCCCATTGACTTCAATGGGAGGCGAACTTTCAAAACCTACAGGTCAAATTTGCAGCCACAAAATAATTAATAGCTGTGCAAACATAGTCCCACCACATGGCCAATGACATAACACATGTATGAGGTGAATCTGGGATCAACAACTACAAGCATTCTTTTTTTATATGGGAAATTGTTGTGACAATTCAGGACTGTGGAGAGCATGAAGGCAATGGAGGAGAGGGAAGGTCAGGGTAGGCAAAGAAGAGGGTGCAGGAGATGATCACCAGCAGCGTGACAAACAGCAATGACACCTGCACCGTGATAGAGTCATCTGACACCAGCACCGTGATAGAGAGCACTGACATCAGCAGCGTGACATACAGCAATGACACCTGCACCGTGATAGAGAGCACTGACAACAGCACCATGATAGAGAGCACTGACATCAGCAGCGTGACATAAAAAGCCCTAACACCAGCACCGTGATATACAGCACTGACAGCAGCACCGTGATATACAGCACTGACATCAGCAACGTGACATACAGCAATGACACCTGCACCATGATAGAGTGATCTGACAACAGCACCGTGATAGAGAGCACTGACATCAGCAGCGTGACATAAAGCACTAACACCAGCACCGTGATATACAGCACTGACAGCAGCACCGTGATAGAGAGCACTGACCTCAGCAGCGTGACATACAGCAATGACACCTGCACCGTGATAGAGTCATCTGACACCAGCACCGTGATAGAGAGCACTGACATCAGCAGCGTGACATAAAGCACTAACACCAGCACTGTGATATACAGCACTAACAGCAGCACCGTGATAGAGAGCACTGACATCAGCAGCGTGACATACAGCACTGACACCTGCACCGTAAGCAGCCCCAGGAGGAAGTCAGCATAGCACAGGGATGGTGGGAGCCCCTCACAATGAGCATAGCACAGGGATGGTGGGAGCCTCTCATAATGAGCATAGCACAGGGATGGTGGGAGCCCCTCATAATGAGCATAGCACAGGGATGGTGGGAGCTCCTTATAATATGCACAGCAGAGGTACAGCCCCAGGAGGAAGTCAGCACAGCACAGGGATGGTGGGAACCCCTCATAATAAGCAGCCCCAGGAGGATGTCAGCATAGCACAGGGATGGTGGGAGCCCCTCATAATAAGCAGCCCCAGGAGGATGTCAGCATAGCACAGGGATGGTGGGAGCCCCTCATAATAAGCAGCCCCAGGAGGATGTCAGCATAGCACAGGGATGGTGGGAGCCCCTCATAATAAGCAGCCCCAGGAGGATGTCAGCATAGCAGAGGGATGGTGGGAGCCCCTCATAATAAGCAGCCCCAGGAGGAAGTCAGCACAGCACAAGGATGGTGGGAGCCCCTCATAACAAGCAGCCCCAGGAGGAAGTCAGCACAGCACAGGGATGGTGGGAGCCCCTCATAACAAGCATAGCACAGGGATGGTGGGAGCCCCTCATAATATGCAAAGCAGAGGTACAGCCCCAGGAGGAAGTCAGCACAGCACAGGGATGGTGGGAGCCCCTCATAATAAGCAGCCCCAGGAAGAAGGCAGCACAGCACAGGGATGGTGAGAGCCCCTCATAATAAGCAGCCCCAGTAGAAATATGACACCGCTCAACCTCTTCAAACAGGTGGGTACGGGCAAATAGTACGGTGTGATTTTTTTGGACAAGGAAGTGAGCCAAATGAAAAAAGAAGGTCTGTGTGCTCGATTAAAAAAATTGTTTATAGACATACACATGGTCTACTGGTCACATGTGTTGAATTCCTCCGAGATCCATGCCTCATTCATTTTTAGAAATGTGAGGCAGTTAACACTGTCGTGAGCTAGGCGAGTACACTTATCGGTCACGATCCCCCCTGCTGCGCTGAACGTCCTTTCGGACAGGACACTGGACGAGGGGCAAGCCAACAGTTCGATTGCAAATTGGGCAAGCTCTGGTCAGAGGTCAAGCCTGCCCACCCAGTAGTCCAGGGGTTCATCACTCCTCAGAGCGTCCACATCGGCCGTTAACCCGATGTAGTCGGACACCTGACGGTCTAGGCGTTCCCTGATGCTGGATCCGGATGACACCTGTCCATGGGTCGGCTGAAAGAATGACCTCATATCCAAAGTCACAACACATCTTCAAACCGGCCTCTTCTTGCAGGCGCTGTTGGATTGTTACCCGCAACTCCTTCTCTGGGAGTGGAAATTGCTCCTCTGCCAGCGCACACAAAAGCAGAATGCAGCATTTCCCGAAGCAAGGCCTGGAAGTGCTGCATTCTGACAGCCCTCTGTGACGCGGTAGCATTTCCGCCATTTTGTGTTTGTACCGGGGGTCTAAGTACGTTGCCACCCAGTACTGGTCCTTGACCCTTATGCTTTTTATACGGGGTCCCTATTAAAACACTGGAGCATGAAGGCCCCCATTTGCACTAAAGTGGAAGTGGCCTGGCTCCTGGTCATCATCCAGGATAATGTCGTCCTCTTCATTCTCCTCTCCCCATCCACGCACAACAACAGGGGTCCCAGAAAGGTTTAAAGCATGCTCTTCTTGCGCCTCCTCATCCGCCCCGGCACCATCCTCCTCTGACTCCTCTTCAGACTCCTCTTGTTGACTTGTCTCAGATAGAGTAGCCCCACCTGGGAATTCATCCAGCATTGCGACTTCCTCATCTTCCCGCTCCTGCTCCTCCACAGCTTGATCAATGACACGCCGCAATGCATGCTCCATAAAGAAGGCATAAGGTACCATGTCATTGATGGCGCCATGGCTGCGACTGACCAGTTTGGTGATCTCCTCAAATGGCCGCAGAAGTCTGCATGCGTCGCGCATGAGCAGCCACTGGTGCAGTGAAAAAAAAACCCAGCTCCCCAGAACCTGTTCTGCCGCAGAGTTCATACAGGTAGACGTTAACTGCACGTTTCTACTGGAGCAGCCTATCAAGCATATAGAAGGTTGAGTTCCATCGCGTCAGGCAATCGCAAATAAGACGTCTGACCGGCAGATTGTGTCGCCGCTGAATGTCAGCAAGGCGAGCCATGGCCGTTTAAGATCTTCTGAAATGGGCCGAGATTTTCCTTGCCTGCCGCAAGATGTCCTGGACCCTAGGGTACTTGACAACGAATCGCTGCACGACCAAGTTTAAGACGTGTGCCATACATGGCACGTGCGTGATTTTGCCCTGTTTCAATGCGCTAAGCAGATTGGCACCATTGTCACACACCACTTTACCAACTGTCAAATTGAGCGGTGTTAGCCACTGATCTGCCTCTGAACGCAAAGCTGAAATGAGTGCCGGGCCAGTGTGGCTCTTGGCTTCCAGGCACAACAGACGTAGCACAGCATGGCAACGTCTCACCTGGCATGTCGAATAGGTTCTGGGGAGCTTGGGCGGCGCAGCGGAAGAGACGCTAGCAGCGAAAAAGGAGGAGTCAGCCGAGGAGGAGAGGGAGGAGGATGGAGTAGGAGGAGGAGGAAAAGAAGAGCCAGGCCTGCATGCAATCCGTGGTGGTAAAACCAAATCTACACGGGTGCCACGGGTTACATGCTTGACGGCCGTCAGAAGGTTCACCCAGTGGGCAGTAAAAGTGATATACCTTCCCTGCCCGTGTTTGCTAGACCACGTGTCTGTGGTCAGATGTATCTTGGCACCGACACTGTGTGCCAGAGATACATTCACTTGCCGCTGAACATGGCCATATAGCTCTGGGATGCCCTTCTGTGAGAAATACTTCCTTCCTGGGACCTTCCATTGTGGTGTTCCAATGGCCACAAATTTTCGAAAGGCCTCTGAGTCCACCAGTTTATATGGCAGTAGTTGGCGGGCTATCAGTTCTGACAAGCCAGCCGTCAACCGTTGGGCAAGAGGGTTATCCGGCGTCATCATTTTTTTACGCTCGAACATTAGGCCCACGGAAGCCTGCCTTTTTGCAGAAAAACGTGAGCTTGGCGTGATGGAAGGTGGAGTGGAGGACAATTGTGAGGAGAGAGGAGAAGGAGAAGTAGAAGACGAGTCTGGATGGTGAGAGCCTGGAGTGTGGCTTTGTGTGTTCCGTTGCTCCCACTGGGCTCGGTGATGGCTGCTCATGTGCCTTCTTAACGCGGTCGTCCCTAGGTGAGTGTTGGGCTTACCGCGACTAATGCATTGACTGCAAAGATTGCAGATGGCAACGCTATTGTCAGCAGCGGACACGTTAAAAAAAGCCCACACTGCGGAGCCATGTGACGGTGTCCTGGGATCGCCAGATGTGACCGTACATGGTCGATGATTCGCTCCTGATACATTTGCAGTCTGCTTTGTCCCTCCTGTGCAATGTAAGTTATTCCTGCTTCTCCTCCCTATCTGCTGGTCCATATCTCCCTCTGAACTCCCCTCCTCTTCCTCTCTTGTGGGCACCCACGTGACATCACTAGACACGTCATCATCGACGTCACCTTCCCCACCGCTATAAGTAGAGATCTCGGAGTAGGCAGCAACACCGGGGACCAACCTCCTCCTTGGGCTGATCTGGGTACTGTCGTCAGACTGCTGAGTAGCGGTTGATGCTACCTCCTCTTCCTGATCCAATACCAAGAGTGGCTGCGCATCAGAAATGTCTTGATATGGATCGGAAAATAATTCCTGTGACTCAAGCGGAAGGTATGTGGTGATGGTGGTGTTGTTGGTGGTAGTGTCTTTCGGGGTGCACATAGCAGAGAGTGAAGAAGAGGGTGCAGATCGAGAGGAGGAGGAGGGTGCAGAAGAGTAAGGCTGAGTGAGCCACTCAACCAAGTCTGGTGCGTCCTTTAAAGTAATTGAACGCACCTTCTGCAACTTCCCACTTTGGCTCAAGCCTGTTGCTCTTGCCCTACCCCTACCACCCCTGCGGAAGGGCCTGCCTCTTCCTCTGCCTGTCATTTTTTAAATGACCCTGTGACAAAACTCTCAGTCCCTATACTGATGAAGGACTGCTGCAGTATAGGGCAGCGGTCAGCAGTAGTACACCTCAACCGTATGTATTTTGGACCTATACCAGTCCTTATGGAATAGCAGACTGTACCTCACTCAACCATATGTACTGTAGCACCCTAGACCAAGTTACCAGTCCTTATAAGGACCTTTGTGGAACAAGTAGGTTGTGTGTGACTGATTAGCAGACTGTACGTCAGTCCCTATACTGATAAAGGACTGCTGCAGTATAGGGCAGTGGTCAGCAGTAGTGCACCTCAACCCTATGTATTGTGGACCTATTCCAGTCCTTAAGGAATAGCAGACTGTACCTCACTCAACCCTATGTACTGTAGTACCCTATACCTTACCAGTCCTTATAAGGACCTTTGTGGAACAAGTAGGTTGTGACTGATTAGCAGACTGTACGTCAGTCTGTATACTGATAAAGGACTGCTGCAGTATAGGGCAGCAGTCAGCAGTAGTGCACCTCAACCCTATGTATTGTGGACCTATACCAGTCCTTAAGGAATAGCAGACTGTACCTCACTCAACCCTATGTACTGTAGTACCCTATACCTTACCAGTCCTTATAAGGACCTTTGTGGAACAAGTAGGTTGTGACTGATTAGCAGACTGTACGTCAGTCCCTATACTGATAAAGGACTGCTGCAGTATAGGGCAGCAGTGAGCAGTAGTGCACCTCAACCCTATGTATTGTGGACTTATACAAGTCCTTATAGAATAGCAGACTGTACCTCACTCAACCCTATGTACTGTAGCAACCTAGACCAAGTTACCAGTCCTTATAAGGACCTTTGTGGAACAAGTAGGTTGTGTGTGACTGATTAGCAGACTGTACGTCAGTCCCTATACTGATGAAGGACTGCTGCAGTATAGGGCAGCGGTCAGCAGTAGTGCACCTCAACCCTATGTATTGTGGACCTATACCAGTCCTTACAGAATAGCAGACTGTACCTCACTCAACCCTATGTACTGTAGCACCCTACACCAGGTTACCAGTCCTTATAAGGACCTTTGTGGAACAAGTAGGTTGTGTGTGACTGATTAGCAGACTGTACGTCAGTCCCTATACTGATGAAGGACTGCTGCAGTATAGGGCAGCGGTCAGCAGTAGTGCACCTCAACCCTATGTTTTGTGGACCTATACCAGTCCTTACAGAATAGCAGACTGTACCTCACTCAACCCTATGTACTGTAGCACCCTACACCAGGTTACCAGTCCTTATAAGGACCTTTGTGGAACAAGTAGGTTGTGTGTGACTGATTAGCAGACTGTATGTCAGTCCCTATACTGATGAAGGACTGCTGCAGTATAGGGCAGCGGTCAGCAGTAGTGCACCTCAACCCTATGTATTGTGGACCTATACCAGTCCTTACAGAATAGCAGACTGTACCTCACTCAACCCTATGTACTGTAGCACCCTACACCAGGTTACCAGTCCTTATAAGGACCTTTGTGGAACAAGTAGGTTGTGTATGACTGATTAGCAGACTGTACGTCAGTCCCTATACTGATGAAGGACTGCTACAGTATAGGGCAGCGGTCAGCAGTAGTGCACCTCAACCCTATGTATTGTGGACCTATACCAGTCCTTACGGAATAGCAGACTGTACCTCACTCAACCCTATGTACTGTAGCACCCTACACCAGGTTACCAGTCCTTATAAGGACCTTTGTGGAACAAGTAGGTTGTGTGTGACTGATTAGCAGACTGTACGTCAGTCCCTATACTGATGAAGGACTGCTGCAGTATAGGGCAGCGGTCAGCAGTAGTGCACCTCAACCCTATGTTTTGTGGACCTATACCAGTCCTTACAGAATAGCAGACTGTACCTCACTCAACCCTATGTACTGTAGCACCCTACACCAGGTTACCAGTCCTTATAAGGACCTTTGTGGAACAAGTAGGTTGTGTGTGACTGATTAGCAGACTGTATGTCAGTCCCTATACTGATGAAGGACTGCTGCAGTATAGGGCAGCGGTCAGCAGTAGTGCACCTCAACCCTATGTATTGTGGACCTATACCAGTCCTTACAGAATAGCAGACTGTACCTCACTCAACCCTATGTACTGTAGCACCCTACACCAGGTTACCAGTCCTTATAAGGACCTTTGTGGAACAAGTAGGTTGTGTATGACTGATTAGCAGACTGTACGTCAGTCCCTATACTGATGAAGGACTGCTACAGTATAGGGCAGCGGTCAGCAGTAGTGCACCTCAACCCTATGTATTGTGGACCTATACCAGTCCTTACGGAATAGCAGACTGTACCTCACTCAACCCTATGTACTGTAGCACCCTACACCAGGTTACCAGTCCTTATAAGGACCTTTGTGGAACAAGTAGGTTGTGAATGATTAGCAGACTGCAGCAGAAGGGCAGCAGTCAAGTATAATATTCTTTCTATATTTGGAAGAAAGAATATTATACGTGTACAAGCCTATTACCATACCACTGATACCAGTCCTGAAAATAACCTTTGTGGACCTAATATAGTAACAGCTACTGATTAAACTGACCCTCACTGCCTCACACACAGCTTCCTGTCTGTCCCTATATAAACTGACAAAACAGAGGCTGCTGGAACAATAACTGGAATAGCACTTTTGTGGACCTGATAGTAACAGCTAATGATTAAACTGACTGTCTCTGCAGCACACACCGTCTTGTCCCTTTCTCTACACTGACAAAAGACACTCAGGCTGCTGCAACAATCACTAGCACAGCACTGCCTCAAACCTATATCCTGAACTACACCTAACACCTATACCAGTCCTGAAAAGAACTTTTGTGTAACAAATAGCTAACGATTTGGGTCACTGCAATCTCTCCCTGCTCAACACAGCAACCTCTCCCTATAGTGACAGAAGAAAGAATGTAAAATGGCGGCCGGATCGGGTGTATTTATAAGTTAGGGGGAATGTCCAAGTGTCCATGTGCTGTAATGTCTCAATTGGCTGTCCTGTACCCCATGATGGATGTGTCATCATAGGTCAAAGTTTTTTTACACAGTAAACACGGAAATCCGCCGGGCGAACGGCTGCAATAGTCCGCCGATCGGGCGGACCGCGAACAGCCGAAATTCACCGCGAAACGACCGCTGGGGGAACCGTTCGGCCATCACTACTGACCATTTCCACTGCCCTACTGACCACATTCACTGCTCTACTGACTATGTCCACTACCCTACTGACCACGTCCACTGCCATACTGACATCATTCAAAGACCACACTGACTCCACTGGCGGAACTACCAGGGTTGCAAAGGTCACACTTGTGACGACTGGGCCTTTTGGCTTCTGCCACCATGGCAGGCCCAGGACTGGAGGACTGCACAACATGTGAAAGGGATCTGCTGTGGGACTGTAATGGGTCGTGGGATCAGTGGGAAGGGCTTTGGGCTCAGAGGGAATGGCCCAGGTCGGAGGTTGGGGGGCCCTTAATGGTTTCTTGCACTAGGACCCTGACGGTTCTAGTTACGCCTCTGTACATATATACACGGGTATTTACGGTGAGTAAAATAAGTATTGAACACATCACCATTTTTCTAGGTAAATATATTTCTAAATGTGATATTGAAATTAAATGCTCACCACATGCCAGTAGCAACCCATGCAATCAATACATACTGCAGGGCTCAAAACGCCCACTTTAACTACTGCAGATGCCTGTATTAGAGAACATCAGCAATAAAGGGTAGATACAGGTGTATACTGTGCTGGAGGCACACAACACCCACTTTAACTCCTGCAGATGTCTGTATTAGAGAAAACCAGCAATAAAGGGCAGATACAGGTGTATACTGTGCTGGAGGCACACAACACCCACTTCAACTCCCACAGATGCACAAAAAAAGGACACACTACACAAGGCCGCCGCGCTGGCAGCCTTATATAGTGTGGGGTGTGTACTAAACCCCCTGAGCTATAATTGGCCACAGGCATCCTGTGGCCACAGGCAGCCGGTGTTCGAGTCGAACACCAAGCTCATCCCTAGTCATGGCATATCATTTCACTGTCACGCATCACACCCTGATACAAATCCAGTCGCATCTATGCACTAATTTGTCTTGGCGTGCCCCAGGTATTTCAGCCACATTTCGTTACATGCTTCAGAGTCCGATTCGTGGTCAGTTGCAACAGTGGCATGATCGATTCGTGCCTCTGTCATGGCAATCAAAATCAATTCACTGTCACGTACCGCACTCAGATTCGAATCCAGTTGCATCCGCAATGCACCGATTCATCCCGGAGTGCCCCAGTTGTCTGACCTAATTTCAGTACATGCTCCAGAAATCCAGTTCGTTGTCAGACGCAGATATGGTGCGACCGATCCGTATCTCTGTCATGAGAATCAAGTATAATTTATTTCACTCCCATGTATCACGCCCCGTTTCAAATCAAGTCGCATCCGAGATTCATTCTGGAGTGACCTAGTTGTTTCGGCCTTATCCAATACCTGTTCCAGAGCTCAGTTCGTTGTCAGTCGCGGTCGTGGCTCGACTGATTCGTGTCTCTGTCAGGGCAAAACATTTCACTCATTTCACTGTTACGATCTGCGCTCCAATTCGAATCCAGACGCATATCCGATGCACCGATTCGTCCCGGTGTTCACCAATGTTTTCTGTTGCCTCATTTTTATACATGCTCCAGAGTCTTGTTCACTGTCAGTCGCAGCTGAGGCACAACCGAGTCGTGCCTCTGTCATGGCAGATGTTTTATTCATTTCACAATTAAGGCAAACATTTCGTTCATTTCATTCATTTCATCAACAACACACCGCCACCTGTTGTTTAAAGTCACCATACAAGTCACTTTTTCAAGTTAGGTAAGCAAGCCCTTCATGAGTTCAGTCGGGTTCAGTAAGTCCACCCTGCACCAGGTTGGACGATATTCCCCCAGGTAAAAAAAAAAATACAAGAGCACCACCTAGGTACGTATGCCTTTAGGGAGTAGAAGTAAACTTGAAATTCATGTCACCCTCAATAGGTCCCGGTCTACCAAGACTCGATTCTGAGGACAGGACATTGTACCTAGGGCATAAAACACCAGAACCATGTCCCAGGCCGGCAGCGAAGACATAACGGCCCCCTCTGTTCCCTTCCCTGGTCTCAGATAGTGACAGTATGCAATCCCTCAGGGGATGGACCATCCCCAAACTGATGGCAGGACTGAGGCGCAGAGGTGTGCCCTTTCCCGCTACAGCTAGGAAGGCTGAGCTCTTCAAGCTCCTCTTCCTTCCACCAGCCGCAGCAGGGCCCAGCACCAAACAGGCATCCCTCCAGTCTATATCTTCTGCCATCGCACAGCTCCACACCATGGTGTCATCACTGACCTCCTCAGTCTCAGATGTCCAAACCAGAGTGGCACTCCTGTAAACTCGACCGGGCGCTGCTGTCCCTGATCCTACCGCAGTCCAGGTTTTGACACCCCTTCCTACAGTTACCATAGGGTGGAGCCCCATTGTCTATCCATCCCAGTTGGTTCCAGTCAGCATCAGGAAGGACATCCTGGACAGCAGAGACATCAACCATGCCTCTTTCCTCATTTCGGTTCACAATTTGGCGGAGAATAAAGCCTACACCGGGGGTGACGCATCAGTGGTCCTTAAAGCCAAAGACCCCAGGCTCAACCAGAAATTTTCCATCCTAGAGTTCACATTGGCCTTCGGCATGCTGAGGGATGTCCCGTGTTCAGCCTCTCCCAGCAGAAGGGAAGAGCTGGACTTATACCTCCATACTGTAGTAGACGTGGGCTACAAGTATGGAGGATTTTCTTTTTATGACTACCACCGTTCCTTTTCTGCCAAGGCAGCAGCCAGATTCACACAATTCCAGACAACCACAAATTGGAGCCTTATGGACACAGAGCTGTTCTGTCGCCACTTTGCTGGCTTGCGCTCACCACTGTGCGCCATTTGCCAATCCTCCACCTACACTGCCACCTGGTGAGCCAATGCGACAGTCAGTTGCCCCTTCAAGTTTTCCTCCACCTCCAGTGCAGTTCAGGGCCAGCAAGCCCCCGTACACATGGCCCAGGTGGACAAATTTGGATGCCCAGTCCGGACCGTGGGAGGAGCAGTCATTTGTAATAATTTCAATTATGGCTCCTGCAACTTCAGCCAGTGCCGTCTGCTCCACATCTGCACCTTATGCCAGAGGGCACATCCAAGGATCTTGTGTGAGGTCAAACAACAGAAGACATGACTAAGCCGGGTTAATGTCATATGGCTTGGGCTCTACCTCACCTCACACCCCACTCCCTCCCTGGCCACCTACCTTATCCAGGGATTCACAGAAGGGTTTCACACTGGCCTCATTACCCTGCCTCACACTACTCACAAATGCAGGAATCTTCTCTCAGTGATGAGCAGGCCATAGACCAGGTCCTACAGGTCAAAATAGACTGGGACTTCATAATAGGCCCTTTCACTCAACCCCCTTTCAATACCTGGAGAGTCAGCCCTATTGGACTTGTCAAGGGCAAGTTCTCTAATAAACTGCGTCTGGTGTACGATCTGTCTGTGCCTCATTCTTCCCACATTCCCAGTCTCAATTCCCTTATCCCCTCCGAAGAGTTCTCCCTCAAATATGACTCGGTGGACATGGCAATTCGAGCAATCATCAAAGCAGGTACAGGTGCCTGGCTCTCCAAAGCTGACATCTCGGACGCCTTCAAGCTCCTGCCTATCCACCCGTCCCTTTGGTGCTGGCATGGCATCAAGTGAAAGAAGCAATTCTATTTTACCACTAAGTTGACTTTCGGCTCGAAGAGTAGACCCTGGCTCTTTGACACTTTTGCGCAGTCTCTCACCTGGATTTTATTGCACAACGCCCAGTGTCAAGGGGTCATCCATTACCTGGATGACTTCTTACTAATAGAACCACCCAGCATGTCCCCAGGAGACTTCGACAAACTAAGAGTCGTATTCAAGAATCTTAATGTTCCCATCGCAGAACATAAAGTTGACGGTCCAGCGCATACAATCACTTTTCTCAGAGTCAACCTAGACACCTTCTCCATGCAGGCCAGCCTCCCCCCTCGACAAACTGGCCTGCATTAGGGCGGTCTTCCAAGACACTCACACTGGGGGGTGTACCAAGTATCAGTTGCAGTCTCTCTTAGCCCCTGTACATACAGTCGGAGATTCTGCCAACCAAATCTGTCGGATTTTGTCCGTCGGATTTAGTCCGACGGATTGTGTCCGAAACTGCTGCATACACACGGTCGGACTAAGTTGTCGAAAAATCCGATCTTTCAGAACTTGATGATGTAATTTCGTTACGATGGGACTACATTCAGGCTAGTAGCCAATAGCTTTGATGTAGGAATTTTATCTGAGCATGCGTGGCACTTGGTCCGATCAAAATTCGCTACACATGATCGGAGTATGTCCGACCGGCCCAGTTGGTCGGGAAATATTTCCAACATGTTGGAAAATTGGGTCAGACGGATATTCGGACGGAATCAGTCTGATGCATACCACACACAGTCGGATTATCCGACGACATGGTCCGATAGGACACATTCCGACGGATTCTCCAACCGTGTGCAAGGGCTTAGGGATGCTTAGTTTTGCCATGCACATCATCCCACAGGGTCGCTCTTTTGTTTCCCCTTCTGCTGGTATTCCTTTCACAAACACAGGATCCCAATCAGGTCCTCAGTCTGGACACCGCAGCAGTAGCTGATCTTTCTATGGTCGAGGAGTTCCTCTCCACCTGGAATGGCATATCCCTATTTATACCGAAAAATATTGTCCCTATCGCCCCAGGTAGTGAGAGATGCTGCAGCCTCCACAGGCTTCGCTGCAATTTTTGGCCATCACTGGTTTTCAGGACCCTGGCCTTCACAAATACTCTCAATTCCTGGCTTCCTTGGAGCATCCTCCCTCTTTGAGCTCTATCTGATAGCGGCAGCCACACAGCTCTGGGGTCATTGCTGGACAGGACAAACTGTGGCCTTCTCCACTGACAATCAGGCCACGGCAGAGATTCTTAACAAAGGTCCAAGTCCCTCTAAGTCATGTCCTTCCTGCGTAGGCTGGTACAAATGTCTTTACAATATCAGTTCAATATTTACTGTTCATTTGTTCCGGGCAAGCGTAACCTCACAGCAGACGTGCTCTCACGTTTTATCTACATCTCTTATTTCGAACAGGTGGCCGGAGCCGGTCCAGTTTCAGCCACTATCCCTGCTTGGTCTCAGCTGACCCTGGATTAGTACAAGATCTACATACAGCGACCCAGCTCATCAACTGTTCACTCTCCCACAACAGCCTTAAAGCCTACCAGACAGCCTGGAGGGCCTTCAACAAATTCCTGGCACACCGCTCCAAGGAAACTTCAAACATCAAGCAGATACTGGCCTTTACCTCGTATTGCCATACCCAGCTGGCTTTATCCCATAACAATATTCGGCTGTACCTAGCCGGCATCCAACATTTCTTGTATCTGCAGGACTACGCAAAACCTTCCTTATTCACATCCCACGCGATCCGGGCCATTCTACGTGGCACCCAGAAACTCCAACTGATGGTCAGTGCCAAACGTTAACCCATAACGAGTGACATCTTTAGGGGTATGTCGACCATCCTGACTACTTCTCCATTTGGTCACCTCCCCAGTGTGGTCCTAGAAGCGGCCATATACTTGGCCTACTATGGGTTCTTGCGACCTGGAGAGTTCACCTGTAGCAACCCTGCAGGCCAAGTGCTACGTAGACATCACTTGGTCCGCTACCAAGATTACTTCATCCTCCACCTTGCAGTTTCTAAAACCCAGCAGGCAGGCTCTGGGGTAGACATCCACCTTTACAAAACTAGTAATAGCTGGTGTCCAGTTGCCACACTCAATCAACTGCTGTCACTTCTGCCAGAACAGCCAGACTCCAGTCCCCTTCTTCCTTCCCCTGTCAAACCATTGAGTGCCTGTCAGTTTATGAAACACATAAGGATCCTTCTCTGCAACCCTCGCCTGAATCCTAGCCAGTACTCCGGTCACTCCTTTTGCATTGGGGCAACTTCAGCAGGATCCCAGACCATGTCATTAAGAGACTAGGCAGGTGGAAGTCTGCCTGATTCGCCCGGTACATCCCCAATGCACAAGTGGAGATGGCTCAGGCATTTACCAAACTCGCTAAATGAACAAACTTAAACTAATAAAAAGCTATCCCCTACCTGAATGTTTTTGCCCCCTTATTTTGGTATACCGTCCAGTAGACCAAGGCACACTTTCAGGTCAATTTCATGTGGTAAGTCTTATGTTAACTCTGAAGGTTATCCATATCCGTGTCGGCCATAGGGCTTCAACCATAAATAGGAAGGCCTGTATGGTGGCCTGAATTTATGGGAGGTGCCCTTGGGGTATTTAACCAGCCTGCTCACCTGTGGTCTTTGTCAGTTTCCTGTGCGTGATACCCACGCTCCCATCCCCTTTTTAGGGTATTTCTCAAATATTCATTTCTCAAGGATTATTCATTTGATTTCATTTCTTATCTAGGATATGCCCCCCCCCCATTTTGGTATACCATCCAGTAGACCAAGGCACACTTTCAGGTCCATTTCATGTGGTAAGCCTTATGGTAACTCTGAAGGTTATCCATATCCGTGTCGGTCATAGGGCTTCAACCATAAAAAATTTTTTTTTAATATATATATATATATATATATATATATATATATATATATATATTGTGAGGGGTTAGCTCGGCAGCGGGTGTGTGTGACCCCCTGGATGGGTTCACAACACAAAATCAGGCACACCAGACAGCGTTGTAGGTGCAAAAAAACAAAAGAAGCGGTTTATTTATGCTACATGCAGTGATACATATAACAGCCAAACAAAAATAAAACATGAAAATAAATCCTGGTCAGCTCGACCTCTAACTACACACTTAGATTCCCTGTCTAACAACTGAGTGCAGCCTTGTGCTGCACCAGTCCCTGTCCCTGTTGTAGAGGTTTGCCACACAGGCGTTAACTCACCGCACAGAACAGGTGTCACACTCCCCAGTCTATACAACACAAAACTGGTTTCAGGATGGAGCATCTCCCTAAGCATGCTGGGGTTTTTTGTAGAGGTCTTAATGAGCCCATTTACTTCAGCTGGGCTCATTAACTCTTCCCCTCTAGTTGTACAAGTCTGCATAAAGCCTGAATCTAGGGCACACATATTTCCCATCCTGGATACAACCAGGTGACTTTACCTGCCTGCTGCCACAAACCCCCCCCCCCTTTTGTTTCAACCTTGGGGTTGTAACACAAGCAGTCAGACACGCATGTATCCGAGACAAAGCATCCACATTCCCCATTTTAACACCAGGGCGATGCTTAACTGTAAAGTTAAATTCCTGTAGGGCCAGGAACCACCTATTTACCCTTCTATTGGTTTCCTTGTTTTGAGCCATCCACTTTAAAGGAGCGTGATCAGTCACCAGGTCAAAGTGCCTACCTAGTAGATATTACCGAAGGGAATCTAGAGCCCACTTCACTGCTAAACATTCCTTCTCAATCGTGGAGTAATTTACCTCATGGGACTTCAACTTCCTGCTGAGGTAAATGACTGGGTGCTCTTCCCCGTTCCAGACCTGGGATAACACTGCTCCTAACCCAATGTCTGATGCATCAGTTTGTACCACGAAGTCCTTAGAGAAGTCTGGTGAGTACAACACTGGCTGGCTACATAAGGCTGTTTTTAAGGACTGAAATGCTTCTTCAGCCTCTGGGGACCATTTAACCATGACCGACTCTTTCCCTTTTGTCAGGTTGGTGAGGGGCACAGCCTGAGAAGCAAAATGGGGAATGAATCGTCGATAATAGCCAGCGATTCCCAGAAAGGCTCGTACCTGTTTCTTGCTGTTGGGACGTGGCCAACTCTGTATGGCCTCGACTTTATTGACTTGGGGTTTTATCACCCCCCTCCCAATAGTGTACCCAAGATATTTGGCCTCCTCCTGTCCAATGGTACACTTCTTTGGATTGGCCGTAAACCCAGCTTCCCGGATAGAGTCTAGGACTGCTTGTACTTTTGGCAAATGTGAGACCCAGTCTGTGCTATGGATAATCACATCATCCAGGTAAGCTGCAGCATATTTCTGGTGGGGCCTCAGAATCTTATCCATTTTCCGCTGGAATGTTGCCGGTGCATTCTGTAACCCAAACGGCATTCTCTTATATTGGAATGCCCCATCTGGGGTTACAAACGCAGTTTTCTCCTTGGCCGACTCGGCCAGGGGAATTTGCCAATACCCTTTGGTGAGATCAAGAGTTGTCATATATCGGGCTGTTCCCAACCGGTCAATCAACTCATCTATACGCGGCATGGGGTAGGTGTCAAATTTTGTAACTTTATTCAATTGTCGAAAATCGTTACAAAACCGCCAGCTCCCATCAGGTTTGGGCACTAGTACGATAGGACTGGACCAGTCACTCTGGGACTCCTCTATCACACCCAATTCCAGCATCCTTTGAACCTCCCCACGTATTGCCTCCCGTCGGGCCTCTGGTATTCTATAAGGTTTTAGTTTTACCCTTTCTCCTGGCGGGGTGATAATGTCATGCTCTACGCCAGATGTTTGTCCCGGCAGCTCAGAGAAAATCTCTTTGTTGCGAAATACAAACTCTTTAACCTCCTGTTGTTGGGCTTTCGATAAGGTGTCTGCTATTCCAACCTCAGGAACTAAGCAATCAGGCTGTGCTTGTGACAAAGTCTCTGCGACTAAGAATTCTCTATCCCTCCAGGCTTTCAGCAGATTGACGTGATAGATCTGCTCCGGCTTTCACCTTCCTGGCTGTCTAGCCCTGTAGTTCACCTCACTAATTTTTTCAATTACTTCGTATGGACCTTGCCATTTGGCCAGAAATTTGCTTTCAACCGTAGGGACTAGCACCAAGACCATATCCCCCGGGGAAAAAGTACGGGTCTTGGCCCCACGGTTGTACACTCTCTGCTGTGCTAACTGCGCTTGGGTCAAATGTTCCTTTACGATTGGCATTACCTGTGCAATTCTATCTTGCATCAGGACGACATGCTCAATCACGCTTCTGTGAAGAGACCTCTCATTTTCCCAAGTTTCCTTGGCGATATCCAGCAGCCCTCTTGGGTGTCTCCCATAGAGCAACTCGAAGGGTGAGAAACCCGTAGAGGATTGGGGTACCTCCCTAATGGCAAACATCAGATAGGGTATTAGACAGTCCCAATTCTTTCCATCTCTATCCACCACCTTCTTTAACATTTGTTTTAGGGTTTTGTTGAATCTTTCAACCAACCCATCTGTTTGGGGGTGATACACAGATGTACGCAATTGTGTCACTTTGTACAACTTGCATAGTTCTTTCATAACCCTGGACATAAAGGGTGTACCTTGGTCCGTAAGCAGTTCATTACAAATACCCACGTGGCTAAAAACAAGAGATAGCTCTTTGGCTATGGTTTTGGCCGAGGTATTTCGAAGAGGAATTGCTTCCGGATAACGGGTGGCATAGTCCAATATAACCAAAATGTACTGATGCCCCCTAGCAGACTTCATTATCGGACCTACCAAATCCATTGCGATCCTCTCAAAGGGGACCTCAATGATAGGAAGAGGTACCAGCGGGTTACGGAAATGTGGCATAGGTGCCGACTTCTGACACACAGGGCAGGAGGAACAATAATTTTCTGTTTCCTTCATGACCCCAGGCCAATAGAATCTCTGCAGTACACTCTCTCTGGTTTTCTCGGCCCCCAGATGACCTTCCAGAATGTGCCCATGGGCCAATTCTAACACCAACTTCCTGTAAGGTTTGGGCACTACAAGTTGCTCAATGGTTTCTTCTGCCCTTTGAGCCACTCGATACAGCAGGTCCCTTTCCATAGTGAAGTAAGGATAAGTGCAAGTCTTATCTGGGTTCACTAACTCGCCATCTATTTTCACCACATTTTCCCGTGCCTTTATTAGGGTGGGGTCTTTTAACTGTTCTGTGGCAAAATTTTCCCTGTGAACCTCAAGATTTGAAAACTCCACAGACGGCATGTTTTCATCTGAGGATGTTGGCTCCTCCCCAGTTTCTCGAGTTTCCCCCGCCAATACCGACAAGGGAAATTCAGGAGAGTCCTCACCACTCCCAGAGGAATTCTGGTCATCTTCCTGGTTTATAGGGGCACCAGTGGGGGGCTCAGGACAATCCCAGAGTTCCCAGAATTTTGGAAAATCCCTTCCCACAATAGCATCATGTGGTAAGTGAGACACTAACCCCACCTGATGAGAGAGGTTACCTTTGGGGGTCTCAAAAAACACTGAAGTTACAGGATACTCTCGGGTGTCCCCATGCACACAAATAACAGCCACCTTGTTCTTCCCAGAGACCTCTGTAGTAACTAATTCAGCTTTTATCAATGTTACCAGGCTACCTGAATCCAGCAACACATCAACATTTCTACCATTAATACACATTTTACATAAATGTTTCTCAGGTCCCTGAATGGCAGTGCATGCAACTGTCGCAAACAGCATGCACTTATAAAGTCACATTGCATAGGCTCATCCACAACTGGGCAATTGGCTGCAATATGTCCCTCTTGCCGGCAGCGGTAGCAAATAATCTTTTTCGCTGCCTCTTGCAGCATGGGCTTCCTGGGCTGCTCCCGCCAGACCTTAGGTAGAACTCCCATCCTCTCACTCTCTCCACCCTCACCCCTTGGAGTCATCTTACCCGCCACTGGGGATGATCTGGTCTTAGGATGGAAAGTCTGTGAGTCCCTGGAAGAGGTGGTCAAGTTCTCTGTAGCCAAGTACCTCTCAACCAGATCCACAAGTTTATCTGCATTTTCTGGGTCTCCATGGCTTACCCATTTTTGGATGGCAGTAGGAAGAGCTCTCAGGAAACGATCCATAACAACACGTTCCACAATGCTTGGTGCGGTCAAAATCTCTGGCTGCAGCCACTTCCTGCTCAGGTGAATGAGATCATACATTTGAGATCTGGGGGGTTTTCCAACCTGAAAAGTCCAATTATGCACACGCTGAGCCCGGACGGCCAGGGTGACACCCAGCCGTGCCAATATTTCTGTTTTTAGTACCACATAGTCTTTTGCTTGGTCATTGCTCCTTAGGCCACTTTTCCCTTTCAGCAGTCCTTTCAAATGTGGTCAAAAACACCCCCGGATCATCCTCTCCAGTCATTTTTGTCAGTAAACGGCTCACACCAAAGGATGCGGTATTATTGTAACCACTTGCTTCATTGGTCTGCGGACGTTGCTGTATCAATGTCTCTATTTGCTGTTGAAAACTCTGCTCCTGCTTCTGCAACAGGTCTATGAAGCGGGCTTCAGATTGCTGCTGGGCTTGTTGCTGAGCTTCCAGACTCTGCTGCAAAGTTGCATTTGTCTGCTGCTAGGCTTGTTGCTGAGCTTCCAAACTGCAGGTAGGCTTTCTGCTGAGCTTCCAGACTCTACTGGTGAGCCTTCTGCTGAGCTTCCAGACTCTGCTGCAAAGTTGCATTTGTCTGCTGCTGGGCTGCAAGGCTCTGTTGTTGAGCTGCAAGGCTCCTTTGTAAACCCGCATTTGTTTGCTGCTGATTTGCATTTGCTAGAGCCAGCTGTCTCAGTATCTCCTCCATGCTGGCCTTAAAAAAAAAAAACTGCCAAAATTCTCCACCAACTGTGAGGGGTTAGCTCAGCAGCGGGTGTGTGTGACCCCCTGGACGGGTTCACAACACAAAATCAGGCACAGCAGACAGCGTTGTAGGTGCAAAAAAACAAAAGAAGCGGTTTATTTATGCTACATGCAGTGATACATATAACAGCCAAACAAAAATAAAACATGAAAATAAATCCTGGTCAGCTCGACCTCTAACTACACACTTAGATTCCCTGTCTAACAACTGAGTGCAGCCTTGTGCTGCACCAGTCCCTGTCCCTGTTGTAGAGGTTTGCCACACAGGCGTTAACTCACCGCACAGAACAGGTGTCACACTCCCCAGTCTATACAACACAAAACTGGTTCCAGGATGGAGCATCTCCCTAAGCATGCTGGGGTTTTTTGTAGAGGTCTTAATGAGCCCATTTACTTCAGCTGGGCTCATTAACTCTTCCCCTCTAGTTGTACAAGTCTGCATAAAGCCTGAATCTAGGGCACACATATTTCCCATCCTGGATACAACCAGGTGACTTTACCTGCCTGCTGCCACAATATATTAATTATTAATTTATAAATATACTGTATATATTAAAGTACACTGCTATCATTCGTTTTTCAAGCACTTTATTTTGTATGTAGCCTACATCATTTGTGTTTTTTTATACAGCAACTAGGAAATAAAAAAGCTTTAAAAAAAATTCAGTGCTCCTTTTTTTTATATTTGCTATTTTAGTGAAATTAGGGATTCTTGTATTGTTAGCTAATACATTTTATTATTTTTTAAGTGTGCCAGTGTGTACTCTTAAGTTATACAATTCTAACTCCTGCATTCTGTATGTTTTGCGATCCTAACCCGTGTACTCTGTGTGTTATTCACTCTTGACCAAGAACAGAGTAGGCTGCAAATAGCATTGCTGGGCTCACTAGTCCACTTGCATGAATTATCCTGTAATTACGCCGTAGGAGTAGAAGTATTTTCTTTATCAAGTGGGAATTGACTCGTAGAGGCTACTGCAGAGGATACAGCAGTGTACAATTGCCCAGTAGTAGGACCATTTTATCCAGTTATAGTAGGCCAAAAGGTACTAGAGACAAGGCAGGTATTTTACTAGAAAAGTCAGTAGACTGTACATCAGGGGTGTCCAACCTTTTGAGGAGTGAGGGCCACTTTATTCACTTGGCAACCGGTCACGGACCACAATGAGTGTAAAGGGGGGTTGGCAGGTCTGTGTCCACTTTGCATATGTAGAGCAGACACAGATGTAACCCGCTCTGCCCTAAGGGCCCTTCGATCCGCCCAGACAGAAGGGGACAGATCCCCTTCTGTTTTCTTTTTAAGGAGATCGGATTGTAGATAGGCGGGTGTAAACGGACACCAGTCTGTTTACATATGCCGCTCTATAGAGGTGAATGGAAAGTCCGTTTGAGTCTACCTGAAAAACAGACAGGCAGACCCGATTGGATGGATCATGTGAAAGGGGCCTAAGGCTGCTTTCACACTGATGCACAATGGTTTACCTGCTTCTCAAATTACCTCAATCTTCACTTCTTCCTCAGGATTCCTGTAGCTGGCTGGTACTGCTGGTTGGTACTGCCAGTGGGTAATGCTGACAGGTGCTGGTACTGCTGGCTGGTACTGCTGATTAGTACTGCTGGCGGGTACTGGTGCTCCTGGCTGGTACTGCTGACTAGTACTGCTGGTGGGTATTGGTACTGCTGGCTGGTAGTGATATTGGTGGCGGGTACTGCTGGCTGGTACTGGCACTGCTGGTTTATACTGCTGGCTGGTACTGATGACTGGTACAGATGGTGGGTACTGTTACTGCTGGTGGGTACTTATGGCTGGTACTGGTACTGCTGGTTTATACTGCTGGCACTGATGACTGGTATGGATGGTGGGTACTGGTATTACTGGCTGGTATTGGTACTTCTGGCTAGTACTGGTACCGGTACTGCTGGCTTGTACTGGTACTGATACTGGTGGCTGGTACTAGTGGCTGCTGTCCCAGATCATGGGTTCCAGTGTCCCGACCCGCCATCCTTGAGCATAATTGTGACAGAAGCATGCAGCTTCAGTAGAGAGCAGAGCCGATGCTTCCTGTCACAGGCGGAGTACATTTGGCATAACTCACTGAATCACTGAATCACTGAAGGAGTCGGCGCTATTTAGGAAGCGACGGCTCCATTCTTTGGACTAATGCTCGGAGATGGCAGGTTTGGAACCCACGATCTGGGCTTACCGACCCACCATCTCAGTGCAAGACATGGCGGGCCACTTCGGAGGGCTCCACAGGCCACATGTGCCAGGGGTTGGGCACCCCTGCTGTACATGGTACAAAAATGAAAAATTATCCAACAGTAATTATGAAACAGCAGGGAACTTTTAACCAGGATAGACATGTGCAATTCGTTTCAGTCTGCATCTGAATCTAAAAGTCCGAATCTAAATGGTTATTTAGAGATTCTGATGTATCCGAATCTACGAATGACAATATTAACGAATTTAATTGAACAGAAAAATATGTTTAGTTTCGGGTATATTTGTTATGTTACTAATTTTGTTTCATTGATTTGTTGCAGAATTTGTTTAGTTTAGCTTTATTTGTTTTCTATTAAAATCCAAGTTTTTCAGAAAGATTCAAATTCAGCTTGATTGAAGATTGATGGACCAATTCAAAATCTGTGTGAAGAATAGCTGCTAGTTAAGGAAGCTGGCCGCCACATCCTTAAGCCCCTGTACACGCGGTCGGAAATTCCGAGGGAGAAGGTCCGATCGGACCATGTTGTCGGATAATCTGACCGTGTGTGGGCTCCATCTGACTTTTTCCGTCGGAATGTCCGACCAACAAAGTTTGAGAGCTGGATATAAAATCTTCCGACAACATGATCCGATCAGACTGTCCGATCGTTTGTAGAGAATTCCGATCTGACAAAATGCCACGCATGCTCAGATCAAATTACGAGACCAAAGCTATTGGCTACTAGCCGCAACGAATGAACGTCATCATGTTCCGAACGATTGGATTTTCCGACAACTTTGTCCAACCGTGTGTATGCAACACCAGTTTCGGACAAAATTTGTCGGAAAAAATCAGACGGATTTTGTTGTCGGAATGTCCGACCGTGTGTACAAGGGCTAACAACCAATGACTTATCAGCATTCAGCAGGTTTATCGGCTGACAGCAGAATGTAAACAAAAGAATTGCTGGCAATTAAATATTCTGAAAGACAAAAACAAGCCAAAGCAAAAACAAATGGCGTGGGGTCCCCCCAAAATCCACACCAGAACCTTATCCGAGCTTGCAGCCCAGGAAAGGGGGGAGACGAGTGATCACCCCCGTGAACCATACCAAGCCATATGCCCTCAACATTGGGGGGGTGCTTTGGGGTAGGAGGGATCCCAAAGCACATTGTCCCCATGTAGATGGGGACAAGGGACTCTTCCTCACAACCCTGGGCCAGTGGTTGTGGAGGTGCAGGGGGCAACATATCGGAATCTGGAACCCTTACTCACTTACCCCTACTCACTTGCCAATAAAAGAGTAAAAATCCATACAATAGAACAAATTAAGATAAAACACCTTCAGCCTTTACAACTCCTTTTTTCTTTTCTTTTCTTTTTTTTTTAACAGAAAAGTTTTTATTTATCTCCAATGGAAGATATATTGTCATATATAGTTACATACAGATATAAAGTGTTATATAATAATGGGTATTACAGCATATTTTAAGGCGTAAAAGTAAAGCAGTGCATTACAACCGTTTCAACACAGAGTGCTAGAAAGCAGTCATCAGTGTGAAAACTGATAGGTCTATAAAAGGTTCTTGTATACTCAATTGCTCATATAAGTGTCAGGGCTGGCTTAGCCCTTCCTTCTCTGTGCGGGCTGCTCAGCTGTCGGCTAATTGCCAGCTCTCATCTCTCTCCACAGTCACCCGGCTGTTCCTGATCTTGCTCGTCTGACCTGCCTACTTAAAGCTGTCCAGCTCATTTCATCTCTGCCTTCGCCTTGGTCACATCACAAGAAACCATCTCCTGCGGTTCTGTTTAAAGACTGGCTTGCTGACATCCCTTCTGGCTCCTTATCCTGCTTGCTGTTGCTCCACTTAGATCCCTGACTTCTGGCCTGGCTGATTACCCGATCTGGTTATTGAACTCTGGACTGGCTGACTACTCGGTCCGGTTACTGGACTCTGGCCATGCTTTGACTACGCTTACTCTATTTACCTTTTATTTTTTATTAATAAACAAGTGTGATTTAATTGTACTTCTGTCTCGGTCTGGTTCATGGTTTCTAACAGTAGGCGAAGGCCATGAATTCAGAAGATACAGTCAATCCACTTGTTGGTAATATTTGTTCCAGATTGGATGAGCAAGATCACCGCATGGATCAGTTTGCCATGGCGTTACAAACACTACTGAGTCGCACGGCTCACCCCCCACTGTGGCTGCTCCGGTACAACCTGAGTCGCAGGCCATCCCTGCTGCAGCGCCAGTCTCTGTGCAGTCACCCACCTCGAGTATTACCTCCTATAAGAGGTATGTCTGGTTCTGCTCCGCTTCCCCAGCGATTTGGGGGTGATCCAGATCAAAACCAGGTTGAGATTTACTTTGAAATGCTAACCCAGGCATTTCCCACAGACAGAAGCAAAGTAGGTTTTGTGATATCTTTGCTTTCTGAGAGAGCCTTGGCCTGGGCAAACCCTCTATGGGAGACGCAAAAACCTGTTTTCTTGCATTACCCTGACTTTGTGGCCTCCTTTAAAAGGGTATTTGACGTTCCTGCATGCTCCGCTTCTGCTGCCAAGTGCCTCATGTCCATCAAACAGAGTATGAGAACTGTTGCCGACTACACCATTGAATTCCGTACTCTGGCAGCAGAGGTTGCTTGGAACAATGAGGCCCTCGTGGCTGCTTTTTCTCATGGTCTCTTGGATTCCATCAAGAATGAGATAGCAGCCCGAGATATGCCCACTGAGCTGGAGAGCTTGATCTCATTTGCCATACTCATTGACTCCAGACTCAGAGAAAGATCTTCTTTGAAAGAGCGCTTGCGGAAGCCTCCTGTACGTTTGCCTCCAAGCTTTGCAGTCCCACCCGTGCTTCCCTCACCTCCCATGCCTCCTGGTACCGAGTCGGTCAGTGAAGATGAACCCATGCACTTGGGCTTCACGCGTCTCTCTGCAGATGAGAGAGCCTTTAGGAGGAGGGAGAGATTGTGCCTTTATTGTGGCCAGGCAGGTCACTTTTTGAAGTCAGGTGGCGTTGTTTCATCCCCAGTTATTCAGAAGGATAAGCACCCCAGTTTCAGTCACCCTTTCTTGGGCTGAGTCGTCCATCGAGATACAGGCTCTAATCAACTCTGGGGCTGCAGGCCTGTTCATTGATGCTGCATTTGTTTCACAGAACTCGATTCCGCTGCAGCTGCGTGATACTACACTTGCCATTGAGGCTCTTGATGGGAGACCTTTACAGCCTGCCCATGTGACTCATGAGATGGTTCCATTGTCCATGGCCGTAGGGGCTCTTCACCATGAGATAATCCAATTCCAAGTTATTTCCTCACCCAGATTTCCACTGGTCATTGGTTATCCTTGATTACAGAGGCAAAACCCCTCTTTTGATTGGTTCCGTGCTGAGGTTCTCTCCTGGTCACTACAATGCAGTGAGACATGCTTCCTGAAGGTATCCAAGGTCATGTGCACCTCTTCACTCTGCTTTCAGCAATGTCTTTGACAAAGGTCAAGCCGGTAGTTTGCCTCCACACCGGTCTTTTGATTGTGCAATTGACTTTCAGTCTGGTGCCATACCTCCTCCTGGCTCTGTTTACCCTTTGTCAGTCTTGGAGGATAAGGCCATGGAGGAGTATGTTGCAGATGCACTTTCTCAAGGTTTCATTCGCAAATCATCGTCTCCTGCTGGTGCTGGTTTCTTCTTTGTGAAGAAGAAGAGCGGTGAACTTTGTATAGATTATAGGGGTCTCAATTATGTCACGATTAAGAATGCCTACCCGATTCTGTTGATTACAGAGTTATTTGACCGCCTCAAGTGAGAAACGGTTTTCACGAAGCTTGACTTGAGAGAGGCATACAATCTTGTGCGCATTAAGGAGGGCAATGAGTGGAAAACTGCGTTTAATACCAGAACAGGTTATTATGAGTACCTGGTAATGCCTTTTGGGCTTTGTAACGCCCCGGCAGTTTTGCAGGAATTTATTAACGATGTCCTCCGAGATTTGTTGCAGTTATGTGTGGTGGTTTATCTCAATGATATCCTCATATTTTCCAAGTCCCTGGAGAGCCACCACACAGATGTCTGTCGTGTGCTTCAGAAACTAAGAGAGAACAATATCTATTGTAAACTGGAGAAGTGTGAGTTCCATAGTGAACAGGTTACATTCCTGGGCATGTCATTTCCACTGCTGGTTTTTTCGATGGACCCACAGAAACTTTCGGCAGTCCTACAGTGGCCTCGACCCGTAGGTTTACGTCCTCTGCAGCGTTTCCTGGGCTTTGCCAACTACTATAGGAAGTTTATTCGTAACTTCTCCTCTCTGGTCAAGCACCTGACCGATATGAGATATGAGAAGATGCGATCGGCATTACTGGAAATCAGAAAATGCTCCACCGTATGTGCCTGTAGATGTATTTCAGCAGGGAATTGGGCTTGTACCACATGCCGCAATTGCAGGTATCGGAAGAACGTCTTTGGTGGGAGTTGGAAGGTGTGATGACCCGACTCATTAGAGAGAAGTCTACCCTCTGGCATAATTTGTTGTAATGTTTTAATGTCATATCCAGCCCAGACCGCTGGGTCTGGGATAGACTGGAGGTGGTGTAACCTAGGATTGTCACAGAGTGGATTGTATGGGGAGAATGTGTTAGTCATGTTGAGTCTAGCAGACATTTGTTCCCATACCCGGGTTGTCGTGCGCATTGGGGTTGTCATCGTTGGGTGCGGTTTTGGACCCCTAAACACCAAATTACTCAGTGCTGAGTAGGATCCCAGGATGGCAACCTTTAAGTTAACACACGGGTTATTACGTGGTTGGGTAAACCACCATCGCACTGTCACCACCACCGGTGGCCAGTAGTATTGTTTAAAGCATGGGAGCGCTAGTCCACTATGGGAGAGGGGCAGTTGCAAGGTTGCTTTAGCCACCCTGGGGCTAAGCCAGCCCAAATTAAGGTGTTCACCACCTGGTCTAACTTTTGGAAAAAGAAAGTAGGAATAGGGACTGGAGTGTTTCTAAATGCAGAAATTTGGGGGAGAAACATCATTTTGAGAAGGTTAATCTCCCCCACTGGTGTCAGGGGCAGGGATTTCCAAGTCAGGCATCTACGCATGAGTTGTTGGAGAATCGGGTACACATTGTCTTTCAGATATGAAGAAAGATCTTTCTGTATTTCAATCCCTAAGTATCTAAATTTAGTAACAGACATCGGGGGTATGTGAGCCGGTGGGGTGGAAGTGAGTGGGATAGCGGGAAAAGTATGGATTTGGCCCAGTTGATGCAGACCCCCGAGAAGTACCCATATAGGTCAATCACCCTCAAGGGAGGTTGAGGAAATCGGGAGATAGAGGAGGGCATCATCCGCGTACAAGGAGAGCTTCTCCCTCAGCGGGCCCACCGCTATCCCTCCCATTGCCTCAGAAGATCTGATTAGGAGAACTAGTGTTTCGATGGCCAGGGCAAATAGTCCTGGGGACAGTGGGCAGTCCTGCCTAGTAAATCTGTGTAGATAGAAGGGGTGAAAGGATACCATTTGTACTGACTCTAGCTGAGGGGTTTTTGTACATTAGTTGTATCCAGGAGATAAATGTAGGACTGAAGTTAAACTTAGACTGGCACTGAGTCATTCCAGCAGTGTGTATTTTGGGTTAGTTCCACTGCTTCGTCTCCCGGGATCGGCGTGCGTTTATATATATATGCAAAACGCGTAGAGGCTTCTGGTTAATCACTTCCTGTCCCAACCCGTATGCACACCGATCCCGGGAGACAAAGCTGCGGAACTAACCCAAAATATACACTGCTGGAAAGACCGAGTGCCGGTCTAATGGCACCTGATTTGTGAGTGCATATTTTTATAATTGGCAAAGTTTACCTTGTTGGTTTAAATACATTTAAAAAAAGCATATTACGCATTGATGGCTATTTGCGTCTTATGAGATGTCAAGATTTGAGGAGTAACTAGTGGCAACCTAGCTGGAGAAATGCCAGGAAAGTGGAGTGGTTATTCCAATATGAACCAAAGGCAACGTTTTTTCTAGGCTCTGATGAGTGACCATTTCAGAAGGTGGTGGTGATGCACAAAGTGGTGAAAAGGCTTCTAAAATAGCACGGATGTGATTTTTGAGCACACTAGGCACACATGATGTAAATGATAGAATTGTGAAGTGGACTTTTGAAAACCTGTGTTCTGCAGTTTTGATAACTTCGCAATTTTGCATTTGATAGTTAAATAATTTGCACTATAACTTTGCACTATAGATTCCAACTCTAAAGGCCCATACATACGATCAGACTTTTTGACAACAAACATGCAAATTAGCTGTTTTGGAGCAACATCCGACCGTGTGTACGCTCCATCGGACAAACTTTTTTGGTTTTCATCAGACTTTTGTTGGCTGTGCGAACAGACAAACTTTCTGGCAACAAAAATCCGATGGAGCAAAGTCTGATCGTGTGTACAGAAACCCATAGGACTTTTGTACAAAGCACAAACAGGCATGCTCAGAACCAATGCAAAAGATCAGACAACAATACAGAAGTTGACCAAAGGTGGCAGTAAAGAGCAGAAAAAACACGTAATTTGGTGAAAGTTGGCTGAAAAAGTCCTGCTGTGTGTATGCAATACAAGTTCAGGGCCAACGCCCTTTGTACAAAAATCCAAGGGAAAGTTTGTACAAAGTCCTATCGTGTGTATGAGGCTTTACAAGAATATGTTCCAGCACTGTGCATTCTCCTAAGATTTGGGATCTTCAGCTTTCATGTCACCCTAGCCTAGGTGAGCCTTTTTTTTGTGTTGATCTAACTTTTTGTATTTAAACCACTTGGGCACTTTTATTCCCTTCCTGCTCAGGCCAATTTCCAGGTTTCAGCTCTGTCACACTTAAGGCCCATACACACGATCAGACTTTTTGACAACAAACATGCAAATTAGCTGTTTTGGAGCAACATCCGACCGTGTGTACGCTCCATCGGACAAACTTTTTTGGTTTTCATCGGACTTTTGTTGGCTGTGCAAATGGACAAACTTTCTGGCAACAAAAGTCAGATGGAGCAAAGTATGATCGTGTGTACAGAAAACCATAGGACTTTTGTACAAAGTACAAACAGGCATGCTCAGAACCAATGCAAAAGATCAGACGACAATACAGAAGTTGACCAAAGGTGGCGGTAAAGAGCAGAAAAACCACGTGATTTGGTGAAAATTGGCTGAAAAAGTCCTGCTGTGTGTATGCAATACAAGTTCAGGGCCGACGCCCTTTGTACAAAAATCCAAGGGAAAGTTTGTACAAAGTCCTATCATGTGTATGAGGCTTTAGAATGACAATTGCATGGTCATGCAACACTGTGCCCATATTACATTTCTATCATTTTTTCACACAAAGAGAGCTTTCTTTTGGTGGTATTTAATCACCACTTGTTTTTTTATTTTTTTACTAAATAAACAAAAAAGGCCAAAAAAAGTGAAAAAAAAAAGTGTTTTTCTTTGTTTCTGTTATAAAAGTTTGCAAATAAATAATCTTTCTTCATAAATTTAGCCCAAACTGTATTCTGCTACATTTCTTTGGTGAAAATAACCCAAATTACGGTGTCCGGTGGACGGTGACGATTACACCAAAACGTCATTTGACGATATGACGTCCTCCGAGAACAATAGGGTTCCCGCCCGTCTCTCATTTTTCAATGATGTGAGCACGAAGCAGTTCATACATAATACTTCATATTCCTATCGCACACATTCCTGGATGAGCTCTCGAGTTTGGGTGCTGTAGCAACAACCAGCTGGATACTGGTTCAAGTCACAGTGAATATATTTGCCAGCACACCATGGAACGACATAGATAGCATCCAAACTAGTGATTTATTGTATGATCACAACACAAGGATAGTGCAACGTTTCGGAGCCACGCAGGACCCCTTCATCAGGCTGTTCAGGGGTGGGTGCTGCCACATAAGTGACTCTTATATTTTACTGTAAGGACCCGTTTAACCTCTCTGTCATGTAAATTGTAAAGTACAACCTCCATTCCAAAAAAAGTTGGGACACTGGGGAAGATTTATTACCATTGGTGCACACAAAATGTGGTGCAGCTGTAGATAATAATAAATCAACTTCTAGGTTTTATTGTCAAAGCTTAATTGAACAAGCTGAAGTTAGAAGCTGATTGGTTACTATGCACAGCTGCACCTGATTCTGTGTGCACAGTTTAAGTAAATTATTCCCACTGTGTAAAATACACATAAAAACAGAATTTAATGATTTACAAATCTCATCAACTCATGATCATAATCAACTTATTTCACACAAGAAAATAAAATATAAAACAATGTTTTCTATTCTTTCTTCTTGTACAACAATTTCTGTATGCTCTTACCAACCCCTGCATGGGTTTGTCCTATTTGTCTTTTGGCCATACCATAACTTATTTGGTACGGTATGCTTGATTCTATATGTATGTGCCATATTGTTTTCTCTTCAATAAAATCTTTGGTAAGAGAAAATAGAAAACCTAAGTTAGACTTACCCGTAATGGTATTCCTACAAACCTTCCAGGACGGCACACCTGAGAGATGAGGGCTCCTCCCTACAGGAAACACAATAAGTTGACAGCTTGTTATAAGTCCCCATCCTTCCCCTTGATCCCCAGTATGTAATAAAGTAATCCTGAACCAGTTCGCAAGGAGAATCACTCCGCATAGGTACTCACCACCTAGTGTTCAGCTCATTTTACCTCCACATAGGGCAGGAAGTAGGCCTGCCGTCCTGAAAGGTTCGTAGAAATACCGTTACCGGTTAGTCTAACGTAGGTTTTCTCCTATCGCCTTCCAGGATGGCACACCTGAGAGGATGACAAAAGAAACCACAGGCCTACTTTAGGATGGAACCCCTGCCTGCAAGGCCTTTTTGCCAAACGCCAGGTTTTGACTTGAATTTTTACCTCCACTCCTTAGTGTGTGATTAAGGTATCCTAGCTGGATCATGTAACTGATCTGCAGGTCTGCTCCACCTATGTCCCTGCCTTCTTCTTCTTGGTACCAATGATTGTTAAATTAAGCAGATCCCTACTACAGGGAATTAAGTCTATAGTATGAGTAAAAGACGAATATTGGCTAGCTACATCCAGTTCGTCCAAGGGGGTGACATGAAGGATAATTTCTGGTAATTTCTGATGCTGCATCTTCAAGCCATAAATCTCCTATGTCTGGGGTTTTTTTTGTTGTATTTTTTGCAGTCCGAACTCCTGTTCCTTCCATGTGCATGGAAAATAAGGTCTGAAATAAAAGTGACACATATAATTAATATCACAGATATACAGTCCACAAATCTTGTATTTCTGAAGGGTAGCAAGCTCAAGCTTTATATGAAATACAAAACAGGAAGACACGCCCAGCCTTCACTGTTGTATTTTCTGATATACAGTCACCTGTAGAACAGAGAAGACACAGACAAAACGTAAAATGTTGTGCATTTCTAATACGCATTAGGATACCATCATATAACTTAATCAAAGAGAAAGGACACAAACTTCAAAAGTGTGGTTCTGATGCCCAACAAGGTACGGTCATATGTCCAACAGAAATTACATTAACAAATGCAAATGTGGTGTTTTTCTCAGTAACCAATATGAAAAAAACAGAGAAGATACAGACACCTTTCACTGCTTTGTTTTTTTTTATGTACAGCAAACTAAGGTAATATATGCAAGACAGAAGGACAAGAATCACTTTGGTTTTGTATATTTCTGATACCAAACGCAGTACAGTCATATAACCAGCAGAAATGATACTAACACATATTGTGCATTTCTGTTGATCAAGAAAATGCAATTGCATAGCCAGTATGACAACAGAAAAGACACATGCGACTTACAGTTGTGTATTGCTGGTGCTAGACCACATGCAGTCATAACCGGCAGAGAGTGACACTAACACACTTCTGATTAACAGGGTATAGTAATAAAATCACTAGCAAAAATTTAATGCTGTGCAATTCTGATTAGCAACCGTTTACAGTCATATAACCAACAGAAATGTTGCTGACAATTCATTGTTGTGCATTTATGATTTGCAAATTTGTAGAGTCATATAACCAACAGAAATATCACTAGCAAAAACTCAATGCTGTGCGTTTCTGAATAGCAACTTTGTACAGTCATATAACCAACAGAAATGTCTCTAACAAATCAATGTTGCGCATTTCTGATTAGTAATAGTGTACGGTTATATAACAGAAGTGTCACTAACAATTCAATGTAATGCGTTTCTGATAAGCAACAGTGTACAGTCCCATAATCCACAGAAATGTCACTACCAATAATACAACGTTGTGTGTTTCTGATTAGCAAACTTGTACAGTCATATAACCAACAGAAATGTCGCTATCAGTAACTCAATGGCGTGTGTTTCTGATAAGCAACAGTGTACAGTCATATAGCCACATGAAATGTCACTAACAATAATTCAATGTTGTGCATTTCTGAATTGCAACCTTGTACAGTCATGTAACCAACAGAACTGTTACTGGACAATTCAATGTTGTGCATTTCTGATTAGCAAACTTGTATAGTCATATAACCAACAGAAACGTCACTAGCCAAAAACTCAATGCTGTGCATTTCCGAATATCAACCTTGTACAGTCATTTAACCAACAGAAATGTTGCTGGATGATTCAATGTTGTGCATTTCTGATTAGCAAGCTTGTACAGTCACATAACCAACAGAAATGTCACTAGCAAAAACTAAATACTGTGCATTTCCGAATAGCAACCTTGTACAGTCATATAACCAACAGAAATGTCACTAACAATTTAATGTAATGGGTTTCTGATAAGCAAACTTGTACAGTCATATAACCAACAGAAATCCTGCCATCAGTAACTCAATGTCATGTGTTTCTGATTAGCAACAGTGTACTGTCACATAGCCAACAGAAATGTCATTAACAATAATTCAATGCACATCAATAATACACTCACTAATGCCCTTTCACCTGTGTATTTATCACTGTGCTTCCAGCAAAAGAACCTTTCCCCACTAAGCAGCCACTTAAATAATGTGTAATTTCTGTGTTTTTGTTCCTATTATAAATAATTGAAACACGTGGTGCTAAACCAAGTGACTATTACACCACTAAATATTATACTACAAAGTGCATCAGATATAGCTCAAAAAAATTGTATACATAAATAAAAAAGTAAAAAATGATTAATAGTAAATAAACATTAAATAAAAATAAATAACTCAGTGAATAAGTGATAGTTCACACTATATATTTAAACACTCCTCATGGAGTATTGCAGAGCATATGCAGTGTTCATACAATGTTGCAAAAGTCTGTGAGTCTCCAAAACATATTTCACTTTATCAAGCAATATTGATCAGTGTTTTTTTCTCTCTCAAACTGCCTTTCCTTCACCACACCGGTGTGAAATGTGATTCCTCTCCCCCTTATGTGAATTAACTCACTGACCAAATCAGCCTCACACTCAACGTGTTTGGCAGAAAAGCGCTTTCCAAACCCTTTTTCCAGGGATGTGGATGACAGGCATACAATCTTTCACTTCAGCGGGAGAAAAGCTGACTCAATTGACACTTTCATAGACAGCGCTCTCATGAAATAGAAAAAAAGGAAATGCTCCCATAGCGTGATACCGTAAAAAAATCTTTTAATCACACGATTAAGATCCTCTTAAGTTACACTCACATTTAAAAACTTGTAACCACGCCAAATAAGTCAAGCCACAACACACTTTAACACAGCTGATTGCCAAAGCATTGGTGATTTTTAGCGGACCCAGGGTATGTGAGACACACTCTTTAAATCTCTCACCGCTCCTTGGCCTCACCAGCATCTTGGTGAAGATAGACGTGAGCCGTCCAATGGTTCCTCTCACTCTCAGTTACCTAGTAGCCATGCCCCGACATGTTTCGTCATTCACTTGACTTGATTGACTTGATTGATTAAGTCAAGTGAATGACGAATGACATGCCAAACACGTTGAGTGTGAGGCTGATTTAGTCGGTGAGTTAATTCACATAAGGGGGAGAGGAATCACATTTCACAGCGGTGTGGTGAAGGAAAGGCGGTTTGAGAGAGAAAAAAACACTGATCAATATTGCTTGTTAAAGTGAAATATGTTTTGGAGACTCACGGACTTTCACAACAATAATTCAATGTTGTGTATTTCTGATTTAGCAATATTATGCATTTCTAGTGAGTAGGGATGAGCTTGGTGTTCGAATCGAACACATGTTCGACTCGAACACCGGCTGTTCGCCCGTTTGGTGAAGCCAGAACTCTGTTGGCCATTCGCGCCAAATTCGTGTGGCGCTCACAGCCCACAATGCACTGTGCCATCGCAGTTCATTGCTGGCTCATGATTGGCCAAGCATGCACTGTGACCCCGCATGCTTGGCCAATCACAACGCCGGCAGCGAGGAGAGCCATAATTGGCCACAGGCGTCTGCAGGAGTTAGTGGGTGTTGTGTACCTCCAGCGCAGTATACACCTGTATCTATACTTTATTGCTGTTGTTCTCTAATACAGCCATCTGCAGGAGTTAGTGGGTGTTGTGTGCCTCCAGCACAGCACAATATACACCTGTATCTACCCTTTATTGCTTGTGATCTCTAATACAGCCATCTGCAGGAGATAGTGGGTGTTGTGTGCCTCCAACACAGTATACACCTGTATCTACCCTTTATTGCTGGTGTTCTATAATAAAGGCATCTGCAGGAGTTAGTGGGTGTTGTGTGCCTCCAGCACAGCACAGTATACACCTGTATCGACCCTTTATTGCTGGTGTTCTATAATAAAGGCATCTGCAGGAGTTAGTGGGTGTTGTGTGCCTCCAGCTCTGTATACACCTGTATCTACCCTTTATTGCTGTTGTTCTCTAATACAGCCATCTGCAGGAGTTAGTGGGTGTTGTGTGCCTCCAGCTCTGTATACATATTTATCTACCCTTTATTGCTGGTGATCTCTAATACAGCAATACAGCCATCTGCAGGAGTTAGTGGATGTTGTGTGCCTCCAGCACAGCACAGTATACACCTGTATCTACCCTTTATTGCTGGTGTTCTATAATAAAGGCATCTTCAGGAGTTAGTGGGTGTTGTGTGCCTCCAGCACAGCACAGTATACACCTATATCTATCCTTTATTGCTGGTGTTCTCTCATATAGGCATCTGCAGTAGTTAGTGGGTGTTGTGTGCCTCCAGCACAGTATACACCTGTATCTACCATTTATTGCTGATGTTCTATCATAAAGGCATCTGCAGGAGTTAATGGGTGTTGTGTGCCTCCAGCACAATATACACTACCCAATTGCTGGTTTTCCCATCTCCCTGCAGGCCATTACTATGTCTGGAAGGCCAACAAGTAGAGGTAGACAGTCACGAGCCAATAAAAGAGACGCGTTCAGCCGCATCATGCCGAAGACTTGGTAGAATGGATGACCAAGCCCTCTTCATCCTCCTCATCCTCTCTCACCCAGGCTCAGGGTACTAGCAAAGGAGCTGCCAACGCATCCTCTTCCCTCGTCTCAATGTCATCATCAGTCACTCCTTTCCTAGACCCACCATGTCCTCCTGAGGAGTCCCCCGAACTGTTTGAGCACAGTGTTTGGTACATTCTCCAGGAGGATGCCCAGTGTTTTGAAGGCTCTGATAATGATACTCACCTAGAGGAAGGCAGTAGAGTGAGCGCAGAGAGAGGAGATGCTCAAGAAGGACAGCAATCTGGCAGTCATGTTCCACCAGCTGCAGCATACTGCCAGGTTTGTTCCAGTGATGAAGAGGGAGGGGATGATGAGGTCACTGACTCCACGTGGGTGCCTGATAGGAGAGAGGAGGAGGAGGCACAGCTCCAACGAGGCAGGATGCCCTCCGGGGGCCAGCTTAGGAGCAGCACACCGACTGAATCACACCGCAGAGCTCCACCTGTGCAGGGCACTGCCTCTGTGCGTTATTTCAAAAGTTCTTTGGTGTGGGCCTTTTTTGAGATGAGTGCATCAGATTGCACCGCTGCTATTTGTAACATATGTCTTAAGCGTATCTCGCATGGCCAAGACATCAGCCGCTTGGGTACCACATGCTTGAACCAGACATATGTTGACCTGCCATGCAGCTCGTTGGCAAGCGTACCTTAAAGACCCACACCAAAGAACAAAGCGGACCTCTCCTTGCTCCTCCTCAGCTGGGATCTCCAACCCCACTAGACCTTCAGTCCTCTCTGAAACCTGCACTGAGAGAAATGAAGGTGTAGAATTAGGTGTGTCACAGCCAAGTACTTGCGGGCACTCTGCTAGCAGTACACCCACATCCGATTGTAGCAGGCAAATTTCCCTGCCCCAGCTGCTGCACCATCGAAAGAAGTTCACTCCCAGCCAACCACATGCCCAGCGGTTGAATGCTAGCTTGGCTAAAATGCTAGCACTTCAACTGCTGCCTTTTCAGTTGGTAGACTCGGCCCCCTTCTGTGAGTTTGTGCAATGTGCGGTTCCTCAGTGGCAGGTCCCCAAACGCCACTTTTTCTCATGGAAGGCGATGCCGGCCCTCTACTGGCATGTGGAAGGCAATGTCCTTGCCTCGCTGGACAGGGCGGTCAGCAGTAAGGTGCATATTACCACTGACTCATTGTCCAGCAGGCATGGACAGGGACGTTACCTATCTTTCACAGCCCATTGGGTCACTCTTCTGGCAGCTGGGAAGAATGCAGGACAAGATGCAGTAGTGTTGGAGGTTGTTCCGCCACCACGCCTCCAAAATGCTACTACTGGTTGTGACACACCTCTCTCCTTCACCCCCTCCTCTTCTTCTTCCTCCATGGCCTCTTCCAGTACTCTGTCCCCGGAACCAGCAGTGCTCCGTAGGCGTTCAAGGGGCTAGACAAGTACGTAGGCAAAAAGATGCCATGCCGTGCTTGCGCTGGTTTGTTTGGGGGACAGGAGCCACACTGGGGCAAATATTTTGTCAGCTCTGCAGGGGCAGGCCAAGAGGTGGTTGATGCCACGCCAGCTTAAGCCAGGAATGAGGGTTTGCGACAATGGCACCAACCTCCTCTCCGCCCTCTGACAGGGACAACTGACCCATGTGCCCTGTGTAGCTCACGTCCTTAACCTTGTGCTGCAGCGGTTCTTGGGCAGGTACCCGGGCTTACAGGATGTCCTGAAGTAGGCCAGGAAAGTCTGTGTGCATTTCCGCTGATCATTTAATGCCAGTGCGCGGCTGGCTGAGCTCCAAAAGAAGTTGAACCTGCCCAAGAACCGCCTTATATGTGACATGCCCAGCAGGTGTAACTCAAAGTTGGCCATGCTGCAGCGGCTGCACACGCAGCAGAGGGCCATCAATGAGTGCCTATGCGACGACGGCACCAGGACAGGGTCAGGGGAGCTCGGTTTTTTTTCTCACCATGCCAGTGGGGCATGATCAGGGATGCATGCACTGTCCTGTCACAGTTTGAGGAGGCCACAAGGATGGTGAGCAGTGACAGTGCATGCATCATCTTGTCTACCTTGTTGGAGCATACGCTGCGTGGAATAATGGACAGGGCACTTGAGGCAGAACAGAGGCAGGAAGAGGAGGACTTCCTTGCCTCTCAAAGCCCCCTTTATCCAGACAGTGTTCCTGCTGTCCCACCCATCACACAGGAAGAGGACAAGGAGGAGGAGGAGGAGGATGATTGTGTCAGTATGGAGGTGGAGCCTGGCACTCAGCATCAGCAGCAGCAGTCTTGTAGGGATGGTTTACAGTCCCAAGAAACCCGTGGACTTCTACGTGGCTGGGAGGAGGTGGCAGCAGATCATGTTGTCCTTAGTGACCCAGAGGACTCCGGACCGAATGCCTCATCTAACCCACGCTGCATGGCCTCCCTGAAGCCTGTGGAAGGATCCTCTTATTCTTCGAATCAAGGGACTATTACTGGCTGGCCACTCTCCTTGATCCACAGTACAAGGGTAAGATTGCGGACCTTAGCTTGCCGTCGCAGAGGGAGCAGAGGATGAGACATCTCTGGGAGGCCTTGCAGAAAGATCTGTGCAACGCGTTCCCAGAGACTGTTAGGTTACAAACTTCTGGTCCTGGACAACGTGTTGCTGAGGCTTCGGTCAGTCACAGAAGGATTTTTTAGTCCACAGCCCCAAGGTATGATCGGTTCCAGCATCTGATTTACATGGTGCAGGAATACCTAGGGGCAAGGTCAGACTTGGACACCTTTCCCACCGAAAATCCTCAAGCTTACTGGGTCTTGATGATGGATCACTGGCAAGAGCTTGCACAGTATGCAATTGAGCTATTGGCCTTTCCTGCATCAAATGTTATTGTCAGAACCCACCTTCAGTGCTGCTGGTGGCTTTGTAACCGATCACAGGGTGCGCCTGTCCACCGACTCGGTTGATCAACTGACCTTCATAAAAATGAATAAGTCTTGGATCACCACCAGCTACCAAGCACCTGAAGCTGATGTAACCGAATAATTTTTTTGGAAATGTCACATCCCTTCAAGACTGCCTATGCTGATACTGAGTGACTGTCCTGTTATGTTGACTGACTATCCCCTTCCTCCTCAATGATCCTGCTGATATGTTCGAAGAACATTTTTGGTTCTGGGTGATGCCACCAGCCCAATTTTTCAGCCCCTGTTTAACAGGGGCATGTAATTAAAATTTTTGATGCAATGCTTTGCAGCAGGGCTCATTCCTGCACTCCAAATAGAGTATATGGGAGAGGTTGCAGTGTCGTGGCACCAGCAACCATGCCTAAGGCCCAATTTTTCAGCCCCTGTTTAACAGGGCTGTGCAATTACAATTTTTGATGCAATGCTTTGCAGCAGGGCTCATTCCTGCACTCCAAATAGAGTATATGGGAGAGGTTGCAGTGTCGTGGCACCAGCACCAGTGCCACCAGCCCAATTTTTCAGCCCCTGTTTAACAGGGGCGTGTAATTACAATTTTTGATGCAATGCTTTGCAGCAGGGCTCATTCCTGCACTCCAACTAGAGTATATGGTAGAGGTTGCAGTGTTGTGGCACCAGCACCAGTGCCTAAGGCCCAATTTTTCAGCCCCTGTTTAACAGGGGCATGTAATACAATTTTTGATGCAATGCTTTGCAGCAGGGCTTATTCCTGCACTCCAGCTAGAGTATCTGGGAGAGGTTGCAGTGTTGTGGCACCAGCAGCAGTGCGTAAGGCTCAATTTTTCAGCCCCTGTTTAACAGGGGCATGTAATTACAATTCTTGATATAATCGTTCACAGCAGAGCGCTCCAGCGCCCACCAAGAGTCACTTTGATGGCTTACAGTGTTGTGGCAACACCAACACCTTAGGCCCCCATTTCTGCAGAGCATATAGGGGAGGCCCCTACTTTCAAACATCCAACTTACAAACGTCTCCTACTAGCAAACAGAAGGAGACAACAGGAAGTGAGATGAAAAAAGACGGACAGCAAAAAAAATTATACAGGGGTGATAACCCTTCCCTATGTTTTCCAAAAATCTTAAAAATCGATTTTTTGACTGGAGCTACACTTTAAAAATGTACCAGTTCAAAATTACAAACAGATTCTACTTAACACAACAAACCTAAACGGTCCCTGTCTTGTTTGCACCGCCTGTATACTGATGTTCTGAGTATATAGGGCCTGGGGGCCCCACGCCTTTCCTTTTTTTAATATGGGTACGGAGTTCCCCTTAATATCCGTACAAGACCCAAAGGGTCTGGTAATGGGAATAGGGGGCTAGCCATTCCATTTTTCTCAATGATTTTCATCCATATTGCCAGAACCAGATATTACATTAAAACCGCAAGCAGTTTTAAATGACTTTTTTTCTGTTAAATGTAAATTTGTGCAGGGACTGTTCTAAACACGGAAAACACGTGCCACTTCACAGGCATACTATAGACACCCCCCAGGCATGATATTTAAAGGAATATTTCACTTTTTTTTGTCACTTTAACCACTTTCAGACCGGACCATTTTGCTGGCTTAAGACCAGACCACTTTTTGCGATTTGGCACTGCGTCGATTTAACTGACAATTGCGCGGTCGCGCGACGTGGTTCCCAAACAAAATTACTGTCCTTTTTTTCCCACAAATAGAGCTTTCTTTTGGTGGTATTTGATCACCCCTGCGGTTTTTATTTTTTGCGCTATAAACAAAAATAGAGCGACAATTTTGAAAAAAACACATTATTTTTTACTTTTTGTTATAATAAATATCCCCCAAAAATATATAAAAAAACATTTTTTCCCTCGATTTAGGCTGATACATATTCTTTTACATTTTTTTGGTTAAAAAAATCCCAATAAGTGATTATTGATTGGTTTGCGCAAAAGTTATAGCGTTTACAAAATAGGGGATCGTTTTATGGTATTTTTATAATTTTTCTTTTTTACTAGTAATGGCGGCGATCAGCGATTTTTATTGTGACTACAACATTATGGCGGACACATCGGACATTTTTGGGACCATTGTCATTTATACAGCAATCAGTGCTATACAAATCCACTAATTCCTGTGTAAATGACATTGGCAGTGAAGGGGTTAACCAGGGGGTGGCAGTGTAGAGTTTAAGTGTTCCTAGGGGCGTGTTACTAACTGTGGGGGTTGGGCTTTGTGTTAGTGAACGCTGATCTCTGCTCCAATCACATGGAGCAGAGATCAGCATCAATTGTTGCTAGGCAGAACGGGGAGATGCTGTTTATAATGGCATCTCCCAGTTCAGCCTCCCCATGAGACAATCGCAGGCATCCCCGCGGCGATCGAGTCCGCGGGACCTGTGACCGGACTCACAGGGGTACCGACTGCCACGCGAGCATGCTGGCGGTGGTACGCACGTGATGGCAGGGCGGCATATTAAAAAGGACACACCTGTACACCAATATGCCTGCCCGTGCCATTCTGCCAACGTACATCGGCATGCACCAGTTGGGAACTGGTTAATCGTCATTAAAATCGGTGCTCCTGAAGAAACTGCCTTTTTTTTTTTTAAAACTGTGACATTGACCCATGTCCCCTGGGGCAGGAGCCAGGTCTCCAAACCCTTTTTAGGACAATATCTTGCATATTAGCCATTAAAATTAGCACTTTTTATTTTGAACGTTCAAGTCCCATAGACTTCAATAGGGTTCTAAAGTTCGCAGAAATTTGCGGACCGTTCGAAAGTTCTGGTGCAAACCGAACCGGGGGTGTTCGGCTCATCCCTACTAGTGAGCCATAAGATAGTTATATAACAGAAAAGACACAAAACAAACTTCCAATGTGTATTTCTGGTGTGGTCATACAAAACAATCTACCCTAGGCATAGCCTGAACTCCAGATACTAATCCTACACCCACCAGTGAAGGAACATGGTAGTTTCCAAATAATGGAAGTCTGAGGTGTGAGTATACCACAGTAGTGGTAGCTGTTACCCTACTACTGCATAAGTCTGAGTAGGTGTAGCTAGC
The DNA here is from genome assembly GCF_037356315.1 of Lithobates pipiens. NCBI lineage: Eukaryota > Metazoa > Chordata > Amphibia > Anura > Ranidae > Lithobates > Lithobates pipiens. The sequence goes on along the minus strand of NW_027507748.1, from coordinate 265,447,092 downwards.
TCACACACAGGTGGGAGCGAGTCTAAGCCTCCCAAGGATTGAAGGTCTTAACAAGCACAGACCCAGAGACCAATTAAGTCATTCTCAGGAAGAGGTGAGCACAATCTCAGCCTGGAGGCAGACACCTGTAAGGCTTCACACTAAGAGCCACAGGGGCGACTTAGCTGCCTGACAAGTCGCGTCCCGCTCTAAGCAATGGAACATTCTAATCGGAGTGACTCAAGTCGCTCCGACTTAGTAAAAAGGTTCCTGTACGACTTTTGGGGCGACTTGAGGTGACTTGCATTGACTTCTATACAGAAGTCATTTTGCAAGTTGCCGCAGTGGTCGTGTCCAGGTCGCCTGAGGCAATCGCACTGTAAGTCGTGCTGCCTCAGTGTGAACCGGACCTAAATATAGGCTTGTTTATGTAGCTCTAGCACAGAGGTTTTCACCAGGAACCCATCAATTAAAGAGGAAGTAAACTCTCCCACTCTGATGCTTCTTTTCATTTAGTCCATTATAATAAGTAATTATCAAACTATAGCCACTGTAATCCAGCCCAAATCGCATATTACTTACTGTTTAAAGAAACTTTAAAAAAACTTGTTTCCAGGAGTTAGGCAGCGCCATCTTAAATATTGTTTTCTGAGTCCACAGTGGAGTATATTTCCTCCCTTACATTGAGCACTTCTTGTACTATTAACCAAGCCTCCTTAACACTCCAACGTTTCTATGGCAACCCTGCTTCCCTGTTCGTAGCTGACTTGTTTTATTTCATAGTATTTACTTGTGCTGATGTCTAATGTTTGCCTTTGTCAGTCTTATCAGCTTCAGCTAAGACTGCAGTAATGGCCAAGTTTACACTGCATGGCATGTCACATGGTCACATGGTGTGTAGAAGGAAGCTCTGAATGACTCTGCAGCCTGCTGTGAGTTCAGTGTTGTGTGCCGTAGGAAGTCCTGATAACAGATGCATAAGACATAGAGAGTGTGCCATAAATCAGGGGAGATCTGAGCATGCACAGTGACTTCCTTCTAAAGAACAAAAAGGATTACAACAATACTAAGCAAGTAAAGAGATATCTACAAGCAGTGTTCATTAGGGTTTTTTATGCTGATTTACATGGGACAAAGTTGTGGGGGAGTCTTTACAACCACTTTAAGGGTTGCAGGATAGCATTTTATGCTTCTAATACAGCCCACAGATGGGTTGTAACCTACACACTGATAGGTATAGTTGCAGTGTAAGGAGGAAACGATAGGTTGGAACTTGTTATTATTCCTGGAATCTCCAGGTTCCTGCAAACCACTTCACAACCCTTCCAATTAACTCTTTAGGAATGTTTAGTGGGAAGAACAGCCTGTCTTCACTAAATTCACCCACATTGATGTACTATATTAGGATGCATAGTGGGAAGCTGGTAAGCTAGTTTTGCAATAACCACAGCATCTGACTTACAAGGAAGCTGTGTACATTGGTCTAGCTAAAGCTTCTGGGCTATGTGTTCTCGGACACAGGGGAAAGCATAGTAGCACCCTGGATTGAGGGAGGGACTCCTATCTCAATGCCCTAAAACCACCTGTCTGTTTTTAAGGGATTCTGCTGCTAAGCTCCCAAGGCAAAGGGAAGTACTCATTGCTTTGTTGTCTTTCCCTTTTCTTTTGCCACAGCCACAGGGCTCATTTTTCAAACCTCAGGTCACACAGGAGGAGGAGAATAGCGGCCAAAATCACTGCCTTCCAAGTTGTTGTCCCACCTGGAGAGCTGCAAAAATAGGCTGTGTGTCTGACGCTGCACCAGCATACACACACCTCTCCTGGGACCCAACTTTTTCAAAGGGAAGGGGGAAAAGCCAGGGCCAAACAAGCCAGGGGCGGCTAACTGACAGCTTTTAATGGGGAATCTGTAAGACAGGAGATATAGCATACATGTAAATTTACTCTGTTTTCCTCTGCAACTCTTTTTTGTCCTCTTTTTCCTTTTAGGATGCGCCAAACATTTTCAATTGGTGAAAGGTCTAGAGGCAGGCCAGTTAAGCACCTGGCGCACTATATAAACAGACAGTGATTTTTGGAAGTATTCCTAAGCCCATGCAGTGATGTCCATCACAGAATCATTCTGCTCTTTTTATATCCAATCATGTTACTGACCTGTTGCCAATTAACCTAATTGCAAAATTTTGTTAGTATGCCACTTATGTTGGCAGCCTTTTGTTGACCTGTCCCAATATTTTTGAGACATGTTGCTGCCATCAATTTAAAAATTCTCTATTCTTTTTTTTTAAAGGTACATTTTCTCAGTTTAAACATTTGATATGTTTTCTATTTTCTATTATAAATAAAATATGGGTGTATGTGATTAGTTTTTATGTAGATTTTACACAGTGTTCCAACTTTTTGGGAATTGGGGTTGTATATGATGTTTGCACAGAAGAACAGATTTATATACATAATCAATCATAAGTTTCCAATGAAATGTTTTTGTTTAGGTTTTTTAACTGTGTTTTATCACTTTTCAGGCTTGACTCCAATGCTGCAGTTAATTCAAACAATACTAAAAGACCCAGAAGATGAAACAAAATGTTTCTTACTATTTGCCAATAAAGTGAGTACTTGACTAGATAAGTAAATGGATGGATATAATCCTTACCTGCAGGACCGCTGATAAGCCAGTACAACTGGCCCTGTTATACCGGGCCCTGCCACTAGGAGGGCCCAAGCAATCTGAATAGATTGCAGAAGAAAAAAAAAGTCTTTCTCCAACTCCGCCCTCCTCCGCTCCTCCCTCAGCAGCTGTTCAGCTGCTCTCAATGAGCACTCACTTCAGGCTAAACATCTCAGAGGCTGAGAGGCAGAGCCTGACTGTGAGATCCTGTAGTTTGAGTGGGCGGGAGGGGGTGTGGCCAGCTTCGAGGATGATCACTCCCAGGTTTGTCTGGTGTGCACACATGAGCTGCATTTTGGTGGCAGTGGATCTGGATTCTCGGGGGACTGCAGGTTAGCCCAGTCACATTAACTGCAATGTAAAGTCTAATGTCTGCCTTTTCGTGTAGCACAGCTGTCCTGACTGTGAGAAATTGGGTTTTAAACTGCACTGCCCAATTTCTCACAGAAGCTACATGAAAAAGGAGATGTCATCAAGGTCAGTAAACCCCACTTTTTACTATTTCTAATATCTAAATTTTTAGATAAGTGGATCACACCATGCCTAGAGCTGAATCACACAGCAACGCACTGTGCGTTCCTGTGCAATTCACATGTGGGTCTGTGCAGTGCAATTTCAAGCTCATTCATTTTGAAAGGGCTAACATTGCAATGCATCAATGGAGTGTATACACTACTTTTTAACATGCACTGCAACCAGATCACGTGGTGATCCAGGGCTGGCAGGTGCAGGGCAAATACACTACGTATACCCTAGCCTCTTTGTATACCTTAGCCTCTCTGCATAGGGGTGGGACCGGGGTTGGGGCTGAAGGAGGGACCAGGGGTGGGGCTTAAGGGGGCCCCATCAGGTATTCTGTACGGGCCCCATGATTTCTATCAGCGGCCCTGCTTACCTGGATTGCATGATGCAAGAACAAGGAATTGTGACAGTTGTTGTGATTCAAAATACTGCTCTGTGACGATAAACTTTATCAAGCCGCCAACACAGCTTCTAGACAAAAAAAGCGTGAATAACAGAAAAAATAAATGTGTAGCGCTATGATAAAAGTATAAAATTATACAGATCAAAGAAGAAAACTATTCCTTAATAATAGTTAAACATAAGGACCAGAAACTTTTTCCAAAGGTGTACATAAAGTATAAATAAACTAATATATATATGAAAATATATAAAGTGAAAATCTATATAAAAAAAATAGGAAAAAATTATTAAACAAGTGCTTGTGCCAAACAAATCTCAAAAATATAAGAGGGGGCATACCAGAGGACTTGGACTTGGTGAGACGTACGTCACCCAAGTCTCCACTGGGATCTCTCCAATATTATGGATATTCCTTTATCTGAGCTTGTAGGGCCACATCAAGTTGGATAAACAGAGTTTTTCCTTCAGATTTACCAAAACCATATAATATGAGGTCAAACCTTAGGCGTTTCAATTCGTATGCAATCAGGCCGGCCCTCGCACTACATGGTTTTGGTAAACCTGAAGGAAAAACTCTGCAGAAAAACTGATAGTGTGTATGGAGCTTTACTGTCAAATGTAAGATGGAATGATGATCTCGTACATGGAACCATAAAAGTAAAAACCCAACATAGCGTAATATTGTCATGTAGAAAAAAAAATTTTTAATTAAAAAATAGACGAAAACTCAAATTTTGTAAGTATCAACAAGCAACATGTACAATAACACAGAGATAGCGGTATCTGCAGAGGAATCCACCGACACGTTTCAGCTAAAAAGCCATTACCTGGGGTGAGATGACGCAGTTTTAGCCGAAACGCGTCGGGTGGATTCCTCTGCAGCTACCGCTATCTCTGTGTTCTTGTACATGTCGCTTGTTGATACCTAGAAAATTTGAGTTTTCTTCAAATTTTTAATTAAAACATTTTTTTCTACGTGACAATATTACGCTATGTTGGGTTTTTACTTTTATGGTTCCATGTACGAGATCATCATTCCATCTCACATTGGACAGTGACATTCTGTTTATCCAACTTGATGTGGCCCTAAAAGCTCAGATAAAGGAATATCCATAATATTGGAGAGATCCCAGTGGAGAGATTCCATATACAAAGCCTACAAGACTTGGGTGACGTACGTCTCACCAAGTCCAAGTCCTCTGGTAAGCCCCCTCTATTCTCACGGTGATGGCGGTGTTGCACATTAGAAGAGTACGTAGCCTTTGAAAGCAACCTTTGGAAAATTGACTTCTCTACTTATTCACCATTGGACATTATATTTTTGTTTGGCACAAGCACTTGTTTAACCACTTCAATACAGGGCACTTATACACCTTCCTGCCCAGACCAATTTTGAGCTTTCAGCGCTGTCGCACTTTGAATGACAATTGCGCGGTCATGCTACATTGTACGCAAACTAAATTTTTATCATTTTGTTCCCACAAATAGAGATTTCTTTTGGTGGTATTAGATCCCCTCTGGGATTTTTATTTTCTGCTAAACAAATAAAAAAAGACCAAAAATCTTGAAAAAAAAAACATGTTTTTTTGTTTCAGTTACACAATTTTGTAAATAAGTAAGTTTTCTCCTTCACTTATGGGCACTGATGGGGCTGCAGTGGTGGGCACTGATAAGGCGGCACTGATGGGCACCGATGAGGTGGCACCAATGAAGTGGCACTGATAGGCGCACTGATAGGTGGCACTGATATGCGACACAGATAGACACTGATAGGTGGCACAAATAGGCACTGATAGGTGGCACGGATTGTCATGGATAGGTGGCACAGATTGGCATGGATGGGCAGCATGGATAGGTGGCACAAATGAGCATGGATAGGCAGCATGGATGGGCATGGATAGGCGGCACGGATGGGCATGGATAGGCGGCATGGATAGGCGGCATGGATAGGCGGCACGGATGGGCATGGATAGGCGGCACGGATGGGCATGGATGGGCACTGATAGGTGGCTAGGATGGGCACTGATAGGTGGCATGGATAGGCACTGATAGGCGGCATTGTAATATAAAGTATTGTAGGAATGGATGCCAATCAGTGCCAAACAATAATGCATGCCAATCAGTGATGCCCATTGTGGGCACTGATTGGCATCCATTATGGGCCCTGATTGGCATTCATTATGGGCCCTGACTGGCATCCCTGGTGGTCTAGGGGGGCATACCTGGTGCTGGGCATCCCTGGTGGTCCAGTGTGGGCATCCTCGGGGGCGCTGTACTGATAATCGATCAGCACAGACCCCCCCTGTCAGAGGAGCAGCCGATCGGCTCTCCTCTACTCGCATCTGACAGGCGCGAGTGAGGAAAAGCCGATCACCGGCTCTTCCTATTTCCACTGTGATCAGCTGTGATTGGACACGGCTGATCACGTGGTAAAGAGTCTCCGCCGGAGACTCTTTACCAAGATAGTAGTTGCAGGGTGTCAGACTGACACACCGCAACAACGATCGCCGCGATGTGTGCCCCCGGGGGCGTGCAGCGGCTTAATATCCTGATCACGTCATATGACGTCCGGTCAGAATATTAAAACCACGTTGCCACCGTCATTTTGCTATATGACGGGCGGCAAGTGGTTAATAGTTTTTTTCCATTTTTTTAATATAGATTTTCACTTTATATATTTTCATATATATATTAGTTTATTTATACTTTATGTACACCTTTGGAAAAAGTTTCTGGTCCTTATGTTTAACTATTATTAAGACCCCTTTCACACCACACCGCCCAGAGCGTGGGCAGTAAAACGCCGCTATTTTTAGCGGTGTTTTACCGCCGGATTTGACACTACACATAATGGTGCATCTTCTTTAGGGCGGATTGCAGGCGCTATTTCTAACGCTATAGCGCCTGCAAAAGGCTCTGGTGTGAAAGGGGTCTAAGGAATAGTTTTCTTCTTTGATCTGTATAATTTTATACTTTTATCATAGCGCTACACATTTATTTTTTCTATTGTGACAGTTGTTGCCAGAGGCTAAAGCAGGAAAAGGTCCAACCTTTTGCTCCATCAGGATACTTTGTACTCCGATGCTCCTTCTCCACAGCAAAGGCAAACCAGTAGTGTAGACCTTGTTGCTCCCTAGTTGAATCTTTAGCCATAGCAATAACTAATAACAGCATCAATATCTCCAATCAGTGAAACACAGGCATATAGCATATAGCACTAGTTTTAAGATGTAGGGTGATTTTTTGGTTAATTGTTATGCTTATTATAGGAATGTATTATTGTATGATGATATAGTAAAACAAAAAGGTTATTTTCTGGTACATGGTGATAGGTACTAACTCTAAAAATGTGGGGGCTTTTATGCAAGAAACTAAGCATATTCTGTAATATACAATATGAATTCCAGTCTGGAGATCAATTCAGGATTAATTCATGAGAAACATGCTTTATGTAACACAAAGGCATTATTAAAGTGTCACTCTGTCAATGTTCCAATATATTGAAAAGAAAAAAAATATAAAAACAATCTATCGAACACTAAAATGTGATCTGGGGAACTGTTGTTAATAGCAATCAAGTACAACCATTAAATACAGTGCCTTGAAAAAGTATTCATGCCCCTTGAAATTTTCCACATTTTCTCACGTTACACCCAAAAGCATAAATGTATTTTGGTAAATAGTTGGGAAGTGGAAGGAAAATGATTAATGGGTTTCAAAATTTTTGGGGAAAGAATATGGCACAACTGCAAACCTACCAAGACATGGCCTTCCACCTAAACTGAAAGGCGGGTAAGGAGAAGATTAATCAGAGAAGCAGCAAAGAGGCCAATGGTAACTCATGGAGGAGCTGCAGAGATCCACAGCTCAGGTGGGAGAATCTGTCCACGGGGCAACTATTAGTCGTGCACTCCACAAATCTGGTCTTTATGGAAGAGTGACAAGAAGAAAGCCATTGTTGAAAGAAAGCCATAAGAAGTCCAGTTTGCAGTTTGCGAGAAGCCATGTGGGGGTCACACAAACATGTGGAAGAAGGTGTCTGGTCAGATGAGACCAAAATTTAACTTTTTGGTCTAATAGCAAAACACTATGTGTGGTGGAAAACGAATGCCCCATACACACAAGTGGAAATTCCGACAGCAAAAGTCAGATGAGAGCTTTTGGTCCGAAAATGCAACTGTGTATGCCCCATCGGACTTTTGCTGGCGGAATTCCAGCCAGCAAAAGATTGAGAGCATGTTTTAAATTTTTCAGTCGGAAAAAGTTCCGATCGTAAATTCCGATCATCTGTACCAATTCCGACACGCAAAATTCCTACGCATGCTCGGAAACAATTCGACGCATGCTCGGAAGCATTGAACTTAATTTTCTCGACTCCTTATAGCGTTGTACATCACCGTGCTCTTGACGGTCGAAAGTTCAGCAAACTTTTGTGTGACCGTGTGTATACAAGCCAAGCTTGAGCAGAATTCCGTCGGAAAAACCATCCAAGATTTTTCAGACAGGAATTCCACTTGTGCGTGCGTGGCATTACATTACACTGCACATCACCCTGAACACACCTTTGCCACTGTGAAACATGGTGGTGGCAGCATCATGTTGTGGGGATGCTTTTCTTCAGCAGGGACAGGGAAGCTGGTCACAGTTGATGGAACGATGGATGGAGCCAAATACAGAGCAATCTTAGAAGAAAACCTGTTAGAGTCTGCAAAAGACGAGACCGGTGGCGGAGGTTCACCTTCCAGCAGAACACTTCACAATTATGTGCCACTTAGTGTTGGTCTATCACATTAACTTCCAATAAAATACATTTAAGTTTTTGGTTGTAATATGTCAAAATGTGGGAAATTTTATGAATACTTTTTAAGGCACTGTATAACGGTTCTCACACAGAGTCACTGTATTTTATGGTTTTGAGGCAATACCAGATTCAATTTGGATTAAACAGAGAGGGAGTCTGTGTTATTACTTCTGTATTGTGGTGCAGGGTTTACACTTGCATCCATGTGAAGATGACATTCGAGTAAAAGAAATTATATTTTTACTTTAAGTGGAGTTCCACCCAAAAAAAATTAATTTATGTGCATAAAAAAATAAAAAATAAAACATTTGGAGAATTTTTTTTTTTTAACTCACCTGCTCATTCCTGTTTCTAGGGGGTCCCTCGTAGTCTGCCTCCAACGCCTTGACATCACTTCCCTCGGTGTAGGAAGGGAGATCAGCTCTGCCGCCTCTCTCTTATCAATCATCTGGAACACGTCACAGGTCCCAGATGATTGCGCGGCCAATCACGGCATGCTGCGCCGCTTGCGCATGCACAGTGTTTTCCCGGCTGTGAAGCCACAGTCGGGCGTCCACAGTTACAATACCGGCGCCACCGAGCGGAGGGGGAGACGAGTGGGACTTCGATCCCCTGCATTGCTGAACCCTGGGACAGGTAAGTGTCCGGGAGTCAGCAGCTGCAGTATTTGTAGCTACTGGCTTTTAATTTTTGTGGAACTCCGCTTTAAGTAATCCTACTGAAACCCCAATGGGGGCCAATGACCAAACACCTGTCAGGGATAATAACCTATTACCAACTCCTTCCAAAACATAAAAACAAGTTTTGGCTGGAATTGAGCTTTAAAGCGGAGTTCCACCCTAAAGTGGAACTTCCGCTCATCGGAACCCTCCCCCCCTCTGGTGTCACAGTTGGCACCTTTCAGGGGAGAGGGGGCCTCGGCTGCCGACATCGCTGGACCCTGGGACAGGTGAGTGTCCATTTATTAAAAGTCAGCAGCTGTAGTATTTATAGCTGCTGGCTTTTAATATTTTTTTTCTAGTGGACTCCCTCTTTAAATATTTAAAGTGGAACTTTACTCTTAACAACGTGATAAAAAAAAAAAAGAATGTTTTTTAGCAAGAAACATACATTTCACATTAATAATTATGCTACCAAAATGAGTGTGTGCTGTAAATTGCCTCCAGCATTCTTCCTGTTTCTTCTTGCTGGAGGCTGCCATTTTGATGAATCCCAAAGCCCCTGGTAAACTTTTAGGCTGTCAGCAGTTCGGCCTAAACAATTTCAGGACAGTGCCTAAAAATAGAGACCAACTGAACATGTGCAGAGCAGTGTGAAACTAAGTATTACTGGATTGTATACAGTATAGGCACTTTTATTTAATGTTTTACATAGATATACATGCAAAAGGGACCAGCCTGAAGTGAACTAGCAGGCCTTAAAGTGGTTGTAAACCCTTACAAACCACTTTGACCTACAGGTAAGCCTAGATTAAGGCAAGAAATATCAAGAAATATCAAGAAACATCTCCTAAACCTATATGGTTTAGGAGATATTTGGCCGAAAACAGGCACCGCTGTCTACGGCGCAGGCGGACTGAGCGCGGCATTCTCAACGACGGAGCTGCCGCGCGTGTCGGCTCCCGTGCCGAATGACAGCGGCGGAGCTGCGGGACTCCACCAAGAAGAAGGATGCGGCGGACTACAGGGGACAGCGGCTCCTGTGTCAGGTAAGTGACACATAATGGACTACTATGCGATGCATAGTAGTCCATTATGCTTTGCCTTTGCAGGGAATGAAAGAGGAAGTAAACTCCTCAGGGTTTACTTCCTCTTTAATTTTCTAACTAAAGTTTCACTTTAAGACCCCTTTCACACTGAAGGCCTTTTCAGGCACTTTAATTTACAGGAGCTATAAACAGCGCCTGTAAAGAGCCTGAAAAAATGCCTCGTCTGCAATCCTAGTGTGAAAGCCAGAGCGCTTTCACACTAGGGCGATGCGCTGGCAGGACGTCAAAAAAAGTCCTGCAAGCAGCATCTTCGAGATGCTTTAGGAGCGGTGTATACGCCGCTCCTAAAGCACCCCTGCCCATTGAAATCAATGGGCAGCACTGCCGAAGCGCCTGCTAAGCGTCTCGGCGGTGGCACTTTGCGGGTGCTTTTAACTAGAGGTCGACCGATATATATATATATATATTTGGCATTTTTTAATTAATCGGCATCGGCCGATTGTGCTGATAAAAAAGCCGATTACATGTTCAGTGCGACTTGCAAAAGACTTCTGTAATAGAAGTCAATGTAAGTTACCTGAAGACATCAGTGAAGGACTTTCCTCCTCTCTGGGCAGGCTGCCAAGAAAAGATCAGAGAGATACAATGTTTCTTCTTCAATGGGCTGAACTCCCTGTGTAGAAGTTCTCAGTTTAACCATTTAAAGACTAAATCTTTTCTGACACTTGTTGCTTACAAGTAAAAATCCAGTATTTTCTGCTAGAAAATCACTCAGAACCCCCAAAAATTATATATATTTTTTTAGCAGAGACCCTAGGGTCCGTTTTTTTTTTGTCCAAAAGTTTTGAGTACCTGTTTTTGTGTATTTAATAAATTGTTTTTTGTTTTTTTTTAATCTAAATTATACATACAAGTGAATTGATTGGAGGTTTGTTTTGTTTAACCACTTCCCAACCAGCGCACGACGATGTACGTCGACAGAATGGCACGGGCAGGCATATTGGCGTACAGGTACGTCCAATATTCGATGCCGCCCTGCCATCGGGAGCGCGCCGCCGGCGGCGCGCTCCCGCGCTGGTCGGGACCCCCGTGAGTCCGGTCGTGGGACCCGCGGACTCGATCGCCACGGGCATCCCCGCGATCGTCTCACGGAGCGCCGAATGGAGGAAATGCTGTATAAACAACATTTCTCCATTCTGCCTAGCAACTAGTGACTAGTGATGGCCGAACGGTTCGCCCGGCGGTCGTTTCGCGGCGAATTTCCGACATTCGCGGTCCGCACGTTCGAACGCCTTTTTCCGTCGTTCGCCGCGGCGGACTTACGTGTTTAATGTATACAAGAACTTTAACCTTTGGTGACACGTTTATCATGTGATACAGGACAGCCAATTGAGACATGACAGCACATGGACACTTGTACATTCCCCCTAACCTATAAATACACCCGATCCGGTGGCCATTTTACATTCTTTCTTCTGTTAAGATAGGGACAGGTTCCTGTGTGGAGTAGGGAGAGATAAACCACTAGCTATTTGGTACACAAAAGTTCTTTTCAGGACTGGTATAGGTGTTAGGTGTTGATAGGTTTGCTGTGCTGCTGATTCTTGCAGCAGCCTGAGTGTCTTTTGTTAGTTTAGAGAAAGGGAAAGGACGGTGTATGCTACAGGGACAGCCAGATTAGTCTTTCATCATCATCATCATCATCATCATCATTAGCTGTTACTATCAAGGTCCACAAAAGAGCTGTTCCAGTAACCACTAATCGTTCTCTTTTTTTGCCAATTTGTATAGGGACAGGAAGGAAGCAGTGTTGTCAGGCAGTGAGGGTAATTTTAAAGACTTGCTGTTATTATTAGTTCCACAAAGGTTCTTTTCAGGACTGGTATCAGTGGTACAGTAATAGGCTTGTACATGTATAATATTCTTTCTTCCAAATATAGAAAGGATATTATACTTGACTGCTGCCCTTCTGCTGCAGTCTGCTAAACATTCACAACTCACTTGTTCCACAAAAGTTCTTATAAGGACTGGTAACTTGGTATAGGGTGCTACGGTACATAGGCTTGAGTGCGGTACAGTCTGCTGTTCTGTAAGGACCGCTATCGGTCCACAATAGATAGGGTTGACGTGCACCACTGCTGACCGCTGCCCTATACTGCAGCAGTCCTTCAGCGGTATAGGGACTGACGTACAGTCTGCTAATCACTAACACACAACCTGCTTGTTCCACAAAAGTTCTTATAAGGACTGGTAACTTGGTATAGGGTGCTACGGTACATAGGCTTGAGTGCGGTACAGTCTGCTGTTCTGTAAGGACCGCTATCGGTCCACAATAGATAGGGTTGACGTGCACCACTGCTGACCGCTGCCCTATACTGCAGCAGTCCTTCAGCGGTATAGGGACTGACGTACAGTCTGCTAAACACTAATACACAACCTGCTTGGTCCACAAAAGTTCTTATAAGGACTGGTAACTTGGTATAGGGTGCTACGGTACATAGGCTTGAGTGCGGTACAGTCTGCTGTTCTGTAAGGACCGCTATCGGTCCACAATAGATAGGGTTGACGTGCACCACTGCTGACCGCTGCCCTATACTGCAGCAGTCCTTCAGCGGTATAGGGACTGACGTACAGTCTGCTAAACACTAATACACAACCTGCTTGGTCCACAAAAGTTCTTATAAGGACTGGTAACTTGGTATAGGGTGCTACGGTACATAGGCTTGAGTGCGGTACAGTCTGCTGTTCTGTAAGGACCGCTATCGGTCCACAATAGATAGGGTTGACGTGCACCACTGCTGACCGCTCACCTATACTGCAGCAGTCCTTCAGCGGTATAGGGACTGACGTACAGTCTGCTAATCACTAACACACAACCTGCTTGTTCCACAAAAGTTCTTATAAGGACTGGTAACTTGGTATAGGGTGCTACGGTACATAGGCTTGAGTGCGGTACAGTCTGCTGTTCTGTAAGGACCGCTATCGGTCCACAATAGATAGGGTTGACGTGCACCACTGCTGACCGCTGCCCTATACTGCAGCAGTCCTTCAGCGGTATAGGGACTGACGTACAGTCTGCTAAACACTAACACACAACCTGCTTGGTCCACAAAAGTTCTTATAAGGACTGGTAACTTGGTATAGGGTGCTACGGTACATAGGCTTGAGTGCGGTACAGTCTGCTGTTCTGTAAGGACCGCTATCGGTCCACAATAGATAGGGTTGACGTGCACCACTGCTGACCGCTGCCCTATACTGCAGCAGTCCTTCAGCGGTATAGGGACTGACGTACAGTCTGCTAAACACTAATACACAACCTGCTTGGTCCACAAAAGTTCTTATAAGGACTGGTAACTTGGTATAGGGTGCTACGGTACATAGGCTTGAGTGCGGTACAGTCTGCTGTTCTGTAAGGACCGCTATCGGTCCACAATAGATAGGGTTGACGTGCACCACTGCTGACCGCTCACCTATACTGCAGCAGTCCTTCAGCGGTATAGGGACTGACGTACAGTCTGCTAATCACTAACACACAACCTGCTTGTTCCACAAAAGTTCTTATAAGGACTGGTAACTTGGTATAGGGTGCTACGGTACATAGGCTTGAGTGCGGTACAGTCTGCTGTTCTGTAAGGACCGCTATCGGTCCACAATAGATAGGGTTGACGTGCACCACTGCTGACCGCTGCCCTATACTGCAGCAGTCCTTCAGCGGTATAGGGACTGACGTACAGTCTGCTAAACACTAATACACAACCTGCTTGGTCCACAAAAGTTCTTATAAGGACTGGTAACTTGGTATAGGGTGCTACGGTACATAGGCTTGAGTGCGGTACAGTCTGCTGTTCTGTAAGGACCGCTATCGGTCCACAATAGATAGGGTTGACGTGCACCACTGCTGACCGCTCACCTATACTGCAGCAGTCCTTCAGCGGTATAGGGACTGACGTACAGTCTGCTAATCACTAACACACAACCTGCTTGTTCCACAAAAGTTCTTATAAGGACTGGTAACTTGGTATAGGGTGCTACGGTACATAGGCTTGAGTGCGGTACAGTCTGCTGTTCTGTAAGGACCGCTATCGGTCCACAATAGATAGGGTTGACGTGCACCACTGCTGACCGCTGCCCTATACTGCAGCAGTCCTTCAGCGGTATAGGGACTGACGTACAGTCTGCTAAACACTAATACACAACCTGCTTGGTCCACAAAAGTTCTTATAAGGACTGGTAACTTGGTATAGGGTGCTACGGTACATAGGCTTGAGTGCGGTACAGTCTGCTGTTCTGTAAGGACCGCTATCGGTCCACAATAGATAGGGTTGACGTGCACCACTGCTGACCGCTGCCCTATACTGCAGCAGTCCTTCAGCGGTATAGGGACTGACGTACAGTCTGCTAAACACTAATACACAACCTGCTTGGTCCACAAAAGTTCTTATAAGGACTGGTAACTTGGTATAGGGTGCTACGGTACATAGGCTTGAGTGCGGTACAGTCTGCTGTTCTGTAAGGACCGCTATAGGTCCACAATAGATAGGGTTGACGTGCACCACTGCTGACCGCTCACCTATACTGCAGCAGTCCTTCAGCGGTATAGGGACTAAGAGTTTTGTCACAGGGTCATTTAAAAAATGACATGCAGAGGAAGAGGCAGGCCCTTCCGCAGGGGTGGTAGGGGTAGGGCAGGAGCAACAGGCTTGAGCCAAAGTGGGAAGTTGCAGAAGGTGCGTTCAATTACTTTAAAGGATGCACCAGACTTGGTTGAGTGGCTCGCTCAGCCTTACTCTTCTGCACCCTCCTCATCCTCTCGATCTGCACCCTCTTCTTCACTCTCTGCTATGTGCACCCCCAAAGACACTACCACCAACAACACGACCACCACCACCACCACCACATACCTTCCGCTTGAGTCACTGGAATTATTTTCCGATCCATATCAAGAGGACATTTCTGATGCGCAGCCACTCTTGGTATTGGATCAGGAAGAGGAGGTAGCAACAAGCGCTACTCAGCAGTCTGACGCCAGTACCCAGATCAGCCCAAGGAGGAGGTTGGTCCCCGGTGTTGCTGCCTACTCTACTTATAGCGGTGGGGAAGGTGACGTTGATGATGACGTGTCTAGTGATGTCACGTGGGTGCCCACAAGAGAGGAAGAGGAGGGGAGTTCAGAGGGAGATATGGACCAGCAGATAGGGAGGAGAAGCAGCAATGACTTACATTGCACAGCAGGGACAAAGCAGACTGCAAATGTATCAGGAGCGAGTCATCGACCATGTACGGTCACATCTGGCGCTCCCAGGACACCGGCACATGGCTCCGCAGTGTGGGCTTTTTTTAACGTGTCCGCTGCTGACAATAGCGTTGCCATCTGCAATCTTTGCAGTCAACGCGTTAGTCGCGGTAAGCCCAATACTCACCTAGGGACGACCGCCTTAAGAAGGCACATGAGCAGCCATCACCGAGCCCAGTGGGAGCAACGGAACACACAAAGCCACACTGCAGGCTCTCACCGTCCAGCCTCGTCTTCTACTTCTCCTTCTCCTCTCTCCTCACAATTGTCCTCCACTCCACCTTCCATCACGCCAAGCTCACATTTTTCTGCAAAAAGGCAGGCTTCCGTGGGCCTAATGTTTGAGCGTAAAAAAATGATGACGCCGGATAACCCTCTTGCCCAACGGTTGGCGGCTGGCTTGTCAGAACTCATAGCCCGCCAACTACTGCCATATAAACTGGTGGACTCGGAGGCCTTTCGCAAATTTGTGGCCATTGGAACACCACAATGGAAGGTCCCAGGAAGGAAGTATTTCTCAGAGAAGGGCATCCCAGAGCTATATGGCCATGTTCAGCGGCAAGTGAATGTATCTCTGGCACACAGTGTCGGTGCCAAGATACATCTGACCACAGACACGTGGTCTAGCAAACACGGGCAGGGAAGGTATATCAGTTTTACTGCCCACTGGGTGAACCTTCTGACGGCCGTCAAGCATGTAACCCGTGGCACCCGTGTAGATTTGGTTTTACCGCCACGGATTGCATGCAGGCCTGACTCTTCTTCTCCTCCTCCTACTCCATCCTCCTCCCTCTCCTCCTCAGCTGCCTCCTCCTTTTCCGCTGCTAGCGTCTCTTCCACTGCACCGCCCAAGCTCCCCAGAACCTATTCCACATGCCAGGTGAGACGTTGCCATGCCGTGCTGCGTCTGTTGTGCCTGGAAGCAAAGAGCCACACTGGCCCGGCACTCCTTTCAGCTTTGCGTTCACAGGCAGATGAGTGGCTAACACCGCTCAATTTGACAGTTGGTAAAGTGGTGTGTGACAACGGTGCCAATCTGCTTAGCGCATTGAAACAGGGCAAAATCACGCACGTGCCGTGCATGGCACACGTCTTAAACTTGGTCGTGCAGCGATTCCTTGTCAAATACCCTGGGGTCCAGGACATCTTGCGGCAGGCAAGGAAAATCTCGGCCCATTTCAGAAGATCTTACACGGCCATGGCTCGCCTTGCTGACATTCAGCGGCGACACCATCTGCCGGTCAGACGTCTTATTTGCGATTGCCCGACGCGATGGAACTCAACCTTCTATATGCTTGATAGGCTGCTCCAGCAGAAACGTGCAGTTAACGTCTACCTGTATGAACTCTGCGAAAGAAACGGTTCTGGGGAGCTGGGTTTTTTTTCACCGCGCCAGTGGCTGCTCATGCGCGACACATGCAGACTTCTGCGGCCATTTGAGGAGATCACCAAACTGGTCAGTCGCAGCCATGGCGCCATCAGTGACATGGTACCTTATGCCTTCTTTCTGGAGCGTGCATTGCGTCGTGTCATTGATCAGGCTGTGGAGGAGCAGGAGCGGGAAGATGAGGAAGTCGCAATGCTGGATGAATTCCCAGGGGGGGCTACTCTATCTGAGACAAGTCAACAACAGGAGTCTGATGAGGAGTCAGAGGAGGATGGTGCCGGGGCGGATGAGCAGGAGCAAGAAGAGCATGCTTTAAACCTTTCTGGGATCCCTGTTGTGCGAGGATGGGGAGAGGAGAATGAAGAGGACGACATTATCCTGGATGATGAGCAGGAGCCAGGCCACCACACCGCTTCCACTTTAGTGCAAATGGGGGCCTTCATGCTCCAGTGTTTTAATAGGGACCCCCGTATAAAAAGCATGAGGGTCAAGGACCAGTACTGGGTGGCAACGTACTTAGACCCCCGGTACAAACACAAAATGGCGGAAATGTTACCGCCGTCGCAGAGGGCTGTCAGAATGCAGCACTTCCAGGCCTTGCTTCGAGAAATGCTGCATTCTGCTTTTGCGTGCGCTGGCAGAGGAGCAATTCCCACTCCCAGAGAAGGATTTGCGGGTACCAATCCAACAGCGCCTGCAAGAAGAGGCCGGTTTGAAGATGTGTTGGTGACTTCGGATATGAGGTCATTCTTTCAGCCGACCCATCGACAGGTGTCATCCGGATCCAGCATCAGGGAACGCCTAGACCGTCAGGTGTCCGACTACATTGGGTTAACGGCCGATGTGGACGCTCTGAGGAGTGATGAACCCCTAGACTACTGGGTGGGCAGGCTTGACCTCTGGCCAGAGCTTGCCCAATTTGCAATCGAACTGTTGGCTTGCCCCTCATCCAGTGTCCTGTCCGAAAGGACGTTCAGCGCAGCAGGGGGGATTGTGACCGATAAGCGTACTCGCCTAGCTCACCACAGTGTTAACTACCTCACATTTCTAAAAATGAATGAGGCATGGATCTCGGAGGAATTCAACACATGTGATCAGTAGACCATGTATATGTCTATAAACAATTTTTGGAATCAAGCACACAGACCTTCTTAATTCATTTGGCTCACTTCCCTGACCCAAAAAAGCACACCGTACTATATGCCCCTACCCTCCTCTTTGAAGAGGTTGAGCGGTGTCATATTTCTACTGGGGCTGCTTATTATGAGGGGTTCCCACCATCCCTGTGCTGTGCTGACTTCCTCCTGGGTGTTCTTATTATGAGGGGCTCCCACCATCCCTGTGCTGTGCTGACTTCCTCCTGGGGGTTCTTATTATGAGGGGATCACACCATCCCTGTGCTGTGCTGACTTCCTCCTGGGGCTGCTTACGGTGCTGCTGTCAGCGCTGTATGTCACGGAGCTGCTGTCAGCGCTGTATGTCACGGAGCTGCTGTCAGCGCTGTATGTCACGGAGCTGCTGTCAGCGCTGTATGTCACGGAGCTGCTGTCAGCGCTGTATGTCACGGAGCTGCTGTCAGCGCTGTATGTCACGGAGCTGCTGTCAGCGCTGTATGTCACGGAGCTGCTGTCAGCGCTGTATGTCACGGAGCTGCTGTCAGCGCTGTATGTCACGGAGCTGCTGTCAGCGCTGTATGTCACGGAGCTGCTGTCAGCGCTGTATGTCACGGTGCTGCTGTCAGCGCTGTATGTCACGGAGCTGCTGTCAGCGCTGTATGTCACGGAGCTGCTGTCAGTGCTGTATGTCACGGAGCTGCTGTCAGCGCTGTATGTCACGGAGCTGCTGTCAGCGCTGTATGTCACGGAGCTGCTGTCAGCGCTGTATGTCACGGTGCTGCTGTCAGCGCTGTATGTCACGGAGCTGCTGTCAGCGCTGTATGTCACGGAGCTGCTGTCAGCGCTGTATGTCACGGAGCTGCTGTCAGCGCTGTATGTCACGGAGCTGCTGTCAGCGCTGTATGTCACGGAGCTGCTGTCAGCGCTGTATGTCACGGTGCTGATGTCAGTGCTCTGTATTACGGTGCTGCTGTCAGTGCTCTGTATCTCCTGCACCCTCTTGTTTGCCTACCCTGGTCCCTGACCTTCCCTCTCCTCCATTGCCTTCATTAGCTCCATAGTCCTGAATTGTCAGAACAATTTCCCAAATAAAAAAAAAATGCTTGTAGTTATCGATCCCAAATTCACCTCATACATGTATTATGCTATTGTCCAGGTGGTGGGACTACGTGCTACCCCCTAATAATTACCCCGTGGCCGCAAATTCGACCTAAAGGTTTGCGAAATTCGCCTCCCATTGAAGTCAATGGAGCCCGCGGCGAACGGTCGTTTTCGCGAACGTTTGTGTCCGTTCGCGTTTCGCGTTCGCGAAACGTCCCGTCGGAAGTTCGTCCATCACTACTAGTGACGCTGATCTCTGCTCCATGTGATTGGAGCAGAGATCAGTGTTCACTAAATGAAAGCCCAACCCCCCCACAGTTAGTAACACACCCCTAGGAACACTTAACCCCTACACTGCCACCCACTGGTTAACCCTTTCACTGCCAGTGTCATTTACACAGGAATCACTGCATTTATATAGCAGTGATTACTGTATAAATGACAATGGTCCCAAAAATGTGTCAAAAATGTCCGATGGGTCCCCCACAATGTCGCAGTCACAATAAAAATCGCAGATCGCCGCCATTACTAGTAAAAAAAAAAATAATAAAAAATTATTAATAAAAATGCTATAAAACTATCCCTATTTTGTAAACGCTATAACTTTTGCGCAAACCAATCAATAATCGCTTATTGCGATTTTTTTTTACCAAAAATATGCAGAAGAATACGTATCGGCCTAAACTGAGGGAAATAAAATGTTTTTTTATATATTTTTGGGGGATATTTATTATAACAAAAAGTAAAAAATAACGCGTTTTTTTCAAAATTGTCGCTCTATTTTGTTTATAGCGCAAAAAATAAAAATCGCAGAGGTGATCAAATACCACCAAAAGAAAGCTCTATTTGTGGGAAAAAAAGGACGTCAATTTTGTTTGGGAGCCACGTCGCACGACCGCGCAATTGTCAGTTAAAGCGACGCAGTGCCGAATTGCAAAAAGTGGTCTGGTCTTTGACCAGCAAAATGGTCCGGTCTGCAAGTGGTTAATAAATGTGTAAGAAATTTTCTGCATCACTTATTAAGGCTGCTTTCACACTGGATCGGGCAGGCGTTGACGGTAAAACGCTGCAAGTTTTAGCAGCGATTTACCGTCATTTTAGCCCCGCTCGGCTGCTAGCAGGGCAGTGAAGCACTGCTGCAAAATCGCATTGCATGCGCTTCAGCAGTGGTGACCACTCATTTCAATGGGCAGGAGTGGTGGAGGAGTGGTTTACACCACTCCAAAGATGCTGCTTGCAGGATTTTTTTTTTATGTCCTGCCAGCGCATCTCCTCATTGTGAAAGCTTTCACACAGACTGCAGGGGAGCCGTCTTGAAGGCAATTTTTTTAGCACTATTTTTAGCTCAAAATCGCCTGAAAAACGCCCCAGTGTGAAAGGTGTCCAACTTAGATTTTATGAGATGAAGGGGAAAAAAAAAAGGGAAAAAATAAATAAAAATCGGCCTAACATATCGGCCCAAAAAAATCGGCATCATATATCGGCCATCGGCCGCCGCGATTTCTAAATATCGGCATCGGCCAGAGAAAAACCCATATCGGTCGACCTCTACTTTTAACCCCTTCAAAGCGCCTCTAAACCGATGGTAAAGCACCGCTAAAACTAGTATGAAAGGGCTCTAAGTGAGACAAAAATCTGTAGCTACAGTACAAGATTCAGAAAGCTGAAAACAATGTATTTATCTTTTCAGTCAGAACAAGACATAATACTGCGGCATGATCTTGACAACTTGCAAAAAGAGCACTCAGATCGCTTCACCCTCTGGTTTACTGTAGAAAATGCCCCTCAAGGTAAGCAAGGGTCTTTTTTAGGTGCCTGTATTACTGAACTACTACTGTCTTGTAGAATTGTTATGGTTATTTTACATTGCATGGAGTACAGCAGGGGAAATGGTACTTCCTGTTGCTTGGAGAGCCTAAAATGATATAAACCAGTTGGCTAAGCAGAGACCCTCAGAACCAAATGATGTCTTTACTGCTTTAGCTACAGCAATTGCTGTATATGTCACAGGCCAGAATAGCAAATAGATAACTGGCTAACATTTGATAAAGAGTTGGTAAGTAAAACTGCTTCAAGCATACTAAAATGATAAAGTCACTATTTTATTAAAGCAGTCGTAAACCCAAAAGAAAGCGTTTATTATGTTGCAATTATTATATGACCAAGTCTTGGATGTGGTGACTGCATTTGTTTTCTTTTTCAGGCTTTTTTCCTTTATTTTAACCTAATAAGCCTATCTTTTTCAGCAGAACAAGCTGTCCTGCAGATGTAACTGTTAGACGGTCGAGACAAACCATTTACACTGACAGGGGTCATTATATTAATCAGCTTTTAATTATTTATGAAAACCTTTATGCTAAAAGAAACAAAACTGTTACTGTAATGTAGCACACCCCCTAAGGAGCTGCAGATGAACTTAGAGGCCCCACATCTGCACAGCCAGGCACACCGAATTTTTATAGGCATTACAGAATCAGAGAACAGTCCGTGACATTGTTTTTGTTATTTATTGGGGGGGTTCATAACTTGGATAGGGATGGGAGGTTATGGGATGCCCACTTGACTTCAACAACAACTTCAGGGATATCTTCCTATATAAAGTCTATATACAGTCTCCTCTACTTTCTTCCTGCACACACTTGCTTGCTGGCTCCAGCTGAATCATTTTTAGTTGATCTGATAGGCTCTCAGTTAGAATTAAGCAGCAGCCCTTTACAGACCCAGACTCAGCCCGTTTTGTTGTGTAGCAAAAATACAGTGAACAGCCTGTACTCTTCCTCCACTGTGGCTACTGATCCCAGCACCACCTCTTCAGGCACGGACAACCAGGGGCGGATCCAGAGCCTAGTCTCGGGAGGGGCACTGCCAGAAAGATTTGCGGGCAATTTGTTAGGGCAGTGGCTGGTGTTGGCGCTTCAATCATCACAGCGCCATGGTTGATATGGTGTCAGGATGATTGAGGCGCATTATTTCTATTATTACATTGTAATATAAAATTAAATAGTTCAACTCACCATAATGCAGAATCAGTGGGAGCCCTGAGTGTGTCACTTGCCACCATCGCCTTGCCACTGTTGGCTGCCACCAAATGCAGATTGTCACTTGCCCCATCCCCTGCCACCAGATGTGGATTGTCACTTACCAATGTCGCCTGCCACAAGATGCGGATTGTCTCTTGCCAATGTCACCTGCCACAAGATGCGGATTGTCACTTGTCAGTGGTTGTGTCCCACTGGCAAGTGGGCAGTGAGAGATAATGTAATCTCTCTGCTGACCACGCCTGCACAGTGATGGCGGTGTTCTGTCACAAGCTGAGCTGTGGTGATGCAGGGTGAGAGATCATGTCAGAAAGCCGCTACTCATCAGAATATGCAACCAAAGTGATGCTGCATTGCGGCCATCTTGGTACACCCCCACTTGTTAGCAGTAAGCCTAGAGTTAGAAGTGGGCAAGCGGACATCTTTATACACCCACCAGAGTCTTGCTTTTCACAGTTATTTTTAACAGTAAACTCAACTTATTTAGTGAACTATACTAAATACAGTACTGTTAATAAATAACTGTGAAAAGCAAGACTCTGGTGGGTGTATAAAGATGTCCGCTTGCCGACTTATAACACTAGGCTTACTGTGGACGAGTGCAGGAGTACCAAGATGGCCGCAATGCAATGTCCCTTCAGTCACATATTCAGAAGGGGATCGGCTTCCTGACAACACCTGCCTGCTCGCTCAATCACACGCCCGCCCACCGGAATGATTGCTGAGTCAACCGCAGACTCACCCGCTCATTATTCTCGGGGGGAGCAACTGCCCCGTTGCTCCCCCCCCCCCGATCCGCCCCTGCGGACAACCCACCTGTAAAAAAAGGCAGGAAAGGAATCACTTTAGTAGGAAAAGTCACTTCAGCAGAGCACCACGGTTGAATAAAATTGCATTTATTTATAGAAAAAGCGCCATGTAATTAAACACCAACAAAAATCACGTGAAAAATCTTCCAAAAATACCTCTTCCTATCCGAATGACAGCTATAGCACGGGACCTACATTGCTGGGAGGCCGTCAATAGACATCCTCCCCTTTCCTCGCTCAATGAGACTCGGGTGATCAATCCCGGCCGCTTACCACATGATCAGCTGTCAGCCAATGACAGCTGATCCCGTGATGTAAACAGAAGTTGGTAATCCTTTTTCTTTTCTCCTCATGCTGACAGCGTGAGGAGAAAAAAAAGCCGATCACCGGTTTCTGTTGAAGAGACATCGGTCCCGAAGAGGAAGGGGCATAGCCGCCTCATATGTGCCAACCAGTACCGCCTGCTAGTGCCCACAGTGCCATCAATTGGTGCCCACCAGTTAATATCAGTGCTACCAATCAGTGCCAACTATCAATGCCCAAGAGTGCCACCTATCAATGCCCACCAGTGATGCCAATCAGTGCCTCATCAGTTCCATCTAGCAGTGCTGCCTATCAGTGTCACCTACCAGTGCCCAGTACTGCAACTCATCAGTGCCACCTATCAGTTCCATCTATCTGTGCCACCTCTCAGTGCTATCACTATCAATGCCCTTCAGTGCCACCCATCTGTGCCACCTCTCAGTGTTCACCAGTGCCGCCTCATCAGTGCCCACCAGTGCCTCATATTAGTGCCCATCAGTGCAACCTCATCAGTGTACATCAATGAAGGAGAAAAATTACCTGTTCGCAAAATGTTATAATAAAATATAAAACTGTTTTGTTTTTAAACTTTTCGGTCTTTTTTCTTTTCTTTTTTTGAACAAAAAATACAAAACACAGAGGTGATCGAATACCACCAAAAGAAAGCTCAAGTTGTGGGGGAAAAAAATGATAAAAATTTGGATACAATGTTACATGACCGCGCAATTGTCATTCAAAAAGTGAGAGCGCTGAATGCTGAAAATTGGTCTGGGCAGTAGGGGGTTTAAGTGCCCAATAAGCAAGTGGTTAAAAAAGACAAAGTTGTCTGGGGGAGGCTCACATCCATTCACCAAGCAGCCACACTTCAAAAACGATCTGAAATACTACCGATGACTAATTTAATTATAGCACTAATCAATTCATAAAAGATAAATTGGATGTGCATGTCCACCGGCGTGATATAAGATGTGCAAAGGTGTCTCGTACATTCAGGGACCACTCAACATTGCAGCTGAATTAAAAAGATATATACAAATGCAGGTACTTCTAGCAGTCATGATGCTCTGATCTCTATGGCTATGGGCTTTGACTGCAGATAATTTGGGTCACACACCCTGTTGATAATCTTTGTCAAGCATATTAGGAAAACCCTGGAGTTGGAGAGTTCTTAGGAGAAAGTTCAACAGTGGGAGGATGATGGTGGGAAATTACACCAGAGACGGGGAGGAGAGAGAGATAATTTCCATGGGGGTATATATCATAAGACAGTCAATAATGTGTAAATCATCTCACCACCGCTACCATCCACTGTTCAACCCCAATGAATCCTCTGGAGTTGCGGCTGAACACCACAGCAAGAAGGTTATTGGTTATAGGTTTGTTAAACTGCATTGATTCCACTTCCAAAGCGCACTTCCAGGGGTCACTGTGCCTCTGCCATACATCGCTGATGCTGCGGGATACAGCCATCCCTCCATCACTGATGTGCTGACGTCACGCTTACGCTACATTTTGCTAGCTGATTGTTGCTAGCTTCCTCAGAGCAAGGATGGGTAAGTGTGGTAATCTTAAATAGCAGCCAGATCATGTAGTTCCTATCAATGGCCGCTAGATGTCATCCTGACCTTTCTCCCAGTAACATTCAGCACTTTAAAAAAAAAAACAGTTGAGTGCATTTGACAGCCTTTGGTAATAGAAAGTGGAAAGTAATGGGAATAATCATTTATTTGTGATCTAAGATGGGATTTAAGGGGCTACATACAGAAAACCTCAGGATTAGCTATTAATCAATCAGAGGCTGCAGCTGCCCCTTTTTCTAGTCCTCCAGGCTAACTCTCCACACCAGTTCTACACACTGACTTTTCTCCAGCCTACCCGGCTGATTCTCAGGAGATCTCCCGGTGAAGGATGAAGACTTAGGGTCCGTTCACACAGGGGCAACACGACTTTGAGCGAGACTTTGGGAGGCAACTTGGACACGACTTGAGTATGAATCACAGCACGACTTGAGGCAACTTACAAGGCAACTTGAAGTTGCTTCCAGGAGAGGAGACTTTACCAGTGGCCAATCACATAATAATCAGCTCTGTGGGAGGGAGGGGTTTGCCTAGAAAACTATTTTTACTTCCTGGAAAGTTGCTTCAGTTAAGACAGGGGATCAGACTTGGAGGCAACTTCTATTGAAATCAATGGGTACAAGTTGCCTAGAAGTCGGATTGAAGTAGTACAGGAACCTTTTCTGAAGTCGGAGAGACTTCAGTAGTGTACATTAAGACGACTCTCATTCACTTACATTGATTTTATCATGTTGTGCGACTTGAGGCCACTTGGGATGACTTCAAGTCGGATCCAAAGTTGCTCCTGTGTGAATGGACTCTTAAGCACATCGCTGTCTTCAGAGAGACTGGCTACATGTAGCAGTCTCCCCCCTTGTCAGTCCCCAGCAGTGTTAATTTACTCGCGCTGTCAACACTTGCTCCGTGCCTCCAAGAAGGGCTTCCTCCCGTGTATTATGGCAGGATCCTTCCAGCACCTGAGCCCCAGGTCAAGGCAGGAAACCCCCCCCCAGACTAGGGGACACCCCTGAGGACACACGACAGCCTCCTCAGCGCTGTATCTCCATCTTCCACCTGACTACCCATGCTGGCCTATTTATGAGGTAAGCTCTGCCCCCTGCAAGCCCACTACTGGGGAATGGCTGAAGCCACATAAATATTCCAGGCAGCTCCTCATAACCTCTACCCACTAGCTTTAGAACATTCTCCAATGTCCCAGAAACAGGGGGAGGCAACAGAGGAGCTGTCAGGATGAGCCATCCTGCCCTGACTCACTAAAACCTGACCCAGATTCCACAGCTCAGGCTTAGCCCTGAGCTAACTAAAATGTACCTACTCTAACAGAAAACCTACACTACTCCTAGCACACACTTGAGGGTGCTACAGTAACCTCTTAAAAAAAATAAGCTTAATTTCTGCTAATACTTTATGAGTATTTAAATCTGCTTCTGCATCTAACACTACTACTACTGTTGCTCTTTCATACAGTGAGTGTAGGCACTCTAATACAGGAGGTGTGTTACTGGTCAGATCACCAGGTAAAAATAGGAGAAAAGTCTAAAAAAAGAAAATGAATGCAGCCACCACATCTGGTAAGTGGCAATATAGAAAACCAATGTGTTGGTTCAGTACCTAGGATGTAAATTGTGTTTAGAATTAATAAAATGATTTATGCAAAAATAGAAAAGAATATAAATATATGACAGCCTCAGTTGTAATGTGTACCCGTAAGAACACAATTTGGCTATTAATTGATAATCAACGGCGCTAGTCACAACTATCAATCATTTAAACAATCATTTAAACACCTCTAAATACCATATATAGTGCTTAACAGGGGGTTTTCTCTTACAATTTCCCTCTGAGTTTTATAAATTGGGTTGTCAACATCAAGTAGATCTAGCACAGGAGACACTGGACTTAAAGGGGACATGCCCCACAAGCGCATTTGACCATACTAGCAATAGTTGTTCATATCATTTTGGTTAGTGAACATCCATGTGGGGCACTATATGCACCATTCAGATCAAGCACCAAAGTTAAATAAATACAGCACACCTGCACATGAACGGTGTGCAATAGTGAATGGGACTTTTTTTTATGTTTTAAGCTGCAATATACCTGTATTACATTTTTGGTTTTGGGTTTAATACTGCTTTAAAGTAAATTCATTTTACTGTTTTGTTGTCAGGTCCAAAGTTGGATATGTTAGCTGGAAAAATGCATAATGCAATGCAGTCATTTTAGATGTGCAGTAAACATAGTGCTACAAACATAGTAATGATATCTGCGCTGAAGTAACACATGCCTGAAAATGTGTGTATTTTACTTTTTTTTTTTACGTTGCAAGTCTTATCAATGACTAATTCACTATTGTCTGCTTTTGCTTTGATTGCGTTAAGATTGGGAATACGGTAAAGGTTTCATTGATTCAAATATGATCCAAGAGCATCTACCACCTCCAGCTGACGACACCTTTATTCTGCTATGTGGACCACCCGCCATGATTAAACTGGCCTGTAAACCCAGTCTGGACCTATTAGGATATGATGAAAACATGTGTTTTGTTTACTAACAATAAATTAACTCTCTAAGCCCCCTCGTTCACACCGATGTGATTTGTTATGCGATACGACAGTTCCAAAGCACATGACAAGTCACACCCCATTATCGGCAATGGAACCGTTCAAATTGCAAGTTGCATAGACATCTGTTGTATGAAGTTGTAAGCTGCAATGAAATCTGCAGTGCAAATCGCACTGATGTGCGGCTCTGAAATATTGCTGAAGTAGTGCATTTTCAAAGCCGCACTGGTGTGAACGGGGGCTATGGTAGCAATTCATCCAGTATTTATATTTCACTTCTAGGAAAATGCCAGTAGATGAATTCACCCCCTGGTTTATTACATCTCCAAGCGACTCCACCAGTAACCTCCAAATACCAGATCACCTCTAAATGCCACAGATGTAACAGAAGTACACCATTATTCATTTTTAATTCTTCAAATTACATCCTCAGTGGATTGAATATTTATAGTAGATTATGAAGACATACCAAAGATATTAAAATCCAGGGGGTGATCCAACCTGTTAACATCCTTGACATATGTCTCACGTCTCATGATTTTAGGCATTTGTTGAATTTTCTAATAAATTTTAAAAATCTACGTGTCATTAAAAAACAAGAATACCAAAATAACTATAGCTTACTTTATTCCGTAGTGGATTCAATATTTACCTACAGTAATATTGAAGCATTGAGGGCTTCAATGCTAAATAAAAATGCATGCAGTGTTTCTTGCATATACTATAAATCTACATGTGGTGTTAGTGTGTTTATGACCTACAGACTTCACATGCTGGTAGGCTGGTTGTTCATAATCTTCCATACAAAAATCATTATGTAAAACATGCAGAATGCACGTTTGCCCTGCTAACATGGGTTGGGCAGCCTTTAGGTTTATTATTATTATTTCTGAGAAAATCAATATGATCTTCTGGTAAACGGTGCAGCCTAAAGATAACAATTTTTATGATGTGGAAATATATGAAATAAAAAAATGAAAAAAGAAATTAAAGTGATCATGTTTATATTGGCTTACTATCTTAATTTCCTAATTAACTATTGGATTTTTGATGCTTGTAGAATTGCATGCTGGGAAACCTGTACATATATAAAGTACAGTAGATGTAACCAGGGGTGGATTGACAACTCATGGGGCTCCCGGGCAATAGGAGATTATGGGGCCCCCAGGCAATCAGAGATTATGGGGCCACACAGTATACAATCACACAGTATACACAGATATGTTCCTATTGCTTCTATTGCCTGAGAAAGTACAGGAGAGGTGGAGCAGCTATAATCTCAAGATTTTTAGACCAAAAGGATGTCATAATCTTAAGATTTTTAGACCAAAAGGATGTCAGTAAGGGATATTTCAGAGACAGATGTAAAAAAAAAAAACAACAGATTTTTACATACTGTCCCTGGTTTTACTGTGGCTGGCAACCCTGATGGGGCCCCCTAGTGGCCTGGGGCCCTCGGGCAGTGCCCGAGTGGTTGAATGGTCAGTCGGCCCCTGGATGTAACCCCAAATTAAATTACATAAGTTTGCTAAACCACTGTAATTCATTAACAAGTGTTCTTAAAACACACACACACACAAACACACACACAGGTTCACTTTTTTCATCCTGTGTTGCATCTCAGTGCTTCTGAGCTCCTTCTGCCTTTTTCTAGCTATTATTTACATCCATGCACTTCACCGAGGGCTGCATAGTGATGCTCAGAGCAGCTTTCCAAATGGTGACAGCCAGGGGAAGAAAGAAAGCCTTTTTTGGGGAAAGGCCAGACACAACCAACTTAACCATTTAGGGACAGATTAAAGTGGGCTAAAGAAAGTATACAATTTAAAAAATGCTATGGTGCTCATTGATTGGTGGTCATAGAGAAATTTGTTCTTGAAGGATTTGGTTTTATGACACACCTTCACATCCTCCAGCATCAGCTTCATCCTAGTATTACAAAATAAGGTAATCATATGTAGCACCCTCTACTAGAAGGTAGGTGCTACCGTAGAATAGGATTTTTCTGGGTTTGGGAGATCAGTGTAGGCAAATTTAGACAGGCCTGTGCTGTAGGTTAGACCTGTGTGTTTTGATTTGAGAATGGGAGTGTTTAGTCGAGTGGTGAGTGTGACCACCTATGTTTTCAGGAAGATTGTTCTAGAACAGAGGTTGGACCTGAGATTTGAGTGCCAGGCAGTTCATGTGAGAAGCTCTGATCAATTACCAGGCCTCCCATACAAGCTGAGGTCACATGCTGCCAGGGAGGAGTTCTGATGGTGCAGGAAGAAAGAATGGAGTTTTAGAAGTCTACTGCAGGGCGGCCCCACATCGGGGCGCGCCGAGCACGGAGGAGGGATGGAGGAGCCACTGGGCTGTATTCCTGGATAAAGATCTTCATCATTGAGTTGGTGTCAAGCTGCTGTGACCGGGGAACACAGGACTTAGAGAGAATGGGAGAAGATCAGTGAAGGAGAAGTAACAGTAGGACTAAGAGCAGAGTTCTGTGACCGGGGAAACACAAAGTTTGCCCTTTGGAGAAAGTCAGTGTGAGAGAAGCAAAAGGAGATGTGTTGAGAGTACAGTGTTTGCAGTTATGGACTGGCTGGGAACAGTAGTCCACCTATTACCATGTGCTAGGCCATCGGGGAGAGGTACCGTGTATCTCTGGCCTGGTAAAGCACATCAGTAATACCTTCTAAAAGACTGTGTAGCTACCAAATTCACTGAGCCACCGGGGAGAGGCATGCTTCTGGCTTAGTGATTTGCTGAATTAACACCATTCAAGTACAGCCAGTAAACTGGGATTATTCAGAGAGGTCCCATTTTGTAAGTGAAGCAACAGTAATCTAATGCCCCATACACGCGGTCAGATTTTCTGACGGAAAACGTGCGATCAGATCATGTTCTCGAAAAATCAGACCGCGTGTGGGCTCCATCAGACTTTTTCTGTCGGATTTTCCGAAGCACAGAGTTTGAGAGCAGGATCTAAAATTTTCCTACAACAAAATCCAATCGCATAAATTCCGATCGTGTGTAGACAATTCTGACGGACAAAGTGCCATGCATGCTCAGAATAAACTAAGAGACAAAAGCTATTGGCTATGTGTCATCAACGGCAGTCCCTTTCCAACTGAGGTCTGAAGGTATCTACATTAAGGGCCACCAGCCCAACATATCTTTTTAAAACTGTCTCAGGGCCCAGTCCTCCCCCGACCTTGACCCTTGACCATGCCTGCATAATTTGTGTTAAAATGTAGTCTGTACTGAAAGCCTTTGTGACAGGGTAACAATAAAGGAGCACAATTGGGAGACAGGGACAGAGTGTTGTCACACTAGCAGGAAGTGCTTCAACAAGAACCATTATGGCATAAATGCTGAGGCTTTGAAAATATTAAATATTAAAAATTACTTTTGAAATTAAATTAGCATATGTTTTGGGGTATACTATATAATTAAGTCTGCTTCCTGTAGGCAGAATTCTCATTTTTTTCTCACTGCTGAGCCATTTATGCTGCTGCTTAGAGTAGATTTTTTTTTTACTTTTCCCTCACCTTTCCGGGTTCATCTGGCCAAGCCGCACAGGTTCAAGCCTCTCCTGTGGCAAAGCTCCCCACTGTACAGCCTGTAAATCTCCTATATGGTGGAGACCTCGCCCCTTCAGGATCCAGGATGGGGTGTGCGCAGGCATCTGGTCTCTAGGGATTGCTTCTTCATCATGACTCCATGGATGGACATTCATTGGACTTCCTGTTTGGCCATGAGGTGTGCAAGGCCCCTTTGCAGTACATTTGTCTAAGGTAGGTTTAACCTGCTAGTGCTAATTGATGACTATTAACTTGTGCTGCTTGCTTGTGATTACATTGACCCTACAGTAGAGCTGCATGGTTAATCGTCAAGAATCGTTATCGCAATTTTTTTCCCCGTTGCGATCTTGACAAAGGGTTGCCTGATCTTCCCGACCTTTGGTATGCAGAGAATTTTTTCTCTGCTCTCTGCTATCAAAAGTCAAAGTCTGGGCAGTCTGCCAAGTTTTAAAACATTCTATCAGTGGAATGTTAAGTCTAAACATTGTATCAATTTGTCTTTTACATCAAAGGAATAGACTTCTGTATGTAAATTAGGAACGTTTAACCACTTAAAGAGGGATTCCACCTAAAAAAAAAATATTTAAAAGCCAGCAGCTATAAATACTACAGCTGCTGACTTTTAATAAATGGACACTCACCTGTCCCGGGTTCCAGCGATGCCGGCAGCCGAGGCCGATCGATCGCTCGGCTCTCGGTTGCTGCCACCATCATTCTAGGTGAGGGAATCAGGAAGTGAAGCGAATCGGCTTCACTTCCCAGTTCCCTACTGCGGATGCGCGAGTCGTGCAGCGCAATAGGAATTGTCCGCGCTGTCACTGGGACCCGTGTGTGTCCCAGCAGACAGCGCGGCAGGACAGGAAATGACATAAACTCCCATGGGAGTCTATGCCCGGAGGTGGGTGTAAATACCTGTCTTTGACAGGTATCTCCACCCCCCTCCCCCCTGTAAGGTGCCAATTGTGACACCGGAGGGGGGGGGGGTTCCGATCAGCGGAAGTTCCACTTTAGGGTGGAACCCCGCTTTAAAGAGGCGTGCCATCTTAAAAAAAAATTATTAAAAGTCAGCAGCTACAAATACTGCAGCTGCTGACTTTTATTAAATGGACATTTACCTGTCCAGGGTGCCCGTGATGTCGACAGCAGATGACGAGCAATCGCTTATCCATCGGCTGCCCCCGCCTCCATCCTCGGTCAAGGAATCAGGAAGTGAAGCATTGCGGCTTCACTGCCCGGTTTCCTACTGCGCAAGGCACGAGTCGCGCTGCGAGTCTTCACTGGTCCCCTTTTTGTTCTGGGAACTGTGTGTTTCCCAGAACACAGCGGGGGGGGGGCATCATCCGTGGCTAGCTATTCCCGGTAGTGGGTGCAGATACCTGGATTATACAGCTATCTGCACCCCCCACCCCCCTGAATTGTGCCAATTGCGGCACCTGGAGGGGGGGAGAAATCTGATGAGCGAAAGTTCCACTTTAGGGTGGAATTCCGCTTTTTTTGCTAGAAATTGCTAGACATTACTTAGAACCCCCAAACACTATCTATATATATATATATATATATATATATATATATATATATATACATATACATATATATATATATATATATATATATATTGTAGAAACCCTATAGAATAAAATGGGATGTTTTGGGGAGAGTGTGAAACTAGCTAGGGTTTTCTTTTTTGGTTTTGAAACAACAACTTTTGTATTTTACAAAAAGCCAAATTTGGAAGATGCAGTGTGTCAACATGTGCTATCTCCCATCATGGGGGATCAATGTACGTGTTTTGTGGAAAGTGGCTGAGTTGAAGGGGTTGCAGCCCCAAAACATCTACATTGATCCCCCATGATGGGAGATAGCACATGTTGACACACTGTGTGCATCTTCCAAATTTGGCTTTTCCAGGGGTGACACCCCATCTGATGAAGGCAATATCAGCCCAGTTTGTACATACTCATGTCTGATATTGTCTTCACTTTTCAAAGTTGAACTTTGTAAGTTCCTGTGTTCTGTATGTTACACTTTGATACATGCCTGTTTACACCAAAACACCAAGTTACCCAAAAATGACCTTAAATAATGTTTTTGATACACCCAATATGTTGGTTTGTTGTAAAACCCTTTTCTAAACGCACTTGTGAATGTGCTTTGATTAAAAAGTTAAATTATCAACAATGTGTGGCTTCCTTTTTCAATGCGCAAAAGCAGTATTTGGAGTAAAATTGTTGTTTTCGGTGGCAATGGGTGTTATTTACTAAAGGCCACTCCACTTTGCACTCCAAGTGCAGTTTCAGGTGCACTTTTGCAGTGCACTTGTAGTGCATAGTGGATGTGCCTTTAGTAAATAACACCCATAGTGATGTGTTAATTTTCACAATCATGCCATTTTCATGACCCCACATATTTTTGCCATGGTGCTGAAAATGAGCAAGCTTTTGGTCAGTAATGCACTACATACATTACTTAACAAAAACAAGGTGTGTGTGTAGCAGACCCACAACATAAAAAGATTATCTGAAGAAGAGACTGTCACCTCATCTCGCTCAGAAATTGGGTTTGCACTGTTGTAGAAAAAGGCACAACAACAAAAATCAAAAATGTACCTAGGAGATACCTAAAACCAAGCCAATCAGTAAATGAAAACAAATATTATTGTAGTTTCAAAGAAAAATGTATTAAAAAATGCCTCTCAGACATTGTCTGGCATATCAATGGCCCCCCTACCCACAAAGAACTCCATGTATTGGGTTCGGACCTCACGGGCGCTTTGGGGGGGGCAAGCCAGGACGAGCAGCTTCAAGGGACGTGAGGTTCTCATTTTCAAGCAAGTCTGCATCTTGGCCAACTGAGACCACATAGTTTGCTGAATGTCTTTTTAAGAAATTGTGCAGAACACAGCAGGCAAGCACTATGTGATTGATTTTATATTCCGCCATGTGGATAGGCGTTAAAAAAAGTCTGGCCAGTATTCCAAAAGTGTTCTCCACCACTGGCCAGACAGAAATTAAAAATCCTCTGGTCCGGGGTGAGGGTCCTCATCAGGGAAGGCCGCATCAGATGGCTTGCCAGGGCAAACGCCTCATCCGTGATGAAGATGAATGGGAGTCCTTCCTGATTCTCCTCTGGGGGTGGCAAGCCCAGACTGCCACTCTGGAAACGCCAGTAGAATTCCGTCCGTGCGAACACTTCACCATCCGACATCTGGCCATTTTGCCCCACATCCACATACAGGAAGTCATAGGTCGCTGACACCACCGCCAACATCACGATACTATTAAACCCTTTGTAATTATAATAGTACGACCCCGAGTTGGGGGGTGGGATGATGCGGACGTGTTTCCCATCAATTGCACCTCCACAATTGGGAAAGTCCCAATGACTGGCAAAGTGGGAGGCCACAGTCTGCCATTCCTGTGGCGTTGAAGGAAACTGTGGAGTGAAACAAGACAAAAAATTTGTAATTTTGCTAATCAACATTGCAAGCAGATTAGACACCAACATTTTTGGCCAAGA
The DNA here is from genome assembly GCF_037356315.1 of Lithobates pipiens. Taxonomy (NCBI): domain Eukaryota; kingdom Metazoa; phylum Chordata; class Amphibia; order Anura; family Ranidae; genus Lithobates; species Lithobates pipiens. The sequence goes on along the minus strand of NW_027507748.1, from coordinate 265,412,743 downwards.
TCAGTATAACATTTTGGGAAATTAGTATTTAAAGCCTAGTATAAGGTCCCCTTATCAGAGTCATCACCAAATGCAAAAAATGAGGGGGGGGGATGTTTTGGACGGGTAACCCTCTCCACTTGATTGAGAGCTGAATGCCTAAATAATGTGTGATACTTTGGGAAGCCCCTCCTTACTTACACTATTGGCAGCCCACCGGACAGGTAAGAAGTGTCATAATACCAAAAATTTTAAAAAATGGAAGCACATTTTGACATTCTGCTATTACATATCAAGATAATAATAGGGGGGGGGGGGGAACATTATAGCATTTGAAAGTATTGAGGCAGGCCCTTGCACTACATGCTTTGGTGAACCATCAAAAAGGTAGGTAGAGTGTGTATTGGGTTTGGTAAAGTCAGCAGATAGAGGATTGCTAGCAGCTGACCTAGCAGTTGGGGGGAGGGGGGTTCCTAATGAGTTTGGCATAACCCCAAAAAAAAAAGAAGTCACTCTGCATGAATTGAAGCACACACATAACATTTGTAGACATTTTAGGGGGTGTTTAGGGGAAAGCAATACTATGGAGCTGACAAAAGACATTGGTAAGTGACTAGACTATAGTTTTATGGGCCAAGAAGAGCATGGTGGGGAAGTTAGTGAGGCAAATATGCATGAGGACAAAGGGGCACAGCATATGAATTAGAGCATATTGCAATCATGGTAATTAGGGAATGAGGAAAGAAATGCAAGACATTAGCAATCATTAAATACATAGAATGTGATGTTAAAGGATAAAACTTACCTTCATATAGTCCTTCTGCAGGACCTAAATAATGGCAGAACAGGTATCTGGAATAATGATACCCAGAGCCTGGGGGGAGATGCCTGTGGAGAACTTGAGGTCCTGAAGGCTTCTCCCTGTCACCAAGTAGCGCAACGTGGCGATGAGCCTCTGCTCCGGAGTGATGGCTTGCCGCATGCAGGTATCCTGCCTGGTGATATAAGGGGACAGTGAAGCCAGCAGACGGTGAAAAACGGGGTCCATCATCCGGAGATAATTCCTGAAATCATCAGGATTATTCTCCCGGATCTCACGGAGCAAAGGCATGTGTGAGAACTGGTCACGCTGGCGCAACCAATTCTTGGTCCACAAACGCCTCCCCTCCCTGTGCATGGACCGGGCTTGTGTCAAAGTAAGAACCCCAACATGAAGCCCCTGCACAGCACAAATTCTACGATGAGTACGTACATGAAACATGGCTTGAAAATGGTCGGCTGGTCAGAACGGACAACAGAAAGCACTGATAAACAGCAATGCCTGAAAGAACGACCTGAATAGCAGAAACAAGCAGACAATAAGCAATGCAATTCAAAGCGGCGCTAGACCACGCCCACCCTTTTGACCCATCCCACTTCTCCTAAGCCCCACCCATTATAGAATCCACCAACTCCGTCCCCTGTAGTACATCATATACAAGGCTCTACAGTATACACAGGGCCCTATACTTCATATACCAGGCTCTACGTTATAGACAGGGCTCTGTACATCATATACCAGGCTCTACATTATACACAGGGCCCTATACTTCATATACCAGGCTCTACATTATAGACAGGGCTCTGTACATCATATACCAGGCTCTACATTATAGACAGGGCTCTGTACATCATATACCAGGCTCTACATTATACACCAGGTTCTAATGACACATCAATATGTCTGACAGCCCAGCCACACTCCTCGTTCACCAGAGAAAAAAAAACAGGAAACACAAAAAAGGTGCTCGGGAAACAGCAATAGGCAGAGGTCACCGCAGACAATGAAGTACAAGAAAGCCTAATAAAATAAAACAAATACAGTCATCACATTTAGTGACTGCAATAATGCAATATCTTACATGTTTTCCTTTGGTGGTGGGATCAGAGGGATGGTGATGATCAGAGACAGAAGGATGGAGGTGGGGTGGGGAGTTGGATCAGTGGTGGGTGGGATGGGATCAGGGACAGAGGGATGGATCAGGGACAGAGGGATGGATCAGGGACAGAGGGGTGGATCAGGGACAGAGGGGTGGATCAGGGACAGAGAGATGGTGGGTGGGATGGACCAGGGACAGAGAGATGGTAGGTGTGATGGATCAGGGACAGAAGGACGGTGGGATGGATCAGGGACAGAGAGATGGTGGGTGGGATGGATCAGGGACAGAGAGATGGTGGGTGGGATGGATCAGGGACAGAGAGATGGTAGGTGGGATGGATCAGGGACAGAGAGATGGTGGGTGGGATGGATCAGGGACAGAGGGATGGTGGGTGGGTGGGATGGATCAGGGATCAGGGACAGAGAGCTGGTGGGTGGGATGAATCAGGGACAGAGGGATGGTGGGTGGGATGGATCAGGGATCAGGGACAGAGAGATGGTGGTTGGGATGAATCAGGGACAGAGGGATGGGTGGGTGGGATGGATCAGGGACAGAGGGATGGTGGGTGGGATGGATCAGGGATCAGGGACAGAGAGATGGTGGTTGGGATGAATCAGGGACAGAGGGATGGTGGGTGGGATGGATCAGGGATCAGGGACAGAGAGCTGGTGGGTGGGATGAATCAGGGACAGAGGGATGGTGGGTGGGATGGATCAGGGATCAGGGACAGAGAGATGGTGGTTGGGATGAATCAGGGACAGAGGGATGGGTGGGTGGGATGGATCAGGGACAGAGGGATGGTGGGTGGGATGGATCAGGGATCAGGGACAGAGAGATGGTGGTTGGGATGAATCAGGGACAGAGGGATGGTGGGTGGGATGGATCAGGGATCAGGGACAGAGAGCTGGTGGGTGGGATGAATCAGGGACAGAGGGATGGTGGGTGGGATGGATCAGGGATCAGGGACAGAGAGATGGTGGTTGGGATGAATCAGGGACAGAGGGATGGGTGGGTGGGATGGATCAGGGACAGAGGGATGGTGGGTGGGATGGATCAGGGATCAGGGACAGAGAGATGGTGGTTGGGATGAATCAGGGACAGAGGGATGGTGGGTGGGATGGATCAGGGATCAGGGACAGAGAGATGGTGGTTGGGATGAATCAGGGACAGAGGGATGGGTGGGTGGGGGGAGGCTTCATATGGGCTGTGTGTTTCACAAGAGCCTCCACTGCTCAGTTTCCCAGGTTTGTGAATGGTTTACTTTAATTACAAGAACTTTTGTCACTTACACAAGACAGATCACAAAATATGTCACGCATGCAGAATGTACTGCAAATACATCTAGTTTACTTAGTGGTAAAGCATATGCCATATACAGCTAGCTTGCTACAACATAGCATGCTCACGGTTTGAGAGCTTAACGGTAAGACGAACATCCAGTCTTCCTTGATCTGAGCTGTCACAGGCAGTTTGAAGAAAAAAAAAAAAAAAAGAAAAATTGCCATGGCACTTCAGAGAGGAGGAGAATTCTAACAAGAAGATTTGTTACTTAAAAGGCATCTGCTGATCGTCAGTGCTGCCCGTGTAAAGCCTCCCCCTCCATCCATCCTGTAGCTCTGCCCCCCTCCTGTGGATTTCCAGCAATTCTAACCTTGTTGTTTCATAGTGCAGCAGGCCAGCAGCAGTTCACATTCCTCTGCTCCTCCGCTCGGCGCGCTGATCCGACAGGGGAAGACCGGAAGTGACGGCTAACTAGTCTGTCACTCAAACCCATAGCATTGTAAACCTATGGGCGCCGGGCGGATGCAGATCGGCATTTGTACTAGCGCCACAAGGCGGGTTAAAACCCCGCAAATGAAGCGCCGCGTCTGCAATCTTGTGATTGCGTTGACGTGGCGTCTTCACATAGTGCACTGTGTCCAGCGCTGCACTGTATCCGGCGCTCGTACACAGTGCACTTAAGGACTTTTTTTCATTTTTTTTTTTTTAAAGGGCCATTTCCAAAAAAAAAATATATTTTTTTTTTCATTTTTTTTTTTTTTTTTTTGTGACTGCCTGGAGGGGGGGCGGAGCCCGGGCGCCCCCTATGGACGGGCCGCCACTGAGTCCACAATGAGAAACTAATGCTTACTGACTACATGCACTGATTATCAGATACGCAAAGACAAGCAGAAACTGAAGAGCAGTACTGAACTGAAGCACAAATCTGAAAAGCGTGAATCCTCTCTCACCAAACTTCTACTAACACACGATAGACACAAGATCAGCAGAAGGAGCCCAAAGGGTGCCGGACGTGGTGCTGAACTTCCTTTTTCTAGTGCCGCCGTACGCGGCTTACGTCACCACGTTCTTGGCAATTGGAAATTCCGACAACTGAGTCCGACCGTGTGTATGCAACATCACTTCCGGACCTCTTCCGGAATTAATCCGTTGGATTCTCTGACCATGTGTACGGGGGCTTAGAGTGCTGGTTTACCCAGGAATTTGGAAAGGACTATCTATCCCCCTGTTTTGTCCTGGAGCATGCTCACATAGTTCCTGGCAGACCGATCCCTGCAGGCAACCCTCCTCGCACCATGGTAATCCGTCTCTTAAACTAAAGGGACACTATCCTGTGTGCTGCCCGCATAAAAGGGAGCCTGAAGATTAATAATGCATCAATGTCCCTTTTTCCGGATTAATCCCCAACAGTCCGTGCCGCAAGAGCTAAGTACCAACACATCAAGCAGAAACTGAGGGAGAAGACCATACAGTATTCTATGCAGTTTCCTGCCATGCTGAGAGTTGTGCATCAAGGCCAGGTGCATTTTTTCCAAACCTCAGCAAATGCCCTTTCCTGGTTTGAATCCCTGCATCAATCTGGCCGCATGCCTGACCGGGGACCTGCTACCTAATCTGGATCTCTTCCCCTGGTAAAGTGCTCTTTTTCCTTTTTTCTGCCTCAAGCATGGGGATCATACCTATGTCAGGTATTCCAAGATGTTTGTTTCGTCAAGAGGATACAGATCTCTACAAGATAACTATGCTGCTAAAATTTGTTCACTCCTGATCACTGACTGATCTAAAGTTGTTTGCTGACTTACCTGTATTAGCCATGTTCCTAGTATCTACCTGCAGTTTGGGGAACAAGCCAGCCCCTTGTTTTTGGGGAATGGCAGGGGTTAAATTTGAGTTACTGTCTGTCCTATATAGACTTTTGTATGTCATAGAATTGCTGTGTGGGTGGATGTCTGTTGTGTGTCTGTGTGTGTGTGTTTTGTGCCTCGACCCCCCCCCCCCCCCCCCCCGGGATTGCAGCTGTGTAGGAACCTGTGTTTTAGCCATAATATTAACCGTTCATACCTTTGTTTTACTCTGTCCAATTTTTATAGATGTGCATCTCCTGGAATGTCCGGGGGTTAAACTCTAAATTCAAAAGGGCCTCCCTATTTGATTTCCTTAAGGCACATAAGCCTCATATACTTATGGGGTCAAAAGTACTTGCCCTCAAAAAAACACTGGTTTATGAATGGATACCGCTCCACATATTCTAATTATGCCAGGGAGGTTTCCATTCTCATAAAGAAGGGCCTCCCCTTTTCAGGTGACCGAGTGGTCCTGGACCCCAAAGGTCATTTTATTTTTCTACAATGCATAATTTATGCCATGCCACTGCTGCTGGTACTGGTATATGCTCCCCCCGTCACGGCTGCAATCTTCACGGATTTGAGCACACAATTTTCTACTTTGCCAACACTTCCTACCCTTATGGTGGGTGACTTTAATTCAGTACTGGACCCTAGTCTGGATCGATTGAAGCACCTTCAGTATGAGAGTAGGTTGTTTGGACAGTGGTGTGCCTCCTTTGGCTATGTTGATCTCTGGCAACCAAACCATCCTAAGGCTAGGGAATACTCCTGCCAATCCCGGACATACCGTACTGTTTCCAGGCTGGACTATGCTCTATGGACCCCTGATTTGGTCTCAAATATTCAGACTGTTACTTATCTACCTCAAACGATATCAGACCACTCTGTCCTCAGTATTGAACTACTACTAGGCCACAGGCCCTCCTTTCGGCTGTGGAGACTCAGTCCTCTCTGGATCTGAGTCTGGCCTGGTCTGAATTCCAGGAGCCAGGCCAGCAGGATATGTCCCACTACTGGGGAGACAATGGCGGGTCCGCTTCCTCTGGCTCCGCATGGGATGCCTTTAAGTCAATGGTGCGGGGCTTCTACATCTCCAATATCGCCAATCATAAGAAGTCCTCTCAGGCTGCTCTTCTGGCCTTGGAGTCCTCCCTGAAGAACGCCAGGGCCCAATGCTCTGCACTTCCCACTCTGGACTCCCATGGGGCCTTGGTGGGAGCGCACAGGGCCCTGGACCTCCATAGGGCAAATTCAACATGGAAACAGCAGCTGTATTTATTGGCCAGGTTACATGAATATAGTGGCAAAAACAGCAAAATGTTGGCCTATCTCTCCCGTACAGAATATATTGACATGACTATACCGCAAATTCAGCTACCTGATAGCTCTATGACGTCTGACCCCCTGACCATTAATCAGACATTTAAGTCCTTTTATGAAAACCTTTATTCAGTCCCATCCCCCCAGGTGAACTTGAGATGCTGGGATTTTTTGAATCCCTCCAGTGCACTGTATTAGAGGACTCACATAACAAAATTTTAGACAAATCCCTGACAAATGAAGAAATTACTGACGCCATTTATTCGCTCCCCCCAATAAAACTCCAGGATTGGACGGTTTGGCCGCTGAATGGTGTGTAATGTTGTAATACCCAAACCCAATAAGTATAAACTGTTGTGTGGATCTTACCGTTTAATCTCACTACTTAATAGTGATGTTAAGGTGTTGCCAAAAATTCTAGCTCTGAGGCTACAGAAGGTCATTCTACACCTTGTTTATCAACTGGGTTTATTCCTGGGAAGAGTATGTATGACAACATTCATCGTCTGTACCTGCATATTCACAGGGCTGCCCCTGACCAAAAAAGTGGACTAGTGTTATTGTTGGATGTGTTAAAAGCCTTTGATGTTGTCAACTGGTCCTTTCTTTGGGAAACTATGCATCGTATGGGTTTCAGTTCTCAATTTGCTCTATGCCAACCCTAGGACCAGAAAAAGTACCAATAAGGATGTGTGTGATGTGTTTCATTTAGAAAGAGGAATCAGGCAGGGCTGCCCGCTTCTGCTGCTTCTTTTTTCACTGGCCATAGAGCCCCTTTCTTTGGCGGCACTGCAGACGGCAATGGTAGGGGGCATCTGCTATGGTGAGCTGCCTGAAAAGATCTCCCTATATGTGGATGATGCCCTAATTTACCTGGATGGGTCGGAAGAATCCTTTACTGCTGGGAGTGGTGAAAGAGTTTGGGAAGGTTTCTGGGCTAAGAGTAGGCTGGGATAAATCGGTGGTGTTTCCCATAGTCCCCAAACCTGATTACAACTACCTATCTAAATCCAAATTGACCATCAAACCCACATTTAAGTATTTGGGGACTTATATCAATGCGGACCTATCCATTTTTGAATTCCTCAATATCACCCCAATTATAACACGCATGGAGACCAGGCTACATACCTGGACCTCCCTACCACTAAATTTAATTGGGCATGTGAACATTTTTTAAATTATATATTTACCCAAATTTCTTTATGCCTTCCGGGCATCTCCCACCTTTTTGTTTAAAAAACTTTTCAACAAAATTAATTCACTTTCATCCTCTTCTTCTGGCAGGGGCCAAACCCGGGAATAGCTAGGGCCTCCCTGCAAGCTGCAAATGTTGACGGGGGATTAGCCTGCCCCAATCTACGACATTATTTCATAGCGTCACAGCTTGCATATGTCTATGACTTTTTTCTGGAGGCCTCCTCGTCCTGCTCCACTGCTCTATTGAATGCTCTTGCTGGTTCCGGAGCCTCACTTATTGATATATTACAACAGATCCATACCTAAACGTTGCTTCCGTGGCTCACCGATAGAAGTTAGCTGGCTAGCCTGGCATGAAGGGAATAAGGGTGTCTCCCAAAGCCCCCATATGGCATAATCCTAACTTCTTAGAGCTCTTGTGTGACCCCGACTCCCTGTGATGGACACGACTTGGTGTCACCCACGCCTCTCATATTTTTGTCAATTATGCATTCATCTCCTTTGAAGACTTGGAGTGACTTGGAGGCAAGGTGTGGAGTGACGAACAAATTCTTTTTTAAATATCTCCTATTACCTCACGCCATCCGGGCATAATTCAAATGTCTGACCCAGGAGCTCACTCAATTACCTGTGGAAGTGTTATTGTCATACCCAAAAATTTAAAAACTGGTGACGACTATCTATTCACGCCTGCAAGCTGCTGGAGTTAAACACTTTCAGATTTCTCAGCGGAAATGGATGGTAGGCATTCCCGGGCTATCCGAGGAGCGGTGGGAGGAAGCCTCAGAGGTCTGCTTTTTTGATCTTGTTGGGTCTAATGACCAATATGTATAGTTTAAATTCATACACCATTTGCACTATACTCCCGCCAGGCTCGCCCGTATGGGTTATGACTCCGCGGCCACCTGTTTTAGGTGTGGCTCCACTGATGCCGGATACATGCATATGTTTTGGTCCTGCCCAGCCTTGTCAACATTCTGGAATGATGTATACTCTTTTCTAGAGGACATCTAACTGTGCCCCGCACTCCAGAAGTCGGATTGTTGGGTGTCCTAAATGACTTCCTACACAGGACCCATAAGCGAACCCTAGTTCGCATAGTATTGTTTTATGCTAGGAAATTCATTTTGTTACAATAGAAAAAATGTATCTGCTCCAAAAGTTCAAATGTTGTACCGTATGATTAATAAGGTTATACCCATCTTTAAACTTTATTTTTTACGTTAAACATGTGTTGTTTATTGAACAGTATTGCAGAGATTACAGTCACAGTAGAAAGCACCGAACATTCAAAAGGTGCTGCGTCATAGCCATAACAGTACATAAAGAAATATTTCTTCATCGCAATAGACAATAGGTATCATAGCTGAGCAAAGTTATATCACAGACATGTCATCTATTGCAACAGTACTCCAAAGTTCCTAATTACACGTGCCAGCCTCTTGCAACCACCTATCCCAGATTTTATTGTATTTAGCTGGGCATCCCCTATTTTTATATATGAATTTTTTATATGGGAGTGTTAGATTAACTTCCCGTTTCCAATCTTCTACCTTGGGTGGAAGGGGTCTCATCCACTGTCTAGCTATCACTTTTCTAGCAGAAAACAAGGTTTCCTGTAGGAAAGTCTTGGTAAATTTATCCAGTACTTCGGGAAATATCCCTAGGAGACAGGGTTTGGGGTCGAGAGCCAAGGGTGAATCCATGACGTCGTGTAGAAAGGATACTATTTGTTTCCAAAGTTCCTGGAGTTTGGGGCAAGACCAGATAAGGTGGAAGAAAGTCCCGGTCTCAAGGGTACATATCAGGCATAACACAGATTGATTTGTATTATATTTGGCGGTCCTAAGGGGGGTGAGGTATGCTCTATGAACTATGTAAATTTGAGAAAGCCTATCTTGGAGCCTGGGGGACACCATCTTGCACGTTTCCAGAGCCTCCTCCCATTCCTCGTCTGTCAGCTCACCTACATCACCCTCCCAACGAGACTTTAAAGCATACGCTAGTCTCGCCGAGACGGGGAGCGCAAGCATACCATAGAAGGATGAAATAAGCTTTTTGGAGTCTGTATCCTTCACTATGGCAACAATAGGGTTGGGAGCAAGCTGTGGCGGTGACTGTGCCCTAAGTGCGTGCTGAACCTGAAGGTACTGAAATAGCATATTGCCTGGAACACCAAATTCCTCCTGCAGTGTTTGGAACGTTTTAACAGTTCCACCGTGAATCAGGTGATGCATGTAGTATATTCCCCTTGAGACCCATAACTGAACACCCTGGATTTTTTGAAGTTCTAGTAATGGTTTGTTATGCCAAAGTGGGGTATAGTCATTTGGTGACATTACATTCAATTTAGTTAACGCTAGTTCCCAAATTCTCCTGTAGTGAAAAAGCATGGAGTGTTTACCTGGTCCTAGTGTAGAGCCCCCGACTCCTGTCGAAATAGCAGCTATCGGATCATCAGCAATTTGCGCCCAAGGGGGGCAGAGAAGGGTAAGAAAGCGTTGTTTATCAGTCTTGTCCACATGGAAGAGTTGAGACAATTGTGAGGCAACATAATAGTGATTTAGACCGGGAAGGGCCATACCACCCATATCTGTCGGGCTTTTCAGAGCCTGCCATGCAAGCTTGTGCCTATTAGTCCCCCATACAAAGGGCCTAAGAAGACTTTCAAGGGATTTAAAATATTTTAGAGGCAAGTATACCGGGGTGTGTCACAACATATACAGTAGTTTAGGTAATAAAACCATTTTAATCAAATTAATGCGCCCCCAAACCCCAAGGGGGAGACGAGACCAGGCTTGAATTTTATTGCGAACTAGGGAGAATAAAGGTTCTATATTCAACATTATATAATCTGCCGGATTCCTAGAGACATATACACCCAGATACTTAATAGTTCCAACCCGCTGAAGAGGCAGACTGGCCTGAGATTCCGACTGTGGAAAACCTTCAATGGGTAAGATTTGGGATTTTCCCCAGTTTATGCGAAGACCGGAAAAGCTACCAAACCACTCGATCATGCGTAAGGCTTTTGCGAGGGAGGGGCCAGAGTCCGCTAAGTATAGCAGCGTGTCATCAGCATATTGACTGATTTTTTCCATCAGATGACCCACCGTCAGTCCTCTGATCTCAGGGTCTGCACGGATCAACACCGCCAAGGGTTCTGCAGCCAAAGCATAAAGTAGTGGGGATAGTGGGCACCCCTGCCTGGTACCCCTACTGAGGCCAAACGCCTGGGAGGACCATCCATTTTCCACCACCTTGGCTGTTGGGTGTTGATACAGTAGCTTCACCCACCTAATAAAGTTAGGTCCAAAGCCGTAACCCTCCAGGCACCTCCAAAGGTACCCCCACTCCACAGAGTCCAATGCCTTGGCCGTGTCAAGCGACACCACCACCCGCTCACCCACTTCCTCATGTGTAGCCTGTAGATTAATATATAGCCTGCGTAGATTGAACAACGTATTCCGACCCGGCATGAATCCCGCTTGATCAGCCTGAATCAGGGTAAGGATCACGCCGTTCAATCGAGCAGCAAGTACCTTAGCTAAAATCTTAATATCTACCTGCAATAGGGAGATTGGGCGGTAGGATTCTGGGAAACCTGGGTCTTTGCCTGGTTTGGGTATTAAAACTATCGTTGCTTCCCTCATAGAGGGCGGTAGTGTCAGGGTATCAAAAAGACACCTGTAGAGGGCGAGAAGCTTTGGCGCCAGTATTTCTTGGTAACGGGAATAAAATTCAATGGGAAGACCATCTGACCCCGGTGATTTGGATCTTGCAAATTCCGCAATGGCACATACTATTTCATCAGTAGTTAGGGGAGCCCCAAGAGCCTGCACCTGATCCTCAGTTACTTGGGGGAGGGAAACTTGGGCTAGGAATCTGTCCATCGGGGTAGTGTCGTCGGATACCGTAGTGGTGTATAAGTCCGCGAAAAAGTCCCGAAATCTAGCTGTTACCTCAGAAGGGTCTGTGATCACCGTATCTCCCTGTCCACGCAGAGAGATAACAATCGGGGGTCTATCTTCCTTATGCACTAAATATGCGAGCAGCTTTCCAGCTCTTTCCCCGGATTCAAAATATTTTTGTTTAGTAAAAAAAAGTTTCTGCCGAGCCTTTTCATGTTGTATTTGGGAAACTACCCTTGACTGTAGTCTGAGTGCGTCCGCGTTTGCCGTAGATGGATCATTTATGTATGTGTGTTCTATGGAGCTTAAATCCGCCACAGCCTTAGTAAAGGCATTTGCCGAATCAGCCTTAAGTCTATTAATATGGGTAGTCATTATCGAACGAGCATGCAGTTTAAATGTGTCCCACACGGCCGGAACCGAGGCCGTGTGGTCATTTTCCCCAAAGAACCTTATCCACTCTGCCTCTATGGTGTCATCCTCGGGCAACAATGACAGCCAGAACGGATTTTACCGCCACGTCCGTGGGGGCCTATTTAGGGGTACTCCAAGCACTACAGAGTAAGGGCTGTGGTCCGAAAGCAGTCTGGGGCAAAACATTACTTCCATGAGTCTGGGAGTAAGTTGTTGAGATATTAATATAAAGTCAATACGCGATAGGGAACCATGGGTGGGTGAGAAGCATGAGTATTCTTTCTTTTGAGGGAATTTGTGTCTCCAAGTGTCTACGAGATGAATGGTGGCTAGGAGCTTGCAGAGCCTAGTGGTTCCCGATTGCCCCGCCATCAACTCGGGGGGCTTGAGCCTATCCAGTGAAGGATTAAGCGTAGTGTTGAAATCCCCCAACCAGATTACAGGAACCGCAGGGTGCCTGGTCATATAGGACAGTCCCTCAACAATTAATGCCATAGTGAATGGTGGGGGGATATAAAAGGCCATAATAAGGTAGGGTTCCCCATACAGCTTAGCATGCAGAAAAACAAACCTGCCCTGCGGGTCAGTAAGAACCTCGCAGAGCTCAAAGTGGACAGACTTAGCTATAAGCACCGAAACCCCCCTCGAGTGAGACGTGTAGGTGGAATGAAACGCCCACCCAATCCAAGGGTGCTTAAGGGCCATCTGCATTCCACCCTCCACGTGTGTCTCAACCAACACCATCACCTCCGCCCTTTGTTTCTTAAGGAATGTGAAGGCTGCTGCGCGCTTAATTTTATCACGCAGGCCCCTCACGTTCCAGGTAAGAAATCGTACAGATGCCATGTAAAGTCATATACAGTAATGAATACAGCCAGCGTTCCACATAACAGCTCCCCTGTAAGCGCACCCCTATACAATAGTTCTCGATCAAGCCCAGCTAGGGACTGCATAGGTATTATTTGTAATAAACATTCAGTAAAAGCAACACATAGTCCAATTATGTACTCCAACTCATTTATAGTAATCTTCTGCATGAAAACCCAAACCAACCTACCCCCCTCCCCCCGCCCTACCCTGCACCTGCCCCAACTTGTGCGGGTATATTCCCTCAAAAAACAAAAATGCCTGGCTGGGAAAACCAGTTTCATTGAATCAGAATAAAAACATATGACAATAAATCTGAGAGAGAGTTGTAGCCACCGGTACCAGAAGGCTAAATGAGATAGGCCACCCTGCATTACAGCACACACCGGTGACCCGTGTAAAGAGGCAATAGTGTCAGTTGTGGTCCAGTCCCAGTGATCAACCACTGTCCCGGGAGTGGAAAGCTTCTGTCTAGGCCTAGCAGACCTCAAAGTATAGAGGGCCCAGAAGTCCCGGACGCCACAGATGCCAGCATCCTAGCGATGGTGAAGCAGGATAAGGAAATCGGGTAACATGCTATGGCTCCAGGACACCAGGGGAAAAAAAGAAAAGAGCTTAGCTCACCCATCCCGCAGTTTCTCAGACAGCTCTATCCTGAGTCGCTCTGCGTTCCAGCCATGCTATGACCTCCCTGGGTTGTTCAAAAAAGTGTGCCCGGTCTCCGGCCTCCACTCTGAGGCGCGCTGGGAATAGCATAGAATATTTCACTTGTTGCGCACGTAGTAATCTTTTGGCCTCCATGAAGCTCTGTCTGTGTTTCTGGATTTCCACAGAAAAATCAGGAAAGATTGCCACTTTAGTATTGCCGACAGGCATGTTACCTTTTTCCCTGGCCATGCGCAGGGCAGCATCTCTATCCTTATAGTTCAAGAGCTTTGCAATAAAGGTGCGTGGGGGTGCACCCTGAGGTGGAGGTCTGGCAGGCATATGATGCGCGCACTCCACCGCCAGCATGGGGGAGAAAGACTCTCGGCCATATGTGTTAATCAGCAATTGTTCCAGAAAAGTGGTTGGGTCTTTACCTTCTGCTCCTTCTGGAAGGCCAATCAATCGGATGTTGCATCTACGTATGCGATTTTCCATTTCGTCCTGCTTAGCAAGCATTAAGTCTATTTGTTTCTGCATGTGGTCAGAATCATTTTGCAATGGCGGGAGAGCGTCCTCCACACTGCTAATACGGGCCTCAGTATCCCTTACCCGTTCACGCAGCTTCTGAAAGTCCTGCCGTATTAAGGAGATGTCCATTTGCACTTCCTCAATTTGGGATGTAAGGGATGTGCGGCATAGTGTAAGAGCCTCAAGAAGCCTGTCTGTGTCTCCCTTCGCACGCAGTCCTCCCGTCTCCTCCGCGCCGCCATTTTCCTCCCCCTCCTCACTTACATGTCGGCAGTATTGTGACAGCCTCGCTGCCGCAGATCGCTGGGATTTCGAGGGAGACATGGTCACCGGAGTGAAGGGAAGCCTTCCAGACCCGTTCGGGTGAGTATTTGTGCTGTGGTGTCGCAGGATTAATGTGGGAGACAGGATTACTCAGCGGAGCTCCGGAGATACACGTCCTACGCCATGCAAGGTCAGGCCACTCCCCGATCTTTAAACTTTATAATGGAAGGGCCTGTCCCAAAAAGTTTACTAAGATCTGGTAGCCTTGGCTTGATATTGCTGACTCCTTTTGGAATGACACCCCGCTTTCTCAGCAATAGTGGGTTTCTGTCCCCTCTAAGGGGTCTGGGATGTCTGAGGGCTGTTAAATGCCCTAATGTGAGCTTGGTGCTCCTGTAGACTGGATGGAGACCTGTGGAGGCAATGAGGGCAGAATGTGTGCCCACCTGAAATAATTGTAGGCAAATGTGCGTGTGTACGTCTGTTTTGGAATGTGAATGCAACTCTATCGGTTACTGCACTATGACTTACTGAAGCTGGGCCCCATGTGGTCCACATCTAGCACCCTGATATACTCTTAGTTAAAGTTTTCCTCCGTTGCGGACTCGGGATTTAATGATATTTGGTCATTACTAGTAAGCTCTGTTCGGCTAATGTTAAAGAAAAAAGAGAATTATCGACGAAATGTAACCATTATTACGTGTCTGTAATATATTATTTTTTTTCATGGGAAAAATCAATAAATAAATGCGTTAAAAAAGAAAGCCAAGACAAACTCCAGGCTAGAGAGCTCGCTGTTGAGCCTGTGATCCCAAGTCTTAACAATCACAGAAACATCAAAACAGGCATAAGGCTTATTATCAGCCACAATGTGGACGGAAATCAAGAAAGACGCCAAATTAACATCCTTGCCTTCTAAAATGTCTTTCCTAATATTCCCTGGAATAAAATATACAGAGATAATGAAGGGAGCACCAGCGATTGTACCTGAAGCTAATGGCATAGGTACCACGGGGGTCCCAAAACCTACTGAAATTCTTGAAATCGCAAGATTCACCGGGGGAGGACATGGGTGACTCGCCAAAATCTCAACCCTGGCCCGCAACTCCTGAAATGAGTTTGCCAGAGAGCTCAGGGTGGAATGAATCTGCATAATAGACATAGCGACAGTTCGCAGGGTGACCTGCTTGGCACTAGAGCCTGAAGCGCTGGGAAACAACAATCTGAAAAATTCTGCCTTGCGAGCTGAAGCCGGGTATGAAATACCCCTAAGTTGTAACTCCACCATCAGTCTTGGGATGGTCTTGGACCTCAGAGAGGGCGTTCTGTCATGTTCCGAACCCCTAGCCGGGGAAGGAGGGATGGAGGCAAAGTCTTCAATATCCGCTGCCTGTGACATGACCTAAATAACCAAACAAACCATCATAAGCAAACATCACACACAAACTGAACATATACTGTCCCATAACAACCCTCTTTAACCCCTCCCACTACCTTATTTTCTTCAAAAGAAACATGCCTTCATGAGCCCAAGAAAGTGTACACCATACTCAATATAGAGGCTAAGTAACCTGCGGTGCAACAGGCCAAATAAAAACGGCCACTCAGGCCAGCAGAACTTGTCTAACGTAAGCTGAATGAATAACGGGTGAGGAGAATTGCCACTGCACAAGTCAATTAAAAACGATCGTCTCAACCTGCTATCACCTATAAACGTGAAAAGTAAATACTGCAATTGTGAAACATGCCCTAAAGCGTGAGGGAAGAACACGATGAAGAACAATACATAAAGCAATCATGACTTACCTTCAACCTTGAATTCCCCTCACTAAACGTACAAGGCATGCACCTGGCGACCGATGCCAACCTCAAAATACCACGAATGAGCGGGACTGAAAATGTGTTAGACCCCTGAACAGAGACCGTGCAGTCTGAAGCATAGCAGGTCAATTTACATAACCCAAACCCATCAAAACCCTTCATAGTTTCATAGTTAGTTAGGTTGAATAAAGACACCAGTCCATACCAGTCCAGTCCTTAAGATATGCCAGGCAACTGTAATGAGTGGTGAAATGTCATGATGCATGAACATATGAGAAAGGGATGAGGGGACTTGCCACTGCACAAGTTAATTAGAATTGAAACATCTCAATCTGTTAACACCCATAAACATGATGGATGACCCTGCAGTGGTATGAACCGTAAGGCCTAGTACATGAAAAAAATTACCACAACCCATGTATGAGCTCTGGCAGACTGATGCCAACCCTGCCGATATAAGATGAACCAACAATCACCTACCTGAGCTGGGCTGAAGAATGATACCTCCTGACCTTTGTTGCTAAACAACAACTACAGGAAAAAAGGCACAAACATACCAAAGCTAACACTTGGAATGATGCATGGCTGTATGAAATTCAGGTAGGAAATGAAACATCATGGTGACAACCATTGTATGACTAACATATAAACATAGTGAGTGACCTCTGAGTGGAGGAGGGCCAGACAGGACGTAATAAATGACCCTGCCACCGACCTGTGAGATGCCTAGGTACCCTTGGCAGGTACCCTCCATTGGGCAACCCCACGTGACGTGGTGTGATACAGCCGTGCCAATGGTGGGAAGGTGGAAGCCATGCTGCCACAACATCCTAACTAAAGAAAATGACTACCCCACCACTGTGGCAGTGATTGATGAGGTTTCAGCCACATCACCTGATACCTCCTCTTGTTCCTATTTAAAAAGCTGCCGCCAATGACTCATCGTTCATGCTAGGAACCTGCTACCAGGCCTAGTGCACCAGCCACACGTTGCTGCTTACTTCTCCAAGTTTGGGCCGGACAGAGCCCCACTTCATCCTCTTCGTTTGGGCCGGATAGAGCCCCACTTCCTCCTCTTCATTTGGGCTGGACAGAGCTATGGCTGTATATAAACTCTCTAAATAAACCCCAACTAATCCTTCAACATACCTTCATTCCTTTATCTGTAATTTGCCATAAGGTGTAACCACTTAACTACATAGTATGTATATAATTCCGAAGCTGTGATCCTCTACAAAAACACTACTAGCTCACTGGCTGAGACATTACAATGACCTGGCCAGTGTAACTCATGCTGCCGCAGCAACCCCCCCCCCCCCCTCACGTGGCCATGAACAGTGTGAGACTTGATGGCTCTAACAGACATGAACCCCAACCAATCCTACCATGCCATACCACCGCGCCTAAAATACAACCCCAGCCTCACCTTATGCAACTGTCACCAAGGTAAAACCTGTGTAAAACAATATAAGTGGAACTTGTAAACCCAGACCTTAGATAACTAGACGCATATTACTTACTGAGCACTCTGAACTGAACACAGATTGGTGGAACATATACACACTCCTACCAGTGTTCTAAAGAAAAATATATGACAGACATCTGAGCAGTTAACATGAAGAGCTAACCCAAGATAACAGCTGAACATGGCATTACATGTAAATATAAATACATCAACGAATGAGTGAAAACAAGGAGATGCGGACCGGGTGATGAAAGTCTAACCCCCTCTTGCTGCCCACCATCAGTGCTGACAACCCACTCCCCCCTGCTCCAGAGCACCCTCCCCCCCGAGAAAGGATTCCCAACCTGCCTGGTTCAGACAGAGGGTAAAACCTCTAGAACTGAAGTGGCTGAAACCAGACGCTGGGCTGGGCAGAAGGGGTAACAGATGCAACAAAACATTTCCATGACGTAACAAAAGGTGAAACAGCATGAGAGAACCTGAGACAGAGAGAGAGCACCATGAAGTTGAGCAACGAACAACATGTCCCATACGCACTCAAACCCTGCACATAGAGGAGCTGCGGTGTAGGGAAAGTGCACATGCTGCATGAGGGCAGCTCTGAGCCTCACCTGCTGACCCATCGTGGCTGGCTCCGGTGCACCTGCTCGCCTAACCCCCACCTGCATGAGGCAGACACTAGACCTCTCCCTTGCCCCCCCCCCACATGTAGCTGTATGGCGACACCCCCCCAGCCCCTAAAAAGCCCCCAACATGAAAAAGAAACCCCCTGAGGAGGCCCTCCTATTTGACCCTGCACGTCCGGACCGAGCAAGCTAAACGGTGAGCCTCTAGCCTGTCCATGGACTCCCCCCCCCCCAACACTACCTGTCACTACGATTGATGAGCAGAGACCCGACCCCTGCTGCAGCCGAGCGCCTTCCTCACGGCGCTGAAAACCAGAAATTACGTTATACGGTCACCCCAGAAATGAAAGTCCAGAAACGTCATACAAGAGGGAAATCTGACAGGAGAAAGGAGGAGGAGGCTGGGTTTAAGTATAGCCCAACTCTTCCTACAAATTCAGGCTGACCTGCGGCCAGCTTTCCATATGTATATACAGTATCTCACAAAAGTAAGTACACCCCTAACATTTTAGTAAATATTTTATTATATCTTTTCATGTGACAACACTGAAGAAATTACACTTTGCTACAATGCAAAGTAGTGAGTGTACAGCTTGTATAACAGTGTAAATTTGCTGTCCCCTCAAAATAACTCAACACACAGCCATTAATGTCTAAACTGCTGGCAACAAAAGTGAGTACACCCCTAAATAAAAATGTCCAAATTGGGCCCAATTAGCCATTTTCCATCCCCGGTGTCATGTGACTCATTAGCAGGTGTGTTAAATTTGGTGTTATCACTCTTACTCTCTCATACTGGTCACTGGAATTTCAACTTGGCACCTCATGGCAAAGAACTCTCTGAGGATCTGAAAAAAAAAGAATTTTTTCTACATAAAGATGGCCTAGGCTATAAGAAGATTAGCAAGACCCTGAAACTGAGCTGTAGCATGGTGGCCAAGACCATACAGTTGTTTAACAGGACAGGTTCCACTCAGAATAGGCCTCACCATGGTTGACCAAAGAAGTTGAGTGCACGTGCTCAGCATCATATCCAGATTGTCTTTGGGAAATATATGTATGAGTGCTGCCAGCATTGCTGCAGAGCTTGAAGGGGTAGGGGGTTAGCCTGTCATTGCTTAGACCATACGCCTCACACTGCATCAAATTGGTCTGCATGGTTTTCATCCTAGAGGGAAGCCTCTTCTAAAGATGATGCACAAGAAAGCCCGCAAAAAGTTTGCTGAAGAAAAGCAGACTAAGGACATGGATTACTGGAACCATGTCCTGTGGTCTGATGAGACCAAGATAAACTTATTTGGTTCAGATGGTGTAAAGCGTGTGTGGTGGCAACCAGATGAGGAGTACAAAGACAAGTGTGTCTTGCCTACAGTCAAGCATGGTGGTGGGAGTGTTATGGTCTGGGGTTGCATGAGTGCTGCCAGCACTGGGGAGCTAAAGTTCATTGAGGGAACCATGAATGTCAACATGTACTGAAGCAGAGCAAGACCTCTCCCTTCTGAGACTGGGCCACAGGGCAGTATTCCAGCATGATAACGACCCCAAACACACCTCCAAGATTACCACTGCCTTGCTAAAGAAGCTCAGGGTAAAGGTGATGGACTAGCTGAGCATGTCTCCAGACCTAAACCCTACTGAGCATCTGTGAGGCTTCCTCAAACAGAAGGTGGAGGAGCGCAAGGTCTCTAACATTCACCAACTTTGTGATGTCGTCATGAAGGAGTGGAAGAGGACTCCAGTGGCAACATGTGAAGCTCTGGTAAACTCCTTCCCCGTGAGGGTTAAGGCAGTGCTATAAAATAATGGTGGCCACACAAAATATTGACACTTTGGGCCCAATTTTGACATTTTCACATAGGGGTGTACTCACTTTTGATGTCAGCGGTTTAGACATCAATGGCTGTGTGTTGAGTTGTTTTGGTTTTGAGGGGACAGCACATTTACACTGTTATATAAGCTGTACACTCACTACTTTACATTGCAGCAAAGTGACATTTCTTCAGTGTTGTCACATGAAAAGATATATTAAAATTTTTACAAAAATGCGAGGGGTGTACTCACTTTTGTGAGATACTATATATATATAGCACTGACCTCCGAAGGAGCTGCTGAATTTTGTTGGGCCTGCACTTTGTTATAAAACCCCCACTAGCTTGGCTCAGTCCCCTTGACACAGCTGTTGTGCAATGTTCGTGTGGAGTAAATGGTGAAAGATAATCCCACAATATTCAATATAGTGACAGTATACCTTGGTTGTCACCTAGGTATCCAAAGGCTCCACCTGTTGGAGAAAGAACAATGCTCACATCCAATGTACTTAACCAAAAGTGTATTTTACTATGGTTAAGATAAGGTGATAATTACAGTGGTTTGCTGTCACATCAACATAACATAACAATACAGTGAATCCAAACAACAGATAAATATAGCACAAATACAAGGGAGCGCCCCCTACTTTAAGTTCTAGGTGCAAGGCCTTGCAATAACACACAGTCTTTGATCTTCTTTCTTCTGCTAGCTATAAAGGTCTGTAGTGATTTGTAATCCAACAAAGTGAGATAATAAGGGTTAACTTAGAAAGGATCCTGGAACTGTTTCTGGAGGTACTCCAATGGTTATTGCCTCTGGTATGGCACGGTACTAAAGTGCAATAAGGAGTAGGCTTTAGGCCTGCCTAATGTCAGTCTTTGTTAGATCCTACTCCGTGGGACTACAGGTCCCAGTGCCTCTGTATAGAAATCTAACTGTATGCAAGTGCGTAATAAACTGTGGGCCACAGCCCGCTCACCAACTGGATCTGATGAAATGCAGTAGTTCCGCTCCGGTGCACTGTGTCTTGCTTTTAGCCGGCTGGCTCCGTCACAACGGTCCATTCTGCAAGATGCACTGGGTCCCTCTGATGGCTCCGACAGGTGTCTCTGGATCCTTCCTGATCCGGTCACTCAGTCTCTCCAGCTATCAGATGAATGGCAACGTCTGTCTTAGCTGCGCTCCGCAGTGGCTGTAGGCACGCGCTCTCTGGAGACACTCCTCACAGGTCCCCACAGACAGGCCATGCGTCCAGCCAGAGACAGAAAATGGCTGCGTTTATGTTTTTATAGGTTACCCAGCATGCATTTCAGTACAGGGTGATCATGGGTAGGTCACCTTGCATTCTGGGTAGATAGGTCACAGCCACAAGTCACTTCCTGTTATCTTTCCAACACTGTTCAGAAGAGAAAATAACTAAAGTCCATTTCAGGTTTTGGTCAATAGATGGCGCCAAATACTTAGTTATAACATTGTCCATAGGTTTACATATTAAATCATTAGTAGGGCCATTTAGAGGGAGATCTTTCCCATCTCTCTGCCAGCACACAGGGCCATAATGCTATTGCACACAAGGTGAGTAGGGTGTGCCTAGGCACGCCCAGCACACCCTGTTTGCACACCTTTGGCGACAATACATTTCAGTCGTTAGTGGAGGATAGATCTAATCTTAAACTTAAACACTTCAGCATTACCCACCCTTTCCTCTGGTGATTGCTACATCCTATAGGTATATGCTGTCATGCATGTGTCAGGAAAGAGCAAAATGTTATGCTTACCTGACGATAATTTTCCTTTCCTGATGCAAAGCATGACAGCATATCGGACCCTCCCTAAAGGACTTTGCAGTGATAATAAGTTACGAGAATGGGAGGAGACTTAGGGCAGAGGGTGGAACCTACCCAAACGTATATGCTGTCAAGCTTTGCATCAGGAAAGAAAAATTACCGTCAGGTAAGTATAACATTTTCCTCTTTCTCACTTTTTCACTCTTATACTTAATTGTGCTACTTTTTTGGACAACTATAGCAAAAAGATTTGCCAACTTATGTTAACTGTTTTCATATGCTAAAATCACACTGAAGGCATTTCCCTTACTATGATGGTTATTGTGACATACCTTTATCTTAGCTCATACTTTTTTAAGCTTCGCAACCTGATTCTGTTCAAATCTGCCAGTCTATAATGCCAATTGCACTTTTGCCTCACAGTTAGTACTCTGAGTAGTCTATGGCAATGGTTCTCAAACTCAGTTCTCAAGTACCCCCAACAAGACATGGTTTGGGAATTTCTCTTAGATAAAATAGCTGTCTAATATACCAAGCCATTGGCTCTGATTTAAAGCACCTGTGCACGATAAAGGAAAATCTGCAAACATGGCTTGTTGGGGGTATGTGAAAACTGAGGTTGAGAACCACTGGTCTATGGAACTTAACCACATCCCGACCAATGCACGACTATATGCACGGCTGGGTAAGCAGGTACGTGCCCTCTATATCTCGGCATTGTGGGTGCGCGCGCGCGGCCGCCGTGTACTCTGTGACTTTGCCCATGTGTCCTGCGGACTCGATGTCTGCCGGGAGCCCACGATCCTGTCACAGAGCAGCAGAATGGGGAGATGCCTATGTAAACAAAGCATTTCCCTGTTCTGCCTAGCAACATGACAGAGATCTACTGCTCCCTGTCATCGGGAGCAGTGATCTCTGTCATGTTCTAGTGAGGCAATCCCCCCCCACAGTTAGAACCACTCCCTAGGACAAACTTAACCCCTTGACTGCCCCCTAGTCTTTAACTACATCCTTGCCAGTGTGTCAGGGCTGGGCTCAGTCCTTCCTTCTCTGAGCTGGCTTCTCAGCTGTCGGCTAATTGCCAGCTCCTATCTCTCCACAGTTACTCAGATGTTTATGATAGCCTGCTCGTCAGTCCTGCCTACTTAAGCCATCCAGTCCAGAGGATCTCTGCCTTTGTCTTGGTCAACATCATAGAAACTATCTCCTGCGATCCCATTCAAGACTTGCTTTGCTGACATCCCTTCTGGCTCCAGATGCTGCTTGCTGTTCCACTACATTGATCCCTGACTTCTGGCTTGGCTGACTATCCATTCCAGTTACTGAAATTTGGCTATGTTTTGACTACATTTGTTCTTTTTACTTTTATTATTAAACAAGTGTGATTTAACTGTACTTCTCTCTGGGCCTGATTTCATGGTTTCTGACAGTAGGCGAAGGCCATAAATTCAGAAGATGCATTCAATCTACTTGTTGGTAATATTTTTTCCAGATTGGATAAACTGGATCCCCACATGGATCAGTTTGCCATGGTGTTACAAACGCTCCTGAGTCGCACGGCTCACCTGGAATCTCCCACTGTGGCCCCCCGGTACAACCTATGTTGCAGGCCGACCCTGCTGCTGCTCCAGTCTCTGTGCAGGCACCCACCTCGAGTATTACCTCTATAAGTTGTATGTCTGGTTCTGCTCCACTTCTCTGCGCAAAAGGGCCATTAGTTGTTGTCTAGTTGCACACAAGACAGGAAGTCTGCCTGGACATTCTGGACTCCGGGAATGAAAACTGCTGAGATATTACCCAGGTTTTTCTGGGCCCATAACATGATAGGCACGACTTCTTGAAGCAAGGTGGAGCTCCGAGTCTCCCTTATCTCTACACATAGGAGACCGCTTTGGTATTATTGTCCATTCTCAATAGGACTGATTCCCCTTTCAGAAGATGACTGAAAGCCTAAAGGGCACACCAGGCTGCCCACAGTTCCAGGACATTCGAGCCTGGGTTGTGGAGACGGGCCTCCCACCTGCCTTGTGCCAGCTCTGACCCGCGGTGGCCTTGCATAGTGTGTTGCGGGCGGCTCATAGAGACAGATAAACATAGAGACAGTGTCTTCATTTCCTTTGAACCTAGTGCAATTACAGTCTGTGTATTGGACAGTGTTCACCTGAAGCTACCCCAATTGCTGGTGTTGTTCTGGTCCTATACCACAGGCAGCTGCAGCAGTTACAGTCGGTGCATTGTGCCACCTGCACAGTGTACACCTGAAGCTACCCCAATTGCTGGTGTTGTTCTAGTCCTATACCACAGGCAGCTGCAGCAGTTACAGTCGGTGTATTGTGCCACCTACACAGTGTACACCGGAAGCTACCCCAATTGCCTGTGTTGTTCTAGTCCTATACCACAGGCAGCTGCAGCAGTTACAGTTGGTGTATTGTGCCCCCTGCACAGTGTACACCTCAAGCTACCCCAATTGCTGGTGTTGTTCTGGCCCTATACCACAGGCAGCTGCAGCAGCTACAGTCAGTGTATTGTGCCCCCTGCACAGTGTACACCTGAAGCCACCCCAATTGCTTGTGTTGCTCTAGTCCTATACCACAGGCAGCTGTAGCAGTTACAGTCTGTGTATTGTGCCACCTGCACAGTGTACACCTGAAGCTACCCCAATTGCTGGTGTTGTTCTGGTCCTATAGCACAGGCAGCTGCAGCAGTTACAGTCGGTGTATTGTGCCCGCTGCACAGTGTACACCTGAAGCTAACCCAATTGCTGGTGTTATTCTAGTCCTATACCACAGGCAGCTGTAGTAGTTACAGTCAGTGTATTGTGCCCCCTGCACAGTGTCCACCTGAAGCTACCCCAATTGCTCGTGGTGTTCTGGTCCTATACCACAGGCAGCTGCAGCAGTTACAGTCGGTGTATTGTGCCCCCTGCACAGTTTACACCTAAATCTACCCCAATTGCTCGTGTTGTTCTAGTCCTATACCACAGGCAGCTGTAGCAGTTACAGTCTGTGTATTGTGCCACCTGCACAGTGTACACCTGAAGCTACCCCAATTGCTGGTGTTGTTCTGGTCCTATACCACAGGCAGCTGCAGCAGTTACAGCTGGTGTATTGTGCCACCTGCACAGTGTACACCTGAAGCTACACCAATTGCTTGTGTTGTTGTAGTCCTATACCACAGGCAGCTGTAGCAGTTACAGTCGGTGTATTGTGCCACCTGCATGGTGTACACCTGAAGCTACCCCAATTGCTCATGTTCTTCAGATTCTATACAATGGGCAGGCAGCTGCAGTAATTACAGTCAGTGTACTGTGTCATCTGCACAGTGTGCACCTAAAGCTACCCCAATTGCTGGTGTTCTGCTGATCCTATACCGCAGGCAGCTGCAGTAATTACAGTCGGTGTACTGTGTCGTCTGCTCAGTGTACACCTAAAGCTACCCCAATTGCTGGTGTTCTCATCTCCCTGCAGGCCATTAGTATGTCTGGAAGGCCAACAAGGAGAGGCAGACAGTTACGAGCCAATAAAAGAGGGCAAGCAGGCTCTGTGTCTAGAGGCAACAGTGCTGGTCGTGGACGCAGTGCATTGTCATCAGCACGTGGCCATGGGACACGCTTATCCTTATTTTCGGCAGCTGGACGTGTTGAGCCACAACATGCTGAAGACTTGGCAGAGTGGATGACTAAGCACTCATCACCCTCCTCATCCTCTCTCACCCAGGCTCAGGGTACTGGCAAAGCAGCTGCCAACGCGGCCTCTTCCCCGTCTCAATGGCATCAGTCACTCCTTCCCTAGACCCACCATGTTCTCCTGAGGAGTCCCCCGAACACATTGAGAACAGTGTTGGGTACATGCTCCATGGACCTTACCCAAACCCAAATATCAGAAAGGCCAAGATCATGACTAAAGTTGTGAAGAGTCTTCAGAAGAATTTTGGGGTATGACGATCCAAGGATCAACTGAAAAAACGCTGGTCAGACCTGAAACTGAGGGAGCACGATCGGTACAGAAGGATCAAGCAAGTTCTTCAAAAAAGTAAGTAGTTGTCATGTGTTCATATTATTATTTATATTGCTTGCATACTGCTCCATGTGCTTTGATTTAATGTTGTACAGTTTAAAATGGCCACTTTCATGTTCATGGGTTCATTCGTTCGTAATAAGAATCGTTCGTTAGCCCACTCCAAAAACAATGTTTTGCCAACTTGCACTTGACTACATTTGTTCACACAACAGGTATTTCAGCTTTAGAAAGTGTCAAAAATAATGTTTTCACCTTTGAACTCTGCCAAAAAACATAATTGTATGACACTTACAAGCAATGTTTCATATTCCTATTTCTGCCCTCAAATATCTGTGGGCTAAGTATTCCTTTTTTACATTCTCATAGGGGAGAGAAGACTCGGGACGTCTGAGGTCACCAAGGACCCCACACCTCCCAAAGAAGGGGAAATATCAAAAGCACAAGCAGAGGAGGAGGGGGAAGGAGAGATTGTTGAAATTGGCACCACAACAGGTGAGTGTTGGAGACCACAGCTTCAGTTAAGCTAATCAATGTATGTCTGCATATTTATAATACATGGTGTGGTTTTTTTTTGTTTGTTTTTTAGGTGATGTGGATGTTGTGGAAGAAGAATCGCATTTTACAAGTGAAAGTGCCCAGATCCTCATTGGGGAGATAATGGGGTGCAATCGCGATTTAGAGAATAAACGAAAAATGAAGAACATAATTGATGTTTTGGGGAGAGTCTGAAACACCCCAAACTAGCTAGCATCGTTTTTAAGTTTTCAAAAACACTTTTAGATTTTTAGAAAAGCCAAATTTGGAAGATGCACACAGTGTGTCAACATGTACTATCTCCCATCATGGGAGATCAATGTACGTGTTTTGAGGGTGCAACCCCTTCCTTGCTACTAAAGTGGCTGAGATGAAGGGGTTACACCCCCAAAACACGTACATGATGGGAGATAGCACGTGTTGACCTTAGGCATGGGATCAGGAGGAAACGGGCCACTTTTTGATTCTCAATTTGTGTGCATCTTCCAAATTTGGCTTTTCCAGGGGTGACACCCCATCCAATGAAGGCAATATTAGCACAGTTTGTACACACTCATGTCTGATATTTTCTTCCCTTTTCAAAGTTGAACTTTGTAAGTTCCTGGGTTCTGTATGTTATGCTTTGATACATGCCTGCTTACACAAAAATGCCAAGTTTGTAAAATGTTACCCAAAATAATGTTTTCTATACACCAAATATGTTGGTTTGTTGTAAAACCCTTTTCTAAACGCACATGTGAATGTGCTTTGAGTAAAAAGTTAAATTATCAACAATGTTGATAAAAACTTCCTTTTTCAATGTGCAAAAGCAGTATTTGGAGTAAAGTAGTTGTTTTCTGTGGCAATGGGTGTTATTTACTAAAGGCAAATCCACTATGCACTCCAAGTGCAGTTTCAGGTGCACTTTTGCAGTGCACTTGTAGTGCATAGTGGATTTGCCTTTATTATTATTATTATACATGATTTATATAGCACCAACAGTTTACGCAACGCTTTACAATGTATAGGGGGACAACACAATTACAGTACAATACAAAAGGTACAGGAGGGCCCTGCTCATAGAGCTTACATTCTAAAGGGAGGGGATGGTGGTAAAAAAAGGTAATAGCTGCAGAGAATGATTTGATGGGGGTGGCTCGGGGACAGTTAGGTGGGTGTGGGATAGGCTTCCCTGAATAAATGAGTTTTCAGGGAACTCCTAAAGGTGGACAGGGTAGGGGCTGTAGTAAATAACACCCACAGTGATGTTTAAATTTCCCCAATCACGCCATTTTCATGACCTCACATATTTCTGCCATGGTGCTGAAAATTTGAAATATTTTTATCCATGCACTACATACATTATCAACAAAAACAAGGTGTGTGTGTAGCAGACCCACAACATAATAAGATTATCTGAAGAAGAGACTGTCACCTCATCTTGCTCTGAACTTGGGTTTGTACTGTTCAAAAAAAACACCAAAAAAACCTAGGAGACACCTAAAACAAAGCCAAGCAGTAAAAGAAAACAAAGATTATTGGAGTTTCAAAGAAAAATGTATTTAAAAAATGCCTCTCAGACATTGTCTGGCATATCAATGGCCCCCCTACTCACAAAGTACTCCATGTACAGTGGTGTGAAAAAGTGTTTGCCCCCTTCCTCATTTCCTGTTCCTTTGCATGTTTGTCACACTTAAGTGTTTCGGAACATCAAACCAATTTAAACAATAGTCAAGGACAACACAAGTAAACACAAAATGCAATTTGTAAATGAAGGTGTTTATTATTAAAGGTGAAAAAAAATCCAAACCATCATGGCCCTGTGTGAAAAAGTGATTGCCCCCTAAACCTAATAACTGGTTGGGCCACCCTTAGCAGCATCAACTGCAACCAAGCGTTTGCGATAACGTGCAATGAGGCTTTTACAGCGTCCTGGAGGAACTTTGGCCCACTCATCTTTGCAGAATTGTCCTAATTCAGTTACATTAGAGGGTTTTCGAGCATGAACGGCCTTTTTAAGGTCATACCACAACATCTCAATAGGATTCAGGTCAGGACTTTGGCTAGGCCACTCCAAAGTCTTCATTTTGTTTTTCTTCAGCCATTCGGTGGTGGACTTGCTGGTGTGTTTAGGATCATTGTCCTGCTGCAGAACCCAAGTTCGTTTCAGCTTGAGTACACGAACAGATGGTCGGACATTCTCCTTCAGGATCTCTTGGTAGACAGCAGAATTCATAGTTCCTTTTATCACGGCAAGTCTTCCAGGTCCTGAAGCAGCAAAACAGCCCCAGACCATCACACTACCACCAACATATTTTACTGTTGGTATAATGTTCTTTTTATGAAATGCAGTGTTCCTTCTACGCCAGATATACTTGGACACACACCTTCCAAAGAGTTCCACTTTTGTCTCATCGGTCCACAGAATGTTGTCCCAAAAGTCTTGGGGATCATCAAGATGTGTTGTGGAGAAATTGAGACGAGCTTTGATGTTCTTTTTGCTCAGCAGTGGTTTTCTCCTTGGAACTCTGCCATGCAGGCCATTTTTGCCCAGTCTTTTCCTGATGGTGGAGGCATGAACGCTGACCTTAACTGAGGCAAGTGAGGCCTGCAGTTCCTTGGACGTTGTTGTGGGGTCTTTTGTGACCTCTTGGATGAGTCGTCGCTGCGCTCTTGGGGTAATTTTGGGCGGCCGGCCACTCCTGGGAAGGTTCACCACTGTTCCATGTCTTCGCCATTTGTGGATAATGGCTCTCACTGTGGTTCGCTGGATTCCCAAAGCTTTGGAAATGGCTTTATATCCCTTTCCAGACTGATAGATCTCAATTACTTTCTTTCTCAATTGTTCCTGAATTTCTTTGGGTCTCGGCATGATGTGTAGCTTTTAAGGATCTTCTGGTGGACCTTACTGTGTCAAGCAGCTCCTATTTAAGTGATGCCTTGATTGTGAACAGGTGTGGCAATAATCAGGCCTGGGTGTGGCTAGAGAAATTGAACTCAGGTGTGGACAACCACAGTTAGAGTATGTTTTAACAAGGGGGGCAATCACTTTTTCACACAGGGCCATGATGGTTTGGATTTTTTTTCACCTTTAATAATAAACACCTTCATTTACAAATTGCATTTTGTGTTTACTTGTGTTGTCCTTGACTATTGTTTAAATTGGTTTGATGTTCCGAAACACTTAAGTGTGACAAACATGCAAAGGAACAGGAAATGAGGAAGGGGGCAAACACTTTTTCACACCACTGTATTAGTTTCTTGCTTTGGGGGGGCAAGCCAGGATGAGCAGCTTCAAGGGCTGTCAGGTTCACATTTTCCATCAAGTCTGCATCAACTGAGGCCACATAGTTTTTTCAAAAAATTGTGCAGAACGCAGCAGGCAAGCACAATATGATTTAGTTTATATTCCGCCATGTGTATTGGCATCAAAAATAGGCAGAACCGGCTGGCCATTATCCCGAAAATGTTCTCCACTACTCTTCTGGCTCTGGCCAGCCGCATATTAAAGATCCTCTGATCAGGGGTGAGGGTCCTCATCGGGAAAGGCCGCATCAAATGGTTTGCCAGAGCAAACGCCTCATCCGTGACGAAAATGAACGGGAGTCCTTCTACATTCTCCTCTGGAGGTGGCAAGCCCAGACTGCCACTCTGGAGACACCAGTACAATTCTGTCCATGCGAACACTCCACCATCCGACATATGGCCATTTTTCCCCACGTCCACATACAGGAAGTCATATGTCGCTGACACCACCGCCAACATCACGATACTATTATACCCCTTGTAATTATAATAGTAGGACCCTGAGTTGGGGGGTGGGATGATGCGGACGTATTTCCCATCAATTGCACAGCCACAATTGGGAAAGTCCCAATGGCTGGCAAAGTGGGAGGCCACAGTCTGCCACTTCCTGTGGAGTGAAACAAGAAAAAAAATTAGTAATTTTGCACATCAACATTGCAAGCAGATTAGACACAAACATTTTTGGACAATATCAGTATAATATTTTTGGAAATGAGTATTTAAAGCCTAAAGTATAAGGTCCCCTTATCAGATTCCTCCAAAGTCAGCAGATAGAGGATTGCTATCAGCTGACCTAGCAGTTGGGGGGAAGGGGGTTCCTAATGAGTTTGGCCCAACCAAAAAAAAAAATTCGGGCACTCTGCACGAATTTAAGCACACACATAATATTTGTACACATTTTAGGGGGTGTTTAGGGGAAAACAATACTATGGAGCTGACAAAATACATTGCTAAGTGACTAGGCTATAGGTTTATGGCCCCAAAAGCGCATGCTGGGGAAGTTAGTGAAGGCAAATATGCATGAAGGAAAAAAAAGGAACTTGAAAAGCTTCCAGCATGCATGAGGACAAAAGGGGCACAGCATATCAATTAGAGCATATTGCAATCATGGTATGGAATGAGGTAGGGAATGCGGAAAGAAATACAACACATTAGCAAACATTAAATACATAGAATGTGATGTTAAAGAGGAAGTAAACCATGATGAGTTTACTTCCTCTTTCATTCCCTGCAAAGGTAAAGCATAATGGACTACTATGCATTGCATAGTAGTCCATTATGTGTCACTTACCTGACATAGGAGCCAGCGAAGTCACCGCTGTCCCCTGTAGTCTGGCGCATCCATCTTCTCGGTGGGTCTTGTTGCTCTGCCGCTGTCATTCAGTGAAGCCACGATGACGTCACTCCCGCGCATGCGCACGGGAGCCGCCATTCGCGGCATAACGCCGTTGACTGCAGCACGCTCAGTGCGCCTGCGCACCGCTGTCTACGGCGCACGCGCCGTAGACAGCGGTGCCTGTCTTTCGGCAAATATCTCCTAAACCGTGTAGGTTTAGGAGATATTTCTTGGACCTACAGGTAAGCCTTAATCTAGGCTTACCTGTAGGTCAAAGTTGGCTGTAAGGGTTTACAACCACTTTAAAGGAGAAAACTTACCTTCATATAGTCCTTCTGCAGGACCTGAATTATGGCAGAACAGGTCTCTGGAATAATGATTCCCAGAGCCTGTGGGGAGATGCACGTGGAGAACTTGAGGTCCTGAAGACTTCTCCCTGTCACCAAGTAGCGCAACGTGGCGATGAGCCTCTGCTCCGGAGTGATGGCTTGCTGCAGCAGGTATCCTGCCTGGTGATATAAGGGGACAGCAAAGCCAGCAGATGGTGAAAAACGGGGTCTGTCATCCGGAGATAATTCCTGAAATCATCAGGATTATTCTCCCGGATCTCACGAAGCAAGGCAAGTGTGAGAACTGGTCACGCTGGAGCAACCAATTCTTGGTCCACGAACTCCTCCCCTCCCTGTTCATGGACCGGGCTTGTGTCAAAGCTAAAAGCCCAACACCAAGCCCCTGCACAGCACAAACTCTACGACGAGTACGTACACGAAAAATGGCTTGAAAACGGTCGGCTGGTCAGAACGGACAACAGAAAGCACCATAACAGCAAGGCCTGAAAGAACGAACTGAAAACCAGAAACGAGCAGACAATAAGCAATGAAAGTCAAAGCAAAAAGACAGGCACTGCTGTCTACGGCGCATGCGCTGTAGACAACGGCGCGCAGACGCTCTGAGAATGCCGCTACTAACGGCGATATGCCGTTAGTGGCAGCTCGCATGCGCGGGAGTGACGTCATCGCTGCTCCGGTGCTGTGAGTGGCCAGAGCAGTGATACCCGGAAGAAGATGGACGCTTAGTGCTACAGGGGACAGCGGTGAGATCGCTGGCTCCTGTGTCAGGTAAGTGACACATAATGGGCTACTATGCGATGCATAGTAGCCCATTATGCTTTACCTTTGCAGGGAGACACAGAGGAAGTAAACCCATCAGGGTTTACTTCCTCTTAAACGCACAAATATGTATTAACCGTTTGCCGACCGGCTCACGCCGATATACGTCGGCAGAAGGGCACGTACAGGCATATTAACGTACCTGTAGGTTGCCCTTTAAGAAGAGGTCTGCGAGCGCGCTGGGGGCATACGCCCGCCGCAAGCTCCTTGAGTGTGATCGCAGGTCCCACGGACTCGATGTCCACGGGGATACCCGCGATCGTCTCACGGAGAGGAAGAGAGGGGAAAGGCTGATGTAGACAAGCATTTCCCCGTTCTCTCTAGTGACACTGATCACCACTCCCTGTAATTGGGAGCAGAGATCAGTGTTGTGTCACACATAGCCCCTCCCCCCCACAGTTAGAATGACTCCCTAGGACACACTTAACTCCTACGGCGCCCCCTAGTGGTTAACCCCTTCGCTGCAAGTCACATTTACACAATGCATAGTTAATCACACTGTATAAATGTGAATGGTCCCAAAATAGCGCCAAAAGTGTCCGATCTGTCGCAGTCACGATAAAAATCACTTTTGCACAAACCAATCAATAAATGCTTACTGCATTTTTTTTTTTGTTTTGATTTTTACCAAAAATATTTAGAATACGTATCGGCCTAAACTGAGGGAAAAAAAAAACATTTTTATATTTTTTTGGGGATATTTATTATTGCAAAAAGTAACAAAGAATGCGTTTTGTTTAAAAATCGGCACTATTTTTTTGTTTATAGCACAAAAAATAAAAAATGCAGGGGTGATCAAATACCACCAAAAGAAAGCTCTATTTGTGGGGAAAAAAGAGCATCAATTTTGTTTGGGAGTCATGTAGCACGCCCGCGCAATTGTCAGTTAAAGCGACACAGTGCTGAATCGCAAAAAGTGCTCTGGCTTTTTGCCAGCCAAGTGGTCCGGGGCTGAAGTGGTTAACCTGTGTGCGTTTACACAGCACATCAGTAGTAAATGGAGGAGGGGGGTTGTAAAGCTGTAAGCCTGCCTGGGGCCCTGTTAGGACTTGAGGAAGACTTCTTATAAGTATGTAGAGCTACACAGTGACAGAACTAATCTTGAATAAGACAATGGCGCTTTATAAATCCATTGCCATTCTCCATTCACACTCAGTGTCAGTCCCCTGTCAGGGCTGAGTATAGCGATCAGGGCGGGGTTAGAAAGACTCGGCCCCGCCTCCTGTCACAGCTGCCATGTCAGAGCGGAGCACCGTGGGGTGGGCGGACTCTCCAGTGCTGCACCGGAAGTAGCTGTAACATGTTGTCATTTCCTAGGCAGTGGTTGTTCCGGAGACATTTGCGTTAGGTAAACAGGATTATTCTACGGCTATTATTGATTATAAACGGTAACGGTTTTGCGTGTGCGGGGTGAATGATTGTTGGAAGGAGTGATGGTACGGGTGTGAAGGCTGTGCTGAGGAGCAATGTTGTCATTGTAGCAGTGTAGTATGCTGTTGTCTGCAGGTTACCAGAGGGCTGATTATGCACTACACTCCTCTAGATTCTTTGTGTTTGACTGACTTGTTTTTGCATTGATTGGACCTCGTTTTATTAATAGCTGCATGTTGTAGCCTGCTGTCAGGCATTTGTTATTGTATCAGGGTGTCTGATGACGTATCACCACCATTTTATTATAGTCATGTTTACTTTAGACTTCTTCTTTATAAATCACTTTGCAATGTGTCATTGAGAGTGGATTTAGAAATGCATCTAAATCTGCCATGGAAGTGCGATCTGCGTTTCAGAAGCATTTGATAGGCGGTTAGGAGACAATGTTGCACCATCCCCCTTTTTGGCCCCAAAGTGTGCTGCGACAAGGGATGAGCTCAGGCGCACTCAGGCGAAGTCGGCGCAGTGCTAATCACAGACAGTGAGACATTTCCTGATCTCTGCAGCCGCACATCGGAACAATCTCTCACTGCCTGTGATTAGTGCAGCGCTGCGCTGACTTCTTGGCGGGCTCTGCACGTGGACCATACGAACACGCCTGAGCTCATCCCTAGCTGCGACTAGTGGCCAACCGATATTGTTTTTTCGGCTGCCTTTAGGCTTGGTTTAAACTGCAGAGATGCGGGAACCCTGCGACTCCACTGTGGGTTCCCTCATCGCATGTTGAGGGAGTGTCAATTGAAAGCTAATGACACCCCTAAATCAATTTGCATATCGCGAACACCCACTGTGATCTGATTCAGCTGCAGACCAGAAAAGGTGTCCTGTGCGAGTTTGGTCCGAATGCGATATTTGGCTGATATCACATCACACAGACATTGCATGTGATTTGCGACGCAGTGCGGTGCGAATCACATCTGATGTCGGACAGCACAGCAGTGAGAACTGGCCCTAAAGGCCGATTATCGGGTGCCGATATTTTGTAGATTTTAAGGTGGTTGTAATCCTCCAAAAAAAACAAAAACAAACCCTGCAAAACAAAAACATAAGGAGCTAGAATGCATCGCGTACTACTAGCTCATTATAAAATACTTCAGAACAATGCCCTGAATCAGCGTTGGCAATCTGAGTACACGCCAGAGTTACTTCCGGGTTTGCGGCTCCAGCAATGTGATCGGCCGGAGCTGTGATAACATCACACCCACGCCTGCGTGTGGGGGTCATGGCAAAAGTTACATAGTTACATAGACACCAGCGGCCCGTTTCTTCAGTGCACATATGTCGATGACGTCGGCAGAAGCGCATATACTGAATATCTCCTAAACTGTGCAAGTGTAGGAGATATTAAAAGTACCTACACGTAAGCCTTGTTATAGGCTTACCTGTAGGTAAAAGTGAAGTAACAGGGTTTACAACCACTTTAAAGTTTTTATACTGTCCTTTTTACTTTTTTTTTTTTTTTTATCACTTTTATTGATGTCACAAGAAATGTAAACATTACTTGTGACATTAATAGGCAGCACAGGTACTCTTTCTGGAGGGACCCCATAAGACTCCAATCTCCTCCACTACATTTAAAAAGTCAAGATCTGCATTTTTGAATACTTTCTATTTTTTAAAACCGCCACTTTTTAGGAAGGGAGTAATCCAGAAGTGATGTTGTGACATCGCCTCCGGGTTACTAGAGGTATCTGGCCAACCGGCGGACATGCCGGCTGGTCATTCGGGCCTCCCGGTGGGATGGGAAACCCGGGTTGAGCATCGGGGGGGGGGGGGGAGGAGGGAGACCCCCTCCCACTACTTGTGATAATGGCCGAGTGGCTGCCGAGCCGCATCGGTTGGCTTTACAAGAAATCTGACTGTCCGCTCTAAAGTATAGTACCGGGGTGATGCCTGCAGCTGCATGCATCTTCCTGATACAAGCACTTGAAGCAATATCAACAAGTTTGTTGCCGATACAGATTCTTCAAAAAAAGTGAATATCAGCCGTGCCGATAATCAGTTGACCCCTAGCTGCGACCCGCATGTGGTTTTCGGGGCATTTGTGGCGCTTCTCCGTTCACTCGAATGGGTCACATTCGGTGGGCTTGCCGCCTGCCGATCTGCCATGTTGGGTAGTTTTTCCCAGGTGAACGAAGCATTGCGACCACAGCACATAAGAAACCCCCCCTGCGCTGTCATTTGCAGCTTAAGGAGGCTGGTTTGGAGGTGCTGAAAACGCAGTTCAACCCTGCGTTTTTAACCACTTGAAGACCAAGCCTTTTCTGGAACTTTTTGTTTACAAGTTTAAATCCAGTATTTTTTGCGAAAATTACTTATAACCCCCAAACATAATTTTTTTTTTATTATTTATGTTTATCAGAGACCCTAGGTAATAAAATGCAAAAAAATGTCACACAGTGTTTGTGCAGCGGTTTTTCCAAATGCAATTTTTTGGGGGGAAAAAAATACATTTTAATAAAAAAAAAAACACAATATATACCCAAATTTTTTTGTAAAATGCGAAAGATGATGTTATGCCGAGTAAATAGATACCTAACAACATGTCGCACTTTAAAACTGCCCATGCTTGTGGAATTGTGACAAACTACGGTACTTAAAAAAAATCTCGTAAAAGCCTTTATAGGTTACCTGTTTAGATTTATAGAGGAGGTCTAGTCCTAAAATTATTGCTCTTGCTCTGAAGTTCGCAGCGATACCTCATCTGTGTGGTGCGAACACCATATACATATGCAACTTTTGTGTTGGCTGGGATAGGGGCACTTTAACCACTTCAGCCCTGGACCATTTTGCAGGCCAAAGACCAGAGCACTTTTTGCAATTCGGCATTTTTGGTAAAAAAAAATCCAAATAAGCAATTATTGATTGGTTTGCGCAAAAGTTATAGCGTTTACAAAATAGGGGATAGTTTTATGGCATTTTTATTAATTTACTAGTACTAGTTTTATCGGGACTCCAACATTATGGCGGACACATTGGACATTTTTGACACATTTTTGGGACCATTGCCATTTATACAGCAATCAGTTCCTTTGTAAATGACACTGGCAGTGAAGGGGTTAACCACTAGGTGGCAGTGTAGGGGTTAAGAGAGCCCTGGGGAGGGTTTCTAACTGTGAGGGGGGGGGGGGTGTGGCTGTGTGTGACACGTCACTGATCTCTGCTCTGATCACAGGGAGCAGAGATCAGTGACCCTGTCACTAGGCAGAACGGGGAGATGCTTTTTTACATTAGCATCTCCCCATGAGACGATTGTGGGCATCCCCTTCCCCCTTCGCCGGACTCACGGAGGTACCGACCGGCGACGCACACGCGGTGGCAAATTTAAAGGGACGTACCTGTACGCCCATTTGCCTGTACGTGCCATTCTGCCGACATATATCGGTATGCGCTGGTCGGCATGTGGCTATTTTTTATTTTAACACCGTCACTTTTAATATTTTATTTTTATTTTTGTATCACTTTTGTTTCTATTGCCAATGAATATAAACATCCCTTGTAATAGAAATAAGAATGACAAGTGAAAACTACCCCAAATCTCTTCTTTACCTTTTACAAGCAAAAGTCTCTCACTGCCTCTGTGACTAGCTGGCCACACCGTTGGATCATTTCCTGGGTGAGCCAGTGGAAACGGTAAGCCCCGGAAAACACCAGTGGGATGGGGGACTTTTGCTGTGAATGTTTTGGGGCTCATTTACACCACAAATTCCACATTCAGTGTGCATTCCCACATGTGAGTTTACATGCATTTGTTATTGTTATTAATGTGTTTGCACTGTGTATTTTCATGCTTTCCACTATGCTTCCCTGCTGTGTGACGCAAAGGTCTGTAATACGGTTGATATTTCTATAGGTGTTTGTAACCTGGAACATGAGTTTGAATTTCTGGAATATTAGTCAAAGCAGTGAATATTGCAGTTCAGTGTTTTTAATTGTAAAATGATGCACTTTCATGGAGTACAATATTGAGTGTACAGTGTTAGCTGGAAATACAGAAGACAGCGATTTTGTTTCTGAATGAACTCCTGTGTTCATTCATCTGTGAGGCATAGTAAATTGTGTTAACTATGCTTCAGTTTGTGAATGAACAGGAAGCTGCTCAGCACAGAGCACTCCCCATTCATTCACTGTCCAGTGCAGCTGAGGATGCAGAGAAACAGACTAAGGACTCTATGTCCTTTGTCCCTTTCTCTGTCTCAAAAAAGAGACATCATGGGTCTATTTAGACCCCTTATATCTCACCAAAGCCCTCCAACAGGGCTGTAAAATATAAATAAATAAAAAATGACAAAAAATATAAATAAAATCGGAAACAAATTAGAAGGCATAGTAAGGCCTCATTCATAGAGGTCGTACAACAGTTTATGTCCATGCAGGGCCATGTTGCATGGGGATACATGGGTATATCTTGCATCCTTGTGTGGGCAGACCCATTGATGTTAATTGGGATGCAGCAGGTGTTTGGCATCAAGCTGTGAACAGCGGCTGTGTCCAATGTGTGTGCAGGAGAGTGCTCTCA
This sequence comes from Lithobates pipiens, assembly GCF_037356315.1. Lineage (NCBI taxonomy): Eukaryota > Metazoa > Chordata > Amphibia > Anura > Ranidae > Lithobates > Lithobates pipiens. The sequence continues at coordinate 265,374,764 of NW_027507748.1, read as the reverse complement.
AACTTGCACGGCTTGCATTCGGGGCTGTGCACCCACACCTACATAGTTGTCAAATTGGGAGCAGCGGCTGTGTCCATGATTCCCAGTTGCCATCAATGGGACTGCCTGCATGGGGATGCATGGATCACCTGTGCATCCCATGAGGCTAAATACTGCGTTAGTACCAAAAGCGAACAAGGCTTTAGTAGGAATTTAGCATAATGTTTGTAAGTGTTGCTGTGTTTGTATCTGCTAATTATGATTTTAGTGCATTTTTTTTAGCAAAAATATTGTTTTGATAAACATTTGTGCAAATATCATGGTGCCTAAAAAAAAAAAAAAAAAAATCTGTATCTTCATTTTATTCTACTGGTCCAATGCTTTCAGAAAATGTATGGTTTGGGGGATCTTTACCAAACTCTGAAATCCTGTAGGTGAAAAGTTTTAAAAAACTATTGAACATTTACAAAAAATAGTCTGATCACCTGAGTTTAAATGTGGAGTGCAGAGCTTGGCAGCAAAAGGGTTAAATACACTAAGGGCATAAATTTGGTTCAGGAGGGCAGTATTTTGTATATGAAGCTAAGATCATAAACGCCAGTGTTTTCACAGGCAAATTCTGAACTCCTCCCTACTGTATGCAAATATAACAAAACAATTCTGGAGTAAAAGAGCATTCACACCAATACACAAGATTTTTGTTTATCTTGTGTGCCCTGTTTTAAATGTTTTGTCATGAGATGTTATGTGGTGTCCCCCAAAGGGAAAACCTAGGCTAGACAACAATCCAATGGTTGAGTTAGAACACCTGTGCCCTTTGCCTGCCAGTAAGGGTGGCACAAAAAAATCCTGGCTGTTCTGTGGTTGATTGGGGGATCTGATCAATTTCTGACTCTTTTTGAAGGGGAAACGTAGAAAAGTGCAACATTGGTTCTATCACCTGCTGAAAACAGAGAATGTTGAGGTACATTGGTGGACATGAGGGAATGTGCTAGTGGTTGATGTCTGAACGTCCAGAATTAGCTGTTCTTCAACTTGGAAATTAGGGATCCTTGCTTGGATCTGTCCAGGTATGCCCAAAGCTGGCCAATCTGACCCCCACTACACCTGCCTGGGCAGGCCATTAGTCAAAATGATTTTGGGGAATCTAAAGTAGCTGAGGGGCTTTGGGCCTCCTAAATCTGGATTGGGCTAACCTAGGAGAGCAAATCTGCTGACGCTTCATGCTTCTGGTCGGATTTGCCGCCTGTGACACTTGAAATCACTGTATCTAACTTTTGTCTAAAGTTTGTCCATGCTACAAATAATCTAATCTTTGGGTAAACCCTGGGTGATGACGGTCTCAAAATTCTGGGTCCACACATTTATTGCACTTGCCACCGATATGAGGTCAATCGTTGGTTTACAGACTCCCCCTGCTGACTAGTACGACTTCCACAGATCCATGTTGGGATGTTACTCAATTGAGAAGCTGCATAACTGCAGCGTTCACCACTGGAAAATTATTTAGAGGAAACATCCGCCTCCCAGACTGGATATAGCTTGTGCAGACAGTTTACTCATGGAGAACCCCCTGTTGTCTTTTTGCCATTCATTTTGGATCAATTCTTTGATCTCATCCATAAATGCGTAAAAAGGCTGCTTCTTAAGAAAAGGGAAGAACTTAGATTTTTACAGTAATCCCCGGGTCTTCCCACACCAGGGCTTGTTTGATCGCCCTGATATATGGCTGGACCAAGGCAAATTCAGACCCTATGTCTCATAATTTTCGACCGAGGAGGTAGACTGCTCCTCCTCTGAACCGCGTATGCGATTATAAAGCTTAGGTGGATGCTTAGGATGCAGGAATTCATGGTGTAGGAGTTAAAAATGGCTGTAAAGTGCTTGGAATATCCCTTGTTAAGGAAGACTGACCTTGACGTCCAAAAAGAACTAGCAGATCTATAGGCCTGAAGCTGTGCCCAGGGTCCATGGGCATCAGAAGACTGAAAAACTCAGAACCTTATGGACAACCTGTTCAAAGAGGTCATGGAAACAGCTTTCGCAGATTAGCTTGTCTGGTAAAGTTATCGCACTGCAGTTCCAGCACTTCTTGCCCTTTGGTCGCTGTGAGTGCTCAGGAGGAGAACAATTTTTGTTTATGAGCACTTAATCTATCGCTTATCCAGGACCTGCAAGGTTGGACAGGTCACTTTCATGATAACATTTTTAACAATGTCCTTTTTCATGTCTAAGCCCTTGTACACACGGTCGGATATTCCGACAACAAAATCTGTCGGATTTTGTCTGCCGGATTTTGTCCGAAACTGGTATTGCATACACACGGTCGAACAAAGTTGTCAGAAAATCCGATTGTTCGTAACGTGGTGACGTTATTTATTTACGACGGGACTACGTTCAGGCTAGTAGCCAATAGCTTTGGTCTAGAAATTTGATCTGAGCATGCATGGCACTTTGTCCGATCGGAATTCTCTACAAACGATTGGACAAAGTCCAATCGGATCATGTTGTCGGAAAATTTTATAGCCAAGCTCTCAAATTTTGTCTGTCGGATATTCTGACGGAAACAGTCCAATGGAACCCACGCACGGTCTGATTATCCGACAACGCGGTCCGATCGGACATTTTCCGTCGGAATATCCGACCGTGTGTACAAGGGCTTAGAGTGAGAGCGGCAGGGCTTGAAGAAATACCATGTCATGAGAAGTTTGAGAACACACTTTTTTTTTCCATACTTAGCTTAGACATAGTCTCTTTGCTAAGCAGTGGAGGGTCTTCTTCATTTGGGACGAAAGTCTCATATTGGTGTAAGGAAGCGGACTTCATAACAGTACCTCAACTGAACGGTGACCAAGTAAATTGGGAAAAGAAAATCCCCGGCTTTGAGGCAAAGTGCAAGAACTGTTGGCAGTATGCAGGAGGGAGGGTGTGCTTCCCCAAATGGACAAAAGGCCTACCCCTTAAATAGGGCATCAGATAAAACTGACTACTTGCCAGGGAAACTGGGAAAAACTTTTCTCTTAATAAAGATGGCCTCCCGAGTACCCAGACAGACTATGCACATGTGGACTCCTGGAAACTCACAAATCAAAAATGGCTGCTGGAACCCACACAGACATGCTGGTCTACAAGGTGACTCGGCACTGCCTTGGTAGCAAAATCATGCCCTTGCATGCACAGAGGAGCAAATGGGGGGGGGGGGGAATAAAAGGGCAGCCAAGACAGGGAAAAAAAGGGGAGAGAGAAACAAAAACCCCATCAAATCCCTTACTGCAGCAGAGCACAATATGAAAGGGCAGATGACAGAAGGAAGAAGAGGCGCAACATGTACTGTATGTCAGAAGGAACAATCCACAGCATTGTTTCTGTGCCATATACCACCATAAATGCCCCACCAGAGGTATGTTTCTAGTTTAGAAAACACCTCAGCTAAAGACCCTCAGAAAGGGCTCCCTACCTTGTTGGTGCGTTTAGCAACCTGAGAGGGGCACAACCCAGATGGCCACCGAACTAATCGGTAGGTAAGGGAATTTTTTCTTTCTTACTATCTTGAAGGACACCAGCCCTCAGGTGAATGACTTGAAGGTCTACGCTCACTGGCCACTTAGGTACTCCTGTTCAATTGTTAGGTAACACAATTTTCTAACCAGCTAATCACATGGCAGCAACTCCATGCATTTAGGCATCTAGATGTGGTGAAGACGACTTGGTGAAGTTCAAATCGAGCATCAAAATGGGGAAGAAAAGGGATTTAAGTGAGTTTGAGTGTGGCATGGTTGGGCTAGTCTGTGCATTTCAAAAACTGCTGATCTGATGGGATTTTTACACAAAATCATCTCTAGGGTTAACAGAGAATGGTCAGAAAAAAGAGAAAATATCCAAAAATTCCTTGTTGATGTCAGAGGTCAGATGAGAATGGGCAGACTGGTTTGAGATGATAGAAAGGCAACAGCAACTCAAATAACCACTTGTTACAACCAAGATATGCAGAATACCATCTCTGAATGCACAACACATTACATTAGGCAGATGGGCTACGGCAGCAGAAGACCACACCAGGTGCAACTCCTGTCAGCTAAGAAAATAAAACTGAGGCTACAGTTCGCACAGGCTAACCAAAAGTGAACAATAGAAGATTGGAAAAATGTTGCCTGGTCTGATGAGTCTCGATTTCAGCCGCGACATTCAGATGGTAGGTTCAAAACAGCATGAAAGCATGGCTCCATCCTGCCTTGTATCAACGGTTCAGGCTGGTGGTGGTGGTGTAATGGTGTGGGGGATATTTTCTTAGCACATTTTGGGCCCCTTAGTACCAGTTGAGCATTTTTTAAACGCTACACCTTACCTGAGTGTCATTGCTGACCATGTCTGTTGCGACTACAGTGTACCCATCTTCTGATGGCTACTTCCAGCAGGATAATGCACCATGGCACCAAACTCAAATTGTCTCAAACTGGTTTCTTTAACCAAATCAAATCTGTGCTATAGCCAAATAATGGCTACAGCGCGGATCTACATTGCCAGGACTACATCTATTGACATTGTCCCCTTTCCTTGCTCCCCGCACGCTCTTGTGAGTGCGCATCGGGGAAAATCTGTGTTGGCAGTATCCCTTGGATACAGCCAATCACAGATCGCTGTAAATGGCCAATCACAGTGGCCGTTTACAGCGCAATCGCCGTGGCCAATGAGAGATGATCTCAAATGTTAACATATGAGATCATTTCTTATTGTCGGCTCTCTCTCCTTACACAGAAACCGAGTGTGAGGAGAGAGCGCTTCTGTGAAGAATTGTGAGTGAATTTTACAGTACAAAAAACAGTGTGCCCAAACAGTGCCTAATCAGTGCCCACAGTGACAATTAGCATCTATAGCTAGTGCTATCTGTGTCCACTTGTGCCATCAGTGCATCATCTGTGCCTGTCTGTGCAATCACTGCCCATCTGTGCCACCTCATTAGTACATATCTGTGCCCATCTGTGCCACCACCATCAGTGCCACCTCAGCACACATCTGTGCCGCCTCAGTGCACATCCTGTGCTCATCCTGTGCTCAGCAGTGCCACCTCATCATTGCAGGCTTAGCACACACCTGTGCAGTCTCATCACCACCAGCAACCATGTCCAAAAGATGCTTTTCCGCCGAGGATACCAAATTCTTTTCACGGCCGACGGGAGCTCTCTTTTTTTCGGATTCCCTTTCAAATTCAGACGTAAATTATCAGCCAGTTGAGGCAGCGGCATCCACCAGCACCGCAGTACCTCGGCAAGAAAGGTCAAGTACCAGTGGGATATCAGCTCAGCCCCGAAGTGTTAGGACCCATGCCAGCCTTCCCTATGCCCTTCAGAACCCCTTGTGGCTTCCTCCTAATTCAGGAGACGCTAACGTTCCCCCTTTCACTGCTCAGCCAGGAGTCCAGGTGGACACAGAGAATTTTACCCCAATCAATTTTTTTCATTTCATTTTTACTGAGAACATGTTCGCATCAATTGTGGCCCAGTGCAGCCTGTATGCGCAGAAATTTATTTGGCAAAATCCAACATCCTATTATGCCGTTCCTACGAGTGGAGAGATATAAATTAAGCTTTGGCGCTAAAACCTTTTTGTGCACTGTGGATACCAAAATCATGTATGAGTGTGAAATGATCTATTATCTCTGCTAGTGCTCTGGAGAATTTAATACAAATTAAGGTGGAAATCTCCCAAAAACCACTATATACGTGATATTAAAATGCGTGAAAAAAGAGAAAAAGATGTGTGTCTGTTGACTTACACCTCAAAAATGCACATATGTATTAAAAAAATAGTGAATCAATCACATAGAAATAAACAATTAAAAATATTAATGTGCTCAATAGAAAAACATACGCAAACCAATATCTGAAAAATCATATGCAAACCAATATCCAAAAATTATGCTCTATGTTCAAAGTGACAATCAAAAAGCGTTTTGTGAAAGTACCAAGAAAAAATAATAATAACAAAAATCTTATAATGTCCAACAAAAATTTTTTTTCAAAGTCGCATCATCTGGTTGCTGGAAAAACGCATGGAACTTTCATCAAATGAGGAAGGTAGAGCAAAGTGACTAGTGCAGAAGGGTTAAATGCATTCCTCTCCGGTGCGCCACTCTGTGTTAGGAAAAAGGTATATATATGTGCTCACCAGACCAAAAACCCTCAATGGGTTAACCGAGCAGCCACAGTATGAGCCACTGTGCAGCTTTCTTTGGGCTCTGCTTCTGCTATGCTGGGGGGATGCTTTACACTTTTCCTTCCGCAGATAGTCCGTTTAGCAATTATACATAAAGGGAAACAGAAGTACAAACATAGTGCAATACTGTTGTTTGAAAGTTTTTGTTTATTAAGAAGTCAGGTTACTCACAATATCCAAAGAGACAAATCGCTTTAAAATTAACTGCGCCGGCGTTGCTGCTTGTATACCAGTGTAAGGTGCACGTCCTAGGCCACGCCCTACGCGTTTCGTCAGAGCGACGTCATCTGGAGCAGATGACGTCGCTCTGATGAAACGCGTAGGGCGTGGCCTAGGACGTGCACCTTACACTGGTATACAAGCAGCAACGCCGGCGCAGTTAATTTTAAAGCGATTTGTCTCTTTGGATATTGTGAGTAACCTGACTTCTTAATAAACAAAAACGTTCAAACAACAGTATTGCACTGTTTGTACTTCTGTTTCCCTTTATGTATAATTGCTAAACGGACTATCTGCGGAAGGAAAAGTGTAAAGCATCCCCCCAGCATAGCAGAAGCAGAGCCCAAAGAAAGCTGCACAGTGGCTCATACTGTGGCTGCTCGGTTAACCCATTGAGGGTTTTTGGTCTGGTGAGCACATATATATACCTTTTTCCTAACACAGAGTGGCGCACCGGAGAGGAATGCATTTAACCCTTCTGCACTAGTCACTTTGCTCTACCTTCCTCATTTGATGAAAGTTCCATGCGTTTTTCCAGCAACCAGATGATGCGACTTTGAAAAAAAATTTTTGTTGGACATTATAAGATTTTTGTTATTATTATTTTTTCTTGGTACTTTCACAAAACGCTTTTTGATTGTCACTTTGAACATAGAGCATAATTTTTGGACATTGGTTTGCATATGATTTTTCAGATATTGGTTTGCGTATGTTTTTCTATTGAGCACATTAATATTTTTAATTGTTTATTTCTATGTGATTGATTCACTATTTTTTTAATACATATGTGCATTTTTGAGGTGTAAGTCAACAGACACACATCTTTTTCTCTTTTTTCACGCATTTTAATATCACGTATATAGTGGTTTTTGGGAGATTTCCACCTTAATTTGTATTAAATTCTCCAGAGCACTAGCAGAGATAATAGATCATTTCACACTCATACATGATTTTGGTATCCACAGTGCACAAAAAGGTTTTAGCGCCAAAGCTTAATTTATATCTCAGATTTCTAACCTATTCCTATTTTTAGGGACAGGTTTCAAGCACAGGCAGCTTTAACCCCTTGAGTTCATTTTAATTCATCTTTATTTCATTTTGTTTTTTCCCTTGCCTGTGTGGCGGACGGGTGGAATTTGTCCATAGCGCAATCTTATCTATTTTTATTGCTACGAGTGGAGAGACCTAACAGTGGAGGAGTTCAGGGTTGTTTTTTTTTTTTTTTTTTTTGGGCCTCACATTTAATATGGGACTCGCCCAAAAAAAATCTATTGTGTTCCTATTGGTAAACCCAACCCATCCACCACATGCTGCTCTTCTCTGCGGTAATGCCCAGAATCGGGTATCTGATGATCATGAGGTTCCTACATTTCGGTCACAATACCCAGTGCCCTCCCTGAAATGACCCAAATTATGACAGGCTTTACAAAATTCGGCCAATACTAAATCATTTTTCAGAAATATTCCCCCAGTTGTTTCCCCTGGACCAACACATATGTGTGGATGAGTCCCTTGTTAAATTTAGCGGCATGCTTAAAATGAAGCAGTTTATCCTTAGCAAAAAAGCCTGATATGGGGTGAAGGTGTACAAATGATGTGACTGAGCCACAGGGTACACATATTTCTTCATAGTGTACGAAGGGAAGGATACCCAGCTGCAGCCCCCTAATTGCTCTGACTACTTGGGATCCAGCGGGAAAGTTGTTTGGGACCTCATACCCCCTACTGTAGAAATGCTACTGTTTATACGTAAAAAACTTCTACACATCCCTGCCCCTGTTCCATAACCTTCACCGGAAGAAGACGCCAGCATGTGGCACCGTAAAAAAGAACCGGAAGGGCTTTCCTCAAAGTCTTTGTCAATAAGAAGTTGAGAAAAGGAGAAACAGCAAGTCTGCGAAACATGGAGATTCTGGCAGTGAAGTGGAGGGACAGAAGGGATGTCTACATGTTGTCTTCAATCCACAATAATGCCTACGTGGAAATCCCCAGAAGGAATGGTCCCATCCAAAAACAAAACATGCATCCATGAATAAAATTTGTTTATGGGGGAGTCGACTTCAATGATCAAATGCTCGAACCATACCTTGCCACAAGATGGACATACCATTTACTATAAAAAATGTAGCAATTTATTTTTTTCAGTTGGCCATATTCAATTCCTATATCATTTACCGCAACTCCACCCAAAACCCCCAACCCTTCCTTGTCTACCAGGAGGAAATTTACACTGCCCTTATATCACCGAACGGCCCACCAGAAAACATCCGATCAGATGTTCTTAGTCGTCTCTCCAACGCCACTTTCACGATTAAATCCCTCCCAAACCAACAGGCCAAAGACATCAAAAAAGATGTAGATAGTAGAGGAGTCAGAAGAGACGCATCTTATTATTGTCCTTCCCAACCAGGCCTCTGCATAGGTGAATGTTTTTGCTGTTACCATACTTCAATAAATTATTCATGAAGTATGGTAAACGTAATCCTTAGTTCTTGCCTTCACACACCTTCAAACCCCTTAAGCCTGCTCTGTAACTGACCCTGGCTTGTTATTCGACCACGCTTTTGCCTGCCAATTCTGTACATACCTCTGCCTGATCGGAAACTGACCTTGGACTGTTTGACCATGTTATTTGCCTGCCTCTTGGACTGATCTTGTACCCTGCAACTGGACTAGTGGGATTCAACACAGGGGTCTCGCATATTTGAGGGGCTCCAGAATAGTTTTTCTGGATGAAGAAAACTATTTTCTTTGTTTTCTCATTCCTAGATTAGGGTCTGGGGACTCTGAGGCTTCAGAGAGATTTGGGTGGGAGAAGCCTCTACCCTTGTCCCCATTCTGTCCTGAACGAGGCCCTACTTCTGCCTATAGGTCTTACTGCTCATGCCTCTGCCTGTCGCACTGACTACAGCACATGGACCAATATTTTTGGCACTGCTGACAATATCTCTGCCTGCATTGACCCGGGACTGTATATGGACAATATCCCTGCCTGCTGCCTGAAAAACAGTTTGTGCAGCGCGTTACATCATGAGGACAGATCGTACAGTTACAATTCAATTCCATACAGGAGGAATCCGAGGGCCCTTCTCGTTAGAGCTTACAATTTAAAAGGGAAGGTCAAGTGATACAAAAGGTAATTGTGGGGGGTGAGCTGATGAAGAAAATAAAAGTACATTTCTTAGGTTCAGGGTACTTACCTTCTCTGTGCAAGGGTATAAGCACATAGTGGCCTCTTACCTCCTCTTCTGGAGTACCCTGCCAGGATGCTCTGTCTCTTCTCTGTATAAATACCACCATAGAAAGCCCAATAGCACCTGCTGCTCTAAACCAAGCCATTGAGAAAAGATCTGCAAACGTGCACATCGCTGGATCAATGTGAGAAGTGTAAGTATTTAGGGAGGGAGGAATAACAGCTACTGAAAGTTTTTTTTTTAACCTTAATGCATAGACTGCTAGTATTTTAAGTGATTGTAATGTCTAGGTTTTTACTATAAAAATAACAAACCTGTCATACTTACCTGCTCTGTTGCAGTGGATTTGCACAGAGCAGCCTGGATCCTCCTCTTCTTGGGTGCCTCTTTTAAGCTGCTGGCCCCTCCCTCCTGTCGAGTGCCCCCACAGCAAGCATCTTGCTATGGGAGTACCTGAGCCGAATCACAGCTCCATGTATCCATTCATACACAGGGCCACGGCCCAGCCCCACCTCCTCTCCTGATTGGCTGACTGACTTTGACAACAGTGGGAGCCATTGGTGCCGCTGCTGTGTCTCAGCCAATCGGAAGGGAGAGTCTCAGACAGCCAAGACTCACGTGGACATCGCTGGACAGAGCTGGAGCTCTGGTAAGTATTGGGGGACTGAGGGGGGCTGCTACACACAAAAGGCTTTTTATCTTAATGCATAGAATGCATTAAGATAGAAAAAAAAACCTTATGACTTTAAAATCCCTTTTAATCTTAATTTTCATTTTTTGTATATTAATTGGATTTATGATCTCTTTAAAAATGTTTTGAAATTTAATGAAAAATATAATGAACTGTGTTATTTAAACATATATTGATTGTTCTTAAAGCTTTTTTTTTCAGTTCACAAATGTTTTTTCCAACTATTTTTTACAAGAAAAAAGGTGGAGCTTAAAGCAAGGTTAGAAAAATGTTGCCATACCAGTTCCACATAAACCAATATAATCATTTTCACCGTCTGACCTAAATAAATTGTGAAAATACTATTGAACACATTTTTATTTGAGCTGTCTGTTTTATAAGTTATGATGGCTGATGTCGTGTATGACCTTGAAAAAGTTACTTACCTGAACTATTTAAAGCTGAACTCCTAGCAAATAACTAAATTGTAGGTATATGATCTGTTTTATTGGCCAGAGGATTTGTGATTTTTTTTTTTTCCAGCCACATTTGGGATTCATACACTTCTGTCAGGCAGCACAGCTAGGTTGGCGACTTTATTAGAGTTGAAGAGTAAGGCTAGCCTTATGTTATACAATCTTCTTGTACAGTTTTCCTAAAATGTTAGATGCAACAAAAACACATAGTATGAGGTCATACCTAAACGCTTTCAATTTGTATGCAATCAGGCAGGCCCTTGCACTACATAGAGGACAATTTTCTAATGTATAGCCAGTAGAGCTGCACGATTCTGGCTATAAAGAGAATCGCTATTTTTTTGCTTAGAACATAGATCACAATTATCTCACGATTCTCACGGTGTAACATCTTTCACATTAAAACAAAAAAAATTGGGCTAACTTTTTTTTATTTTTTTATTTTTTTATTCATTGAAGTGTATTTGTTTCCCAAAAAAGTGCGTTTAAAAGACCGCTGGGCAAATACAGTGTGGCATAAAATATTGCAGCAATTAACATTTTATTCACTAGGGTCTCTGCAAATGTTTGGGCGTTCCAAGTAATTTTCTAGCAAAAAAAATATTGACTTTAACTTAAGAAACAAGTGTCAGAAAAAGATTTGGACTTTAAAGTGGAGTTGCGTTGCACCCAAAAAATAATTCATGAATGTTTCTAAAAAAAACTAAAATATAAATAAACATGGGGAAATTTTTTTGACATTTTTTTTTTTTTTTTTACTCACCTCTAAACGGCTGTTGCTAGGGGGTCCCTCGTAGTCTGCTTCCTTCAGTGCCTGGGCTCGTGACATCACTTCCCATCAGCGCAGGAAAGGCTCACAGTTCCAGTGCTGGTGCCGCCAAACGGAGGGGGAGACAAGCGGGGCTTCGATCCCCCGCATCACTGGACCCTGGGACAGGTAAATGTCTGATTATTAAAAGTCAGCAGCTGCAGTATTTGTAGCTGCTGACTTTTTTAATTTATTATTATTTTTTTTAATTTTTTTTTTAAATGGCAACACCGCTTTTTAAGTGGTTAAACTTCCTGCATTTACAAGTTTAAAAACTTGGCAGACTTCCTGGATTATAATTTTTTTTTAATTTTTTTTTTAGACGTTTCTCCCTTTGATCTAAGAAGGAAGTTAGTTACAATGTTTCATTTTATAAACTTAGCGGACTGCCCGGATGTTTTCTTTTGACAGCTGAGTGAGCAGACAAGTGCTCCACTTGTTATATAAAAGAATCGGCAAACTCCTGCAATAGAGATGTCAGGGGGTTGAATCGAGATCACAATTGTTTTAAAGATTAAGTGTAGCTCTAATAGCCAGCTTAACTTCATCCTCCCTCTTACCTTTTGGTGCTTATTTACTGCTGTAAACACATACAAGCTCGGCGGATTCAGTGTTGACTTCTTCTGTCACCCCGTTGTCCTCACACAGGTCCTGTCCCATACCAGCATCTTCCTTATTATGTCATGGGGAGCTGGCTATCCCTTCCTGCTTCATGAAATGACCTCATGGTGACACATTGCCAGATCTCACGCATGTGCACATAGATCTGGTGTCGTGCCCATTTTCAAACTGTTCCATGAATGGTTGATTTTGGCTGAGCACCAAACGCTACCTCATACTTTGCACTGGTGGGTGCTGTTTGAATTTCCAGCTACCTAAGATTTCACCATAGAAGGGGTTCACTTTGAGGCATTGAGCACTGGTGTCCTCTGCTGGGTGGAGTGTGTGTGTGTGTGTGTGTGTGTGTGTGTGTGTGTGTGTGTGTGTGTGTGTGTGTGTGTGTGTGTGTGTGTGTGTGTGTGTGTGTGTGTGTGTGTGTGTGTGTGTGTGTGCGCTTCATGCTCCTTCCTGCCATTCAGCATAGAGGAGGCATCATCCTGCTTTGCAAGATAGACATGTAACCTCTAATCTCTGGTCTGGCCCTTCTAAAGTGCTCTTGATCACTTCATAAGCCATGAGCTGTGTGGATTTGTGAGTTTCTGAGACCTTGGTTTGAACCTTGGGCTTAGTTGCATTACCATCACACAGTTGCAAATTGTCTGCATTAGAGCTGCAACTAACGATTAATTTGTCTGTCGACTAATCTATCGATTATTTTTTCGATTAGTCAACGACTATCCGATTGTTTTTTTTATTTCTATTTTTTAATGAATCTAGTGTTTTTTTTTTTGATTAGCTAATTAATCCTTTGGATAACCTTGAGAGTATTGCATTGCAGAGTATTGCATTGCAGCGTATTGTATTGTATTGCAGAGAATTAGCTGGCAGAGTATTGGCTGGGTATGGAGGGATGGCTGCTTCCATCCGACCTCTCCCCTTCACTGTACAGATCAGTACAGAGTGGGGAGAGAGAAACCGGCGTCATCTCATGTCCGTCGAAGCGATCACATTGTAAACGCCTGGATGTAGAAAGATGGCCGCCACTTCGGAGCTAGGCCGAAGCCGCGGCCTCTCCTAAGGCCGAGATCGCGGCATGTGCGCTCGGATCACGGATTGGTGATGATGCGTTGCACCCCTAGGGACGGCGGCACGGAGGGAGAGAAGAAAGGGGGATGGCGGGGGAGAACAGAGGGGGCGGCGGCACGGAGGGCAGCGGTAGATACTAAGCACTGCCACCACTGTGACGCATTGACGCCCTGCACGCACGTCAACGTATTTTCTTAGTCGACGTAGTCGATTACGTTGGCGCGTCGTGGCAGCTCTAGTCTGCATCTAGTTTAGGGTTGCCACCTCATCCATTTAAACCCATACACATATGAATTACACAGGTTCTGAGACTAATTTATTGCAGATAAGGCACCAAATGAGTTTAATGTGTAATCGATATGTGTTTGGGTTTAAAGGGATGAGGTGGCAGAGGGGATGATTCTACTGCAGTTGGTGGCCTCAGCCTAAACTCTCCTAATGAGAGGACGTGTATTCTGTACCATCTGAGGGCACTAATATTTGTAATCTGGAATTCAGTGATCATATGGTTATAAGGTCCACCTCATTGGAGTCTACCTTAGCTCTGTCGGGTGAGGCCAATTCCCCTGCCTTGTTGCTAGGGGTCTCTATTGAAGTCACACAAGACTGTGGCCATATTTATCTAATTTCTTACAGGTAATGACCGTAGAGACCCTAAGCACGCTTCTCCGCCTTCCCATTCACAGTCAATTTCTGCTCTTCCTACAACCCTAGAAGAGGCCTGGCCACCAGTCCCAGTGATTATTTCTGAACTAGAGCCCCCACAGTGTGTCCCATATACACTCGCCAGCCAGGTTATTAGGGACACCCTGCTAGTACCCTTTTGCCTTCGGAACTGCCTTCATTTTTTTTTTAATTTATATTTTTTATTGAATATTTCACAGAACATAAGTGAAAACATGTAGAAAAATAGTCACTCAGACATGCACTTCTTCAGCTTATTATACAGTCTTGAGGATTATTCTGTAACAAAGTCTGTATACAATAGAAATGTAAACCAAGGTAAAAAATTTGATATATAAAGTATATCTTGTTAGATCAAGTATGAAGAACACCACTATCCTGCCCAGGCACCCCAACTGGGAACACACTGCGCTCAGGAGGAGAGCGACGACTCCCAGCCCTCTTTTGGGGGTTGTATTGTTTTCATTGTTGGATAACATCTAGTGTTATGCAGGCCATACACGGTCGAATTTCGAACGAATTTTCTTTTCAAAATCAGAAAATTCGTTTTTTTTGTGATCCGATGACGCCACCATTGATTTTCGAAATTCGGCCGACCAAGCCTTCAATTTCACCTCATGTTGCTACAGAAAAGAATTTTCTTGGCTGGGAATCTTCTTTTCTCTCCGTACATTTTCTTTTATCTCCGTACATTTTCTTACGTTTCTCGCACGATTCTCCCATCATTGATCAGAAAATCGTTCGTTTTTCTAAAAATTTCCAACATGTCCGATTCCTCAAATTTTATTTCCGCACGAAAATCGGCTGTTGCTGCAGCCCACTAATGGTGCGAAATTCATACGAAAATTCTTAGATACGATTTTCGAAAGAAAATTCTTTCGAAATTCGAACCGTGTATGGCCGGCATTAGACTAAGTAGTATATGAAAAAGACATTGGTGCTCGAAAAAGAAAAAGTAAGAATTATAAAATTATAAAAGTATAAAATGATATAAAATAAAATTAGGAAAAAAAGAAGACAAACACGGTCAGATAGTTACTTCCCTTTTGGTAGTACAGTATGGTTTATAAGTGATACATGAAGGTCTTATGTTTCATTGTGTACCACTCTACCCATTTTTCCCATGTTTTTTGGGCTTTACTGTAATTGTTTTGGGTTGATGCATATAACATCTCATACGCTGCGTGAGTTTTAGGCGTATTTATTATTTCATTTCAGACAGGGTTTGATGATCTCTCCAATGGTGCATTATCGTTAATCATGCATTCAGAAGAATGTGCACGGCTATGGTCCTGTATTCTGGTGGAATTAATTCTATGTCTAAGAATAAAATTTCCCAGTGACATGGGTACTTTTAATACTCAATACTTGTGAAATTACTCCATATACTCCTTTCCAAAAGGGGATTATAGTAGGGCAAGTATATGGTACAATATTCCTCCAGCAGGTATTGGAACATTTTGTGGGGAGAATTTAGCTATTCTATGGGGTGTCCGATACCATCTGAAGAGGATTTTTTACAATAATGCTCATAAGTTCACACTCTTTGTCACAAAGTACATGATGTGAAGTGCCTTTTGCCATTGTTCCAGGGAGTAAGAGGTATCCAAGTCCTTCTCCAAGGCAATCATATGAGTTGTTTTCAAGGGTATAGCCTTATTTTTCAGTATACTATAGAACAGTGTTTCTCAAATCCAGTCCTCAGGCCCCCCCAACAGGTCATGTTTTCAGGTTTTCCATTATTTTTCACAGGTGATTTGATCAGTTTCACTGCCTTAGCGATTACCACAGCCGTTTCATCTGAGGGAAATCCTGAAAACATGACCTGTTGGGGGGGCCTGAGGACTGGATTTGAGAAACACTGCTATAGAACAACGATATTCCTTTTAATCTTGGTGGTAGGGTTTGTATGGTAATGGAGTACTCTCCATGGCATCTCAATATTTGTTTTCAAGTTGGAGCGTAGTAGATGTGTAATTCTATGGTATGTGTAATATTCTGAGTTAGCTAGGTTGTATTCTATTTGTAAGGACCTGAAGGTTTTTGGTGTTGGACCTATTATCATATCTTCAATTTTTTTCTATCCTTTTTCCACCCAACTTGAGACGTTTAAGCCAGGTATGATGTGTGTCAAGCTATAGGTAGGCATTGATAGCGTGGAGGTAATGGAGTCCTGAGATGGAGTGTTTAACAAAGCTCTCCAGGCATAAAGTGATGCTGTGATGGTGGGAGAAAGCAATGTGTATCTAGGGGTATATTGTTGGCTAGTAAGAAGAAAGTGATAAAGATTGCCACCTTTTTAAATTTTTTTTTTTTTTTTTTTTTTTCCCAATTCTTTCCATCTGATATTGGGGCTTTGGGAGAACCATGTTTTAATTTGCACCAATATTGAGGAAATGTAGTAGTCTTTAAGTACTACTAAGCCCACTCCTCCCGCCTTCCTAGTATTGATTAGTTTGGAGACTGCACACCTCGCCCTCTTTCCTTGCCAAAGATATCTGTTGATCATAGATTGGGCTTTAATAAAGAAGATGTTAGGCACTGGGATAGGGATGGTCCTAAATAGGTATAGAAATTGTGGTAGCAGTACCCTTTTTAAAGGCTGCCAGTCTCCTGGACCAGGATAATTCTGTTTTTGCTAGATCTTGGAGTTTGGGGTGTAATTTATCTAAGAATATGGAGTAATTTGCTTTGAACAATAACTCTGCCTTAGGTGTTAAGGTGATGCCTAAGTCATTTATACTGGTTGTGTTCCACGTGTATGGGTATAATTGTTCCATTTTGCGCCTAGTTTTAGGAGGTATATTGATGCCAAGGATGTATGACTTGGTGTCATTTACTTTGTAGTAGGATATACTGTTGAACATTTTGAATGTTTGATGTATCGAGGCTAATGAAGCCTCTGCGTCTATGATCATGAGTATAACATCGTCAGCAAATAGACTGATGGGGTGTGCTGAGTGGTTAAACTTATGTCCTGTAATTTGAGAGTGGTTGCATATGTAACTCGCTAGAGGTTCCATGAGAAGGTTGAAAATTAATGGTGAAAGTGGGAACCCCTGGCAAGTTCCATTTGTAATATTAAATGGAGTGGAAAGTGCCCCCGAGGTGTAAACCTGGGCAGAGGGCTTGGAATATAATGCCATAATTGCAGAAAATATGGTGCCTTGGAATCCAAACTTCTTCAATACCCTGGCAAGATATCCTCAATGTATCCAATTGAACGCCTTCTCTGCATCCAAAGCTAGGAGCAGAGAAGGCTATCCCTTCAGATTTGCGTGGTGGATTATATTAATTAGGCGCCTAGTGGTGTCAGTGGTTTGACATCCTTTTGTAAATCTGGATTGATCCATGTGTAATAGCTGTGGATGTATGTTTATCAGCCTTAGTGCGATCAGTTTGGCATATAGTTTCAGGTCATTATTAAGTAATGGTATCGGCCTGAAATTCTGTGGAAGAGATGGTTCCTTCCCTGGTTTGGGCAGGGTGATTACAAGTGCTTTCAACATTTCTGATGGGAAGGAGGAAGAGACAGCTGCAGCGTTGAAAATATTGGTTAGGTGGGGTGTGAGAATGTACTTGAATGTTCTGTAGTATTCTCCTATGTATCCATCAGGACCTGGGGACTTGTTTAGTGGTAGCGTATCTATAGCATGAGACACTTCCTGGTTTGTGAAGGGAGAATTAAGGTGCTGTAGTTGCGTTGGGGTTAATTGGGGAAGAGACACTTTCTTCAGAAAGCCCTGTATAGCCTTGGGGGTTGGTTGAATGGTATTTGGATCATCTGCCAAGTTGTACATAGATCCGTAATAATGGCTAAATGTGTCTGCAGTTTTTTTTGGGTGTCGTTTATCTTTTAGTGATTGGGTGTTTGGATGTATGGTATCCTGGTTTTGTACCTGCAGACCTGTAAGCGTTGTGCTAGGAGTTTCCCTGCCCTGTTACCATTCACATAATGGTTCATATATAGACATCTAGTAGACTTTTCAAAATTTCCTAATAGCAGCAATCGGAGATCATAACAGTGTTGGGATACGCGTGATCTGACCACATAATGTCATTTATGGATACTGCTACAGTTCTGGACAAGGTCCTTTGATCTACTAGGAATAGATCAATTCGTGAGTATGACCTGTGTGGTGAAGAAAGGAAAAAAAAAATTAAGTCTTTTTGCCCTGCGTAAAGACGTCTCCAGGTGTCAAATACGTTTTGCTGATATATGATGTTTTGAAGCGTTTGAGTTTTTCTGATTGGGGTAGAATTAGAATCAAGGTGTGAGTCTGGGATAAGGTTGAAGCCCCCACATATCACCACGGCTCCTTTTTGGTGGGCCCGTATCTTCTGAAAAGTTTTGTTAATATTTGGTTGGAATTTGGGGAGTAAAGGTTCGCGATAGTGTACATTGAGGAGTTGCTATCGCAAATTAATATTTTGAACAGTCCTTGTGTGTCCGGCATCACTTCATGGAGTTGAAAGGAGACAGTGTCCCTTATTACAATAAGAACTCCCCCCCTTTTTTTTTTTTTTTTTTTTTTTTTTTTTTTTTTTTAAATCTTCATTTGCGGTAAAGATATGGGGGAACTGTTTATTTGTGCATTTGGGGGGGGGGGGGGGGGGGCAAACTATTAAAATGCATTTCATTTCCTGAGCACATAGGACATCGCTTTTCAATTGTTGAGCTTCCTTCCATAATTTTTTTTTTTTTTTTTTTATTCTTGTTTTTATTGAATTATGCGAAAAAGGGTGGTACAAGTAATAAGGCAATACAGAACATAGTATGTGATTACATTCATATTGTAAAACATCAATTCGTCATCAAAACCTTCGATTAGACCTTCCATAATGACTTACGCTTGACAGGGTGATTAAGTCCTTTGGTATTTATAGAAAGAAATGTCACCCCCATGTGGACAAAGTAGGTTTAGATGTTTGACATTCTGTGTTCATGTAAGTTCTTTTGTGGTTGAAGAGTTCCCTCAAGTGGTCAGAGCTGGTATAGATTGTATTATTAAGTGCTAGTGCAGACCAGAGATTTGTTGTACTCACATTTGGAGGTGCAGGCATCTTTGCAGCCTGGCTGTGCTGAGTCTCTTGGAGGTGTTGACCTGGGAGAAACAGTAGTGGCTTCATCTGAGAACTGTAAAGTAATCCTGTAAATTCTGACTGTGTTGGAAAAATATATAACGAGAAGAAAAATAAAACTGACTATGAACATAAAAACTTGAAATTTGAATAACATGTTTAAACTTGTCAAGTGAACATTGTGATCCAAGTATGGGTATTGCATACCCGTATGCAGCAATTGAATGCTCAAGTAGTATCGGGGGGTGAGTTTGTGAGCCAAGAGAGGCTACACTCCCCATAGAACAGAAGATAATACTTATTAGCTTTCCAAGTATTCAGTTCCTTGTAGCATTTTTAGCCATTGCCTTTTGCCATTCAGGATCTGCATGGGGAATGCTCCTAGGGGAATCGGGCCTGCTGACAAGCTCTGGAATTATCTGCCATTCTTTGAGCAGGGACAGACCTTTTTCCAGGGAGTGAAGGTATGGCCCTCTTTGGTAATCGTGATTTTTGTGGCGAAGTCCCATCTGTAGTTGATCCTATGATTCCTGAGGGCTTTGGTAAATGTGCTGAGGCTTCTTCTTTTTTGAGAGTGTATTGCGATAGATCTGCAAAAAATTGCAGATTTTGATGCTGTGGAGGGATATTCTCCTTAGTGCGCATTGCACTCATTCATTTTTCTTTTGCATGGTCAAAATGTAACCTTAGTATTACATCCCTAGGGAACTGATCGGGGAGGCATGACGGTTTAGGCAGGCATGGCTGGGTATCGCCGAGTATGGCTGGATATTGCAGAGTATGACTGGGTATTGGCTAGGGGTGCAACGGATCATCACTGATCCGTGATCCAAACGGGTCACCCCGCTCGGATCGGCACACGCGCGATCTGCAGAGTGCTCCGCGGTCTCGGCCTTAGGAAAGGCTCTGTCAAATGATCACTTGTAAACAAACCGGCGTCGTGATTCCTCTCTCCCCTCTCTGTACTGATCTGTACAGTGGAGGGGAGAGATCGGATGGAAGCAGCGCTGTGAGCTGCACCTGTAGTGCCCACAGCGCTACTCTGTGACAGCCATCCCTCCATACTTTGCCAATACCCTGCCAATGCTCTGCCACACCCTGCCAATGCTCTGCCACACCCTGCCAATGCTCTGCCACGCCCTGCCAATGCTCTGCCACGCCCTGCCAATGCTCTGCCACGCCCTGCCAATGCTCTGCCACGCCCTGCCAATGCTCTGCCACGCCCTGCCACACCCTGCCAATGCTCTGCCACACCCCGCCAATGCTCTGCCACACCCCGCCAATGCTCTGCCACACCCCGCCAATGCTCTGCCACACCCCGCCAATGCTCTGCCACACCCCGCCAATGCTCTGCCATAACCCCGCCAATGCGATACCCAGCCATGCTCAGCCGTACCCAGCCATACTCAGCCAATATTACAGTGGGGGAGATTGTGCATATTACAGTGGGGACTATATGGTGGTGGAATTTTCACAGGTTTTTCAAATTCAATTATCATTTGCTGATCTGAAAAATAATCCGATCCGTGACTCTGATCCGAGGAACGATCCGATCCGTGAGTTTTTTTTTAAATTTTTATCCGTTGTACCCCTAGTATTGGCAGAGTATGGCTGGCTATGGCTGGGCATTGGCAGGGTATGGCTGGGTATTGCAGAGTATGGGGGGGTGGATGAATGGATCCATGGATGTGACTGCAATCATCACAGAGCAGCGCTGTGGGCACTGCAGATCCAGCCCACAGCGCTGCTGCCATCCAATCTCTCCCCTCCACTGTACAGATCATTTGACGGAGTGATGACGTGGTATGCCGCCAGGTGTACCAAGATGGCTGCCGCTCCAGAGCTAGGCCGAAGCCGTGGCCTTTCCTAAGGCCGAGGCAGCGGAGCGCTCCGCGGATCGCATGGTGTGCCAATCCGAACAGGTTGACCTGTTGGGATCACGGATCGGTGACGATCCGTTGCACCACTAATAAATATATAATTTTTTTCCTCATCATTTCAGGTTAGTTAACCCTTTGAGCACAAAGAGCTGCCACCATTGTGTTTTAATGGAAATGCACCATTCACACTATCTACTGTAACAATTCTGACCTTAAAGCCGGATTCCACCCTAAAGTGGAACCTCCGCTGATCGGATCCCTCCCCCCCTCCGGTGTCACAATTGACACCTTTCAGGAGGGAGGGGGGTGGAGATACCTGTCAAAGACAGGTATTTACACCCACTTCCGGGCATAGACTCCCATGGGAGTCTATGCCATTTCCTGCCCTGCCGCGCTGTCTGCTGGGACACACACGGGTCCCAGTGACAGCGCGGAGATTTCCTATTGCGCGGCGCAACTCGCGCATGCGCAGTAGGGAACCGGGAAGTGAAGCCGATTCGCTTCACTTCCTGATTCCCTCACCTAGAATGGTGGTGGCAGCAGCCGAGAGCCGAGCGATCGATCGGCCTCGGCTGCCGGCATCGCTGGAACCCGGGACAGGTGAGTGTCCATTTATTAAAAGTCAGCAGCTGTAGTATTTATAGCTGCTGGCTTTTAATATTTTTTTTTTTTTTTTGGTGGAATCCCTCTTTAAGAAATATCTGTTACACTTACTGCCACTTGAGACTGGAGTTTAAAGTGATTGTAAACCACATATACCCTGTGAAGTGACTGACCTCAGGTGATATAGAGCTAAAACAAATTCTCCTACATAAGTTGTACCTTTTTTTTTATTTTATTTTTTTACCTGCAGCATTCTCTTCTCTACATCAGTTCAAAGTGCAGAATTTATAAAGCTTGTCGGAGCTGTTATAAAACAGGGGGTTGGAAACTGAAGTTACACTCTGTAGAGCTCAGTGGGGAGAGCTTTGACAGCTGATTGCACACCCCATTGCACACAGTAACAGAGCTGAGGCTGTCAATCACAGGCTGTGTGCTGGAGCCTCCTCCCCTGTCACCTTTTTTCTCTTGGTGTCAGGAAAACTTGTCAGAAGTGAGGGATATGCTTTGTTCAAGGTCTACCTGGCAGCAACAGCCTCTGTTCACAAAACTCTTTGACCTGCTTACCATTCCACCATTGCCAGGTAGATCAGACAACCCATTTCCAGGGTGTACACCCTTAGGGCCCTTTTACACGGTGTCAGTTTTGCATCTATTTTTGCATTGGTGGTCGATGTAAAAAAACAAAAAACTGATGTACAACCGGTCTGTTTTTTTCTTTTAAAATGTGACTGAACTTATGAAACAAATCAAACGCTCCTGTGAAAGGACCCAGGGACAGCATTCCTCCTTTCCCTTTCAGAGCCCATTCCACCAGAGCTGTTGGTGTTTCCTGAGCTTTTTATCATCAAGTATCTGCTTCTCAGGACCACATAGTCCTCTTTTATGCATTCTCCACATTTCAACAGATGGATATTTATGCCTCAGCTTGTCAGCAATGTACTTCAAGCTGTTATCTGAGGGTTTTGTTCTGGTTCTTTAACCCTTGTTTTCTTGTGGGCTGTTAGCATTTCTGTTTGCAGTGTTGTTGCCCACCACTCGTTTTTATTGCTTGGGTATGTCCAGTGATCTATGCAATTTTCTTATTTAACTTAGTATCTTGTCTTGGAGTACAGTAGAGCACACTGCTCTCTTCCCTTTGTGTCTTGATCACTCCATTAGTTACAGAGATTATAGTTAAATTGTACATACATGGATCAAAATTCAGCCTGTTCAGCATGGATGGCCACATTTTGATCCATGTATGGTTAGGGAGGTTGTACAGAAGTGGATTGACTTCTATACAACCTCCCTGTTTGGATTTTCCCTACTTGATCAGTGCTGCTGAATATAGCCTGCAGCACTGATCAGTGTATTATGATGACGGGGAAATTTCCCTGTTGTCAGAATACAATAGCTGAGCAGATAGTATTACATAGTGTATGACTAGGGGAACCTAGACCCCCCCCCCTTTTTTTTTTTTTTTTATTCTTTTTTTTTTTTAACCAGGTAAAATCCCAAGTTACAGAGATCACAGACTGATTGCTAAATCCCCCCTGCTGCTCAAAATTAGCACTACATATATAGCCTTGCTGTAAACCTGACATAAATGCAGGAGCTGCTACTTTCACAAGTATGTAGTGCACTAGAATCCACTGTCACGGTTCTATTTTCACTCATTCTGAAAAAAAGGAGTCTGTCATTGAGCTACATACCTGTCTTACCAAAGCTGCCAACATCCTTTATTTTCAAATTTCATATTTGTCCCAATGCAAACAACTGCCAGTTCTGCTGAACAGATTCTTCACAACCCAATAGGCATACAGTTCTTGGATCAGAAAGATATTTATCTTGGTCATAGGTGCCCATACATGGTTAAGTAACCCAGAAGAGCACCACGCTGTCAGACAGGAAAGAGACATGCTGTCTGAGAGCAGGGTGAAAGTTGTAGTGAGTGAGTGACCAGGGCAAGACACACTGACCTGAATGGGAGAGGCTGTCGGGACCAGGAAACCGCGAGTCAGCAGACTTTCCAGCTGATCGGGAGAAGCGGCGGGGGCTAGGACCTGACAGGGAGACTGTGAGTTTGAGGCTGATTGGGAGAAGTGGCAGGGGCCAGGATGTGTGATGGTTGGACCAGGAGCGTCAGCAGGCACGGGACTGGGGAGAGACAGGTTGACTGAGGGTGGCTACAGGAGCTGATAAGCCATACAGGGCAGCCGAGACGGAGCAGCGGAGCTGCCGCACAAGAAACAGACATAGTTAGATAGTCATGTTGAAAAAAGACACAAGTCCATGTAATTCAACATAAATAAATACAATCCCATAGACGCAATCCTATACCCACAGTTGATCCAGAGGAAGGCGAAAAACCCCAGCAAAGCAGGCTCCAATTTGCTATAGTAGGGGAAACAATTCCTTCCTGATCCCCAGAGAGGCAATCAGATTTCCTGAATCAACTTTACCTATAAATGTTAGTACCCGGTTATATTATGTACATTTTAGGAAAGGTCCTTTTTTTAAAGCAACTAAATCTACTGAGCTTGCCAAAACCACCTCTGGAGGGAGTCTATTCCACATTTTCACAGCTCTTACTGTGAAGAAACCTCTCCGTATTTGGAGACAAAATCTTTTTTCCTCTAGACATAAAGAGTGTCCCCTTGTCCTCCTTTTGATGACCTTTAAGTGAATAACTCAACACCAAGTTCACTATATGGACCATGTATTTGTACTTGTTCATCATATCCCCCTTAATCTCCTCTTCCCAAGAGGGAATACATTCAATTCCTCTAATTTTGCCTCATAGCTGAGCTCCTCCATACCTCTTATCAGTTTGTTTGCCTTTTTCTCTGCACTTTCTCTAGTTCCCTCGATATCCTTTTTGAGAACTAGTGCCCGAAACTTAACTGCATATTCCAGATGAGGCCTTACTAATGATTTGTACAGGGGGAAAAATGATATACCGTATTTATCGGTGTATAACACACGTTTTTTATTTTTTTTAAATAAACAAATAATGGTCAGTGAGCATCAATGCAGCCTGATATGTGCCCATCTGCAGCTTCAGTGCAGCCCGACCAGTACCCATCTGCAGCCCAATCAGTACCCATCTGCAGCCTTGCTCCTCACTGCAGCCTGATCGGTGTCCATCTGCAGCCTTGCCAAAATATGCCACCGAGGGGAAGGAGGGGATGAGTGCTCCCAAAATAGAGCCGGATCTCCTGTGTACTCGGCTAGGCGTCACGCCCAGTCCCGCCCCTTGGCCCATATCCTATGATGGACATAACACTGGGACGTCAATGCTAGGAGCTGTCCAGGGGGCAGAACTGAGCGTGAGTGCAAGCTGAGCCGGGTACACAGGAAATCCGGCTCTATTTTGTCAGCGCTCGTCCCCTCCTTCCCCTCTTCATCCTGCTTTACCATCACTGGCTTTAACGGCATGGCTGTTGAAAGCCAGGTGCTAAGGGGCCGAGGTCTGCCGGATTTGGCAATATCCACTTGAGGACACAGAAGTCATCTTCTCGGAAGATTTATCATCGTACGTGGAAGGCCTACATCTTCATGTGTGAGGAGAAGATGAGTAACGGCACCTGGCAAGGAAAAAAAAATCCTCTTTTTCCTTGGCAGGTGCCATTACTCAGCATGCAGTCGCTGCAATAGGCATCTGTCAATCCCTAAAGGACCAATTTATACAGTTCCTTAAAGAGGTTCCTGCACAACAAGCCCGGAAATTGCCCGAACTACCAAAAGCATTATGCTTTGCCATAGAGGCCATTAAAGATTCTATGCACCAGGTGTCCTGCCTTACGCTTATGCTAGTACATATGCATAGAATCCTGTGGTTAAAAAAATTGGTCAGCTGAAGCACCATGTAAAAAGCTACTGACTGGATTCCCTTTTCATGGGGATCGGCTATTCAGGGATGATTTGGACAAATACATCCAAACAGTAAGTTTAACAGAAAGTATAAATGCCCTTTATTTAAACAGGCTCTTTCTCCTGCGCTAGGGGCTTCCGCCTCTATGCAGTGTCGACAACCTCCGCCGCCAGACTCTAGATGAAAACCTCAGTGTCAGGCCCAGGCTAGAAAAAAAAGTCCTGGGGCTGGAAACCTGCAAAGCAGAATCCTAAAGCCTCATCGTGAAGAGGTACCCCCCTCGCCAGGGTGGGGGGAAGACTTCTGCAGTTTTCAGAAGTCTGGCAAGAGGAAATTCAGAACAGATGGGTCATCTCCAGGGTAACTCTGGGGTACAAGCTGGAATTTCAGAACTTTCCACTGTTTTGTTTCCTGAGGTCAAATGCTTCCAAAGATCCAGAGAAAATACAATCTCTGTTTCAGGCACTAGACCGATTAATGGCTCAGAGGGTGGTCATGCAGATCCCCGCAGAAGAGCAAGGTTTGGGGTTTTATTCAAACCTCTTCACAGTACCAAAACTGAATGGAGATGTCAGACCATTCTAGATCTAAAGAATCAAAATCAGTTTCTGAAGATCCGCTTCTTTTGCATGGAGAAGATTAGGTCAGTGGTTTCTATCCTACTAGGAGAAGAACTTCTGGTGTCTATCGACATCAGGGATGCACATCTGCATGTTCCTATATTTCTCGCTCACCAAAGGTTTCTGTGGTTCGAGGTAGAACAGCAGCATTTCCAATTTGTAACCTTGCCCTTTGGGCCTGCTACAGCACCCCGGGTGTTTACAAAAGTCCTGGCCCCAACTCTAGCCAGGTTAAGGGTGCAGGGCATAACAGTCTTGGTGTACTTAGACAATCTATTGCTAATAGACCAGTCGTCATTTAGAGCAAAGCGTGTACATTACAACCAGTTACCTGGAAAGTTTGGGTTGGATTCTCAACCTAGAGAAATCTTCCTTAAAAGTGATAAAAAGGCTGGAGTACCTGGGTCTGATCATAGACAGGGCCCAGAAAAAAAATGTTCTTACTTCAGGAAAAAAATCAACTCCATAAGAGAGCTGGTGCAGATGGTCAGATCAAAAGGCGATCCCTCCATTCGCCTTTCCATGAGGTTGCTAGGAAACCTGGTGGCTTCATCCAAAGCGGTTCCCTATACCTAGTTCCATTCAAGGCTGTTGCAAAACATTATCCTGTCTACTTGGAACAAAACAATTCAAGCTTTAGACTTGCAAATGTGGCTGTCCCCAAGGGTGTCCCAAAGCCTCAGTTGGTTGTTACTAACCCAGAATTTACTGAAAGGAAAATACTTCAGACCAGTTATCTGGAAAGTGGTAATGACAGATGCAAGCCTTTCAGGCTGGGGAGCGGTACTAGAAAAGACGACTGTCCAGGGACAGTGGTCAAGAGCCAAAAGAACCTTGCCCATCAATATCCTCGAGATTCGGGCAGTGCGTCTGGCTCTAAAGGCCTGGACTTCCAGGTTACGGGATTGTCCTGTCAGGATCCAATCCGACAATGCCACAGCTGTGGCCTATATCAATCACCAAGGGGGCACCAAGAGTCTCTCAGCGCAGAAAGAGGTGAACTATATTCTAACTTGGGCAGAAAGGAATGTTCCATGCCTATTGGCAGTCTTCATTCCGGGAGTAGAGAATTGGCAGGCGGAATACTTGAGTCACCAGCAGTTATTCCTTAGGGGAATTGTCTCTTCACCTTGAAATTTTTCAGGCTGTTTGCCAAAGATGGGGGACTCCGAAAGTATATCTTCTAGCGTCCAGATTCAACATGAAGTTAGTCAACTTCGTGTCCAGGACAAGGGATCCACTCGCATGCGGAACAGATGTGTTGGTGACCCCGTGGGATCACTTCTCACTGATCTATGCATTTCCCCCTATTCAGTTGCTGCCACGACTTCTTTGCAGGATCAAGCTGGAAAGAAAACCGGTAATTCTGGTAGCAACAGCAAGGCACAGAAAGTCATGGTATGCGGAAATTGTAAAGATGGCAGTGGAGGGTCCATGGTCCCTCCCACTATGGCCAGGCCTACTCTCACAGGGGCCGATTATCCATCCTACTTTACAGTCTCTAAATGTAACAGCTTGGCTATTGAAACCCACATTCTGAAGAAACGTGGGCTTTACGGGTCAGTTATTTCTACCCTGATGCAAGGAAGCCAGCTTCCAGAACTATATATTATAGAGTCTGGAGGGCTTATGTTTCCTGGTGTGAATCCAAGGGTTGGCACTCTCGGAGATATATCATAGGCAGAATTCTAGCCTTTCTACAATTAGTGGTAGAGATGAAATTGGTCTTGAGTACTATTAAAGGCTAAGTCTCAGCTTTATCGGTCTTATTTCAAAGACCGCTTGCTACACATTCTTTAGTCCGTGGGTTTTATGCAAGGGGTGATGCAACTTAATCTCCCAGTCAAACCTCCTTTGAACCTTTGGGACTTGAATTTAGTTTTGTCAGTGTTACAAAAACGGCCATTTGAACCGATACAGCATATTCCCTTAGCCCTTGTACACACGGTCGGAGATTCCGACGGAATGTGTCCGATCGGACCGTTTTGTCAGATATTCCGACTGTGTGTGGTCTACATCGGACTGTTTATTCCGACGGACCAAGTTTTCCAACATGTCGGTAAAATTTTCAGACAAAATGCTCCAATCGGACATACTCCGACCATGTGTAGAGAATTCCGATCGGACAAAGTGCCACGCATGCTCAGATCAAATTCCTACACCAAAGCTATTGGCTACTAGCGTGAACGTAGTCCCGTCGTAACAAAATAACGTCATCACAACGCATTTTCCGTCAACTTTGTCCGACCGTGTGTATACAACAGTTTCGGACAAAATCTGTCGGACAAAATCCGACGGATTTGGTTGTCGGAATCTCCGACCGTGTGTACAAGGCCTAAGTCCTTCTGACAAGGAAGCTGGTGTTCTTCGTTGCTATATCCTTAGCAAGGAGGGTTTCGGAATTGGCTGCTCTTTCTTGTAAAGAGCCATACTTGATTATTCATGAGGACAGAATGGTGCTACGCCCTCGTCCAGACTTTTTGCAAAAAGTGGTCTCAGGTTTCCACCTGAACCAAGATATTGTCCTGCCATCGTTTTTTCCAAAACCATTTTCCAGGGAAGAGAAGTCACTACATTGTCTTGATGTGGTGAGAGCAGTGAAAATCTAAACTCAACTGTTTAGATTAGTAAAACTGATCTCTTATTTATTCGGCCAGAGGCTCCTAAGAAAGGACAGGCAGCGTTGAAATCAACTGTCGCTAAGTGGATTCAGCAAGTTATAATTCAGACTTATTTAAGGGGTAAGATTCCCCCTTTTCAAGTCAAAGCACACTCTACCAGGGCGGTTAGTGCTTATGTGGCAGTGCATCACCAGGCCTCCATGGCTCAAATCTGTAAGGTCGCATGCACTGAACAGATCTTCAGTGCGTACATTCACCAAGTTTTATCAAGTGGATATAAGGAGGTATGAGGATATCGCCTTAGTGCACAGTGTGCTGCAGGCAGCAGTATAGGTCCTCAAGTCTGTGGGTACCCTGCAGGTTGTGTCTCCCTCCCCTCAAGTAGCGTTGCTATGGGATGTCCCATTAAGTTTTTAACTTGGGCTCTATGTCCCATGATGTACTATAAAGAAAATACGATTTTTATAACCGCTTACCTGTAAAATCCTTTTCTTGGAGTACATCATGGAACACAGGGGGTCCCTCCCCTCTTTTTGGGGTTTAAGTATATTGCTTTGCTACAAAAGCTGATGTGCTCCTGGAAGGAGACGGGGTTATATAGGGAGTGAACTTCCTGGATTGGGTATACCAATGTCCATCACCTGAAGGTGCCTATATACCCATTAAGTTATTAACTTAGGCTATGTGTGCCATGTTGTACTCCAAGAAAAGGATTTTACAGGTAAACTGTTAGAAAACTGTTATAAAAATCCTAGTTTGTTTTTAGCTGGGAGTACCCTTAGTACCTGGGAGTACCTTTTTGAGTACCCGGGAGTATCATTAGCATGCAATACCAAAGCCAGCAGAATATTAGCATGCATGAAAAGGGGCTATACTCCAGAGATAAAACTATAATCCTGACACTTTATAAAACTCTGGAGTGTTTTGTCCACTTCTGGACACCAGTCCTCAGAATGGATGAGCTGGAGAGAGTCTAAGAGGGGCAACAAAATTAATAAGGGGATTGGAGGACTTTGATTATGAGGAACGACTACAAGCACTAAGAGACCAGCGCTAGAGAAGAGACGCTTGAGAGGGGACATGATAGCGATTTACAAATAACTCAATGGTGATTCCAGTGTAGGGGAAAAAAAACTATTCAGTCTCGGGGAGTGTAAGGGTACACGGAGCCACACAATGAGATTGAAGGAGAGGCGGTTTAACCTTAAGCTGCGCAGGGAGTTTTTCACTGTCAGGGCAATAAGGTTGTGGCACCCTCTTCCACAATTGTTGGTGTCAGCAGGGAGTATTGATATTTTTAAAAGACTCTGGATCGTGCATCTTAATAAACACAACATGCAGGGATATGGGAAATTAAATTATAGACTCTGACACACGTACATCTACACAGGTTGAACTAAATGGACTATTGTCTTTATTGAACCTTGCCTACTATACTACTATCACCTGGTGTGACTCCATTTTACTAATATAACTCTCATGGAGATATTGGATCAGCTTTTTTTTTTTTTTTTTCAGTTTTTTATTTTCACAATATTTTTTATTGGTTTTTCAAAAGAAAGAGTGACTGTACAATTGACTTTAATTGATTTCTGTGCAAAAGTTTAAGAGAACGGTGATGCCCCGTACACACGAGTGGATTTTCCATGAGAAAAAACTTGGATGGCGCACACACACACACACTTATGGGCAACAGCAGTGTAAGAGAACTGCTCTGGCTTGCACTTGTTGGCATCAGTGGACTTCCAGAGCGCTGCTGCATGCGCAATGGACTACGTACACACACAGGAGCGCGTTCCTAATGCCAATTGGCACCTAACGGCCTATTTAAGGGGTGCTTTGACTCATACAATGCTGACTGGTCTTCAGCTGTGTCCTGATCCTTGATTCCTGTTTTAGCCTGCCTGATACCTGCTGCTGAACCCGACCTTCCCCGACTCTGCCTCTGGACTCTAATCATTCCTGATTACCGGTTCCTGATCTCGGCTTCCATTTGACCTTGCTTCTGCTTATGCCTTTGTACCTCGCTGCCCGCCTGTTACTGAATCCGGCAATTCTTGAGACCCTGCTCCTGCTCTTCACCTGGCTCGAACAGTGCCTGTTGTCCTGCCTCTGCCACCGAGCCTGCTACTCCATCTGCAAGTTCTGCAAGCAATACCTACAGGCACTCGTGTTCCTCCTGGCCCTAATCTCCATCTGTCCCACCTTCAGTGGAGCTTGGGCTAGAGATACAAGGGAGGCCGACATTGTCATAGCAGACTCCTACCAGGTACGTGACAATATGTGTGCAGAACCTTCGCATTTCACCATTCCTCATGAGTCTGGGCGGGGGGTTGAGAGCACTTTCTTTTTTTAATTATTACTAGTTTTAACATTTTATATCTTTTTTTTTGGACACTGTCCCATTCCTTTTTTATTATTATTTTTAATAATTAAATGTAGGGATGCACCAAAATTTCGGCCACCGAAACATCGTCACGTCATTTTGCCGAAAGAGAGTTCTTGCAGATAATGGCGCAGAAAATCTCGCATGCGCAGTAGGGGCGGGAGAACCTTTGGGTGACATCACTCGTTCTGTAGGCGGCTTGCACGTTCCTTGCGGTTAAGATGCTGCACCACTCGTAAGCACGTTCCCTGCTGAGACACTGGCACCTTTCCTGCGGACGCTCCTCGTGCTTGTGAAACGCTGCTGGGACTCGAGAGACGGCTTCATAGACAGCTGCACATAGCATACTCAAGTACAAGAGTGGGCACTGTCCCTCCTGGAAGGCTACCATTACTACTATTCACTGGTGAGCAATGCATTGCCTTTTGCCTTACTTAAACTGACAGAAACAATCCAACTAGTATTTATTTTACTATACTACTGAAACTGAAATTAATGATCTTTCTGTCTATAGCAGTTAAACAGCATGTATTACTTACTACTTGGTCTTTGTTAAACAACAAGCCACTCTTGCCATGCAGTATGCCCTTGTTGCCATTGAATTTGTCACTTTGTCTTGTCAGTATAGTTAGTTATACAGTGCACACTGACATGACAGCAAGCACATGATTTTTTAAACATGACAGTACGCAATAAATATAATATATATTTAATAACTATATATAATTTATTGCGTACTGTCATGTTTATACAAATCATGTATAACTTTATAATACTACGCTGACAAAGTGACAATTCGATGACAACAAGTGCATGAAGTTATAGTATACTACAGAATAGCTAAAAAAAAAAGAAAAATATAGCATGCAATTGCAATTTGCAAGCAATCCATTCCATTTCAAATCAAATGTAATCAGTGCAATTTTCTGTTTGGTACAAGTCTGATGTAACTACCTTGCATAGCAAGAGCTGCACCTTTTAAAAAAAAAAAAAAAAAAGGGATTGGTTATTTTTTTTATTTTTTAAAGCTGCCTCCTGGGGTTTAGCTTTTAAATTGATTTCATCCGTCCGCCACCCCCAACCCCCCCCCCCTCTCATATTTCACTCCCGCTATAGATCATTCTATGCTATTATTTTACGCTACCAGCAAAAGTGGACCATGTCTGTAGTGTGGAAATATTTTAAAGTTTCTGATAAAGACCCCAAATTTACAATCTGTAGTCTTTGCTCAGCAGAAATTTCAAGAGGGGGTACAGTGCCAAGGCATTTTTCAACAACAGGTTTGATACACCACCTGAAAACACGTCATCCAGTTCAGCATTCATATTACAAGAAAACAGTGCCCCTTCCAAAAAGTTACTCAGGCTCAACACCATCTGTGGCCACAGTCTTTGAAAAGGTTAAACAATTTGCAAGTGACCGTCCCAAAGCTCGTGCCATTACAGATAAAATTATGGAATTTATTGCATTAGACGACCAGCCATTCTCTGTTGTGGAGGACATTGGATTCCTTATGCTCATGCAACATATTGAGCCGCATTACTCACTACCAAGCAGATGCTACTTTGCAGATACCTGTCTACCTGAATTGCTTTGCAGTGTTAGAAAACGCGTTCAAGAGCTCATGACTACCGACATCATAGAAATCAGTTTTACTACCAACATTTGGAGTCCATCAGTCCAACGAGCATGCTCAGCCTGATAGCGCAGTGGATAGATGACAGATTTCAATTGCAAAACATCTTACTTAACGCACGTGAGTTTGTTGGATCACATACTGCAGCAGGAATATCTGACCCTTTAAAATCCATGCTTGACACTTGGCACATTGAGAAGTCTAAAGTGCATTTGATTGTCTGAGATAATTCACGGAACATGGCAAAGGCAATGGAGGACAGTGAACTTAAAAGCATACCGTGTATGGCACACACGCTGCAATTGGCTGTGAATGAAGGATTGCTGAGTCAGCGCACCATATCTGATATTGTATCAAAAGGAAGAAACATTTTAGGTCACTTTAAGCATTCTCCACTTGCTTATTCCAGATTAAAAGATTTGCAGATACAGTTTGGAATGCCACCGAAACGACTGCAGCAAGATGTAGCCACTCGTTGGAACAGCACCTACTATATGCTGCAAAGTCTTTTTGAACGAAAGCGTGTTTTAGCTGCATGCATTGCAGATTACGAGCTGCCGGCAACACTGAGTGTACATCAGTGGATGTTAGTTGAAAATAGTTTGTCTCTTCTATCTCCATTTGAACAGTTAACAAAAGAAAAAAGCTCAACTAATGCTTCCATTTCCTGAAGTTATTCCCTTGATTGCCACACTGAAGCGTCTGCTAGGAAAAGATATAGAAACAGACCATGGCGTAAAAACTGCTAAAACCACTCTACTGGAAGCTGTTACCAACTGGTTTCAAGATACCAAGTCCAACCCTCTGTACTGCATTGCAGCAGCTCTAGATCCTCGATTTAAAGAGAATTATTTTAATAATAATTAAATAATAATTAATAATAAGTCTCTATGATCGTTTGGAGGCCGGGTGCGATGTTATGACGTCACGCCTGGCCTCTGCATTCAAAATAATGGCGCCGATTTGGCTGGGATTGATTTTAGGCGAGATAGAGGTGAGATATGGGGTCTTATTGACCCCCATATCTCACTGTAAATAGGTCCGATCGTGCCATATTCCTATTACAAGGGATGTTTACATTCCTTGTAATAGGAATAAAAGTAATCAAATTTTTTTTTTTTTTTTTTTTAAGTGTCAAGCTAAAAAAATAAAAGTAAAATTAACAATAAAAAAAAATTTAAAGCTCCCCTGTCCCCGTGAGCTCGTACGCAGAAGCGAACGCATACGTAAGTCGCGGGACTTATGAAAACCACACATGTGAGGTATCACCACGAATGTTAGAGCGAGAGCAATTACTTTAGCCCTAGACCTCCTCTGTAATGCAAAACATGTAACCAGTAAAAAAAATTTAAAGCGTCGCCTATGGGGATTTTTAAATGCCAACGTTTGGCGCCATTCCACAAGCGTGTGCAATTTTGAAGCGTGACATGTTGGATATCTATTTACTCAGCGTATCTTCATCTATCACATTATTCAAAAAAATTGGGCTAACTTTACTGGCTTTTTTTTTTTTTTTTTTTAAGCATGAAACTGTTTTTGTTTGTTTTTTTTTTTTTTTTTTCTGAAAAAAACATGTTCGAAAAGTTCGGAAAATTTCAACAACCGCCATTGTATTCTCTAGGGTCTTTGCTAAAAAAAAACATATATAATGTTTGGGGGTTCTATGTAATTTTCTAGCAAAAAAATTATGAATTTTACATGTAGGAGAGAAATGTCAGAATTGGCCTGGATGCGAAGTGGTTAAGAATAAATTGCCTTTTATTTTA
Organism: Lithobates pipiens; assembly: GCF_037356315.1. NCBI lineage: Eukaryota > Metazoa > Chordata > Amphibia > Anura > Ranidae > Lithobates > Lithobates pipiens. Next base: position 265,340,388 of record NW_027507748.1, on the reverse strand, counting down.
ATCCTTTATATATTAACCACTTGCCGACCGCCGCACGACGATGTACGTCGACAGAATGGCACGGGCAGGCATAAGGGCTTACATGTACGTCCTTGCCTGCCCGCGGGTCGGGGGCCCGATCGGGCCCCCGCCCGGTGCCTGCGGCGGTCGGTATTCGTTCGGGAGCGATCCCGGACGAGGGGACGGCCATTCATTCATGGCCACCCCCTCGCGATCGCTCCCGACGAATGAAAATGTCCGGTGACATCACTTCCTCTCCTGTAATGTAAACACAGGAGAGGAAGTGATGTAATCTCTCCTCCGTGTCGGTATTTTTCGTTCCGGCACCGAGGAGAGAGCATCGGTGAGTTGCACAAGCACTACACTACACAGTAGAACATGCCAGGCACACTCACACCCCCCCTTTACCCCCCGATCACCCCCCAATTACCCCTGCCCCCCCCCCAGTCACAGTGACACCAATTGCTTTTTTTTTTTTTTTTTGCATTGGTGTCATTTGTGACTGTAATAACTGTTAGGGCAGTTAGGGTTAGCCCCCTTTAGTTCTAATGTGCCCCCCAAACCCCCCCAATAAAGGTTTAACCCCGTGATCACCCCCCCTCGCCAGTGTCACTAAGGCTGGGTTCACATTGCAGCGGTTTATGAGAACGAATGTGATTCGCACCGCACTGCAGTGCAAATCACATCCGATCTCTGTGCGATTCGAGTTCAGCCATACAGATAGTATGGCTGAATTCGTGTCGCACCCGCCGCACCCGCCGCAAATTCGCACGGGACCCTTTTTTTGGCCCGCAGCAGAATCGGATCGCATGGGTGTTCACACCATGCGATCCGAGTTTGCAGATCGCACTGCGATATGCGAACTGATCTGGGGGTGTCATTAACATTTCACTGACACTCCCAGCAGTTCGCATAGGGCAGTGTGAACTGCCGCCGGGAGGCATGCGATGCGGGAACCCGCCGCGGATTCATGGCGTTCCCGCATCGCTCCAGTGTGAACCCAGCCTAATAAGCGATCATTTTTCTGATCGCTGTATTAGTGTCACAGGTGACGCTAGTTAGGCAGGTAGGTATTTAGGTTCGCCGCAGCTTTTTATAGCGCCAGGGACCCCCATATACTACCGCATAAAGCCCCCTGATTGCCCCCTAGTTAACCCTTTCACCAGTGATCACCATATAACTGTTACAGGTGACGCTGGTTGGTTAGTTATTTTTTTTATAGTTTCAGGGCACCCGCCATTTATTACCTAGTCTCACTAGTATACCCCTAAATTTAGGGGTGTCTACTTTCCAAAATGGGGTCATTTGGGGGGGGGGTTTGTGCCATCTTGGCATTTTATGGCCTTCAAAACTGTAACGCCCTTAGAAAGCCTGAAGGCGGTGCTTGGTTTTCGGGGCCCCGTACGCGGCTAGGCTCCCAAAAAGTCCCACATATGTGGTATCCCCGTACTCAGGAGAAGCAGCAGAATTTATTTTGGGGTGTCATTTCACATATGCCCATGGCATGCGTGAACAATATATCATTTAGTGACAACTTTGTGAAAAAAAAAGTTTGTAATTTTCCCGCAACTTGTGGCAAAATATAAAATATTCCATGGACTCAACATGCCTCTCAGCAAATAGCTTGGGGTGTCTACTTTCTAAAATGGGGTCATTTGTGGGGGTTTTGTGCCATCTTGGCATTTTATGGCCTTCAAAACTGTAATAGGTAGTGAGGAGTGAAGTCAAATATTTACGCCCTTAGAAAACCTGAAGGCGGTTCTTGGTTTTCGGGGCCCCGTACGTGGCTAGGCTCCCAAAAAGTCCCACATATGTGGTATCCCCGTACTCAGGAGAAGCAGCAGAATTTATTTTGGGGTGTCATTTCACATATGCCCATAGCATGTGTGAGCAATATATCATTTAGTGACAACTTTGTGTAAAAAAAAAAAAAAAAATTATTTTTTGTCATTATTCAATCGCTTGAGGCAAAAAAATAAAATATTCAATGGGCTCAACATGCCACTTATCAATTTCCTTAGGGTGTCTACTTTCCAAAATGGGGTCATTTGGGGGGGTTTTGTACTGCCCTGCCATTTTAGCACCTCAAGAAATGAGATCGGCAGTCGTAAACTAAAAGCTGCGTAAATTCCAGAAAACGTACCTTAGTTTGTAGATGTGACAACTTTTGCGCAAACCAATAAATATACAATTATTGACTTTTTTTTTACCAAAGACATGTGGCTGAATACATTTTGGCCTAAATGTATGACTAAAATTGAGTTTATTGGATTTTTCTAATAACAAAAAGTAGAAAATATCATTTTTTTTCAAAATTTGCGGTCTTTTTACGTTTATATCGCAAAAAATAAAAATCGCAGAGGCAATCAAATACCATCAAAAGAAAGCTCTATTTGTGGGAAGAAAAGGACGCAAATTTTGTTTGGGTACAACATTGCATGACCGCGCAATTACCAGTTAAAGCAGCGCAGTGCCAAATTGTAAAAAGACCTCTGGTCATTTACCAGCAAAATGGTCCGGTCTGAAGGTGGTTAAAGTGGTTGTAAACCCTTACAAACCACTTTGACCTACAGGTAAGCCTAGATTAAGGCTTACCTGTAGGTCCAAGCAATATCTCCTAAACCTATATGGTTTAGGAGATATTTGCCCGAAAACGGGCACCGCTGTCTACGGCGCATGCGCCGTAGACAGCGGCGCGCAGGCGCACTGAACGCGGCAGTTCCAAGAATGGAGCTGCCGCATTTGTCGACTCCCGTGCGCATGCGCGAGAGTGACGTCATCGCGGCTTCGCCGAATGACAGTGGCGGAGCTGCGAGACGCCACCAGCAAGATGGATGCGGCGGACTACAGGGGACAGCGCGACTTCGCTGGCTCCTGTGTCAGGTAAGTGACACATAATGGGCTACTATGCGATGCAGGGAAAAAAAAGAGGAAGTAAACTCATCAGGGTTTACTTCCTCTTTAACTAAATTATACACCAGACTTTTTTTAAGGTTATTATCCGATTAATCAAAAGAACAATAGGGCAACTAATCGATTATAAAAATAATCGTTAGTTGCAGCCCTAATACACAGTATCTCACAAAAGTGAGTACACTCCTTACATTTTAATAAATATTTTATTATATCTTATCATGTGACAACACTGAAGAAATTACACTTTGCTACAATGTAAAGTAGTGATTGTACAGCTTGTATAACAGTGTAAATTTGCTGTTCCCTCAAAATAACTCAACACACAGCCATTAATGTCTAAACCGCTGGCAACAAAAGTGAGTACACCCCTAAATGAAAATATTCAAATTGGACCCAAAGTATCAATATTTTGGGTGGCTACCATTATTTTCCAGCACTGCCTTAACCCTCTCAGGCATGGAGTTCACCAGAGCTTCACAGGTTGCCACTGAAGTCCTCTTCCACTCCTCCATGACAACATAACGGAACTGGGGCATGTTGGAGCCCTTGCTCTCCTCCATCTTCCATTTGAGGATGCCCTACAGATGCTCAATAGGGTTTATTTTTGGAGACATGCTTGGCCAGTCCATAACCTTTCCCCTCAGCTTCTTTAGCAAGGCATTGGTCATCTTGGAGGTGGGCTTGGGGTCATTCTTTTGGAATACTGCCCTGTGGGGGGGATCATCCTCTGCTTCATTATGTCACAATACGTGTTGGCATTCACGGTTCCCTCAATGAACTGTAGCTCCCTAGTGATGACAGCACTCATGCAGACCTTGACACTCCCACCACCATGCTTGACTGTAGGCTAGACACACTTGTCTTTGTAATCCTCACCTGATTGCCGCCACACACGCTTAACGGCATCTGATCTGAACCAAATAAGTTTATCTTGGTCTCATCAGACCACAGGACATGGTTCCAGTAATCCATGTTCTTAGTGTGCTTGTCTTCAGCAAACAGTTTGCAGGCTTTCTTGTGCATCATCCTTAGAAGAGGCTTCCTTCTGGGACGACAGCCATGCAGAACAATTTGATGCAGTGTGTGGCGTAATGGTCTGAGCACTGACAGGCTGACCCCCACCCCTTCAAACTCTGCAGCAATGCTGGCAGCACTTATATGACTATTTCCCAAAGACAACCTCTGGATATGATGCTGAGCACATGCATTCAACTTCTTTGGTCGACCATGGCGAGGCCTGTTCTAAGTGGAAGCTGTCCTGCCTGTCCTGTTAAACCGCTGTATGGTCTTGGCCACCAAGCTGCAGCTCAGTTTCAGGGTCTTGGCATTCTTCTTATAGCCTAGGCCATGTTTATTTAGAGAAACAATTCTTTTTTTTCAGATCCTCAGAGAGTTCTTTGCCATTAGGTACCATGTTGAACTTCCAGTGACGAGTACGAGAGCATTTGACACACCTGCTCCCCATTCACACTTGAGACGTTGTAATACTAATGAGTCACATGACATGAGGGGGGGGGGGGGGCGATGGCTAATTGGGTTAATTTGGACATTTTCACTTACTCACTTTTGTTGCCAGCAGTTTAGACATTAATGGCTGTGTTGATTATGAGGGGGGAGCAAATTAACACTGTTATACGATCTGTCACTACTTGAAATATAATTTCTTCAGTGTTGTCACATGAAAAGATATAATATATTTACAAAAATGTGAAGGGTGTTCTCACTTTTGTGAGATACTGTGTGTATATACAGCTGCAAAAAAAAAGTATGTGAACCCTTTTGGAATGATATGGATTTCTGCACAAATTGGTCATAAAATGTGATCTGATCTTTATCTAAGTCACAACAATAGACAATCACAGTCTGCTTAAACTAATAACACACAAAGAATTAAATGTTACCATGTTTTTATTGAACACGATCAGACGTGTACAACGGTCAGGAGTAATTCTTGACCATTCCTCTTTACAGAACTGTTTCAGTTCAGCAATATTCTTGGGATGTCTGGTGTGAATCGCTTTCTTGAGGTCATGCCACAGCATCTCAATCGGGTTGAGGTCAGGACTCTGAATGTGCCACTCCAGAAGGCGTATTTTCTTCTGTTTAAGCCATTCTGTTGTTAATTTACTTCTATGCTTTGGGTCGTTGTCCTGTTGCAACACCAATCTTCTGTTGAGCTTCAGCTGGTGGACAGATGGCCTTAAGTTCTCCTGCAAAATGTCTTGATAAACTTGGGAATTAATTTTTCCTTCTATGATAGCAATCCATCCAGGCCCTGATGCAGCAAAACAGCCCCAAACCATGATGCCCCCACCACCATACTTCATAGTTGGCATGAGGTTTTGATGTTGGTGTGCTGTGCCTCTTTTTCTCCACACACAGTGTTGTGTGTTTCTTCCAAACTACTCAACTTTGGTTTCATCTGTCCACAGAATATTTTGCCAGTACTGCTGTGGAACATCCAGGTGCTCTTGTGCAAACTGTAAATGTGCAGCAATGCTTTTTTTTGAACAGCAGTGGCTTCCTCTGTGGTATCCTCCCATGAAATCCATTCTTGTTTAGTGTTTTACATATTGTAGATTCGCTAACAGGGATGTTAGCATGTGCCAGAGACATTTGTAAGTCTTTAGCTGACACTCTAGGATTCTTCTTCACCTCATTGAGCAGTCTGCTTTGTGCTCTTGCAGTCATCTTTATAGGACACCCAGTCCTAGGGAGAGTGCTGAACTTTCTCCATTTATAGACAATTTGTCTTACTATGGACTGATGACCAGCAAGGCTTTTGGAGATACTTTCATAACCCTTTCCAGCTTTATGCAAGTCAACAATTCTTAATTGTAGGTCTTCTGAGAGCTCTTTTGTGCGAGGCAACATTCACATCAGGCAATACTTCTTGTGAAAAGCAAACCCAGAACTGGTGTGTGTTTTTTATAGAGCAGGGCAGCTGTAACCAGCACCTCCAATCTCATCTCATTGATTGGACTCCAGTTGGCTGACACCTCACTCCAATTAGCTCTTGGAGATCTCATTAGTGTAGGGGTTCACATACTTTTTCCACCTGCACTGTGAATGTTTACATGGTGTGTTCAATAACAACATGGTAACATTTAATTCTTTGTGTGTTATTAGTTTAAGCAGACTGTGATTGTCTATTGTTGTGACTTAGATGAAGATCAGATCACATGACCAATTTGTGCAGAAATCCATATCATTCCAAAAGGGTTTACATCTGTATGGTATCTGTATGGATGTCACAACACTTCCTTAAACTCAACTTGTCCAAAACCGAACTTATAATATTTCCTCCCCCACGCGCCTCTTCCCCTGACTTCTCTGTCAAGAGTAATGGCACAACCATCCACCCATCCCCACATGTCAGGGTGTTGGGTGTTATCCTGGACTCTGAACTCTCCTTTCAGCCCCACATCCAATCACTTTCCAAAGCTTGCCGCCTCAGCCTTCGCAACATCTCTAAACTACGTCCCTTTCTAACCAATGAAACCACAAAGCTCCTGATTCACTCCCTGGTTATCTCTCGCCTTGACTACTACAACTCTCTCCTCATTGGTTCACCTTTAAATAGACTATCCCCCCTTCAGTCCATCATGAATGCTGCTGCCAGACTCGTACACCTTACAAACCGCACAGTGTCTGCTACCCCTCTCTGCCAATCGCTCCATTGGCTGCCACTTGCCCAACGAATTAAATTCAAAATACTAACACTTACTTACAAAGCCATCCACAACTCTGTCCCCAGCTACATCACTAGCCTAGTCTCAAAATACCAACCTAATCGCCCACTTCGTTCCTCCCAAGACCTCCTGCTCTCTAGCTCCCTCATCATCTCCTCCCATATCCGCCTACAGGACTTCTCCCGAGCCTCACCCATCCTCTGGAACTCACTACCCCAATCTGTCAGACTGTCTCCAAATGTATCCACTTTTAGGCGATCCCTGAAAACTTTCCTCTTCAGAGAAGCCTATCCTGCCTCCATCTAACTGCACTATTAGTTCATCTCTAAAACGGTGTTCCTCCCAAAAATGGAACTTCCACTTTAAGCACTCCTCGCCCACTTACATGCAACATTTGGCATGTCATTTTTTTGGAGGGGAGTTGGGTCTTCGTTAGGAGGGGGACTTCCTGTCCCACTTCCTCCTTCTGCCCAGGGACCTCCAAGGCAACTCATCCTTTCGCCTTAGGTGGCCCCTCCCTCTAGGCGATCTCATGGGACACATAAAGGATCAGAAGAGATCGCCTGTCTGCTCAGGAAAGCACAGCGCAACTCGTGCATGCACCGTGCGTGCCCGGCCGTGAAGCCGAAAGCTCTCATGGCCGGGTGCCCAGAGTGGCAATGGAGGCGTCGGTGAGAGGAGGGGGAGAGGAGAGATCCTCCGTTTGTCCGCATCGCTGGACCTTGGAACAGGTAAGTGCCTGTTTATTAACCGCTTCCCGCCTGCCCTATAGCCGAATGACGGCTATAGAGCGGGCGCTCTCGTCCGGGAGACCGTCCCTGGACGTCCTCGTGTTTACTTCTGCAATGTGCACCGCTGCGGGCGCGCATCTGGGAAGTTTTGTGTTTGCCGTGTCCCCCGGAGACAGGCAAACACAGATCACTGTAAACGGCCAATCACAGCGGCCGTTTACAGCGCGATCAGCGTGTCCAATGTGAGATGATCTCATATGTAAACATATGAGATCATCTCTCAGCGCCGCTCTCCCTCCTCACACAGACAGCGTGTGAGAAGGGAAAGATGAACGGCTGCTGCGGCCGTAAGTGAAAAAAAAAAAAAGTGCCATCTGCCCCAGTGCCATCCTCCCCAGTGCTACCTGTCCCCAGTGCCACCTGTTAGTGCCGTCTGTCATCAGTGCCATCTGTCATCAGTGCCACATATTAGTGCCACCTGTCATCAGTGCCACATATTAGTGCCATCTGTCATCAGTGCCACAGATCAGTGCCACCTGTCAGTGTCATGTGCCATCTGTTGTCAGTGTCACGTGTCATCAATGCCACTTATCAGTGCCATCTGTCATCAGTGTCACGTATTAGTGTCATCAGTGCCACGTATTAGTGCCATCTGTCATCAGTGCCACGTATTAGTGCCATCTGTCATCAGTGCCACATATTGGTGCCATCTGTCATCAGTGCCACATATTGGTGCCATCTGTCATCAGTGCCACGTGTCATTGTCCTGGTGCTCCAGGACCTTCAAAAGTTTAATAGGTAGTCAACAAGTTAGATGTGTAATTTATGCTCCCAGAACACGTGATGGTGCTCCCTGCATGTTGGGCCTCTCTATGTGGCCAGGCTGTGAAAAAGTCCCACGCAAGTGGTATTGTAATACTCAGGAGGAGTAGCAGATTTTTTTGGGGGCTGTCATTTGTGGTATACACATGCCATGTGAGAAAAATAACCTATTACAATGACAATTTTGTGGTAAAAAAAAAATCTTAATTTTTGCAAAGAATTGTGTGAAAAAAATGACAACATCAAAAAGCTCACCTTTCCTCTTACTAAATACCTTGGAATGTCTACTTTCCAAAAAGGGGTCATTTGGGGGGTATTTGTACTTTCCTGACTTGTTCGGGTCACAAGAAGTGAGATAGGCCACCAGTACATCAGATGTGATTAATTTTGTATGATTCGCACCACAGCTTGTAGACTCTCTAACTTTCACAAAGACCAAATAATATCCACTAATTTGGGTTATTTTTACCAGAGATATGTAGTATGTAGCAGTATAAATTGTGGCCTAAATGTATGAAGAAAAATTTATAATTTGAATAATCTTGTCTCAGAAACAAAGAAATGTGCGTTTTTTTTTTTTTTTTCAAAATTTTCGGTCTTTTTTTCATTTATAGCGGAAAAAATAAAAACCCCAGAGGTGATCAAATGCCACCAAAAGAAAGCTCTATTTGTGGGAAAAAAGGACAAAAAATTAATTTGGGTACAGTGTTGCATGACTGAGTAATTGTCATTCAAAGTGTGAGAGCACCAAAAGCTGAAAATTGGTCTGGGCAGGAAGGGTGTTTAAGTGCCCAGTAGGCAAGTGGTTAAATGTCAGCAACTACACTTTTTGTAGCTTCTGACTTTTAATGAACCTAAAAAGCCTGGAACTCCGCTTTAAGTTTACTGAACAATTATGTGTATCAGCTGCCTGACCAGTCATTGATCTCTGCTTTGCATATACATTAAATAAGCAACACTTCTAATTTTTGTTTTTTGTATTTTTAGGTTAACAATCCATACATAGAAAGGAAAATAAGTGACAACCAGCAACGTTCTCCACCACCCCTTCATAAACAGGCCTCATGGCCACTTGCAAAGCTTCAGGACAAGAAGGGGGCTTGACCAGCAGCCCTAGAGGTGATGCTGACGATTTAGAACTGACAGAACTGGGACCACTCCTTGAAACAGGAAGAGAAAGAAATGGCCAGACTCCAGGCTGTGTGAGTAAACAACTACTTTCTGATATTATAAAAAAATATATAAAATATGTAGTAGGGTTGTCCCGATACCACTTTTTTTTTTCCAACAAAGGTTTTTATTGAAATAAGGTGCATACATTTAGAACACGGTGTAAAATATGTGAATACACATTGAAAACGTTTTCAGCATGTTACAGGAATGTAATATCCTACAAAACGATCAACATTTATCATCGGCAATCATGCTTGATGTTACTACCCACTTATCAGTCAAGGCAACATACAACATTTTATCTTCATGGTCATTGAGCCTGTAGTGTTAAGTCTGGTCTGCTTCTACCCACATGTGTCTGAGTTGTTCAGCCATCTGTCCCATACTTTATTGTATTTGATCTGGCATCCTCTATTAACCACTTCAGCCTCGGACCAATTGTCAGCCTAAGGACCAGAGGTCTTTTTACAATTTCGCACTGCATTGCTTTAACTGGTAATTGCGCGGTCATGCAATGTTGTACCCAAACAAAATTTGCGTCCTTTTCTTCCCACAAATAGAGATTTCTTTTGAAGGTATTTGATTGCCTCTGCAATTTTTATTTTTTGCGATATAAATGGAAAAAAGACTGAAAATTTAGAGGAAAAAAATATATTTTCTACTTTTTGTTATAAGAAAAATCGAATAAACTCAATTTTAGTCATACATTTAGGGCAAAATTTATTCAGCCACATGTCTTTAGTAAAAAAAAAATGTCAATAAGCGTATATTTATTGGTTTGCGCAAAAGTTATAGCGTTTACAAACTAGAGTTCATTTTCTGGAATTTACACAGCTTTTAATTTATGACTGCCTATCTCATATCTTGAGGTGCTAAAATGGCAGGGCAGTACAAACCCCCCCCCCCCCCAATGACCCCATTTTGGAAAGTAGACACCCCAAGGAAATTGCTGAGGGGCATGTTGAGCCCATTGAATATTTTTTTTTGTCCCAAGTGATTGAATAATGATACAAAAAAAAAAAAAAGTTTACAAAAAGTTGTCACTAAATGATATTTTCTCACACATGCCATAGTTATATGTGGAATTGCACCCCAAAATATATTCTGCTGCTTCTCCTGAGTACGGGGATACCACATATGTGGGACTTTTTGGGAGTCTAGCCGCGTACGGGACCCCGAAAACCAATCACCGCCTTCAGGATTTCTAAGGGTGCAAATTTTTGATTTCACTCCTCACTACCTATCACAGTTTCGAAGGCCATAAAATGCCAAAATAGTACAAAAGCCCCCCAAATGACCCCATTTTGGAAAGTAGACACCCCAAGCTATTTACTGAGAGGCATGTTGAGTCCATGAAATATTTTATATTTTGCCACAAGTTGCAGGAATATTACAATTTTTATTTTTTTTTGCACAAAGTTGTCACTAAATGATATATTGCTCACACATGCTATGGGCATAAGTGAAATTACACCCCAAAATAAATTCTGCTGCTTCTCCTGAGTACGGGGATACCACATGTGGGGGACTTTTTGGGAGCCTAGCCAGGTACGGGATCCCGAAAACCAAGCACTGCCTTCAGGATTTAAATATCAAACGCTACCAAAAAAAACTGTTAGCAATCGCAGGGATCAGGCCTGACTCTGCAAACGCTGCAGTTATGTGTTTAGTGTTTTGTAAGTGACAGTGATCGATCGATACTGCACTTGGGCGGGCTGGGCGGAGGGGCAAAATGCAGGTGCCAGCAGGTATCTGGGCTGATCCCGCTAACAATGCGTTTTTTTGGAACCCTAAACTGCTGGGGACGCTAGTATAGATCCGATCAGATCAGATATTGATCTGTTCAGATTCTATACCACTACGGGAGGTTTATGCTTTGCGCGTGGGTGTTAGCGGTACTGGCACTAACCTGATCGGGGGGGGGGGATTTGTGTGCCTATGTGTACCTACATGTCAGTGTAGTGTTGGCGCACACTTACTTTCTCTGTTCTCCTCGCAGTCCGGTCAAAAAGACTGCCCTGAGGAGAATGACATCACTTCCTCCCAGCCTGTGTTTACAATACACAGCGGGGGAAGCTTCTCATTCGCCAGGAGCGATGAAGAGGGGATGGCCAGAAACCAACGGCCATCCCCTCATTCCGGTTCGCTCCTGAAGCGAAACGGACCGCTGCATCCAGCTGGAGGGGGTCCGATCGGACCCCCCACCCACTGGAAGGCAAGCATGTACATGTACGTGCTTGTGCCTGTTGGTGCCATTGCGCCGACGTACATTGCCATGCGGCGGTCCTTAAGTGGTAATGTAAATACACTTTTTATATGGAAGGGTCAGATTGATGTCCGCCTTCCACTCTGCTAATGTTGGGGGTGTAGGTCTCATCCATTTCCTGGCAATATGTTTTGTTGCGGAGAACAGGGTTTCCTGCATAAATGTTTTAGTGTGTCTGTCAGGCTCCTCTGGATAGATGCCCAAAAGGCATTGCTTGGGGTCCAATCCCACAGGCGTACCCATGTTGTCATGCAAAAAATGTACTACCTGTTCCCAGAACCCCTGTATACGAGGGCATGACCATATAAGGTGGAAGAAGGCCCCCAGATACGCCCTGCACATTGGACAGGTAATTGAAAAGTCTTTCTTATATCTCACTATTCTAAGAGGGGTGAGGTAAGCTCTATGCAGTATATATATTTGGGACAATCTATCCGATAGCTTGGGGGAAACCTCTCTGCATGTCTCAAGTGCCTCCTCCCACTCTCCACCTTCCATAGGACCTAGATCTCTTTCCCAGTGTGGCTTTGGGGCGTATGCAATCTTGCTAAATATTGGGGTGGATAGCATAACATAATAAGAGGAAATGAGGCCCTTGGGGTCAATACTTCTAGCTATGGACATAATAGGGTTAGGGGTGGGTTGCGGGTAAACCTCTCTTGGAATTTATGTATGGGCCGCGTGTTTGACCTGTAGATATTGGAAGTGCATTTTGTTTTGTATCGCAAACTCCTCCTGTAATTGACTAAAGGTCTTGGGGGCCCCACTAGAGAGTAGGTGTTGCAAATAGTACCCGCCTCACTTGCTCCATGATCCTTGTACCTGGATATTAAGGAATTCATTAATGTGTTTGTTGTTCCATATTGGTGTAAAGTCATTATAGGTCAGGGTCCCCAATGTGCTGGAAACTATATCCCAAATGCGCCTGTATTGTTGAAGAATGGGTGCAATTTCAACATCGGAGCCGGTGGTGCCCGACCCCATGGTAAGAGCATATAGTGGGTCACCCGTTTGTTGGGCCCACTTGGGACAAATCAAAGTTATAAAGCGATCTCCATCAGTCTTATCCAGATGGAGAGCTGTGCTGCAATATAATAGTGATTAAAGTCTGGTAATGCTGTACCCCCCCTGTCTGTCAGGTTCTTAAAGTGGAGGGCCACCCTGAAAACAAAAAAAATATTAAAAATTAAAAAAAAATATAAAAAAAAAAAAATGAAAAAATTTTTTTTTTTTTACTTACCAGAAATGCCTGTTGCTAGGCACTTTCTCCTAATCTTCCTCTTCCTCCTCCGCGGAGATCTTCTGTCTTCTGTCTTCGTCGCGGCGTCTTCTGGGTAATGAGTCGCGCTGTGTTCTGGGAACTGTGTGTTCCAGAACACAGCGCGTCCCATTCAGAAAGCGCTGCGGGACTCGCGCATGCGCAGTAGCTGCGGGACTCGCACATGCGCAGTAGGAAACGGGCAGTGAAGCCGTAAGACTCCACTGCCTGTTTCCCTTACAAGGAATGGCAGCACCGGGACCCGAGAGCCGAGGGACGGGTCGGCCTCGGGCGGCCGACATCGCGGGCACCCTGGACAGGTGAGTGTGTTGATTAAGTCAGCAGCTGCAGTGTTTGCAGCTGCCGACTTTTTTTTTTTTTTTTTTGTATAACCGGCCCTCCTCTTTAAGAGCTTGCCAGGAGAGTTTATGCCTATTTCTACCCCAAACAAATGAACCTAGAAGAGCTGCTAACATTTTGAAATATTTTAGTGGAAGGTATATAGGAGAATGCCAGAGGACATATAACACCTTGGGCAATAGAATCATCTTTATAAGGTTAATGCGCCCCCACACTCCCAAAGGCAGACGGATCCATGCATGGATTTTATTTCTGATCATGGAAAAAAGGGGTTCAATATTTAGGGCAATATAATCTTTCGGGGCTCTCGAGATATATATATATATATATATATATCTATGTGTATATATATATATATATATATATATATATATATATATATATACACAGTGGTGTGAAAAAGTGTTTGCCCCCTTCCTCATTTCCTGTTCCTTTGCATGTTTGTCACACTTAAGTGTTTCGGAACATCAAACCAATTTAAACAATAGTCAAGGCCAACACAAGTAAACACAAAATGCAATTTGTAAATGAAGGTGTTTATTATTAAAGGTGAAAAAAAATCCAAACCATCATGGCCCTGTGTGAAAAAGTGATTGCCCCCCTTGTTAAAACATACTATAACTGTGGTTGTCCACACCCGAGTTCAATTTCTATAGCCACACCCAGGCCTGATTATTGCCACACCTGTTCACAATTAAGGCATCACTTAAATAGGAGCTGCTTGACACAGTAAGGTCCACCAGAAGATCCTTAAAAGCTACACATCATGCCGAGACCCAAAGAAATTCAGGAACAATTGAGAAAGAAAGTAATTGAGATCTATCAGTCTGGGTTATAAAGCCATTTCCAAAGCTTTGGGAATCCAGCGAACCACAGTGAGAGCCATTATCCACAAATGGCGAAGACATGGAACAGTGGTGAACCTTCCCAGGAGTGGCCGGCCGCCCAAAATTACCCCAAGAGAGCAGCGACGACTCATCCAAGAGGTCACAAAAGACCCCACAACAACGTCCAAGGAACTGCAGGCCTCACTTGCCTCAGTTAAGGTCAGCGTTCATGCCTCCACCATCAGGAAAAGACTGGGCAAAAATGGCCTGCATGGCAGAGTTCCAAGGAGAAAACTACTGCTGAGCAAAAAGAACATCAAAGCTCGTCTCAATTTCTCCACAACACATCTTGATGATCCCCAAGACTTTTGGGACAACATTCTGTGGACCGATGAGACAAAAGTGGAACTCTTTGGAAGGTGTGTGTCCAAGTATATCTGGCGTAGAAGGAACACTGCATTTCATAAAAAGAACATTATACCAACAGTAAAATATGGTGGTGGTAGTGTGATGGTCTGGGGCTGTTTTGCTGCTTCAGGACCTGGAAGACTTGCCGTGATAAAAGGAACCATGAATTCTGCTGTCTACCAAGAGATCCTGAAGGAGAATGTCCGACCATCTGTTCGTGTACTCAAGCTGAAATGAACTTGGGTTCTGCAGCAGGACAATGATTCCAAACACACCAGCAAGTCCACCACCGAATGGCTGAAGAAAAACAAAATGAAGACTTTGGAGTGGCCTAGCCAAAGTCCTGACCTGAATCCTATTGAAATGTTGTGGTATGACCTTAAAAAGGCCGTTCATGCTCGAAAACCCTCTAATGTAACTGAATTAGGACAATTCTGCAAAGATGAGTGGGCCAAAATTCCTCCAGGATGCTGTAAAAGCCTCATTGCACGTTATCGCAAACGCTTGGTTGCAGTTGTTGCTGCTAAGGGTGGCCCAACCAGTTATTAGGTTTAGGGGGCAATCACTTTTTCACACAGGGCCATGATGGTTTGGATTTTTTTTCACCTTTAATAATAAACACCTTCATTTACAAATTGCATTTTGTGTTTACTTGTGTTGTCCTTGACTATTGTTTAAATTGGTTTGATGTTCCGAAACACTTAAGTGTGACAAACATGCAAAGGAACAGGAAATGAGGAAGGGGGCAAACACTTTTTCACACCACTGTAAAACCCTAAGTATTTGAGTGTCGCGACTCTCTGTAGGGGGAGAGTGGTTTGGGATTCTGAGGGGGGGGGGGGGATCGTCTAATGGCAATATCTGGGACTTGCTCCAGTTTATTTTTAATCCTGAGAATGCTCCGAATCTCTCAATAAGCATCAGTGCTTTATCTAGGGAGGAGTCTGAGTCTGCGAGGTACAGCAGTGTTTCATCCGCATAAAGACTGATTTTCTCGGTGATATGCCCCACTCTCAACCCCCTGATTTCAGGATCTGTTCTAATGTCCACGGCCAGGGGTTCTGCAGCCAGAGTATATAGGAGTGGGGGCAATGGATAGCCCAGCCTCGTGCCCCTACCAATGCTAAAAATTAAGGAGGGCCATCCGTTTGCCACCACCCTGGCCATCGGAAACGTAATATAGGAGCTGTACCAATTTTAGAAAATTTGTTCCAAAACCGTAACTCTGCAGACATCTCCAGAAATAGCGCCACTTGACTGAGTCAAACTTTTTTGCCGTGTCAAGAGACACGACTACTCGCGTACCCACTTCCTCATGCCCTGCCTGTAAATTAATTGAGTTTTCTGAAATTAAATGACGTGTTACACCCTGGCATAAAGACCGCCTGATCGGGGTGTACAAGGGAGAGTATGACCTGGTTTAACCACATCAGCCCCAGACCATTTTGCTGGCCAAGACCAGACCACTTTTTGCGATTCGGGACTGCGTCGCTTTAACTGACAATCATGCGACATGGCTCCCAAACAAAATTGACGTCCTTTTTTTTCCCACAAATAGAGCTTTCTTGTGGTGGTATTTGATCACCCTTGCGGTTTTTATTTTTTGTGCTATAAACAAAAATAGAGCGACAATTTTGAAAAAAACTCATTATTTTTTACTTTTTGTTATAATAAATATCCCCCAAAAATATATAAAAAAAAAAAACATTTTTTTCCCTCAGTTTAGGCCGATACATATTCTTCTACATATTTTTGGTTAAAAAAAATCGCAATAAGCGATTATTGATTGGTTTGCGCAAAAGTTATAGCGTTTACAAAATAGGGGATAGTTTTATGGCATTTTTATTAATATTTTTTTTTTTTTTACTAGTAATGGCGGCGAACAGCGATTTTTATTGTGACTGCGACATTATGGCGGACACATCGGACATTTTTGACACATTTTTGGGACCATTGTCATTTATACAGCAATCACTGCAAAAGGCACTGATTCCTGTGTAAATGACACTGGCAGTGAAGGGGTTAACCAGTGGGTGGCATTGTAGGGGGTAAGTGTTCCTAGGGGTGTGTTACTCACTGTGGGGGGCTGGGCTTTCATTTAGGGAACACTGATCTTCTGCTCCAATCACATGGAGCAGAGATCAGCGTCACTTGTTGCTAGGCAGAACGGGGAGATGCTGTTTACAACGGCATCTCTCCATTCAGCCGCCTCGTGAGACGTTTTCGGGTATGCCCGTGGCGATCGAGTCCGCGGAACCCGCGACCGGACTCGCGCGGGTCCCAACCAGCATGCTAGCGTGCCGCTGGCGGCGTGCTCACGATGGCAGGGCGGCATTAAAGATTGGACGTAGCTGTATGCCTGCCCGTGCCATTCTGCCAATGTATATGGGCGTGCGCTGGTCGGGAACTGGTTAAGCGTAAGGAGAGAACTTTTGACAAAATTTTAATATCTACCTGTATTAGTGATCTGGGGGCGATAAGATTCCGGGAACAGGGGGTCCTTTCCCGGTTTGGGTATGGGGACTATAGTGGTGTCTATCATGGAGGTAGGTAGTTCAAGTGTCTGAAAGAGGTAATTATAGAGTGCTGACAGTTTGGGGGTAACAACCTCAGTGAATTGGGCATAAAATTCTACCGGCAGCCCATCTGAGCCTGGTGCCTTGGAACGGGCAAAGCTTGCTATAACAGTGGTTATCTCATCCAGAGCAAGCGGTGCCTCTAGGATGGAAGTTTGTTCCTCCATAAGTTGAGGGAGGTCCACCATCTCTAGGAAGTCATTCATGGAATTAGTCAGGGGGCACCGTAGATGAGTACAATCCCAAAAAGAATTCCCTGAATTTAGATGTTATTTCTGGTGGATCAGTTATCTGAGAGTCTCCCAAGCCCTGTAGGGTAATAACCACTGGAGGCCTGTCCTCACTATGGGTCAGGTATGACAGTAATTTACCCGCTTTTTCCCCATATTCAAAAAACTTCTGTTTGAGAAAAAACTGCTTCTGCTTAGCCTTTGCGTACTGTATGTTATCTACTACCCTGGTTTTGAAGTCTGAGTAGGGCTGCGTTAGCGGCCGAGGGATCTTGCACTAAGTTTTTCTCTGTGTCAGCTAGTTTCTCCACTGCTATTTCCAATTCCTCTACAGACTTTTCTTTAATTTTATTGATGCGGGATATCAGAGTTGCACGGGCGTGGAGTTTGAAGCCCTCCCAGACCCTCGAGGGATTCGCCGAATGGTCATTGTCAGCAAAAAATTTCCTCCATTCCTCACGACTTCCTCCTCCTCAGGCAACAGAGTAAGCCAAAAAAGATTCAAACGCCACGTCCTTTTAGGTTTAATTATGGGAACACTAAGGGAGATTTGGTATGGGCTATGGTCCGACAGGGCGCGTGGGCCAAACGACGCATCAAGCAAGCATGGGGTGAGGCCTTGTGAAATAAATATATAAGTCTATCCTGGACAACGTATTATGAGAGGAGCAGAAGCACGAAAAAGCTTGTGTGGTAGGAAACTTGTGTCTCCATGAGTCCACCAAGTGGAAAGAAGCCATCAACTTTGGTAATACATTGCCCCTAATAGGGCCTGACCCAGAATGGGTGGGCTGTAGTCAATCCAGGGTATTACTCATGGTAGCATTAAAATCTCCTAGCCATACTACTGGCGTTGTGGCATATTTTGTTATAAAAGAGAAACCAGCTAATATAACAGAAGTGCAGAATGGATGGGGTATATAGCAGGCTAGAATGAGCAGGGGTTCACCATAGAATTTCGCATAGATAAATATATAACGACCCTGTGAGTCAGTTCTTATTTCCCCCCCAGTTCGAAGTGCACAGATTTGGCAATTAACACCGACACCCCCCTCGAGTGGGAAGTGTAAGTTGAGTGATACACCCAACCCACCCAAGGACGACTCGGCGCCATCTGCAGTCTCCCTTCCACATGAGTTTCCACCAGCACCACCACATCCACCCTGCACCTCTTAAGGATCGTGAAAGTTGCTTGCACTTAATTTTATCTCGCAACCCTCTCACGTTCAAATTTAAGAAACTTCAGTGATGCCATATTGCATACCAGGCAAATCTTAAAAAACAGCTAAGCAGATGATAGAATTGGGTTTCTTGGCTGTCCAGGAGAACTTTAGTGTTAGGCTTCCATTGCAGACATAGCAGCAGTATCCATGTAATTACCAAGGATAACAGGATGTTTTGCACATAGAGCCTAAGGACCACAGTGCCATAAGCGGGTGCTTTTTTTTTCTGTCAGTACCCCCTCTTTACAAAGCAGAAGCTCCAGGATGTTCCAGTATGTCTTGGGCACAAAAGTCCACATGGTAACGGAAAAATTGACAGTCTTTGCTAAGTTATTGGTAAAGTACAATTCAGCTGTTCTTGTCCACACAGCTCTTGCAGATTCCCCTCTCCTGTAGTACAAGGAATTAAGAAGTCTTGACCTCATACATGTCCAATGAGAGGATGTCCCACTGTCTGAGTGCAGAGCCAAGCTGAATGCCCTGCCGCTAAGGTCTGGCAACAGGCTGGGTCCCCTACTAGTGGGATTTAGTGACAGGCTGGTTGCCCTTCCAACCAAATTCACCACTGCACATGAAACTTGACTTTCCAAGTCCATCAAAGCAATAGGTATCCCAACACTGGAATACCATGGTACATTTTAACCACTTCAGCCCCGAACCAATAAACACCTTAAGGACCAGGGGTCTTTTTACAATTTTGCACTGCGCTGCTTTAACTGGTAATTGCGCGGTCATGCAATATTGCACCCAAACGAAATTTGCGTCCTTTTCTTCCCACAAATAGAGCTTTCTTTTGATGGTATTTGATTGCCTCTGCGATTTTTATTTTTTGCGATATAAATGGAAAAAGAGCGAAAATTTTGAAAAAAAATGATATTTTCTTCTTTTTGTTATAAGAAAAATCGAATAAACTAAATTTTAGTCATACATTGAGGGCAAAATTTATTCAGCCACATGTCTTTAGTAAAAAAAATGTCAATAAGCGTATATTTTTGGGTTTGCGCAAAAGTTATAGCGTCTACAAACTAGAGTACATTTTCTGGAATTTACACAGCTTTTAATTTATGACTGCCTATCTCATTTCTTGAAAATAGCACAAAACCCCTCCAAATTACCCCATTTTGGAAAGTAGACACCCCAAGCTATTTACTGAGAGTTATGTTGTCTGAACGAAAAAAAAGAGATTGATCGGTGGGTATGCCCACCATTAGATACCTCCCTTCATCCACCCACTTCTAATGATGGACATACATGCACCATTTATATATGCCGAAGCATGGGGGCATCCTCCCGCAAAAAAGTTATGCCGCGTACATACGTTCAAACTTTTCCATGGGCAAGCCCTCCGTCGGAATTTTGACCGTATGTACGCGGCATTAGGAGCAAAATCGCTCCTCCACCCCTTATGCCCCCATGCTTCGGCATATATGCTCTTTTTTAACTGTGGTGGTGAAATCACCTCCTACAGCACTGGAGTCACGGCTTTATGTATCGTGGGAGCAAACGCTGTTGCTGTCAAGATAAATAAATCCGCTCTGCAGCTGAATGGCGTACCTGCTAAGCAAATTATGGTTAACGTTAAAACAAAGTAACATCCCAGTATAACAGTAAAACCTTACCATACCATACCTGCAAAGCAATTGCCAAAAAAAACAGTAAAAAATAAAACATTTTTTAACACAACCTGTGCCTAAAATATATATATGCCGAAGCATGGGGGCATCCTCCCGCAAAAAAGTTATGCCGCGTACATACGTTCAAACTTTTCCACGGGCAAGCCCTCCGTCGGAATTTTGACCGTATGTACGCGGCATTAGGAGCAAAATCGCTCCTCCACCCCTTATGCCCCCATGCTTTGGCATATATGCTCTTTTTTAACTGTGGTGGTGAAATCACCTCCTACAGCACTGGAGTCGCGGCTTTATGTATCGTGGGAGCAAACGCTGTTGCTGTCAAGATAAATAAATCCACGCTGCAGCTGAATGGCGTACCTGAAAACATGAAAAATGGTTAACAATAACACAGTAAACTGTAAAGTATAAAAAATTAGAGAGGAGAGAGAGAGAGAGAGAGAGAGAGAGAACAATAAAACGACAACTATTTTTGGTTTTTATATTTTGTATTTTTTTTGGTTTTTTTATTTTTTTATTTTTTTATACACTTTTTTTTTTAACTGTAAACTGTAACAACTGTAACGGTTCGGGTCTCTCAAAATGCGATGGCATCTTGGGAGACTCTGTGTTAGTGTGCCTAGCCTGTGAAATGCTGTACCCTATGCTAATACTTCTCTAGTGTGTGGTAGCGTTCAAAACACTCACCCTGACAAAGACCAGGATTGCCAGGACAGCGTGGACAATAAGAACGGGTGTCACGCCTAAATCCGCGCTTGGTACAGACACGACATCTTTTTTGGGGGGCTCGTTGGGTAGGGGTACTCGGGAGGACATAAGAATAATGCCTCTCATGCAGCCGGCTTACTGCATTTGGTTGGGAATGGTGAGGTGCAGAACCCTCTGGATACAGAAGCTCTGTGACAACCTCTCTTTGGAAGAAAAGAAAGGTTAATGTCCCGCCTGAAGTTTTGTATAGCACAAAAGCATTCAGCAAAGCCAATTGAAATAAGTAAGCAGACACTTTTTTGTACCAGCGTCTGGCCTTACGGGAAGCTAGATACGGCGCCAACATCTGGTCATTGAGGTCCACCCCTCCCATATTTTTGTTATATTCGTGGACACAGAGGGGTTTCTCCACAATACCAGTCGCCGTAGAAATTTGGACCGTCGTGTCTGCATGAAGGGAGGTAAGAACGAAAACATTCTTATTATCCCTCCACTTCATAGCGAGCAAATTATTACACCGATAGCAGGCTCTCTCCCCCAGCCTAAGACGGGAATCTACAAGCCGCTGGGGAAAGCCCCGGCGATTAGGTCGCACGATGCCACATGCTCCAATCTGATGATCAAATAAATGACTAAACAGTGGCACGCTGGTGTAATAGTTGTCCACGTACAAGTGGTACCCCTTTCCGAATAAGGGTGACACCAATTTCCACACTATCTTGCCAGCGCTTCCTATGTAATCAGGGCAGTTCTCCGGCTCTACGTAACTATCTTTACCCTCATAAACCATAAAGCTCCATGCATAGCCTGTGGCCCTGTCACAGCACTTATAGAGCTTGACCCCGTATCTGGTACGCTTGTTGGGAATGTACTGTTTGAATGACAAGCGACCAGTAAACTTAACCAGGGACTCATCAACGCAGACAACTTTTTGGGGAGTAAACAAGTCTGCAAAACGTTGGTTGAAGTGGTTTATGAGGGGCCGAATTTTGTAGAGCCGATCGTATTCAGGGTCTCCACGTGGACGACAAAGTTCATTGTCACTGAAGTGCAAGAACCGCAAGATCTGCTCGTATCGTTTCCTGGACATGGAGTTAGAGAACACGGGCATATGGTCAGCCGGATGCGTGGACCAATAAGCCCACATCCTCATGAATTTATGTGTGCCCATGTTGAGGGAAAGGCCCAGAAAGGTCTTAAATTCGGAAACCGTAACTGGTTTCCAATCTCTGGCAAGAGACGGCAACTGGGGATTAGCGGCGATGTGTTGACCAGCATATAAATTGGTTTGGTCCACAATAGATCTATAGAGATCTTCCGTGAAATACAGAGAATAAAAATCGAGTGGCGTAAAATCATCTGTATCCACCTGAATACCGGGTTGGGCAGTGAATGGGGGAAGTACTGGTGCTGCAGAAGTGGTGGGCACCCAATCAGGATTGGCGAATTCTGCAGGAAGGGCACTATGGGAACGACGGGCCTGTCTTCGTCTTCTTGGTGGCAGCGGGACACTACTTGTGCTTGCCACCTCGCCAGCTTGAACTGCACTTATGGGACTCGCCACGTCACCACGTAATACTGCAGTGCTGGATGTACGTCCAGGGTGTACTAGGCCGCTGGTGCTTGCCAGTTCACCAAAAGGATGAGCGGCGCTAGTACTGGCTCTATACTCCATACGAGGGACTTGCGGTTCCTGCACCTCAACAACATCAGAAGATCGGGGTCGGGTACGCCTGAAGTTAGCAGGGACCTCTTCTTCGTCGTCAGAGCTATCTGACATGGAGGCGCTGTCCTCTACAGGTTCGTATTCTGAGCCTGAATCTGACAGATCAGTGTCTTCCTCTTCACTATCTGTCATGCTCAGAAACGTGTAGGCCTCTTCACTAGTGTACCTTCGCTTTGCCATTTTGGGCTATAAATTTAGGGGTACAGTAGTGAGACTCACAGGTAAAAAAGCACCTAGCCTGTCAGCGACTGTATAAAACGCTACAAAAAAAACTGTTAGCGATCGCAGGGATCAAGCCTGACTCTGCGAACGCTGCAGTTATGTGTGTTGTGTTTTGTAAGTGACAGTGATTGATCGATACTGCACTTGGGTGGGCTGGGCTGGGCAGAGGGGCAAAACGCAGGTGCTAGCAGGTATCTGGATTGATCCTGCTAACAATGCGTTTTTTTAGAACCCTAAATTGCTGGGCACGCTAGTATAGATCTGATCAGATCAGATATTGATCTGTTCGGATACTATACCACTAAGGGAGGTGTATGCTTTGTGCGTGGGTGTTAGCACTAACCTAGCACTGCCTGGGGCGACGCATACCCTTTCTGACCCTAAAACCAAATTTATATCACCTGCCGGGTGATCAGGGGGTTAAACCTTTATTAGGTAATAAATGGCGGGTGCCCTGATGCTATAAAAAGCGAACTACCTAACCAGCGTCACCCGTAACACTCAGGGCAATCAGGGGTTAAAACCTTTATTGGGTATTTATATGGGGGTACCTGAAGCTTTATAAAAACCTGACGGGGAACCTAAATAACTAAATAACTAACTGGCTAACCAGCGTCACCAGTGACACTTATGCAGTGATCGCTGGTGAAAGGGTTAACTCTAGGGGCAATCAAAGGGTTAAAATCTTTATTAGGTTATATATCGGGGTACCTAACGCTATAAAAACCTGGCGTTGAACCTAAAAAAAAAACTAGCTTCCTAGCGGGACCAGTGACACTATTGCAGCGATCAGAAAAACGATCGCTTAGTGACACTGGTAAAAGGGGGTGAAAGGGTTAACTGGGAGGGCAATCAAGGGGTTAAACCTTTATTAGGGGGGGGTAGGGGGCTACCCTGGACCTAAAGGGGCCTAACACTAGCTGCCCTGACACTTTTTACAGTCACAACTAACACTAAATGTAGTGATCAATAAATAAATGAACACTGAATTAGTGACACTTTGACTGGGGGGGGGGGGCGGGGGGACGATCGGGGGATGACTGGGGTGAAATGTGTGCCTATGTGTCAGTGGACTGTTGGTGCACTTACTTGTGTGTCTTCACTCCACGCTGTCCGGTCAAAAAGACCGCTACGAGGAGTGTGACATCACTTCCTCCTCCTGTGTTTACATTTTCACAGGGGAGGAAGTTCGTCACTGGCCAGGAGCGATCGAGAGGGGATGGCCAGAAACCAACGGCCATCCCCTCATCTCGGATCGCTCCGGCACCGAAAGGGACCGCCGTATCCAGCGGGAGGGGGTCCGATCGGACCCCCACCCGCTGGAAGGCAGGTACGTACATGTACGTGCTTGTGCCTGCCTGTGCCATTGTGATGACGTACATTGGCAATACAGCGGTCCTTAAGTGGTTAAAATTCAGCACAGTGGTTTTCAATGGCACAGGTACCCTGACACCAGGGTGTCTCACTGTATTAGGACGCTCGGCATCTGGGTAGGTAGCCTGGTCACTAGTAACTGTTCTGCATATTTAAGGAAAGTGGAAATCTAGAGCTGGACCTGTAGGGTTATCTCGTTGGTATTGTTCTCTTAAATTATTGATGTTGATATAAATGATCTGGTTCCCGGGCAGACAGACTCTACACCTTAGAGCATCTCCAGAGTCTCCTTGGCTTTTAGTGTAATGTATCAGAAATTGAAGCGGTTCACCACAGATAGGAGGTCTAGATAAAACGTTATCTTTTTTATTTTTACATCAAGGGGGCGTGGCTTAGCAATGGACGTGTGAGGACGCACCTTCAGGAGCTCTGCACAGGGGAGAGCCCAGAACCTCCCGTTGAACAGCCGCTTTCACATGTTAGGGGACTGTAAGCTCTTGCTGACCACGAGGGAGCAGAGGGGGCCTGAAATAACACATTATTTCTTGTGGCAACACCCGCTCCACTGGCCAAAATGGCTCCGCCACGAGTCATTCCGGTGGGTGCCGCCGCGCTTAACAAGAAGGGCACATAGGCAGGGGCTGCTGCATCTGTGGACTTGCTCACCCAGGTGGACAGATCGCCCTCCCCGATCCTGTCTCCTGTACTCCCGCACTCTGACTCACAGCCTGCACTGTTCACATGGGGGAGACAAGCAGGCAAGCAGAGGGCTCCCTCAGGGCTATAGTGGCAGGGCTACCCACTAAACAGGACCTACTGGTCATGGCAACCTCCATTGTGAGTGCTCTATCCAGGGAGCGGCATGATCTCTGCTAGCAGGTTGACTCTGTGGAGGACAGGGTTACCATACTGGAGTCCTCCACTACCACCACTGACGACCTCATCACCATGCTGGAGAAGGAGCAACGAGCATACCGCTGCCATCTTGTTGAAGTCCAGCTGAGGCTAGATGATGGAGAGAACAGGAGCAGGCAAAAATCTACGCCTCCGAGGCATTCCCAAGGCCACCATGGGACCTGACCTCCGCGCCACCGTGGTAGCCATCCTGAACCAGGTTCTGGGCAAGCCCCCAACCTCAGAGTTAGAGCTGGACAGGGTGCAACGCATGCCAGGCTCTAGGGCTCCATCCTTGCCTTCGCAGGGCCCTGCTGCTACAGATCTAACGCAAGACGTTCTCTGCAGGGTGCATTTCTTCACCATAAAGGAGGAGATCTTACGCTTGGCTTGGGTGAAAGGCCAGATTAACTTTGGCAGAGCCTCTATACAGGTCTACCCGTATGTCCCCAGACAAACCAGGGTCATGCGTGGGCTCAGGCGACCCCTCCTTGAGGTGCTCCGTGAAGCTGAAGCTACATACCGCTAGGGGCACTCGTTCCATCTGATTGTGTGGAAGCAGGGTTTGGAGTTCCATATTCGCTCACCAGACCGACTCTCATATCTGTTCAGCTTCACTAACAAGCCTGCTGTAAGTTTACCCAATTGGTTTGACTACCTGCTACCCCAAGAAATGCTGGGCCCAACGTTACCCAGGCCACAAAGTATCAGACGCCCCACTCTCACGCTCCTAGCTGCGAGGCTGTCAGATCTCACCTGACGTCCTTCGAGGCCTGACCCCTTTCTTTCTCCTGCTGACAAGCCATTACAGTTGTTGTTCCTGTGGCCCTATCCTGAACTGAATTGCCAACTTCCTGAGTTCCTGATGCCTCTGCGTCCCGTCTATTTTGACTTTCTGGGTCGCCTCGGCCGGCGCTTTCCTCTGTCCCTGGAGGGCTCGGCACGTAATATCCCATGCAGACTCTTGCCCATGGGGATCTCACTTGTTGCACCGGGGAAGGGGAAAACTGGTACCTCGCTGCCTACAGCACTAGGCCACATTTAGAGTTGTGCTGCCATGTTTGTGTGCTGCTCTCCTCCACCTGCTTGCCCCACGGTTTGCGGTGGGGGAGACAGGTGTTCCTGGGGGGATCTATGGGTAGGCGCCAGACCCTCACACTCCTGGCCCATCCCATCCATGCTTGGTAGTGACTACACTGATTCTCTTGACAATGTCCCTCGGGACCCCTGTCTCCTGCTCTGCCTCCTCCATGGTCTGTAGCCCCCCCCCCCCCCCCCGGGTGCACCCTGGCTACTGCTCGCTGTCTAATGGGAGGATATTGGGGTGCACATGTGGCTCCCTACAGCTGATTTGACAATACCACAGTGGTTGACCCTGTATTTTTTTTTATCCTTAACTGTATTTTGTTATGTTAACACAGACAGTTTCTATGCCTATTTACTGACCCTCTGCCCTGGTACACTGAGATATGGTACAGTGTCCTTTCATGTGTTCTACCCGTAAACACCTGCCATCCACCCTGAAGTTACATTGACTCCACAGACTGCTCCCCCCCAGTGTACCACTACTGAATAGTTCCGGCTGTTGCCGCTCAGTCTCTCAACTCAGGTCCATGTTTAAATTTCAATGTTTTGTTATGCTTATGTCATTTTGCAGGCCCATTTTTTGCAACCTTTATGCACATTGCGTTATGCCTTAATCATGCAGGTTATTTACTTAATGCATATTGGTCCACGGTGCTGGGTTTTAGTGTATTTTCCACCCTTTGAGGCCTGTTGCCCACTCTTTGGTCACGCTGACCTGTTCGCACCCCCCCCATGCACCATCACGGTACGATCCCTGCTATTGATAGTCTCTCAGCTCAGGGTTTTTTTTTTTGTTTTAGTTTTTTACTTATTTCCCTTTTTTTATCACTTTGCTAGCTCGTATTTTACTTAGTATATGGTTCTCTGTGCTCCCACCCCTTGCATCTCCACTGCTTTGTTTATTTTCTCTATTGACCTATTATTGCTTGATTGTGAGCAGGCCCTAATGCTTCCCTTGGTAGGACACCTTAAGTGCCTAATGGGGACCACAACATATTCACGTTTTGAACCAATTAACCTCCCCTTTTTTCCCTCACCCCCCTTCCCTCTCTCCTCATTTTTTCCCTACCCTTGCTACTGCCCTTTTCCTTCCCCCTTTCTTTGTTTTCTCTGTTTCTCACGAACCGCCCTCTGACTTTGTTGGGATCTCTCCACATGCTCATTTGAGGCCATCCTCATGCCAGGCGGCCTTATGGGTCTCCACAAGATCACCTCCCTTAATGTACATGGCCTGAACACTCCGGAAAAGCACTCGCAGCTTCTAGCTGACTTGCGCAGAAGCAAAACTCAAGTAGGCTTTTTGCAGGAAATACATTTTCGTGGTGATAGTATTCCTAAACTGACTAAGGGGATCTTCCAGACGATGTACCACAGTGTCTCTCTGATCTCTAAATCAAAGGGGGTTAGCATTCTGCTGGCCAAATTGGTGCCTGGGACATTCAAAGGCCCTTTTGAAGGCGAAGGGGTTTGATGTGCGGGTCACCTTTGCTAATGTATACTTCCCTAATGCGGATCATCCACAATTCCTGCAGAGACTTCTTCCTGAGCTTCTGGAGTTCTCGGAGGGATGCTTGTTTTTGGGGGGGGACCTCAACTTCACGATGGATCCGTCCCTTGACGTCTTGCGTGGCGCCTCCCACCTCCCCTACTCGCTTCTGAATCGCCTGAGGGCCGATCGCCATACTCTGCAACTGGTGGACCCCTGGCGGTTGCTCAATCCACAGGACTGGAACTATACCTTTTTTCTTCCTGGTGCACCACAAGTACTTATGGCTAGACTAGGTTGTCCCATAAAGACCTAACCAGAGTGGTGTCCACCTCTATCGATGTCATGTCTTTCTCGAACCATGCGCCAGTCCACCTGATACTCCAACTGGGGCCAATGATCCAGTCCCCCCCCCCCCCCCCGTCCTTTAGACTAAATGAAGCCTTGCTTCAGTCAGAGGAAACCCGTTCTGAGATACTGAACACTCTGCGGGAATATTTCTACATTACCGTATATACTCGAGTATAGGCCGACCCGAGTATAAGCCGAGGCCCCCAATTTACCCCCAAAAAACTGGAAAACTTATTGACTCGTGTATAAGCCGAGGGTGAGACATGGCTGTCCATCCCTGTGTGTCCGTCCATCCCTGTGTGTGTGTCCGTCCATCCATCCCTGTGTGTGTGTCCATCCATCCATCCATCCCTGTGTGTGTATCCATCCATCCATCCATCCCTGTGTGTGTGTGTGTGTGTGTGTATCCATCCATCCATCCATCCATCCCTGTGTGTGTGTGTGTGTGTGTGTGTGTGTGTGTGTGTGTGTGTATCCATCCATCCATCCATCCATCCATCCCTGTGTGTGTGTGTGTGTGTGTGTGTGTGTGTATCCATCCATCCATCCATCCATCCCTGTGTGTGTGTGTGTGTGTGTGTGTGTGTGTGTGTGTGTGTGTGTGTGTGTGTCCGTGCAGCCTTGTGTGTGTGTCCAGCCTACCTGTGTCCCAAGCCTCCGTCCCGAGCCGCCGTCGTCCCGAGCCTCCTCCGTCCCGTGCCGTGCCTCCTCCGTCCCGTGCCGTGCCTCCTCCGTCCCGTGTCTCCTCCGTCCCGTGCCGTGCCTCCTCCGTCCCGTGCCTCCTCCGTCCCGTGCCGATGGATCGCCGCTCTTCTCGGCGGCCATTCTACAATTCAAAATTCCGCCTCCGCCTGTGATAGGCGGAACACTCAATTTCCCAGCAGCCTGTGTTCCGCCTATCACGGACATCCTCTCATACTCGTCCGTAGTATGAGAATGAGCGGATGTCCGTGATAGGCGGAACACTGACTGCTGGGAAATTCAGTGTTCCGCCTATCACAGGCGGAGAAGGAGGCGCGGCTTTTGAAAATTAATGTCCGCCGTCTGTCTGCTCGATACGCTGATCGAGCAGTCAGACAGCGGCGACTCGAGTATAAGCCGAGGGGGCACTTTCAGCCTCAAAAAAGAGGCTGAAAATCTCGGCTTATACTCGAGTATATACGGTAATTGAGAGTCTGTTACCAGCCCCCTGGTGGTTTGGGAGCCCCACAAGGCGGTTGTCAGGGTCACACTGATCAGAATAGGGCCCATCTTAAACACCCTGGTACATAGCCTTGAGTGTTCGCATAAGGCGAGCCTTGCAGTCAACCTTTCAGGATCTCCTCAAAGCTCGTGAGGAACTTTGTTCGCTTCTATTTCACAAAACAAAGTAGAAATTGGCTTGCGCGCATTGCACCATGTGCAAATTCCCTAATAAACCCAGGTCGCTGCTGGCTAGGGCGCGCCGAGGCCCACTCACGAAAATGTACATCTCTCATATCCTGGCCTCTTCTGGACAAAAGCTGAATACATCGGCAGACGTGGCGACAGAGTTTCGTTCCTTCTATGAAGGTCTCTATAACCTTGATAAGCCCTCCACGGCTGACCCCCCCCCAGCTGAAGATCTCTCCACCCCCAGTCAAATGTAGCCACTTCTGGCATGCCGTCGCTCCCTAGTGCTGTACAGGAAGAGCTGGAGGAGCCCATCACGGCAGCAGAGCTGGCAGTAGCTCTAGCCATTTCAAAGCCGAGGAGGGCTCCCGGCCCCGATGGCATGACTCCGACGTACTACAAGACCTTTTTTTGATACGCTTTTGCAACCTCTAGTCTCTGCCCTCAATTCTATTACAGTGGACAATTCTTTCCCGATAGACACTCTGAGAGCCTATATCTCCCTTATCCCTAAACGGGGGAAAGATCTGTTTTGGTGTGGGAATTATCACCCAATAGCACTTTTGA
Source organism: Lithobates pipiens (assembly GCF_037356315.1). Lineage (NCBI taxonomy): Eukaryota > Metazoa > Chordata > Amphibia > Anura > Ranidae > Lithobates > Lithobates pipiens. The sequence continues at coordinate 265,310,490 of NW_027507748.1, read as the reverse complement.
ATATGGACTTGAAAATGTTCACCAAAATTCTGGCCAACAGACTGCTCTCTCATATACTGAATCTCATCCATAGAGATCAGGCAGGCTTTGTGCCATTATGGGAGCCACGGGACAACACCATCCGAGTGGTGAACTTAATCCACGTGACTAGGACATCCAAACAGGCCCTTCTCCTGCTTTCTACTGACGCGGAGAAGTCCTTCAACCGCGTGGATTGGTCCTTTATACAGGCCACTTTAGAGGACATTGGTCTCCAGTCATTTATGCTGGGATGGATTTTGTCCCTTTACTCTCACCCCACTGCAGTGGTTAAAGTAAATGAGACTAGGTCGGACTTCTTCAGCATCAGCAATGGCACACGGCAGGGCTGCCCCCTCTCTCCTCTGATCTTTAAAGTAAAGGCAATATAAAAAAAAAAAAACACACACACCCTGTAAGGCAAAGGCATAATGAGCTAGTATGCACAGCATACTAGCTCATTATGAATAACTTACCTGAGAACTAAGCCCCCGAAGCGGTCCTCCGCCTTCCTCTTTGCCACTGCCATGTATCCCGGAGCGACTTCCGGGTCTCGCTGCTCCGGTGCTGTGATTCGTCGGAGCTGTGATGACGTCACTCCTGCGCATGCACACGGGAGCCGACACAAGTGGCATATCGCCGCGATCTGCGGCCTGCCCAGTGCGCCTAAGCGCTGCTGTCTACGACGCATGCGCCGTAGACAGCGGTGGCTGTCTTTTTGTAAATATCTCCTAAACCGTATAGGTTTAGGAGATATTTCTTGGACCTACAGGAAAGCCTTAATCTAGGCTTACCTGTAGGTCAAAGTGGTTTGTAAGGGTTTACAACCACTTTAAGCTTTCACTGGAGCCTCTTCTGTGCAGAATAAGAGCAGACGCAGGCATCATTGGTTACCAAAAATCCTCAGGGTCCCACAAGGTGGCCGCATTCGCAGACAACCTAATCTTCCTAATGCCGCGTACACACGAGCGGACTTTTCAACATCCAAAGTCCGACGGAATGATTCCGTCAGACTATTCGATCGTGTGTGGGCTGCAACGGACTTTTGATTCGCAAAAGTCTGACGGACTTTAGAAAATGGAACATGCTTAAAAATTTTCTGACGGAACTCCGCCGGACCCAGTTCCTACCGAAAAATTCGCTCGTGTGTATGCTATTCCGACGGACTAAAACCGACGCTAGGGCAGCTATTGGCTACTGGCTATGAACTTCCTTATTCGAGTCCAGTCGTACGTCATCACGTTCGAATCCGTCGGAGTTTGGTGTGATTGTGTGTGGCCAAGTCCGCTCAGTCGAAAAGTCCGTCAGAACTCTGTCGGAACTCTGGCAGAACTCCTTCGGAAGTCTGTAGGACATAAGTCCTCTCGTGTGTACTGGGCTTAAGGGAACTGCTTACTTCCTTTCCAAATCTTTTTCAAACTCTTCAAGAACATGGCACTCTCTCCCTCTTTCAAATTAATCTGTCCAAATCCTCCATTCTCAACATAACAGTGGGTAAGGACATTGTTCAACGTCTGCGATCGGCCTTTCCTCTGAAATGGGCTACTAACCTTATCTGATACCTGGGAGTCGACATTATCTCTGATCCTGCTGCCTTGTACTCGGCAAATTTTACCCTGCTACTACTTCGCCTTAAGGCGTATCTTCTCCACTGGCACTCCCTCATGTTGACGTTGTTTGGCCGCTGCAGTGCCCTCAAGATGACTTTGTTGCCGAGGGTACTGTACCTGCTGCCGGCACTTCCTATCAGTCTACCCCTAGTATATTTGAAGCGAATTGACTCTATGTTCCACGACTTTGTGTGGTCTCATCGCAACCCACACATTAGACAAAGTAGGGGCGGGGTTGACTTCCCGGACATGAAAGTGGCTCACCCCACCAGGTTGGTGGACTGGCATTGCCACGCACTGGGTGGCCATGGAAATGAAGGATTCCAGAGACATGGCCAAGAGCTGGCCCTGGATCGGCACACCTCTGCCGAGGAACCTCGCTGACCACCCCACACTAGGCAGCACACTATCAGTGACCAGAGATGCCTTTCGACATTCCTCTGTGTCCCCATTACCCTCCCTTATGGTGTCAGTTTTGAGTAATCCAGAATTCAATACCGGCCTTCAGAACCCTCACTTTCAGCGACTAGCACCAGGCAGTCGGCTCAGTTTGTGTGACTTTTTCAGGCCCAATGGCCAACTCTCCTCTGAAGCTGGGATGTCTGCTACAGATCCCCCTCTGGACTTCTGGAGCGGTCTACAGCTGCGTAACTTTCTGCGCAGATGCCTGCGGACCCCGGGCATCTCCCATCAACTAACTGAACTAGAACACATCTGCCAGTGCGGCACAGTCTCTTGCTTATCTACTCCTCCTTGATTCGACCAGCAGACGGGTTCATGCCCTCGTTCCTCTCTAAGTGGGAAGCGGAACTCACCATTCAATGCACTGACCCCCAGAGAGAGAAGATTCTCCACTTTGCTCCTCTATAGCCACCAGAGTCCAAGAGACCTGCTACAAAATTATGACCCGGTGGTGTAGGGTACCCACTACCCTGCACCATTTCTTCCCGCAGGACCCAGCCTTTGTTGGCGTTGTGGCACTGCAGAGGGAACTATGCTGCACATTTTTTGGGCCTGTCCCAAACTCTTCCCTTTCTGGCTTGAGATGACTTGCACGATCAAACAGGGAGGAGACCAGCTGGGAGACCTGGAGACCTTGGCAACACTTCATATACACGGACGTGTATCTCCGTGGGGCTGCACAGTCTGGCTGATCCATTGGGCTTGTCCCGCTCCCCGGTCGGGGGGGGGGGGGGCGCTACCCTTCTTTACTCTACTCTTCTCCTACTTTCTGCTATCTGCACCTATTCTTCACAATGCTTCCACCTCTCCTCCCCCTGCCCCTTGCTTCACTCCCTTCTTCCCCTGGTCCTTGTCCCTTTCCCACTCTTAGGATTGTCAGACCCTCTACCTTTCCCTTTCCCCCCTGGTACACACCCCCTCCCCATAACTTACCCGATCATGGGCTGTTTCGATCAGATATTGTGAATATCCTGATGTGCATTAATTATTTTATGTGTCCCATGCTTGGGCCCACCTGGCCTTTGCCTCCCAAACAACCGTTAAAACTTTAAAAAATATTATTGTATTCTATAGCTTTGCATACATTTTCAGTTCTAGGTCGCACAAGTATTTGTTAGGATGCCTCCCCGGCTTTGCATACCGATTTTATCTCTACACCGTGTTTTCTTCATATGCTGTATTTAGTGTGTAAAGCCGGGGTATCTGGTATGTTTACCTCATCTTATGACCACATTTGATCTTTGTCTGATTTTTATTATGCATCTCTGCTATATGTGGTAATTGGTATATGCACTTTCTATTAAAATAAAGGAAGTAAAAAAAATAAAAAATCAAGGGGCATTCCAAAAAGTAGCCAATACGTTTCAGGGGTCCAAGAGAGCCCCTTTCATCAGGGCTAGAAATAACTTTTTAAACTCCTTGAACGTCTAGTCTACAGCAGACTGAGTGACCACATTGCCAATAATAACCTTCTTGGTCCACTTAAGTCTGGATTTCACCCTCAACACTGCACAGAAACTGCCCTCCTAAAACAAATTATCAAATAATTAATTAAATATTAAATAATCTACTAACAGCCAAAACCAAAACCAATGGACACTATTCTGTACTCCTACTCCTGGACCTTTCTGCTGCCTTTTGATATGGTTGATTACCCCCTCCTCAAAAAAACTCCACACCTTTTGGTCTCCGTGACTGTACTCTTCGCTGGTTCTCTTCCTACTTATCCAATTCTACTTCCTCCTCGCCTCTTCTTTTCTCTGTTGGGGTTCCCCAAGGTTCTGTTCTTGGACCACTCCTATTCTAGATCTGCACCTTCTCCCTGGGTCAGCTGATTCCAATACCATCTCTACACCGACAACACCCAAATTCATTTCTCTACCCGTCAGCTGACTCCCTCAGTCTCTTCCCGTTTCAATGATTTACTAATAGACATATCAGCCTGGATGTCACACCACTTCCTCAAACTCAATCTATCCAAAACCGTGCACATAATTTTTCTTCCCCCACGTGCCCCTTCCCGTGATTTCTCTGTCAAGAGCGATGGCACAATTATCAGCCCAACCTTGCATGCCAAGGTTCTAGGTGTAATCCTGAACTCTGATCTATCTTTTAGGCCTCACGTACTATTACTGTCCAAGTCTTGCCGCCTCAGCCTCTCCAAAATACACCCCTTTCTAACCAAAGACCCCATAAAGCTCCTAGTTCACTCCCTGGTCATCTCTCGCCTCGACTACTGCAATTCCCTTCTCATTGGCTTACCTTTTACATAGGCCATCCCCTCTTCTGTCATGAATGTTGCTGCCAGGATTATCTACCTTACAAACCACTCTCTGACTGCTACTACTCTCTGTCAATCCCTCCATTGGGTTCCGCTCCCCCAACAAAATAGATTCAAAATACTAACAACAACTTACAAAGCCATCCACAATTCAGCTCCCCAGCTACATCACTAGCCTAGTCTCAAAATACCAAACAAATTGTTCTCTTCGTTGGTCCCAAAACCTTCTGCTCTCTAGCTCCCTCATCACCTCCTCCCCTGCTCACCTCCAGGACTTTTCCAGATCATCTCCCATCCTAAGGATCTCCCTACCCCAATCTGTCCGATTTACCACCTCCTCTGCTTTTAGCAAATCCCTGAAAACCCTTCTCTTCAGAGAAGCCTATCCTGGGCACACCTCAGATCATCCCCCACAGTTATTACCTTTTTGTATCACTTGACCCACCCTCCTAGATTGTAAGCTGTAATGAGCAAGGCCCTCTGATTCCTTCTGTATTGAATTGTATTGTAACTGTACTGTCTGCCCTCATGTTGTAAAGCGCTGTGCAAACTGTTGGCACTATATATATTCTGTATCATAATAATATTATCTCCTTCATATTTAAAACCAGATAGTCAATATTATTGGGGGTGTCAAAATTATTACAATAAAAATTAAGACAAATGTGACAATATGAATATTAAACTTTACCATTTTATAAAAAAAGAAAATGAATGATAAACACTATTATTAAAATTATACATTCTGGGTAATATATTGACCTAATAAGAATAAATTTATAAAATTTAGTAAAATATATTTAAAAACATTTATGTGCATAACTTGAACCATACATTATACAATCTGTATAATACTAGTAGTGATGATAAGACTAATAATTATAAAATAACTCATGCATCATTTAAAATATGGACCTAACGTGAAAAAATATATAGAGATGTGTAAAAAATATCCAGAAGGCGGATATGAGCCACACACTGCACAATCTCTGAAGCACACATGACTTCAGCCCCCCCCCCATCCCCAAAAAAAGACCCTGTGCATTTTTAGGATAAATCCAAATGACCCAGTCCTTTGGTGGATTCAAAGAAGTATTTGGAAGATTGGATGAGTAGATGTGATTGCAGTAGAGCGAGGCTGGGGTGCTGAGAATCCCAAATGCTGAATGTCAGAAGTCGGGCAGAGACTGATTAAGGTACAGATTGGCTTTGAACTGGTATGGATGGCAACAGGCTGAATTGGAATGGCTGGTATAGTGACAAGCAGGGCAGGCACAGCTGGCACATACTGAACAAAATCAGTGGACATAAGTAGGACTGGAGAAGCTGGCACAGGAGCAGTTGGCATGGAAACCGGCTGGACAGGATCAACAAAGATTGGACTGGAGCAACTGTCACTGGAACAGTCTGAACTGAAGCTGCTGACATGGAGGCAGACTGGATTGGAGCAACTGCCACAGGAACAGGCTGGACCGGAGCATCTGGCAAGAGACCAGGCTGGACTGTGAAGCAGCTGGCAGGGGAACAGTCTGGACTGTGAAGCAGCTGGCAGGGGAACAGTCTGGACTGTGAAGCAGCTGGCAGGGGAACAGTCTGGACTGTGAAGCAGCTGGCAGGGGAACAGTCTGGACTGTGAAGCAGCTGGCAGGGGAACAGTCTGGACTGTGAAGCAGCTGGCAGGGGAACAGTCTGGACTGTGAAGCAGCTGGCAGGGGAACAGGCTAGACTGTGGAGCAACTGGCACGGAAACAGGCTGGACTGTGGAGCAACTGGCACAGAAACAGGCTGGACTGTGGAGCAGCTGGCACAGAAACAGGCTGGACTGTGGAGCAGCTGGCAGGGAAATAGCTGGACTGGCTTAGAGGCAGGTTGGTCTGAGGCTTGAAGGTAGGTGGGTTGGTCAATGGCTATCAATGATACAGGCACAATGTCAGCTGGTGGCAACACACACTCTTCGGAGGCTGAAACAAGAAAAAGGTCCAACTGTATGGAAGCTGGAACAGATACAGGATTTGCCTGAACAATGGTTGAGACCGAGTGGACAGAGACAGAATTGTGTGGGTTCAAAAAAAAAAACGTATTTCTTTTTAGATTTGGACAGGAGTCCTGCGGGTAATTGCAGGGTTTTGAGTAGGTTGTTCTATTGGCAGGAAAGTTGGAACAGCAGTGAAAATCTGAGAGGGAAAAGTATCAGGGCAAGGTGTCTGAGAGGTTACCATGGGTAATAGGGTTGTGGAAAGACAGCCTTATTACCCAGTGACTGATTACAAGGACTGTACAGCTAGTGTGAGTAGGAACAAGAAGCTATGGAGTAGTATACCAATATATGGTTCTAAGAAGGGTTGCACGCCTACAACTTTTTTAAGTGTTTTAGGAGTCAAAGTACAGATACTTTTTATTTTATTTTTATTTTTTTTCAAGTATTCGATGATACCGTGACAGTGGCACTAATATGCAGCTCTGATAGGTGCCACTGATGAGGCATGGACTGTGTCAGTAGGTATTTTTTTTTATATATATTTTTTTTAAATGCTTTCTTTTTCTTGGTGGTGGGGGAGGAAGGAGTTGACTGTGTCTTTTTTTAATTTTTTTTTTATTATTACAATTTTAGTTTAGATATTTATTTATTACAATGTTTCCTTTTTTCAACCTTGTTGGGAGGAAGCTTTGTTGAGATGTGGGGGCTAAACATCTCTTCTTTGAGAACGGGAAAGGGACTGAGGACACAGATTCCCCAGTCCCTTTCTCTGCTGCCTCAGCTGCCCTGAAGATGAATGGACAGGAGACAGTGACTCCTGTCCATTCATAAACTGAAACATCGTAAGTGACACACATATACTGGCTCCTTCCTCCGCTCTCCATCCTGACAGATCTGGGACAGGAGAGGGTGGAGGAGCACAGAGGGGGACCGGAGGGAGGAGCGCACAGAGGAGGACACAGGGAACTGGAGGAGCGCACAGAGGAGGACACGGGGAACTGGAGGAGGACACGGGGAACTGGAGGAGGACACGGGGAACTGGAGGAGGACACGGGGAACGGGAGTGGCGCACGGAGGACACGGGGAACTGGAGGAGCAAAGGGAGGAGCACACAGAGGAGGACACTGAGGGGGGCCGGACTGGAGCACACGAAGAACACAGAGAATGACACAGGGGACAGTCAGGGGTGATCGGTGGGGTAGTTACAATCACCAATATCTCCCTGTCAGAAGGACAGGAAAGTCAGGAGAAGAGCCTGTCAGATGCTTATAGAAAGCCACGCAGGGAGATTGGTGATTGTAACTCCCCCCACCGCTGCACCGATCGTCCCTGATTGTCCAGGTATCGGCTCAAGCATCGGAGCATTTGCACGAGTAAAAGTACTTGTGCAAATGCTCAGTATCAACGCAACCCTAGTTCTAAGTGATGTTTGCTCAGTTGCAGTGGTGGTTGTTATGGGGAACAGAGAAGATATTTTTAAAAGCTGGTGTCTACTTGCAGGAATACATTGCTGTAAGTTGGCAAATAATGATTGGCGTGGGGGTTGAGAAAAACCTATTTTGCCGTTTCCTTGTCTGACTAGAGAAATGGATCGCATTGATCTAATCCAGCAAAGCCCTCTGAATGCTGAAAAATGTTCAAGATAGTGGGGGTTATCATCTTTAAAGGAGAAGTACAGGGAAAGCTTGTTTGACTGTCCTCCTCCTGTGGATCACAAGAGTACAGTTCGTTCTGAACTCCTGTGCCCTGTTTTTCATTAGTGAGCGGGCTGAATTCCACTCTGCTGAGGTAACAGAGCTGGTCCAGGCTCCACGTCATCACAACCATGGAGTTGGGATCCACCTAGATCCCTGGACCGACACCCGGCTCCGCCTCTCTGAGAACCTGGGTCGGCTGCTCCTGCCCCCTCCACAGCTCAGCGCTCCAGTGGGGCAGAGCAGAGAGAGCGGTTACTGACAGTCGCCAGCACTCTGCTCGGGGGGAACTGTGAGAACCGAGTGATCGGTGGTGTTCGATCACTCACTCGGTTCTTGGTGTAGAGGCACAGGGGGACAGATGCATCATCAGACCGATGCTGCATCCACCTAAGTCAGTTAAGCATGAATAAAAAAATAAACTAAAACACATGCTTCTCTTTTAACAGCCACACCTGAGACGCCCTAAAGGGAGGAGACAGACAGAATCAGTTCAGAGCAGATTTGAATTGGTGGCTGAACTTTGATAAATGAAAAGCTGCTCTAAGAAAGGAATGAGCTACATGAAAATATTCATGTCATCTCCCCTGTACAGTGAAAAACGTGCTTCATCCATGAAGAGAACACCTCTCCAAAGTGACAGACGCCATCAAATGTGAGCATTTGCCTACTCAAGTTGGTTAGGATGACGAACTGCAGTCAGGTGCAGATCCTGATGAGGACGATGAGCATGTAGATGAGCTTCCCTGAGATGGTTTCTGACGGTTTGTGCAAAAATTCTTTAGTTATGCAACCTGATTGTTGCAACAGCTGTCCGGGTGGCTGGTCTCAGATGATCTTGGAGGTGAAGATGCTGGATATGGAGGTGTCCTGTGTTGGTGTGGTTACACGTGGTCTGCAGTTGTGAGGCGGGTTGGATATACTGCCAAATTCTCTGAATCACCTTATGGTAGAGAAATGAACATTCAATTTAAGGGCAACAGCTCTGGTGAACATTCCTGCAGTCAGCATGCCAATTGCACACTCCCTCAAAACTTGCGACATCTGTGGCATTGTGCTTTGTTAGAAGACTGAACATTTTAGAGTGGTCTTTTATTGTAGCCAGCCTAAGGCACACCTGTGCAATAATCATGCTGTCTAATCAGCATCTTGACAAAGGAGAAGTGCTCACTAACACAGATTTGTGAACAATATTTGAGAGAAATAGGCCTTTTGTGTACATAAAAAAGTTGTAGATCTTTGCATTCAGCTCATGATAAATAGGGGCAAACACAAAAGTGTTGCGTTTAGTTGTTAACCGCAAAAAACATCCAAAACCACAAACTGTGTACACCGAATAGTGAAGCGCATGTGACTAGTGAAAAATTACCGTTACAAAAGGTGTATGAAACACTATATAGAAAGCAAGGGGGAGATCTGGTAAGAAAGGATCAGATGTGAGAGGCAAGCAACAGCAGGTGAGACAAGTGAGAAAAGTGCCAAAGTGGGAATCCAGTATGAGGGGGAACAGAGAGAGAGCGAGAGAGAGCAGGGTCAGTGTAAGAGGTTCAAGGCAGCAGTGTTTTAGGCTAGCATGTACAGAATTAATCAAGATCACTAGTTCAAGGATAACAGGATGTTTGGCACACAGGCAGAATGCTATAAAAAGCTAAATGAGGGGTTAAATATCCTCCCAACAGCCAGCATCAGGGGCTGACTAATTCCAGGGACCTGCTGGCTGCTGGGAGACACTTGCTGATGGTCACTGAAACTACACCTTTCAGGTTTGAGGATCACAGTTCCAGCAAGAGGTGCTTGTGCTGGTAGGTACGTATCAGTGTTGTACTTCTGCAACTGTCTGCACAGACTGGCAATTTGTTGCAGAGTGGTGGACAATGGAAAATAATTTTATTGCTACAAATCGGTATCTGTAAATAACAGACTTACTAAATACCTTTGCAACTCTGCAGCCAAAGAGTACCAAAGCAAACTACCACAGATAGGCTTTTGGCAATTTAATTTGTTTGATCACAGACAGGCAGTGGTAAAAACAGCTTCTGCTCATCTGCAAATACACTTGGACCCAGTGCACTCCATCTTGGACACATCTTCCTACGTGACAGGATACTTTCCTCTTTTTTAGTAGACAGAAAAGATTTCTTTGATTGCTTACTGGGGGGACAGGAGATCTCTCGGATGTTGGACCCATGGGGTGAAATTGTTTTTTTTTTTTATTTGCTGGGTGCATACGTATTTCCAACCAGTCATAAAATCTGTTCGTGCAATTGAATCACTTGTTATGTCCATTAACCACGTGAGTACCAGAGTGTAAAATCTGTTCATTACCAGGCCATTTTTCAGTTTTTAGAGCTGTGATAGTTTGACCTACAATTACTCTGTCATGCAATGATATACCTTATTGAGTTTTATAAAATTATTTTAAGACAGATAGAGATTTCTTTTAGTGGCATTTAATAACTGATGTTTTTTATTTTATTTTTATTTATTTTTTACTATAAAAAAATGTTGAAGATCAAAAAAAAACTTTTTCCTTACCTTCGGTTAAAATAATAATGTCAGAATAGCATGAAAACTCACAAAATTACCTTTTTTGGAAAGCATACACCCCAAGGTAATTTTTGTTCTGAGCCCCTAATGAGACTGCTTTTACACTGATGCGCTGCAATTTACCAGCACCATGGGAGCAGCGCAGTGCACCTGTGTTTTTCCTGCTGAGTTAGCTGCACTGAGCCATAGACTACATGTTAGCGCACCAAACCCACAGGATGTAATCGAAGTCTATGGCTCAGTGCAGCTAATCTGCAGGAAAGACATATTTTTTTCAGGCTTTGCTGCCCTCATCCTACTCCCCAGCAGTGCTGTGCAGTGTACAGACCAGGGTGCTTATTTATAAAAAAAAAAAAAAAAATACATTTGATGATTTACTAAGGTATTTCCTAAACTGTATTAACATATGTTTGTATGTGCCCAGAATTCAGCATGTTCGCAGGGGGGCATGGCGGCGCGCGGGGGGGGACATCCTGGGGGTTTATTTTTTCAGGCATGCTGTAAGGGTTGCGTATTGGGGTGTCCATGGCATTTCAGTTAGCAGACAGGGCCTGCAGTGTGCTGCCATTTCACCTGCACGGGGCCACACTGCTTGTGCCCTGTTTCGCACGCATGATAAGTATGGGGTTTTCAGGAGTTAATTCAGGCTGCGGGGATGACATGACACTTGCTTGTCGCCTGTCATCTCATTATTCTGCAGGGGGTCCTTGGGGGCTGCATGGTTTAGAACATTTCTCATGCAATTTACGCTTCTCGTGCAATTTACGGTTCTCGTGCAATTTACGGTTCTCGTGCAATTTACGGTTCTCATGCAATTTACGGTTCTCATGTAATATTGCGTTTCTAATGTCGTTTTGCGTTTCTCATGTAATTTGCCTTTCTCATGTAATTTGCCTTTCTCATGCAATTTGCGCTTTTATGCAATTTACGGTTTTCATGCAGTTGGCCTTTTTCATGCAATTTACGGTTCTCATGCAATTTACGGTTCTCATGCAATTTTACGTTTCTCGTGCATTTTTTTTTCACTTCTCATGCCATTTCATGTTTTTCCCATGTTTCTTAAATTTCTTGCGTTTCCCATGTTTCTTGCGTTTCCCATGTTTCTTGCGTTTCCCATGTTGCTCACGTTTCCTGTCACATGCCTTTAGTTCGCTGCTTTTCCTTTACCTAGTGCTCACATCCAGGATCGGTCACAACTACAGTTCCATAGGGCTAAGGTGTCATTTTATATTGATTGTTGGCCCACTATCTTCTTGCCTGTATTCCATACATCATACATGCAAGTTATGGCTTCTCATGCAAGGTATGGTTTCTCATACAGTTTTTTTTTTTTTTTTCCCCGCTTCTCATGCCAGTTCACATTTTCCTTACGTTTCTCATGTTTCTTTCTCTTCTCATGTTCTTGCGTGTATCATGTTTCTTATGTGTCCCGTGTTTCTTACGTGTCCCGTGTTTCTTACGTGTCCCGTGTTTCTTACGTGTCCCGTGTTTCTCTTGCTTTTCCCGTGTTTCTCTTGCTTTTCCCGTGTTTTTCTTGCGTTTCCCGTGTTTTTCTTGCGTTTCCAGTGTTTCTCACGTTTCATGTCACATGCCTTTTTCATGTAATTTCCTTTCATTTTGCTGCATTTCCGTTGTGCTTGTGCTCACATCCAGGATCTGTCACGTCTACAGATCTATACGGTCTGAGGTTTTGTTTTTAATTGATGTTGTCCCACAATCTTCTCGCCTGTTTTCCATACGTCATACATGCACATTCACCATTACACCTTTTACTACTACCCACCATGGTCTGTGGGTACCTTAGCCCTGTGTGTTCATTTTCAGTTTCCCGTCTTGGCGCTGCAGGTTGCTCGGGCTCGCTTGCTGCATATAGTAGGGTTCATTAGGTTCACATTCATGCGCTGTTGGTCTTGTCATTTCTGCACCCACATTTTTTATACTTCTCAGGTACCAGGGGTGTTGTTAGGTCATTAGCTGATTGTCTGTTATGTTCTCTGGTCGTTTTCACACAGCTAGGTTGTCTATGTTCTTCCACTGCAGGTTACCCATCACAGTTTAACAGATTGAGGTGATCGTTTTTAATTGGCTTGTTCGGTGGAAAGTCTCCTCATCTGTTCTCACGCTGCTTACATATTTCGTACCAATCTCACGTTTCTCATGCAATTTACGTTTCTCATGCGTTTTGCTGTTTCTATGCCACGTTTTCATGTTTTCTCTCGTTTTCCCAGGTTTCTCTAGTTTTCCCAAGATTCTCTCGTTTCCCATGTTTCTTATGTTTTCCCGTTTTACTCTCGTTTCTCATGTCTCAAGCAGCACATATTGGGGGATTTAGCTTTTTTCACTCCTTCTCCAGCTGGGGGGTCGGAGTTCGATAGCTCACCCTCTCTCAGAACCCGAACCATCCTAAGGCTTCATTGTTCACACATAGCTAGCTTTAACTTTTTTACTCTGTTGGCAGTATTTGAACGCAGGGGATTCGCTTTCCCGGCTTTGGCTCAGTAAGCTATTTAGGTTACTGTTCCCTTGCGTGTCAAGTGTGGAGCAGTTTACCCTGTGGACTGTGGTTCTTCCCTGTCCCAGATCCACACTACTTTATTTCCTAGCTACGGCAAGCCAGGAGTGGTAGTATAGTATGGAATCATTGGTAAGTCGGCCATTGCAGTTCCAGCAGCTGCTACTGGCTTAGGGGTTTTGGTGGATTCTGGAACCCTCTCGGTGCCTAGGCCGGTACCAGTAGGTCCAGGTCTCGGATGCAGATGCCGGCGTCACGCCTTCTCTTCAGTTTCCAGCGTTTGTAAGGCATTGGGTTCCCATTTGGCTGATGCCACAGCCTTGATCATTTAGTTTTTATTTTGAATACCAGGTAGGCTCATGATACTGCTTGGGATGTTTTCCAGGCTTTCTGGGCTAGGTTCCTAGTCCTGCCGGGTTTTTATCCAGTCCCTATTTGCTTTTGTTTTTTTGCCTCTTCCAGCTCGTATCGGCCCATATCACTTTCGGGGTGTATCTGGCTTAGACTCAGCATTTCATGTTTGTTGAAGGCCTCTGACAGGCTTTTCTTTATTTTCAGCGCACTCTTTTAAGCCATCCTCAGGTGATCCAGAAGAGAGGCCCTCCTGCTGTGCTTAGCAGTCTTCCCATTGTGGGTTATATGCTTCGTGACATATCTTACATGCTCTCAGGTCTCTTTTTGCGTTGGTTATCAGCTTTCGCTATAGCTGTTTTTTTTGTGGTTAATGGGGCAGGGCAGTTGCACTTCTGGCCCAGGGTCTCGCTTATTCCTGGCCAATCAACTGGTTTGGCCCCCCGGCCTTTTCTGTTACATCTGAATGCTCGCAAGATGCAGCAATCGGGGGTCGGCACTGTCATCAGGTTCTTGGAGCCTGGCGAGGTGTGGTACCCTTTGTTGGTTTTAACCAGCTCATCGGTGCTACATTTGTCAAACCCTGGGATGGTCCTCTTTTGCTTTTTCCTGACACTCCCCTTACCACAGCCGAATGCATACTTCATTGCCGCCACCCTTGTTTGGCCAAACAGGGTCTGGACCCTTAAGCATATTTTGGCTATTTCTTTCAGGATAGGAGTAGCTTCTGCGACTTTGCACCAGGGGGCCCCAGCCCTTATTATTTGGTATTTGGGTAGGTGGCGGTCTTCTTGTTTTCTCGGCGTATGTCCCAATGCCACTTTTTGAGATGCCACAAGCATTTGTCAAATTTGGCAGGTCATTCGTTAATTCAGTGTGTAATAAATCTGGTTGGTAGCTTTCATGCTACTGTGTTATTTTTGCCGCCTTTTAGGTATGACCACGTGTCCCCGAAACACTTCAGGTCTATGTTCTCTGTTGCTCTTTGTTCCTTTCCTTTACTATCCACAGATTGACTCTAGTGCTAATATACCAATTGCAAAAGTTCAGTATATGTTTAATACACTGATCTCTTCCGATTCCGGCTTCTGCTGGCATCACTCTCTAGGCTGCTAGAAGGGTCCCAGACGAAGTGCACTTGGTATTGCTCAATCTTAGATAGGAGCCGACACTACAGAGGACGTATAGGCTTATGAGATTCCTGGTCCATTCACGGCCACCTGCTTCCCCTGCTGCTGGCACCATGAACTATGATACTCTGGAATGATAGGCCAGCAACCCGTTGATCATGATCTCGGCTTGCTGACCCATCATCCCAAAGCATGGGTATGCACTACCTTGGTTTGAGGTCGCGGGTCACATCAGAAGGCTACGGGGGCATAGGTTTGGCACTCCTGAAATACACTATTGTACAGGTAATACACACAAGAAGCAGGAAGTAATGAGGTTAATATACTGGTCACGGTACAGTAGCAGGGTGAAGATAATGGATGTACAGATGGGTAGGATAAGGGAATTGAGGGTTTAATTTACAGATCAAATGGAGACCACATTGTAACTAGTATGTGTATGTAACTAGCATGCTGCTGCTCAATTCATTTTGACCACTCGCAGCGATCATATGGTACCCAGCCCTTTAGATCAGCTGGAGACAGTGTCTGTCCAGCCTTCTAATGACATACCGCCGTAGACTCAGTCTGTCTGAATAGCATGGTTACCCATCTGACTTGGCACCGTCCATGGGAGTAAAGTGATTCCTAAATTCTTAAAGTGATTCTAAAGGCAGTAGGTTACTTACCTGAGCCCCATCTTGATCCAGTGATGTGCATGAGAGCAGCACCTCTCCAGGGTCTCTCCCTCCTCATAGGCTCACACAGCAGCAGGAGCCATTGGCTTCCGCTGCTGTCAATCAAGAGAGTACAGGGCCGAAGCCGCGCTTTGTGTGTGAATGGACGATGTCCATTCATAGGAGCATGCCTCAGGAGCCCCCATAGCAAGACACCCACTATTTGGGGCACTCGGCAGGGGGGAGGAGCCAGTACCGCAAACGGGGGACCCAAAAAAGAAGAGGATCAGGGCTGCTCTGTGCAAAACCATTACACAGAGCAGGTAAGTATAGCATATTTGTTTTGTTTGTTTGATTTTCTTTTAACCACTTAACCTCCAGAAGATTTACCCCCTTGATCAGGCCATTTTTTGCTATACAGTACTACGTTACTTTGGGGGGTTATGCAACGCTGAAACTAAATATGATTTATGTCCTTTTTTTTCCATAAATAGTTTTTTTAATTTTATTTTTAGTAAAAATAGTTTGGTGGTATGTAATCACCCCTGTCGTTTTTATTTTTCTCTATCATTCATTGACGGACACAGCAGCTCTTCTTGACCTTAGGGTTATATCGCCCCTTTAGGAGAGGACTAGGCAGAAAGTGTTAAAAACAGAGAAACTTGCACAGCACCACCCAGGGGGGTGGTCCTACTGGCTATAACCCCTCACACTGCATCCAGCAGCTCAGTTTTTTCTGCCTAGTGTAGGCAAAGGACCTGGCTCCCGGTGGGACCATTGGTCCTGGAATTTTTTTTCTGCATTTTTGATTCTTGTGATCTACAATCAACAGCCGGGCTGGGTGACAGGCTGGATAATATAGATCCTTGTAGCCTCCCCAGCCTGGCCATCGAGTGTGAGGCGGCCCTAGATATGCGCTGGGTCGGCCACGACATGCCCCGTCTAATCCAGGGGAGGCCGGTGAGCTATATGCTCCGGGGCGCACACATGACCGGGCTTCTGCTGTCTGTCTCAGTGTGCCATGGCCGGCAGCCACCCCGTACTGCTCGGGTGATGGGTCTGTCTGGAATGCATCCAGCAGTCCCTTCAGGAGGGGTAAGTATGGTTCCACCTGTCTCAGCAGGATGGAGCAGCTGGGCATTCCCTGGGAGGTCGACTAGGGGGTCTCTCACTCTACCTTTCTTCTCTCCCGGCCCCTTCCCTCCTCCCCATGCTATGGGCCGCTGTTTGACTGGGCACATGGGGGTGCGGTGCACTTACCTGGCCGGGGGGCTCTGGGTTCTGGCAGGGGGCTGCGCTGGGTGTTGGGGATCCGCTCGTCCTCTTCCCTGTTTCTCGGCCACGGGGGTGTGTTTGTGCTGTGCAAGACATGTGAGGAGGCTGCCACGTGCTCCGCGGCCATTTTCATGGGTCAGTGGCCATTTTGTTGTAGCCACAGCCAGTTTTTTGCCTTTCAGCCATTTTCTATTAGTTTGGCGGCCATTTTCTTGGCGCCCTCAGACGTTTTTGCTGAGGTGGCCATTTTCTAGTAGCCTCAGGTAGTTTTGCCTCTAGACACTTTGTGGATGACACAGGGGAGAGTGGACAGCAGCAGTACCTGGGTTAGGGTGGTGAGTCCTGAGGGGGGCCCCTCAGTGTGTGGTAGCTAGGAGAGTGGACTTTTTGTGTGACTTGCCTTAGATCCCTAAGTGGTGACAGGCGAATGTGGGTCAGCATGGTGTCAGAAGATGGTACTTCTTCCCCAGACATCCCTGTTATTGTGACTGCACCTGTGGTGCCTATGGACACTATTGGCGGTCCCGGAGGACTTTGTTGCCAGGGTGGAAATGGCATGCGGGCACAAGGGGGATAAAAAATGCCCCCTCCCCCCACCGTCTTCTGGGGAAAGCTCTGATTCAGACTCGGGTCCCACTGTGACAGGTGTTCTGATGTATCAGAGGATGCGGACCAGGACCATTCGGACAGTGAGGATGACTCCGTGTCCAGGTCAGTGCAGGAAAAGACGCTTGTAGGAGCACTTATTACAGCGGTGCGGGATACCCAAACAATGGAGGATCCCAACTTATATTGATAAGTTTATTTACAAGGATTACCCCTTTGAGAGTCTCCTGAAAAAATGGACATCTGCTCCGATTGTTGACACCCCCGGTATCCAGGTTAAGTAAGGTAACCACAATTTCCGGTGGAAGGGACTCCTGCTTTCAAGGAGCCTGCCAGCAGAAGGGCCGAGGCGGTTGCCTGGTCCATGTTTACCGTGGTGGGGTCAGCATTGTGGCCAGTGTTAGCCATGGCCCTGGTGTCGCAGACGCTTACTGAATGGGCTAAATTGTTGCAACGTGAATTGGAGAAGCAACAGGCTTCCCCGGTCTGCGTGGAGCTGGTAGACCAGTTGGTGCAAGTCCTTAAGTATGTCTGTGATGCGGCCTTGTATACCTTGCCCCCTTGCTCTCTAGAGCCTCAGTATCGGCAGTAGTGCTGCGTCACCTGATTTGGCTGAAATGCTGGTCTGCGGACCAGGCATCTAAGAATGCACTGGCGGACTTGCCCTTCCAGGGAGAGAGGCTATTTGGAGCCTCACTGGATGGCATTATTAAGAATGTTACAGGGGGTAAGAGCATGTTACTTCCACAGTCCAGAAAAGGGAAGGAGCTATGCCGTAGGCAAGGGCACACCTTTTCCACTCAGAAGCAGATTTTTCGTCTGCCCGGGTCGGCAGGTAAACGTTCCCATTTCAACAAGGTGCCTGCTGAGGGACAAAAGCGCCCCTGGTTTTGCAAGCCAAACAAGCCTGCGAGCAAATCTGTTAATGCAGGTACAAGCTAGAGTTTCTTTCTTGTCCGCCAAACAGATTTTTTCCCTCCAACCTTCATCTTCTTCCGGCTCATCGGGAGGCCCTGTTTGGAGCAGTACAGGACCTGCTGCTGCGTGGGGTAATAGTACCTGTACTGACGCCAGAAAGGTTTCAGGGATTCTACTCCAATCTGTTTTTAGTCCCAAAGAATGATGGGGTCCGTCTGGTCCTGGACCTCAAGGCCCACAACAGCTTTGTTAAAGTACAAAGGTTCAGGATGGAATCGGTTCGCTCAGTGGTCGCTGCACTCCATTAGGGGATTTTCTGGCATCCCTGGACATCAAGGACGTATACCTGCATGTCCCCATATGCATCAATCATCAGAAGTTTCTGCCATTTGCGGTCAGGGATGAGCACTACCAATTTGTAGCTCTCCCTTTTGGCCTGGCGTCGGCACCGAGGGTCTTCACCAAGGTGCTAGGCCCCAATTTTGGCTTTGCTAAGGCAGCGAGGGATCGCAATCGCGAGTTACCTGGATGATCTCCTTCTGAGGGAAGCTACCACTTCAGAATTAAGGGAGGATGTGGCAATCGCCATGCAAACTCTTCGGGAGTTGGTTGGGTACTGAACCTACAGAAGTTGGCGTTGTTGCCGACTCAACGCCTGGAGTACCTGGGCCTGTTTCTGGGCTCCTCTGAGGCGAGAGTCTTTCTTCCTAGACGAGCTGCAGACTCTTCAGGCTGCGGTGAAGTTGTTGGTGTCCCGCAGGTGGTCATCGCTGCATTTTTGCATGCAAGTCCTGGGTCTCTGGGTCTTATGGTAGCCACTTTCGAGGCGGTACCGTATGCTCAATTCCACACTCGAGTCTTGCAAAAGAGATCCTGTCAATATGGGACAAATCTCCGTTGTCCCTGGATTGTCAAATTCGAGTGAGCAAGCTAGTCAGGGACTCCCTGCTCTGGTGGCTGAGGTTGCCAGCTCTTTGGTCTGGGAAGTCGTTCCTTCCTCTTCATTGGACGGTGATCACGACAGACACCAGCCTGACCAGTTGGGGGGGGGGGGGGGGTTGAGGTGTACAGTCAGCCCAGGAACAATGGACCCAGGAAGAATTCCGCCTGCCGATCAACATCCTGGAACTTCGGGGCAATCAGGCGGTGCCTCTCCACATGGTCACAGAGGCTGCAGGAGCATCCAGTAAGGATCCAGCCGGACAGTGGCACATTGGTGGCATATGTCAACCATCAAGGAGGAACAAGGAGCTTGGCTGCAGCACTGGAGGTCGCTCGGATCCTGTGGTGGGCAGAGCAGCGCGTGCTGCCTCTGTCGGCTATGTACATTCCGGGCGTAGAAAACTGGCAAGCGGACTAACTAAGTCGTCAGCTGCTGGACCAAGGGGAATGGTCGCTACATCTGGATGTATTTTGGCTCCTTTGCCTAAGGTGCGGCACACCAGATGTGGATCCCTGGGCGGACACAGCAGACGCGTTGGTGGCTCCATGGGGGCATTATTGTCTGTTTTATTCTTTTCCCCCACTCAAACTTCTACCTCGTCTGCTTCGCATAGTGGAGGCCGAGGGGATTCCGGTAATTCTGATTGCCCCAAATTGGCCTCGACGTCCTTGGTACACCGACATAGTACGAATGGTGGCGGATGTTCCTTGGTGACTGCCTATGCGAGAGGACCTTCTCTCGCAAGGTCCAATATTTCATCCTGCTTTACCATCTCTGGCTTTAACTGTATGGCTGTTGAAAGCCAGGTGCTAAGGGACGGAGGTCTGACGGATTCGGTAATATCCACTATGTTGAGGGCACGGAAGTCATCTTCTCGGAAGATTCATCATCGTACGTGGAAGGCCTACATCTCCATGTGTGAGGAGATGGGGTGGCGTCCACGTACATATTCAGTTTCCAGGTTCCTGCTGTTTTTCCAGCAGGGAGTGGGACAGAAACTTGCATTAAACACCATTAAGGGGCAGATATCAGCTTTGGCTGTCTTTTTTCAGTGACCTTTGGTGACTCATTCATTAGTGGGTACGTTTGTTGAGGGGGTTTAACATGTGGCCCGCCAGTTCAACCACTACTACCTCTGTGGGTTTTGAATCTGGTGCTCTCGGTGCTTTAGAAACCACTGTTTGAAAACATTAGGGAGATTCCAAAAGTTGTTTCGGCCTTTCATCTAAATGAGGACACTGTGCTTCCATCCTTATGTCCTCGGCTGTCACACCCCAAAGAGGTGGCTTTACATTCCTTGGACATGGTCTGGGCTCTGCGGTTGTACCTGTCTGCTACGGCTCCTTTTCGGAGGTCGAATTCGCCACTTGTATTGGTGACTGGTCCGAAGAAGGGACCAGCGGTCTCATCGGCCACCATCTATCGGTGGATCAGACAGATTGTAGTTCAGGCTTATGCTATAAGGGGACGGGTGCTTCCCTTCCCTGTCACGGCGCATTCTACCAGGGCAATTGGTGCCTCTTGGGCTTTCCGACATCCAACCGTCCCTTTCCCAGGTGTGTAAGGCGGCGCCCTGGTCGTCCGTTCACACTTTCACTAAATTTTACAAGGTTGATGTGAGCACATCTTCGGATGCTTGCTTCGGCCACAAGGTTTTGCAGGAGGCTGTTTAAGGTTGCAACTCCTCCGTTGAGGACCTCTGGTTATGGGTGAAGTTATTGTTGTTTGCTGTTCCCACCCCTCCTTTTCTTTGACGCTGCTTCGGGACATCCCTCATTGAACGATAGAGAAAATAGGATTTTTGTACTCGCCATAAAATCCTTTTCTTTGAAGTTCATTGACGTACACAGCACCCACCCCTTCTATTTATGTTTGTACTGATTTTGACAAACTGAGATGCTGGAGGCAGTGTGAGGGGTTATAGCCAGTAGGACTGCCCCCTGGGCGATACTGTGCAAGTGTTGCTGTTTTTAACACTTTCTGCCTAGTCCTCTCCTAAAGAGGTGATATAACCCTGAGGTCAAGAAAAGCTGCTGTGTCCATCAATGAACTTCAGAGAAAAGGATTTTACGGTGAGTACAAAAGTCCTATTTTTGCGCTATGAACCAAAAAAGACTGACAATTTTGAAAAAAACAAAAACAATATTTAGGCCACAAAGTATTCTGCTACATATTATTGGTACAAAAATTCCCAATAAGCGTAAAGTGATAGGTTTTTCCAAAAGTTATAGCGTCTACAAACTACGGGATATTTTTATTTATTTTACTAGTAATGGCGGCAACCGGCGACTTATAGTGGGACTGCGATATTGTGGCGGACATTCTGACACTTTTTTGGGACCAGTGACATTAATACAGTGTCAAATATGCTAAAAACATGCACTGTCATTGTATTAATGACACTTGTTGGGAAGGGGTTAACATCAGGGGGTGATCAAAGGGTTAACTGTGTGCCTAGCCAGTGTTTAACTATACTGTGTTGGGTGCTTTTACTATTTATTCCCTGCTTTGCAGAGACACATTGTGGAGGACATTGTGTACCCTGCACCTGCCGATCTGCTTTTGCTGTGTGTAATTACAGCGGAAGCAAGCCGGCGCGCATGCATGCTCCCTACTTGGAAGTGTCGGCTCTTGTGTATATATACGTGATCCGGTACCCAGGTGCCACCCTGTAGCAGTAAAACTGCTATAGTGTGGACTTGAAGTGGTTAATTACAACCTTTTAGAATTACTTTGAACTCTTCAAAAAAAAAAAAAAACACAGTAGTTGAATCCAACTAAATTTGACCTCAGATAAGTACACTACAGATTATGTTTTTCCCATCTTTTTAAGTGTAAAAAGACACTGACTTTCCTAAGCCCTCTCTCTACAAAGCACTAACACTGACTAAAGGAACATGGAAGAAATACAGAGGATCTAGTTAGGGTTGAACTAACTAGCATTAAACAAAAAGTAGGATCGAAGAAGATGTCAAATTACACAAGTAAACAAGTAGTAGTGGCTCTTCCAGTAGTAACCTGATATAGTGAAATACAATATAAAAAATACATAACAATCCCCTCTTGAAATCTTTTTAGATTTCATTTTAACACAATATAAGTCCATGAACATGGGTGTCTTGTCATCTGGACCTGGAGTACACAAAAAAAGAGAGAAAAGCATGCAAACCTATATGTATAGATCAAAAACATCTTTGTTTTGTGGTTGTCTGTGGTTATCTTTGACATTGCAGTCTTGATACTGCGGATTGCACTACGCAACTCAGGCATGTACAGTAGGGAACAGGGAAGCTAAGCCACAAGGCCTAATTTCCTGATTCCCTTACCGAAGATGGCAGTGGCAGCATCCGAGGCCTGAGGGACAGTTCGGCCTCGGGTGCCGACGTCGCAGGACCCTGGGACAGGTGAGTGTCTTTATTTTAAAAGTCAGCAGCTGCAGTATTTGTAGATGCTGACTTTAAAAAAATAAAAATTTCACGGGACTCCCACTTTAAGTCACTTCTCCATGGGTAACTACAGCTTAGGCCAAGCCCTTGGTGCAGAAATTAAGTATTAAAGTCTTTGGGGTTCTCACTGGCATTCTGTGTGTTTAGGAATGTTGCAGTTACCATCTATAGTTCTACCAATTACAGGACTAGATTAAAGTGGAAGGTATTTCACTGAGAGCAACTCTTCTGAAATAGTGATTTAAAGTTACTTCTTACACACAGTCCATGAACTAATGAACATCATATTGGGGGTAATTTACGAAGATGAATACGCTGCGCCGGTTCATACCTTAATTTGTGCGCCAGATAAATTATTAAGTGAACGTATGAACCGGCGCACGCATAAGCGCAACAGATAATATGCCGGCGCACGCAATAATAATATGCCATTGATAATAGCGCAAGCCGTATCAACAGTCCATTCACACGGGGCAACACAACTTCCAGTGCGACTTTGGGAGGCAACTTGGACACGACTTGAGTGTGAATCACAGCGCAACTTGGGGGGACTTGCAACACGACTTGGGGTGCCTTACAACACAACTTTAAGTCGCCCCCAGGCCAGGCAACTTTAATAAAAAAAAAAAAAATGGCATAGGTTTCCCTCCAAGAGCATACCAAGCACCTAGTCCCCATGTTGATGAGGACAAGGGCCTCATCCCCACAACACTGGCCGGTGGTTGTGGGGGTCTGCGGGTGGGGGGCTTATAGGAATCTGGAAGCCCCCTTTAACAAGGGGACCCCCAGATCCCGGCCTCTCCCCCCCCCCCGTGTGAAATGGTAAGGGGGTACAAAAGTACCCCTACCATTTCAGCAAAAAAGTGACAAATTCCTTTATTAAAGTCTTCTTCTTTCATCTTCTTTCTTCTGGTCTTCTTTCTTCATCCTTCGGTTTCTACCTCCATCTTCTTCTTCCTCCGATCCTCTGCTTCTTGCTCCGGTGTTCTCATCTGGCATCTTCCTCCACAGCGTCTCTTCTTCCTCGCTTCATTCTCGGGCCGCTCCGCACAATGGGAGGCTCCCGTTGTATGACGCTTCTCTTCTTCTGACACTTATATAACGGAACCATGCGTCAGAGGGGGCGGGGTCACCGGGCCGTTATATTAGAACTGTCAGAAGAAGAGAAGTGTCACACAGCATGAGCCTCCCATTGCGTGGAGCGGCCCGAGAAGGAAGAGAGGCCGTGGAGAAAGATGCCGGATGAGAACACTGGAGGAAGAAGAAGAAGGAGGAAGAAACTGAAGGATGAAGGAAGAAGACCAGAAGAAAGGAGATGAAAGAGGAAGACTTTAATATGCTGATTTATACTGGATCTTCTGCGGCCATTTTGTTGTAGCCCCGCATGGTTTTTATGCCCAGCGCTGGTCCCTGAGGCTCAGAACAGCGTGGCTACTTCTCACAGACACCTGGGAGCTGACAGGCATTACTAGCTGAACGGCACAGAACTCGGTCAGGGTGGGGAGTCCTGCGGTGGGGGCCCCTCAGCCTGCAGCAGCTAGGAGGGTAGGACTATACACTTGTCCTAAGTCCCCAACAGGTGGAAGACAGGGTGGGTCAGCATGGCTTCAGAAACTGGTGTTTCTTCCCCCGAACTCCCTGCAACTGCAACCGGCTCGTCTGCAAACAGTGCAGTGCCTTTGGCCGCCTTGTCGGTTGTATTAAAAAAGTTTGTTGCCAGGGTGGAGGTGGCGCGTGGGCGCAAGGTGGTAGAAAACGGCCCTTGCCCACCCCCATCCTCCAGGGAGAGCTCTGACGCAGACTAGGGCTCCGATGAGAATGGTGGTCCCTGCTCTGTCGTTTCAGATGATGCTGTCCAGGACCGATCGGACAGTGAGGATTATTCCCTGTCCGGGTCCACGGAAGAAAAGCACTAGTTGGAGCACCTATCACAGCTGTGCATGATACCCTGAAGATCAGGATACAGCAGGTCCTTCTGCTGCAGTAGTGGTCCCTTTTGGGTCCCGTAAGCCAGCCTGTACACCTAAGGTGTTCCCGTATCTGACTTATTTTGATAAGATCATATACAGGAATGGGGGCGACCGCAACAGACTTTTTCGGTCCTAAAACGCATGGTGGTGTGTTACCCCTTTGAATAGAGCCTTCTATATAATGGTCGGCTCCTCCGGTCGTAGACCCCCCAGTGTCCAGGTTAAATAAAGTAACCATGCTCCCGGTAGAGGGGGATCCTGTGTAAGGACCCAATGGGCAGGAACTGAGGCAGTGGCCCGTTCCTTATTTATGGTTGGGGGGTCAGCAATACGACCAGTACTGATTACAGCACTTGTGTCGCAGACACTTACTGAATAGGCAAAATGTTTGCACCGCAAATTGGAGAAGCAGCAGGCTACTTCCGTCTGCGTGGAACTAGCAGACCAGTTAGTGCACGGTCTTAAGTACGTTTGGGACGCGGCTCTGGATATGCTTCCTCTGCTATTCAGGGTTTCAGTATCAGCAGTGGTGCGGAGGTGCCTGATTTGGCTGAAATGCTGGTCTGCGGACCAGGCATCTAAAAAAGCCTTGATGGATCTATCCTTCCTTGATGAGCGGCTCTTTGGAGCCTCGTTGGATGACATTATTAAGAATGTCACAGGTGGGCAGAGTACCTTGCTCCCACAGGCCAGGAAGATTAAGGAGCCACGCCCCTGTTAAGGGCCCTCATTTCTGCTCATAAGAGGTTTGTTCATCCGTCTGGGACTTCGGCTAAACGCTCCCAGTCCAACAGGATGACCTCTGAGGGACAAATGCGTCCCTGGAACCACAAGCCTAACAAGCCTGCGAACAAAAGTGCTTCCTCGTTAGTATAGTATCCCCTCCTGTCACGTGGGAGACTGGGGTTCGATTCGCCAATGACCAATGAGCCTGCGAACTGGCTACTAGATAGATTTCCTCTGGCTATAAGATAGAGTTCCTCTCTTGGCCACCGAACAGATCTTCCCCTCCAGCATACCCTTACTCCTGGCTCGCTGGGAGGCCCTATTGGGGGCATTATGGGACCTGCTAAGCCGTAGGGTAATAGTGCCTGTTCCGGAGTCGGAAAGGTTGCAGGGGTTCTATTCCAATCTGTTTTTAATCCCCAAAGAGGAAGGGGTACGTCCAATCTTGAACCTAATAGCCTCACTTGCTTTGTTCAAGTACAGAGGTTCAGAATGGAATCAGTTCGCCCAGTAGTCGCTGCACTCCAAGGGGACTCCCTGGCATCTTTGGACATCCAGGATGCGTACCTGCACATACCCATATGCCTCGGGCATCAGAGGATTCTGCGAATTGCAGTTGGAGAAGCCCACTAACAGTTTGTGGCTCCCCCTTTTTTGCTTGGTTTCAGCACCCCGAGTCTTTACCAAGGTATTGACTCCAATTTTGACATTAAGACAACGTGGGATCACAATCGTAGGTTATCTGGACAATCTCCTTCTGAGAGGAGTTTCCGCCACAGAATTAAAGGAGCAATCACCATGCAAACCCTGCAGAATTTTAGGTGGCTGTTGAACCTAAAAAAGTCGGTGCTTATACCGACTCAGCGTTTGGAGGACCTAGGCTTACTGCTGGACTCCATGAAAGAGACAGTGTTTCTCCCTTCAGATAAGTTGCAGACTCTCAGAGCAGCGGTAAAACTGTTGATGAACCACAGGTGGTTGTCACTGCGCTTCTGCATGTGAGTCCTGGGGTTCATGGTGGCCTCTTCGAGGCTGTGCCATATGCCCAGTTTCATACCAGAGTCTTGCAGAAAGAGATCTTGACGAATTGGGACAAATCTCTGTTATCCGTGAATCGGCAGATTCAGGTGAGCAAGTCAGTCAGAGACTTCCTACTCTGGTGGCTGAAATCCCGGCACTTCGGTCCGGGAAGTCGTTCCTACCTCTACATTGGACAGGATCACAACGGACACCAGGCTGACTGGCTGGGGTAGAGTACTGGGAGTACAGTGGACCCAGGACCTGTGGTCGGTGGAGGAATCCAAGTTGACGATCAATCTGCATGAACTGAGAGCGATGAGGCTATGCCTCTCCACATGGTCAATGAGACTTCGGGAATGTCCGATCAGGATCCAGTCAGACAACGCCATGGCAGTGGCATATGTCAATCATCAAGGAGGGACCGGAAGCTCAGCTGCAGCACGGGAGGTCGCTCACATCCTTTAGTGGGCAGAGCGACATGTACCCCTCTATCGGCCATTTACATCCCGGGAGTGGAGAACTGGTAGGTGGACTACCTAAGTCGCCAGATGCTGGACCCAGGAGAAATGGGCGCTGCATCCGAAGGTGTTCAGGCTACTGTGTCTGCGATGGGGCACACCAGACGTGGATCTCCTGGCTTCCCGTCTCAATCGGAAGGTGGCGAAATTCATATCCAGGACAGAGATCCTTGGGCAGACGCGTCCGTGGGGTCAGTACTGACTGATCTATGCCTTTCCTCCGCTAAAACTACTACCACGTCTGCTACTCAGAGTGGAGACCGAGGGGATTCCAGTAATTGATTGCCCCAGATTGGCCTCAGCGCCCCTGGTACTCCAACCTAGTACGCCTGGTTGCAGACGCTCCCTGGCGACTACCGATGCGAGAAGACCTTCTGTTTCAGGGCCCGATTCTGCATCCTGCTTTACCGTCGCTGGTTTTAACGGCATGGCTGTTGAGAGCCAGGTGCTAAGGAACCGGGACCTATCAGACTCTGTGATTTCAATTGTTGAGAGCACGGTAATCTTCTCGGAAGATTTGTCATCGTACCCGGAAGGCATACATCTCTGTGTGAGGAGTAATGGCGTCCGCGCACCTATTCCATTTCCAGGATGCTGTTGTTTCTACAGCGTGGAGTAGACCAGAAGTTGACTTTGAGCACCATTAAAGGACAAATATCAGCCTAAGCTGTCTTTTTTCAGAGACCCCTGGCTTTTCACTCTCTAGTGAGCACCTTTGTTCAAGGGGTCTGACATGTAGTTCCTCCAGTGCGTCCACCGTTACCCCTGTGGGATCTGAACCTGGTGTTATCGGCGCTTCAGAAACCGCCGTTTGAGAACAGAGAAATTCCCTTGTTGACTCTTTCCCAGAAAGTGGTCTTTCTAGTGGCCATTACATCGGCCAGGACGGTGTCGGTACTGGCAGCCTTGTCTTGCAAGTCGCCCTATCTGGTTATGCATAAGGATAAGGTGGTGTTGCGTCCATAACCTTCTTTTCTGCCAAAGGTGGAACGCCAAAACCACATCAATGAAGACATTGTGTTACCATCTTTGTGTCCTAAACTGACACATCCTAAGGAGGTGGCCCTTCATTCCCTGGATGTTGTCCTGGCTCTAAGGGTGTATTTGTCTGCCACGGCTCTCTTCGGAAGTCAGACTCCCTGTTCATTTCAGTAGCTGGTCCAAACAAAGGTATGGCGGTCTCGTCGGCCACCATTTCCAGGTGGACCAGACAGATCATGGTACAGGCCTACACCTTGAAGGAGCAGGTGCCCTCCTTTCCTGTCACGGCCCATTCCACCAGGGCAA
Source organism: Lithobates pipiens (assembly GCF_037356315.1). Taxonomy (NCBI): domain Eukaryota; kingdom Metazoa; phylum Chordata; class Amphibia; order Anura; family Ranidae; genus Lithobates; species Lithobates pipiens. The sequence goes on along the minus strand of NW_027507748.1, from coordinate 265,282,542 downwards.
TTGGAACGTCTTGGGCTTTGGTCGTCCGTTCACACTTTTACAAAATTCTACAAGGTGGATGTAAGTGCATCAGCTGATGCCTATTTTGGCCGCAAAGTTTTGCAGGCGGCCATGTACTGTTGCAATTGCACTTGTTTTTTCTGTTTTTTGATAATAAAATACAGTTCCCTTTGAGTATAATGCACTGTTGCATTGTTACCGCAAGTTCTGATGCGGTTAGATAAGGTGGTGACAACCTTGTTAGGGAGCACTTCTGATTGTGGGTGAAGTTCTTTTATGCTGTTTCCCACCCCTCCTTATGACACCGCTTGGGGACATGTTAACATGTTCTGCCTAGTCCTCTCCTGAAGGTGGCGTAACAATTTGATGGTCAACAATAAAGGAGCTGTGTCAGTCAGTGAACTCCAGAGAAAAGGATTTTACGGTGAGTACAAAAATCCTATTTTTACATTAAAAATACTGCCACTATATGCCCTTTTGGCTGATCGGTATACCACGGTCACATAATCTGCAGAGTTTGTCCAGAGCTGTGTGTTCAGGTAGGAGGAGATTGCCCCTACAGCCTGTATACACGCCCACATGTGTGATGTCAATATCATGTGATCTCACTAGCTCTGATAAAAACGTGATGTTCTCTCCAGCATAAAAGACACGACTGAGCACGTGCAGGTTGGCTACCATGCCTGTGTGTTAGCTGGCCTTCCCCAGATAGCCAGTGCAGGAGGAGGAGGATCTATGCATACAGGGCCAAGGGGCCTTTTTACACAATGCAAAGGATTAGCCCCTTAAGTTCCACAGTGAGTATGCTATTCTGCAAGTATGCTATTCTGCATATACAGACTGATTTTACTGTTGTGGCTTTAGTAATACTTTAAGTCCATGAAGAAATTGTCCTGTGTACGTTGGGAGCTGTGCAACTGTTGCTATTCTGACCACGTGCGTTACCACTTCTATTTCATCATGGACAGCAAGCTAGAACAAATGTGAGTTTCTCACCGGAAACAACATAATCTCACTTGCACACCCACCCTACTTGCCAGATTTGACTCCTGTGGACTTCACCCTCTTCCTGAAGATGAAGATCCAGCTCAAAGGTCGCCATTTTGACACCATTATGGAGATCCAGCGCAAATTGCAGAAGGTGCTTGACACGCTTTGAAATTAAGATTTCCAGGACACATTCATGAAGTGTCAGGAATGTTGGGAGTGCTGTATTACTGTGCAGGGGGATTAGTTTGAAGGTGATAGTGTGTAAATGTAGATAAATTAAGTACTTTCTTTTAAACCAAGCTAGTCTCTAAACATTTTGATACCATCTCGTTTATAAATATACAGTATATAGTGTGGGTATAGAACAGAATTACCCCCCTTTAAAATAATCACATTTTGTTGCTTTGCAGCCTGAAATGAAGATACAGTTATTGTTTTATCCAGCTGTACTGTATTTATTAGTGCATCTTCTAACATCCCAGTGAAAGATATACGGTAATACCAACATGTCAGAAAAATGTATATGCAACAGTTCATTCATTGTATATATGTGACCCCCTACGCCACAGTTCCTGAGCATTTAGCTAAACAATTTGACCATGGTCCGATACAGTATTGCTACTAGAGAAGTGGCCAAGGGCAGGTTTTATTTTGTCTTTGTGATACTTTAGAGCAGTAGAGGCAATATCTGACTTACATTGCAGTCTTTTAGCACTGCTGGTGTCTTTTTAGCATTTAACAGTACAATTTTTAAATGCTCTCCATTGTTTTTCTGCAGGGAAATGAAAGCCAGCAAGCCAGGGGACCACAGGAAGAAGAAGAGGAGGAGGTGAGAGTATTGACTCTCCCTCTACAAGCACACCATGCCATGGAGAAAATGGAGGAATTTGTATACAAGGTGAACAGTCATTTGCTCTTAATCAGTTAGGCCAGGTTCACATATGTGCAGCTGCGGTTTGCAGTCCAGGGTCCGGTGCGTTTTTGTTCACTGTTTCAAGTGCCCTTCTGGTGCATATTTTTGCCTAAATTTGGTGCCGATACCGAAAATGAAAAATACAATATGCCAAACCCAATACCAAAACGGCACTGATACCGAAAGTGACTGTTTTTAAAAATATTTTTATACAGGAGATGGCCAGCGACTGAGGACATGGTACAGGAGATGGTCAGCGACTGCAGAGATGGTACAGGAGATGGTCAGAGACTGCAGAGAAGGTACAGGAGATGGTCAGAGACTGAGGACATGGTACAGGAGATGGTCAGAGACTGAGGACATGGTAGAGGAGATGGTCAGTGACTGAGGTCATGGTACAGGAGATGGTCAGTGACTGAGGTCATGGTACAGGAGATCGTCGGAGACTGCAGAGATGGTACAGGAGATGGTCAGAGACTGCCGAGATGGTACAGGAGATGGTCAGAGACTGGGGACAAGGTACAGCAGATGGTCAGAGACTGGGGACATGGTACAGGAGATGGTCAGAGGCTGGGGACATGGTCAGAGAGTCAGAGACTGCGGGCATGATATAAGAGGTCAATGCAGCCTCACCAGTGCCCGTCAGATGCAGCCACCCAGTGCTCGCAGTAGTGCAGCCAGTGCTCGCAGTAGTGCAGCCAGTGCTCGCAGTAGTGCAGCCAGTGCTCGCAGTAGTGCAGCCAGTGTTCGCAGTAGTGCAGCCAGTGTTCGCAGTAGTGCAGCCAGTGTCCCCATTGTAGCCTGTGAAGGGAGAGGAGAGCCGCCGCCTGTTTGATTACAGTGCCGGGAACATCACAGCTTTAATTTCAATAGCTGTGTGTTCCCCGCTGTGCACCGTCACATACAGCCCTTCCCCCTTGCCCAGACACTTTGATAGACAGATCGCCTTTCCAATCCTGGGATGGGAGCCCCGCCCAGGTCCCACCCCATTTTCGGCTCCATTATCGGTCGTTTTTTTCTTTCGGCAAATTGACGAAAAAGCCATTTTCGGCCGAAATTTCCATGCATCCCTATTTAATACATATCCAATTTGCATATGTGTGAACCCAGCCTCAAACTTTCATTGTATAATTTTCGTTTCTAATATTTTTTTATTTTGAAGAAATAAAAAGTACAAAACAACATTACAAAGTATTGGATGAGGGATACAAAAAAAAATAATAATTACTTTTTGCTATAATAAATTTCCCCAAATTTTTTATTTTTTTTTAAAGAGCTAATTTTCTCTTTCGTTCATTGACCGAAGGGTTATATCACCCCTTCCGGAGAGGAATAGGCATGTTAAAAAACTGCACAGTACCACCCAGGGGGGCCGTTCTACTAGCTATAACCCCTTACACCGCATTCAGCAGCTCAGTTTTTTTCTGCCTAGTGTAGGAGAAGGACCTGGGTCCCGGTGGGACAATTGGTCCTGGGAAATTTTTAATTTTTTATGCATTTTTGATCCCTGTGATCTACAATCAACAGCCGGGGCTGGGTGATAGGCTGCATAATATAGATCCTGTTAGTCTTCCCAGCCTACCCATCAAGGCTTGAGCACACCTTAGCTACGTGCTAGTTCGGCCACGACATGGCCCGTCTGATCCAGGGGCACACATATGACCGGGCTACTGCTGTCTGTGTCATAGCGTGCCATGGCCAACAGCCACCCTGTAGTGCTCGGGTGATGGGTCTGACCGTGGAATGCGTCAAGCAGTCCCTGCAGGAGGGGAAAGTATGGTTCCACCTGTCGCGGCAGGATATAGCACCTGGGCATTCCCTGGGAGGTCGACTAGGGGGTCTCTCACTCTCCCTTTCTTCTCTCCCTGTCCTTTTCCCTCCTCCCCTTACTATGGGCCGCTGTGTGACTGGGCATATGGGGGTACTGTGCACTTACCTGGCCAAGGGTCCTCCGAGCTTTGGCAGGGGGCTGCGCTGGGTGTTGATGGTCCACTCGTCCCCTTCCCTTGTTGGGGTATTTTGGAGTGTACGCCATGTGGGGAGGCCACCGTGTGGACCACGGGGATTTTTCTGTAGCCACAGCTTATTTTTTACATTTCGCCAATTTTTTCTGTAGCTACAGCCTATTTTTTACATTTCAGACATTTTCTGGAAGTCCGGTGGCCATTTTCCCGGCGCCCTCGGACGTTTTTTGCTGAGGCGGCCATTTTCTAGTAGCCTCAGCTTGTTTTGCCTTTAGCGCTGGATGTCTGGTTCTTTGTAGAACAGTTTGCTTTTTGCGGCCCCTCAGTCTGTGCAGCTAGGAGGGTGGGCTTTTTGTGTGATTTGCCTTAGGTCCCTAAGTGGTGACAGGCGAGTGTGGGTCAGCATGGTGTCAGAAGCTGGCGCTTCTTCCCCAGACATCCCTGTTATGGCAACTGGTTCCCCTGCACCTGCGGTGCCTATGGACGCTCTGTCGGCAGTCCTGGAGTCCTTTGTTGCCAGGGTAGAAGTGGCGTGCGGACGCAAGGGGGGTAAAAAAAGCCCCCTCCCCCCACCGTCTTCTGGGGAAAGCTCTGATGTAGACTCTGGTCCCGCTGTGGCAGGGGACTCCTGTTCTGACATTTCAGAGAATGCGGACCAGGACTGTTCGGACAGTGAGAATGACTCCGGGTCAGCACAGGAAAAAACGCCTTTAGGAGCACTTATCACAGCGGTGCGGGATACCCTAAAGTTGGAGGATACGGCGGGGACATCTACAGAGGTGCCGGTCCCTTTTGGGGCCCACAAGCTGGCCTGCACGGCTAAGGTGTTTCCTTGCCTAACTTATTTTGATAAGTTTATTTACAAGGAGTGGGGAAGCCTGCAGCAGGCCTTTTCAGTCCCGAAACGCATGTCGGTGCGTTACACATTTGGGGAGAGTTTCCTGAAGAAATGGACATCTCCTCCGATTGTTGACTCCCCGGTATCCAGGTGAAACAAGGTAACCACGATTCCGGTGGAAGGGGCCCCTGCTTTCAAGGACCCTGCCATCGGAAAGCCCGAGGCGGTTGCCTGGTCCATGTTTACGGTGGTGGGGTCAGCATTGTGGCCAGTGTTAGCCACGGCACTGGTGTCCCAGATGCTTACTGAATGGCCTAAATTATTGCAACGTGTGTTGGAGAAGCAACAGGCTTCCCCGGTCTGCCTGGAGCTGGCAGACCAGTTGGTCCAGGGCCTTAAGTATGTCTGTGATGCGGCCTTAGATACGGCCCTCTTGCTCTCTAGAGCCTCTGTATCAGCTGTGGTGCTACGTCGCCTGATTTGGCTAAAATGCTGGTCTGTGGACCAGGCATCTAAGAAAGTACAGGCGGACTTTCCCTCCCAGGGAGAAAGACTGTTTGGAGCTTCGCTGGATGACATTATTAAGACTGTTGGGGGGAGGGGGGGGGGTTAAGAGTACGTTGCTCCCACAATCCAGGAATGGTAAGGAGCCACACCGTAGACAAGGGTCCTCCTTTTCTGCTCAGAAGCAGATTTGTTGTCCGCCCGGGTCGGCAGGTAAGCGTTCCCAGCCCGACATGGGGCCCCCACTGAGGGACACAAGTGTCCCTGATTTCGCAAGCCAAACAAACCGGCAAACAAATCTGTTGCCACGTGAAGGTTTGCCCCCACCCAACTCTCAGGTGGGGAGGTTGCCTTCAGGAGTTTACAGCTCTGTGGACCTCCCTACTTTCCGACCAGTGGGTCTGTGAACTGGTTTCATCAGGATACAAGATGGAGTTTCTTTCTTTTCCGCCAAACAGATTTTTTCCCTCCAACCTTCATCTTTTTCTGTCTCATCGGGAAGCCCTGTTTGGGGCAGTACAGGACCTGCTGCTACGCGGGTTGATAGTACCTGTGCTGACGCCGGAAAGGTTTCAGGGATTCTACTCCAATCTGTTTGTAGTACCAAATTAGGAAGGGGTCCGTCCGGTCCTGGATCTCAAGGCCCTCAACAGCTTTGTGAACGTACAAAGGTTCAGGATGGAATCAGTTTGCTTCGTGGTGGCTGCACCACGTCCCTGGCATCCCTGGACATCAAGGACACATACTTGCATGTCCCCATAGGCGTTAAGCATCAGGTTCCTGCGATTTGCGGTCGGGGACAAGCACTACCAATTTGTGGCTCTCCCTTTTGGCCTGGTGTCGGCACCAAGGGTCTTAACCAAGGTGCTAGCCCCAATTCTGGCTTTGATAAGACAGCGAGGGATCGCAATCGTGGGTTACCTGGACGACCTCCTCCTGAGAGCAGCTTCCGACGTTTGGTTGGGTACTGAACCTCCAGAAGTCGGTGTTGGGGCTGATCAACACCTGGAGTACCTAGGCTTGCTTCTGTACTGCTCAGAGGTGAGTCTTTCTCCCTTCAGACAAGCTGCAGACTTCAAGCTGCGGTGAAGTTGTTGGTGTCCCACAGGTGGTGGTCGCTGCGTTTTTGCATGCGAGTCCTGGATCTCATGGTAGCCACTTTTGAGGCGGTACCGTATGCTCAATTCCACACTTGAGTCTTGCAAAAAGAGATCCTGTTAAAATGGGACAAATCTCCATTATCCTTGGATTGTCAAATTTGGGTGAGCCTGCTAGTCAGGGATTCCCTGTTCTGGTGGCTGAGGTCACCGGCCACTCGGTCTAAGAAGTCGTTCCTTCCTCTTCATTGGAAGGTGATCACAAATGACGCCAGCTTGACCGGTTGGGGGGAGCTTGGGGCGTGCAGTTGGCTCAGGGTCGCTGGACACAGGAAGAATCCCTCTTGCCGATCAATGTGCTGCAGCTTCGGGCGATCAGGTGGTGCCTCTCCACATGGTCACAGAGGCTGCAAGGATGTCCGATAAGGATCCAGTCGGACAACGCTACAGCAGTGGCATATGTCAATCATCAAGGAGGAACAAGGAGCTCGGCTGCGGCACTGGAGGTTGCTCACATCCTGCGATGGGCAGAGCGGCGCATGTCGGCTGTGTATGTTCCAGGCATAGAAAACTGGCAAGCGGACTACCTAAGTCGTCAGATGCTGGATCAAGGGGAATGGTTGCTGCATCCGGAGGTATTTTTGCTCCTTTGCACAAGGTGGGGCACTCCAGAAGATGAAAAGATCCCTATCATCGTACATGGAAGGCCTACGTCTCCATTTGTGAGATGTGGTGGCGTCCGCGCACATACTCAGTTTCCAGAATCCTGCTCTTTTTGCAGTGAATCAGAAACTTGCCTTAAGCACCATTAAGGGGCAGATATCAGCCTTGGCTGTCTTTTTTTTTTTTTTTTTTCAGCAACCCTTGGGGCCTCATTCCTTGTTGAGTACATTTATTTAGAGGGTTCGACATGTGGCCCCTTCGGTTTGACAACCGCTGCCTCCGTGGGATTTGAATCTGGTGCTCTCGGTGCTTCAGAAACCGCTGTTTGAAAACAGGGAGATCCCCCTAGTGGCACTCTCTCAGAAAGTAGTATTCCTAGTGGCTATTACATCTGCCAGGAGGGTTTCTGAGTTGGTGGCCTTGTCCTGCATGTCTCCCTACTTGATCCTCCACAAGGATAAGGTAGTGCTGCGCCCGCAGCCTTCGTTTCTTCCAAGGGTTGTTTCGGCCTTTCATCTAAATGAGGACATTGTGCTTCCGTCCTTATGTACTCGGCCATCACACCCCAAAGAGGTTGCTTTGCATTCCTTGGACATGGTCCAGGCTCTGTGGGTGTATCTGTCTGCTATGGCTCCTTTTCGGAGGTCGGACTCACTGTTTGTATCGGTGGCTGGTCCAAAGAAGGGCCTGACGGTCTCGTCGGCCACCATTTCTCGGTGGATTAGACATATTGTGGTTCAGGCTTAAGGGGGCAGGTGCCCCCCTTTCCTGTCATGGCGTATTCGAACAGGGCAATTGGTGCCTCCTGGGCTTTCTGACATCAAGCGTCCATTTCCCAGGTGTGTAAGGAGGCGACCTGGTAATCCGTTCACACTTTCACTCATTTTTACAAGGTTGATTTGAGCGCATCTTCGGATGCTTACTTCGGCCGCAAGGTTTTGCAGGAGGCTGTTTAAGGTTGCAACTCCTCCGTTGAGGAGCTCTGATTGTTATGGGTGGAGTTATTTTCTTGCTGTTCCCACCCCTCGTTTTTTTTACACTGCTTGGGGACGTCCCTAAGGTCAAGATGAAAATACTGTGTACGTCAATGAACGAAAGAGAAAATAGAATTTTTGTACTCATCGTAAAATCCTTTTCTCTGAAGTTCATTGACAGACAAAGCACCCACCCCTCCTATTTATATTTGTACTGCTTTTGATGAACTGAGCTGCTGAATGCAGTGTGAGAGGTTATAGCCAGTAGGACCACCCCCTGGGCGGTACTGAGCAGTTTTCCTGTTTTTTTTTTTTTTTTTAACATGTTCTGCCTAGTCTTCTCCTGAAGGGATGATATAACCCTAAGGTCAAGATGAAGATGCTGTGTCCGTCAACGAACTTCAGAGAAAAGGATTTTATGGTGAGTACAAAAATCCTATTTTTTCCTCAGTTTAGGCAGATCTGTATTATTCTATATATTTTTGGTAATAAAAATTGCAATAAACATATATTGATTGGTTTGCGCAAAAGTTATAGCATCTACAAAATAGGGGAAAGATTTATGGCAGTTTTATTTATTTATTTATTTTTTTACTAGCAATGGCGGTGATCAGCAATTTTTATCGGGACTGAAAAATTATGACACATTGGCATTTATACAGCGATCAGTACTTTAAAAATGCACTGATTACTGTATAAATGTCACTGGCAGGGAAGGGGTTAACGAGGCATTCAAGGGGTTAATTGTGTGTCCTGGGGGGGATTCTAACTGGGGGGGATGGGATTGCCTGAGTGAGGAGAGCTATCAGTTGTTCATACTTAGTATGAACAACAGATCGCTCTCCTTACCCCTAACGGCACACAGATCTGTCTGTTACATTGACAGATCTCCATTCTGTCTCTGTGTGGAGTGATCACAAGTGCCTGGTGGTCATCACGACTGCCAGGAACACGCGTCACCCCCTAGTGGTCAAAAGGCGCACCAACGTAAGGTAACTTCATTTCGCCCAGGGGAGCCAACCTGCCGCAGTACAACTGCGGCGGCTGGTCAGGGAGAGGTTAAAGAAAAACAGGAGACGCAATGATACAGCACAACTTATTCAAACAGATAGCCCTATTGACTTCACTGACTGAAAGCAAAGGATTGCAAAAGCTCAATAAGCCATCATGAACTAAAATGCAAAATAGAGTTTCTGAGCCAAAAATTAGGGAACCAACAATACAACTAGGCGTAAGTACTATACTCCATATCATAGTTACATAGTCAAGTTGAAAAAAGACATACCCATATAGTTCAACCAAAATAAATAAAAAATTCAATCTCATATACAGGATTCTATACCCACAGTTGATCCAGAGGAAGGCGGAAAACCCAGCATAGCATGATCCATTATGCTCCAGCAGGGGAAAAAAAATCCTTCCTGATCCTCCCAGAGAGGCAATCGGATATTCCCTGGATCAACTTTACCTATAAATTTTAGTACCCAGTTATATTATGTACATTTAGGAAAGAACCCAGGCCTTTTTAAAGCAATCTACTGAGCTGGCCAGAACCACCTCTGGAGAGGGAGTCTATTCCACATTTTCACAGCTCTTACTGTGAAGAAACCTTTCCATATTTGGATATTAAATCGCTTTTCCTCTAGACGTAAAGAGAGCTCCCTTGTAGTCTGTGATTACATTAAAGTGAATAACTTAACACCAAGGTCACTACATGGACCCCTTATGTATATGTTGATCACCCCCCCCCCCTCCCCATCCCTTCGCAAGCGAGAATAAATTCAGTTCCTCATAGCTGAGCTCCTCCATGCCTCTTATCAGTTTGGTTGCCCTTCTCTGCACTTTTTCCAGTTCCCTGATATCCTTTTTGTGAACTGGTGTCCAAAACGGAACTGTATACCCCAGATGAGGTCTTAATAATGATTTGTACAGGGGCAAAATTATATTTCTCTTATGTTCACCGACTGACACAGCTCCTTTCTTAGACCATCCGTTTGTTACGCCACCTTCAGGAGAGGACTAGGCAGAACATGTTAACATGTACAACAAAACCAGAACCCTTAGGTAACAACCCCCCAGCCTGCCTCCTGCTGCCTCAGTTTTTTTCTGCCTAGTGAAGCAGAAGGACCTAGGAACCCTGCTGGCCCATCTGTCCATGGATTTTTTTCTTCAGAAGTTTTCCTTTTTCGCAAGATTAAGATCCTATGATATGCTATCAACAGCCGGCTGGGTGGCAGGCTGGATACCCTTATCCTTGTAGTCTCCCCAGCCTGGCCAGTGAGTGTGTGCAGACCAGAGCTCCCTGCTGGGCCAGCCACAACATGCCCCCCAGCTCCAGGGCAGCCGGTGGGAGTAATGCTCCGGGGCACTGATCAGCGAGTGGGTCTGTGATGGAATGTTCCCCAGCTCGTCTGGACTGGTAAGTACAGCTCTCCCTGCCTCTTTGGGGCTGAGCAGCTGGACATTCCGTGGGAGGTCGATTCGGGGGTCCCTCACCTCCCTCTTTTCTCTCCCGATCTTCCCTCCCCCTCTCTTTGGGGGATGCTGCATGGGCTGCTGAGAGGTGTGTGGGCCACAGACAGGGACCCCCTGGGGGGGTTCTCACCTGGGGTGGGGGCTGCGCTGGGTAGCTGTGCCCTGGATGTCTGTAGGTCTCTCCCCTGGGTGTCTGGAGGCTGTGTCTGCTGATCGCTGTAGCGCTATTTGCCGCCGTTTCCTCTGCCTGTTTTCACTGTCTCTCATTGCATAGAGTGCTTGGCGGACATTTTTGGTGTGAACAGGGAGTAGCATAGTCAGACTCCATTTTACTGTAGTCTAAGGGCCATTTTCCCTGTGATTATGTCCTTGATACTGGACACTCGGCGGCCATTTTGTTAAAGCCTGAACACGTTTTTCATGCTCAGCGCTGTCCTCTGGGGCTCAGCACAGCGTGGTTTTCTCTCACAGGCGTTTGGGAGATGACACAGGCACACCTATCTGGGCAGCACAGAACTCGATCAGGGTGGTGAGTCCTGCGGTGGGGACCCCTCAGCCTGCAGAAGTTAGGAGGGTGGGACCATCACTGTCCTAAGTCCCCAACAGGTGGCAGACAGGGTAGGGTCAGCATGGCTTCAGAAACTGGTGTTTCTTCCCCTGAAATCCAGGCAATTGCAACCATTTCGCCTACAGACAGTACAGTGCCCCTGGAGGCTTTGTCGGCAGTCCTTAACACGTTTGTTGCCAAGATGGAGGCAGTGCGCGGGCGCAAAGGTGGTAAAAAGCTGCCCCTGTCCTGCGAGGAGAGCTCTGACGTAGACTCGGGCCCCGCTGAGTCTGGTGACCCCTGCTTTGTCGTTTCCGATGACACTGACCAGGACCGATTGGACAGTGAGGATGATTCCCCATCCGGGTCTCATGCTGTGCATGATACCCTGAAAATTCAGGATACAGCAGATCCCTCTGCTGATGTAGTGGTCCCTTTTGGGTCCCATAAGCCAGCCCGTACACCTAGGGTGTTTCCGTATCTTACTTATATCGATAAGTTCATATACAAGGAATGGGGTCGACCGCAACAGACCTTTTCGGTTTGGCGGTGCATTACCCCTTTGAGGAGAGCCTTCTCAAAAAATGGACGGCTCCTCCGGTCGTGGACCCCCCAGTATTCAGGTTAAACAAAGTAACCACATTCCCGGTAGAGGGGACTCCTGCCTTTAAGGACCCCATGGACAGGAAGGACAAGGCAGTGGCTCGTTCCTTGTTTACGGTTGTGGGGTCAGCAATGCGACCAGTACTGCCATCTGCACTTGTGTCACAGACACTTACTGAGTGGGCAAAACTTTTGCACCGCAAATTGGGGGAGCAACAGGCTTCCCCTGTCTGTGTGGAACTAGCAGACCAGTTAGTGCAAGGCCTTAATACATTTGTGACGCGCCCCTGGATACCCTCTCTCTGTTATCCAGGGCTTCAGTGTCAGCAGTGGTGCTGAGGCACCTGATTTGGCTAAAATGCTGGTCAGCTGACCAGGCATCTAAAAAAGCCTTGACGGATCTACCCTTCCTTGGCGAGGGGCTCTTTGGAGCCTCATTGGATGACATTATTAAAAATGCCACAGGTGTTAAGAGTACCATACTCCCACAGGCCAGGAAGGCTAAGGAGCCACGCCGTAGGCAAGAGCCCTCATTTTCCACTCCCAACCGGCTTTTTCGTCCGTCCCAGGGCATCCCTGGAAGCATCCCTGGAACCGCAAGCCTAACAAGCCTGCGAGCAAAAGTGCTACCGCATGAAGGTATGCCCCCATCCGCAACACGGGTGGGGGGTCATCTTCAGTAGTTTGCAGCTCGCTGGGCCTCTGGGCTGTCCAACCAATGGGTCTGTGATCTGATTCCCTCTGGCTACAAGATAGAGTTTCTCTCTTGGCCACCAAACAGATTCTTCCCCTCCAGCATACCCGTACTCCCGGCTCACTGGGAGGCCCTTTTGGGGGCGGTAAGGGACCCGCTGAGTCACGGGGTTATAGTACTGGTTCCAGGGGTTCTACTCCAATCTGTTTGTAGTCCCCAAAAAGGAAGGGGTAGTCCAGTCTTGGACCTGAAAGCCCTCAATTACTTTTTAAAAGTACAATGATTCAGAATGGAATCAGTTCGCTCAGTAGTCGCTGCACTCCATCAAAGGTGTCTTTGGACATCCAGGATGCGTACCTGCACATACCCATATGCCTTCGGCTTCAGAAGTTACTGCGATTTGCAGCTGGTAAAGCCCACTACCAGTTAGTGGCTCTCCCTTTTGGCTTGACATCAGCCCCCCTAGTCTTTTTTACCAAGGTATTGGCTCTTGTTTTGGAGTTGTTGCGACAACGCGGGATCGCGATCGTAGGTTACCTAGACGATCTCCTCCTGAGAGCATCTTCCGCCTCTGAATTAGAGGAGGATGTGGCCATCACCATGCAGAACCTGCAGGAATTTGAGTGGCTGTTGAACCTAAAAAAGTCGGTGATCATACCGACTCAGCGCTTGGAGTACCTAGGGTTACTGCTGGACTCCATGGAAGCAAGAGTTTTTCTCCCTTCAGACAAGCTGCAGACTCTCAGAGCCATGGTAAAACTGCTGATGAACCGCAGGTAGTCGTCGCTGCGCTTCTGCATTTGAGTCCTGGGACTCATAGTGGCCTCCTTCGAGGCAGTACCCTATACCCAGTTTCACACCAGAGTCTTGCAGAAGGAGATCTTGACAAAATGGGACACATCTCCATTATCTCTGGATCGGCAGATTCAGGTGAACCAGTCAGTCAGGGACTCCCTGCTCTGGTGGCTGAGATGCCCAGCACTTCTGTCCGTGAAGTCGTTCCTACCTCCTGAATTGGACAGTGATCACAACGGACGCTAGCCTAACCGGCTGGGGCGGAGTAATGGGAGTTCAGTCGACCCAGGACCTCTGGTCAGAGGAGGAATCCAAGCTGACGATCAATATGCTCAAGCTGCGAGCAATCGTGCTATGTCTCTCCACATGGTCGATAAGACTTTGAGGGCGTCCGATCAGGATCCACTCAGACAACGCCATGGCGGTGGCATATGTCAATCATCAAGGATGAACAAGAAGCTCGGCCGCCACACGGGAGGTCGCTCACATCCTTCAGTGGGCAGAGCGACATGTACCGGCTCTATCGGCCATTTACATCCCAGGAGTGGAGAACTGGCAGATGGACTACCTAAGTCACCAGATGCTGGACCCAGGAGAATGGGAGTTGCATCCGGAGGTATTCAAGCTACTTTGCCTGCGATAGAGCACTACAGATGTGAATCTTCTGGCCTCCCATCTCAATCGGAAGGTGCCGAGATTCGTGTCAAGGACAAGAGATCCTTGGGCAGATGCACCAGACACACTGGTGGCTCCGTGGAGTCAGTACCAGCTGATCTATGCCTTTCCTCCGCTAAGAGTGGAGGCCGAGGGGATTCCAGTAATACTGATTGGCCCCAGCATCCCCTGTACGCAGACCTAGTGCGCCTGGTGGCAGACACCCCCTAGAGACTGCCGTTACGAGAGGACCTGCTGTCTCAAGGTCCGATTCTCCATCCTGCTTTAGCGTCGCTGCTTTTAACGGCATGGCTATTGAAAGCCAGGTGTTGAGGAATCGGGGCCTTTCGGACTTGGTGAGAGCACGGGAATCTTCTCGAAAGATATGCCATTGTACCTGGAAGGCCTACATCTCCGTGTGAGAAGAAAGGATGGCGTCGGCGCTCCTATTGTATATCCAGGATCCTGCTGTTTTTACAGCAAGGAGTAGACCAGAAATTGGCTTTAAGCGCCATTAAAGGACAAATATCAGCCTTGGCTGTCTTTTTTCAGCGACCCCCTGGCACCTCACTCTCTAGTGAGCACTTTTGTTCAAGGGGTCCGACATGTAGTTCCTCCGGTGCGTCCACCGTTACCCCCGTGGGATCTAAACCTGGTGTTATTGGCGCTTCAGAAACCGCCATTTGAAAATATCAGAGAGATCCCTCTGTTGACTCTTTGCCAGAAAGTGGTTTTCCTAGTGACCATTACATCGGCCATGAGGGTTTCGGAACTGGCGGCCTTGTCTTGCAAATCGCCCTATCTGGTGATCCACAAGGATAAGGTGGTGTTGCGTCCGCAACCTTCTTTTCTGCCATTGTAACACAAGACATTGTGTTACCATCTCTGTGTCCTAAACAGACACATCCTAAAGAGGTGGCCCTCCATTCTCTGGATGTGATCCGAGCTCTAAGAGTGTATTTGTCTGCTATAGCTCCCTTTCAGAAGTCAGACTCCTTGTTTTGTTTTTTCGGTGGCTGGTCCAAAAAAAGGTATGGCCTCGTCGGCCACCATTTCCAGGTTGATCAGACAGATTGTAGTACAGGCCTATGCCTTGAAGGGGCAGGTGCCCCCCTTTTCGGTCACGGCCCACTCCACCAGGGCAGATGGAACATCTTGGGCCTTCGAACATCAAGTGTCTGTCGCTCAAGTATGTAAAGCGGCGACCTGATCGTCTGTTCACACCTTTACAAAATTCTACAAGGTAGATGTCAGTGCATCGGTTGATGCCTGTTTTGGCCACAAATTATTGCAGGCGGCCGTGTAATTTTCAATTGCACAAAAAAAAAAAATCTGTGTTTTTGACAAAAAAACAGTTACTTTTAAGTTAATGCACTGTTGCATTTGTTACTGCAAGTTTTTGAGGTGGTTTGTAAGGTAGTGACTCCCAGATTGAGCAGCACTGTTTTTTTTTTTTTTGTTTTTTTTTGTGGGTAAAAGTTCTATGTTGGTCCCACACTCTGTTTTTTTTGTGGGTGAAGTTTTATACGGTTTCGCACATGCCATTGTGGGTGAAGTTTTTATGCTATTTCCCACCCCTTGTTTTGGCACTGCTTGGGGACATCCTAATGGTCTAAGAAAGGAGCTGTGTCACTCGATGAACGTAAGAGAAAATAGGATTTTTTTTCACTCACCGTAAAATCCTTTTCTCTGTAGTTCACCGACTGGCACAGCATCCTCCCCTCCTATTTTTTACGTTATACTGCTTGTTGACATACTGAGGCTGCAAGAGGCAGGCTGGGGGGTTGTTACCTAAGGGACTGCCCCTTGGGCGTAACTAGAAAGTCATGGTTTTGTTGTACATGTTAACATGTTCTGCCTAGTCCTCTCCTGAAGGTGGCGTAACAACACGATGGTCTAAGAAAGGAGTTGTGTCAGTCGGTGAACTACAGAGAAAAGGATTTTACGGGGGGGGGGGTTTCTCCCTTTCATTTCAACCACTGATAGTGGGAGGAAGGCCATGCGACACAATTGGAAGAAGTAGATGTCCCGCCGATGTCACATAAGGACATCCCAAAGTCCCAAAGTTTTATTGTATAATATATTTAATGGGGATGTTGAAGTAGATATAAACTATAACTGGATGACACTTTTATTAAGCTCTGTGTATCATAAACAATTGGATGCTCTTCAGCAGCTGCATGTCACTAATCAGGGAGGTTTTCCTGATGGTTACAACAGAACAAGTTCATTGTGAAAAACCAAGGCTGATTATGGTCTCCACAGGAAGAGCAGATGGGAGGATGACCATGCAGGTGAAAAATTATAGAAAGGGGACAGAGCATTTTCACCCCACAATACAGTGTGTGAATAATAAATGGCAGGATCACCAGGTATTTTAACGAAAGCTGCAAACAAGACTGTAAATTACTTTTTAAATGATGTTTACATGGTAAAGATTATGTGAGAGTTTAGGGATTGATTTTAGAAACTCCTTGTGTAGTCTGAATACAGTAAGTCCCTTACATATGAACATTCAGCTTACGAACTTTCACAGATACAAACATGTCCAATCCTGTAAAGCTTTGGAACACACACTCAGTGGGCTGAACAAAAATAAAAATGACAGATTGCCGTACCAACACAAGCAATGCTGGTGCAGCGATCTCCCATGCTGTGCTTTTTTGTTCTGACAGGGCCCCCCAACCCCCCCCCCCCCCCCCCCGCCAGAACACACTGATTAGCGCTCGCAGCCTTTGTCTGTAAACTCTTATCTTACAAACAATGTGGACCTAACGAACGAGCTCCCAGAACGGAACTCGTTCGTAAGTCAGAGACTTGTACTTTTCCAAATTCTGGTGTGGCTTTTATTGTACTAGTAACTGCTTTCCCTTGGAAATAAAGTGCTTAATATGTCACAAAATTCAACAAAACTTTGTTTCTTTTGTAGTTTATGCTTCATGGACTAAACGAGTCATGTATATGAAAGCATTGATTGAAATTAACCAACTCTAAAAAGCTGCTGAAAGCATTAATTTAATCTGGCTGTACCCTAAAAATCAAGTTGCCCTGCTTGACATAAAGTGACCCGGTTCAAACAATGCTTGTGTAATAAGTTGTTGTATACTTGCCTCTCTGTCGTGCCCATGTCTTCTTACTCTGCCGAGTTTCTGATCCCTGGCCGCTGCAGGTATATGACCGTTCTGGGTTGTGTTGAATATCCACAGTGGTTTTCTGATTCACAAGTGTTGGATACCTGTAGTAGCTTGGGATCAACATTGAGATGGAGTGCAAATACTCGGGCCTCCAGAAAAGTAAGTGTACAGCATGTTCTTAAATGAAGTGAGCTTAGTTAGGGGGTTAGTTGACCCTTAAAAACTGTCTATGCAGATGAAGTGTGTCTGTAGAAAACAAACTGTGCAGCTATGACCAAGATCGAATACTGCCTGTGCTATAAGGGTAGGCCATTTATGTACAGTACCTTATGAAGCCTGAACAGAAAACTCCCAGGCTGTTGCCAAGTGAGGCCCAGCTATTACTGTTCACCTCACCATCACATAAGCGATCTTTCTCTGATTCAACCCCCCCCCCCCCCCCCCCCCCCAAAATTATCTCTCCCCTGATGCAATAGCTCTGAGCTCAGCATTTTGACAGCTCATTTCTTTGATGGTAAAGGTGAGCAGTAAGGCCTAATACACACTGGTCGTTTTTACATCTGCTGTTTCTGGCTTCAGATGTTTTCTTCTGCAGTCAATAAACTTTCCAGCATGGTATCCTATATGTCCATGCACACATAGGCTGTTATCAGCAATTTTTGGCAGGGGCAGTTTCTGGCTGGAAAAAAATAGTGGGTTTTGAGTTTTTCAGCTGTAAAATCGCTCTAACTCTGAGAAAAGCTTAAAAATTCAGAAAAACATGGCTAAACATTTATCAGTGTTTTTGAGCCCATAAGCTTTTGTGGGAGAATAATTTTGTTAAAAAATGCTGAAAAACACTACTGCAAAAACACTGAAAAACTCATTCTACAGCTAACACTACTGGCTTTTTTATAACGTCCAGTGTGCATGAGGCCTAATAGTTAGGCCTTGCTTAGCGTTAGCAACGTCCTGGGAGATTTCAGGTCAGGCATGAGTTACGTAAATGGCCTACATGTACAGCAAGGACATTATTCAACTTTAGTCAGAGCTACAGTTTTTTTTTTTTTTTCATCTACAGACACCCCCTATCTATCTGCATAGGCAGTTTTTTGATAAAGGTGAACTATACCTTTATGTTTGTCATCTTGGTGATCAGGTCACTTTAAACATGGAAGCCATTGCCTCTCGCTTTGGCTGTACAAGTTTTTTTGCCAGATTTTACAGATTCGGCCACATTTAAGCTTCCAAATAAGGTTGGTTGACAAAAGAATTGATTACATGATGACTGTACATGGTGGTCATGATCAATATATTTTTCTTTCCTGCTTATTCTGTGCACAATCAAATGACATTTATTCAGGGGAGCTGTGTGCACAGTGCGCACAATCCAGATGTTTGCATTATCATTTGCTTTATTCCTTTGGTTTAAAGGTGTGGGAAGGGCGGTGGAGAGTCATTCCATATGATATTCTTCCTGATTGGCTTAAAGACAATGACTATCTTCTTCATGGACACCGTCCCCCAATGCCATCATTCCGTGCCTGCTTCAGGAGTATTTTCCGAATACACACTGAGACTGGAAACATTTGGACCCATTTATTAGGTAAGTGATCCAAAATATTTGGGAGGTATAAAGGCAAAACTTTTTTTTTTTTTTGGACAAAGCGGAGATGGATTATAGAACACCTGTCTGTTTTTATCACTGTCTGTGCCCCCGTTAGGGAGATTCCCCCTTTCAATTTGTCCTGCTTACTGTTATCAGTGAAAAGAAAAGAAAATCCCAAATTTTGTGTTGTCCCCAGAAAAGTAATAGAGGGAAAATCTTACATTGGGGACGCTAGTTCTGGTGACCTGGGGGTCCCCAAGAGATTCCCTCTCACTTCGCATTGTGGCTTTGGGACATAAAGTAAAGCAAAATCTCCTCAATGGGATACAGATGGCAAAAAATGAACCGTCGGGGGTTATAACCCTCCCCTGCTCTATTCAAAATAGGAAAAAAAAGTTTTACCTGTAGTTCCACCTTAATGATCATTGTACAGGAACAAGCTAAATTGGGTTAATTAATACATGTTATCAAGAAGCCCAATCCTCTGCCCCATTTTTTTTTTTTGGACAAATAACCTTTCTTATCGTACATCACGGGACACAGAGCCATAGTATTTACTATGTGGGTTATAGACCACCTTCAGGTGATGGACACTGGCACACCCTAAGACAAGAAGTCCTCTCCCTATATAACCCCTCCCTCTATTGTACCTCAGTTTTTTCGCCAGTGTCACGAGTAGAGATGTGCTGTGCTGAACTCCACTGGGGCTAGCTATGCAGCCAGATCCATTCAAAGTGTCTGTTAGGCTGAATTGAATGGTACCTGTGCCTTGTGTCCGAAAAAATGAGGTTTTGCCTGTAAACGCTTCTCTTTTTAGAGAGCTGGACCCCTGGATCCAGTACTTTTGGTATTAAGGTCATAAAGATTTTACTGGCAAAGGTGCTATTACAGGCCCAGGATTATGGGTTCCCTGAGGGTCCCCATCTCCTGAAGGTTTATTAATGGAACCCACTGTGAAGGGTGAAGAATTAGGTCTGTTGGTTTTACCACCAGCCATCAGGGACATTGGGTGTTGCAGCTGCTTTTAGCACTGCAGCCCCTGTATATATTACTGAAGAGGTTTTTTCCTCAACCATTTTAGGCTTGGAACAAAAAATTGATGCCTTAATCGCATCCCAGAGTGGGACTAAGCGTAA
Source organism: Lithobates pipiens (assembly GCF_037356315.1). NCBI lineage: Eukaryota > Metazoa > Chordata > Amphibia > Anura > Ranidae > Lithobates > Lithobates pipiens. The sequence continues at coordinate 265,262,973 of NW_027507748.1, read as the reverse complement.
TTGGTCCCCGTCCATTACCCAGGACCATCAAACTGAGGAACAGGAGGCGAGAGATGACGCTTTTCTATCAGGGGACCAGGAAGAGGCTGATGATTCCTCTTCTGAAGTGTCTAATACGGATGTATTGGGCTCAAATGAAAGGCTGGTGGTACAATTTCTCACTGAATTGGTCTGCTCCACATTTTTGTTGCCAGTAGCGGAGTCAGTCGATGAGCCCACTTTTTGTTTGGGTTCACTAAAGCCTCCCCAGCCTATTCATGCTTTTCCTATTCATTCATTACTGAAAAAGCTTATGTATTCTGAGTGGGAGCACCCAGATGAAAACTTTTTTGGAGGAAAAAACTGTTTAACACTATCCTATGGAGGAAGAATTTAATAAGAAATGGGGGATTCCAGCAATTGACACTGCTATATCCCCTGTATACACAAAACTTGACTTGTCCTGTAGACAATGCTCAAATGCTGAAGGATCCAACAGACAAGAAGTTGGAATTCCTATTTAAAAACAATATTTCTCTGGCAGGTTCAGCGGTTCAGCCTGCGCTGGCAGCGATCGGGGTATGTCAGTCCTTAAAAGACCAGTTTAAAGAGGTGTTCAAGATTATTCCTGATCAGCAGGCCCAAGATTTGGCTGGGATATCAGAGGTGTTATGTTTTACAGTAGCCGCTATGAAAGACTCTATTCTCCAAGCCTCAAGGCTTATGCTTGGGCTGGTACATATGCGTAGAGTTCTATGGTTGAAAAATTGGTCAGATGAAGCGCCATGCAAAAAGCTCTTGGTTAGTTTTCCATTTCATGGTGAATGGTTGTTTGGAGATGATCTGGATAAATACATCCAAAGAATTTATAATGGACAAAGTTCCCTTTTACCAGTTAAGAAGTTTAAGCGTTTTTCTTTTAAACAAGCTTCTTCTCCAGTGCCAGGGGCATCTGCCTCCAGGCAGTTACGACGGCTTCCACCTAGGGTCAAAAGAGGCCCTGGGGGAGGAAATTGTTACGGAATAAATCACCGTCTTAGACCGTCCTCGAGAATCAAGATAACATTTATTGCATATGCAAGAGAAATTATTCACATTTGCATTAAAACTTCATGTGGTCATCATAATTTCTGAGGAGAATATTGTGGTACATGTCTCTTTTTTATAGGCCCTTGGACACCCCCTTTCCTGTTAGAAAATGTCCAGTCATATGTATTTCAACTTTATTCTGAGCACAACAGGAAAGGTGGAAGTATTCGTCATAGAGTTTATCTACATTCACATATGGTTATACAGAATACTGATTTGGGAAAACTCCCTAAGCCATTTGCAATCACAGACAACAGGATGTTTCAAATAATGCAAGTCTAAGCATATTATAATTAAGGTTATATCAAGGTAAGGCCATATTCATATCAAATGGCGTTTTCATGGCTGACATTTAAAGTATAATTTCTCTAACATCTCCCTCCTTTTATACTCCTAATGTCACTATTTCAAATATCCAGGTTCTTTTGTTTTACCAGGTATTATCATTTAGACAGATGAGTCCTTAGCGAGAGTTGCAAATTCATCATCATGTTCCGAGTATAGTTCCGTGTTGCTCTGGAGGAGCATAGTTTTTGTTAAAGATGTTAAAGATGTGTCAGTCAGTCTTTGAAGAATTCCCCTAATACAGGGAATGCAGCAACATCCACACAATGTAAGAACTGCGGCTGCCATGACAATAGAGATGAGCAAACGTTTTGCAAGATCATCCCACTTGCTAAACCAATTTTCAAAGAGTCCTGTTAGGTGGTTCTCTACACCAGAGTTCTTAGCTAATTCTTCGGATAGCATTTGTAGGCCTTGTAAGGCCTTGGTGATACTTCCATCAGGTGCCGTATTGTTTGGAATAAAAGTGCAGCAGAAGGTGCATAACATTTTGCATACCCCGCCCCTTTCTGCCAGCAACATATACAACTCTATACGGTTTTGCCACGCTGTCAAAGAGGTGGCTTCCAATTGTGCTGCTATGCCTTTGATAGCATCTCTGGGGTAATTTACAAACCTCTGCTGGCTGTAGTAGATGTGGTTAATCCAGTCAACGTTCTTATTGGGCTGGACCCATATGAAGAGTGAGGTGAGTCCTACTGTTATTTGATTCTGCTTTTTTAAATTCATCTGGAACTCCTCGTGGAAAACCTATTTCGTCTATATACACTCGGTTCTCAAATGATCCTTGTTGTGTTTCTCGCTTAATTCGCTAGTATTTACCTGGCAGTTTCATTGATTTGTTACTCATAGGAACTATATAAAAGGGAAGCAGCAATCGGGTAAGGGCACAACTACCCTCCCATCTAGGTGGTAGTCTGGGCCTTAGTCTCCTGTCTCCACACAGCCACCAAACATCAGCAAGTTGCCGTTTCTGTTCCTGAAACCATTTTAGTTGGTACTTAATGTCTGTAGTAAGGATTGTAGTTGCACAGTATTCAGAAGATAGGGTGCCAACATACAGTGCCTTGCGAAAGTATTCAGCCCCCTTGAACTTTTAAACCTTTTGCCACATTTCAGGCTTCAAACATAAAGATATAAAATTTTAATTTTTGGTGAAGAATCACCAACAAGTGGGACACAATTGTGAAGTGGAACGAAATCTATTGGATAATTTTAAACTTTTTTAGCAAATAAAAAACTGAAAAGTGGTGCGTGCAAAATTATTCGACCCCTTTTACTTTCAGTGCAGCAAACTCACTCCAGAAGTTCAGCGAGGATCTCTGAATGATCCAATGTTGTCCTAAATGAGTGATAAATAGAATACATCTGTGTGTAATCAAGTCTCTGTATAAATGCACCTGCTCTGTGATAGTCTCAGGGTTCTGTTGAAAGCGCAGAGAGCATCATGAAGACCAAGGAACACACCAGGCAGGTCCGAAATACTGTTGTGGAGAAGTTTAAAGCTGGATTTGGATACAAAAAGATTTCCCAAGCTTTAAACATCCCAAGGAGCACTGTGCAAGCGATCATTTTGAAATGGAAGGAGTATCGGACCACTGCAAATCTACCAAGACCTGGCCGTCCCTCTAAACTTTCAGCTCAGACAAGGAGAAGACTGATCAGAGATGCAGCCAAGAGGCCCATGATCACGCAGGATGAACTGCAGAGAACTACAGCTGAGGTGGGAGAGTCTGTCCATAGGACAACAATCAGTCGTACACTGCACAAATCTGGCCTTTATGGAAGAGTGGCAAGAAGAAAGCCATTTCTCAAAGATATCCATAAAAAGTCTCGTCTAAAGTTTGCCACAAGCCACCTGGGAGACACACCAAACATGTGGAAGAAGGTGCTCTGGTCAGATGAAACCAAAATCCAACTTTTTGCCCACAATGCAAAACGATATGTTTGGCGTAAAAGCAACACAGCTCATCACCCTCAACACACCATCGCCACTGTCAAACATGGTGGTGGCAGCATCATGGTTTGGGCCTGCTTTTCTTCAGCAGGGACAGGGAAGATGGTTAAAATTGAGGGGAAGGTGGATGCAGCCAAATACAGGACCATTCTGGATGAAAACCTGTTGGGAGTCTGCAAAAGACCTGAAACTGGGACGGAGATTTATCTTCCAACAAGACAATGATCCCAAACATGCAGCAAAATCTACAAAGGAATGGTTCACAAATAAACGTATCCAGGTGTTAGAATGGTCAAGTCAAAGTCCAGACCTGAATCCAATCGAGAATCTGTGGAAAGAGCTGAAAACTGCTGTTCACAAACGCTCTCCATCCAACCTCACTGAGCTCGAGCTGTTTTGCAAGGAAGAATGGGCAAGAATTTCAGTCTCTCGATGTGCAAAACTGATAGAGACATACCCCAAGCGACTTGCAGCTGTAATCGCAGCAAAAGGTGGCTCTACAAAATATTAACGCAAGGGGGGGGGGGCGAATAATTTTGCACGCCCCACTTTTCATTTTTTTATTAGTTAAAAAGTTTCAAAAATGCAATAGATTTCGTTCCACTTCACAATTGTGTCCCACTTGTTGGTGATTCTTCACAAAAAATAAAATTTTTATATCTTTATGTTTGAAGCCTGAAATGTGGCAAAAGGTTGAAAAGCTCAAAGTTTCCCCCCTTTGACCCATTATGTTCAATATTGGGATGAGGTCAAGAAGCATATAAATTCCCACAACTATGCTCACTATTATCAATATGGCCAAGAGTATTCTCCCCCTCCATGTCTTGGTAAAATACCCTGGCTTGAACATAAGTCTCTCTCTCTGGGTCTTCCCTCCAGCCTTATGAGTCCATATTGCACCATGTTCTTCCTCTGGTGTGTGGTAGTTAATTCCTAATCAGTCTTTTTGCTCAAACAGTGTGCCTTCTTGCAGTGGGTGAGATGTATCTAAGGTATCCGCTCCACAATTTTTACTGTGGTGGATGTAGACAACAGTACTTGATGGGGTCCCCTTCCCACCTGGGGTCAGACCAAGTTTTTCTCTTTATTATTTTTATCCAGACCCAATCTCCAGGTTGTACAAGATCTTCCTGTTCTGATTTAGCCTCTTGACCTGTAAGAGAAGTTGGGCATAGGAGTCCTTTAGTTAGAAACTTACTCATATAATTTGCCAGTTCATAGTCCATTTCCTCATCATCTCGAGCAAATGCTCTGAGTTGTGGAATATAATAAGATTTACCATACAGCATTTCATACTGTGTTAGTCTTTCAGCAGTAGTGGTAATTCTTGTGCTCAACAATGCCATTGGCAAACACTGAACCCAATTTTTTCCTGTTTTCTCTATCAATTTTCTTAGTTTACTCTTTAAGGTACCATTGTGTCTCTCCACTGTGCCCTCAGATTGTGGGTGAAAGACAGTGTTTTTTTAGGTCAATATTGTACCATTGATACTGGAAAAGAACACACGGCCACAAAGGGCTTGGAGGGTGCTGCTCACCCCACACGAATGAAAAAAATGGAACAAGTTCCCCCACAGTCGGGGTTTTTAGGCAGCAGAAAACAATAAATGCATATCAGGGTAACATGAGAAATATTTTAATATTTATTACCATGAAAAATTGGCAACATGGCACAGAGGTAAATATTGTACCATTTACCAATTTGTTGTATTGTTGGGTTTACAAAATGGGAGCCGTTGTCACTGTAAATCACAGAGGGGATTCCTTGACGTGGAATCACCTCTTTGATTAGTATGCTCTACAGAAATTTGCAATGTCAAGAAATAACATCATTTCTTTTTTGGTACGTGGTTTGGGGGATTAAAGGATGGCCTCTTTTCGGATCTCATCCAAATGTCTGCCTTCTTGAGATAAAATATAACCCAGGTATTTCACCTTTTCTTTCCACAGTTGTAATTTGTCTTTGCGGACCTTGTGACCTTGTTCTGCGAGGAAATGCATCAGAGCCAAGGTGTCAATTTTACATTGTCGCTGTATGTGTACTTTTTTTTGTACGTAAATGCAAACCAGAACTGACTGTCTTTATGTAAAGGAATGGAAAAGAAAGTATTACTGATATCTATGACCGAAAATACCCTTTTCTCTGAGTGGAAGTCGTTCAGGAGGACATGCAGGTCTGGGACCACCAGGGCCCTCAGTAATATGGCCCTATTAACCACCTGTAAATCCTGCACGAATCTCCACCCATCTTTCCCTCCTAATTTGTACCTCTGAATCCCTCTGGATTTTAGTTCCTCATCTGTCAGTTGGACTCAGTCCGTGATAAGTTCTCCTAGCTCATGCCATGATACCTTTGGGGTTCCGGGTGACCGAAGCATGAGGTACAGTATCCTGCCTGTATATTTGCAGAATAGGCTGTGGTAGGAGACAAGTAGCCACGCTATTTCCTTCCTTATCATGGTAGAGGCTTTTGTCATAGGACTTATCGGGCCCAGAGGTCTTTCTGTGGTACATGGTGCAGTAGAGGTTTGTCCGGACCTTATACCCTTTCCTCACAGGCTCTTCAATTATTTCTGCCAGTTATTGGTAATTTAATTGGTATATTTAATTCCTCAGTTTGAAAATCCAGGCTGTACCAGTATCGGGGCTCATTATCCACGGCTGTGATTTGTTTTTCAAGTCCTCTGTTACCTGGAAATCTATCAGGCCACACGGGATTCTTTAGGTTTTGATCTAGGAGTATTTGTGTCCCCACGGGAATTTTCTGCAGCTTACAAGGCAGTCAGTCCAATCGACAAATTTCCTTTATCTGCAACCGGATATTAGTATGGGACCATACTCCTATATAAAATGACAATTAACCTGGAGAAACAAGCAAGAACACACAAGAGAGAACACCCGCAGTGCTCGACTGCCGCCAGGACGCCCTCAGCGCGTCTTCCCAAAACGCGGGCTAGTCACTGGGTCTGCCCATCCAGGATGCCCACAGACGGATCTATATGGGGAATACGTGACCCCTTCGTTCCCCTCAACAAGGGTAAAGCAGATAGAACAGAAACTGATAAACATTCGATCAATCTCTATATTGTATGTATGTATTCAAATCCCTTATTCATTAAATTCTTAATCAAGTCTAACCCAAAAGGTTAATAATAAAATAATATAATAAAATAATAAAAATCTTACCTTGTCCCGAGAGCAGTCTCTTGTGCTGATCCGGTAAGTCTCTGCCCGGGAGGCACTAGTTCAGTGGACTGGCCTCTCTTTAACGTCTAATTTGAGAAGGAGGACTTACAGTTTTGCCTTATGGTCATCGGTCATTGAGTTGATCCAGTGCTTCCCAGGAACTTGGACTTACGACTCCTGAATGACCAAATTGTTATGGATTAAATCACAGTCTAATGCCCCGTACACACGAGAGGAATTAAGTCTGACAGACCTCCAAAGGAGTTCCGCCGGAGTTCCGCTGGAGTTCCGACGGAGTTCTGGCGGACTTTTCGACCGAACGGACTTGACCACACACCATCACACCAAACTCCGACGGAGTCGAACGTGATGACGTACGACTGGATTCGACGTAGGAAGTTCATAGACAGTAGCCAATAGCTGCCCTAGCGTCGGTTTTAGTCCGTCGGAGTAGCACACACACGAGCGGATTTTTCAAAGGGGACCGGGTCCGGCGGAGTTCCGTCGGGAAAATTTAAAGCATGCTTCATTTCTAAAGTCCGTCAGACTTTAGCTTCGCTAAAGTCCGTTGCAGCCCACACACGATCGGATAGTCCGCCGGACTCAGTCCGTCGGAGTTTGGATGTCGAAAAGTCCGCTCGTGTGTACGGGGCATTAGATTGTCCTCGAGAATCAAGATAACATTTATTGCATACGCAAGAGAAATGATTTACATTTGCATTACAAGCTCGTGTGATCATCGTAATTTCTGAGGAGAATATTGTGGTACATGTCTTTTTTTTTTTATAGGCCCTCGGACACCCCCCTTTCCTGTTACAAAATGTCCAGTCATATGTATTTCAACTTTATTCTGAATACAACAGGAAAGGTGGAAGTATATCCGTCACAGACTTTATCTACATTCACATATAGTTATACAGGATATTGACTTGGAAAACTCCCTAAGCCATTTGCAATCACAAACAGGATGTTTCAAATAATGCAAGTCTAAGCATATTATAATTAAGGTAAGGCCATATTCATATCAAATGGCGTTTTCATGGCTGACATTTAAAGTATAATTTCTCTAACAGAAACCCACTAAACAAAATACAAAAACTTCCTTGTGAAGGGGTGCCCCCGCTCGCTTTAGTGGGGGGGAAGACTTCTGCAGTTCTCAAGGGTCTGGCAGGAACAGTGTCGAGACAAATGGGTGTCTTCCTCAATATCTCTAGGGTACAGACTAGGGTTCTGAGAGTTGCTGTCTCCTAGTTTTCTCAGATCAAAGTTCCCAGAGACCCAGAAAAAAAGAAGTCTCTCTTTCTGGCTTTGGATCATCTCTTGTCTCAAAAAGTGATATTGGTGGTCCCCACGGAAGAGCGAGGGTTAGTTTATTGAATATCCACTCTTTTCACATGCAGTCAATCCGATCAGTGGTCTACAAGGTGGAGAATTGCTAGCGTCAATCCACATCAAGGATGCTTATCTACATGTACCTATTTTCTCCACTCACCAGAAATATCTACACTTCGAGGTAGAAAATCTTCATTTTCAGTTTGTAGCTCTGCCCTTCGGTCTAGCTACTGCACCTTACATGTTTACAGAGGTTCTGGCTCCCCCTTTAGCCGGATTAAGGGCTCAGGGTAGAACGATTCTTGCTTATTTAGACGATCTACTCTTGATAGATCAGTCGTAGCCCGCATAAACCAGAGCTTGGTGACCACAGTCGGCTATCTGGAATACCTAGGTTGGATTCTCAACCTAGAGAAACCCACCTTAAAACCTTCAAGGAGATTGCAGTACTTGGGCCTGGTCATAGATGCAGCTTAGAAGAGGGTGTTTTTTCCACAGGAAAAGATCAATTCAATAAGGAAACTGATTCAGGTGCTCAAAGCAAAGAAGAATCCTTCTATTCTACTTTGCATGAGATTGTTGGGGAAGATGGTAGCTTCATTTGAGCCCATTCCTTATGCGCAGTTTCATTCGAGACTGCTGCAAAACATTATCCTGTCAACTTGGAACAAGAAGGTCCAAACTCTAGACTTCCCAGTGTGTTTATCCCCCAAAGTGCATTAAAGCCTCAGTTGGTGGTTGATATCCAAGAAAGGAAAGTCCTTCCTAACAATTACCTGGAAGGTGGTGACAACAGATGCCAGCCTTCTGGGCTGGGGAGCAGTCCTGGAAGAAGCATCTGTCCAAGAAAAATGATCCAAAACAGAGATGACCTTGCCCATCAATATACTAGAGATTCGGGCAGCATGCCTGGCCATGAAGGCCTGGATGCTCAGATTACACAATTGTACTGTCAGGATCCAATCCGACAATGCCACAACAGTGGCCTATATCAATCACCAAGGGGTCACGAGAAGTCGTGCAGCTCAGAGAGAGGTAAATCATATCCTATCCTGGGCAGAAGACAACATTCCTTGCCTATAGGCAGTCTTCATTCTGGGAATAGAGAATTAAAAGGCGGACTACTTGAGTCGCCAACAGTTGTTCCCACCAGAAGAGTCTCTTCACCCAGACATCTTTTTGTCGGTATGTCAAAGATGGGGAATTCCGGACGTGGATCTGTTTGCCTCTAGGTTCAACAAAAAGATCGACAACTTTGTGTCAAGGACAAAGGATCCGCTGGCATGCGAAACAGATGCCTTGGTTTTTCCGTGGGATCAGTTTTCACCGATTTATGCTTTCTCTGCGGTTCTGCTGCTTCCGCGCCTTGTTCGTACGATCAAGCAGGAAGGAGGTGAATCTTGTGGCCCAGGTGATCTTTCTATGCAGAGATCGTAAAGATGGCGGTAGGGGACCCATGGATCCTACCACCGCGGCCAGACCTTCTCTTGCAAGTTCCGGTATTGCATCCTACCTTACAAATGCAAAATTTAACAGTTTGGCTATTGAGACCCACATTCTGAAAGACCCTGGGCTGTTAGTTTCAGTAGTTTCTATGTTGGTTAATACTAGGAAGCCAGCCTCCAGAGTCCTATATTATAGAGTCTGGAAGGCATATGTCATAGGTAGGATCCTTGAATTTCTACAAATGGGCCATGAGTATTATCAAAGGCCAGGTGTCCTCTTTATCTGTGTGTAGCACTTACCCTCGAAGGAGCTGTGGATATTTGATTGGGCTTGCACTCTATTATACCCCCAATAACTTGGCTCAATCCCCTTGACACAGCTGTGGTGCAATGTTGGTGGGAAGCTAACAATAATGGATAACCCCACAATGTACAATATTACAATAGTGTACCTTTTTATCATTACCTGGGTATCCGATACTCCACCTGCTGGAAAAGGAACAATGCTTCACACCAATTGTAATTAACCAGAAACCTGTTTTTACTGGAACTGGTATAAAACAATAATTACAGTATTTGCACTGTTACACAAACGTAATGCAACAGCAGAATGGATATTCACAACAATCTGTACATATAAAGTTGTCTTGGATGACCCCTGAGAGTGTGTTTCCAAGTGGGACCAATGCTCAGAGTGACAACCCTTTAACTCTGGGCACCTTCCTGCTTCCAGCACACCTAGGTAACCACAGGAGTATGTTATCAATACAGTACAACACAATTACTAGGGAGCTCCCCCTACTTTATAATGCAATCCCTCTTAATATTAATAGCATGCAAGGCCTTGCAATAAAATATGCAGTTTTTTATTCTTCTGTCTTCTGTGTTGTAGAAATTGTAATCCAAGCAGTGAAACAAACAAGGATTCTTGTAGGGTGAGTGTTAGAACTGTCCTTGCAATGCAGCACACTCACAGCTGCCCTTGGCGTAATTGGTTCTGGACTACACAGTGTCAGTTATCAATGGAATGTAGGCTTGAGGCCTTCTTAAACTCAGTCCTTTAGATAAGATCTCCTCTGTGGGGCTACAGGTCTCAGCGACACTGTGCTTAGAGTGTGAAAAAGTGCGTTAATAACTATGGGCGACAGCCCTCTCACCCAGTCGTGTCTGGAAGAATAGGAAACCTCTGCTCCGATTGTCTCAGTCCTTGCTGCAGCCACGCCGTCGCACTGTTCTGTTTTACAGGGTCACCAGGAGCTCTCAGTTACCTCCATCAGGGTGCCCCTGGATCCTTCCCGATCCAGCCACACTGCTGCTCCAGCATGCTGTGGTGTCCAGTTCTCCTCTGGCTTCAAATTTGTTCCGCACTGAGCAGGCCGCAGTGCTGTGGGGCACACACACCCACAGCTTCTTACAGGCAGGCCATGCGTCCAGAAGAGAAAGAAAATGGCCGCGTGGGGCCTTTACTACCCAGCAGGCAGTTCAGTACTGAGTGTTTATGGGTAGGTCACTCGGCATTCTGGGTAGGTAGATTGTAAAATGTAAACAGTCACTTCCTGTAATATTTCTACGTGTTCTTGAAAATAAAATAATTGAAGTTCATTTCACATTTAGGCCACTAGATGGTGCCAAATACTAAATTAAAACACTGCTCATAGATTAACATTACATTACAATAGCAAGCAAAAATACCAGCGCTACATGTGTTTTTTTAACGACCACTTGCTTCACACTCTGTGGTTTGTAGTTTTATTCAGGGGGTAACGTGGATTAATCCTCCGGTTAAGGTCACCCCTGAACCCTTGGGACCTGTCTGCATTACAGAAACAGCCTCTTGAGGCGATACGAGGTATTCCCTTGGCCCTTTTGATAAGGAAATTAGTTTTTTTGGTTGCCATATCTTCTGCTAGAAGAGTATCGGAGTTGGCTGCTCTTTCTTGTAAAGAGCCATATTTGATTATTCATAAGGATAAGGTTGTATTGCGTCTTCATTCTAATTTCCTAACGAAGGTAGTGTTAGGTTTTCATTTAAACCAGGATATTGTTCTGCCTTAATTTTTTCCAGAACCTCGTTCTGCGGAAGAAAGGTCGCTACATTCTCTTGCTGTGGTGAGAGCAGTCAAGGTCTGTTTGAAGGTGACCGCTCAGATTCGTAAAACAGATATTTTGTTTGTGTTGCCAGAAGGTCCTAAGAGAAGACAGGCAGCATCAAAATCTATTTCTAAATGGATTTGTCAAGTGATTGTTCAAGCTTATGGTTTAAAGAAGAAAATTCCACCTTTTCATATTAAAGCGCTCTCCACCAGGACTGTTAGTGCTTTCTGGGCAGTGCATCACCAAGCCTCCATGGCTCAAATCTGTAAGGCCGCAACTTGGTCTTCAGTCCATACATTTACTAGGTTCTATCAAATAGATGTAAATGGCCATGAGGATATCGCCTTTGGGCGCAGCGTATTGCAGGCTGCAGTATAAGTCCTCTAGTCTCTTAGGTCCCTCCCTTCTTTTTTTGGTATACACGTGTATTGCTTTGCTACAAAACTGAGGTACTCCCAGTAGTGGCAGGGGTTATATAGGGAGTGGACTTCTTGTTTTAGGGTGTGCCAGTGTCCATCACCTGAAGGTGGCCTATAACTACTATGGCATTGTGTCCGGTGATGTACTTCAAAGAAAAGGATTTTACAGGTAAGCTGTTCTAAAAATCCTATTTTTCTTTTATTGGTTTTCCATACATGACCTACTTTTTTTTTTTTTCTAACCATGCAGGTTTTGTGCTGTTCCTTTTCCTGGGGGTCCTGACTATGCTTAGACCAAACATGTACTTCATGGCTCCTCTCCAAGAGAAAGTGGTCTTTGGAATGTTTTTTCTCGGAGCTGTCTTGTGTCTAAGTTTCTCATGGCTTTTTCACACAGTGTATTGCCATTCAGAAAAAGTATCCCGCACATTTTCAAAGTGAGTATGTGATAATTCTAATGTGAGAGTAAAAAAGTGTGCTTTGATAATCATTTGTGAAAATTAACCAATCCTTACTCAAGCCATAAAGATACTAGTGAAAATCTTTTTTTTGTGTAATGGTTTTCAGATATGAAATTGGAAAGCTCACAGTAATGTAATCCAAACCAAGCTTGTGGAATACCAACTTTGGATGATGGCTGCTATAACACTTATTGGGACAGTTATGTAAATCTGCTCTATTCTTCTACATTTTATGTACACACAAACAAATTGTAGCAGGAACCTTGTTGCTTTCAGCAACTCAAATATCTAGTTTCTAAAAACATACTAATTTTAAAAACTACCCTATGAACCAGGATGGAGTGCTTACCCCAGGCATATCCAAAGTCCAGCCCGCGGGCCAATCGTGGTCCGGTTTTGAATAGCATGTCTGGTTATCTAAACATATATATCTTTTGTGGCCCCCAACGATCTCCCAGCACCGGGGCTACAAAAGATATATAGTCTGGCTGCCTCCGAGGGAGGAGGTGGGACAAGCGCCGTACATACAGGAGGAGTATTTCCTGTTTATACGGCAGCCTCTGTAAGAGGAAGTCCCGTCTTCAGCGCTGCCATTGGGTGACTGTTCTGTTCATCAAAGGAAGCGGGACTTTTGCTTAAAGAGGCCACTGTGTAAACAGGAGATTCTCCTGTAGGATATCTTTGGCGCTCGTCCTGCCCCATCCATGTCCCCTCCAAGGCTTCACTGATGGCAAATGGTGAGTGCATTCCTGGCAGTGGTGGGGCTGCATTTCTTGCAATGGTGAGTGCAATCCTGGCAGTGGTGGGGCTGCATTTCTTGCAATGGTGAGTGCATTCCTGGCTAATAGTGGGGCTGTATTTCTTGCAATGGTGAGTGCATTCCTGGCTAATAGTGGGGCTGTATTTCTTGCAATGGTGAGTGCATTCCTGGCAATGGTGGGTGCTGCATTCCTAGCAATGGGGGTGCTGCATTCCTAGCAATGGTGGGTTCTGCATTCCTGGCGATTGGTGGTGCTGCATTCATGGCAATTGGGGGTCTGCAGATGGCCACTGAACCGTATTTTGTTCCACAGTTCATTTACATTTTTATTTATTTTTTCCTGAAACTTCCCTCTTAAAGTGAAGGTGCGTGTTATACACCAATAAATACAGTATATCCAAATAATACGCCTGAGCTCATCTCTTTACTCACACACAGCCCACAAAGGCAAGGGAATTCTTGTTGGACAGTGTATTAGTGCTCAAACAAACAAACTTAGACCGAATTTTAATGGTTCAAAGAATGTCAGGCAAAATGGTCGGCCCTTGGGCATGTTCACTTCATCAAATCTGGCCCTCTTTGAAAAAAGTTTGGACATCCCTGTCCTTAGCCCTTCAGGACTGTGATCTCAAATGTATGTATGTATTTATTTATTACAGTCATGTATACATCAGTGACATTTTATGCAGGACTGTATATTCACATCACTCCCTGCCCTCAAGGAATTTAACATATAAGGTCCCTGTCTCAAATTCATACCTAAACTCATACTTTAGGGGCAAATTAGACCGACAGGAACCAATTAACCTACCAGAATGTCTTTGGAGTGTGACAGGAAATCCGACAACTGGAGCATGGACATATGTCAAACATGGTGCTAAGTATTTGGTTAAATGTGTTTTATGGCTGTTTAATGTTCATGGAGTAACTCTATGGTGAACTTCCATTTTCAGGTAGTATTAAAAGATAAGTTTTGGAATCGAAAATAAAAAACGTATACAATGCCTTAAAGTATTCATACCCCTTGAAATTTTCCATATTTTGTCATGTTACAACCAAAAAGGTAAATGTATGTTATTGGGATTTTATGTGATAGACCAACACAAGGTGGCACATAATTGTGCAATGGAAGTGAAAGGATAAATGGTTTTCAAAATTATCTACAAATAAATATCTGAAAAGTGTGGCGTGCATTTATATTCAGCCCCCTTTACTCTAGTGGAACCAATTGCCTTACGAAGCCACCTAATTAGTAAATAGAGTCCACCTGTGTGTAATTTTAATCTCGGTATAAATACTGCTGTTCTGTAAAGCCCTCAGAGGTTTGTTAGAGAACCTTAGTGAACAAACAGCATCATGAAGGCCAAGATATGCACCAGACAGGTCAGGGATAAAGTTGTGGAGAAGTGTAAAGTAAGGTTAGGTTTAAAAAAAATATCTCAAGCTTTGAAGATCTCACGGAGCACTGTTCAATCCATCATCCGAGAATGGAAAGAATATGGCACAACTGCAAACCTACCAAGACATGGCCGTCCCCCTAAACTGACAAGCTGCGCAAGGATAGCATTAATCAGGCAAGCAGCCAAGAGGCCCATAGTAACTCTGGAGGAGCTGCAGAGATCCACAGCTCAGGTGGGGGTATCTGTCCACACGACAACTATTAGCCATGCACAAATCTTGCCTTAAGACCCCTTTTGCACTGAGACGTTTTTTCAGGTGCATTTGGGCTAAAAATAGCACCTGTAAAGCACCTGAAAAACTGCTCCCCTGCAGTCTCAGTGTGAAAGCCGGAGGGCTTTCACACTGAGGCGATGTGCTGGCAGGATGTTAAAAAAAAAAAAACTCCTGCAAGCAGCATCTTTGGAGCGTTGTATGCACCGCTCCTGCCCATTGAACTGAATGGGCACTGTTGCCGAACAGCTGGCGCTTTGGGTAATTAAGTAGTGACCTTTAATTAATCTGACGGGTAATGGCGGTAATGCCCTTTTTAGACTGATGGGTAATTACGCCAGTGCTTTTTTAGACGGATTGGTAATTACGGTAGTGCCCTTTATTAATCTGATAGATAATTACGGTAGTGACTTTTTAAACTGATGAGTAATTACAGTAGTGCCTTTTTTTAAACTGATGGGTAATTATGGTATTTCCCCCTTTTTTTTTTTTAGACTGATGAGTAATTATGGTAGTAATCTTTAATCTGACGGGTAATGACAGTAGTGCCCTTTTTTAGGCTGATGGGTAATGACGGTAGTGCCTTTTTTTAAACTGATGGGTAATTACAGTATTTCCCTTTTTTTTTTAGACTGATGGGTAATTACAGTAGTGATCTTTAACCACTTGCTTACTGGGCACTTAAACCCCCCTCAGTCCCAGACCAATTTTCAGCTTTCAGCGCTGATGCACTTTGAATGACAATTGCGCGGGCATACAACACTGTACCCAAATGAAATTTTTATCATTATTTTTCCTACAAATAGAGCTTTCCTTTGGTGGTATTTAGTTACAGCTCGGAGTTTTATTTTTTGCTAAACAAACAAAAAAAATCATGTTTAATAGTTTGTTTAATTTTGTTTAATTTTGCAAACGGGTCATTTTTCTCCTTCATTGAAGTGCGCTGATAGGCTGCACTGGTGGGCACTGATGGGCTGCACTGGTGGGCACTGATGGGCTGCATTGGTGGGCACTGATGGGCTGCATTGGTGGGCACTGATAGGCTGCACTGGTGGGCACTGATAGGCATAGTTAAGGCGGCACTAATAGGCACAGATAAGGCGGCACTGATGGGCAAAGATGGGCACGGATGGGTGGCACGGATGGGTGGCACGGATGGGCACTGATAGGTACCACTGATAGATGGGACTGATGGGCACTGATAGGTGGCACTGATAGGTGGCACTGCTGGGCACTGATGGGCGGCACTGCTGGGCACTGGTAGATGACACTAATGGGCACGGATAAGTGGCACTGGGGTGCAGCACCTTTGAGGCAGATTGTGGGCACTGCTTGGTGGCACTGCTGGGTGGCACTGTGGGCACTGCTGGGTGGCACTGACGGGGGGCACTTTTTAAACATTTGGCACTGCAGGTGGGCACTGGCAGGGGGCAGGTGGGCACTAGCAGGGCTGGCCGTGATCGGGACTGATGTCCCGATCACGGCCGCCGGTGATCGCCTTTTTTTTTCTCCTCGCGCTGTCAGCCCGAGGAGAAATAATAGCCGATTACCGGCTCTGTTATATCACATGATCATTGGCTGACAGCTGATCACGTGATAAGGGGTCGGGATCGACCCCTTGCACGGATCGGTGATCAGGCGAGTCTCATGGACTCGCCGATCAGAGCGCGCCGCTCGTGCACGGGACGACGTCAATAGACGTCGTCCCGGCAAAGGAGATCCGCGCTGTAGCCATCATTTGGCTATAGCGCGGATCTCAAGTGGTTAATCTGACGGGTAATGACGGTAGTGCCCTTTTTTAGACTGATAGGTAATTACGGTAGTAACCTTTTTTTAGACTGATGGGTAATTACGATATTTCCCCTTTTTTTTTAGGCTGATGGGTAATTACGGTAGTGATCTTTAATCTGATGGGTAATTACAGTAGAACCCAAAAAAAAGTGCCCCATTATCGGGCGAAAACCCCTGCAAAAACAACGATAAAGCGCTGCTAAAACTAGCGACCCTTTACCGCAGATGGCACCAATACCCCAGTGTTAAAGGGGCCTTATGGAAGAGTGCCAAGAAGAAAGCAATTGTTGAAAGAAAGCCATAAGAAGTCCCATTTGCAGTTTGCGAGAAACCTTGTGGGGGACACAGCAAACATGGAAGAAGGTGCTCTGGTCAGATGGAACCAAAACGTAACCTTTTGGCCTAAAAGAAAAGCGATATGTGTGGCTGAAAACACTGCACATCACCCTGAACACACCTTCCCCACCGTGAAACATGGTGGTGGCAGCATCATATTGTGGGAATGCTTTCCTTCAGCAGGGACAGGGAAGCTGGTCAGAGTTAATGGGAAGATGAATGGAGCCAAATGCAGGGCAATCTTAGAAGAAAACCTGGTAAAGTCTACAAGAGACTTGAGACGGAGATTGGTGGAGGTTCACCTTCCAGCAGGATAGCCAGCCTAAACATACAGCCAGAGCTACAATGGAATTATTTAAATCAAAGCATATTCATGTGTTAGAATGGCCCAGTCAAAGTCCAGACCTACATCCAATTGATAATCTTTGGCAAGACTTGAAAAAAGAGCTTGAGCTATTTTGCAAAGAAGAATGGCCAAAAATGTTACTTTCCTAGATGTACAAAGCTGGTAGAGACATTCCCAAAAAGACTTGCAGCTGTAATGGCAGCGAAAGGGGGGCTAAATACAAATGCACGCCACACTTTTCTGATATTTATTTGCAAAAAATGTTGAAAACCATTTATCATTTTCCTTCCATGTCGCAATTATGTGCCACTTAGTGTTGGTCTGTCACATAAAATCCCAATAAATACATTTACCTTTTTGAAAAAAATGTGGAAAATTTCACGGGGTATGAGTCCCTTTTAAGTCACTGTATGCTCACCTCCCAGCTGCAGCTGTCTCCCACCGGCTCTAAGCTCAAGAAATTAGCAATCACATGACCGCTGATAGCTCAGTTCTTGTTCCAACTGTCCGCTGTGCCCACCTGGTGCTCGCTGGACACAGCTGACTCAGGTTCTCAGTGGCGCACTGGGAGGCTGAGCCAGCTGCCGGTCATGCATCTGGGTGGATCACAACATTATTGTTGGGATTCTTCTAGAGCCTGGAGCGGCTCTGTGACATTAGCCAACAGCAGACGTTAGCCCTCTGTTAAAATTCTTAAGCTAGCACTTGAAGCTTATGACTTTCAATGCTGCTGGTTCTGTGCTGCTTTCCTGAATGTTTAATCTTAGTAAGAAAGAGTTAAAGCGGAGTTTCAGCCTGGGTGAAAAAAAAAAATTAAAACAGGAAGGGAAGCCTTGCGAATGTGCAAGTCACACTGCGCTTTCTAAATTATCCTGCTGTCTTCTGGGATCTGTGTGTCTCCCAGAAGGCAGCAGGGGAAGGAGGGGCCAGGAGTTTTGTAGATCACCACACTATGGTGCAGTGATCTTACGTGGACCACTGCACCCCCCCCCCCCCCCTAACAAGCGGAGCTTCTACTTTTGTTGGAACTCCTCTTTAACAATGGACAGTGTAGTCTCCAGCCAGTCTGTTAGCTTGGGGATGGGAGAAGTAAGACCAGGGGAGTGCCTTTACATCCTAGGCTATCAGGCTGTGTGTTTCTATTGATGCACACAGTGTAGGAATACAAAACTCTATTCCCTTCATGCAAGGGTGGCTCCATGGAATCCTGCAAAATAAAGGAGCCACCCTAAATCGGGAAACCTAGGACAATGGTCATGACACCAACCTAAGCGAGCACGGATAAAAACCTCTTAAGCTGCATACTGATTGCATCAGCTGCTGAAAGTGCTTAAAAGCTGAGGGTTTACTTTAAAGTATTTACATAGTTTAACATACAGTAAAAAAGCTTTAAAACAAGCCATCACTGACTTGTCTAGCTGCTTGTAATGTGAAGTAATTTGTTTTAATATCATAATTTTGAGTGTATTCGGGCATTTATGGTCCTAGAACTTCAGTGAGAATTCCTATAAACATGCAATATACATTTCTATGCCTGAAGAATTCTTTTCCTCCCCTTGCCCAGCCCAGAAAGCAAACTCCTGAAGCTTGACGCACATGCAAATGCGCCTGAAACAAAATGTCAATCACCATAAATATGCTCTGCTCAGTTGTGAATGCATTTACTGTTTTTATTAGAACGTAGCAATCTTCCAAGATCCACTCCTGATGGTATGCATTAGGTGATGTGACAGTGGTGCCAATCGCGGAACATCTCACTTTTTTCTTTTTATTTAAATGAGCTTTATTTTATTGTCACAAAGTGTCATTTCAATAAGCTCTCTTGGTAACAGTGTGGTGGGTTGCACTGCACTGTAAAAAG
This sequence comes from Lithobates pipiens, assembly GCF_037356315.1. Taxonomy (NCBI): domain Eukaryota; kingdom Metazoa; phylum Chordata; class Amphibia; order Anura; family Ranidae; genus Lithobates; species Lithobates pipiens. The sequence continues at coordinate 265,243,901 of NW_027507748.1, read as the reverse complement.
TACTGCAAGCTATACCTTTTTATAACCATGCTCTGCTACAATGTAGTGGCGTAAACTGGCCTAGTAAGAGATGAGATATTTTGCCTTGTCTTACAGGGGAATTGCGCTGGAATAGCCACCCGAAGCAGTCCTTCTGTACCTGGTGTGATTGAGCCCTTACTTGAGTCTGTTGAAATGTAAAGACACATTTCTCCACAATGTCTATAACTAGAGATGTGGATGGGTGCTTGTTGTAAAGTGATTTTACTGCTTGTTTTTTAAAATATATGTAAATATTTTAGTGTGCATAACCCGAGCATAGGTTCACTTTAATTTTACTTATAAAACTGTAATACAGGGACCTCTATAATCTGCTTTCAAAGCTTGCAGAAATTTTCTACTTTTGGAGGCATTTGTCTGTAGCAGAGGAAGCCAGTCACTGATTGAATCTGACCAAACACAAATAGATTTCTTTTGTTTAGTGTGTGTGTGTGTGCTGAATGAAAGTAACTGAACAGATTGCTCCATCTTTGCCAAACAGCACGGGTGGATAAACCTCCACTGCCGGCTATTGTGTTCTGGTAGCCAGTGCCACGGTATGTAGAGCGGGGTGGTGCCTGTAGGAGCACCCATGGATCAAATTCCACCCAATTCAACAGAAAACAGTGGAAAACAATCCTTTTCTTTTAAGTATTTAGAAATAAATCTGGCCAACATCACTGTAGGAAAGAGGAGGATGGTATGAGCTTCTCATATGTATCATAGTCCTGTAGTGTAACCCAATCGCCACCAACATGTCTTTCCTTAAAGGTCCTTCATTAAAGTGTATGTAAATCTTAAAGAAGAACTCTCACTAAAATTTGTAAACTTTTATTTAACCTCAAGTGATTGGGGGTCCTGTTGCAGAGGAAAATGTTTGTTTTTATTTTGTTAATGCTAGCTGTTGCCTTGCCCCATTCTTAGGTCCAATTAATGTGCATTCCTGTGATAGGGAGGTGGAACCAGCACTGAGCACTCACCCTCTAAGGTAACTCACAGTGCTGTTTGTTCATTCATTTTATAAAAATGAAAACTCACTCGGCTGTGTGATCTTTCACTCTTATAAACAGGCAGTGGAAGATAACAGTGCCGCAGGACTGTGTGATCTATCTTTGGCTGCTTGAAAACCTATGCAGTCCTGGGCAAAGGATCCCGCAGTGCTGAGTGATCTTTCACTTTTATAAGTGAATGATCAACGCTGATGGGCCAGTCCCGTGTATGACACAGCTGCTTGGTGCTGATGTCCTATATGGAAAATAGAGCTGGTGCACACCTGTTAGTATCCAGAAAGCTGCTCGGTGAATCCGGGTGCCTGCCTGGTCAGCAGCCAGTCAGCAGCCAGAGAAGTTCAGGTAAAACAAAAAAATGTGGTGGCACAATCAGAAATTAAATCAAAAAAGTTAATTGAAGATCCATAAAGACACACAACACCGATCCAGAAAGGAGCTCAGTGGATGCCTTTCATAGGAATGTGCTTATTCATCACTGTCCTATATGTACTTGATCCCCTAAGGGATTAAATAAAGTTTAAAATTTGATTTGTTAAATATATTACTGATTCAGTTTTATGTTGCAGATATCTGATAACTGGGAGAGATAAGGAGCGGAGTGCTTTTCTGGCAGACCAATGTTTGTTTTTCCATACTTGTAGGGGTCTTTAACATTTTCCCAACTCACCAAGAGGTCCCATATATGCGGCCCTATGTAAACCTGTTTCTGTGCCCTTTGCGGGATCCCTGCCATAACCGACAGGCACTGGAAAGCTTCTATCACATCGGTCACATGATCGGAATGCCCGCCTCCACCTCCTGGCATGTAGAACCTCCTATCCCTTTCGCTGGGACCAGACAGCAGGGGGTTTTGCACACGGATTGTGTGAAAATCTGACAAGCAGACACCTGCCTGTCAGATGGAAGCATTCAGGCCACTGCGCTGCCGCCCGATTGCTTCTTCACACCCCAACGTGCCCTGTCCCATGCAATGCGCCCTGTCCCATGCAATGTGCCCTGCTCCCCCCCTCATGTATTGTGCCCTCCCGAGCCCCTGTACTGTGCCCTGCTGCCCCCCATACTGTTTATCCCAAGTTGGACCCAGAATGGAGCATATCTGCAGAAAAAGAGAGAACAAGTTTCACTTTAAATAGGCACATTTTAATATTTATTCTTTTATTACTTAATGCTAGTTCTACAAATATTTTTTGTTATCAACAGCCCACTAATCATACCAATGTTCCTTGAGCTGTGAACATTAATTCAGGGGTTCCTCGAGATCTCAAACTTTTTGACAAACACTGCTTTAGGGTGTGTGCTTTCAGAAAAGATCTCATGTTTTAGGGGGTTTATGTAGTCTTCAGGCCTCAAATGATTCTTTAAATGGGGGGGGGGGGGGGGGGAATGCAAAAACAGCTCTGGCAGTTAAAGGGTGGGGAACAGGTTAAGAGGATAAAACAGGGAAATGTGCAAGTATTACAGAGATGTACTATATATATTTTAGTTTTTATTTGGCCTTGACTTGTGATTTAATATTTACGCTTACACTGTTCAGTAAAACTTTATAAAGCGCAACAATTTCTTGGCATTTCTAGTGGGTTTTGACCATTTACATAGATGCATCAGGCAGAAGTTCCTGGACATGAGGATATACTGCAGTCCAGTGGCTATGTTATGAGCCTACAAAGCATGCTGTACCTGCGTGGAAGATTGCCAGCCACAGGTTGTACTTTTAGTTAAAGGGGTTGTAAAGTCAGAAGGTTTTTTATTTTAATGCATTCTTTACATTAAGATAAAAAGCCTTCTGTGTGCAGCAGCCCCCCTAACACTTACCTGAGGTCCCTCTCTGTCCATCAATGTCCACGCGTGTCTCAGCCGTCTGGAATTCTCCCTCCTGATTTGGTTGAGATGCATCAGTGGTGACATTGGCTGCTGCTGCTGTCAATCAAAGCCAGCTAGCCAGTCAGGAGAGAGAGGGGTTGGGGCTCTGGGACACAGGGAGCTGTGACTTGACTCGGTTGCCCCCATAGCAAACAACTTGCTGCGGGAGCACTGAACAGGAGAGAGGAGCCAGGGTCACAGAAGAGGGATCCAAGAAGAGGAGGATCTGGGTTACTCTGTGCAAATCCACTGAAACACAGGAGGTAAGTATAACATGTTTGTTATTTTTTATTGGAAGAAAAATGTGACTTTACAATCACTTTAACTAAAAATGCACTGCAAAAAGCTTACTTTGCAGTGGTACACCATGGTTGTGCCTTACTCCTTGTCACGTTGCAAATCGGCCAACTCACTAAAAACACACAGGTTCCCTGTGTGGTGGGTATTCTACCTGTATGTAATATGATAACAAATTTGTGAAGAGATTAGCATGTAAAATGACTGCCAAGTAAACACTGCAATGTGTTACCGCTATGTGCTCCCTGAAAATGTGCTGTGTGTTTCAGCCAGATGCAGTTATAGAAACAGATGAGTGATTTTGTGTTTTCCAGGCTTGATTACTCTGGGATTGCGCTGTTAATCATGGGAAGCTTTGTGCCCTGGCTGTACTACTCATTCTATTGCTCCCCTCAGCCACGGCTCATATATTTGTCCATCGTCTGCGTGCTAGGAATCACAGCAATTGTTGTAGCACAGTGGGACCGCTTTTCGACTCCAAAGCATAGACCAACACGTGCAGGTAAACATTTACTGCCTGTTTTGTTTTCTGACATTTTTATTTTTATCACAAATGTATTTATTCCTGGCAAGCCCTTGTAATTTGAAGTATACCTTTAGATCAGGGATATGCAATTAGCGGACCTCCAGCTGTTACAGAACCACAAGTCCCATGAGGCTTAGCAAGACTCTGACAGCCACAAGCATGACACCTTGAGGCAGAGGCATGATGGGACTTTTTGCAGCAGCTGGAGGTCCACTTATTGCATATCTCTGCTTTAGATGTTATTCTGAGCTCTTTCACAAAGATTAGCTTACAGTGGGGCAAAAAAGTATTTAGTCAGCCACCAATTGTGCAAGTTCTCCCACTTAAAAGGATGAGAGAGGCCTGTAATTGTCATCATAGGTATACCTCAACTATGAGAGACAAAATGTGGAAACAAATCAAAAAAATCACATTGTCTGTCTGATTTTTGAAAGAATTTATTTGCAAATTATGGTGGAAAATAAGTATTTGGTCACCTAAAAACAAGCAAGATTTCTGGCTCACGCAGACCTGTATCTTCTTCTTTAAGAGGCTCCTATGTCCTCCACTCATTACCTGTATTAATGGCACCTGTTTGAACTTGTTATCAGTATAAAAGACACCTGTCCACAACCTCAAACAGTCACACTCCAAACTCCACTATGGTGAAGACCAAAGAGCTGTCGAAGGACACCAGAAACAAAATTGTAGACCTGCACCAGGCTGGGAAGACTGAATCTGCAATAGGCAAGCAGCTTGGTGTGAAAAAAATCAACTGTGGGAGCAATAATTAGAAAATGGAAGACATACAAGACCAATGATAATCTCCCACAATCTGTGGCTCCACGCAAGATCTCACCCCGTGGGGGTCAAAATGATCACAAGAACGGTGAGCAAAAATCCCGGAACCACACCGGGGACCTAGTGAATGACCTGCAGAGAGCTGGGACCAACGTAACAAAGGCTACCATCAGTAACACACTACGCCGCCAGGGACTCAGATCCTCCAGTGACAGACATGTCCCCCTGCTTAAGCCAGTACATGTCCGGGCCCATCTGAGGTTTTCTAGAGAGCATTTGAGTGATCCAGAAGAGGACTGGGAGAATGTCATATGGTCAGATGAAAACAAAGTAGAACTGTTTGGTAGAAACACAACTCATTGTGTTTGGCAACATCATGCTTTGGGGCTGTTTCTCTGCAAAGGGAACAGGACGACTGATCCATGTACATGAAAGAATGAATGAGGCCATGTATCATGAGATTTTGAGTGCAAACCTCCTCCCATCAGCAAGGGCATTGAAGATGAAACATGGTTGGGTCTTTCAGCATAACAATGATCCCAAACACACCACCCGTGCAACAAAGGAGTGGCCCCGTAAGAAGCATTTCAAGGTCCTGGAGTGGCCAAGCGAGTCTCCAGATCTCAACCCCATCGAAACAGATTCTGTTTCCTCTGGAGGGAGTTGAAAGTCTGTGTTGCCCAGCGACAGCCCCAAAACATCACTGTTCTAGAGGAGATCTGCACGGAAGAATGGGCCAACAAACCAGCAACAGTGTGTGTTAACTTTGTGAAGACTTACAGAAAATGTTTGACCTCTCTCATTGCCAACAAAGGATATAAAGTATTGAGATGAACTTTTGATATTGACCAAATACTTACTTTCCACCATAATTTGAAAATAAATTCTTTCAAAAATCAAACAATGTGATTGTCTGGATATGTTTCTACATTTTGTCTCCCATAGTTGCGGTATACCTATGATGACAATTACAGGCCTCTCTCATCTTTTTAAGTGGGAGAACTTGCATAATTGGTGGCTGACTAAATACTTTTTTGCCCAACTGTATATTGTTGGTTGTACCGCAATTTAACTGTGTATGAAACCTTCTGTTGGTGAGTCATGTTAAATGTTTTACTTGATCAATGAGGCAAAAAAAAAAAACATGAATTAAAAAATTCTGTATTTGAAAAATACATACAGTATCTAGATTAAAGGCTAAAGTCCACTTTTTGTAAAAGTGAAACAAAAAATGAATGCACCCATATTATTTAAATCTGTGCATTTTTTTTCTGCATAGGAGCCTAGAAAGCATTACAACCGTAATCAGTGGATCGTGGGTGCAGTGCTGCGGTTTTTCCAACCGCTGATCTGTACCTATGAGGGATGGACCTTCATTTACAATGCTGGAGGAAGTGTCAGTGGACTACTAGTTTGGTGATGTCACCACTCTTGTGCTCCACTGAGAGCTTTGAGTCCCCCTGTTGATGTGGCAGATTCCTGTGAATGAATGATGTCTATATGGTTGGAGACATGCACCGATGTGCTAATTTCAAATTTAACAGGAGCTGTCGGGAGAAGAATCCCCAATTTTTGAACGGGGGTGGGGTCTATAGAATCTGACCATGTTTCACCATAAGTATTAAAATATTGTTGTCACATGAAACATGCTCAGAATGAAGAACTTAGCCTTCTATGTAACTGTTCATGTAGTAGCTACATAAACAAATGTAAAAATCTGCAGTAGTTATTCTCCATACATGTTTTAACAAGAATGCTGGTACCTTCAAACCAGTTACATTTGCAGTCCTCTTATAAAGGCAGTGTTAACTTTACTCACTGTTTTCTTTATTGCCTTAAAAGTTGTCAGATTTTTAACTTGCTATGCTTTAGCAATTTGTGTAGGCAACCTCAGCCCTCCAACTGTGGTGAAACTACAGCTCCCATCATGCCTCTGTCTCTAGGAGGCATGCCTGTGATGGTTAGGGTCTTGCAATGTCTCATGGGACTTGTAGTTTCAAAACAGCTGGAGGGCCGAGGTTGCCGACCCCTGCCATAGAGGATTTTGATTTATGTTTTTTCTTCTTTTCGTTTTAACCAGCGGGTTGAACATAAAAAAAAAAATACTTGATACCCCCATCCACACATTAGAGGTGAATGGGGAAATCCTCCCCACTGAGCCTTAGTATTCTGACAATGGGGAGACTTCCCTGCTATCAGAATATACTGATCAGCGCTCCAGGCTATAGCTAGCAGTGCTGATCAAGTGGAAGTTTTCCAGTATCCTGGTTGTACAGATCGGTAGATCAATTTCTGTACACCCACCCTGCCCATACAGGGTTTAAAATTCGGCCGATCCTGGGCGAATTTAAGTACATGTATGGCTGGCTTAAAGAGAACCTGATAGCGTTTATTAAACACTTGTACATCAAAGAGCATGAGTTGAATAGATTGCCTAGAGGCAATTCAGTTCGCATTGTGCGCTATACAAGTATTTCATTCATTCATTCATTCAATCAAATAACCTCCAGAGATATACCCAAAACTAGCAATAGGATGTGCAATGAAATTTGACCCAACATCTGGGCTCCCACAGCAAAGGATGGAGTGTAAACGTTCCAAGAAGGGTTAATCAATGGGATTTTACCGGATGGAAGGGGTCCCAAAAAGCCAAGGGTACGAGGCAAACCAGTCACAAATACTATCGCCAAGAGTGATAGAGGTTTCATGTTCTTTGATATACAACTGTTTAATAAACGGTTAGTGATGCCAACCCCCTGAAGAAGACCTATGCTTTTTGTTACTATAAAGTTGAAACACGTCTGTGTTTATTATATACATCTGGCCCTTCCTCTGGAGAATCGTGGATTTGTTTTTTTTGTATAATCTTTATGTAGAACAAAATGACGTCATAGCAAACATTTCCATATAAACAAAGTCATAAGCCAAGAAGGACATGTATCAAATGCAAGGTACAGCAAACTCCTAGATAAACAAATGCTGCTGAAAACTCTAAAGTAATTACACCACCAAACCAGCCTAAGTGCAGGGGGGGGAGGGCAAAAATGGCCTCCAGCTAACCTCCCTCAGCACACCACCAATACATGGGCCACTCCGGGGCAAATATTAGACATTGAAGGGGAGAAACTGTGCCACCCTCTTGAGAAGAGGCTTCCCCTGCAGCGACAAAGCATTAGGGGCACATGTTTAGCTACTGCATTATTGTGCAGTACAGTAACCAAATTCCGCAAAACAAGAAACATGTGCATTGTTCAAAAGAAATAAGAAAAGAGAGAGGGAAAAGGAGAACATACCTGTGACAGAGGGTAGGAACTGTGGAAACCTGCCCCATCAGTCTCTAAGATGGACGGGCCCGGAGAAGAACCAGAAGTGGGGCGTTGCAGACCTCTTTTGTGACTTCTGCGTTTAGCAGGCAGCCAAGGTTGAGGGAGCTGTAATAGTGGGGAAATCCGACGATTAAAGGATTTTCCTTTTAATGTTATCTGTGTTAAAACTACTAATAAAGCACACATAATATTTAGAGCCTTTTTTAACAGTAGAAATTTGAGTGGTGTCTGTGAAGGCTTCTAGTATTTTGCCCTATCAACATGTTTTTGTTAAAAAAAAAAAAAAAAAAAATGTCTAGATTCTTATATGTATTTCTAAATCCTGGTGGTCTTTTATGCCTTGTTATTTTAGGTGTGTTTCTTGGTCTTGGTCTGAGTGGTATTGTTCCAACACTCCATTTCACCATTGCAGAGGGTTTTGTTAAAGCAACTACAGTGGGTCAGATGGGCTGGTTCTTCTTAATGGCTGTAATGTACATAACAGGAGCTGGGCTGTATGCAGCAAGGATTCCTGAACGTTTCTTCCCCGGCAAATTTGATATATGGGTAAGTGTTGTACACTGTTCTGAATATGGTTCGTTACTGTTGTGTTATGAAAAATGGTGAATCTAGCATTCTGAGACAGAGTCTACAGCATTAATGCTTTATTTACATAGGTTGCCACTTGGAAAGTGTTTGTGGCCCCAGGACAAATGTTTAAGATCCAATACCTGTGTAAACTTGATAAGTGCTAAGAATCTAATCAAAGATAAGTGCTTATTAGTGTTTTTTCTGCGGTGTGCCCTAACTCATCTTTCCTTGTTTCTCTTTCAGTTCCAGTCTCATCAAATCTTCCATGTTCTAGTCGTGGCAGCAGCTTTTATCCATTTCTATGGAGTATCCAACTTGCAAGAATTCCGTTATGGACTGGAGGGCGGTTGCACAGATGATTCCCTCCTGTAGTATTTGGAATTAAATTAGACTCTGCATTGGGACATGTACAAGGGTGTGTTTAGAGGACATTTAAACTGGTTTATTACTCATATGTGTTTAGACAATGCAAAAGACCTCAGTTACAAGGCAATGGTCACTGTTACCTCCTCGTTTGGAATACCAGAGTCCAGCAAGTATAAGACATACACAAGGAGCTAAGATGTATTTTGACCATAACCTTTAATTGCCTTATATCTTAAAGAAGAAGGGGCACTAGCTGTTTTAATTTGTTTTATATTAAGGTCTCTTCTATTAGGTCACATCTTCCCACCATCTGGGTCTTTTATTCATCTGGAATCAGTTAGAAATGGAACATACTAAGTCATCACATTCTACAGGATTTCTTATCTCATTGTACTAATGACAGTACTATACAGTATGTGGAAAGCATTAGCGGACCCAGGAATACTGGGCCGCTATTGCCTTCAGATTACGACTTCATGGTGGGATATTAAATATTCACACCTACGGTATTACATAAATACATACAAATGTTCATGTATATTTACTCATGTCAAAACTTGTTACCTTGGTAAATGCTAAATGAGAAGTTAAGAAATAAAGTTTAACATTGTGAATAGGAAATATAATTGCATTTCGATATTTATTTCAGAGATGTATTTAATGTGTTTAAATACCTTGGTTATGTCAGAAGCTTAGGCCCCGTTCACACCTGAGAGATTTTCTACTTATAGCTCTAAAACGCTCAACAAGCCTAATCCCATTCATTTCAATGGCCCCTGTTCACATCTGAGCATTCTGTCGCCTGAAGCAAAATGCCTGAAGCTCAAAAAAGTACATGAGCTTCTTTTTGGCAGATTACAAGTGTTTTTGGCCCCAAAGACTTCAATAAAAATGCCTGACTTGAGCGGTTTCGAGCGTTATCTGCTCAAACAGCAGCTCTCCGCCCCTAATTTCCTCTCCCTCTCCTCCCCCTAGTGCTTTCTATTGGCTAAACAAAAATGCCTGAAGTTGTAAAAAAACTTCTAAAACGCTTTTAAAATAAAATCTTGTAAAAAGCTGCAAAAAAAACCCCTGCCAGTAAATCGATACATTCAGGTGTGAATGAAGCCTTAGAGGGGTTCTGGGGCTGTTCTCCTGATCCTGCTATAGAGTACTATAGAGTTCTTGCACTGAAACAAGAGTGCAGGACAGTAGTTTGGATTTTCCTATATGAAATCTGGATCAGGATGATGTGATGGAACCCGCACCTCATTCAACGGCATATATGCGTTTATATGCATTTATACTTTAGATGAAGCAGTTAAAATGCGGAGGTAGGAGTAAAGGTATTTTATTCATAACAATTATAATAGAAAAATAAAATAATATATATATATATATATATATATATATATATATATATATATATATATATATATATATATATATATAAATAAAATTATCACAAGTTGTAGGCATGATAGATGAAAAAGTAAATACAAATGAGCACATAATCATAATAGATACATAATAATCAGAGTAGTAATATGTAAAGCAGCAATATGGCCGGTAACTGTATCTATAATCGCATGGTATGTGTAGGTATAATTATATTAAAATGGTGTTGGTGACATCATCAAGGCACTGATCACTGAGCGATCATTCAGCTCAGGTGTGGAAGTCTCTCCCCCCGCGGGCTCACGCATGTAGCGTGGCGGCATGTACTTTATAGCTCCCAGTTGAAGCGGGCTGTCTATGTGGCCAGTCTCCCCCTGGGGTTCTTGCAGACTAGCTGTTTTTTTTTCTGGTGTTGCATGGTTTGCAGAATTTGGGTAAGTGTCTTTGGGTTTAGGTTCACTTTTGTCATTAGGTTTGTGTATTGTTTCATTGCATTTTTTTCATTTAGTTTTTTTTATTCCATCATTTTTCACCAGCTTAATGTTTGCACATATTCAGGCCATTGTCAATCTCCTCTCACATATAGGTCAGCCCAACACATTTCTCATTCACAACACTTCGTCTTATTACTATTTCATATAGAGGTACACTGGGTTCATTATTTACATACCACTAAAAAATACTCGCTACAGTTTTAAAACGACATATATATTTAATATTTGTCCCCAGAGACCCTTGTCTGATGAGCTATACACCATCACTGTTGCTACATGGAGATCATCCTAACACCCCAGACACTTTCTTTTTTTTTATTTAATTACTTTTTATTGAAAATAAGTTTTTTTACATAAAACATAGTTTTCCAAACATAGGAAAAAGAATATATATCACAACAAGAAATACAAATTCTTTCCTCAAAGATTTACCTAGCAACGCGGGCATAGTCATACATGACACTCTAATTGTCCCTGACCCGCCTGCGAAACTATCCCCCCCCCCCAAAACCCCATTCTTCGAACACGTGCTGCTAAGTCTGGCCAAGCCTATTCTGGCTAGCCAGCAAGGGGATGGCAGGTCATTTCAGGAACAGGAGTAAGGAGCATCAGGGAAACTCCCAAACCACACCAAACCCAAACCGGGTGAGTGCACCTTAAGTCTTCTCCTCCGCTATCTCATCCAGGGGGTAACCAATGTCTCTCAACCATGGATTCCATAGCACCTTGAATTTTTTTTAATTGTTTTGTCTAATAAGCATTGCTCGTTCACACCAAATTGTAGAATTTATGGCATTTACCCATGCTTGTAGTGCTGGGGGGCTTTTTGCCTGCCAGTTCATCGCAATTAGCCATCTGGCCTGATACAGGCATCTTAATATAGATATCTTTGTTACAGCAGAAGTTCTACCCCCTTCCATAATCGCTAATAGACAAGTCTTAGCTTCTGGTTTCAAGGTGGTATTAAAAGTCCTGTTAATTCTATGTACAATTTCTATCCAGTACCGATACAGTTTTGGGCACTTCCATACCATGTGAAGAAGGTCCCCTGGTGCTCCACATCTGGGGCAATCCCCATTAGACTTTCTACTTATCTTCCACATTTTTTTAGGGGTATAATATGCCCTGTATAAGAAAAGCTTGTGGGACATGCGCTGCGATGGGGAGATAGACACCAGGTTCCCCTGTGCTAGGGTCTCATCCCATTGCTCTTGCCTAATTGGTCCCAGGTCTGCCACCCATCCCCTCCTACTCTTATCAGGTCCCTCTCCTTTCAAGACTTTATCCTTGAGTTTTATATATAAACTAGAAATCTGACCCTTTGTTTGCCCTCGCTCGAGGAGTCCCTGAAACGGGGGTCTTCATCCTCTCAATAATGAGTGTGCCATACTGTGCTTGTATCCCATGTCTCACTTGCAAATATATATAAAACGTTTTGTTAGAGATACCAAATTCCTGCCGAAGATCTTCAAAAGATTTCATAATGTTCCCCTGATAGAGATGCACCAGCCTGCTAATCCCCCTCCTCTCCCACTCCAGGGGCCGGTCTATACTATTTAATTCAGCCAATTCTCCATTGTTCCATAAGGGGGTATACTCAGTTACTCCCTCATAGCCTAGGAGTTGCTTGGCTATCTGCCATACTTTCCTCGCCAGAACATTAGTAGGGCATTTACAAGCAAATGAGTTGGCCTCCAAAACTTCAACTAAGGTTTTGTGATGTGCTTTATCAATCATCAATTTATGATTTGGGCAACCACCCCCTTCAAGTCCAGCCCCAGTTAAATGCTGGAGCTGGGCTGATAGGAAGTATGTTCTTGGATGCGGTATCGCTACTCCTCCCTTTTCTACAGGGAGCTGCAACGTCTGCAGCCGAATCCGAGGCTGTCTCTTCTTCCATATTAATTCACGAATCAGTACCTCCAATCTGTTGAACCACTTCTGGTTGATCCAGATTGGGGAATTATGGAGAATGTATAGAATCTGTGGCTGCCAAATCATTTTTACTAAATTGCAACGTCCCGCCACAGACAGGGGGAGACGACACCAGTTATTAACCTTCTGCTTCAATTTCGCCAGTAATGGTACCAGGTTCTCCTCAACATACTGATTTATATCTCTAGGAATCCAGACACCCAAGTATTTCAGCTTGGGTACCACTTCTAGTCCCAAAACTGTAGGCGATGTTAAGTCTCCAGACCCCGACAATGGCATAAGGGCTGATTTGCTCCAGTTAATGACCAAACCTGATTGTTGCCCAAATTCCTCCATCAACCGCACTACATTGTTCAGAGTAGAGCCCACATCGCCAATAAAAAACAGGACATCATCTGCAAATAAGGCCAACTTCTCCTCCTCCGGTCCGCGCCGGAATCCCTGGATGTCCGGGCGCGATCTCGCCAGCACAGCCAGGGGTTCCATAGCCAGTACGAACAGGAGGGGAGACAACGGGCACCCCTGCCTCGTACCCCTTTCTAAATGAAACGTATCGGAAAATAGGGTCCCCATTTTAATCTTGGCCCTAGGTCCCCTATAAAGTAATTTTACCCATTGGATAAATAAGGGGCCAAAACCGTAACGTTCCAATACGCCCCAAAGATAGCCCCACTCCAGGCTATCAAAGGCTTTAGTAGCGTCCAAAGCTAGTATGGCGCCTGGGCTATCATTGTGTCTAGGTATTTGTAAATTAAAAAAAACCCTCCTGATATTAGTGTTAGTTGTTCTGCCCGGGATAAACCCGGACTGATCTGGATGTATTAATTTATGAATATAGTTATTTAAACGAGTTGCTAGGACCTTGGCTAGGATTTTTACATCTGAGCATAACAGGGATATCGGCCGGTATGACGAGACCTCTTATTGATCCTTCCCCTCTTTGAGAATTAAAGTGATATTGGCCTCCAGCATTGAAGCGGGAAGCTCCCCCGCCTCTAATGCATGGTTTAACGTTTCCAGTAGTGCCGGCATCAGCTGTTCACTATATCGTTTATAAATTTCTACTGGAAGCCCATCAGGGCCAGGAGATTTATAGTTGGGCATACCAATCATCGCACTTTTTAGTTCTTCCAAAGTAAGTGGTAAGTCTAGATTCAATTTATCCTGGTCTGAAAGCATAGGAATAGCTGTTTGATGCAAAAAATTAGTGGCCAGGCACTCATAGTCCTGTGTAGTTGATTTATATAAGGTTCTATAATAGTCGCTGGGTACCTTCATAATCTCGGGGGGGCCTGGAGACAAGATCGCCCTTCTGTGTTTTAATTGCCTGTATTACTGTAGAGGGGCCATTAGATTGAACTAGTAGGGAAAGAACTCGACCCACCCTCTCTCCTTCGCCAAAATAATATTGACGTTGGAAGATGCGTTGATTCTCTACCTTTTTTAAAAGTGCCATTTTATATACCTGTTGGCTATCCACCCAGGCCTGTTGTTTCCCCGGCGATGGGTCCTCCACAAACTCTCTCTCAGCCTGGATAACATCATTTCAAATTTTTTTCTCTTGGTCTCGAGTTTCCCTTTTTGTTATTGCAATTTTCTGTATGAGTATTCCTCTAAGAAAGGCTTTTAGGGAGTCCCAGACTATTCCGGGTGCCGCTGTCCCTCTGTTAGTTTGGAGAAATTCCCCTATTCGATCCACTAGGAGGTTAGAGCTATCAATTAGTTCCAACCAAGCGGGGTTTATTCTCCACTCTCCCAGTGGGACACTCTCTCCCGTATTCAAGGTTATAGTTAAAGGGGAATGATCTGAAATCCCACGTACCCCATATTTTATGTCTGCCACCAACCCAGCTGCCTCTTTGTTCCCCAGGCCCATGTCTATTCTTGATAGCGTCTGGTGGGTGCTGGAAAAGCAAGAATACTGCCCATCCTGAGGATGTCGCGTGCGCCAGATATCTCTTAATCCAATTTCTAGTAAGAATTCATGTAATCGACCTGTTCTATTCCCAGCTGGACAAGGGAATCTGTCCAAACGCTTATCTATAATTTCATTAAAGTCTCCGGCTATTATCCACGGGACACCCAGTTTACCCAAGCTAAACATGAGAAGTTTATCCATAACCTCTAACTTAAAGGGAGGAGGTATATAAATATTGGCTAAGACATATTCTTGCCCATCCACCAGGCAGTGCAAAAAGACAAATCTCCCCTCCCCATCTATATGAGACTCTTTACATAAAAAATCTGTACCCTTCCAAACCAGCACACTCACGCCGCGAGAATACGATGAATAGAAGGAATGATAATATGCCTGGAATTTCCGGTTATGTAACTGAGAGGCCGTAGTTGAGTTAGGTGGGTTTCCTGTAGAAAAAGCAAACCAGGTCCCTTTCCCTCCGTTTCCAACATCACAGACCCCCTTTTCTTAGGATCTCCCAGGCCCCTCACATTCCATGAAACTATGTTCCACCTACCCATCAACTCCAATGATTGGTATACCCAGGGGGAGGAGAGGGCGAGGGGGGAGGGAACCGCTTCCTCTCCCCAACGCCACTCCCCATCCCAGCCTGTCCCCTGTCACCACCCCGTTACTCACAGCACGTGTTCGAAGACTCACCTCCCTCCCCCCACCCTCCCAACCCTGCCCATCAGAGCAACCCCTAGGGGTCTCAATTGTAGCCGGTATAATCATACCCCATTCAAGAGTGCCCATGCTCACCGCCCCCCCAAGTAGTCCTACCATACCCGTTTAACACACTCTAAGGTGGGATCGTAATCCCTCCATAACACCAATTATGCCCCTCTGTAAAAGGGACAGAAAGGGGAGGGTGGGGGGAAAAAAAAAAAAAAAATGGGGGGGGGGGGGGGGGTGCTGCTGTAGCTTCAAAAAACTCAGTGGTTATAGTATTGTTTACCCTCAAAATATATATATATCCCCACTCCCCCTACCCCCCCCCCCAACCCTCCCCTCAAATCCCACCCTCCCAACTCAGCTATAGAACCTCATTTACCACAACTGATATAAGACTATGTAAAATTTAATTCGCCATGTGATATCACGGTGCTCTACAATCCATAGTGCCCACCCATTCCCTAATCAATTTATTATATCGTTTTACCCACCTCACTCAAATAACGAGCAGTAGTGTTATAGCTTCCCATTCCTTCTTTGAGATGAATTCATAGATAAAAAAAATTCTAGTAGTATATATACACAAATTTGCAATCCCCCTTGCACCCCCCCCCCCTCCCCACCTCAGCTATACTATAACCATATCTTACACTAACTTTATACGCAATGTGACTCACCCTATAGTGTTCAGTAGCTCGTGATACATTAACCCCAATCTCTAATCTATTCGTTGTGTCCGTCTACTTCCCTACCCCACCCTATTAACCATTAATAACATAGGGCAAAACAAAACAAAACTCAACAACGGGGGGAAAAAAAAATTCTTTTCTCTCCCTCCCCTCCTTGGAAAAAGAAGAAAATCCCCCCCCCACAAGGATTAATACAGACCGACTCTAAGCGTCGCTAAAGAGTCCCCTTATGTTCCTCCAGCCAGTTTACAACCTCCTGCGGGGAATGAAAAAATAATGTTGAACCCAAAGCAGACACACGGAGTCGGGCTGGGTACAATAAGGCATAAATTATCTTGTACTTTTGCAAGGTGCGCTTAACAGGAATAAACTCCGCTCTCTGTTTCTGTAAATCCGATGAAAAATCTGGATAAAATTATACCCTGGTCCCCTTATAGAAGATGTCTCCTAACCCCCTAACTCTCCGCATCAAAATCATTCGATCATTATAATTGATAAATTTCAATATCATTGGCCTGCAGCGTCCCTCTGATAGATGAGATCTAAGAGGAACTCTGTGGGCTCTTTCGATGCAGGAGAGTGAGGAGAAGGAGACATCTCCCAGTAATTCCTTAAACCAATTTTCCAAAAAGATTATGGGGTTAGAACCCTCGCTTCCCTCTGGCAGACCAATTAATCGCACATTATTCCTTCATTCTTATTGTCCATGTCATCAATTTTGGATGCCTGTGCGATAATTTGTTTCTAGAGTGTAACTATTTTTTCCTGCAGGGGGGATAATTCATCTTCCACCATACTTAATCTTCCCTCTAGAGCATTTGTTCTGTCGATGGTATTGCTTAATAATTGGCTTATAGAATGCAATTCATTTTGAATATTTCTTAATTGAC
Organism: Lithobates pipiens; assembly: GCF_037356315.1. Classification (NCBI taxonomy): domain Eukaryota; kingdom Metazoa; phylum Chordata; class Amphibia; order Anura; family Ranidae; genus Lithobates; species Lithobates pipiens. The sequence goes on along the minus strand of NW_027507748.1, from coordinate 265,227,131 downwards.
TGTCCAGGCCAGAGATAGAGCTCTTGCACTCATTGACCGTCAACAGTATCTCTCGTAGAGTAGGTTCACCGCCCCCCACAGATCTTTGGGCCTCTTGTTTTCCTCCTGGGGTAACTCACCTACCCCCCCTCCTGGAGGTAGGGTACCAGGATCTGGTGCAAAATGACCTGCACTTCTCCTATCCCCCAGTATCCCCTGCGTTTTAAGTTGGCCTGGCGGATGGAGTTGTACTTTTCTGCCTGGAGAAGTCGCATGTGCAAAGCGCTCGAGTTTCGAAGCCGCAGAGGCTTGGTTTAATTTTTCCTTGGCAGCACGCTTTTTTTGATTCCCCTCTCCATGTCACATATCCTCCACAGCTCTTTTACTAAGCATGGTAAAGTCCGCGTGAAAAAACGCTGAGCCAGCAGAGGGTAATAATAAGATGGTATATATCGCTGAATCGAGTCCCCTCGGCAAAGGCAGGGGACACCAGTGCACCTCCCCACTGTCTATTATTGACAAGACCACAGTCTCCGCCACACAGCTTCTGTCGTCAGTCCCTCTAGACTACCCAGCATACCTCACGATTCCAGAGCCAGGGTTGCCATCGGCTAGTCTAACGAATGCCGCCGAGAGATCTTATGTCAGTCCGGGGCAGTCACAGAGCCCTCCCCGCATGTCCTCGTGCAGCGTCACATAGGCTCGTATGGCTTCGGAACTCCAGCCGAGATCTCGCGATAGCTGAGCCGTCCACGGGACCCTCCTCGGGTAATCTCGGCAATCTCCGACAGCGCCGGCCGACAGTAGTAATAGTACACACTTTCCAGGTCCGGACGCGCGCTACGGGACCACAGCTGTAGCCGCCGGCGGCTTACATTCCTCTAGTTATAGGGCGGAGGCAGAGAGTTCGGGCACTCACTCTCACTCCTTCTCACTCACTCACACCCATCTCCATCTGGCCAGACCCCCACCCCAGACACTTTCTAACATCACCCGATGCTGCAAACATATATCATGCTGCCTCAGCTCCCGAGGTGGGGTTTGTGCTTCTGGCTCACTCTATGCCATTTACCACGTGTCACACTTACTGCTGAGGTTGGTAAGTGTGTTTGGCCAACTATTCTAAGTACTATTTTTTCCATTACCCTCTATGTAGAGTGTGGTTTACCATATATGTATATTCTACAGGAATCTGTTGCATCTGCTCCTGATGAGTGGAGAAACATCCACGAAATGTGTCAAGCTATATTTGATGCTACAGCCATAGCAATTACCCCTTGATGATGTCACAAACACCATTTTAGTACAATCATTTCTCCTCTGCAACCCTCTGTACATCTGCCCCACCGCTGTACCCCCCTGCTCCTTTACCTCACCACTGTAACCCCCTGCTCATCTGTCCCCACCAATGTACCTCCTTTCTCCTCTGCCCCACCACTGTACCTCCCTGCACATCTGCTCCACTGCCGCATTCCCATGCTCTTCTGTCTTACTACTGAATCGCCTTCTCATCTATCCTAACACTGAACCCATCTTGTTATCTGCCCCACCACTGTAACCCGCTTTCTCATCTGCCCCACCAATGTACCTCTTGCACATCTGTCTCGCCTCTGTACTCATCTCTCCTGCCCCACCACTGTAAGCTCATGCTCACCTATTCCACAATACAGCTCCTTTCACATCTGCCCCACTGCTCTACCCCCTGCTTTTCTGTCCCACCACTGAACGCCCTTCTCATCTGCCCCTACACTAAACCCCCCCCTGATCATTTGGCCCAACACTGAACCCCCCTGCTCATTTGCCCCAACACTGAACCGCCCTGCTCATTTGGCCCAACACTGAACCCCCTGCTCATTTGGCCCAACACTGAACCCCCTGCTCATTTGGCCCAACACTGAACCCCCTGCTCATTTGGCCCAACACTGAACCCCCTGCTCATTTGGCCCAACACTGAACCCCCCTGCTCATTTGGCCCAACACTGAACCCCCCTGCTCATTTGGCCCAACACTGAACCCCCCTGCTCATCTGTTCCAACACTGTACCCCCCTGCTCTTCTGTGCCACTGCTGAACCCCCTTCTCATCTCTTCCATCACTGTACCTCCCTGCACATCTGCCCAACTGCTGTAACCTCCTGCTCATCTATCCCACCTCTGAACCCCTTCTGCTCATTTTCCCCACCGATGTACCCTCCTGCTCATCTGCTTCACAGCTGTACCCTCTTCTCATCTATGATATGCGTGATATGCAGATTGGTGAAAGAAAGCAGAGATGAGACACATCTACCTGTCCTGGCACACTCATCCTGCTGATCCAGCTCTCGCTTCCAGCCCACGTGCTTGTATGGGATGTATGTGATGTCACATACAAGCATCTGGAATGGATGCACCATGATGAGCTCAGGTCAGGGGCATTTTTTGAAAGCAGTGGGCCCGTGTGCAGGATCATAAGTTGGGCCCCCGGCAGCTGAGAAAAAGTGTGGCGCTTTGCGCCACAGGAAAAGTCAATGTGATTTTCTTTGCGCTGAATACTGGCTATGGCCTAAAGGGACACAGAGTGCAGGGCTTCATTAGTAAGTGATGCAGAGGTTCAGGAATAGTTTCAACAAAATTCCCAGAAGCTCAACAGTGATTCCACAAACTGCCACCTGATTGTGGTTTTCTCAATGAGTGAAATCCCTTCTTTCTGAGATTGGTAGTTGCAACCAAGCGAGTCATCTTCCTCCAGATGGTGGGTGGGGCTAGCAGGACTGTGATTGGCTTTACCAGTGGCCAATGACAGTCCTCCTCCTCCTGGAAACAGGGATCGCCCCCTAGCAGAACTGCACCCAATCTCTTCCCCATCACAAAAGCTGATGATCGCAGCTACTGCCAAGTTAGATAACCAATGTTTCCCATATTTTACAATGTGTGGGGGCACAGTGCCTCCCCCTCAGTGCAGGTGCGGTGTGGGGAAATCAGAAATTGGAATGTATTAGTGTCTCTGACACTTTCCTGCGCTGCTATGCTGATGGGGGAGGGAGTTGTGCTGCTTGCCAGCAAATGAGGCTTTGTGTGCCAGGGGTTGCCTACCCCTGTTCTAGAGATTTGATGTGGCAGACTGTTTTGTGCTTTGTAAAGAGACTTCTAAAGAAGATTTTTATCAATATCACCTACTGGTTATTTTCCAGTGATGCATTCACAGTTTTGCATCATACTACCAAACCTGGAGATTCACTGTAAGAATACTTCTGCTAGCACCTGGCTGCCAGGAGCCCTAGTCTCTTTTGCTTTGGCCTTCTTTGCCTCTTAGGCTCCATGTACATGTGAAGCTGGGGCAAACTCCTGTGAACGAACTTGAAACTGGCGTTTATAAACGCCCATTTTTCCGCGTTTAGCAGTGTTTTACCGCGCTTGCGTCTAGAAGCGTTTATTAAGATAACCTCATTAAGACCTCCCCAAGCTCAAACACATTGTTTAACCACTTGGCAACCGGTCCATAGCCGAATGATGGCTACAGGGCGGTTGCTTAACTCTGGGAGGGCGTACTATGATGTTCTCCCAGAATTCTGCTCAGGGGACATGCACCAGAGAACTTCCATGGTCCTCTGGACTCAGCGCATCGCGGTAAACGGCCGCTCCGTCAAAAAACCGGCGTGATTTCAGGTTCCTCACTCCCCTCTCCGTCCAGTGTCCATCCATGTTCACACATCCATACTCAGCATACCCATCCATACTCTGCATACTCATCTATACTCTACATACCCATCCATCTATACTCTACATACCCATCCATGCTCAGCATACTCATCCATCCATGCTCACCCATCCATACTCAGCATACTGATCCATCCATCCTCACCCATACTCAGCATACTCATCTATCCATCCATCCTCAGCAATACTAATCCATTGATCCATCCATGCTCAGCCATCCCATCCATAATTAGCCATACCCGGCCATACTCGGCCATATTCAGCCGTACGCAGCCAGACCCAGCCGTACTCAATCGTACTGAGTCATATCCAGCTGTACTCAGTCATACCCACCCAGCCACACCCAGCCATACCCAGTCTTCCTCAGCCATACTCAGCCGTACCCAGTCATCCCATCTATACCCAGCCATACTCAGCCGTACCTATCCATATTCAGACATACTCGGCCATACTCATTCATGCTCAGCCATCCCCATCCATGGCTCATCCATCCCCATTCATGCTCATCCATGCCACATCCATGCCACTACAGTGTCTCACAAAAGTGTAATAGATAGTCAAATTAGATTTGAAACTTATGTCCCTAGAACACCTGATGGTGCTCCCTACATGTTGGTCCTCTATGTGGCTACGCTGTGGAAAGGCTCACCTGTGGTATTGCCATACTCAGGAGGAGTAGGAGAATCTATTTTGGGGTGTAATTTTTGGTATGTACATGTTATGTGTTAGAAATATTGTGTAAATGGACAACGTTGTGTAAAAAAAAAAAAAAATGCGTTTTCATTTTCTTTACACATTTTCCAAAAACTTGTAGAAACAAAGGACATGTTCAAAAGACTCGATATGCCTCATAGATTATACATTGGGTTGTTTTCTATTACAAAATGGGGTCATTTTTGGGACGTTTCCATTGTCTTGGTTCTCCAGGGCCTTCAAAAGTGTAAGAGGTGGTCAAGAAATTATATGTGTAATTTATGCTCCAAGAACGACTGATGGCGATTCCTGCATGTTGGGCCTTTGTATGTGGCCACGCTGTGTAAAAGTCTCACACATGTGGTATCGTCATACTCAGGAGCAGCAGTAAAATGTGTTTTGGGGTGTAATTTGTGTGAGAAATAACCTGCTAATATAACAATTTTGTGAAAAAAAAATCTTGATTTTGCAAAGAATTGTGGGAAAAAATTACAACTTCAAAAAACTCACCATGCCTCTTACTAAATACCTTGGAATGTCTACTTTCCAAAAAGGGTTAATTTGGGGGTATTTGTACTTTCCTGGCTTGTTAGGGTCTCAAGAAATTAAATCGTCAGTACTTTAGGTGTGCTCAATTTTCAGAGATTGGCACCATAGCTTGTGGACTCTATAACTTTCACAAAGACCAAATAAAATACACAGATTTGGGTTATTTTTACCAAAGATATGTAGTGGTATAAACTTTGGCCAAAATGTATGAAGAAAAATTACTAATTTGCTAAATTTTATAACAGAAATGAAGAAAAATTAATTTTCTCTTATATTCACCAACTGACACAGTTCCTCTCTTTAGCCATTGGGTTGTTACGCCACCTTTAGGAGAGGACTAGGCATAACATATTAACATGTAATGAAAAAACTTTTAGTTCCACCCAAGGGGCGATCCCTTAGGTAACAACCCCTCAGCCTGCCATGCAGCTTCAGTTTTATTTTGCCTAGTGAAGGAGAAGGACTTAGGAACCCTGCGGGCCCATCGGCCCATATTTTTTCTGCAGAAGCTTTGCTTTTTGCTCAAGACTAAGATCCTGTGATCTGCTATCAACAGCCGGCTGGGTGACCGGCTGGATACCCTTATCCTTGTAGTCTTCCCAGCCTAGCCAGCGAGCATGTGCTGACCAGAGCTACGCGCTGGGTTGACCACAACGTACCTCAGCTCCAGAGGTGAGCGGTGAGCGTTAATGCTCCGGGGGGAAAACACATATGACCGGGCTATTGATGTCTGCGTCACAGTGTGCCGGGCCAACAGCCACCCGTACTGATCGGAGAGTGGGTTTGTGATGGAATGTCTCCCAGCTCTGCAAGACTGGTAAGTACAGCTCTCCCTACCTCGGTAGGGCTGTGCAGCTGGGCATTCCCTGGGAGGTCGATTCAGGGGTCCCTCACCTCCCTCTCTTCTCTCCCTGTCCCTATCTTCCCTCCCCCCCCCTGTTGGCTGATGAGCGGTGTGTGTGTCATATGCAGGGGCTCTCCGAGGGGGCTCTCACCTGGGGGGTGTCTGTGCTGACTGGCTGTGCCTTCTTGTGTGCGTTTCTCTCCCTGGGAAGGGTCTGGTGGCTGTGCCTGTCGATCTCTGCAGCACTGTTCACTGCCATTTCTCTGTCACTGTCCCTCATGGTATACAGTGTTCAGTGGCCATCTTAGGTGAGGGCAACAAGCAGCATGCCCTCCTGTAGCTTGGTGGCCATTTTCCCTGTGTTTATGTCCTTTATACTGGACGCTCAGCGGCCATTTTCTTGAAGCCTGAGCCCGTTTTTTGTCAGTCTCAAGGAATAGCATGCTTTCCTGTAGCTCGGCGGCCATTTTCCCTATGTTTATGTCCTTTATACTGGACGCTCGGCGGCCATTTTCTTGGAGCCTGAACACATTGTGGATCAGGTTCAGTGCCATAAGCAGCAGCTCTGGACGGTGCAGTGTGATCTCTTATGCACCTGGGAGCTGACAAGGGACACAGGCGCTACTAGCTGGACAGAGCAGAATCAGTCAGGGTGATGAGTTCTGCGAGAAAGAGCCTCTCAGCCAGCAGCACTTAGGAGGGTGGGACCATTGCTGTCCTAAGTCCCCATCAGGTGGCGGACAGGGTAGGGTCAGCATGGCTTCAGAAACTGGTGTTTCTTCCCCCGAAATCCAGGCAATTGCAACCGGTTCGCCTGCAGACTGTGCAGTGGCTCTGGACGCTTTATCGGCGGTCCTCAATTCGTTAGTTGCAAAAATGGAGGGGGAGCGTGGGCCCAAAGGTGCTAAAAAGTGGCCCCTGCCCCCCTGTCCTCCGGGGAGAGCTCTGACGCAGACTCTGGCCCTGCTGAGGCTGGTGACCCCTGCTCTGTCGTTTCAGATGACGCTGACCAGAACCATTCGGACAGTGAGGATGAGTCCCCGTCCAGGTCCATGCGCAATAAATTGCTTGTTGGAGCACTTATCACAGCTGTGCGTGATGCCCTGAAGATTCAGGAGCCAGCAGATCCTTCTGCTGATGTAGTGGTGCCTTTTGGGTCCCGATGGCCAGCCCGTTCCCTTAAGGTGTTCCCGTATCTGACTTATTTTGATAAGTTCATTTACAAGGAATGGGGTCAACTGCAACGGACCTTTTCAGTCTCCAAATAAATGGCGGTGCGCTACCCCTTTGAGGACTCCCCAATATCCAGGTTAAACAAACTAACCACGATCCCGGTAGAGGGGGCTCCTGCATTCAAGGACCCCATGGACAAAAAGGCTGAGGCAGTGGCTCGTTCCTTGTTTGCGGTTGTGGGGTCAACCATGCGACCAGTACTGGCATCCGCACTTGTGTAGCAGACACTGAGTGGGCAAAACTGTTGTACCGCAAATTGGTGGAACAGGCTTCTCCTGTCTGCGTGGAACTAGCAGACCAACTAGTGCAAGGCCTTAAGTACGTTTGTGACGGGGCCCTGAATACTCTCCCTCTGTTATCCAGGGCTTCAGTGTCAGCAGTAGTGCTGAGGCCCCTGATTTGGCTAAAATGCTGGTCTGCTGACCAGGCATCCAAAAAGGCCCTGACGAATCTTCCCTTCCTTGGCGACCGGCTCTTTGGAGCCTCTTTGGATGACATTATTAAAAATGCCAAAAAAAGAGTACACTACTCCCACAGGCCAGGAAGGCTAAGGAGCCACGCTGTAGGCAAGGGCCCGCTTTCTCCCCTCACAAACGGCTTTTTTGTCCGCCCGGGGCTTCGACCGAGTGCCCCCAGCCCGACAAGACGACTTCTGAAGGACCATAGCGTCCCTGGAACCGCAAGCCTGCGAGCAAGAGTGCTACCACATGAAGGTTTGCCCCCCCCCAACACGGGTGGGGGGTCGCCTTCGGGAGTTTGCAGCCCGGTGGACCTCTCGGCTATCTGACCAATGGGTCTGCGATCTGATTTCCTCCGGCTACAAGATAGAGTTCCTCTCCTGGCCGCAGAACAGGATCTTCCCCTCCAGCATACCCGTACGCCCGGCTCACCGGGAGGCCTTTTTGGGGGCGGTAAGGGACCTGCTGAGTCGTGGGGTGATAGTACCTGTTCCAGACTCGGAACGTTTCCAGGGGATCTACTCAAACCTGTTTGTAGTCCCCAAGAAGGAAGGGGTACGTCCAATCTTGGATCTAAAAGCCCTTTGTGAAAGTATAGAGGTTCAGAATGGAATCAGTTCGCTCAGTAGTCGCTGCACTCCATCAAGGGGACTCCCTGGCGTCCTTAGACATCCAGGATGCATACCTACACATACCCATATGCTACGCTTCTGCATGCGAGTCCTGGGACTCATGGTAGCCTCCTTCGAGGCAGTACCGTATGTTTCACACCAGAGTCCTGCAGAAGGAGATTTTGACAAAATGGGACAAATCTCCGTTGTCCCTGGATGGGCAGATTCAGATGAGCCAGTTAGTCAGGGATTCCCTGCTCTGGTGGCTGAGGTCCCCGGCACTTCGGTCCGGGAAGTCGTTCCTACCTCTGAAATGGACAGTGATCACAACAGACGCCAGCCTATCAGGCTGGTGTCTGCCTCTGGTCGGTGAAGGAATCCAAGTTGCCGATCAATCTGCACGAACTGAGAGCGATCAGGCTATGCCTCTCCACATGGTCTAGAAGATTGCGAGGGCACCCGATCAGGATCCAGTCAGACAACGCCACGGCTGTGGCATATGTCAATCACCAAGGAGGAATAAGAAGCTTGGCCGCCGCACGAGAGGTCGCTCGCATACTTCGGTGGGCAGAGCGACATGTACCGGCCCTGTCGGCCATTTACATTCCGGGAGTGGAGAACTGGCAGACGGACTATCTAAGTCGCCAGATGTTGGACCCAGGAGAATGGGCGTTGCATCCGGAGGTGTTCAGGCTACGGTGCCTGCGGTGGGGCACACCAGACGTGGATCTTCTGACCTCCCATCTCACCCGGAAGGTACCAAGATTCGTGTCCAGAACAAGAGATCTCTGGGCAGATGCGTCAGACACGCTGGTGGCTCCGTGGGATCAGTACCAGCTGATCTATGCCTTTCCTCCGCTGAAGCTGTTACCATGTCTGCTCCGCAGAGTGGAGGCCAAGGGGATCTCAGTAATTCTGATTGGCCCCAGCGTCCCTGGTACACAGACCTAGTGCGCCTGGTGGCGGACGCCCCATGGCGACTGCAGTTACGAGAAGACCTTCTGTCTCAAGGTCCAATTCTCCATCCTGCTTTACCATTGCTGTTTTTAATGACATGGCTATTGAGAGCCAGGTGTTGAGGAACCGGGGTCTTTCAGACTCTGTGATCCCAACTATGCTGAGAGACCTACATCTCCATGTGTGAGGAGAAAGGATGGCATTCACGCTCCTTTTCTATATCCAGGGTCCTGCTGTTTCTTCAGCAAGGAGTAGACCAGAAATTGGCTTTGAGCACCATTAAAGGACAAATATCAGCTTTGGCGGTCTTTTTTTTCAGCGACCCCTGGCGTCTCGCTCTCTAGTGAGCACTTTTGTTCAAGGGGTCCAGCATGTAGTTCCTCCGGGATCTCAATCTGGTGTTATCGGCGCTTCAAAAAACGCCATTTGAGAATATCAGAGAGATTCCCCTGTTGACGCTTTCCCAGAAAGTGGTCTTTCTAGTGGCCATTACTTCAGCCAGGAGGGTTTGGGAATTGGCGGCCTTGTCCTGCAAGTTGCCCTATCTGGTTATCCACAAGGATAAGGTGGTGTTGCGTCCGCAACCTTTTCTTTACAAAATTCTACAAGGTAGATGTCAGTGCATCGGCTGATGCCTGTTTTTGCCGCATAGTTTTGCAGGCGGCTGTATAGTTACAATTGCACATACAATTTTTCAGTTTTTCTTGTTTTTTTGGGTAAAAACGCAGTACCGCTAAGTTAATGCACTGTTGCATTTGTTACCGCAGTTCTGGTGCGGCTGGAGGGTAGTGCCTCTCTGTTGAGGAGCACCCTGGTTTTTTGTGCCACACACTGTCGGTTTTTGTGGGTAAAGTTTATACTAGTTCCCACATGCCATGGTGGATGAAGTTTTTATGCTGTTTTCCCACCCCTCGTTTTGGCACTGCTTGGGGGCGTCCCAATGGCTAAAGAGAGGAGCTGTGTCAGTCGGTGAATATAAGAGAAAATAGGATTTTATGTACTCGCCCTAAAATCTTTTTCTCTGCAATTCACCGACTGACACAGCACCCGCCCCTCCTATTTTTCTTTGGTATACTGCTTGTTGACGTACTGAAGCTGCATGGCAGGCTGAGGGGTTGTTACCTAAGGGACCACCCATTGGGCGGAACTAAAAGAATCTGAGTTTTTTCATTACGTTAACATGTTATGCCTAGTCCTCTCCTAAAGGTGGCGTAACAACCCAATGGCTAAAGAGAGGAGCTGTGTCAGTCGGTGAATTATAGAGAGAAGGATTTTATGGTGAGTAAAGAAAATCCTATTTTTTTTACAGAGTTTTTCGGTCTTTTTTATTTTATAGCGCAAAAAAATAAAAAACCCAGCAGTGATTAAATACCACCAAAAGAAAGCTCTATTTGTGTGAAAAAAGGACAAAAATTTCAAATAGGTACAGTGTTGCATGAGTGAGTAATTGTCATTCAAAATGTGAGAGCACCAAAAGCTGAAAATTGGTCTGGTTATTAAGGGGGTTTAAGTGCCCAGTGGTCAAGTGGTTAACTATTTCAGCCATTGTGCCCAGAGTGAGTAGCGGCAGCAGAGAGAGCAGCTGTATTCTTGTATTTGCCTCTAGTTCTGTGCTTTTTTTTGCAATGGATCCTATAATGAGCATATGTGAGGAAATGCTCCTGATGTTGCTCTTGATGAGGATAGAACGACGTAGAAAATTGCAGGCGAGGTCCAGTGTCAGAGTTCGTTATTGGACCCATCCATTGATTGTGCAGCAAATGTCCGTAGGTTATTTTTCCAACATATATGTACAGCTGCGTACCTACGCCAACAATTTTTTAAATTTCACACGCATGTCCATTGCTACATTTGACCTTCTACTTGAAAAAGTACAACTAGAAAAAGTTTACTTTTTTTTTTTTTATTCTCTTTTGTTCATTAAATTTTGACCGTAGGGTTATCACGTCAACTTCAGGAGAGGATTAGGCAGAACATGTATTACATGTGAAAACAGCAGAATTGCATAGTTCCGCCCAGGGGGCGGTCCCTTTGGCTATAACTCCTCAGCCTGCCTCCTGCAGCTCAGTTTTTTTCTGCCTAGTGAAGGAGAAGGACCAAGGCTTTCTATTTTTTTTTGCCTTTTGCGCAAGATATTGATCCTGTGATCTTCTATCCACAGCCGGCTGGGTGACAGACTGGATAAATATAGATCCTTGTAGTCTCCCCAGCCCAGCCATCAAGCGTGAGCAGGCCCTAGCTACGTGCTGGGTCGGCCACGACATGCCCCTCAGGCTCCAGGGGTGGCCAGTGAGCTACATGCTCCAGGGCGCACACATGACCGGGCTACTGCTCTCTGTCACAGTGTGCCATGGCCAGCAGCCACCCCATACTGCTCGGTTGGGGGTCTGTGATGGGATGCCTCCAGCTCTTCCGGACGGGTAAGTACAGCTCTCCCTGTCTCAGCAGGACAGAGCAGCTGGGCATTCCCTGGGCGGTCGATTAGGGGGTCCCTCACTTTCCCTTTCCTCTCTCCCTGTCCTTGTGTTCCCTCCCCCCTCTGCGGGGGATACTGCATGGCTGGGCATGATGTGCGGTGTATGTACCTGGGCCGGGGGTTCTCTGGGGTGCTCTGATTCTTAGCTGGGGGCTGCGCTGGCTGTCTGGGTCCATGTGTGGTCTGGTCCTCTGTCTCTCTGCTGTGAGTTGTCTGTGGTCTTCAGCATTCCAGTGGCCGCGGCCATTTTCTGTTGGTCTGTGTGTGTAGCAGGGCCGCTGGCCATTTTCCCGGTGTTTTTCCTCTATACAAGAAAGACCGGCGGCCATTTTCTTGTAGTCTTAGCGTGCTTTTCTCCCCAGCGCTGGTCCCTGTACCTCAGAACAGCGCGTTCTCCTGGACACTTGTGACTGGCACAGCGATCAGCGGCAGCACTCGGTCAGGGTGGTCCTGCGGTTGGGCCCCTCAGTCTGTGAGCAGCTAGGAGGGTGGGGTTGAGCACCTTGTCCTAAGTCCCCAAGGGTGGCAGACAGGGTGGGTCAGCATGGCATCAGAAGCTGGCGTTTCTTCCCCAGATCTCCCTGCAATTGCAACCGGCTTGCCTGCAAATACTGCAGTGCCTTTGGACGCTTTGTCGGCAGTCCTGGAAATGTTCGTTGCCAGAGTGGAGGCAGCGTGTGGGCGCAAGGGGAGTAAAACACGTCCCCTGCCCCCCGTCCTCCGGGGATAGCTCTGATTCAGACTGTTCTGATGTGTCTGAGGATGCTGACCAGGACCATTCGGACAGTGAGGATGATTCCGTGTCTGGGTCCACGCAGGAAAAAAACACTAGTTGGAGCACTTATCACCGATGTGCGGGATACCCTGAAAATATAGGATGCAGCAGGATCCTCTGCTGAGGCGTCTGTCCCGTAAACCGGCCCGTACACCTAAAGTGTTTCCGTATCTGACTTATTTTGATAAGTTTATATACAAGGAATGGGGAGGCCCGCAGCGGACCTTTTCAGTTCCCAAAAGGATGGCGGTGCATTACCCCTTTGAAGAGAGCCTCCTTAAAAAATGGTCCGCTCCCCCGGTTGTTGACCCTCCAGTATCCAGGTTAAATAAAGTAACCAGGTAGAGGAGGCTCCTGCATTTAAGGATCCTACCGACAGGAGAGCCGAAGCAGTGGCACGGTCCATTTTTACGGTAGTGGGGTCATTGCTACGACAGGTATTGGCCACGGCATTGGTGCCGCAGACCCTTACTGAGTGGGCAAAACTATTGCACCGTGAATTGGAGAAGCAACAGTCTCCTTCAGTCTGCGTCAAACTAGCAGACCAGCTGGTGCACGGCCTTAAGTATGTCTGTGATGCGGCCCTGAATACACTTCCCCTGCTCTCCAGAGCATCGGTATCAGCAGTGGTGCTACGGCGCCTGATCTGGCTGAAATGCTGGTCTGCAGACCAGGCATCTATAAAAGCTGTGACGGATTTGCCCTTTCTTGGTGAGTGGCTATTTGGAGCTTCGCTGGATGACATTATTAAGAATGTCGCAGGTGGGAAGAGCACGTTGCTCCCACAGTCCAAGAATGGTAAGGAGCCATGCCGCAGGCAAGGGCCCTCCTTTTCCACTCAAGAGGCTTTTTGGTCCGCCCGGGTATGTCAGGTAAGCGCTCCCAGTCCGAAAGGGCGACTGCTGAGGGACAAAAGAGTCCCTGGTCTTGCAAGCCTGCAAGCAAAAGTACTATCTCATAAAGGTTTGCCCCCACCCAACACATGGGTGGGGGGTCACCTTTGGGAGTTTACAGCTCGGTGGGCCTCTCGGCTGTCCGACCAATGAGTCTGCAAACTGCTTTCATCAGGCTACAAGATAGAGTTCCTCTCTTGGCCACCAAACAGATTTTTCCCCTCCAGCATACTTTTACTCCCAGCCCGCCGGAAGGCTCTGTTTGGGGCAGTAAGGGACCTACTCAGTCGTGGGGTGATAGTACCTGTTCCAAAGCTGGAAAGGTTTCAGGGATTCTACTCCAATCTGTTTGTAGTCCCCAAAAAGGAAGGGGTATGTCCAATTCTGGACCTAAAAGCCCTCAACTGCTTTGTGAAAGTACAAAGTTTCAGAATGGAATCAGTTTGCACTTTAGTCGCTGCACTCCATCAGGGGGACTTTCTGGCGTCTCTGGATATCCAGGACGTGTATTGCATATACCCATATCCCTTTAGGCATCAGAGATTTCTGCGTTTTGCAGTGGGGGAAGAGCACTACCAGTTTGTGGCTCTCCCCTTTGGCCTGGCATCAGCACCCCGAGTCGTTACCAAAGTATTGTCTCCAATTTTGACTATGTTGCGATAATGTGGGATCACAATCATGGGTTACCTAGACGACCTCCTTCTGAGGGCAGCTTCCGCCTGAGAATTAAGGGAGGATGTGGCGATCACCATGCAAACTCTGCAGGGGTTTGGGTGGGTGTTGAACCTCAAGAACTCATTACTAGTGCCAACTCAGCGACCTGGAGTACATAGGCTTACTGCTGGACTCCATGGAAGCAAGAGTGTTTCTCCCTTCAGACAAACTGCAGACTCTCTGAGCCGCGGTGAAGTTGATGAACCGCAGGTAGTCATCGCTCCATGGGAGCAGTACCAGCTGATTTACGCTTTCCCTCTGCTCAAACTGCCTCGTCTACTTTGCAGAGTGATACTGATCGCCCCAGATTGGCCCCGGCGTCCTTGGTACGCCAACCTAGTACACCTGGTGGCAAATGCTCCTTGGCGGTTGCCGATGCAAGAAGACCTTTTATCGCAAGGTCCGATACTCCATCCTGCTTTACTGCCGCTGGTTTTAACGGCATGGCTGTTGAAAGCCATGTGCTAAGGAACCAAGGTCTGTCAGACTCGGTAATCTCCACTATGCTGAGGACACGAAAATCTTCTACTCGGAAGATATACCATCGTACATGGAAGACTTATATCTCCATGTGTGAGGAGATCGGGTGGCGTCCGCGCACATATTCTGTTTCCAGGATCCTAATGTTCTTACAGCGAGGAGTGGACCAGAAACTGGCTTTAAGCACCATCAAGGGACAGATATCAGCCTTGGCTGTCTTTTTCCAATGACCCCTGGCATCTCACTCATTGGCAAGCACCTTTGTGTAGGGTGTTAGGCAGGTAATCCCTCCAGTGCGACCACCTCTACCTCCGTGGGATCCGAACCTGGTGCTATCGGCGTTTCAGAAACCGCCGTTTGAGAACATCAGGGATATTCCCTTGTTGACTCTCTCAGAAAGTGGTCTTTCTAGTAGCTATTACATCTGCCAGGAGGTTTTCTGAGTTGGCAGCCTTGTATTGCAAGTCGCCCTATCTGGTTTTCCACAAGGATAAGGTGGTGCTGCATCCGCAACCTTCCTTTCTTCCAAAGGTAGTTTTGGCTTTCCATCTGAATGAGGAGGAAGTGGGAGGAGGGAATGGAGTGTAACAGCAATTGATGCCACTATCTCCTCTGTGAACAAAAATTTGACTTGTCCGGTTGACAGCGCTCAAATGCTTAGGGATCCATATGATAAAAAGATGGAATTCCAGTTGAAAAATGTTTTTGCCTTGGCAGGTTCAGTAGCTCAACCTGCAATGGCGGCAATTGGGGTATGCCAGTCATAAGAGATCACTTAAAGCAGGTGCTCAGGGTTTTTCCTGACCAGCAGGCCCAAGAATTAGCCAAGCTGCAAGCAGCCTTGTGTTTTGCGGTTGATGCAATCAGAGATTCTATCCTTCAGACCTCTCATCTTACGCTTGGGCTGGTACATATGCTTAGAATCTTGTGGCTGAAAAATTGGTCAACCGAAACTCCATGTAAAAGCTCCTGGCAGATTTCCATTTTCACAGTGAAAAGCTGTTTGGGGATGACTTGGACAAATATATATAAAAGATATCAAGTGGGAAAAGTACCCCTTTGCCAGTTAAAAAATGGAGTAAACATCCTTCATTTAAAAGGACTCTTTCTCCAGCACCTGGGGCATCAGCCTCCAGGCAGTCGCGACGGCCTCCACCATCAGGTTCAGGAGGTAAAACTCAGAGTCAGCCCCAAGGACAAAAGAAATCCTGGGGGAGGAAATCTACAAGACAAAACACTAAAGCCTCTTTATGAAGGGGTGCCCCGCTCATTCAAGTGGGGGGAAGACTGCTCCTCATTTCCTCAAATTAAATGTCCCCTAAGACCCAGAGAAAAAGAAGTCTCTCTTCCAAGTGTTGGATCAACTTCTGTCACAAAAAGTAATCATGACAGTTCCCATGCAAGAGCAGGGGTTGGGCTTTTATTCAAACCTATTCAAGGCACCAAAGCCAAATAGAGATATCAGACCCATCCTGGATCTCAAAGATCTAAATCAGTTTCTAAGGATTCAATATTTTCTCATGGAATCAATCCAATCTGTAGTCTCCATCCTACAAGGAGGAGAACTTCTGGCATCAATAGGCATCAAAGATGCTTACCTGCATGTACCTATTTTCCCCGCTCATCAGAAATGTCTGCGTTTCGAAGTAGAAAATCGTCATTTCCAGTTTATAGCTTTACCTTTTCGGTCTAGCTACTGCACCTAGGGTGTTCACAAAGGTCCTGGCTCATTCTCTGGCCAGATTAAGGGCCCATGGTATAATGCTTGTAGCGTACCTGGATGACCTGCTCTTAACCTCCCTAGCGGTATCCCCGAGCGTGACTCGGGTTTGTTTTTTTCTTGTACTATCGGTAACCCCGAGTCACGCTCGGGGTAACATTGCAGAGCGGCGAGCGGAGATCTTACCTTCTCCCTGCGCTCCAGCGATGTTCTCCGCTGTCCTCCCCTGTGATCGCCGACGCGATCGCCGGCGAGGTCACGCCATCCTGACTTCCTGGTTCCGTTCTCTGCGAGCAGCAGCGGGGCACGGGAGCGGAACTGGGCGGGAAATTCAAAAAGTTACAAACACACAAACACATAAATAGAGGTGATACATTGTAATCTGAGAGGATTACACTGTATCATCTCTATCTGACTGATAAACCATACAGTGCCCCTTGCCTCCAATAAAATAAAATCTAACATGGCATCAAAAAAGCGCCAATTCGCTTCAAAATCGCCATTGGACCAGCTGAGTGACAGCGATAGCGACACGGAGTTGCTCGCAGAAATTAGCGATAGCGAGTCGTGGGGAGATTTGTCGTCTGACACTGACACGGATCTGACAAGTGACAGCGGTGATGATCCTGCACCGGACCTCAGCGATGTGCGCAATTGGTGCCCTATCGACTGCGATACAGACCAGGTAGCACCGCCAAGATTCCCTTTCACTGGATCACCTGGGATGAAGGTAGATGTCGAACGTGACAATCCTCTGGCATACCTGCAATTATTTCTCACTGAGGATGTAATTGAAAATATTGTCACAGAGACAAATCGCTACCAGGTACAGCAATCCGCTACGCTGCATGCCAGGTTTTCCCGAAGCAGAAAGTGGGAACCTGTGACCAAAGAGGACATCTGGCAGTTCCTGGAACTCATCATTCTTCAGGGAGTGGTGGGGAAACCGCTCCAAAAATGGTACTGGACCACCAATAAATTACTGGCCACTCCGTTTTTTGGCACCGTGATGTCCGAATACCGTTTTTCCCTCATCGTGAAATATTTCCATTTCACGAACAATGAGGAGTTTGATGAGGCCACGCATCCTGCACCCAAACTCAAAAAAATCTGGGAGGTATCGCAAATTATTGTGAGCAACTTCCAGCGGACCTACATGCCAGAAAGGGACGTCTGCGTGGAAGAAAGCTTGATGGCCTACAAGGGACGCCTGAGCTGGATACAATTTATTGCATCCAAAAGAGCGAGATTTGGCATAAAGTCCTACATGCTCTGCGAGTCATCCACCGGGTACATATGGAATTCGGTCATTTACACCGGTAAAGGCACGAAGTTCAACCCCAGGTACAGCGGCTATGGGATGGCCACATCATCAGTCCTCACACTGCTGGAGCCATTGCTGAACCAGGGATATTGTGTCACCATGGACAATT
This sequence comes from Lithobates pipiens, assembly GCF_037356315.1. Classification (NCBI taxonomy): domain Eukaryota; kingdom Metazoa; phylum Chordata; class Amphibia; order Anura; family Ranidae; genus Lithobates; species Lithobates pipiens. Next base: position 265,209,622 of record NW_027507748.1, on the reverse strand, counting down.
TTTATACGTCTCCGGAACTTTTTGATGTTTTGCTAAAAAACAAGACCGATGCGTATGGTACGGTTAGGCCCAATCGACGTGACATGCCATCTCTGTTCTCCCGGAAAAATCTAAAAACCGGAGAAATGGTTGCCTGGCAGAAGGGTAAGATGATGGCAATGCGATGGCGAGATAAGAAGGACGTGTGTCTCATGAGTACCGTGCACAATACCGCCACTGCCATGGTCCACACCAAACGTGGGAAAGATGTGCTGAAGCCGCAAGTCGTCATAGACTATAATTGCACTATGGGAGGCGTGGACAGAGCCGATCAGGCAATGACATTTTATCCGGCTATGCGCAAGCAGCAAAAAAAATATTATAAAAAGATTTTCCAGCATCTTCTGGAGCAATGCCTTTGGAACGCATATGTCCTATATAGAGCACAGAGTCGCAAGCCTCTTATTCATGCTGATTTTACCTGGAAGGTGGCTGAGCAGATTTTCCTCCAACACCAGACACCATCAGGATCTGGGATCAGACCTGGACGACATGCTGTTGACGTTGTCAACCCAGAACGCCTAACAGGTCGTCACTTTGTGGACTACATACCACCAACCGCAAAAAAGGCAGCACCTACCAGGATGTGCGTGGTTTGCTGCTCAAAGAGAGATAGCAGTGGGAAAAAAGTCTGAAAAGAAAGTCGGTTCTATTGTCCGGATTGTGATGTTGGACTGTGTGCTGTACCCTGCTTCAAAGTGTATCACACTCAGGATGTTTATTGAATTTTCTTTGTTTGACAAATTTCATTATTTCACATTACATTTTTGAATAAAATTATATTATTTATAAGATTATAATTCATGATTTTGTGTTTCTAACTTTATCACATCTGGGATGTCTACTAGAGCCTTGTTTGGTCAGGTTTTAGTAAGTAATTACTAAGAATTACAGGCCTATGATACATAACACCAAATTTTCATGCAAAAGAATTGTACCGCTTTTGGAATAGAATTCCTGACAGAATCATACCGCCAGGGAGGTTAATAGACCAGTCATTAGCCCGTTTAGACCAAGGCTTGCTCACCACAGTCAACTACCTGGAGTATCTAGGTTGGGTTTTCAACCTAGAGAAGTCTTCTTGAAAAACAGTAAAAATACTAGAGTACTTGGGTCTAATCATAGATACAACCCAAAGAAGGATGCACTTATAATCAGTGCAATAAAGGTGCTGGTTCAGTTAGTCAGGGCAAAGAAGAGTCCTTCTATTCGTCTTTGTATGAGATTGTTGGGAAAGATGGTGGTTATGTTCGAACCGATTCCCTATGCCCAGTTTTATTCAAGATGGTTGCAAAACAGTATTCTTTCTGCCTGGAACAAGAAGGTTCCAATGCACTTATGTCCAATAGTGTGCCAAAGTCTCAGTTGGTGGTTGGTACTCGAGAATCTGCAGAAAGGGAAATCTTTTCTACCAGTCACCTGGAAGGTGGTAACAACCAATGTCAGCCTTTCAGGTTGGGGAGCCATTCTGGAAAAGGCGGCTGTCCAAGGGAAATGGTCCAGGATCGAGAAGACCTTACCATTCAATATTCTGGAGATTTGTGCGGCGTACCTGTCTCTAAAAACCTGGACATTCAAGTTGCAGGGTTATCCTGTCAGGGTCCAATCCGACAATGCCACTGCAGTAGCTTATATCAATCACCAAGGGGGTACCAGGAGTCGTGCAGCCCAGAAAGAGGTAAACCGGATCTTAATCTGGGCAGAAAAGCATGTGCCGTGCATATCGGTAATCTTCATCCCAGGGGTAAAGAATTGACAGGCGGACTACTTAAGTCGCCAGCAACTGTTCCCAGAGGAATGGTCTCTTCACCCCATCCTTATCCTTAGCTGGATCTGCGCGGGCTGTCTGGGTCCATGTGTGGTCTGGTCCTCTGTCTCCCTGCTGTGAGGTGTCTGTGGTCTTCAGCTTGTGCTGCCACCATTTTTCGGCGGCTGAGGCCATTTTCTGTTGGTCTGTGTGTGTAGCATGGCCATCGGCCATTTTCTCGAGGTCCAGTGACCATTTTCCCGGTGTTTGTCATCTAAACAGAAATGACCGGCAGCCATTTTCTTGTAACCTTAGCTCGGTTTTATCCCCAGCGCTGGTCCCTATACCTCAGAACAGCGTGTTTTTTTTTTCTCCTGGACACTTTGATTGACACAGGACACAGCAGCAGTACATGCAGCACTCGGTCAGGGTGGTGAGTCTTGCAGTTGGGCCCCTCAGTCTGTGAGTCTGTCAGTCTGTGAGCAGCTAGGAGGGTGGGATTGAGCACCTTGTCCTAAGTCTCCAAGGGTGGCAGACAGGGTGGGTCAGCATGGCGTCAAAAGCTGGTATTTCTTCCCCAGACCTCCCTGCAATTGCAACCGGCTCGCCTGCAAATAGTGCAGTGCCCTTGGACGCTTTGTTGGTGGTCCTGGAAATGTTTGTTGCTGGAGTGGAGGCGGCATATGGGCGCAAGGGGGGTAAAAAATGTCTCCTGCACCCCATCCTATGGGGAGAGCTCTGATTCAGACTCGGGCCCCACTGGCAACCCCTGTTGTGATGCGTCAGAGGATGCTGACCAGGACCATTCACACAGCGAGGATGATTCTGTGTCCGGGTCCGAGCATGAAAAAGCGCTAGTAGGAGCACTTATCACTAATGTGTGGGATACCCTGAAAATACAGGATGCATCAGGATCCTCTGCTTAGGTGTCGGTCCCCTTTGGGTCCCATAAACCGGCCCGTACACCTAAGGTGTTTCTGTATCTGACTTATTTTGATATGGTCATATACAAGGAATGGGGAAGCCCGCAATGGTCTTTTTCAGTCCCAAAAAGAATGGTGGTGTGTTATCCCTTTGAAGAGAGCCTCCTTAAAAATGGACGGCTCCCCCAGTTGTTGACCCCCCTCCCCCAGTATCCAGGTTAAATAAAGTAACCACAATTCCAGTAGAAGGTGCCTCTGCATTCAAGGACCCTACCGACAGGAGAGCCAAAGCAGTTGCCCGGTCCATGTTTACGGTAGTGGGGTCAGCGCTATGACCGGTACTGGCCACAGCACTAGTGTCGCAGACCCTTCCTGAGTGGGAAAACTATTGCACCGTGAATTGGAGAAGCAACAGTCTTCCCCAGTCTGCATAGAAATAGCAGACCAGCTGGTGCACGGCCTTAAGTATGTCTCTGATGTGGCCCTGGATACAGTCCCCCTGCTCTCTAGAGCATCAGTATCAGCAGTGGTGCTACGGAGCCTGATCTGGCTGAAATGCTGGTCTGCGGACCAGGCATCTAAAAAAGCTCTGACAGATTTGCCCTTCCTTGGTGAGCGACTATTTGGAGCTTCGCTGGACAACATCATTAAGAATGTTACTGGTGGGAAGAGCACATTGCTCCCACAGTCCAGGAAGGGTAAGGAGCCATGCTGCAGGCAAGGGCCCTCTTTTTTCCCCTCAGAAAATACTTTCACCTGCCTGGGACATCAGGTAAGCACGCTCCCAGTCCGACAGGGCGACTGCCGAGGGACAAAAGCGTCCACGGGTGGAGGGTCGCCTTTGGGAGTTTGCAGCTCGGTGGGCCTCTCGGCTGTCCGACCAATGGGTCTGCTAACTGGTTTCATCTGGCTACAAGATAGAGTTCCTCTCTTGGCAACCAAACAGATTTTTTTCCTCCAGCATACCTTTACTCCCAGCCCGCCGGAAGGCCCTGTTTGGGGCAGTAAAGGACCTGCTCAGACGCGGGGTGATAGTGCCTGTTCTTAAACTGGAGAGGTTTCAGGGTTTCTATTCCAATCTGTAGTCCCCAAAAAAGAAGGGATATGTCCAATCCTGGACCTAAAAGCCCTTGATTGCTTTGTGAAAGTACAAAGGTTCAGAATGGAATCAGTTTGCTCTGTGGTTGCTTCACTCCATCAGGGGGACTCCGTGGCCTCTCTGGATATCCAGAACGCGTACTTGCATATACCCATATGCCATATGTCTCAGGCATCAGAGGTTTCTGCAATTTGCAGTGGGGAAGAGCACTACCAGTTTGTGGCTCGCCTGGCGTCAGCACCCCGCGTCTTTACCAAAGTATTGGCTCCAATTTTGGCATTGTTGCGGTAACGTGGGATCGCAATTGTGGGTTACCTAGGCGACCTCCTTCTGAGAGTAGCTTCCCCCTCAGAATTAAGGGAGGACGTGGCGATCACCATGCAAACTCTGCAGGAGTTTGGGTGGGTGCTGAACCTAAAGAAGTCAGTGGTAGTGCCTGGAGTACCTGGGCTTACTGCTGGACTTTGTGGAAGCGAGAGTGTTTCTCCCTTTAGTTGATGAACCGCAGGTGGTCACCACTGAGTTTCTGCATGCGAGTTCTGGGCCTCATGGTAGCCTCCTTCAAGGCGGTACCGTACGCCCAATTTTTACACCAGAGTCTTGCAGGGGGAGATAATGTCCAAATGGGACAAATCTCCATTATCCCTGGATCGACAAATTCGGATGAGCCAGTTAGTCAGGGACTCTCTTCTCTGGTGGCTGAGGTCTCCGGCCCTTTGGTTTGGGAGATCGTTTCTACCTCTTCATTGGGCGTGATCACGATGGACGCCAGCCTGACCAGCTGGGGTGGAGTGCTGGGGGTACGGTCGACCCAGGGCCTCTGTTAGCGGGAGGAATCCCAGTTACCAATCAACGTGCTCGAGCTTCGGGCGATCAGGCTATGTCTCTCCCACATGGTCAATGAGGCTACAAGGGCATCCGATCAGGATCCAGTCAGACAAAGCTATGGTGGTGGCATATGTCAACCATCAACGAGGAACAAGGAGCTCAGCTGCAGTGCGAGAGGTCGCTCACATCCACCGGTGGGCAGAGCGACATGTGCCAGCCCTGTTTGCCATATACATCCCGGGAGTAGAAAACTGGCAGGTGGACTACTTAAGTCTCCAGGTGCTGGACCCAGGAGAATGGTAATTACATCCAGAGGTGTTCAGGCTTCTTTGCCTGCGGTGGGTTACACCAGATGTGGATCTCCTGGCCTCTTGGCTCAATCAAAAGGTCCAGAGGTTTGTGTTCAGGACAAGAGACCCTAAGGGTATATCTGCCACGGCTCCCTTCCGAAAGTCAGACTCTGTTTGTTTCGGTGACTGGTCCGAAAAAAGGGCTGGCGGTCTTGTCAACCACCATGATCAGACAGATCGTGGTCCAGGCTTACGCTTTGAAGGGGCAGGTGCCCCACTTTTCTGTCACAGCCCCTTCCACCAGGGCAATTGGGACCGCCTGGGCTTTCCGACATCAAGTGTCTGTCTCCTAGGTGTGTAAGGTGGCGACTTGGTCGTCCGTTCACACTTTCACAAAGTGCTACAAAGTTTCTGTAAGCACATCTTCAGATGCTTGCTTTGGCCACAAAGTTTTTAAGGCGGCTGTGTAATCGTTGCAATTTACACTCTTTTTTTTTTATTGTAAGAGAAAGTTACATTTTTGTTGTAAATGCATTTTGATGCATACGTTGGCTGCAAGTTCTGATGCAGCCGTTTCAGATAGCAACTCCTCCGTTGAGCGCTTCTGGCTGTGGGGGAACTTATGTTTGCTGTTTCCACCCCTCGTTTTGACACTGCTTGGGGACGTCCCTACAGTCAAGATTTAATGGAGCTGTGTCCGTCAATGAACGAAAGAGAAAATAGGATTTTTGTACTCACCGTAAAATCCTTTTCTCCGAAGTTCATTGACAGACACAGCACCCACCCCTCCTTTTTTACGTTATACTGCTTGCTGACGTACTGAGCTGCAGGAAGCAGGCTGAGGGGTTATAGCCAGAGGGACCGCCCCCTGGGCAGAACTATGTAATTCTACTGTTTTCACATGTAATACATGTTCTGCCTAGTCCTCTCCTGAAGGTGGTGTGATAACCCTATGGTCAAGATTTAATGGAGCCGTGAATGAACTTCAGAGAAAAGGATTTTACGGAGAGTACAAAAATCCTATTATTCCAAACTGGCCCAGAAGAACCTGGTACACAGACATACTCAGACTTCTAGCCTAGTCTGTAGCAAATTGGACTATTTGGGGGGGGGGGAGGGGGGGGGTGTTGCCTTACTCTGGATCAGCTGTAGGTATAAGACGGTTTATATGTCGTTTATCTTTGCTGTTGGTTGAACTAGATGGATTTGTGCAATTTCTCTACCTAACTGTGTAACTCGACTCCTTCCTAATAAACCAGATCTGCTAATGTCCAGTATTCTATCCTGCTTCTCTCTCTCTGATGGGTTACAGCCAGAAACTTTCTCTTAGGGGTTCTTACCAGCAAAGTAATTTTTTTTTGGTAGATATCATGTCTGTTAGACTTGTTTCTGAACTGGTAGCCCTTTCCTTTAAAGAGATTTCCTCATGCTTTATAATGACAAAGTTGGTTTATGCCCATGACCAAAATTTATTTTAAAGAGTGTGTCAGCGTCCCACGTCAATGAGGACATTGTACTACCATCCTTGTCCCCTGCTCTTAAGCATTCAAAAGAACTGTCGCTGCATTGCCTGGACCTAGTCTGAGCTGTTAGGGAATCCAGCTTTCTGATGGAAGCAGTAGTTTTGATGTATACTCAGTTCTCCTTGGAACCTAACAAGGACCACCCTGCTTCAAAGTCCACCATTGCACGTTGGATAAGAAACTTGATTGCAAGGGCTTACGCTCTTAAGCAAAAACCTCCTCCTGTGCTGTTAAGAGCTCATGCCACTCGATTGGTGGGAGTTTTCTGGGCTTTTAAACACCAAGCCTCTGTAGCCCAACCTGTAGAAGGCTGTGCCCTGGTCTTCTGCTTATACTTTCTATTGCCAGGTGGATGCCCAATCTTCTGCAGATACAGCTTTTGGCAGCAGGGTTCAAACAGCTGTACTCTGAACTTGGGTCCTTATTTTTTGGTCCAGTTGGTGCAGTTCTGTTTGCCTAGTTTCTGCCCGCCCATCATATTCATTGCTTGGGAATGTCCCATGGTGTATGAATGTGTTACATGTATCCGGTTCTGTACGATCAAGATAAGATGCCCCCTAATTGCATGGTCATTTGAATTTTTCTCATAGTGTATCCAACCCTTTTGCTCATTTCAGATTTTGCCATTATATTTTCTTTTAGCCAGTGCTTTGGGGAGAGATATAACCCAATGAATGAAACAATTTTTCCTAAATGTCCAAACTCCAACTCTAAGGTTTCTGAAGGGCACACTGCCACAATTTGAGGTTAGAAGAAAGGAGGTTTAACCTTGGATCGCAGAAAGGATTCTTTACTACTAAGGTGGTATAATTACATAGTTACTAAGGTTGAATAAAGACACCAGTCTGTCCAGTTCAACCTGAGTGAGTGTCTACAATTGTCCCTATCCCTGTACATTGCACACTCACATTGGTCCCTACCCTCAAGGAGCCCACGATCCAAGGTCCCCATTCATATACCAGGGCCAATTTTGGACAGAAGCCTATTAACCTACCTGCATGTCTTTGGAGTGTGGGAGGAAACCGGAGTACCCGTAGGAAACCCACGCAGGCACAGGGGGAACATGCAAACTCCATGCAGGTAGTGTCATGGTTGAGATTTGAACCAGCGACCCTATTTACTGCTAGGTGAGAGTGCTAACCACTACACCACTGTGCCGCCTAAAAGCAGTATTAAAGTTGAAATTCTCTAAGATTAATAGGAAGTCAACCTGATTTTTCTATCGCTTATGAGGGGACACCATCTTTTGATCAACCAAAACCAGTTAGTTATAATGCCATCTGCAGAGTAGAATCCTAGGAGACAATATCACCTACTGGACCAGTAGTATATTGACATACGAGTCCACAAATTTGTAGTGGCAGACTACAAAAAATAATTCCCCTCACAAAGGAAGGTGCAACATTTCAGAGCCACGCAGGACCCCTTCGTCAGGCATGTCTGATGAAGGGGTCCTGCGTGGCTCCTAAACCTTGCACCTTCCTTTGTGATGTGATTCTTTCCATTAAAACCTTTTGGATGAAAATTGCCAATCCATGGTATGCTGGCGAATATGTACGCTTACTTAACTAAAGATTCTGTTTCCACCACAAAGTTCCATCTGTTTTTCATACGGAGTGACACACAGGTGATCACAGAACCATGCATTATTGCAAGCTCTGATTTGAGACTGAAACCTTTACTAGTTTTGGCTGTGGTAATATAGGATTTGAATGTAAGAAATTGGCCAGTCGAAGAGAAAAAAAGTGGGCTCGGCCACATCCTGGTTAACAATAAAATTTCTTTGGTATAAAGTCAGCTATGGAAAACCATACTTATGTTCTTTATATGGCTTGTATGGACCCTTAACCATTTGTATAATTTATTATTGGATATTGTGAGTCACATGAAATATACAATTTCCCTATCAATCCACCCACAGGCTCACAAACATCATATAGTAATGCCTTTAGCTGTACGTAAAGGCAACATGTCAATAATAGAAGGAAAATACCTGGTTAAACAAAAACAGAAATTAATGTGTTCTTACACCTCCCGGTTAAATTTACCTTAAATTCAAAATGGGGGATCTAAAGAAATCTACCTATGTAGATGTGGCTATGTTAGGGCTGAAAAATATAAAAACATAAAAAAAAACAACACACTATGTGTTAGACTAACAAAAGAATATCCAACTTTTCCTTTCAAGAATTCAAAAGCACAGGATCAGATAAGAACATCAAACTTTCCTTTACAACATGACCCGCATGCTTGGCCAATCACAGTGCCGGCAGCGAGGAGAGCCATAATTGTTGTTCTGTTCCTATACCACAGGCAGTTGCAGCAGTTACAGTCAGTGTATTGTGCCACCTGCACAGTATACACCTGAAGATACCCCAATTGCTCGTGTTATGTTCCTATACCACAGGCAGCTGCAGCAGTTACAGTCGGTGTATCGTGCCACTGGCACAATGTACACCTGAAGCTACCCCAATTGCTGGTGTTGTTCTAGTCCTACGCCACAGGCAGCTGCAGCAGTTACAGTTGGTGTATTGTGCCCCCTGCACAGTGTACACCTGAAGCTACCCCAATTGCTGGTGTTGTTCTAGTCCTATACTACAGGCAGCTGCAGCAGTTACAGTTGGTGTATTGTGCCCCCTGCACAGTGTTTACCTGAAGCTACCCCAATTACTGGTGTTCTGGTGCTATACCACAGGCAGCTGCAGCAGTTAAAGTGGGTGTATTGTGCCCCCTGCACAGTGTGCACCTAAAGCTACTCCAATTGCTGGTGTTTTCATCTCCTTGCAGGCCATTAGTATGTCTGGAAGGCCAACAAGGAGAGGCAGACAGTCACGAGCCAATAAAAGAGGGCAAGCAAGCAGGCTCTGTGCCTAGAGGCAACAGTGCTGGTCATGGACGTGGTGCATTGTCATCAACACGTGTCCATGGGACACACTTGTCCTTATTTTTGGCAGCTGGACGTGTTGCGCCATAACATGTCGAAGACTTAGAGTGGATGACCAAGCCCTCCTCATCCTCTCTCACCCAGGCTCAGGGTACTGGCAAAGCAGCTGCCAACATGGTCTCTTCCCTCGTCTCAATGACATCAGTCACTCCTTCCTTAGACCCACCATGTCATCCTGAGGAGTCCCCCGAACTGTTTGAGCACAGTGTTGGCTACATGCTCCAGGAGGATGCCCAGCGTTTTGAGGGCTCTGATGTTGATACCCAGCTAGAGGAAGGCAGTAGCATGAGCCCAGAGAGAGAGGATGCCCAAGAAGGACAGCAATCTGGCAGTCATGTTCGACCAGCTGCAGCATACTGCCAGGTTTGCTCCAGTGATGATGAGGGGATGATGAGGTCACTGACTCTATGTGGGTGCCTGATAGGAGAGAGTAGGAGGCACATCTCCAAAGAGGCAGGATGCCCTCCAGGGGCCAGCTTAAGGGCAGCACACCGACTAAATCGTACCGCAGAGCTCCGCCTGTGCAGGGCGCTGCCTTTGCACGTTATTCCAAAAGTTCTTTGGTGTGGGCCTTTTTTGAGATGAGTGCATCAGATCTCACCGCTGCTGTTTGCAACATATGTCTCAAGCGTATCTCGCGTGGCCAAAATATCAGCCGCTTCGGCACCACATGCTTGACTTGACATATGTTGACCTGCCATGCAGTTCGTTGACAAGCGTACCTTAACCACTTAACAACCGGCCCATAGCCGAATGACGGCTACAGGGCGGTTGTTTAAATCTGGGAGGCCGTCATATGACGTCCTCCCAGAATTCCACTCTCGCGTGCCCCCTGGGGCACGCTCTCGAGAGCATCCGTGACCGCCGGGTCCACAAATGACGGAGAGATCACTTGTAAACAAACTGGCGTCATGTTACGCCGGTTCCTCCCTCCCCCTCTTTGTACCGATCGGTACAGCGGAGGGGGAAGAGATCGATGTTAGCAGCGCTGTGGGCTGCATCTGCAGTGCTCACATCGCTGCTCACCGAAATTTAACCCCTCAATTCCCTGCCATTACTCTGCAATACCCGCAAATACTCTGCAATACCCGCCAATACTCTGCAGTAAAATTCCAGCCAATACTCTGCAATACCCTGCCAATACTCTGCAATACCCTGCCATAAATTGCCATACTCGGAGATACCCAGCCATACTCGGAGATACCCTGCAATACCCAGCCATAGTCGGTGATACCCTGCAATACCCAGCCATAGACATCCCCCCCCTCCCGCCGCCCTCCGGTGCTTCTACCGACTCGCCAATATGATCAAAGCCAGAATCTTTTTTTTATTTTTTTTATTTCAGGCTTTCCAGCCTAGAGGTGAGATGTGGGGTCTTATTGACCCCATATCTCACTGTAAAGAGGACCTGTCATGCCATATTCCTATTACAAGGGATGTTTACATTCCTTGTAATAGGAATAAAAGTGATCAAAAAATGTATTTTTGGGGGAAAAAATTTCAAACTAAAATAAATAAAGTAAAATGAACAATAAATTTTTATTTTTTTTTAAAGCACCCCTGCTCGCACGCAGAAGCGAACGCATACGTAATTTCCACCCACATATAAAAACGGTGTTCAAACCACACATGTGAGGTATCGCTGCGAACGTTAGAGCTAGAGCAATAATTCTAGCACTAGACCTCCTCTGTAACTCAAAACATATAACCAGTAAAAAAAATGTAAAGCGTCGCCTATGGGGATTTTTAAGTAGCGACGTTTGGCGCCATTCCACGAGCATGTGCAATTTTGAAGAGTGACATGTTAGGTTTCTATTTACTCAGCGTAACTTCATTATGCAAAAATTGGGCTAACTTTACTGTGTTTTTTTTTTTAAAGCACAAAACTGTTTTTTTTCCAAAAAAAAGCATTCGAAAAATTGCTGCGCAAATACCGTGCGAGATAAAAAGTTGCAACGACCACCATTGTATTCTCCAGGGTGTTTGCTAAAAAAACATATATAGTGTTTTGAGATTCTATGTAATTTTCTAGCAAATAAATTATGATTTTTACATGTAGGAGAGAAATGTCAGAATTGTCCTGGATGCTCCAGAACGCCTGATGGCGCTCCCTGCATGTTAGGCCTCTGTATGTGGCCACACTGTGTAAAAGTCTCACACATGTGGTATCGCCGTACTCGGGAGTAATAGCAGAATGTTTTTTGGGGTGTAATTTGTGGTATGCATATGCCGTGGGGGAGAAATAAACTGATAATATGAAAATTTTGTGAAAAAAAAAGTAAAAAAAATCTTGATTTTGAAAAGAATTGTGGGAAATAATGACAACTTCAAAAAACTCATCATGCCTCTTACTAAATACATTGGCATGTCTTCTTTTAAAAAAGGGGTCATTTGGGGGGGTATTTGTACTTTTCTGGCATGTTAGGGTCTCAAGAATTGAAATAGGCCGTCAGTACTTCGTGTGTGATCAATTTTCAGATATTGGCACCATAGCTTGTGGACTCTATAACTTTCACAAAGACCAAATAATATCCACCAATTTGTACTTATTTTTACCAAAGATAGTAGTAGTAGTATAAATTTTGGCCAAAATTTATGAAGAAAAAATTACTAATCTGCTAAATTTTATAACGGAAACAAAGAAAAATTCATTTTTTTTACAGAATTTCGGTATTTTTTCTTTTATAGCACAAAAAATAAAAAGCGGTGATTAAATACCACCAAAAGAAAGCTCTATTTGTGTGAAAAAAAGGGCAAAAATTTCATATAGATCCAGTGTTGCATGACTGAGTAATTGTCATTCAAAATGTGAGAGCACCGAAAGCTGAAAATTGGTCTGGTTATTAAGGGTGTTTAAGTACCCAGTGGTCAAGTGGTTAAACACCCACATCAAAGAACAAAGCGGGCCTCTCCTTGCTCCTCATCGGCTGGGATCTCCAACCCCACTATACCTTCGGTCCTTTCTGAAACCTGCACTGAGAGGAATGAAGGTGTAGAATTAGGTGTGTCACTGTCAAGTACTTGTGGGCACTCTGCTAACAGTACACCGACGTCCGATTGTACCAGGCAAATTTCCCTGCCCCAGCTGCTGGACCATCAAAAGAAGTTCACTCCCAGCCATCCACATGCCCAGCGCTTGAATGCTAGCTTGGATAAATTGCTAGCACTTCAACTGCTGCTTTTTCAGTTGGTAGACTCGGCCCCCTTCTGCAAGTTTGTGCAATGTGCGGTTCCTCAGTGGCAGGTTCCCAAATGCCACTTTTTCTCACGGAAGGGGATTCCGGCTCTCTACCGGTGAGCGGTAAGGTGCATATTACCACTGACTCATGGGCCAGCAGGCATGGACAGGGATGTTACCTATCTTTCACGGGGCATTGGGTCACTTTTCTGGCAGCTGGGAAGGATGCAGGACAAGGTGCACTAGTGTTGGAGGTTGTTCCGCCACCACGCCTCCAAAATGCTACTACTGGTTCTGACACACCTCTCTCCTCCACCCCCTTCTCTTCTTCCTCCATGGCCTCTTCCTGTGCTTTGTCATTGGAACCAGTGGTGCTCCATAGGCGTTCAAGGGGCTACGTAAGTATGCAGGCAAAAAGATGCCATGCCATGCTTGCGCTGGTGTGCTTGGGGGACAGGAGCCACACTTGAGCAGATATTCTGTCAGCTCTGCAGGGGCAGGCTGAGAGGTGGTTGACGCCACACCAGCTTAAGCCAGGAATGGTGGTTTGCAACAATGGCACCAACCTGCTCTCCACCCTCCGACAGGGACAACTGACCCATGTGCTCTGTCTGGCTCACGTGCTTAACTTGGTGGTGCAGTGGTTCTTGGGCAGGTACCCGGGCTTACAGGATGTCCTGAGGCAGGCCAGGAAAGTCTGTGTTCATTTGCGCCAGTCATATAATGCCAGTGCTCGGCTGGCTGAGCTCCAAAAGGAGTTGAACTTGTTGTGACGCTGGTTCCTCCCTCCCCTCTCTGTACCGATCGGTACAGTGAGAGGGGAGAGATCGTGTCAGCAGCGCTGTGGGCTGGATCTGCAGTGCCCACAGCGCTGCTCACCGACAATTAACCCAGGAATTCCCTGCCAATACACTGCAATACCTAGCAATGCCCTGCCAATATTCTGCAATGCCCAGTAATTCCCTGGCAATATGCTGCAATGCCCTGCCAATACTCTGCAATACCCAGCAATAATCTGCAATACCCAGCAATACTTTCCAATACTCTGCCATAAACTGCCATACCCAGCAATACCCAGCCATACTCGGTGATACCCAGCCATACTCGGCCATGCTCAGTCATACTCGGTGATACCCTGCAATACCCAGCCATACACGGTGATACCCTGCAATACTCGGTGATACCCAGCCTTGCTCAGCCATGCTTGGCTGTACTCAGCCTCTGTATGTGGCCAGGCTGTGGAAGTCTCACACATGTGGTATCGCCATACTCAGGAGGAGTAGGAGAATCTATTTTGGGGTGTCATTTTTGGTATGTACATACTATGTGTTAGAACTATTGTATAAATTGACAACTTTGTGTTAATAAAAAAAATGCATTTTAACCATTTCCCGCCCGCCGGCCGTCATATGATGTCCTTGACTTTGTGCGGGGATATCTGAATGATGCCTGCAGCTATAGGCATCATTCAGATATCAGCTTTTTCAGCCAGCGATTCCCTACGCCATAAGAATGATCCTAGCGGCTGTTCCGCTGCTTGATCATTCTTACAGGAGGTGAGAGGGGACATACCCCCTCCCGCCGCCCTCCGATGCTTCTACCGACTCGCCAATACACTCAAAGCCAGGATCGTTTTTTTTTTTTTCTGGCTTCCCAGCCTAGAGGTGAGATGTGGGGTCTTATTGACCCCATTTCTCACTGTAAAGAGGACCTGTCATGCCATATTCCAAGGGATGTTTACATTCCTTGTAATAGAAATAAAAGTGATCAAAAAATTTATTTTTGGGGAAAAAAGTGTCAAACTAAAATAAATAAAGTAAAATGAACAATAAAAAAAAATAAAAAATGTAACGCGACTCTGTCCCCAAGTACTCACATGCAGAAGCGAACCATACGTAAGTCCTGCCCACATATGAAAACGGTGTTCAAACCACACATGTGAGGTATCGCTGCGAACGTTAGAGAGAGAGCAATAATTTTGGCCCTAGAACTCCTCTGTAACTCAAAAAATGTAACCAGTACAAAAATGTAAAGCGTTGCCTATGGGGATTTTTAAGTAGCAACGTTTGGCGCCATTCCATGAGCTTGTGCAATTTTGAAGGGTGACATGTTAGGTATCTATTTACTCGGCGTAACTTCATTTTTCACATTATGCAAAAACATTGGGCTAACTTTACTGTTTTTTTTAAAGCACAAAATATTTTTTTTCCCAAATATCGTGCAAGATAAAAAGTTGCAACGACCACCATTGTATTCTCTAGGGTCTTTGCTAAAAAAAAAAAAACATATATAATGTTTTGGGGTTCTATGTAATTTTCTAGCAAATAAATGATGATTTTTATATGTAGGAGAGAAATGTTAGAATTGGCCTGGGTGCTACAGAACGCCTGATGGCGCTCCCTGCATGTTGCGCCTCTGTATGTGGCCACGCTGTGTAAAAGTCTCACACATGTGGTATCGCCGTACTCGAGAGTAATAGTAGAATGTGTTTTGGGGTGTAATTTGTGGTATGCATATGCTGTGTGTGAGGAATAACCTGCTAATATGACAACTTTGTGAAAAAAAAAAAAGTAAAAAAATCTTGATTTTGCAAAGAATTGTGGGACAAAATTACAACTTCAAAAAACTCATCATGCCTCTTACTAAATACCTAGGAATGTCTTCTTTCCAAAAAGGGGTCATTTGGGGGGTATTTGTACTTTTCTGGCATGTTAGGGTCTCAAGAAATGAGATAGGCCGTCAGTACTTCAGGTGTAATAAATTTTCAGATATTGGCACCATAGCTTGCGGACTCTATAACTTTCACAAAGACCAAATAATATCCACCAATTTCTACTTATTTTTACCAAAGATATGTAGTAGTATAAATTTTGGCCAAAATTTATGAAGAAAAATTACTACGGTAATCTGCTAAATTTTATAACAGAAACAAAGAAAAAAATCCTTTTTTATTACCGAATTTTCGGTCTTTTTTCTTTTATAGCATAAAAAATCCAGTGGTGATTAAATACCACCAAAAGAAAGCTCTATTTGTGAGAAAAAAAGGACAAAAAATTCATATAGGTACAGTGTTGCATGACTGAGTAATTGTCATTCAAAATGTGAGAGCACCGAAAGCTGAAAATTGGTCTGGTTATTAAGGGTGTTTAAGTGGCTAAAATGAGCACTTTTGATTTTGAACGTTTAAGTCCCATAGACTTTAATGGGGTTCTAAAGTTCAAACAAATTTTCAGTCCGTTCGAAGGTTCTGGTAGGAACTGAACCGGGGGGATATTAGGCTCATCCCTACTTACTAACTGCAAAAACCAATGGACACTATTCTGTACTCCTACTTCTGGATCTTTCAGCTGCCTTTGAAACAGTTGACCACCCATCCTCCTCAAAAAACTTTACTCCTTTGTGCTCTTCAGTGGCTCTCATCCTATCTATCCCAACGCACCTTCAGTGTCACTTACAATTCTACTTCCTCCACTCCTCTTCCCTTCTCCGTTGGGGTTCCCCAAGGTTCTGTTCTTTTATTTTCAATCTACACCTCGGCCCTGGGTCAGCTGATATCCTCTCATGGCTTTCAATATCATTTCTATGCTAAAGACACACAAATCTATCTCTCCACCCCTCAACTCACTCCATCAGGCTCCTCATGCATCATTAACTTGCTAACCGTAATTATACATTACTCTAAAAAAGGGCACTACCGTAATTACCCAGATTAATTAAAGGGCACTAACGCGATTACCCATCAGATTAATTAAAGGGCACAACTGTAATTACCCATCAGTCTAAAAAAAGGGCACTACCGTAATTACCTGTCAGATTAAAGGGCACTACTGTAATTACCCATCAGTTTAAAAAAATAGCACTACTGTAGTTACCCATCAGTTTAATTAAAGGGCAGTGCTGTAATAATAACCCCTCACTCTAAAAAAAGGACACTACTGTAATTAGTCATCAGATTATATAAAGGGCACTGCCGTAATTACCCATCAGTCTAAAAAAAGGGCACTACTGTAATTACTCATCAGTCTAAAAAAGGGCACTACCATAATTACCCATCAGATTAATTAAAGGGCACTAACGTAATTACTCATCAATCTAAAAAAAGGGCACTACTATAACTACCCATCAGTCTAAAAAAAGGGCACTACCATAATTACCCATCAGATTAATTGAGGAGCACTACCGTAATTACCCATCAGTCTAAAAAAAAGTAATACTATAATTACCCATCAGTCTAAAAAAGGGCACTACCGTAATTACTCATCATTCTAAAAAAGGCACTACTGTAATTCCCATCAGATTAATTAAATGACACTACAGTAATTACCCATCAGTCTAAAAAAAGGGAACTACCATCATTACGCTTCAGATTAATTAAAGGGCACGATCATAATTACCCATCAGTCTAAAAAAGGGCACTACGGTAATTACCCATCAGTCTAAAAAAAGGGCACTACCATAATTACCCATCAGATTAATTAAAGGGCACTAACGTAATTACTCATCAATCTAAAAAAAGGGCACTACTATAACTACCCATCAGTCTAAAAAAAGGGCACTACCATAATTACCCATCAGATTAATTGAGGAGCACTACCGTAATTACCCATCAGTCTAAAAAAAAGTAATACTATAATTACCCATCAGTCTAAAAAAGGGCACTACCGTAATTACTCATCATTCTAAAAAAGGCACTACTGTAATTCCCATCAGATTAATTAAATTACACTATAGTAATTACCCATCAGTCTAAAAAAAGGGCACTAACGTAATTACCCATCAGTCTAAAAAAAGGGCACTACTGTAATTACCCATCAAACTCATTAAAGGGCACTACCATAATTACCCATCAGTCTAAAAAAGGGCACTACCGTAATTACCCATCAGATTAATTAAAGATCACTAACGTAATTACTCATCAGTCTTAAAAAGGGCATTACCATAACTACCCATCAGTCTAAAAAAGGGCACTACCGTAATTACACATCAGCCTTAAAAAAGGGCACTACTGTAATTACCTATCAGTCTAAAAAAAGGGCACTACCCTAATCACCCGTCAGTCTATAAAAAGGACAATACCGTAATTACCCATCAGTCAAAAAAATGGGCACTACAATAATTACTCATCAGTCTAAAAAAGGGCACTACCATAATTACCCATCAGATTAATTAAAGAGAACTACCGTGATTACCCATCAGTCTAAAAAAAAGGCACTACCATAATTACCCATCAGTCTAACAAAGGGCACTAAAATAGATAGCCCTCAGATTAATTAAAGGGCACTACCTTAATTACCCATCAGATTAATTGAGCAGCACTAACGTAATTACCCATCAGTGTAAAAAAGAGCACTACTGTAATTACCCATCAGTCTAAAAAAAGGGAACTACCATCATTACGCTTCAGATTAATTAAAGGGCACGATCATAATTACCCATCAGTCTAAAAAAGGGCACTATGGTAATTACCCATCAGTCTAAAAAAAGGGCACTACCATAATTACTCATCAGTCTAAAAAAGGGCACTACCGTAATTACCAGTCAGATTAAAGGGCACTACCATAATTAACCTTTCAGTCTAAAATAAGGGCACTGCCATAACTACTTTTCAGTCTCAAAAAAGGGCACTACCGTAATAACCCATCAGATGAATTAAAAAGCACTAATGTTATTACTCATCAGTCTTAAAAAGGGCACTACCATAACTACCAATCAGCCTAAAAAACGGCACTACCATAATTACCCATCAGTCTAAAAAAAGGGCACTACCATAATTACTCATCAGTCTAAAAAAAGGGCACTACTGTAATTACCCATCAGTCTAACATAGGACACTACTGTAATTACTTGTCAGATTAATTAAAGGGCACTACCATAATTATCCATCAGTCTTACAAAAGCCACTACCGTAATTATTTATCGGTCTTAAAAGAGGGCACTGCCATAATTACCCATCAGATTATTTATAGGGTACTACCGTGATTACCCTTCAGTCTAAAAAAAGGGCATTACCGTAATTGCTCATCAGTCTAAAAAGAGCACTACCGTAATTACCCGTCAAAGTAATTAAAGGGCACTACCATAATAACCCATCAATCTAAAAAAGGGCACTATCATAATTACCCATCAGCCTAAAAAAAGGGCACTACCGTAATTACCCACCAGATTAATTAAAGTGCATTACCATAATTACCTATCAGTCTAAAAAAATGGCACTACCGTAAATACTTATCAGTCTAAAAAAGGGCACTACCATAATTACCCATCAGATCAATTAAAGAGCACTACCGTAATCACTCATCAGTTTAAAAAGGGGCAATACCGTAGTTACCCATCAGTATAAAAAATGCACTACCGTAATTGCCTATCAGTCTAACATAGGCCACTACTGTAATAACCCCTAGTCTAAAACCCCAGTCTAAAAAGAAGGCACTGCCATAATTACCCATCAGATTAATTATAGGGTACTACCGTGATTACCCTTCAGTCTAAAAAAGGGCACTACCATAATCACCTGTCAGTCTAAAAAAGGGCACTACTGTAATCACCCGTCAGTCTAAAAAAGGGCACTACCGTAATTATCCATGAGTCTAAAAAAAGGGCACTACCATAATTATTCATCAGTCTAAAAAAAAGGCACTGCCATAATTACCCATAAGATTAATTATAGGGTACTACCGTGAATACCCTACAGTCTAAAAAAAGGGCACTACCGTAATTCCCCATCAGATTAATTAAAGGGCACTACCGTAATCACCCATCAGTCTAAAAAATGTACACTACATTAACAACCCATCAGTCTAAAAAGGGCATTAATGTAAATACCCATCAGAAAAATTAAAGGGCACTACCCTGATTACCCATCTGTCTAAAAAAAAAAAGAGCATTACCGTAATTACCCATCTTTCTAAAAAAGAGCACTACCGTCATTACCAGTCAGATTAATTAAAATGCATTACCGTAATTACCCATCAGTCTAAAAAAAATGACAGTACCATAATTACCCATCAGTCTAAAAAAAAGGGGCACTACCGTAATTACACATCAGCCTAAGAAAAAGGGGCACTATCGTAATTACCCATCAGATTAATTAAAGGCCACTACCATAATTACCCATCAGTCTAACAAAGGGCACTACAATAGATAGCCCTCAGATTAATTAAAGGGCACTATCATAATTACACATCAGTCTAAAAAAGGGCACTACCATAATTACCCAGGTTAATTAAAGGGCACTACCATGATTATCCATCAGATTAATTAAAGCGCATAACTGTAATTACGCATCAGTCTAAAAAAGGGCACTTCCGTAATTACCTGTCAGATTAAAGGGCACTACCGTAATTACCCATCAGTCTAAAAAAGGACACTACCATAATTACTCATCAGATTAATTAAAGGGCACTAACGTAATTACCCATCAGTCTAGAAAAAGGGCACTACTGTAATTACACATCAGATTAATTAAAGGGCAATACCATAATTACCCGTCAGTCTAAAAAATGGTCACTACTGTAATCACCCGTCAATCTAAAAAGAGGGCACTACCATAATTACCCATCAGTCTAAAAAAAGGACACTACTGTAAAAATACTGATAAGTCTAAAAAAAAGGGCACTACCGTAATTACACATCAGATTAATTAAAGGGCAATACCATAATTACCCGCCGTCAGTCTAAAAAATGGTCACTACTGTAATCACCCGTCAAACTAAAAAGAGGGCACTACCATAATTACCCATCAGTCTAAAAAAAGGGCACTACTGTAATCACCGTCATTCTAAAAAGAGGGCACTACCATATTTACACATCAGTCTAAAAAAGGGCACTACTGTAATCAACCGTCAGTCTAAAAAGAGGGCACTACCATAATTACCCATCAGTCTAAAAAAGGGCACTACTGTAATCACCCGTCAATCTAAAAAGAGGGCACTATCATAATTACCCATCAGTCTAAAAAAAGGGCACTACTGTAAAAATACTAATAAGTCTAAAAAAAAGGGCACTACCGTAATTACACATCAGATTAATTAAAGGGCAATACCATAATTACCCGCCGTCAGTCTAAAAAATGGTCACTACTGTAATCACCCGTCAAACTAAAAAGAGGGCACTACCATAATTACCTATCAGTCTAAAAAAAGGGCACTACTGTAATCACCGTCATTCTAAAAAGAGGGCACTACCATAATTACACATCAGTCTAAAAAAGGGCACTACTGTAATCAACCGTCAGTCTAAAAAGAGGGCACTACCATAATTACCCATCAGTCTAAAAAAGGGCACTACTGTAATCACCCGTCAATCTAAAAAGAGGGCACTACCATAATTACCCATCAGTCTAAAAAAGGGCACTACTGTAAAAATACTGATAAGTCTAAAAAAAGGGCACTACCGTAATTACTCAGATTAATTAAAGGGCACTACTGTAATTACCCATCAGTCTAAAAAAAGGCCACTACCATAATTACACATCAGATTAATTAAAGGGCAATACCATAATTACCTGTCAGTCTAAAAAAAGGGCACTACCATAATTAACCATCAGATTCATTAACCACTTAACAACCGCCCATTGCCGATTAACGGCTTCAGGGCGGTTGTTTAACTCTGAGAGGCCGTTAATTAACGGCCTCCCAGAATTCTGCTCTCGCGCGCCCCCTGGGGCGCGCACTCGAGAGCATCCGTGACCGCCGGGTCCACAGGACCCGGCGCATCACGAATCACGGTAAACGGCCGCTCAGCGCGGCCGTTTACCACGTGATCGCTCCGTCAAATGACGGAGTGATCACTTGTAAACAAACCGGCATCATGTTATGACGCCGGTTCCTCCCTCCCCCTCTCTGTACCGATCGGTACAGCGGAGGGGGAAGAGATCGGTGTCAGCAGCGATGTGGGCTGCATCTGCAGTGCCCACATCGCTGCGCACCGAAAATTAACCCCTCAATTCCCTGCCAACACTCTGCAATACCCTGCCATTACTCTGCATTACTCTGCAATACCCCCATTACTCTGCATTACTCTGCAATACCCCCATTACTCTGCAATACCCCCATTACTCTGCATTACCCTGCAACACTCTGCATTACCCTGCAGCACTCTGCATTACCCTGCAGCACTCTGCATTGCCCTGCAGCACTCTGCATTACCCTGCAGCACTCTGCATTGCCCTGCAACACTCTGCATTGCCCTGCAACACTGCATTGCCCTGCAACACTCTGCATTCCCCTGCAACACTCCGCAATGCCCTGCAACGCTCCGCAATGCCCTGCAACGCTCCGCAACACCCTGCAACGCTCCGCAACACCTTGCAACGCTCCGCAACACCTTGCAACACTCCGCAACACTCCGCAATACCCTGCAACACTCTGCAATACCCTGCAACACTCCGCAACACCTTGCAACACTCCGCAATACCCTGCAACACTCCGCAACACCTTGCAACACTCCGCAATACCCTGCAACACTCCGCAACAATCCATCAATCCATCAATCTAAAAAAGGGCACTACCGTAATTACCTGTCAGGTTAAAAAAGGGCACTACCGTAATTACCCATCAGTCTAAAAAAAGGGCACTACCATAATAACCCATCAGATTAATTAAAGGGCACTACCTTTTTTTGACCGGACTGTGACCGGACTGTGAGGAGAACACATAGTAAGTGCACCAATCACTACACTGACATGTAGGTTCACATAGGCACACAAATCACCCCCCGATCGCCCCCCGATCCACCCCAGCCCCCCCTCCCAGTCACAGTGTCACTGATTGCAGTGATCATTTATTTACTGATCACTGCATTTAGTGTCAGTTGTGACAGTAAAAAGTGTCAGGGCAGTTAGTGTTAGGTCCAGGGTAGCCCCCTACCCCCCTAATAAAGGTTTAACCCCCTGATTGCCCCTAGAGTTAACCCTTTCACCCCCTTTTGCCAGTGTCACTAAGCAATCGTTTTTCTGATCGCTGCATTAGCGTCACTGGTGCCGCTAGGCAGCTAGTTATTTTTTATGTTCACCGCCAGGTTTTTATAGCGTTAGGTACCCCCATATACTACCTAATAAAGATTTTAACCCCCTGATTTCCCCTAGAGTTAACCCTTTCACCAGTGATCACTGTATAAGTGTCACTGGTGACGCTGGTTAGCCAGTTAGTTATTTAGGTTCCCCCGTCAGGTTTTTATATAGTGTCAGGGACCCCCATATACTACCTAATAAAGATTTTAACCCCCTGATTGCCCCTAGTTAACCCTTTCACCAGTGATCACCGTATAAGTGTTACGGGTGACTCTGGTTAGTTAGTTTGCTTTTTATAGCATCAGGGCACCCACCATTTATTACCCAATAAAGGTTTAACCCCCTGATAACCCGGCGGGTGATATCAATTAGGTTTTAGGGTCAGGGTCTGCGTCACCCCAGGCAGCACTAGGTTAGTGCCAGTACCGCTAACACCCACGCGCAAAGCATACACCTCCCGTAGTGGTATAGAATCTGAACAGATCAATATCTGATCAGATCTATACTAGTGTCCCCAGCAGTTTAGGGTTCCAAAAAAACGCATTGTTAGCGGGATCAGCCCAGATACCTGCTAGCATCTGCGTTTTGCCCCTCCGCCCAGCCCACCCAAGTGCAGTATCGATCGATCGCTGTCACTTACAAAACACTAAACACATAACTGCAGCGTTTGCAGAGTCAGGCCTGATCCCTGCGATCGCTAACAGTTTTTTTTGGTAGTATTTTATATTTAAATCCTGAAGGCGGTGCTTGGTTTTCGGGGTCCTGTACACGGCTAGGCTCCCAAAAAGTCCCCCACATGTGGTATCCCTGTACTTGGGAGAAGCAGCAAAATTAATTTTGGGGTGTAATTTCACGTATGCCCATAGCATGTGTGAGCAATATATCATTTAGTGACAACTTTGTGCAAAAAAAAATTTTTTTTAATATTCCCGCAACTTGTGGCAAAATATAAAATATTTCATGGACTCAACATGCCTCTCAATAAATAGCTTGGGGTGTCTACTTTCCAAAATGGGGTAATTTGGGGCAGTTTTGTGTTATTTTGGCATTTTATGGCCTTCGAAACTGTGATAGGTAGTGAGGAGTGAAATCAAAAATTTGCACCCTTAGAAATCATGAAGGCAGTGATTGGTTTTTGGGGTGCCGTACGCGGCTAGACTCCCAAAAAGTCCCACATATGTGATATCCCCATGCTCAGGAGAAGCAGCAGAATATATTTTGGGGTGCAATTCCACGTATAACTATGGCATGTGTGAGCAATATATCATTTAGTGACAACTTTTTGTAAACTTTTTTTTTTGTGTCATTATTCAATCACTTGGGACAAAAAAAAATATTCAATGGGCTCAACATGCCACTCAGCAATTTTCTTGGGGTGTCTACTTTCCAAAATGGGGTCATTGGGGGGGGGGGGTTTGTACTGCCCTGCCATTTTAGCACCTCAAGAAATGAGATAGGCAGTCATAAATGAAAAGCTGTGTAAATTCCAGAAAATGTACTCTAGTTTGTAGACGCTATAACTTTTGCGCAAACCAATAAATATACGCTTATTGAATTTTTTTTTACTAAAGACATGTGGCTGAATACATTTTGGCCTAAATGTATGACTAAAATTTAGTTTATTCGATTTTTCTTATAACAAAAAGTAGAAAATATCTTTTTTTTTTTTTAATTTTCAGTCTTTTTCCTTTTATATCGTAAAAAATTTATATCACAGAGGCAATCAAATACCATCAAAAGAAAGCTCTATTTGTGGGAAGAAAAGGACGCAAATTTCGTTTGGGTACAACATTGCATGATCGCGCAATTACCAGTTAAAGCAGTGCAGTGCGAAATTGTAAAAAGACCTCTGGTCCTTAGGCTGACAATTGGTTTCGGGGCTTAAGTGGTTAATGGGCACTACCATACTTACCCATCAGATTAATTTAAGGGCACTACCGTAATTACTCACCAGTCTAAAAAAGGGAACTACCATAATTACCCGTCAGATGAATTAACCTCCCTGGCGTTATGATTAGTTCTGGTTTTAGGTGCTGAAAGCGGTACAATTATTTTGCATGGAAATTTGGCGTTTTATATTTAGTCCTGTAATTCTTAGGAATAACTCTCTTAAATTTGTTCAAACCAGAGTCTAGCAGACATCCAGTATGATAACGTTTATAATATAATAAATAATAATAATTATTCAATAATGTAATCAAATCCAAAAACACTGAAATTTGCTAATTTGCAGAATTGTCGCTGTCATTAGATTTAGTGTTTGATGACGAATTTCCCCACAAAACGCTATCGCTCAATTCTGCAAGTTATTAGAATTTATTATCGCTGTTTTCTAGTTGGTTTAAAATCACTTTTGACATAAAGGGACACTTTTTGGTTGCTATGGACAATCTCCAAATTCCAGGCAGAAAAAACTGTATTTATAATATAAAAGTGCATGCAGGGCACTGGACAGACCACTAGGGACAAAGGGGGTGTGTAATGTTTTTATACAGTACTGTAATCTGTAAGATTACAGTACTGTGTGTGTTTTGTGTGTTTTTACTTTTTTGAATTTGGCACCGATCTCCGCTTCCGTGCGCCGTAACATCGCAGGGAACGGAGCTCTGCGCCATTCGGGCACTGTGTGAATCGAGCGGAGGACAGCTCGATCACACAGCGTGGAGGACATCGCTGGATCCAGGGGACAAGGTAAGTAACTTCTCCCTGTGTCCTCCCTGTATCTAGCGATGCGATCCCGAGTCTGGCTCGGGGTTACCGCTTATGGTGCTGAAATGCCAGCCCGAGCCAGACTCGAGATTTCCGCTAGGGAGGTTAAAGGGCACTACAATAATTACCCATCAGTCTAAAAATAAGGCACTACCATAATTACCCATCATTCTAAAAAAAGGGCACTACCATAATTACCCATCAGTCTAAAAAAAGGGCATTACCGTAATTACTCATCAGTCTAACAAAGAGCACTACCTTAATTACCCGTCAAAGTAATTAAAGGGTACTACCGTAATAAACCATTCATCTTAAAAAGGGCATTACCGTAATTACCTGCCAGAAAAATTAAAGGGCACTACCCTGATTACCCATCAGTATAAAAAAAGGGCACTACTGTAAATTATCCATCATTCTAAAAAAGAGTACTACTGTAATTACCCGTCAGATTAATTAAAATGCACTACCTTAATTACTCATCAGTCTAAAAAAAAAGGATACAACCCTAATTACGCATCAGTCTAAAAAAAGAGCATTACTGTAATTACCCGTCAAAGTAATTAAAGGGCACGTAATAACCCATCAGTCTAAAAGGGGCATTACCATAATTACCTGTCAGAAAAATTAAAGGGCACTACCGTAATTACCCATCATTTAAAAAAAGAGCACTACCATAATTACCAATCAATCTAAAAAAGGGCACTACCGTAAGTACCCATCACTCTAAAGATCACTACTGTAATTACCCTTCAGAGTAATTAAAATGGGCATTACCGTAATCACCCATCAATGTAAAAAAAGGACTCTACCGTAATTACACATCAGATTAATTAAAGGGCACTACAGTAATTACACATCAGATCAATTAAAGAGCACTAACGTAATCACTAATCAGTCTAAAAAGGGGCACTACCGTAATTACCCATCAGTATAAAAAATGTACTACCGTAATTACCTGTCAGATTAATTAAAGGGCACTACCACAATTACCCATCAGTCTAACATAGGACACTACCGTAATTACTGGTCAGATTAATTAAAGGGCACTACCATAATTATCCCTCAGTCTAAACAAGCCACTACCGTAGATATTTATCAGTCTAGAAAAGAGGGCACTACCATAATTACATATCAGATTAAAGGGCAATACTGTAATTACCCGTCAGTCTAACATTTACCTCCAGCAAGGCTTTTTAAAAACACCTAGACATTTTCAAAACCATCTTTATGCATTTTTTTAGGGTGTGCCCCCCAAATATCTTGTTTGTCTACTGTATGGATTCTGACCAAATCCTATTGGGCGGAGCACCCCACTCCCTCACTAAGTACCTCTCATTAGTGATCACCTGTGTCATGGTGGAGACCTCATGTTCTCCCATATAGAGGAGTATAGCCCACATGGTTCAGAGAAGCAGGATCTCCTAGTCTATGGATAGTGTAGGACCCACTAATCATGGGGTACTTTGTCACAGTAAGTGGGCTTAAGCACCATATAGCAATAATTTTGTGACCAAATCCCCATATTTTTTGAAAATGTCTAGGTGTTTTTAAAAAGCCTTGCTGGAGGTAAATATTAGTTTTGCATGTGTGCGCTGTAATATTTTTGATATACACGTAAAACTTATGTAGGGAGATTTTTTCATCCCTGTGTATCATCTGAGGCTGTTCACTTCACTAGGTATATGTGAGGGTTTACATCTACTCTTTCATTCTGGAGCCATGGGTGCGTTAGTGCTAAAGCACCGCTCATTTTATCGGGGCTATACCGCTTTTTAGCACCGCTTATGTGCCACTGTTCGGCTGTAAGCGGGGCACTTTTGACCCCAAAGAAGGAGTTAAAAGCTCCTGTGTTGCTGCACTTCTGAATCACTTTTCAGGCGCTACCCATTAATTTCATTGAGCAGGGCATTTTGGGAGCGCTAGATACAAACTGCCACAAAGATGCTGCATGCGGGTTTTTTCCTAATGTCCTGTCCCAGTGTGAAAAGTTACACTGAAATGAACAGGAGGCAGTTTGTAGGCACTTTATAGGCACTATTTCTACTGCTAAAATGCCTGAAAACTGCCTCAGTATGAAAGGCGTATAAAGCTTTTGCAAGAGTATGGACATTTATGCAATTTACCTGTACTGCCACCTAAAGGATTTAAATGTATTACAAGCCCAATCCAAATGTGTATTTAAATTGGTTGTAAAGCCTGAAGGTTTTTTCTATTTTTACCTTAATGCATTCTCTGCATTAAGGTAAAAAAACCTTCTGAGTGCAGCTCCCCCCCCCCCCCAATACTTACCCGAACCCGAGTTGCACTGCTCTCTATCTCCCTCTTCATTGGATTCAGCAGGAGAAACGGGAGCCATTGGCTCCTGCTGCTTGCCATCAAAACCAGTGGACACAAAAAGCTCAGGATTGAGCTTGCACACATACTACCATAAGAAGTGACTTCCTATGGTGGTACATGGAGAAGAGGAGGAGCCCAGAGTGCCCGTGGGGGACCTGAGAAGAGGAGGATTGGGGCTGCTCTGTGCAAAACCAGTGTACAGAGCAGGTAAGTATAACATGTTTGTTATTTAAATTTAAAAAAACTACAACATACAATCATTTTAACAATAAACACAACCTTACTTTCTGAAGGGTTCAGAATTTTTTTTATATATCATCAGGCACCCCTGTCCTGCCCAGACCAACTTCCATCTACAAAAACACGCTGTCATCCTCCCTAGATGCACTTTCTCCTCTTTCTACACCCAGAACCAGGCCCCATCTGCCACAACCCTGGCAATCAGAAGACACCAGAAGTCTCAAGAGACACAGCCGTGCTCTTGAGCAAGCATGGCATAAATCTAAGTCCCTGCAAGACTTTAACTTCTACAAATCTGCCCTTCTCAAATACAACTCCTGCCTCCACACTGCTAAACTGTCAGAAACCATGAAACAGACTGAGACAGTGTCAGGGCTGGCTTAGCCCTTCCTCCTCTGGGCTGGCCGCTCAGCTGTCGGCTAATTGCCAGCTCTCTTCTCTTTCCACAGTTACCAGCGGTTTCCGATGATGCTCATCTGACCTGTCTATTTAAAGCCTTCCAGCTCATTTCTCCATTGCCTTCACATGGGTCACATTACTAGGAACCATCTCCTGCTGTTTGTTTCAAGACTGGCTTGCTGACATCCCTCTTGGCTTCTATCCTGTCTGTTTCATGGTTCCTGACAGACAGAAGTACAATCAAATCACACTTGTCTATTAATAAAAATAAAAAGGTAAATAGAAAAAGGCATAGTCAAGTATAGCCAGAGTCCAGTAGCCAGATCGGGTAGTCAGCCAGTCCAAAGTTCATTAATCAGATCGGGTAATCAGCCAGGCTAGAAGTCAGGGATCCAAGGAGAGCAACCGCAAGCAGGATAAGAAGCCAGGAGGGATGTCAGCAAGCCAGTCTTGAAACAAACAGCAGGAGATGGTTCCTTGTGATGTGACCAATGCAAAGGCAAAGGAAAGAGTGAGCTGGAAGGCTTTAAATAGGCAGGTCAGATGAGCATCATCGGGAACAGCTGGTAACTGTGGAAGAGAAGAGAGCTGGCAATTAGCCGACAGCTGAGCAGCCAGCCCAGAGGAGGAAGGGCTAAGCCAGCCCTGACAGTACACCCCCCCCCCCCCAATGACCCCTCTCCGTCGGAGGGCCACCGGGCTTGAGG
The DNA here is from genome assembly GCF_037356315.1 of Lithobates pipiens. Taxonomy (NCBI): domain Eukaryota; kingdom Metazoa; phylum Chordata; class Amphibia; order Anura; family Ranidae; genus Lithobates; species Lithobates pipiens. The sequence goes on along the minus strand of NW_027507748.1, from coordinate 265,180,650 downwards.
GGAAACCGTCTATGGAACTCGCGGAGGAGGACAGGGTCATGTACGTCAGAGGATGAAACCCAGAAGCGTTCCTCCGGACCATACCCCTTCCAATGCACCAGGTACTGTATGCGTCTACGGAACCTACGGGAGTCAACAATGGATTGTACCTCATACTCCTCATGGTTCTAAACCAGAATAGGGTGAGGACGTGGCACAGAGGTGGTAAATCGGTTACAGACCAAAGGTTTCAATAAGGAGACATGAAACACATTTGAGATGTGCATACTAGGAGGAAGGTCCAACGCCTAAGCTACTGGGTTAATCCTGCGAAGGATACGGAAAGGCCCAATAAACCGAGGTGCAAACTTCAGTGAGGGAACACGAAGCCGGAGGTTGCGAGATGACAGCCAGACCCTATCCCCAATCTGGTAGGAAGGCGCAGGCAGGCGTCTGCGGTCAGCATGGAGTCTGTGCCTATCATTAGCATGACGCAAAGCCTCCTGGACTTGTACCCAAGTGGAACGAAGGCCACTGAGATTCTCCTCTAACGCAGGAATACTCTGCGGAACAAACGAGTCAGGCAACATGGAAGGTTGGAAACCATAATTCGCCATAAATGGAGACAATCGGGAGGCAGAATTCAAGGCACTGTTGTGAGCAAACTCTGCCCAAGGTAATAGGTCAGACCAGCTGTTATGATGGTCAGAAATATAGCAACGTAGGAATTGTTCCAAGGACTGATTGGCTTGTTCTGCGGCCCCATTAGACTGCGGGTGATACGCAGAAGAGAACACAAGTTGGATTCCCAACTGTGCACAAAAGGCTCGTCAGAACCGGGAGACAAACTGACTGCCCCTGTCCGAGACAATCACCTTGAGAAGCCCATGTTAGCGAAAGATCTCCCAAGCAAAAATGGAAGCCAGTTCCTTAGAGGTGGGCAACTTCTTAAGTGGAATACAATGACACATCTTTGAGAATCGGTCAACCACCATAAAGGATAACAGTGTTGCCTTGGGAGTTGGGCAATTCCACAATGAAATCCATAGACAGGTGACTCCAGGGCCTCTCTCCATTGGGTATGGGTTGTAGGAGGCCCACTGGAAGGTGTCGTGGAGTCTTACTCTGAGCACACACGGGACAGGCAGCTACAAAGGCAGTAACATCAGCCTGTAGACTAGGCCACCAGAATTGTTGGGAGATGGCCCAAATGAGTTGATTCTTCCCAGGATGGCCAGCTGCCTTGGGAGAATGGTAAGTCTGGAGCACTGCAGTACGGAGACTCTCTGGGACAAAGCAGCGGTCACAAGGTTTATCAGGAGGAGCATGGACCTGAGCAGCAAGAATTTTGTCACCCAAAGGAGAAGTAAGACTGGTGCGAACCGTAGCCAAGATACGATCAGGAGGAATCATAGGAACCAGAATCGACTCCGACTTGGAGATGGAGGAAAATTGTCGTGACAAGGCATCGGTCCTTACATTCTTAGTACCGGGTAAGAATGAGACAATGTAATTAAAGCTCAACAAGAGAAGAGCCCATCGCACCCTTCTGGGAGAGAGTCGCTTAAGCCTCAGACAAGAATGTAAGATTCTTATGGTCAGTAAGAATAAGAACGGGCACAGTGGCACCTTCAAGGAGATGTCTCCATTCTTTCAGGGCTAAAATGATCGCCAACAGCTCTCTGTCACTAATCTCATAATTGCACTCAGCAGGTGACAATTTCTTGGAAAAGTAGCCACACGGATGCATAGCACTCTCAGAGTTAGGACGTTGAGACAGAAGGGAGCCTACTCCAGTCTCAGAAGCATCAACTTCTAGGATAAAAGGCAACATAGGATCAGGATGTGCCAACACAGGAGCAGAAACAAAGGCAGCCTGGAGATTCTCAAAGGCCTTAATGGACTCCGGAGACTAACTCTGTGGGTTACCGTCCTTTCTGGTCATACCAGTCAGAGGCTTGACTAGAGACGAGACGTTAAGAATAAACTTCCGATAGTAGTTGGCAAAGCCCAGGAAACAATGCAGAGGACGTAAACCCACGGGTCGAGGCCACTGTAGGACTGCCGAAAGTTTCTCTGGGTCCATTGAAAAACCAGCAGTGGAAATTACATAGCCCAGGAATGTAACCTGTTAACAATGGAACTCGCACTTCTCCAGTTTACAATAAAGATTGTTCTCTCTTAGTTTCTGAAGTAGACGACAGACATCTGTGTGGTGGCTCTCCAGGGACTTGGAAAATATGAGGATATCATCGAGATAAACTACCACACACAAGTGCAACAAATCTCGGAGGACATCGTTAATAATTTCCTGGAAAACTGCCGGGGCGTTACAAAGGCCAAAAGGCATTACCAGGTATACATAATGGCCTGTTCTGGTATTAAACACAGTTTTCCACTCGTGGCCCTCCTTAATGCACACGAGATTGTATGCCCCTCTCAGGTCAAGTTTTGTGAAAACCGTTGCTCCCTTTAGGCGGTCAAATAACTCTGTAATCAATGGAATCGGGTAGGCATTCTTAATCGTCACACGATTGAGACCCCTATAATCTATACAAGGTCTCAGTTCACTGCTCTTCTTTTTCACAAAGAAGAAACCAGCACCAGCAGGAGATGAGGACTTGTGGATGAAATCTCGAGAAAGTGCATCTGCAACATACTCCTCCATGGCCTTATCCTACAAAACCGACAAAGGGTAAACCCGGCAACAAGGAGGTATGGCGCCAGTTTGAAGGTCAATTGCGCAATCATAAGGCCGGTGTGGAGGCAAACTACCGGCTTGACCTTTATTAAAGACATTGCCAAAATCACGGTACTCCTCCGGCAGGGAGGGGAGTGAAGTGGTGCACAGGACCTTGGATACCTTCAGGAAGCATGTCTCACTGCATTGTGGTGACCAGGAGAGAACCTCAGCACGGAGCCAATCAAAAGAGGGGTTGTGCCTCTGTAACCAAAGATAACCAATAACCAGCGGAAATCTGGGCGAGGAAATAACTTGGAATTGGATTATCTCATGGTGAAGAGCCCCTACGGCCATGGACAATGGAACCGTCTCATGAGTCACATGGGCAGGCTGTAAAGGTCTCCCGTCAAGAGCCTCAATGGCAAGTGGAGTGTCAAGCAGCTGCAGCGGAATCGAGTGCTGTGAAACAAATGCAGCATCAATGAACAGGTCTGCAGCCCCAGAGTCGATTAGAGCCTGTATCTCGATGGACGACTCAACCCAAGAAAGGGTGACCAAAACCAGGGGCTTATCCTTTTGGATAACTGGGGACGAAACAATGCCACCTAAGGTCTGTCCAAGACAGGACCTCAAGGTTCGGGCGTTCCCTGGACGGGTAGGATAAGACTTCAAAAAGTGACCTGCCTGGCCACAATAAAGGCACAATCTCTCCCTCCTCCTAAAGGCTCTCTCATCCGCAGAGAGACGCGTGAAGCCCAGGTGCATGGGTTCATCCTCACTGATCAACTCAGTACCAGGAGGCATGGGAGGTAAGGGAGGCATGGGTGGGAGTACAAAGCTCGGAGGCAAACCTACAGGAGGCCACAAACTGAGGGTAACTCAAGACAACAGGTTTTACTTTGCTGCTGTCCGTGGGAAACGCCTGGGGCAGCATTTTGAAGTATATCTCAACCTGATTGAGAAACCCTCTGCATTGAACTGGATCTCCCCCCAAATCGCTGGGGAAGCGGAGCAGAACCAGACATACCTCTTATAGAGGTAATACTCGAGGCGGGTGCCTGCACAGAGACTGGCACAGCAGCAGGGACGGCCTGTGACTCAGGTTGTACCGGAGCAGCCACCGTGGGGGATTCCAGGTGAGCCGTGCGATTCAGGAGCGTTTGTAAAACCAAGGCAAACTAATCCATACGGTGATCTTGCTCATCCAATCTGGAAAAAATATTACCAACAAGTGGATTGACTGTATCTTCTGAATTCATGGCCTTCGTGTACTGTCAGAAACCATGAAACAGACTGAGACAGAAGTACAATCAAATCACACTTGTTTATTAATAAAAATAAAAAGGTAAATAAAAAAAGACGTAGTCAAGCATAGCCAGAGTCCAGTAGCCAGATCGGGTAATCAGCCAGTCCAGACGTCAGGGATTCAAGGAGAGCAACTGCAAGCAGGATAGAAGCCAGGAGGGATGTCAGCAAGCCAGTCTTGAAACAAACAGCATGAGATGGTTCCTTGTGATGTGACCAACGCAAAAGGCAAAGGAAAGAGGGCGCTGGAAGGCTTTAAATAAGCAGGTCAGACGAGCATCATCGGGAACAGCTGGTAACTGTGGAAAGAGAAGAGAGCTGGCAATTAGCCGACAGCTGAGCGGCCAGCCCAGAGGAGGAAGGGCTAAGCCAGCCCTGACAATGGGACACTAACATGAAAAACTCAAAAGTCCTAATTTTAAAGGCTTATATGCAAGTTATTGCCATAAAAAGTGTATGGGCACTCAGGTACTGCCCTAGGGGACATATATTAATGCAAAGAAAAAGTTTTTAAAACTATTGATCTTTCAGTAGCAGTGCTTTTAAATGATGCTTAACGTGACACAATAAAAATGAAACATTATTCTGACTGATTGTTGTGAAGGGATTTATACCTTGTGAGACCTCTATGCCTAGCCTGTATAAGATATAATCACTGAGGAAAATCCTCATCAGATAGCTTGAACTCACCAAATACCGATTCCATCCACAAGAGGCTTTTATTCTGAATATCAGGTTACAGCAGATGACAGGATACAAACAGATGAATAGGTTGTAGTATTTATAAGATGATATTGTCTGTAGCTTACAATGCAGATTGTAGCCCTGCTACATGTGAATCACAGGAAGAAGAGTGGAGCATTACATACAAAGGAAGTGTGTCATAACATCAGGGAAAATAAACATAAAAAACAAGTGCATTACCACGAAAGACAAAAGTCTATAGAAAATGTAAATGTATAAAGTGGTGTTGCGCTCCTTAATTAACTATGTCAATCAATATGTGAAGTACACAGTGTACAAAAATTTTAAAGTGAATATTCCTACAAACGCTTAACTATAAACACATAATTTAACATCCAAAAAGTGCATTAAGTAAAGTGCATTTAAGTGCCAAGATAGGTATATAATATATCTCAATCTAAAGTGCACAGATTGCAGTGATAACAGGATCTACAGCGTGACTACACGCTTGATAATATAATGTCCAAAGGTGCAGCAGGGAAAAAAATAAAGCAATAGAAATATATAAGAAATCTAAAAAAATTATATAAAGTATATTCCACAGTCCATATTAAATCATGCACTGAAAAAAATCCACTCTGTGTGCAAATATCTGATAATCCCGTGAGTGAATCGTTATTCCATAGGTGATAACGTGCAAGGTGTCCACACACTGGTAGCAATGGCTACCTTACCTTACTGCTGTAAGGTAACAGCATATATCCTTTTAAGCAGGTGGTAGATGTAACCAGCAATGGGTGCCCCCCTCTCTAGGTCCTCAGTCACAGGTAGCATATACATCCATAGGAGAAGAGAAAACGCTAATAGTGAAGTATGTAATGTAATCCGAACTTTATTTTAAAAGGACATAGTCCAGGGTACTCACATTTTAGCATAAACCATGAATGCAGAAAAAACTTTACACGAAGCGACAGCATCAAACGAACGAGCAGGTAGTGTGTACTACGACCGTCACTTCCGGTATCCTCCTAGTCCAATCCTACGCGTATCGTCACTTGGACATGTGACTTCATCAAGGAATGAAATCATTCATCATTCCCTGATGAAGTCACATGTCCAAGTGACGATACGCGTAGGATTGGACTAGGAGGATACCGGAAGTGACGGTCGTAGTACACACTACCTGCTCGTTCGTTTGATGCTGTCGCTTCGTGTAAAGTTTTTTCTGCATTCATGGTTTATGCTAAAATGTGAGTACCCTGGACTATGTCCTTTTAAAATAAAGTTCGGATTACATTACATACTTCACTATTAGCGTTTTCTCTTCTCCTATGGATGTATATGCTACCTGTGACTGAGGACCTAGAGAGGGGGGCACCCATTGCTGGTTACATCTACCACCTGCTTAAAAGGATATATGCTGTTACCTTACAGCAGTAAGGTAAGGTAGCCATTGCTACCAGTGTGTGGACACCTTGCACGTTATCACCTATGGAATAACGATTCACTCACGGGATTATCAGATATTTGCACACAGAGTGGATTTTTTTCAGTGCATGATTTAATACGGACTGTGGAATATACTTTATATAATTTTTTTAGATTTCTTATATATTTCTATTGCTTTATTTTTTTCCCTGCTGCACCTTTGGAAATTATATTATCAAGCGTGTAGTCACGCTGTAGATCCTGTTATCACTGCAATCTGTGCACTTTAGATTGAGATATATTATATACCTATCTTGGCACTTAAATGCACTTTACTTAATGCACTTTTTGGATGTTAAATTATGTGTTTATAGTTAAGCGTTTGTAGGAATATTCACTTTAAAATTTTTGTACACTGTGTACTTCACATATTGATTGACATAGTTAATTAAGGAGCGCAACACCACTTTATACATTTAGATTTCACTCACTCAGGGGAGGGTTTGAACCCCTGTCGGTGCTTTGCTGCAACCATAATCCTTTTTGTGTTTTTTTATCAATTTTGTGTACTTTCCTTTTTCTATAATTACTGTGGCGCGAGGGTAATCTTCTTACATCTATAGAAAATGGTTAAGGAACAATCTATATAAATTCTATGCCCCGTTGGGGCAGCATACTTCCCGTCTGGCATGGTAAATGTCACTATATACATCAGAACGGTAGTTATGCAACTGCAAATAACAAACAGTGTAATTTGCTAGATGTATTAAAGACCTGAAAGACATAAAAAGAACACGCATATAATGCAATAAGAATAACTCTTAATTTAAGGCTTCAAGTTATGTCAACTAAAGTTCAAGACACTTTCTTCTTGAAATCACAGGTAGGATCCAGCAACGTAGGCAAACAAGTTCATTCTCTAAATGGTAAGAGCAGAATAAGTTCTATGATAGGTCTGATGAAAGTCTTTACAGTCCCTTGTCTTGAAACCTTCACCTCCACCTTAAGTACCTTACTGTCATCACTAGGAACGCTCTTTACAATAAGTCCCATGGGCCATTCAATTCTTTCAGCTTGCTGGTCCTTAAGCAGAACGAGATCTCCAACTTGTATGTTAGGGTTCAGTTGTTGCCATTTCCTGCGTCCTTGCAGAGAAGAAAGATACTCCATCTTCCAAATTGCAAAATCAGTTGGTGAGGTGTTGTACTCGCTTCCACAGGTCATAGCACAGATTTCCTGTTTTAAAGTTTCCAGGTGGAATAGGAACAGACACAAGCTTCTGGGTAAGAAGAGTAGCTGGGGTAAGGATAGTTGGGGGTCTCTGTATCCTTGGACACTGAAATAAGTGGTCTTGAATTGATTATGGCAGATGCCTCTGCCAGGAAGGTAGTTAAAATCTTGTGGGTAAGTCTTGTGAAGTCCATAAGCATAGAGTCCAATATTTTATGTATGATGCCTATCATTCTTTCCCATGAGCCACCCATGTGGGAAGTATATGTAGCCCAGAACAACTCTGCTGTCTGTTTAGAATCTGACATCATCTGAGTGTCTAGCTCACGCAGTATGAAATCTGCTATTTCTACAGCTAGCACAGTCCGACAAAGTTCAAGCCTGGGAATCATGTGTTCAGGTTTAGGTGCCAACTTTCCCAAACAGAAACCCTATGTAGGCTTGATTAGAAGAATCTCTTACCTTGGGGTAAGCACCAGCTGCTATGGCCTCAGTAGATGCATCTGAGAAGATGTGAAGCGCTTTCCTCTGACTTGTGGCAAGGGAGGCAGAAGTGTAGAAGTGTGGTATATGGATTCCATCTAAGGCATGTAGAGATTGTTTCCAGGACTCCCACTTTGAAAGCTGGTCTATTGGTAGTGGAGCATCCCAGCTGTTATGTACACACGATCAGACTATCCAGCGGACTTAGTCCGGCAGACAATCCTCTGGACTTTCCAGCGGAGGTCTGCCGGACTTTACGAATGAGCAGACTTGCCCACACACAACCACACACGAACTGACTTTTCCGGCAGACTAGGTCCAGCAGACAATCCTCCTGGACTTTTGGCAGAGGTCCGCCAGTCTTTCCAAATGAAAGGACTTGCCCACACATGGAACGTGACTTTAGGTACGGTGGCACTAGCGAAGCAACGTTTCCAATGGCGAGATTGGCACCTTTCGAGCCCCGTCGCCTGGTATGGGTTTTAAGGGTAGCCCCTATGCCGAAAAACGGCATGGGGACCCCCAAAGTCCAAGACCCTTATCTGAGCATGCAGCCCGGCTGGTCAGGAAAGGCTCCTGAACCATACCAGGCCGTGTGCCCTCAACATGGGGGGGGTGGGAGCTTTGGGGAAGGGGGGCCCTGCGGCCCCCCCACCCAAAACACCTTGTCCCCATGTTGATGAGGGCCTCTTCCCGACAACCCTGGCCATTGGTTGTCGGGGTCTGTGGGAAGGGGGGCTTATCGGAATTCGGGAGCCCCTTTAATAAGGGGGCCCCCAGATCCTGGCCCCCCACCCTATGTGAATGAGTATGGGGTAGATCATACCCTTACCCATTCACCTGGGGGGGAAAAGTGTCAATAAAAAAGCATACAACACAGGTTTTTAAAGTTTATTAGGCAGCTCCGGGGGTCTTCTTCCGACTTTGGGGGTCTTCTCGCCGGGCTATCTTCTGCTAGTGGAGCTTCTTCTTCTGTTGACATGATGCTCTCTACCACAGTAATGCCGGGGGGCACGTTGCGCAGCGACTTATATAGGCATAAGGGAAGGGGTCACCAGGTGATGTCACATGGTGACCCTGCCCCTTATGTTGTCACATCCCCTGGGACTGTGACATCATAAGGGGTGGGGTCACCGTGTGACATCACCTGGTGACCCCGCCCCTTATGCCTATATAAGTCGCAGTGCAACGTGTCCCCGGAATTACAACGGGAGAGAGCATTGTGTGAACAGAAGAAGAAGCTTCTCCACTAGCAAAAGAGCGGCAAAAGAACAGAAGATAGCGCAGAAGCCCGGCGAGAAGACCCCCAAAGTTGGAAGAAGACCCCCGTAGCTGCCTAATAAACTACTTTAAAAACCTGTGTTGTGGGTTTTTTTATTGATACTTTTCCCCCCAGGTGAACGGGTAGGGGTACGATGTACCCCATACTCATTCACATAGGGTGGGGGGCGGGATCTGGGGGCCCACCTTATTAAAGGGGGTTCCTGAATTCTAATAAGCCCCCCGCCCACATACCACGACAACCAATGGCCAGGGTTGTCGGAAGAAGCCCTTGTCCTCATCAACATGGGGACAAGGTGCTTTGGGGTGGGGGGCCGCCGGGCCCCCCTCCCCAAAGCACCCACCCCCCCATGTTGAGGGCACATGGCCTGGTACAGTTCAGGAGGGGGGCGCTCGCTCATTCCCCACCCCCTTTCCTGACCAGCCGGGCTGCATGCTCAGATAAGGGTTTTCCAACTTGTCTATAAAATTTTCAGACAACATGCTCCGATCATGTGTAGCCTACTCAGACGGACAAAGTGCCACGCATGCTCAGATCAAATTCCTAGACCAAAGCTATTGGCTACTAGCCTGAACGTAGTCCCATCGTAACGAAATAACGTCATCACGTTATGTACAATCGGATTTTCCGACAACTTTGTCCGACCGTGTGTATGCAACAGTTTTGGGCAAAATCCGTTGGACAAAATCCAACGAATTTGGTTGCCAGAATGTCCGACCGTGTGTACAAGGGCTAAGATATCCCTTTGTTGGTTAAGTGCATCAGCCCTGGTCATTTCTGCTGAAGCATCATCTATTTTACTGTCCTGCAACAAAGCTGTGTATTTTGCAAAGAGCCACTGGCAACCTTCGTACGCAGCAGGTAAGCGATCTATAGATTCTCTTAGTTCAGCTGGTTGATCGTTAAAGTGTGACAAAACTGACATGCAGTGTGAAGTTCTGTCCCATAAGTCTGACAGATTGCTGGAGAATTCATCTCTAGTGGCTTCATAGTTTTCTCTGAGTTTCTATGTAGGTTTTATTGTACGTTTGGGTCTCACACTCTGGCAATATCTGCAGACTCTGCTCCCTGTACATCTGCAGGTTCAGAGGCATGATGAATCTGCATTAGTTCAGCCACAAAAGGGTGCTCAAAGTCTTGTCTAGACAGTTTTCACATTTTTGCAAGAAATTAGTGTCTATTTAAGAAGATGAACAGCAGCTTAGACAGGTGGGGTAACGCAGTTCAATGTAGAGAAACAGTTTTTAACATTCACATGAGGTGCAGTAAGCTTGTGCGACTATGTGCTTCACAAGATGGCGGATGGCACTGAACTTGATTGCAGATCAGGTGCACACATATACAAAGCAGGCTGTGGGAATTCTATACATCTTTTGACTATTCTGACTCCGATTGTTGCAAAGCGATTTATCCCTTCTGAGACCTCTATGCCTGGCCTGTATAAGATGTATAAGATATAATCACTGAGAACAATCCTCGCCAGATAGCTTAAACTGACCAAATACCAATTCCATCCACCTGGGTGTCCCCTTAGTCTGCCTGTAAAGTGGCGCATATGTGAAATGTATCGAACAGTGCCACAGCAATAATGACATTTCTTTTTTTTTCACAAATTATTTATTTGTAGAAAAAAAAATCAATATCCATCAATATACAATATAACAAAGACACCAAAGGTGCCATGGCACATCAAACATAGTTACAGTCCAGGGTAATACAGTCATATGTACAGGGGCTCAGAAGCAAGTCAGCGCAGCCTCACTGTCACGCAGACAAGCCTCCCATTTCAAAAGATCAGGTGGTGACCATATGCATTCTGCTTGTGTTGAGTTGCATGAATGGACACTTCACATCTTAGGATAGAAGGAAGCTAGATGGTATAAACAGAGTGTCACCCAGAAGGGTGTTGAGACAAGAAGTGAAGAGGAGAGGGAAGGGAAAAGGGAGAAAAGAAAAAGGAGGAGGGGGGAACCAGGGTGATGGGATATGTAGATGCTACAGTACAAATGACAGGAGAACCTCAGTCCCCAGAGCAGCTCTCTAGGAAGGACTTCCCTTCATCCAGATATGCGAACATGTTCCAGTATACCCATGTTTCCGTATATCGATCTCTTCTTTTGTACTGAAAGGAATTCTGGTTCTGGATGACCACCCTTGGTTAACGTCATCAGGTCACCGTGACCCCCGGTACCGTGAGACACCCTAAGCCTACACAGGATATACATTCAGAACAGGCTTGACCACAGTGAGTTACATAGAAAGGGGGTGTTGTGAAAACATTCTTACACAGACTTAAACTTACACAAAAAGAGACTTCATACAAAATGGCAGGTTTTCACAAAATGGAGTCATGATGGTTCATTCATATTATTACCAGAGTACCAGATCTTCCAGGTTATTGATACTCCTGACCTTATTGAGCCACATGGTGATGAAAGGAGGATTGGGGCCTTTCCAACACAGCGTGACACGGGCTTTGACAGCGTTAGTCAAGTGGCAAAGGATTGATTTTTTGTATATCCGGATTGGCATCTGCAAACAGTGGAGCAGGAAGAAGGCCGGATCCCTCGGGATTGGGAAGTCCGTGAATTATTGGGAGATCCTCTGTACCTCCGACCAGTACTATTGAAGTTTTGAACAGGACCACAAGATGTGAAGGAGAGTTCCCCTCTCGTCTCCACATCGCCAGCAATGATCCGATGCTTCCGGAAAATATTTACTCGGTTTGATTCCTGCATCAGTTGGATAATATCAGGCAGAGGTGGATGATGTTTTGATGCTGGACAGCCGTAAAGGTCCTATCAAGATCTCTTTCCCATTTGCCAAGACTTGGCATGATAAAGTCCTCTGGAGGGGATATAAGCAAGTCATATATCTTAGACAGGGTGTGGGGGAAAATGAGTCAGAGGGCCAGAGTTTGGAAGAAATGCTGAAGTTGCAAAGATAATCTAAACTGACCATCCGATTGCATCAATTGAGAGATCATGGGCCAAGCGTTAGCCGTTAGAAAATGGGAGACCTGAAAGCAGATTCTCCCTTGGAGATTTCAAAATGGACCTTGTTCTAAACCCAAAGGGAATCCGGGGTTTCCCAATATGGGAAACAGCGGAGAGTGGGCAGAGGAAAGCTCTGGTTTCATACATGCCATATGGCTGACTCGGAGAGTGGGTCCTATGGTGGGGTGCGACTTGAGGGAAGCAGGTGGGAGGTAAAGCACCATGGCGCCTTGTGCAGGGGGTTGATACTAAACTGCTGTTCTATGTGTGTCCATAGCTTTAGATCTTTATGTCTGCACCAGTCAATTACCCTGCCAAGGTGGGCTGCTTGATAATATTTAAGCGCCTCCAGGACCACCACCCCTCCATAGAGTTTAGGTAGCATCAGAAGGTGCCTACCAATCTTAGGCCGTTTTTGAACCCAGATGAACTTGGTAAAGAGGGGATTGACTTGGCGATAGGTAAAGTCTGGACTTTGGCAAGATGCTCATTTTGATGATGTTACATTGGTGAAATCAGGAATGTAGTCCTCTATTCCATTTGTCTAATAGGGCACGGAACGCATTGAGAAGGGGCGGAAAGTTCATCCTAAATGTATCCGCTAGATTCGGGGGGGTATGGTTTCCCAAGTACTTCAGAGCCAGAGACGTCCATTTAAAGTTGAAGTTGAGCTGTAGAGTGCGACCCAGGGGAGAGAACAGGGCTAATACCATCGCCTCTGATTTGGAGTAGTTCATTTTCATATTCAAGAGTGCTTTATAATGATCAAATTCTTTCAGGAGATTCGGAAGGGAGATATGCGGATAGGTCAAGGAGAAGAGGAGGTCATCCATGTAAGTGGAGACTTTATGGGTGAGGTCACCCACCTGAATGCCGGAGACATCTGGGTTTAATCCAATCCTGTTCAGAGAGAGCGAATAGTAGGGGTGAGAGTGGGCATCCCTGATGGGTGCCATTAGAGGTAGGGAATGGCTCTGAGAATACCTCATTTGCTTTGACTGCTGCCCGTGGAGAGGAATATATGCTAGATATTGTAAAAGCTTACCTTGGTTGGAGTCCATAGTGCAGAGATGTATGCTCACCCTTGAAAATACACGCAGCCCACGGTAACAAGGTAAAAGGCTACCTGGGCTGTGAATGTGTGCACAGGGGCTTGACAGGAATTTTATCAAAGGATTATCGAGGTGAAGCCGTAGTCAGGTATTCCAGAAGTCAGAGTTAACTATGAACAGAGTCAGAAGCTGGGGTCAGTCTTGGAACACTGCAACTTGAAAATAATAACACAGGAAACCTGGGACCTTTGACAATACAAGAGACAATGAACTGACACAGCCCTCAGAGTTAGGCAGTGTTTTATACCCAGATGATTAGATAAACTGCCTCGCTGAACCAGGAGTGACAGGTGCTAATTGCAAAGCAAGATCCAGAGTATAGCCCTCAGTGCTGCATGGAAACCAGGCTTAATAATGAGCTGAGGTGTGGCTCAGAGGCAATACAGCAGAAGTAGTACACAGAAAGTCCTGGGTTCAATACCTCCTTGAGCCACCTGGGGGGTGGCCACACCTGGCTGTTTGCATGGCACAGTAGGAACCGTGACAGATATCCAACAGACCATCTGTTCCCCGCAACCCATGTGTCTAAGTACAGCAAATATAAAGGCCCAATTCACCCTATCAAAGGCCTTCTCTGCATCGGTACTGAGAAATACGCAGGGAGAGCTTGTTTGACTGGTGAAATGGACCAGATTGAGTACTTTTAACGTGTTGTCCCTTGCCTCACGGATGAAGCCCACTTGGTCCAGGTGGACCAATTGGGGTAACAGGGATTGGATCCGCGAGGCAAGTATTTTGGTGAAGAGGTTCAGGTCTACATTGAGCAATGAGATCAGCCTAGCTGCCGCAGACTGAGGGATATTTTCCTTCTTTCTGGATAATTGAGACATTGGCTAACAGAGATGCCTGTGGGAATGTGGTAGTCTGTCCTAGGCCATTAAACACTCTTACCATGTGTTGACCTAACAGGGGGGAAAGAGTCTTGTAGTACTGTATAGTGAACCCGTCAGAGCCTGGTGCCTTTCCTGGTTTGGCTGACTTCATTGCTCCACTTAGCTCTTAGACAGTGATCGGGGCTTCAAGCTCTCCTTGAACTGGGGACGGGAAGTGCGACAAGTATGCTGAAGCGAGGCAATCTTCTATGGAAGAAGAAGGAGGAGGGGGTGGGAGGTTGTATAGGGAGGAATAGAATTCCCTAAAGGTGTGGGCGATATCCTTGGGTAATGAGATACTTTGTCTGTCCGTATCCTTGATATATGGGCTATAGGAAGCCTTACATTGGTCTCTGAGGGCCCGTGCTAACCATTTTCCACATTTGTCACCCAATTATTACACTAGTTTCTTGCAAGATTGGTGTGCTACCTTTGCCTTGTAACGAAGAAGGACGGATACCTGTTGACAAAGATGAGTGGGTTCGGTCCCTAAAGTTGGGATCAGTGTTCTTTTATGCTGCAGCTCACGAGCCTGAATATCGGCTAGCAGTTTTGTCAATTGTACTTCTCTTGCTTTTTTAACACAGGAACCTCATGGGCTTCCTCAGGGGTGGCATTAGTCCGAAAATAAACTGTAAGTTATTGAGCTACGTCAGTCCAATCTCTGGGATCTGCAATAGACTCTCATTCAGGCGCCATCTCCAATCCGGAGTAGAGGCTGACAGGGAGAGACGCATCATAACTGGTGCGTGCGTGATCAGACCAGGTTATATGACCAATAGAGACGTCTAGAACGAGGGATAGTAGTTTGTGAGGGATCAGAAAGAGGTCAATCCTAGAATATGACTGGTGAGGCGTGGAGAAGAAAGAGTAATCTCATTCCCCAGCGTGGAAAATGTGCCAGTCATCCACCAGCTGCAGTTCATGAAGTTTTTGCTGTATACAGTTCCTGTAGCTGAGGGGAACAGAGGAGGTACCAGAGGAGGTATCCACGTTAGGGTCAAGAGGTACATTCAGATCACCCCTGAGGATCAATTTACCTTCTGCGAACTCCACTAGCTTAGAAAGGATTTTACATATAAATGAGTCTTGGTTAGTATTTGGTGTGTACATAGTAGCCAACGTCACTTTAATGCCGCTGATGTGGCCTTTAAGGAAAATATCCCGGCCTGCTGTGTCAAAGCAACTGTTGGAAAGAGGTCAACGTATACAACTAGAGATCAGGATCAAAACGCCCTTAGATTTCGCTTCCCAATTAGTAGTGTGGTATACACAAGGAAAGAATCTGTTTTGAAGAAAAGGTCCCCCGTCCTAAAATGAGTTTCTTGTACAAACGCTACATCCGTGCAAGAGTGTTTCAGATCATTAAGAAGCTTCCTCTGCTTCTCCGGAACATTGAGTCCCTTAGCATTTAGGGAGAGAACATTCACAGCGTCCATCATCTCTGGGAAGGTGGGAGGGGAGAGGAGAGAGAAGAGAAAAAAAAACAAGGAGGGGGGAAGGGGTGGTGGAGGGGGAGAAGGTTGGGGTTTGGAGGGGGGGGGGGAAGAAGGAGCTAGAAAAGGAGAAAGGGAGGGGAAAGAATAGTAAAGAGTAGTCGGGTGCTAAAAAGAGGTACTATAGATGGCACTCACTTCAGAACGCTTAGGTTCGGGTAAGAGCAGGCCTATGTGGGGAAGTGGATGGAAACAGCTAGAGGACAGAGCCCATGCCAGGGCCCTTCAGCATTGGTATAGACACAAATTTATAGCAGCAAGAAACATCTTGATAGCAAAAGTTAAAGAGGAACCAGTAACATTGTGTTAGTAGATGGCAACCCGTAACATTGACTATAGATAACTCCCACTGGGAAGAGGATTAACAGTTCCCCGTCCACTAGACAAGATGCTGTGTCAGGACATGCAGCGAGACATGGTTTTGAACATAACCGCCAACTCATCCAAGGGAAAGAGGTGTAACAGTTCCAAAATACTGCATCACCCTGCAGTGATGCAGTCCAAGGAAGTGCGACCACTAATTGCCCCGTGGGGGGGGGGCGCGGCATCTGCCCAGCCTCTACATGGCAGGATTGCAATCAATCTCCCATACCCCCTTTCAGGAGCAGGCCTCCCTTCTGGGTAAGACCTCTGTGTCCTCCAGCCCCCCGCACATGTCATAAGCATCCAGTTGGGTTGGTGGAGCACTACGTATTTCAGAGCTAACCAACCGCAGCCGTGGGGGGGAGCCTAGAGTGAATCCCACACTGTGCTCCAAACGGAAAGCGGTCCTTCACCTCACTGGGGCCACGGCCAACTGCCGTATGGAGGGGAGGAGTCAGATGACTGAGTAATGGTAGTAACCTAGGTATAGATAGTCCACAGTGGGGAGTGGACCAGAAAAATTCCAGGATCAAAGCCCTTCAAACAGCAGTTGAAGTATGGTGGTGACTGAGTACACTGGGTAGTGAGAAAGCTGGCAGAGCATACATCACTTACGGGTGCTCAGGAGACAACGACATCTGGAACATATCGAGCAGCAGTCAGGTGAAGTTCAGGAGGGGATTAGGACTCATGGTCTCTGGAAAGAGAAGAGTTGCGGGACCCATGTTTCCCTCTGCTTGTACGGGGAGGAAGGCCAGTCATCGTGGAGGAGGGAGCAGATCGCCATGAAGATTGCAGCAGGGGTTGCAGCCAATTTGCGACCGGGAAAGCCTCTGTCTCGAGAAATGCGAACAAGCCTGGCAGATCAGCAGGGTCAAGCAGAGCAAAGGAAGCTGGACCTTTCCTCACCATCAGCGACATAGGGAACCCCCAACGGTAGCTACAGCCCATCTGCCGCAATTTATCCAAAGGGGGAGTAGCAGTGCCCTCTGCTGCAAGGTGGCCCCCTTTATCGTGGCCCCGTCAAAGTCAATGTAACCTACCTCCCATGCTCTGCACAGGATGAGATCTTTGTGGGACTAGCAATGTAGGCAACATATAATGGCTCTGGGTCTGTTTGGATCCGTGGAGCGAGGGCCCAGTGCTCTATACACCCTGTCAAATTCTATGTCCTGGGGGGTAAGCAAGGTAGCCAGTTAACTAAATATCTCCAGCACCCTGGGTTGTAGTGACTCTTGGCCTGTAGATTGTTGTGGTGGCTCCTGTCCTCGAGTTCCTACATATGGAGCTGCAGCGTGGTGACCTGTGATGCCTGTGAGGATTGTATCTGCTCCAGTTGTGACACATGGTGCTCAAGGGATGATAGAGGTGTCTTGTCCGTGGAGACTCGGTCAGAGAGCAGCTGCTCTGACTGAATGAAGGTCTCTGCAGTCGAAGTACCAGTGCCTCCATATCTGACAGTGTCCACAGGACCTGGAGGAGAGCCCTGAGATCAGGATCTCCCATTGTGGAAGGCAGAGGGGCTGATGGTCCCACAGCGGCTGGTGGAGGAGATGTCAGATGGGGAAGCCTGTCAGTGAGTCTGATCCAGACAGCAATGCTGGTGGGGCCACCATTTGTAATTCTGTCCAAAACGCTCCACATGTTGCCATGACGTAGGTCCGCAGTGTGTAAGCTCTGGATTCGGGGAAGTAGTGTGGTATCTGTGACCGGGGGGAATCCTGAAGGTGCCCTTCACCTTCCTCTGCTTCCTAGAGCTCATGCCGGAGTGGAAAGCTGCATCAGGGGGTGAAAATGCTGAAGGGGTGGAGGGAGCTCCAGTGAAACATGTCCTTACATTGCCATGTTCAGGCCACGCCCCATAATGACATTTCTAAAGGAAAAAATGTAAACTAAACTTGTTTGTGGCTGTACTGTATTGCCGAATCCCGGCAATATAGATGAAAAATCAATGAGAAAAACGGCGCGGGGTTCCCCCCCCCCCCCACAGTCCATTTCAGGCCCTTCAGGTCTGGTATGGTTTTTGAGGGAAACAAACGACAACATTAAAAAAAAAAAAATCGGTGTGGGATCCCCAAAAATCCAAACCAGACCGTTATCCGAGCATGCAGCCTGGCAGGTCAGGTTAGGGGGGGACGAGCGACCTCCCCCTGAAACATACCAGGGCCCATGCCCTCAACATGTGGGGTTGGGTGCCAAAGCATCTTGTCCCCATGTTGATGGGCAAAAGAACCACTCCCCGACAACCCTGGCCATTGGTTGTCAGGGTATGTGGGGGGCCCCAGATTCCCATAAAGTAAAAACCACAAGAGACAGTTTTTGACATATTCCTTTATTTAAAAAGAAAAAAAAAAAAGTGTCCTGCGATGTAAATTCATTGTCAATCACGCTGAGTGATGGACCCGAAAAATAGAAAACCCGAAAAAAAACTCCCGGCGACTGCTGTCTTTTCACTTTGACAGCTCTTATATAGGCAAGGGTGGGGTCACCCGCTGACGTAACCAGATGACCCCGCCCCCTTTGACATCGCATGGCATCTCATGACATCAGAAGGGGACGGTCACTTGGTTATGTCCCTGGGTGGCCCCACCCTAGCCTATATAACAGCTATCAAAGCCAAGAGACAATAGTCACCAGAAGGCTTCCCATGGAGGGGGAGCTTTTTAATTTAATTTTCTATTTTTCGTGTTCGTCGGGTGGTATGATTGAAGATGGATGTACATGGACACTTTTTTTTTCTTTTTCTTTTTTTTGTCTCTTGTGGGTTTTTTTTTTATACTTTTTTTGGTGAATGGGTAAGGGTACATTGTAACCAATGCTCATTCATATGGGGGGGCGGGATCTGGAAGGCCTCCTTGTTAACCACTTGAGGTCCGGCCATAGCTGAATGATGGCTACAGCGCGGACTTCAATTTCCAGGAGGCCGTCATAGGATGTCCTCCCCTGTGCATGCTCCCTGCCCTCGCCCTGCAGGGCGCATGGGGAGTGCTCTGTGGTCACCGAGTCACTGAGACTCGGGTGATCACCCATCTGGTCCCGGCACCCTTACCATGTGATCAGCTGTCAGCCAATGAAAGCTGATCACATGATGTAAACAAAAGCTTGGTAACCGTTTTTTTTTCTCCTCACGCTGAAAAAATAGCCGATAACCGGATTAGGTTAAAGGGACATTGGTCCTGAAGAGGAAGCTTCACAGGCACCTCATCTGTGCCAATCAGTACCCCCTGCCACTGTCCACAGTGCCACCTATCAATGCCGACAAGTGTCATCTATCAAAGCCCACAAGTGCCACCTATCATGCCACTAGTGGTGCCAATCAGTGCAAGCAATCAGTGCCCATTATTGCTACCCATCAGTGCCCATCACTGCCACCTATAAGTGCCCATTACTGCTGCCTCATCAGCGTACATCAATGAAGGAGAAAAATTACCTGTCTGCAAAATTTTATGACAAAATATAAAAAATAATCAAATTTTTTTAAATTCTGGCTTTTTCAATTTTTTTAACACAAAAAAATAAAAACGCAGAGGTAATCAAACACCACCAAAATAAAGCTCTATTTGTGGGCAAAAATTATAAAAAATTTATTTGGGTACGGTGTTGTATGACCGCACAATTGTCATTCAAAGTGCATCAGCACTGAAAATTGGTCTGGACAGGAGGGGGGTTTAAGTGCCCAGTAAGTAAGTGGTTAAAGGGGGCTTCCAGATTCCGATAAGCCCCCCATCTGCAGACCCCAACAAACACTGGCCAGGGTTATGGGAAAGAGGCCCTTGTCCATATCAACATGGGGACAAGGTGCTTTGGGGGGCACCCAAAGCACCCTCTCCATGTTGAGGGCAGGTGGCCTGGTATGGTTCAGGAGGGGGGACGCTCGCTCGTCCCCTCCCTTTCCTTGCCTGCCAGGCTGCATGCTCAGATAAGGGTCTGGTATGGATTTGGGGGGGGGGGGGCCCATGCCAATTTTTTCAAATGTTGGCATGGAGTTCCCCTTAAAATGTATGTCCGACCCAAATGGCCTGGTATGGATATTGGGGGGAACCCCATGCCATTTTTTTTGTTACTTCTGTAAAAGGGTTCCCCTTAACCACTTCAATACACAGTTTTATTTACTCTGCACTGCACTATATACCCTGCACTGTATTATATATACACTACACTGACTGAACTATATATTCTCCACTGTATTACATATACTACAAGGACTGCGCTATATACTCATATATATATATATATATATATATATATATATATATATATATATACACACACACACACACACACACTGATGGCACTATATTCTCTACACTGTATTATATATACACTACACTGACTGCACGATATACTCTCCTCTGTATTATATATACTACACTGACTGCATTAAATACTTTGAACTGTATTCTATATACTACATTGACTGCACTATATACTCTCCACTGCATTGTATATACTACACTGACTGCATTATCCCCTTGCCGCCAAGCGTACGCAGATGTACGTACTCAGCTTCCGGGGGTTATCCCGGGATGATGCCCGCACCTGTAGGCATCATCCCAGTACCGTTTTTCCGAGCGGGCGATTGGCTTTCAATCGGGAGCACTGATCACACACCTGATTCCTCCTGTGGGTGGGCAGTGACTGGAATGAAGCCGTAAGCGGCTTCATTCCAGTCTCCTAATGGTAAACACGGAAGCGACGTCATGACATCACTTCCCGTTTACTTGGCTGCCAATGGCGCCAGATTTAAAAAAAAAATACACTATTCAGAATCGCCAAAAACGGTGATCTGAATAGTTTGAAGTGTAAAGGAGGGATCGGGGGTCTAAAATATAAAGAGTACCTGTCACCACCTATTACTGTCACAAGGGATGTTTACATTCCTTTCCTTGTGACAGCAATAAAAGTGATCAAATTATTTATTTTTATTTTTAAACAATTTATTAATTTTAAAATAAATAATAAAACATTTTTTTTTAAAGCGCCCGCCGTTCCCGCGAAGCAAAGAAAATGCATACGGAATTCGCGCCCGCATATGTAAACAGTGTTCAAATCACACATGTGAGGTATCGCCGCGATCGTCAGAGTGAGAGCAATAATTCTAGTACTAGACCTCCTCTGTAACTCTAACCTGGTAACCAGAATTTTTTTTTAAAGCGCTGCCTATTGAGATTTTTAGGTACCGTAGTTTGTCGTCATTCCAATTATAAAGTGTGACATGTTTGGTATCTATTTACTCGGCGTAACATTATCTTTCACATTATGCAAAAAAATTGGGCTAATTTTACTGTTTCGTTTTTTTTAAATTTACGAAGGTGTCCATTTTCCCAAAAAGTTGTGTCTAAAACACCGCTGCGCAAATACCGTGTGACATAAAATATTGCAACAATTGCCGTTTTATTCTCTAGAGTCTCTGCTAAAAAAATATATATAATGTTTGGGGGTTCCAAGTAATTTTCTAGCAAAAAATATGGATTTTAACTTGTAAACACCAAATGCCAAAAATAGGCTTAGTCATGAAAAGGTTAAACACTCTGAACTGTATTATATATGTAGCAGGCATGTTGTAATGCAATTTCTCTTTTGGCCACAACATGGAGACAGAGATGCTGACTGGTCCTTCCAGGTGTAGTATGGGTCTATATTCATACATAACTTTAGTTATTGAATTACAAGAATAGTGATTACTTATATCTATATACAACATGTTTAATGCATGAGACATCTTCTTCATTATGCTATGGGAAGTTGGGAACCTTTGACTTTTTCTTCTCATCAGTTGGAGCTATTGTCTTCACTACTATATAAAGTTAAGTTCATTAACCAGATCTGGTAATCAGCCAGGCCGGAAATCAGGGATCCAAGTAGAGCAACCGCAAGCAGGATAAGAAGCCAGGTGGGATGTCAGCAAGCCAGTCTTGAAACAAACCACAGGAGATGGTTCCTTTTGATGTGACCAACGCGAAGGCAAATGGAAAAGTGAGCAGGAAGGCTTTAAATAGACAGGTCAGATGAGCATCATCGGGAACAGCTGGTAACTGTGGAAAGAGAAGAGAGCTGGCAATTAGCCGACAGCTGAGCAGCCAGCCCAGAGGAGGAAGGGCTAAGCCAGCCCTGACAGTACCCCCCCTCAATGACCCCTCTCCCTCGGAGGGCCACCGGACTTGAGGGGAAACCGTCTATGGAACTCGTGGAGAACAGGGGCATGTACTTCAGAGGATGAAACCCAAGAGCGTTCCTCTGGACTGTACCCCTTCCAATGCACCAGGTATGCGCCCACTGAACCTACGGGAGTCAACAATGGATTGTACCTCATACTCCTCATGGTTCTCAACCAGAATAGGGTGAGGATGTGGCACAGAGGTGGTAAATCGGTTACATACCAATGGTTTCAATAAGGAGACATGAAACACATTAGAGATGCGCATACTAGGAGAAAGGTCCAACGCGTAAGCTACTGGGTTAATCCTGCGAAGGATACAGAACGGCCCAATAAACCGAGGTGCAAACTTCAGTGAGGGAACACGAAGCCGGAGATTGCGAGATGACAGCCAGACCCTGTCCCAAACC
The DNA here is from genome assembly GCF_037356315.1 of Lithobates pipiens. Classification (NCBI taxonomy): domain Eukaryota; kingdom Metazoa; phylum Chordata; class Amphibia; order Anura; family Ranidae; genus Lithobates; species Lithobates pipiens. Next base: position 265,158,170 of record NW_027507748.1, on the reverse strand, counting down.
TGGTAGGAAGGCGCAGGCAGGCATCTGCGGTCAGCATGGAGTCTGTACCTATCATTAGCATGACGCAAAGCCTCCTGGACTTGTACCCAAGTGGAACGAAGACCACGGAGATGCTCCTCTAACACAGGAATACTCTGCGGAACAAACGAGTCAGACAACATGGAAGGTTAGAAACCATAATTCGCCATAAATGGAGACAATCGGGAGGCAGAATTCAAGGCACTGTTGTGAGCAAACTCTGTCCAAGGTAATAGGTCAGACCAGTTGTTATGATGGTCAGAAATATAGCAACGTAGGAATTGCTCCAAGGACTGATTGGCTCATTCTGTGGCCCCATTAGACTGCGGGTGATACGCAGAAGAGAACGCAAGCTGGATTCCCAACTGTGCACAAAAGGCTCCCCAGAACCGGGAGACAAACTGACTGCCCCTAATCGAGACAATCACCTTGGGTAGCCCATGTAAGCAAAAGATCTCCCGAGCAAAAATGGAAGCCAGTTCCTTAGAGGAGGGCAACTTCTTAAGTGGAATACAATGACACATCTTTGAGAACCGGTCAACCACCATAAGGATAACAGTGTTGTCTTGGGAGTTGGGCAATTCCACAATGAAATCCATAGACAGGTGAGTCCAGGGCCTCTCTCCATTGGGTATGGGTTGCAGGAGGCCCACTGGAAGGTGTCGTGGAGTCTTACTCTGAGCACACACGGAACAGGCAGCTACGAAGGCAGTAACATCAGCCCGTAGACTAGGCCACCAGAATTGTTGGGAAATGGCCCAAATGGGTAAATATATGAATGAACCTATAGTTAAATGTAGCACATAATTTATCCCATTAATACAGCAGGAAAAACTCTGAGACACAGAGCATACTGGGAAAAAGGGGAGTTTCAGGAAGTGCTGGGGGTATGAAAGAGAGGGAAGTACTGAGGTAAAAGAGAGAGTGCTGACAGGAGACAAGGATAGGAGAGGAGATTGCTTAAAAGAGAGGGAGATACCAAGGCTCAAAAAAGTCCTTTGCTGGGACACAGTGACACATAATAGTGAGGAGAGAAGGAGTGTGTGAGGGGAAGAAACTGAGGTGCCAGAGTGAGGAAAGAGACACACGCTGACACCAGGGACTGTGTGCCCCAACGGAGGAGAAGGGATATCCTGAAGCCTGGAAAAAGGAGAGATGTGAGGAGAGTGAGAGAAAAACACTGTGAGAGGGATTTTTGGAGCTAAGGGGAGAGATAAATGCACACCGACACTGTTAAGCTCAGGAACCCTGATCGGTGACCCAAGCAGCACCCAGCTCAGCGGAGACGACCCACGCCGCTTCAGGGATCGTGATATCCATCCAGGTATTGGGTCAGCCTCTGTCTCTTCACCTTGCAAATTTTGCTACCAGTTCAGCCCTCAGAAGGGGATCCAGTGCCTTACACTTCACACATCACTAGGAGCATCAGGAGCCTGAACCAGCACCTGGGATTATCGTCATGTCATCACACAATGGATTGGTGAGAGGGTGCAAACCCAACATCCTTCTTGACACCATACTGACACTGCATGCAGACACCAATTTCCCTTTTAAGTGTCACGGGATGCTTGTCTGGAGCTGCCATCTTTAGTAGTTTGCCCTTTTAAAGCTCTACTCTACAGAACATTCTAGAGGATTACTGCTTTATGCAAGCTTGTTTAAACCTACTCTTTTAAAACAAGGGCCCCACCATTTGCTAGCAGAAGACACTAGTATTCTTCACCTCAGGACCTGTAACATTACAGAACTGTGCGTACTGTACTTATGTAAGCCATTTCTTCTTTTTGTATTGTTACTTTCAATGGTGTTTGTGGTCCAGAAGGAGATGAGTTGATAGATCTTCTCTCCTCCCTCTCAGTGTCTGTGTTATGGGCATATTTATTACTGCCCTTTTCTAAATTTACAGTTGCTAAGTGTTCAAGGTTGTCTTTTCTAATGTATTGATTATTTGCAGAAAGGTTTAACAGTGTTGTAATCTTCCATATACTTTAAACCTTGTGTCATGGTTATGCAGTGATCTTCCTGTGTTTGCTTACCTCCCCTCTTGTGTTCAGACTAAGTTGCCAGCCACCTCCACCTGGTGGTTTTTATAACCTCTCCTCTAAGCATGGCTCCACCCAGGCCCTATCAGGGAGCCCTATATTAACCTGTGCACTGCAGGCCATCAGTGCTGATCAACCATTGTGTATTCCTTTGTGTGTTTGGCTTCCTGTTACCTGCTGTGTGCTCTTCTGTTGTTCCGTTACCGACTTTGGCCTGTCTTTGACTATCCCTGTTTGGCTGTGATCCTGACCTTTTGGCGTGTCCCTGACTATTTCTGTCTGCTTGTGGCCCCGACCTTGGCTTTGTCCCTCACCATCCCTATCCTCCTGTTGCCTACTGTGGGTGTGAGCTGGGGGACCCTGGGGGTCGTGACCTGGAGCCAGTTGCAGCCAAGTCCATCCTCACCACTCGAGGCTCTGGTGAACACCTGCTGGCTCTTAGACTCCGCGCCCCAGGGAATCTTACGCTCTAACCCCGGTGGGACCTCCCGTCCGCAGCAGTCAGCCGTAGGGTCCACAACCTTGCGATGCACTCCAGATCCCTACGGTGTGCATCTGTCACCCCGCCTCAAGGTGACTTGACACCATGATAATATATTCAATTTGTTTATTACTACCAGGTGTGTGTCTGTTTTAGGTTATAATCCACAGCCAGAATAACAGTATTTTCTTTTTTTTTTATTTGAAAAACAAACTTTATTGAGAGAAAAAAAAAAAGGAGGACATATTAGGCATATGCATGGTACAATAAATGATATAGGCCAACATGGCCAGAACGGTAGTACATACATGAGTACATTAGGTTATCTGTGTAATATAGGGTTAGATACCCATCGGGGGTAAAGCCATTATACGATAATAGAGAAAGAGGGAGCAAACAAAAAAAAAAAAAAACACAAAAAGAAACCCAGAGGGGAAAAAGAAAAAACATGGGAAGGGAAAGGAGGGGGGAGGAAGAGGGATGAACATAACATTTCAAGTACATTGTATAAAAAGAAAAGGGGGAGAAGTGGGACTTTAAATGAAGCATGTCAATATAGACAGTTCAATCCTCCACTGCGCTCCACTAGGAAGAGATCACTCCTTAACTCTACATATGGGTAATAGGGTTTTATTCATGGTTTTTTTGTTTCGTTTTTCTTCTCTCCTTTTTGCACATACATTGTTTCATTCAGAGCACTGCACATTTTTTTACACATTTGAATTGGATGATTTTGTATTTCCCCCATCATCCATTCCCACGTATTCAACACACATTTAGTCTTCTCCTATTTCCCAATCATTTGTGTATATCTCATTCACACACACTTTTCAGTAATTAGCTATATTCATTCAACACGTTCAATCCAACACTCAGTGTCCTGCTTTTGGTTTTTTTTTTTTTTTTTGGTGACCCATCACACTTTTCTTTTTTCTTTTTCGCAGATTTGGGTAACACACATATACATTTAGTACCTAATGGACCTGTGTTGAGGATGTCTGTTTCGGTTCCCCCTGGCCTGCCCCCTGACATTGTTGGGGGATGGTCTGAACCCTGCCTCAACCCCGGATGAGATGGTTATATCTCAGCTCTAACAGTTCCCATTGCTGGAAGTTCTGCCCAATTCTTGGGCTATTTTGTAAGTCACTTTATCAATTAAGTGGACCAATTTGATACTCTCTCTATTTAACTGAGGTTCCACCTATATTAATATTTGTCATATTTATTTGCTTTTTTAGTAAAAACATGCATCCCACCCCTGATGACTGGCAAGAAGCCAAGAAACACGTCGGGTTCTCAAACTAAGGATGCCTACTTAAGCTTATTTTAATCCTTGATAATATCAACTTTTGTCCTATAGAGTTTGTACTCATTCATGTGATTTTATGATTTTTGATTAGTAATTTATGTATTTCTGTTATGAACTGCATCCATGTATGTCCATTGATTTGTCTATACTCCAGATTCTCTGATTACTATTATGAAAATATATTAAGTGTATATCTATATTTATATTACTGTACTACCATTGTATGCATTCAGATCATGGACAACCCCTAGGGGTCATTGATTATAAATTAAATCTAAATTATTTTATTCACATGTATTCATACATTGTTATTTTCAATTGACATGCTTCATTTAAAGTCCCACTTGTCCCCCTTTTCTTTTTATACAATTTACCCGGGATGGAAGCATGCCATTGCTACTTGGTACTGCGGCAGGTCACTTCTCTTAAATCTATAACATTTCAAGTACATGTTTCACCATCCTCCAACCATCTATTCCAGACCTGCTCATACTTAAGTGGACATCCTCTATGTACATAGATCAACTTCTTATATGGGAGAGTGTCGTTAATCTCTTTTTTCCAGCATTGGACTGTAGTGGGGAGGGCCTGCATTAAGTTACGAGCAATCGCTTTTCTCACTATAAATAGCGTTTCATGTAAAAAGGTGCAAAGGGGTTTGTCAGCGTCTAAATCTAGCAGCAGACCGAGCAGGCACATCTTTGGGCCCAGGCTAGCAGGAGAGCCCATCTGATCATGCAGGAAGAGTATCACCTGTATCCAGTATGTTTGGATAATTGGACAGGACCATATAAGGTGATAGAAGGAGCCTGGGGCTTGGTCGCATAAGCGGCATCCTGGATTGTACATGGGTCTGAAGTGCGCTATCCTCTGAGGAGTCAGGTATGTCCTATGTATGATATACAACTGAGTGAGGCGGTCCGACAGCTTGGGGGAGACTCTTTTCATGTCCCCCAAAATTTCATCCCACTCCTCATCCTCAATTATTCCAATGTCCACCTCCCATCTAGTCTTAGCAACATGTGTCAGGGAGACGGATGGCGGAGTAAAGTGTGGAAATTAATTTGGCTGGCTCAGCACCTGTGATTATGTCAACTAGGGGATTGTCAGGGATGGGTTGGAGCCAGCAAATTGAGTTTGTATAGCATGTCGAAGTTGTAAGTAGGGATGGCCGAACGGTTCACCCGGCGGTCGTTTCGCGGCGAATTTCGGCTGTTCGCCGTCCGCCCGATCGGCAGACTATTGCCGCCGTTCGCCCGGTGGACTTCCGTGTTTACTGTGTAAAAGAACTTTGACTTATGATGACACATCCATCATGGGGTACAGGACAGCCAATTGAGACATTACAGCACATGGACACTTGGACATTCCCCCTAACTTATAAATAGACCCGATCCGGCGGCCATTTTACATTCTTTCGTATGTCACTATAGAGAGAGGTTGCTGTGTGGAGCAGGGAGAGACTTCAGTGACCCAAATCGCTAGCTATTAGGTCCACAAAAGTTCTTTTAAGGACTGGTATCATGGTATAGGGGTTAGGTGTAGTTCAGGATATAGGTTTTAGGCACTGCTGTGCTAGTGATTGCTGCAGCAGCCTGTCTTTTGTCAGTGTAGAGAAAGGGACAGGATGCTGTGTGCAGCAGGGAAGGTCAGTTTAATCATTAGCTGTTACTATTAGGTCCACAAAAGTCCTTTTCAGGACTGGTATGGTAAAGTAGTACAGGATATAGTTTTGAGTGCTATTCAAGTTATTGTTCCAGCAGCCTGTGTTTTGTCAGTTTAAATAGGGACAGGCAGGAAGCTGTGTGTGGCAGTGAGGGACAGTCAGTTTAATCAGTAGCTGTTACTATTAGGTCCACAAAGGTTATTTTCAGGACTGGTATGGTAATAGGCTTGTACACGTATAATATTCTTTCTTCCAAATATAGAAAGAATATTATACTTGACTGCTGCCCTTCTGCTGCAGTAGTCCTTTATGAGTATAGGGACTGAGGTACAGTCTGCTAATCATTAACAACCTACTAGTTCCACAAAGGTCCTTATAAGGACTGGTAAGGTATAGGGTACTACAGTACATAGGGTTGAGTGAGGTACAGTCTGCTATTCCTTAAGGACTGGTATAGGTCCACAATATATAGGGTTGAGGTGCACTACTGCTGACTGCTGCCCTATTCTGCAGCAGTCCTTTATAGTATAGGGACTGAGAGTTTTGTCACAGGGTCATTTAAAAAATGACAGGCAGAGGAAGAGGCAGGCCCTTCCGCAGGGGTGGTAGGGGTAGGGCAGGAGCAACAGGCTTGAGCCAAATTGGGAGGTTGCAGAAGGTGCGTTCAATTACTTTAAAGGACGCACCAGACTTGGTTGAGTGGCTCACTCAGCCTTACTCTTTTGCACCCTCCTCATCCTCTCGATCTGCACCCTCTTCTTCACTCTCTGCTATGTGCACCCCCAAAGACACTACCACCAACAACACCACCACCACCACATACCTTCCGCTTGAGTCACAGGAATTATTTTCCGATCCATAGCAAGACATTTCTGATGCAGCCTCTTGGCATTGGATCAGGAAGAGGAGGTAGCATAAACCGCCACTCAGCAGTCTGACGACAGTACCCAGATCAGCCCAAGGAGGAGGTTGGTCCCCGGTGTTGCTGCCTACTCCGAGATCTCTACTTATAGCGGTGGGAAAGGTGACGTCGATGATGACGTGTCTAGTGATGTCACGTGGGTGCCCACAAGAGAGGAAGAGGAGGGGAGTTCAGAGGGAGATATGGACCAGCAGATAGGGAGGAGAAGCAGGAATAACTTACATTGCACAGGAGGGACAAAGCAGACTGCTAATGTATCAGGAGCGAGTCATCGACCATGTACGGTCACATCTGGCGCTCCCAGGACGCCGGCACATGGCTCCGCAGTGTGGGCTTTTTTTAACTTGTCCGCTGCTGACAATAGCGTTGCCATCTGCAATCTTTGCAGTCAACGCATTAGTCGCGGTAAGCCCAACACTCACCTAGGGACGACCGCCTTAAGAAGGCACATGAGCAGCCATCACCGAGCCCAGTGGGAGCAACGGAACACCCAAAGCCACACTCCAGGCTCTCACCATCCAGCCTCGTCTTCTACTTCTCCTTCTCCTCTCTGCTCACAATTGTCCTCCACTCCACCTTCCATCACGCCAAGCTCACATTTTTCTGCAAAAAGGCAGGCTTCTGTGGGCCTAATGTTCGAGCGTAAAAAATTATGACGCCGGATAACCCTCTTGCCCAACGGTTGACGACTGGCTTGTCAGAACTGATAGCCTGCCAACTACTGCCATATAAACTGGTGGACTCAGAGGCCTTTCGAAAATTTGTGGCCATTGGAACACCACAATGGAAGGTCCCAGGAAGGAAGTATTTCTCAGAGAAGGGCATCCCAGAGCTATATGGCCATGTTCAGCGGCAAGTGAATGTATCTCTGGAACACAGTGTCGGTGCCAAGATACATCTGACCACAGACACAGGGTCTAGCAAACACGGGCAGGGAAGGTATATCACTTTTACTGCCCACTGGGTGAACCTTCTGACGACCGTCAAGCATGTAACCCGTGGCACCCATGTAGATTTGGTTTTACCGCCACGGATTGCATGCAGGCCTGGCTCTTCTCCTCCTCCTACTCCATCCTCCTCCCTCTCCTCCTCGGCAAACTCCTCCTTTTCCGCTGCTAGCATCTCTTCCGCTGCGCCGCCCAAGCTCCCCAGCACCTATTCGACATGCCAGGAGAGACGTTGCCATGCCGTGCTGTGTCTGTTGTGCCTGGAAGCCAAGAGCCACACTGGCCCGGCACTCCTTTCAGCTTTGCGTTCACAGGCAGATCAGTGGCTAACACCGCTCAATTTGACAGTTGGTAAAGTGGTGTGTGACAACGGTGCCAATCTGCTTAGTGCATTGAAACAGGGCAAAATTACGCACGTGCCATGCATGGCACACGTCTTAAACTTGGTCGTGCAGCGATTCGTTGTCAAATACCCTGGGGTCCAGGACGTCTTGCGCCAGGCAAGGAAAATCTCGGCCAATTTCAGAAGATCTTACACGGCCATGGCTCACCTTGCTGACATTCAGCGGTGACACAATCTGCCGGTCAGACGTCTTATTTGCGATTGCCCGACGCGATGGAACTCAACCTTCTATATGCTTGATAGGCTGCTCCAGCAGAAACGTGCAGTTAACGTCTACCTGTATGAACTCTGCGGCAGAACAGGTTCTGGGGAGCTGGGGGTTTTTTCACCGCGCCAGTGGCTGCTCATGCGCGACGCATGCAGACTTCTGCGCCCATTTGAGGAGATCACCAATCTGGTCAGTCGCAGCCATGGCGCCATCAGTGACATGGTACCTTATGCCTTCTTTATGGAGCGTGCATTGCGTCGTGTCATTGATCAAGCTGTGGAGGAGCAGGAGCGGGAAGATGAGGAAGTCACAATGCTGGATGAATTCCCGGGGGGGCTACTCTATCTGAGACAAGTGAACAACAGGAGTCTGAAGAGGAGTAAGAGGAGGATGGTGCCGGGGCGGATGAGGTGGAGCAAGAAGAGCATGCTTTAAACCTTTCTGGGATCCCTGTTGTTGTGCGTGGATGGGGAGAGGAGAATGAAGAGGACGACATTATCCTGGATGATGAGCAGGAGCCAGGCCACCACACCGCTTCCAGTTTAGTGCAAATGGGGGCCTTCATGCTCCAGTGTTTTAATAGGGACCCCCGTATGAAAAGCATAAGGGTCAAGGACCAGTACTGGGTGGCAACGTACTGAGACCCCTGGTACAAACACAAAATGGCGGAAATGTTACCGCCGTCACAGAGGGCTGTCAGAATGGAACACTTCCAGGCCTTGCTTCGAGAAATGCTGCATTCTGCTTTTGCGTGCGCTGGCAGAGGAGCAATTCCCACTCCCAGAGAAGGAGTTGCGGGTACCAATCCAACAGCGCCTGCAAGAAGAGGCTGGTTTGAAGATGTGTTGGTGACTTTGGATATGAGGTCATTCTTTCAGCCGACCCATCGACAGGTGTCATCCGGATCCAGCATCAGGGAACATCTAGACCGTCAGGTGTCCGACTACATCGGGTTAACGGCTGATGTGGACGCTCTGAGGAGTGATGAACCTCTGGACTACTGGGTGGGCAGGCTTGACCTCTGGCCAGAGCTTGCCTAATTTGCAATCGAACTGTTGGCTTGCCCCTCGTCCAGTGTCCTGTCCGAAAGGACGTTCAGCGCAGCAGGGGGGATCGTGACTGATAAGCATACTCGCCTAGCTCACGACAGTGTTAACTACCTCACATTTCTAAAAATGAATGAGGCATGGATCTCGGAGGAATTCAACACATTGACCAGTAGACCATGTATATATCTATAAACAATTTTTTTAATCGAGCACACAGACCTTCTTTCTTCATTTGACTCACTTCCTTGTCCAAAAAAAGCACACCGTACTATATGCCCATACCCTCCTGTTTGAAGAGGTTGAGCGGTGTCATATTTCTACTGGGGCTGCTTATTATGAGGGGCTCCCACCATCCCTGTGCTGTGCTGACATCCTCCTGGGGCTGCTTATTATGAGGGGCTCCCACCATCCCTGTGCTGTGCCGACTTCCTCCTGGGGCTGTACCTCTGCTGTGCATATTATGAGGGGCTCCCACCATCCCTGTGCTATGCTCATTATGAGGGGCTCCCACCATCCCTGTGCTGTGCTGACTTCCTCCTGGGGCTGTACCTCTGCTGTGCATATTATGAGGGGCTCCCACCATCCCTGTGCTATGCCAATTATGAGGGGCTCCCACCATCCCTGTGCTGTGCTGACTTCCTCCTGGGGCTGCTTATTATGAGGGGCTCCCACCATCCCTGTGCTATGCTGACATCCTCCTGGGGCTGCTTATTATGAGGGGCTTCCACCATCCCTGTGCTGTGCTGACTTCCTCCTGGGGCTGTACCTCTGCTGTGCATATTATGAGGGGCTCCCACCATGCCTGTGCTATGCTCATTATGAGGGGCTCCCACCATCCCTGTGCTATGCTCATTATGAGGGGCTCCCACCATCCCTGTGCTATGCTGACCTCCTCCTGGGGCTGCTTATTATGAGGGGCTCCCACCATCCCTGTGCTATGCTGACATCCTCCTGGGGCTGCTTATTATGAGGGGCTCCCACCATCCCTGTGCTGTGCTGACTTCCTCCTGGGGCTGCTTATTATGAGGGGCTCCCACCATCCCTGTGCTATGCTGACATCCTTCTGGGGCTGCTTATTATGAGGGACTCCCACCATCCCTGTGCTTTGCTGACTTCCTCCTGGGGCTGTACCTCTGCTGTGCATATTATGAGGGGCTCCCACCATCCCTGTGCTATGCTCATTATGAGGGGCTCCCACCATCCCTGTGCTGTGCTGACTTCCTCCTGGGGCTGCTTATTATGAGGGGCTCCCACCATCCCTGTGCTGACTTCCTCCTGGGGCTGTACCTCTGCTGTGCATATTATGAGGGGCTCCCACCATCCCTGTGCTATGCTGACTTCCTCCTGGGGCTGCTTACGGTGCAGGTGTCAGTGCTGTATATCACGGTGCTGGTGTCAGATCACTCTATCACGGTGCAGGTGTCATAGCTGTATGTCACGCTGCTGATGTCAGTGCTGTATATCATGGTGCTGCTGGTGTCAGTGCTGTATATCACGGTGCTGGTGTCAGTGCTGTATATCACGGTACTGATGTCAGTGCTCTCTATCACGGTGCTGGTGTCAGATCACTCTATCACGGTGCAGGTGTCATTGCTGTATGTCACGCTGCTGGTGATCATCTCCTGCACCCTCTTCTTAGCATACCCTGACCTTCCCTCTCCTCCATTGCCTTCATGCGCTCCACAGTCCTGAATTGTCACAACAATTTCACATATAAAAAAAGAATGCTTGTAGTTGTCGATCCCAGATTCACCTCATACATGTGTTATGTCATTGGCCATGTGGTGGGACTATGTTCGCACAGCTAGTAATTATTTTGAGGCTGCAAATTTGACCTGTGGGTTTGCAAAGTTCGCCTCCCATTGAAGTCAATGGGGCCTGCCGCGAATGTTACGGTTCACGAACGATCGGCCGCGTTCGCGAAACGTCCCGTCGGACGTTCGTCCATCACTAGTTGTAAGTACCTGAAGAGGAGATAGTTAAGTAGTGAGAAATCTTCCTTTAGTGTTTGCAATGTTTTAAGCCCAGTATTGGCCATAATTTGGTACATGTACAGGATCCCATGACGTATCCAAACTGCGGGGTCTGGAATGGACAATAGTTCAGGCAAGTGTGTGTTGAACCAGAGAGGGGTATGAGAGTAAACCTGTGGGGTCCCAAGTTTTTGTAGGGCCGTTCGCCATATCCTCCGGTGGTGTGTCAGCATGTCTGCTTTGTGATGGGGGAGACGTCTTGACGATGGGGCCCTAAGGACTGACTGAAGTGGGGTATGAGCAGGGTGGTCATGGTGTTTACAAAGTAATAGCTGGTATCTTGGTAGCTCGTTCTTGTCAAAATGATAAAAAAAATGGGACAATTGGGAGGCAAGATAATAATCCTGGAAATCTGGAAGAGCAGCTTCTCCCGATGTCACTGGGTTCTTCAGAATTCTCCAAGACAATTTGTGTCTGCTGTGACCCCATATAAATTAATTAAGAATTGATTCAACTGTTTTAAAAAAAATTGTGGTATATACAAGGGGGCATGCCACACGAAATAGAGTATCTTTAGGAGGAGTATCATTTTGACCAGACTGATGCGTCCCATAACACCCAGGGGTAGTCTGGCCCAAGTTTGTGTCTTGTTCTTGATCAGGGTGTAGAGGGGTTCAATGTTTAGGGGCGCATAGTCTGTCAGCGGTCTAGTGACTTGCACTCATAGGTACTTGATCATGGAGACCCTAGGGAGATTCAGAGGGAGGGGGGGCGTGGGTACGGGGGGGAAATGATCAAGAGGGAGGATCTGGGACTTAGACCAATTAATACTCAGACCCGATTGGCTACCAATAAATTCTATGTAGTGGAGGGCTGCAACAAGGGAGGGACCCGAGTCGGCTAAGTATAGGAGTGTATCATCAGCGTACATCCCAATCTTTTCTTCCAGATTCCCTATCCTAAGGCCCCGGATGCTGGTGTCTGCACAAACCATGATGGCCAATGGATCCACACCCAACGCGTACAGCATGGGAGAAAGGGGGCAGCCTTGTCAAGTCCCTCTCTCCAGCGGGAATTGGTTGGAGAGCCAGCCGTTCACAAACACCTTGGCCTTTGGGGATTGATACAGGAGTTGGACCAAGCGAATAAAGTTAGGGCCAAGTCCAAACCCCGAGAGGCACTCCCACAGGTAGTTCCACTCCACAGAATCGAAGGCCTTGGTAGCATCTATGGCCGCCACGACCCTCCAGCCGACTTCATCTTCCTTTAATTTAACCAGGTGTGCCAGAGGGGCTGAGGTCATTCTTGGGGTTGAGGTGGAGATCAGAGAATTCAAATTTACCAAATGGCTCCTTCGGGGGTGGCACTACATATATACTACACTGACTGCACTATATACTCTGAACTGTATTATATATATATATATATATATATATATATATATATATATATATATATATATATATATATATATATATATATTGTGGCAGCACGCAGGTAAAGTCACCTGGTTGTATCCAGGATGGGAAATATGTGTGCCCTAGATTCAGGCTTTATGCAGACTTGTATAATTAGAGGGAAAGAGTTAATGAGCCCAGCTGAAGTAAGTGGGCTCATTAAGACCTCTACAAAAAACCCCAGCATGCTTAGGGAGATGCTCCATCCTGGAACCAGTTTTGTGTTTGTATAGACTGGGGAGTGTGACACCTGTTCTGTGCGGTGAGTTAACGCCTGTGTGGCAAACCTCTACAACAGAGACAGGGACTGGTGCAGCACAAGGCTGCACTCAGTTGATAGACAGGGAATCTAAGTGTGTAATTAGAGGTCAAGCTGACCAGGATTTATTTTTATGTTTTATTTTTGTTTGGCTGTTATATGTTTCACTGCATGTAGCATAAATAAACCGCATCTTTTGTTTTTTTTGCACCTACAACGCTGTCTGCTGTGCCTAATTTTGTGTTGTGAACCCATCCAGTGGGTCACACACACCCGCTGCCGAGCTAACCCCTCACAGTTGGTGGAGAATTTTGGCAGTTTTTTTTTATTTATTTTTTAAGGCCAGCATGGAGGAGATACTGAGACAGCTGGCTCTAGCAAATGCAAATCAGCAGCAAACAAATGCAGGTTTACAAAAGAGCCTTGCAGCTCAACAACAGAGCCTTGCAGCCCAGCAGCAGACAAATGCAACTTTGCAGCAGAGTCTGGAAGCTCAGCAGAAAGCTCCCCAGCAGAGTCTGGAAGCTCAGCAGAAAGCTCACCTGCAGAGTCTGGAAGCTCAGCAACAAGCCCAGCAGCAATCTGAAGCCCGCTTCATAGACCTGTTGCAGAAGCAAGAGCAGTGTTTTCAACAGCAAATAGAGACATTAATACAGCAACGTCCGCAGACCAATGAGGCAAGTGGTTACAATAATACCTCATCCTTTGGTGTGAGCCGTTTACTGACAAAAATGACTGGAGAGGATGATCCGGAGGTGTTTTTGACCACATTTGAAAGGACTGCTGAAAGGGAAAAGTGGCCTAAGGAGCAATGGGCTGGACTGGTGGCCTCTCTGTTAACTGGGGAATCGCAGAAAGCTTATTATGACCTAGAGCCTGACCAAGCAAAAGACTATGTGGTGCTAAAAACAGAAATATTGGCACGGCTGGGTGTTACCCTGGCCGTCCGGGCTCAGCGTGTGCATAATTGGACTTTTCAGGTTGGAAAACCCCCCAGGTCTCAAATGTATGATCTCATTCACCTGAGCAGGAAGTGGCTGCAGCCAGAGACTTTGACCGCACCAAACATTGTGGAACGTGTGGTTATGGATCGTTTCCTGCGAGCTCTTCCTACTGCCATCCAAAAATGGGTAAGCCATGGAGACCCAGAAAATGCAGATAAACTTGTGGATCTGGTTGAGAGGTACTTGGCTACAGAGAGCCTGACCACCTCTTCCAGGGACTCACGGACTTTCCACCCTAAGACCAGATCATCCCCAGTGGCGGGTAAGATGACTCCAAGGGGTGAGGGTGGAGAGAGTGAGAGGGTGGGAGTTCTACCTAAGGTCTGGCGGGAGCAGCCCGGGAAGCCCAGGCTGCAAGAGGCAGCGAAAAAGATTATTTGCTACCGCTACCGGCAAGAGGGACATATTGCAGCAAATTGCTCAGTTGTTGATGAGCCTATGCAATGTGACTTTATAAGGGAGAGACGTCAGTCGCTGTTTGCGACAGTTGCATGCACTGCCATTCGGGGACCTGAGAAACATTTATGTAAAATGCGTATTAATGGTAGAAATGTTGATGTGTTGCTGGATTCAGGTAGCCTGGTAACATTGATAAAAGCTGAATTAGTTACTACAAAGGTCTCTGGGAAGAACAAGGTGGCTGTTATTTGTGTGCATGGGGACACCCGAGAGTATCCTGTAAATTCAGTGTTTTTTGAGACCCCCAAAGGTAACCTCTCTCATCAGGTGGGGTTAGTGTCTCACTTACCACATGATGCTATTGTGGGAAGGGATTTTCCAAAATTCTGGGAACTCTGGGATTGTCCTGAGCCCCCCACTGGTGCCCCTATAGACCAGGAAGATGACCAGAATTCCTCTGGGAGTGGTGAGGACTCTCCTGAATTTCCCTTGTCGGTATTGGCGGGGGAAACTCGAGAAACTGGGGAGGAGCCAACATCCTTCAGATGAAAACATGCCGTCTGTGGAGTTTTCAGATCTTGAGGTTCACAGGGAAAATTTTGCCACAGAACAGTTAAAAGACCCCACCCTAATAAAGGCACGGGAAAATGTGGTGAAAATAGATGGCGAGTTAGTGAACCCAGATAAGATTTGCACTTACCCGTACTTCACTATGGAAAGGGACCTGCTGTATCGAGTGGCTCAAAGGGCAGAAGAAACCATTGAGCAACTTGTGGTGCCCAAATCTTACAGGAAGTTGGTGTTAGAATTGGCCCATGGGCACATTCTGGGAGGTCATCTGGGGACAGAGAAAACCAGAGAGAGGGTATTGCAGAGATTCTATTGGCCTGGGGTCATGAAGGAAACAGAAAATTATTGTTCCTCCTGCCCTGTGTGTCAGAAGTCGGCACCTATGCCACATTTCCGTAACCCGCTGGTACCTCTTCCTATCATTGAGGTCCCCTTTGAGAGGATCGCAATGGATTTGGTAGGTCCGATAATGAAGTCTGCTAGGGGGCATCAGTACATTTTGGTTATATTGGACTATGCCACCCGTTATCCGGAAGCAATTCCTCTTCTAAATACCTCGGCAAAAACCATAGCCAAAGAGCTATCTCTTGTTTTTAGCCGCGTGGGTATTTGTAAGGAACTGCTTACGGACCAAGGTACACCCTTTATGTCCCGGGTTATGAAAGAACTATGCAAGTTGTACAAAGTAACACAAATGCGTACATCTGTGTATCACCCCCAAACAGATGGGTTGGTTGAAAGATTCAACAAAACCCTAAAACAAATGTTAAAGAAGGTGGTGGATAGAGATGGAAAGAATTGGGACTGTCTAATACCCTATCTGATGTTTGCCATTAGGGAGGTACCCCAATCCTCTACGGGTTTCTCACCCTTCAAGTTGCTCTATGGGAGACACCCAAGAGGGCTGCTGGATATCGCCAAGGAAACTTGGGAAAATTAGAGTTCTCCTCACAGGAGTGTGATTGAGCATGTCGCCCTGATGCAAGATAGGATTGCACAGGTAATGTCAATTGTAAAGGAACATTTAACCCAAGCTCAGTTAGCACAGCAGAGGGTGTACAACCGTGGGGCCAAGACCCGTACTTTTCCCCCGGGGGATAGGGTCTTGGTGCTAGTCCTTACGGTTGAAAGCAAATTTCTGGCCAAATGGCAAGGTCCATATGAAGTAATTGAAAAAATTAGTGAGGTGAAATACAGGGTTAGACAGCCAGGAAGGCGAAAGCCGGAGCAGATCTATCACGTCAATCTGCTGAAAGCCTGGAGGGATAGGGAATCCCTAGTCGCAGAGACTTTGTCACAAGCACAGCCTGATTGCTTAGTTCCTGAGGTTGGAATAGCAGACACCTTATCGAAACCCCAACAACAGGAGGTTAAAGAGTTTGTACTTCATAACAAAGAGATTTTCTCTGAGCTGCCGGGACAAACATCTGGCGTAGAGCATGACATTATCACCCCGCCAGGAGAAAGGGTAAAACTAAAACCTTATAGAATACCAGAGGCCCGACGGGAGGCAATACGTGGGGAGGTTCAAAGGATGCTGGAATTGGGTGTGATAGAGGAGTCCCAGAGTGACTGGTCCAGTCCCATCGTACTAGTGCCCAAACCTGATGGGAGCTGGCGGTTTTGTAACGATTTTCGACAATTGAATAAAGTTACAAAATTTGACACCTACCCCATGCCCCATATAGATGAGTTGATTGACCGGCTGGGAACAGCCCGATATATGACAACTCTTGATCTCACCAAAGGGTATTGGCAAATTCCCCTGGCCGAGTCGCCCAAGGAGAAAACTGCGTTTGTAACCCCAGATGGGGCATTCCAATATAAGAGAATGCCGTTTGGGTTACAGAATGCACCGGCAACATTCCAGCGGAAAATGGACAAGATTCTGAGGCCCCATCAGAAATATGCTGCAGCTTACTTGGATGATGTGATTATCCATAGCACAGACTGGGTCTCACATTTGCCAAAAGTACAAGCAGTCCTAGACTCTATCCGGGAAGCTGAGTTTACGGCCAATCCAAAGAAGTGTACCATTGGACAGGAGGAGGCCAAATATCTTGGGTACACTATTGGGAGGGGGGTGATAAAACCCCAAGTCAATAAAGTCGAGGCCATACAGAGTTGGCCACGTCCCAACAGCAAGAAACAGGTACGAGCCTTTCTGGGAATCGCTGGCTATTATCGACGATTCATTCCCCATTTTGCTTCTCAGGCTGTGCCCCTCACCAACCTGACAAAAGGGAAAGAGTCTGTCATGGTTAAATGGTCCCCAGAGGCTGAAGAAGCATTTCAGTCCTTAAAAACAGCCTTATGTAGCCAGCCAGTGTTGTACTCACCAGACTTCTCTAAGGACTTCGTTGTACAAACTGATGCATCAGACGTTGGGTTAGGAGCAGTGTTATCCCAGGTCTGGAACAGGGAAGAGCACCCAGTCATTTACCTCAGCAGGAAGTTGAAGTCCCATGAGGTAAATTACGCCACGATTGAGAAGGAATGTTTAGCAGTGAAGTGGGCTCTAGATTCCCTTCGGTACTATCTGCTAGGTAGGCACTTTGACCTGGTGACTGATCACGCTCCTTTAAAGTGGATGGCTCAGAACAAGGAGACCAATAGAAGGGTAAATAGGTGGTTCCTGGCCCTACAAGAATTTAACTTTACAGTTAAGCATCGCCCTGGTGTTAAAATGGGGAATGTGGATGCTTTGTCTCGGATTCATGCGTGTCTGACTGCTTGTGTTACAACCCCAAGGTTGAAACAAGAGGGGGGGGGGGGGGGGGTATGTGGCAGCATGCAGGTAAAGTCACCTGGTTGTATCCAGGATGGGAAATATGTGTGCCCTAGATTCAGGCTTTATGCAGACTTGTATAATTAGAGGGGAAGAGTTAATGAGCCCAGCTGAAGTAAGTGGGCTCATTAAGACCTCTACAAAAAACCCCAGCATGCTTAGGAAGATGCTCCATCCTGGAACCAGTTTTGTGTTTGTATAGACTGGAGAGTGTGACACCTGTTCTGTGCGGTGAGTTAACGCCTGTGTGGCAAACCTCTACAACAGAGACAGGGACTGGTGCAGCACAAGGCTGCACTCAGTTGGTAGACAGGGAATCTAAGTGTGTAATTAGAGGTCAAGCTGACCAGGATTTATTTTCATGTTTTATTTTTGTTTGGCTGTTATATGTTTCACTGCATGTAGCATAAATAAACCGCATCTTTTGTTTTTTTTGCACCTACAACGCTGTCTGCTGTGCCTAATTTTGTGTTGTGAACCGATCCAGGGGGTCACACACACCCGCTGCCGAGCTAACCCCCCTCACAATATATATACACATATATACACACACTACACTGACTGACTACACACTACACTAACTACCTGCATAATCCCCATTAATTCACTATATACGCCAACCATTAAAGCAGCAGCCTTATATCATGTGGGGCGTGGCCTTAGCCCCTGAGCCATGATTGGCCAAAGGCACCCTGCCTTTGGCCAGTCATGGCTCTCACAGCACATTGTGCTATGATTGGCCAAAGCATACAGGTCTGATGCATGCTTTGGCCAATCAGCAGCTGTCAATGCACTGCGATCTCCCAGTTCATTATGGGGTGCTCTGTGGCAGGTAAACTTCCCACGAGTGCCCCGTTTGTTCTACTTACGTTAGTCTCAAACATCAGGACCATCCCTAGTGTTTATGCACACAGGCTTTTAGAGGCAGGGGGTGTTTAGGGATAGAAATGTTAACACACCAAAATCGGTTTGGGCAGAACACACATCTGATGCACATAAATGCATGTAAACATAAAGATAAAATATAAAATAAAAGTCAGCAGCTACAAATACTGCATTTAATAATCGAACACTTACCTATCCTAGAGTCCAGCGATGCGAGGGATCGAAGCCCCGCTGGTCTCCCCCTCCATTCAGCAGCGCCGGCATTTTAACTGTGTTCACCACAGCCGGACGCCACTGCCCATGCGTGAGCCGCGCCACGACTGGCCGCCCAATCATCTGGGACCTGTCACAGATGATTGCCTAGAGCAAGGGGGTAGCTGATCTCCCTTCCTGCGCCGAGGGAAGTGACTTCAGGAGCCCAGGCATCGAAGGAGGCAGATTACAAGGGACGCCCTAGCAACAAGCATTAACCACTTAACGACCGCCGCATGCCATTGTAAGTCATCACAATGGCATGTACAGGCACAAGCACGTACATGTACGTGCTTGCCTTCCAGCGGGTGGGGGGTCCGATCGGACCCCCTCCCGCTGGATGCTGCGGTCCGTTTCGCTTCAGGAGCGATCCGGGATGAGGGGATGGCCGTTGGTTTCTGTCCATCCCCTCTCGATCGCTCCTGGCGAATGAGAAGCTTCCTCCCACTGTGTATTGTATACACAGGCAGGGAGGAAGTGATGTCATTCTCCTCTGGGCGGTCTTTTTGACCGGACTACGAGGAGAAGACTAAAAGTAAGTGCACCAAACACTACACTGACACTAACTAACAAACAGGCACACAAACCCCCCCCCCCGATCACCCCCCGCCCCCCCTCCAGTCACAGTGTCACTTATTTACTGATCACTGCATTCAGTGTCAGTTGTAAAAGTAAAAAGTGTCAGGGCAGTTAGTGTTAGGTCCAGGGTAGCCCCCTACCACCCCCAATAAAGATTTAACCCCCTGATTGCCCTTAGAGTTAACCCTTTCACCCCCTTTTGCCAGTGTCACTAAGCGATCGTTTTTCTGATCGCTGCATTAGTGTCACTGGTGCCGCTAAGTAGCTAGTTATTTTTTTAGGTTCACCGCCAGGTTTTTATAGCGCTGGGTACCCCGACATACTACCCAATAATGATTTTAACCCCCTGATTGCCCCTAGTTAACCCTTTCACCCCCTTTTGCCAGTGTCACTAAGCGATAATTTTTCTGATCGCTGCATTAGTGTCGCTAGGTAGCTAGTTATTTTTTTAGGTTCACCACCAGGTTTTTATATCGCTAGGTACCCCGATATACTACCCAATAATGGCTTTAACCCCCTGATTGCCCCTAGTTAACCCTTTCACCCCCTTTTGCCAGTGTCACTAAGCGATCATTTTTCTAATCGCTGCATTAGTGTCGCTAGGTAGCCAGTTAGTTATTTAGGTTCCCCGTCAGGTTTTTATATAGCGCCAGGGACCCCCATATACTACCTAATAAAAATTTGAAACCCCTGATTGCCCCTAGTTAACCCTTTGACCAGTGATCACCGTATAAGTGTTACGGGTGACTTTGGTTAGTTAGTTTGCTTTTTATAGCATCAGGGCACCCACCATTTATTACCCAATAAAGGTTTAACCCCCTGATCACCCGGTGGGTGATATCAATTAGGTTTTAGGGTCAGGGTCTGAGTCACCCCAGGCAGAGCTAGGCTAGTGCCAGTTCCGCTAACACCCACGCGCAAAGCATACACCTCCCGTAGTGGTATAGAATCTGAACAGATCAATATCTGATCTGATCAGATCTATACTAGCGTCCCCAGCAGTTTAGGGTTCCAAAAAAACGCATTGTTAGCGGGATCAGCCCAGATACCTGCTAGCACCTGCGTTTTGCCCCTCCGCCCAGCCCACCCAAGTGCAGTATCGATCGATCGCTGTCACTTACAAAACACTAAACACATAACTGCAGCGTTTGCAGAGTCAGGCCTGATCCCTGCGATCGCTAACAGTTTTTTTTGGTAGCGTTTTATATTTAAATCCGGAAGGCAGTGCTTGGTTTTCGGGGTCCTGTACGTGGCTAGGCTCCCAAAAAGTCCCCCACATGTGGTATCCCCGTACTCGGGAGAAGCAGCAGAATTTATTTTGGGGTGTAATTTGACTTATGTCCATAGCATGTGTGAGCAATATATCATTTAGTGACAACTTTGTGCAAAAATATAAAATATTTCATGGACTCAACATGCCTATCAGTAAATAGCTTGGGGTGTCTACTTTCCAAAATGGGGTCATTTGGGGGGGTTTTGTGTTATTTTGGCATTTTATGGCCTTCGAAACTGTGATAGGTAGTGAGGAGTGAAATCAAAATTTGCACCCTTAGAAACCCTGAAGGCAGTGATTGGTTTTCGGGGTGCCGTACGCAGCTAGACTCCCAAAAAGTCCCACATATGTGGTATCCCCGTACTCAGGAGAAGCAGCAGAATATATTTTGGGGTGCAATTCCACATATAACTATGGCATGTGTGAGCAATATATCATTTAGTGACAACTTTTTGTAAACTTTTTTTTTTTGTGTCATTATTCAATCACTTGGGACAAAAAAAAAAAATATTCAGTGGGCTCAACATGCCCCTCAGCAATTTCCTTGGGGTGTCTACTTTCCAAAATGGGGTCATTTGGGGGGGGGGGGTTGTACTGCCCTGCCATTTTAGCACCTCAAGAAATGAGTTAGGCAGTCATAAATTAAAAGCTGTGTAAATTCCAGAAAATGTACTCTAGTTTGTAGACTTTTGCGCAAACCAATAAATATACGCTTATTGACATTTTTTTTACTAAAGACATGTGGCTGAATAAATTTTGCCCTAAATGTATGACTAAAATTGAGTTTATTCGATTTTTCTTATAACAAAAAGTCGAAAATATATTTTTTTCTCAAAATTTTTGGTCTTTTTCCATTTATATCGCAAAAAATAAAAATCGCAGAGGCAATCACATACCATCAAAAGAAAGCTCTATTTGTGGGAAGAAAAGGAAGCAAATTTCGTTTGGGTACGACATTGCATGACCGCGCAATTACCAGTTAAAGCAGTGCAGTGCAAAATTGTAAAAAGACCTCTGGTCCTTAGGCTGAAAATTGGTCCGTGGCTGAAGTGGTTAAAGAGGTGAAAAACAAAAAATAAATGTTCTCCAATTTTGTTTTTCATGCACATTAATTTTTTTTTTTTTTTTGGGTAGAAATCCACTTTAAAAAAAATCCCGGTGTGCATGTGACCTTTTTCTATTAAATATAAACGTCTTCGACCTGAAAGGCCTATGGATGTTCTCCCTTCACAGCACAACTCTTGCCTGTGGGCGTGTCCACCCTCCACAGCACGGCTCTTCCCTATGGGCCTGTTCTCCCTCCACAGTACAACTCTTCCCAGTGGGCATGCCTCCCGCCACAGCACGGCTCTTCCCTGTGGGCGTGTCCTCCCGCCACAGCACGGCTCTTCCCCGTGGGCGTGTCCACCCTCCGGAATACGGCTCTTCGCGGGCGTATAGCTTAGAGCGCGCAGAGTTATTATGGCGGGTGAAGGAGTGAGGGTGGTCCGAGCTCTGCTAGACCCTCAGATATTCCGGAATCCCCGAGTTCTGTGTAACCTCCTAGACCAGGAGAGGCGACAAAGGGCGGAGAGTGAAAGCAGCCGGTGTGATCAGCCTGAAGTCACCGAGGACATGCACGAGATCCTGGCCCACTGGATACTGGAGGTAGGCCCCGCCCAGGATAAGCATGTATAGAGCATTAATCTATGGATGAACTGTTATATGTCTCCATGCTTGTTTGGATGACAATGGGATATTGCAGGATTTGGTGTCCTGAGATTAGATGTGATGCTTTCTAGTGACTGCTTTATTCACCCACCACGTGTATGGATCATTCATGTGTGTACACATCATTAGAATGGAAGTCTACCACCATTCCCAGATAGGGGGGAGACACTTCCTGCAGGGTAAAAATGGTGGAGCACCTTGTATGCCATCTGCCATATTTATATACTGCTAAATTACATTAAAGTGGTTGTAAACCCTTACAACACACTTTGACCTACAGGTAAGCCTAGATTAAGGCTTACCTGTATGTCCAATAAATATCTCCTAAACCTACATGGTTTAGGAGATATTTGCCGAAAGATAGGCACTGCTGTCTGCGGCGCGCAGGTGCATTGAGCGCAGCATCGTCAACGACGAAGATGCCGCGCGTGTCGGCTCCCGTGCGCATTCGCGGGAGTGATGTAATCGCGGCTTCCCTGAATGACAGTGGCGGAGCAGCGAGACCCCACCGAGAAGATGGATGCACCGGACTACAGGGGACAGCGGTGACTTCGCTGGCTCCTGTGTCAGGTAAGTGACACATAATGGACTACTATGCGATGCATAGTAATCCATTATGCTTTACCTTTGCAGGGAATGAAAGAGGAAGTAAACTCTTCAGGGTTTACTTCCTCTTTAAAGCAGAGCTCTGCCCAAAAGGGGAAGCGCCCTTTTGACTCCCCCCTCCCCAAGGTGCCAGATGTGGCGGGGAGGTAGGCAAACAAGCAGAGCTTCCCCTTTTGGGCAGAGCTCCGCTCCACAGGGAAGATTTGGCTTTGATGGGTACCTGCTCCCACTTCCTGCTGAGTTTGCCACAACAAACTCAGCCAAAAGTTCGCCCTCACCACAGCTAACCCATTGAGAAAGCCCAGCGCAATTTGAACATGCTGTATAGCCACAAGGTTTCACTGCCAGTTTCCCTTAGCCAAGATGGCGGCATCAGCACCCGAGAGCTGATTCAAAAATCAGCTTGGGTGAGGACAACACAGGCTCCCTGGACAGGTAAGTGTCCTAATAGTAAAAGTCAGCAGCTACAACATTTGTAGCTGCGGACTTAAACATGTTTGGTGGAGGGAGGGGGCTGGAGCTCCGCTTTAAAGAGAACCTGTACTCCATTTTAGACACCCAGTAAAGAACCACCAGAAGGTGAAAATCAGCCTTAAAGTGGTTCTAAAGGCAGAAGGTTTTTTTTTTTATCTTAATGCTTTCTGTGTGTAGCAGCACCCCCTAATTCTTTCCCGAGCCCATCTCTATCCAGCAATGTCCACGAGTGTATCAGCCGTCCGGGACGCTCCCTCCTGATTTGCTGAGATACCATTGGCTCCCGCTGCTGTCAAACTCAGCCAATCAGGAAAGAGGGGCGGGGCCAAACCACAGCTCTGTGTCTGGACACTCGGAGCTGCAGCTTGGCTCAGGTGCCCCCATAGCAAGCTGCTTGCTGTAGGGGCACTCGACAGGAGGAAGGGGCCAGGAGCTTCTGCCAGGGACCCGAGAAGAGGAGGTGGCAAGCTGCAAGTGACAAGCTGCATCTGGTGGCAGGCAATGGTGGCAAGTAAGAATCCGTATCTGGTGGCAGGTGACACGGCTAGTGACCAGCTGCATCTCAAGGCAAGTGATGTGGCAAATAACAATCTGCATCTGGTGGCAGGTGATGGTGGCAAATGACACACTCAGGGCTCCCACTGATTCTGAATTATGGTGAGTTGAACTATTTCACTTTATATTACAATGTAATAATAAAAATAATGCACTTCAATCATCCTGACACCATAATAACCATTGTGCCGGGATGATTGAAGTGCCAACACTAGCCATTGCCCCGACTCATTGTCAGCGAAAAACATATTTTCTGGCAGTGCCCCTCCTGAGACTAGACTCTGGATCCGCCCTGTGTGGCGATGACCAGGAACACTGACTGGTGAAAAAATAATAATAATTGTATTTCATTTTTTAAATATTTCGTTTTCATTGTAATAGCAAAAAGTTTTGAACTGTCATGAATGGTTAACCATTCATGACAGCTATGATAACTAGTGATCTGTGGTTGGCTACAGCTAATCACATGGTACAGGATGCTGAGATTGGCCCAGGTACCTATAGCTGTGGGCGATAGGTATAGCATAGTAGGGATCGACCGATTATCGATGCGTCTGATTATCAGCACTTGATATTCACTTTTTCAGAAGTATCGGTATTGGTCAAAAAGCTGACTGATATTGCCGATATTGCTTCAAGGGGTTTGCTTTATTGTAATAACAACCGATGAGGCTCAGCAGCCGCTCAGCTGTTATTACAAGCAGCAGGAGGGGACGTACCTCCCCCCTTCTTCCGCTGCTCGACCGGCTCTCCTGACCCACCTGGAGGCCTGAGAAATGTCTGCCGGCTGGCAGAAGACCCAAACAAAGCCAATGCTTCGTCTGGGTCTCGGTTCTAGTAACCCGGAAACTATGTCATGACATTACTTCCTGGATTACTGGCATCTTAAAGTGGAGTTCCACCCAGAAATGGAACTTACGCTTATCGGATTCCTCCCCCCGGTGTCACATTTGAGACCTTTCAGGGGGAAGGGGGAGCAGATACTTGTCTAATACAGGTATTTGCTCCCACTTCTGGTGAAAGATTGCTGTTGTATCCGCTGCGATCTAAGCCATGTCCGGCCCCTCCTCCGTCCCACCTGCTGTCTTCTGGGAGACACACAGGTCCCAGAAGACAGCAGGGACCAGTCAGGAAGCGCAGCGCATCTTGAGCATGAGCAGTAGGGAATTGGGGTGCAACGGATCAAAAAACACACGGATCGGATCGGAGTCACCGATCGGATCATTTTTGGATCAGCAAATAATAATTGAATTTGCAAAAACCTGTGAAAATTCCACCATCATATTAGAGCTGCAACTAACGATTAATTTGTCTGTCGACTAATCTATCGATTATTTCTTCGATTAGTCAACGACTATCCGATTATTATTTTTATTTTTTAATGAATCTAGTGTTTTTTTTTTTGATTAGCTAATTAATCCTTTGGATAACCTTGAGAGTATTGTATTGGCGGGCAGTGTATTGTACTGCATTGGCTTGCAGAGTATTGTATTGGCTGGCAGAGTATTGTATTGCAGAGTATTGCATTGGCTGGCAGAGTATAGTATTGCAGAGTATTGCATTGGCTGGCAGAGTATTGTATTGCAGAGTATTGCATTGGCTGGCAGAGTATTGTATTGCAGAGTATTGCATTGGCTGGCAGAGTATAGTATTGCATTGGCTGGCAGAGTATAGTATTGCAGAGTATTGCATTGGCTGGAAGAGTATAGTATTGCAGAGTATTGCATTGGCTGGCAGAGTATAGTATTGCATTGGCTGGCAGAGTATAGTATTGCAGAGTATTGCATTGGCTGGCAGAGTATAGTATTGCAGAGTATTGGCGGGCAGAGTATTGGCTGGCGGGCAGAGTATTGGCTGGCGGGCAGAGTATTGGCTGGCGGGCAGAGTATTGGCTGGCGGGCAGAGTATTGCATTGGCGGGCAGAGTATTGCATTGGCGGGCAGAGTATTGCATTGGCGGGCAGAGTATTGGCAGGGTATGGAGGGATGGCTGCATCCATTCGACCTCTCCCTCCACTGCACAGATCAGTACAGAGAGGGGAGAGAGAAACGGTTTGTTTACAAGTGATCGCTCCATCGGAGCGATCACATTGTAAACGCCTGGGTGTAGAAAGATGGCCGCCGCTTCGGAGCTAGGCCGAAGCCGCGGCCTCTCCTAAGGCCGAGACCGCGGAGCGCTCCGCGGATCGCGGCATGTGCGCACGGATCCCCCCCCCCCCCCCCCCCCCGGAAGGGGCCAAATGTGGCACCTGAGGGGGGAAGGAGTACAACGAGCAGAAGTTCCACTTTTGGATGGAACTCTGCTTTAAAACAGGCAGTGAACTGTTGGAAGTGTAGTGTTACTGATATTGACTACTATCATATGCTATGGTCCTGTCTCAAGTTTCATTTATTTTGGAAAGAGGTCATCCAGTTCATAACTTTCTTGATTAGGATTCCCATCCCCCAGACCATGTCGGTCTGCTTGCTTGGCCTAGTAGGCAACCGTGCATTCCGTCAAGCAATCAAGACCCTCATAGGTTTTCTGTTATTTTATGTGAGAAAAACTATTGTTTTAACATGGAAGCACACCGTGGCGCCCTCTTTAAAATTTTGGAAGGCTTTGGTTAACTCTGCTACCCCCCTATATAAAGCCACTTGCCACCCAATGACTGAAATTAAACCCTGTGGTTCCTGGGTGATACTCCCTGTGATATAATGAAGATTGGCAATTGCTTCTCTCTAGTACTTCAACTAAGATTTTTGGGGCAAGTGCACTTATCTCCTCCTCATTTTCCATCCTAAAAATGGTGTTTTGTTTCGTATGATGTGCTTTCTTGGCACCACGCTTTACTTTTGGAAAAACCAATAAAAAGAATTTACAAAAAAAATTAAAAATCAGGCAGTGAAGAGGTGACATAAGGTCCCCTCACCCAGGGCTCGACAAACCCCGGGCGCCTGGTCGCATTTGCGCCTAGAATTCGTGTCCTGGCGACTGGGGCAACGCTGCTGGGGTATCCCGTCTCCATTTGGATCCCGAACTACGCCGCGCAATTGCATCGGGCCGCGCCGGCCAGTAATTGAGGCCGCGGCTTTGCGGCCTTCTAAAATCTTTCGGTAGTCTGGCGCCATCTTGTGGTGGATGTATAAATTACACCCTATTCCAATAATGCTAATTCCTAATGGAGTGAAGCTCCCCTGCCTGTTTTTCACTGCCCGCCCATTTCCTTCCCAAAGTGAAGAGAAGGAAGTGATTGCGGGCGTCATCTGGCGCCTTTTGCCCAACGGTGAGTGTGGTGGCTGGTAAATGGCTTCTCATTATATTATATATATATTATTAATTAATTTATTTATTAATTTAATTATATATATATATATATATATATATATATATATATATATATATAATTTTTTTTTGTAAAAAGTAAAAAAAAAAAATTATTTTAATTAAGGAAAAAAAAAGGGGGGGGGGGGGCTGCGGCGCTATCTTCCCCTCACTCGTCTCCATGTCAGGCCAGGGACAGGTCCGGATCGCCGTTACCGACCTGGCTCCTAACTTTTTAAGCTGGCTCCTAGATTCCAAGCAAATTTGTCAAGCCCTGCCCTCACCATCTGTTAAATGCCCTCTGAAGAATGATCCAGTGCAGATTGTATGCTATTGTAAATGCTAGTGTAATGTTTTCGATTAGTAATAAACTAATTTGTCTTTATTTTATTCTTCAAATTCTAGGTGTGTGAGGACCAACAGTGTGAATATGGGGTATTCCCTCTAGCTATGAGCTACATACGAAAATGCTTATCTTTGTTTCCAGTGGAAAAAAGAAATTTACAGCTGCTTGGTACAGTGTGTGTCCTGCTGGCCTCGAAGATGAAGGATATGGTACCAATAAAAGTTGACAGTCTAGAACTGTATACAGCTTGTTCTGTTGCTGCTACTGAGATCAGGGTATAACCTTTTCTTTCCACATGTTACAATTGACTACAAATGTTACAAATCTTTCTGCTGTGTGTGTGTGTGAATTTGTTCAGTAATATTGTCATGCTGAAATAATTACTTTCAGAGGAAATTGATCACCAGATTAGACAATAAAACATTAAGTGGATAGCGGCTCTAAAGAATGATGGTTAGTATAAGGAACATATGCCATAAGCATGGGGTGGAGACTCATTGCACTGCTGATAAATGGGCTTCCTTGTAGTGGTATCAGATTCCTGTTCAAAGGGGACCAGGCCAGTTGTGAGATTATAGGAAATACATTGGGCAACTTTGGTGACATAAATGTGCTAATTTGCTTTGGTGAGTGGGTAGCAAAGAAAAGATATTGAGCTGAAGCATTTTATTACTTTGCAGTACAGTGGATCTCATTGTACAAACATGGGTAAATACAAACAATGACTGCTGTATAGAATTAGTTATGAATGAACTTACCCATTATGGTGCAGTTGACCAAGCAGAATTAAAAATTAAGTTTCTTGAAGCACATGATGTAATCTTTGATATTACTGCTCCCAGGCAGTTTGGGGCCAAAGTTCCTGAATGCTTACTTACAGCCCTAAATGCAAATACCACTCAGAATGGTGTCCAGCCATGTACAGCCACTGCATATTTTCAGGCTGTCATTGATTTTGACAGGCTGCTGGCAGCATGATGTACATTGCACTTTTGCTTCCCTTGCACCTAAGAAAGCCCAGTTTTTACACTCTGTGGACCAAACTGCCTGTGTGCATGAGCCCTAAAACAGGGAGACTTATGCAGTGTACACAAGACCGGACTTTTCTACAGCAAAGGTCCGACAGAACGAAGCCGTCGGACAATTTGATCGCGTGTGGGCTTCATCTGACCTTTTCTGTTAAAAAATCTGACTGACTTTAGAAATAAAACATGTTTCAAATCTTTCCACTGGAACTCTGCCAGAACCAGTTCCTATCGAGAAAACAGCTCATCTGTAAGCAGGTCCAACGGACCAACAACGACGCAAGGGCAGCTATTGGCTGCTGGCTATTGAACTTCCTTTTTCTAGTCCCGTCGTACGTCATTGCATTAAACGATCAGACTTTGGTGTGATCATGTGTAGGCAAGTCTGTTTCAGCAGGACTCCGTCAAAGCCCGTCAGAGTTCATTCCGATGGAAAGTCCGGTCGTGTGTATGCGGCATTAGGCTAGGTTCACACTTGTGCGATGTTAGACATCGCATTTGCTCTGTGATGCAAATTCAGCCATACAGATTGTATGGTTGAATTTGCATTGCATTTGCTCCAAAATGGTGCAGGACCCTATTTTTGGTCTTCACTGGAATCAGATTATTTGGGTGTTCACATCTATGCGATCCGATTCCTACAACATTTGGCAGTTTTCATTTTGATCTGCGAACCGATCTGGGGGTGTCGTTGCCTTTGCATTGACACCCACAGCAGTTCAAAGATGTCAGTGTGAGCTGCCTGCACTGGAATCTTGCGGGTCCCCGCATCACATATATATGAACCGGGACTAATGCCGCGTACACATGATCAAACAAGCGGGTGGAAAAGTCCGGCAAACTGAAGTCCGCCAAACAATCCCCCCGTGTGTAGCCTCCGGCATACTTTTTTGACCCGAAAGTACGGCGGACTTCGAATGTAGTTTTACACTCCAATCTTCCCGCCGGACTCGCATTTTGGCGGACAATCCGGCCGTGTGTATGCCAGTCCGCCGTACTTTTGAAATGAGCGGACTTTTCCCGCCCGGAGAAAAGTCCGCTCATTTCGAGCGGGTCTCCAGGTAGGCGGGGCCCGCAAAGGAGACGTCGCTGGCCCCGCCGCCTGGTATGGACTTAAAAGGGAACCCCAACGCCAAAAAAAATCGGCGTGGGGGTCCCCCCAAAGTCCACAACAGACCCTTGTCCGAGCACGCTACCCGGCCGGCCAGGAAAGGAGGGGAGCGAGCGCCCCCCCCCCCCCCCCCTCCTGAGCCGTACCAGGCCGCGTGCCCTCAACATGGGGGGTGCCTTGGGGAAGGGGGGGCCGCGTGGCCCCCCCACCCCAAAGCACCTTGTCCCCATGTTGATGAGGGCCTCTTCCCGACAACCCTGGCCGTTGGTTGTCGGGGTCTGCGGGCGGGGGGCTTATGGGAATCCGGGAGCCCCCTTTAATAAGGGGGCCCCCCACCCTATGTGAATGAGTATGGGGTACAATGTACCCCTACCCATTGGCCTGTAAAATAAAGTACAAAAAAAAACACAACACACAAGATAAAATTATTTATTGCACAGCTCCTGGGGTCTTCCGTCTTCGGGGGTCTTCTTGCCGGACTCCTCCGCTATCTTCTTGTAGCTCTTTTACTAGCGGAGGAGCCCGGCATTCTTCTTCGTCGCCGCGGCCTCTTCTTCCGACTTCGGGGGTCTTGTCCCCCTCTTCGGTTCTTCTGCCGGGCCACCGCGCCTTCTTATAGCTCTTTTACAGGCGGTGGCCCGGTCTTCTGTCGCCGCCTTCCGTTCTTCTTCTTCTTCTCCTGGAGATGTTGACTCGACGTTCTCTCCGGCCGCAATGCCAGGGACGCGCTGCGCTGCCACTTATATAGGGACAAGGGGCGGTGTCACATGGGTTGATGTCACATGGGTTGGTCCCCGGATACCGGCCCCCCACCTCATTCACATAGGGTGGGGGGGCGGTATCCGGGGGCCCCCTTATTAAAGGGGGCTCCCGGATTCCCATAAGCCCCCCGCCCGCAGACCCCGACAACCAACGGCCAGGGTTGTCGGGAAGAGGCCCTTGGACAAGGTGCTTTGGGGTGGGGGGCCGCGCAGCCCCCCCTTCCCCAAGGCACCCCCCATGTTGAGGGCACGTGGCCTGGTACGGCTCAGGAGGGGGGGCGCTCGCTCCCCTCCTTTCCTGGCCGGCCGGGTAGCGTGCTCGGACAAGGGTCTGTTGTGGACTTTGGGGGGACCCCCACGCCGATTTTTTTCGGCGTTGGGGTTCCCCTTTAAGTCCATACCAGGCGGCGGGGCCAGTGACGTCTCCTTCGCGGGCCCCGCCTACCTGGAGACGCGCTCAAAATGAGCGGACTTTCCTCCGCGTGTGTGGGCGAGTCCGTTCATTTCAAAAGTAGGGCAGATAGTACGGCAGACTTAGTACGCCATATTAGTCCGCTGAAAAAGTGCCGTGTGTGGGCAAGTAGCCCGTTCAGAAAGTCCGACGGACAGTCTGGCGGGAAGTCCGCCAGACTAAGTACGTCGGACAGACGGCTACGTGTGTACGCGGCTTTAGACTATGAAAGAGGAAGGTTTTTATGTGTCATTCCTGCAGCTGGTTTGTTAAATCTTTGCTCTCCTAATGAGCTTTGGGTGCTACTACTTTTAAAATGCCACATCCCCTCACTGGGCTGTTTGTCTTCATCTGTTAGCAGCTATGTCACTACAAGACAGAGAAGTAACCTAGCAGCTTGCAGGAGGAACCACAGTGCCAAACGGGACACAATGCCTGGCTCACCAGAAAGTGTTGAATAGCAGTGCCACCTGGAGTTCTTCAAAGGAACAATAATGCAGCCTGACCATTGCCATTATTGCAGCCCAACCTGAGCCATTATTGCAGCCCGACTCGTGCCATTATTGCAGACCCGTGCCATTATTGCAGCCCGACCTGTGCCATTATTGCAGGCCAACCCTGACCTGTGCCATCATTGCAGCCTGACCTGTGCCATTATTGCAGCCTTACCATTGCCATCGCTTGGGCTGCCGGGAGATCGCCCAGCGCTCACAGGGGCTTGGGATGTCTTTCCTCTGCTCTCTTCTGGTACTAACGTGGCGGGGGGGGGGGGGGGGGGTGCCGGCGTCGGCAGGGGACAGTGCCTGATGTACATTCAGACCATAAGATGCAGAGACATTTTCCCCCCATATTTTTTGGGGAAAAAAGTGCGTCTTATGGTACAAAAAATACGGTAAATATCATGCTTTAAAATTGCGCATGCTCGTGGAATGGCGACAAACTACAATACTTAAAAATCTCCATAAGCGATGTTTTAAAACTTTCTACAGGTTACTTGTTTAAAATTATGGAGGAGGTCTAGCACTAGAATTATTGTTCTCACTCTAACGCTCACAGCGATGCCTCACATATGTGGTGCGAACACCATTTACTTGTGTATGCGTTACCTTCTGTATGTGAGCAGGGATTGGGGATTTTTTTTTTTTTGCTTTTTACACTGTGCCTTTCATTTTTTTTTTTTTTTTTTTTTAGCACTTTTATTCGTATTATAAGGAATATAAACAGCCCTTGTAATATAAATCTCTCCTTTAGCATCACATTTTTTTGATCTTTTGCTTTAAAAAAAAAATTTGTTTACTTCTGCCCTGGACCGGAAGTGACCTCATGACGTCGCTCTGGTCCTTCAATACCATACAGGCGATCAGAGATGATCTGGTCTCTGTTCTCCCCTGTGACCAGCAAGCCGCACTGTTGGATTGTTTCTCGGGCACCCCGGTAAAAACAGTAAGCCCAAGAATCACTGGCGGGAGGGGGGCTTCTGAAAGCGACCCAGCAGCTAATCAGCCGCTCAGACCACTTTCATGAGAAAGCCAGCTGAAAAAAAATACTGGGGTTAGGGCTGATAGCTTCACTCATAACCCCGGTAAACCACGTACAAACCGCAATATATATATATATATATATATACACATATTACAGTTGTCAAGTGGATATACAGTAGGCATCAAATAACATCTAATAAAATTAGTTCTACACAATATAGAATACACACAAGAGTATTATTATACAGGATGTATTTAGCGCCAACAGTTTGCTCAGCGCTTAACGAAATGAAGGTTTACATTACAGTTTGGTACAAGAGGAATCAGAGGGCTCTGCTCACTAGAGCTTACAATCTAGGAATTATGGTATGGTTAAAACTGTCCAAAAATCCACATTAAAAAATATACTCAAGGCATAAAGAATGCTACATAATAGCAATGTTGCTAATCCCCAGATTATCAATAAAAAGTAAAAAAAGAAAAGAAGGTCCAGTAATGATTTCAGTGGTGCACAACTTCTAACCTAAGCCCACTTAGTTATTGCTCCATTATTACAAACTAAAAATGTCCCAGCTAGCCAGCAAAAAAGACGAATTTTACATTGTTTCAACAAATGGCATAAAAAACATAGGTATATTTTTCAAACATTTTCAAAGTGTATATGGAAACCACACAAGTTCTTCTAGGCCCCTAGTGTGCAGTGTGGTTCATAACAATAGTCTAGGGCTGCATTTGCTGTGAATCCCAATGTCTAGAATATACTCCTGGAGCTGGCTTTGACAGCAGTAGCTGTGGCAGCTGAGCCCATACAGTGCAATGACAGGCTGTTGACGGCTTCAGCTATTTGTGACTATTCACAAAGCTAGCAATTACCTGCAGTTATTGTGCCTGGATGCACAGGAAGTGTTTCAAAATGTCATTGCACTGTACAAGCCCAGTGTCCATAGCTATTCACGCAAAACTGTCAATACTAGCCGCAGGAATCAGTAGAGTACAGGGGCCAGAAGTGACCAGTATGGGGGGGGGGCAGGAGGGAACAGTTCAGGGGGGGAGTAGGAGTGTACAGGACAGGAGGGAACAGTACAAGGGAGCCAGGAGAGAACAGTACAAGGGAGCCAGGAGGGAACAGTACTGGGGAAGAGGGAACAGTAGAGGGGAGCCAGGAAGGAACAGTACAGAGGGGCCAGGAGGGAACAGTACAGATGGGCCAGGAGGGAACAGTACAGAGGGGCCAGGAGGGAACAGTACAGAGGGGCCAGGAGGGAACAGTACAGGGGTGCTAGGAGGAAACATAGTAAGGTTGAATAAAGACACCAGTCAATCCAGTTCAACCTGAGTGAGTGTGGATGCATGTCCACAATTATCCCTATTTATTTAAGGTACCCATATAGCTCCGTCAATTTTATGCAGCGCTCCACACATACATCGCACACTCACATTGATCCATACCCTCAAGGAGCCCACAATCCAAGGTCCCCAACTCACATTCATATACTAGGGCCAATTTTGGACACAAGCCAATTAACCTACCACATGTCTTTGGAGTGAAACAGTACTGGGAGACCAGGAGAAAACAATACAGAAGGGCCAGGAGAGAACAGTATGGGGGGGGGGGGGCAAGAGAGAACACTATAGGGGACCAGGAAGGAACAGTACAGGGGGGGCAGGAAGGAAACAATAAAGGGGGCCAGGAGAGCACAGCACAGGAGTCCAAGAGAGCACAGCATGGAGGGCCAGGAGGAAATAGTACAAGGGGTCTAGGAGAGCACAGCGCTGGGGGGCCTGGAGGAAACAGTAAAGGGGGGCCAGGAGGGAACAGTATGGGGGGGGGGCAGAAAGGAAACAGTACAGGGAGAGCACTGCACAGTACAGGGGTCCAGGAGAGCACAGAACTGGGGGGCAAGGAGGGAACAGGAAAGAGGGGCAGGGGAGCACAGTATAGGGGAGCCAGGAGGGAACAGTATAGGGGGCCCAGAGAGTACAGTATAGTACAGGGGGTCCAGGAAGGAACAGTATAGTACAGAGGGGCCAGGAAGGAACTGTACAGGGGAACCAGGAGAGAAAAGTATAGTACAGGGGGGCCAGGAGGGAACCGTACAGAGGAACCAGGAGAGAAAAGTATAGTACAGGGGGGCCAGGAGGGAACTGTACAGGGGAACCAGGAGAGCAAAGTATAGTACGGGGGGGGGGGGGGGGGCAGGAGGAAAATGGAGGGCACAGTACTGGAATCTGTAGTGGTTTACCTCATGCAGAGTAGCTCAAGGAAGTATCTCACATGCTGATTACCACCCACCCTCCTCTCCCGTCCCTCCAGAGTGATGTCACACACAGGCTCTTGGGATTTACAGGAGGGGTGGGCCAGGAACAGTGATGTCAGTTTTCCTCTGCGCTCTGCAGCCTGTCAGATCTTTGGGGATGTGATCTACTGTTCACCTGCTTGCGATGAACAGTAGATCATGGAGGAATGCTTGTGGCACCTTAGGTGGAGAAACACTGATCTAAAGCTGCAATTTGCAAATTTTGTGAGGAGAAATATTTTTTCCAAATACAAGTATGACAAAACAAATCCTTGCATGTCAGAGGCTCCCCAAGGACATTAAAAGATACTTTATGGAATCAAATGATGAGGACCATAATGAAAGTTTTTAGCAGAGCCCCCCGCCAGAATACTCCGGTCAGCACTCTCAACCATTAGTAAATTAGGAGTCGATCATGCAACACTGTGCTCATTAAATTTTTATCATTTTTTAGAGACAGATAGAGCTTTCTTTTGGTGGTGTTTAAAGACCACAGTTTTTTTTTTTTGTTTTTTTGTTTTTTTTTAGCAAATAAGTAATTTTTCTCCTTCACTGATGGGCACTGATTATCTGTGTACATGCCAGGATTTCTGGTTATCGGCTCTCCTCTCCCCGTGATGTGACAGTGCATGAGGAAAGTAGTGCTGATAACCGGCAAGCCTGTTTACACTGTGATTGGACACATCTGATCATGTGGTAAAGGGCCGCTGTGATTAGCCATTTACTACGATCTGTGATCAGCCATTTACTACGATCTGTGATCAGCTGTGTCCGAAGGACACAGCGATCATGGGTCACGTGTGAGGGGGCGTGGATCTTGGAGGACGTCCTCCCGGAAAAACAGCCATGCTGTAGCCATTATCAATTAGTACATGTTGCGCTCACGCTGCTCTTTTTTGATTCCTTCCTTGAATGCCCTTTGAAGGTCATCTGTATTTTGTGCAGATGCAACCCAGCAGCCTGTGCTACTCTGCAGGTGCCCTCTTGGATTGGGCCCTTTTCCTTTAGGACAACAGCTGAACAGGAGCACTTTACTGGACTCCTACACAGCACAAGCTGAAACACTGGGTGCTGTCAGGCTTTACTATTTGCCAGTGTCCAATCACTTGGAGGAGAATAACCCAGTAGTCTAGGGCCGCGTACACACGGGCGGACTGTCTGACGGACTTGGTCCGCTGAAACGTGTTTCAGCGGACTGTCCGCTCGTGTGTGGGCTTCAGCGGACTTTTTCAGCGGACAGTCTGGCGGACTAAGTCTTTCGGAATTTCCGTAATATTGTCCGTCCAACTTTGGTTTCAGCGGACAGTCCGCTCGTGTGTAGGCAAGTTGGACGGACTAAGTATGGCGCATGCTCAGAAAGGATTTACACGGCCGAAGGTTGCATTGCAGTGTATTGGACGTCGTATTTCTAGTCCCGTCGTACGTGCTGTACACGTCATCGCGCAAGCTTTCAGCGGACTGTCTGTTCATCGTGTGTGGTCAAGTCCGTTCATTCAAAAGTAGGACGGACTGTCTGTCGGATTGTCTGACGGACTTAGTTGGCCAGACAGTCCGCCTGTGTGTACGTGGCCTAAGAATTAACTCTGTGTCCTGTGATGTACTCCCAGAAAGTGATTTTTACAGGTAAGTCAATGTATTTTTCAATGAAAACAAGTTGTTTTCTGTTTGAACAAGCTACAGAGGCAGGATGATGAAGTCACAATCTCAGCCTTGTATTAACCACTAGGTGCTCGGGCTATAGCCGAGAGATGGCTACATAGCAGAGCTCAATTGCCAGGAGGGCACCCCTGGATGTCTACCTGTATAATCCTTCCCCGCGCATGGGTGCGCATCGGGGAAATTATGCTTTTCCCGTGTCCATTGGACACAGCCAATCACAGATTGTGCTAAATGGCCAGTCACAGCGGCCATTTAGCACTCGATCGGCGTGTCCAATGAGAGATGATCTCAAGTGTAAACATATGAGATCATCTCTCATTGCTAGCTCTCCTTCCTCACACAGAGACCGCGTGTGAGGAGGGACAACGACCTGTGCTGCAGCTTGTAAGTTCAGCACTACAAAAGTAAATACAGTGCCCACAGTACCTATCAGTGCCATCTGTCATCACCATTTGTCAGTGCCACCTGTCAGTGTCACGTGCCATCTGTTATCAGTGCTAAAAGTGTCACGTGTCATCAGTGCCAACTGCCATCAATGTCAAGTGTCATCAGTGCCACGTATTAGTGCCATCTGTCATTAGGGTCACATAATCAGTGCCATTTGTCATCAGTGTTGCGTGTCATCAGTGCCTTCTGTCATCACCAACAATGTCTAGAAGATTATTTTCAGCCGAGGAGGCATACTATATTCTTGTGGCTGAGAGCAATAGGGAGGTCTGCACTTCGGATTCCTCCTCAAATTAAAATTCTGAGTCTGACGTTGACTACGAGCCTGTCCTAAGCAGTGGAACACTGACAGCCTCAGTGGAGGATGAGAGTCCGCCCGCCAGACGAAGGCGTTCTGGTGAGGAGTCAGTGCCATCCACCAGCACCGCAGTACCTTGGCAAAGGCCACGTACCAGTGGGGTGTAACCTCAGTCCCAAAGGGTTAGGTCCCATGCCAGCCTTCCCTATTCCCTTCAGAACCCCTTGTGGCTTCCTCCTAATTCAGGAGAAGCTAACATTTTCCCTTTTACTGCCAAGCCAGGTGGACACAGAATTTTTTTCCCCCCCGATTGATTTTTTCCATTTAATTTTTATTGAGGACATGCTAGCATCAGTTGTGGCCCAGCACAACCTGTATGCACAACAATTCATAGCAAGTAACCCAACGTCCTATTATACCTGTCCCTATGAGTGGAGGAGTTTAAAAATTTTGTTGGGCCTCACATGCTATATGGGACTAACCAAAAAAAAATTGTCAACTCTCCCCATCCACCACATGCCCATCTTTTCCTCAGTAATGCCCAGAACCAGGTATCTCATAATTATGAGATTCCTATTCTATAATGATAATAACCAGTGCCCTCCCCGAAATTACAATTTTGACAAGCTTTATAAAATTCAGCAACTACTAAATTATTTTTCTGAAATCTTCCCCCAGTTGTTTACCCCAGACCAACAGATATGCATGGATGAGTCCCTTATCAAATTTAGTAAACAATTTATTCCAACAATTTATTCCCACCAAAAGGGCCTGCTATGGGGTGAAGCTGTATAAATTGTGCAACCGAGGCACAGGATATACATATGCCTTCATGGTATACGAAGGGAAGGACATCCAGCTGCATCCCCCTAATTACCCAGACTACATGGGATCAAGCCGGAAAGTTGTTTGGGAACTCATAAACCCACTCCTGGAGAAAGGCTACCATTTGTATGCAAATAACTTTTATACAAGTTTCCCCTGTTCCGCAACCTTCATAGAAAGAACACTCCAGCATGTGGCACCACAAGGACGAACCAGAAGGGCTTTCCTCAAAGCCTCGTCAAGAAGCTAAGAGGGGAGGCGGTGAGTTTACGGAATGAGGAAATTCTGGCTGTGAAGTGGAGGGACAGAAAGTATGTCTATGTGCTTTCTTCGATCCACAACAATACATTCGTTGAGATCACCAGGAGGAATGGCCCAATCCAAAAACCAACATGTATCCACAAACACAATATGTTCATGGGGGTGTCGACTTCAACAACCAAATGCTTGAACCCTACCTTGCCTCAAGACGAACATACCAGTGGTATAAAAAAGTTTCAATTTATTTGTTTAATTTGGCCATATACAACAACTGCGTTATCTATTGCAACTCCACTGAATACCCCAAATCCTTCCTTGGCTACCATGAGGAAATCACCACTGCCCTTATATTCCTGAACGGCCCACCAGAAAACATTTGATCCAATGTAATTAGCAGACTCTCTGCATGCCACTTTCCATATAAAATCCCTCCTAGACCAACAGGCCAAAGACGGCAGAAAAAATGCCAGTGTGCACCAGAGGAGGAGTTAGAAGAGACAGACACCACTTATCATTGTCCTTCCCAACCAGGCTTCTGCATAGTTGACTGTTTCCGCCATTACTATTCTTCACTAAATTATTAGTGAAGTATGGTAAATATATTCCTCACTTCCTGCCATTTACCTTCACACCCCTTATGCCTCTACTTGCTCTGTAACTGACCCTGGCTTGTTATTTGACCTCGATTCTGTTCATACCTCTGCCTGATCTGGAACTGACCCTGGCTTGTTATTCAACCACGCTTCTGCTTACCGGTTCTGTTCATACCTCTGTCTGATCTGGAACTGACCCTGGCTTGTTATTCGACCACGTGTCTGCCTACCAATTCTGTACATTCCTCTGCCTGATCTGGAACTGACGCTGGACTGTTTGACCATGCTTTTTGCCTGCCTCTTGGACTGATCTTGTATCTTGCCACTGGACTAGTGGGATTCATTACACAGGGTTCTCGCATATGTGAGGGTCTCCAGAATTCTTTTTCTGGATGAAGAAAACATTTTTTTTTGTTTTCTCATTCCTAGATTAAGGTCTTGAGACCCGGAGGCTTCAAAGAGTTTTGGGTGGGAGAAGCCTCTACCCCTGTCCCCATTCTGTCCTGAACGAGGCCCTACTTCTGCCTGTAGGACCTATGCCATCATGCCTCTGCCTGTCGCATGAACTGACCACACCACATGGACCATGTTCCTGCCTACTACCATGACCAATATTTTGGCACTGCTGACAATCTCTGCCTGCACGGACCCTGGACTTTATATGGACATCCCTGCCTGCTGCCTGTACTGACTATGGACAGTATTCCTGCCTGTTGCCTGGACAATTGCGTTCGCTTTTGCTTACCAAGTCCCTGCCTGCTGCCTGGACCAGTGCTATCCTCCTGTGGACAACTGCGCTACTAAAACCATGGGTAATCTTTTGTTTATCCTTTGCTCAGTAGAATGTATTTTGGGGTGTATTTCTTGGTATGTGCAATATGTCCCTAGAATACCCAACGGTGTTCCTTGCAGGTATTTGGCCAGACTGTGTAAAGGTGTCACACGTGGTATTGCCATACTCAGGAGGAGTATCAGAATGTATTTTGGGGTGTAATATTTGCCATGTGTTGGAAAAACCCCTTATAAATGGAGAACTTTGTGAAAAAAAAAAATGCGTTTTCATTTTTTCCACATATATATTCCATAAAAACTTCTGGAAAAAAATGAACAGTTCAAAATACTCATTATGCCTAATAGATTATTCGCTGGGGTGTTAGCTTTCTAAAATGGGGTCACTTTGTGGGCGTTTCCATTGTCCTGGTGCTCCAGGGCCTTCAAAAATGTAATAGGTAGTCAACAAGTTAGATGTGTCATTTATGGTCCTAGAACATCTGATGGTGCTCCCTGCATGTTGGGCCTCTCTATGTGGCGCTGTGAAAAAGTCCCACACATGTGGTATCGACATACTTAGGAGTAGCAGAATGTATTTTGGGGCGTCATTTGTGGTATACACATGCCATGTGAGAGAAATATCCTATTACAATGACAATTTTGTGGAAAAAATTACAACATCAAAAACCTCCCCATGCATCTTACTAAATACCTTGGAATGTCTACTTTCAAAAAAGGGGTAATTTTGGGGGTATTTGTACTTTCCTGGCTTGTTCGGGTTGCAAGAAGTTCGATTTCCAGTACATCAGGTGTAATAATTTTTTTTATGATTTGCACCACAGTTTGTAGACTCTCTTACTTTCACACAGACCAAATAATATCCACTAGTTTGGGTTATTTTTACCAAAGATATGTAGTAGTATAAATTATGGCCAAAATGTATGAAAAAAATGTAATAATTTGCAAAATTTTATCACAGAAACTAAGAAAAATGTGTTGTGTTTTTTTCAAAATGTTTGGTCTTTTTTAATTTATAGCGCAAAAAATAAAAACCCCAGAGGTGATCAAATAGCACCAAAAGAAAGCTCTTTGTATGAAAAAAGGACAAAAAAATGATCTGGGTACAGTATTATTATTCAAAGTGTGAAAGCACCGAAAACTGAAAATTGGTCTGGGCAGGAGGGGTTTAAGTGCCCAGTAGGCAAGTGGTTAACTGAACAAAATACAAGGCTTTCCCAGAATGGTGGCATTGCCAAGCGAGCGACCCCTTTTTGTGCAACAAAGTAAGTGCTCAGCATAGGACCTGGGAAGCTGCTACTATCACTGTTTTAGTAGACTACTACAGTGATTTGCAGCTAATACAGGTATAGGATATAGTTACATAGTTAATAAAGGTTGAATAAAGACACCAGTCCATCCAGTTCAATGTAAGTATTTGCATACTTACATTGGTGCATGCTGGATCAATGTAACTATGCTATAAAAATCATACCTAAACTTTGGCTTTAAATTCATTACAGTTTAGAAAGTGGCTGAATTCCCAGCGTTCAGCTTTAAACTATTTGCTACTATTCTGAAAGCTGCAGAATAGTGTCTGGGACATTTTACACATATACAGTCTAATTACTTTCTATACTTGTTTCTTTTAGTTCCTTTCAGAAAATTATATTCATTCATTTTAATCTGACGTTTATTTATTTATTTATTTTTTTCCCTGGATACTCTCCCTCTGTTATCCAGGGTTTCAGTGTCATCTGTGGTGCTGAGGCGCCCGATTTGGCTAAAATGCTGGTCGGCTGACCAGACATCTAAAAAAGCTCTGACGTATTTGCCCTTCCTTGGCGAGCAGCTCTTTGGAACCTCGTTGGATAACATTATTAAAAATGCCACAGGTGGTAAGAGTACGCTACTGCCACAGGCCAGGAAGGCTAAGGAGCCAAGGCAAGGGTCCTCTTTTTCCGCTCACAATCGGCTTTTTCGTCCGCCCGGGGCTTCGGTTAAACGTCCCCAGCCTGACAGGATGACCTCTGAAGGACAAAAACGTCCCTGGAACCGCAAGCCTGTGAGCAAAAATGCTACTGCATGAAGGTTTGCCCCCCATCCGCAACACCGGTGGAGGGTCGCCTTCGGGAGTTTGCAGCCCGGTGGGCCTCTTGGCTGTCCTACCTGTGGGTCTGCGATCTGATTTCCTCTCGGTACAAGATAGAGTTTCTCTCTTGGCCGCAAAACAGATTCTTCCCCTCCAGCATATCCATACTCCCGGCTTGCCGGGAGGCCCTGATGGGAAGGGACCTGCTGAAACGCGGGGTGATAGTACCTGTTCCAGAGCCGGAAAGATTCCAGGGGTTCTACCTAGAGGTTCAGAATGGAATCAGTTCTTTCAGTAGTCGCTGCACACCATCAAGGGGACTCCCTGGCATCTTTGGATATCCAGGATGTGTACCTGCACATACCCATATGCCTTTAGCATCAGAAACAGTTGGGGAAGCCCACTACCAGTTTGTGGCTCTCCCCTTTGGCTTGGCATCAGCCCCCCCGAGTCTTTACCAAGGTATTGGCTCCTGTTTTGTCGTTGCTGCGACAACTCGGGATCGCAATCATAGGTTACATAGACGATCTCCTCCTGAGAGCATCTTCTGTCTTAAAATTAGAGGGGGATGTGGTGATCACCATGCAGACCCTGCAGGAATTTGGGTTGCTGTTGAACCTAAAAAAGTTGTGATTGTAGCGACTCAGCACTTGGAGTACCTAGGCTTGCTGCTCGACTCCATGGAAGTGAGAGTTTTTCTCCCCTCAGACAAGCTGCAGATTAACCGCAGGTGGTTGTCGCTACGCTTCTGCATGCGAGTCCTGGGGCTCATGATGGCTTCCTTCGAGGCAGTACCGTACGCCCAGTTTCACACCAGAGTCTTGCAGAAGGAGATCTTGGCGAAATGGGACAAATCTCCGTTATCCCTGGATTGGCAGATTCAGGTGAGCCAGTTAGTCAGGGTCTCCCTGCTCTGGTGGCTGAGGTCCCCGGCACTTTGGTTCGGGAAGTCGTTCCTACCGCTACATTGGACAGTGATCACAACGGACGCCAGCCTAACCAGCTGGGGTGGAGTAATGGGAGTTCAGTCGACCCAGGGCCTCTGGTCGGAGGAGGAATCCAAGTTGCCGATCAATGTGCTCGAGCAGCAAGTGATCAGGCTATGCCTCTCCACATGGTCGATAAGGGCATCCGATCAGGATCCAGTCAGACAACGCCACGGCAGTGGCATATGTCAATCAGCAAGGAGGAACAAGAAGCTTGGCCGCCGCACGGGAGGTCGCTTACATCCTTCAGTGGGCAGAGCGACATGTACCGGCCCCATCGGTGTCACGGTCCCTACCGTGTCTTTTAGACGGCCAGGCGTGGTCGTGCCCCAAGTGGCTCTGGATGGTATTGAACTAATGACTGTTTGTTCTTGCTCCTGTTTCGTTACCTCTGAGCCTCACCTCAGTTCTATTCTGCCTGCTTTCCAGCCATGCCTAGTTTTGCATAAAGTACTGTGGGCAATTCTGTTTGTACCTGTCACTCTTGGATCAGCTGTGGCAGGTTACCTAATATGCTGGGTATAAAACACTGTCTCACTCTGAGGGCTTGGTCAGTTCATTGTCTCTTGTCACCAAAGGTACAGTACCTGTGTTCAAAGTTACAGTGTTCCAAGACTGACCCCGGCTTGTATTTAGTTTATGCTGACTTCTGGAATCCTGGACAACGGCTTTACTTCGACAATCCCTTGGCTATTCCTGTCAAGCCCCCTGTGCACAGATTCACAGCCCAGGCAGCTTATCTCTTTGTTACCGTGGGCTGTGTGTATTTGCAAGGGTGAGCGTGCATCTCTGCACCATGGACTCCAACCTAGATAAGCCCTCACATTCGGTCCTGCAAGCACACCGCCGCAGTGTGAAAGCACTCGTATTAACGTTCACACATTTTAGCGCTAAAAATAGCGCATGCAAAGCACCTGAAAAGCGCTTCAGTGTGAAATGGGTCTAATACAGGGCTCGACAAAACCCGGGCGCCAGGTCGCATTTGCGACTAGAAATAGCGGCCTGGGGCATCACAGCTGGGGGTATCCTGTCACCGCAGACCCCCCCGGCGTGATCGCGTCGGCCCGCGCCGCCGGCGGCCGGTAATTAAGCCCCCGGCTTTGAGGCCTTCTACGATCCTATGGTTCCTTCTGGAATCTGGCGCCCTCTTGTGGTGGCCGTTGGAATTACAACCTGCAATGCTAATAGGCTGGCAGGCAGGGGAAGCTCCATCTCCTTCCCTTTACTCAGAACCCCCTAAACATTATATATATATATATTTTATTCTAACACCCTAGAGAATAAAATGGTGGTCATTGCAATACTGTCTGTCACACTGTATTTGCACAGCGGACTTACAAGCGCACTTTTTTGGGGAAAATGTATTTAATAACAAAAAAAATAAGAAAACAGTAAAGTTAGCCCAATTTTTTTTATATTGTGAAAGATAATGTTACGTCGAGTAAATCGATACCCAACATGACATACTTCAAAATTGCGCCCGCTCATGGAATGGCGACAAACTTTTACCCTTAAAAATCTCCATAGGCGACGTTTAAAAAATTCTACAGGTTGCACGTTTTAAGTTACAGAGAAGGTCAAGGGCTAGAATTATTGCTCTCACTCTACCAATCGCAGCGATACCTCACATGTGTGGTTTGAACACCGCTTTTATATATGCGTTCGCTTCTTCACGCAAGCTTGGCGGGACAGGGCGCGTTTAAAATATTTTTTTTTTCTTATTTTAACTTTTTATTTTTATTTTTTTCAATGTTCTTTTAAAAAAAAAAAAAAGTGTGTCACTTTTATTCCTATTACAAGGAATGTAAAAATCCCTTGTAATAGAAAAAAGCATGACAGGTCCTCTTATATATGAGATCTGGGGTCAGAGAGACCTCACATCTCATATTTACACTAAAATGCAATTTAAAAAGAAAATTGTCATTTGAAAAAAATAAAATGTC
Organism: Lithobates pipiens; assembly: GCF_037356315.1. Lineage (NCBI taxonomy): Eukaryota > Metazoa > Chordata > Amphibia > Anura > Ranidae > Lithobates > Lithobates pipiens. The sequence goes on along the minus strand of NW_027507748.1, from coordinate 265,113,694 downwards.
CCTCTAAGAGCTATGGGCAATGACTTGGAGACAGGTGGGGGGCTGGGGGCTATCTTCCCCTCACTCGTCTCCATGTCAGGCCAGGGACAAGTCCAGATCGCCATCACGGACCTGGCTCCTAACTTTTTTAGCTGGCTCCTAGATTCCAAGCAAATTTGTCAACCCCTGGTCTAATACACAAACTTAATTTTACAGAGTCTAAACATGACACTATCAAAACATTATGGGTTCTGTTAACGAATACAGCAAAAGGTTTTTACATTCAGACCAGTAGACCGTAAGGGGGAAGCTTGAACTATTGAGCTATGTAAACACCATCTTTGCCTACAGTCAAGCATGGTGGTGGGAGTGTCATGATCTGGGGCTGCATTAGTGCTGCTGGCACTGCAGAGCTACAGTTCATTGAGGGAACCATGAATGCCAACATGTACTGTGACATAGTGAAGCAATGCATTATCCCCTCCCTTTGAAGACTGGGCTGCAGGGCTGTATTGCAACATAACGACCCAAAACACACCTCCAAGACATCCACTACCTTGCTAAAGAAGCTGAGAGTAAAGGTGATGGACTGGCCAACCATGTCTCCAGACTGAAAACCTATTGAGCATCTGTGGGGCATCTACAAATGGAAGGTGGAGGAGGGTTAAGGCAGTGCTGGCAAATAATGGTGGCCACTCAAAATATTGACACTTTGAACCCAATTTGGAGATTTTCACTTAGGGGTGTACTCACTTGTTTTGACATTAATGGCTGTGTTTAGGTATTTTGAGGGGTCAGAAAATTTAGGAGGCTGCCATTGCTGCTTTATCTCTCTGGTCAGTGGTAGTGATCCACTTATTTGTCATAGCACAAGTTTCTAACTATCTACACCTTTAGGCTCAGTTCACACTTAAACTGGCCGCAGATCGCACAGCAACGCTGTCCATCCCTGTTCTCAGTTTCAGGGACGAATCAGGGCAGAATCTTTGCCTGAATCAAAAGGTGCAGTGAGCTCAACAGCCATCCCAGATACATGTGAACTGGCTCCATAGAGAGCCAGTCATATTCTCCTGCTATGCGAATTGGGTGAGGCAAAATCCGCATCCAGTTCGCAAAGGTGTGAACCCAGGCTAAATGTGTCAATATATGATGGACTATAGATTCTGAATATATTTGTTTGCTCTATTTCAGGAGTGGGAAGTGAAGATACTTAATTTCCTGCACTGGGACTTGGAAATTATAATATCCCTTGACTTTCTAGACCATATTTTGGAAAGACTGTTGCTATCCACAACCAGCCGTGTCTCACTTACAAAACATTCTCGAATATTAATGACAATTTGTGCTCTTGGTATGTATTCATGATGCAAGCTGTCCAAATGTCATACTGAATTTAAATTTATTTACTTAGTCTATAGCAGAACTCCTGTACACTTGTTTGTGATATGATATTGTATTTCAGTTATTGAAGAAATTTTTTATTTTATCATGTCTTGCCTCTTGACAGACAACAACATTGCAGCATTTGCTCCATCATTGATTGCTGCAGCATGTGTTGCTACATCATTGCTCAGACTAAGGCTACATCTAAACTCTGCAGAGGACCTCATTATATATTTCGCAGAACTAATTCAAGCCGATACAGTAAGTAATAAAAAACTGGAAGAGCTTTCATTTAATTGTAGACAAAGTAAAACAAAAAGAGCTGTTGACATGACTAAACATGATGTATTACTTTGAACTGCTTAGCTTTCAGCATGAGATGCCAAGAGGGTAAAATACCCTCTTATCCTGTCATTGTGGATGACAAGCCATCAAGGCTTGCGGTATCATGTGAAGGGTGTTTTTTTTGTTTAGACCTACTCAGTTATGTCATGTTGAAGAGGAAGAGTGGGAACGGGGTGTGTTCTGATAGACACATATGAACATTATGAATGCTATAGCTTTATCAATCATTAGGGGACACAAGGTTAATTCTGAGACAAGAGGAATATACTGCTGCCTACAGGAGATTCTACACCCTTCCATCACGTTTTATGCTAGTGTCTTAAAAGAATGCATGCCTTCTGGCTAAGACACACAAACCCTTTCCACTTGACTTTTCCCTCTTTCATCTTTCAGAACAGCACACTTGAGAGACCTCGGCTCCTCCCTTCTCAGGAAACACCACCTCCACCAGATCTTTAAAGCCACTCTTTCCCTCCGGCCCTTCAGTTTTGGCGTTTCCTCCGGTGAGGAGACATCGCTAGGAACCTGGGCTTGTTTCAGCTGGGGAGGCTGAGGCCGGTGTAATGAGCCCGTTACCTGCGGTGTGTTGGCGCTCCCTGTCCTCCCTTGGGGAATGTGGAGGCCTGGGACGTTCGTTTGGTGCTGCCTGGGGAGGGCGTTTGTGGGAGTGCCCAAGTCTCCCTCGCTTTAGGGCGGCCAGCATGGAGCTCAAGGCTGGGTCGGATGACTGGGTAACCTCATATCCAGCGGGAGAGGTCACTCCCAGTTCCAGGCTGCGGGGCGCTAAATGAGCCGCGTAAAGGCTGGTGTGAGCCCCATTAAAGCTGTAGAGGAGCAGCCTGTGGCAGACCACTTGTTCTGGCCAAAGGGATGTCTGAGACTGAAGGTTCCCATTCTGTGCCGGGTGATGCCAGCACCAGCCACTCCAAGGTAAGTGAAACCCTGGGGTGGTGTCCCCTTACCATTTTCCCACTTAGCTCCATGGGTGAACCCCCCCCCTCCTTGGGATTCAGAGGGGAGGAGTTGCACGTCTGGGACCCTGGTTGGTGGTTGGTCCGGGGGGGGGGGAGTGCACTCCTGGAGTCGGTCTGATGTTGATTATTTTTTATGCTGGTCCATTGAAAAAAATACAAGCTCTCACACGGGTCTAAGAAAAAGTGCCCATCATGTAGAAGTGTGTTAGGAGAATCCTGGGGAAAAGTTTTGTGCAGGAGTTGCATTGAGGGCTTAGTCAGGGAGCATGCTGAGGAACAAAGATCTGGTCTGGCAGCTTCTGTTAAAGAGCTTTTCAATCTTTTAAGGCTTTGTTTGAGAATTTTCAGCCTATGCAACCCCCAGCTAGTCCTCTGCCAGCGCAGCAAGATGTCGCACCTGGCCCTTTAGCAGGTCCCTCTGTCAGTGAAGGGTTACCTGGGGGCACCAGAATGGCATTAGAGGATGATTTTGATAGCGCATCCTCAGACTCTTCAGAGTCAGATGGAGAGAAGGTGGATGGTGAGTCCTCCAGATCCTCCCAATACAAGCTCTCCTTGGAGGAAGTGGAAGAGTTCCTGGGAGCAATCCACACCATGTTAGGTATCCAAGAGGAGAAAAAATCCTGGTCTCTCCATGATCAGATGTATGGGGGTCTTGGAGAACCGAAGAAAAGGGTCTTCCCGGTTCATGAGGTTCTGGTAGACACCATTAAGAAGGAATGGCGAGATCCAGACAGGAAGCCTTTCTTTTCTAGAGCGTTAAAGCGCAGATTCCCTTTTTCAGAGGATGAAGCTGCTGTGTGGAACAAATCACCTAGACTGGGTGCAGCCTTTTCTCAGGTATCCAGAAAGCTGAGGGAGAGCGACTGGGTCCTGAGTCAAGTCGTCTACAGGATGATTGTCCAGAAGTGAGGGGTCCCATGTGTGGCTCTTTTCGCTTCCAGAGAGAACGCAAAAACTCCCCTCTTCTCTCTGAATCAGTGGAACGGGGCAATAGGGGTGGATGCTCTTTGCCAGAGCTGACATTTTTCCAAGTGCTATGCCTGTCACCCCCCCCCCCCCCCCCCCACTGCTGTGCTGTTGCCAGTAGTCCTGAGGAAATTTCAGTCAGAGGACACGACCCTGATCTTGATAGCTCCACACAGGCCCAGGAGGGCCTCTGTTGGTTCTCTGTTCTAAAGAAGCTGGTGGTGGAACCGACTAGGATACTTCCGGTCAGGGAATATATATATATATAGAATGGCGGCTACAGCGTGGACCTGCTTTGCCGAGACGACATCTATTGACGTCGTCCCGTGCACGAGCGGCCGGCGCGCTCTATGATCAGCGAGTCTATGAGACTCCCTTACCACGTGATCAGCTGTCAGCCAGTGACAGCTGATCATGTGACACAACAGAGGCGGTAATTGGCTATTTTTCCTGTCAGCGCGAGGAGGAAAAAAAAAAGCCGATCACCAGCGGCCGTGAGAGGGACTTCAGTCCCGATCACGGCCAGCTCATCAGTGCCCACCTGCCCCCTAGGTATTAAAAAAGTGCCACCCATCAGTGCCCACAGTGCCACTCATCAGTGCCCACAATCTGCCTCAACAACAGTGCTGCACCTCAGTGCCACATATCCGTGCCCATCAGTGTCATCTACCAGTGCCCAGCAATGCCACCTATCAGTGCCCATCAGTCCCATCTATCAGTGGTACCTATCAGTGCCACCCATCAGTGCCATCTTTTCTGTGCCCATCTTTGCCCATCAGTGCTGCCTTATCTGTGCCCATCAGTACTGCCTTAACTGTGCCTATCAGTGCCCACCAGTGCCGCCTCATCAGCGCATTTCAATGAAGGAGAAAAATTACCTGTTTGCAAAATTTTATAACAAACTATTAAACATGATTTTTTTTTTTTTTTTGCATCTTCTTTTGTTTGTTTAGCAAAAAATAAAACTCCCAGCTGCAATTAAATACCACCAAAAGAAAGCTCTATTTGTGGGAAAAAATTTGGGTACAGTGTTATACGGCCGCGCAATTGTCATTCTAAGTGCATCAGCGCTGAAAGCTGAAAATTGGTCTGGGCAGGAGGGGGGTTTAAGTGCCCAGTAAGCAAGTGGTTAAATGTCAGTTTTTAAACGTTTTTTGCGGCTGCAAATGCACTTTTGCCAGCATCCAAGACACCAGTTGTAAAGTTTGGGGATACTAGCTCCGTGGGACCAAGTGCATAAACCGGTATAAGGTGAAACCAAAATACTTTTATTTATAATTAAATCAAAAATAAGGCTTTTCTTCAGCATACAAAAACGTAAATTAAAGTCCGCTTATCGTCAGCACAAATAATAAGAAAAGAAAGCACCTACAGTTCTGTAGTCAGGTCTTCCCCCAAAAGTTTTTAGAGTCCTTACAGAGATGTTTTGCAGCCTCCAAAGCAGCAAGACAGCAACACAGCCAGACAGCTCCTCAGACAGGTGTTCATCTCCTTCTCCTCCACACCACCACCTCTCTACTACTTCCTGTCTTATGGGCTGTCTTCTTGGATGCCGTTAACCCCCTGTGTGCCGAATCCCTGTGGTCAGGGAGGGAGGCTCTTTCCCACCCAAATGTCACTTCAGAGCCTCCCAAATTCCGGGTACCAACTATCTCTTAATATAGACAGGACCGAGAGTCAGTCTTCTCCTAAAACTATCCCCGGAATTTGTCACCCATTTTTGGGTGACCCCCTGAGGCCTACCAGGATTCCCTTAAAGGGACCACAACCCGAATATAGGTGCTACATAGCACCCGTCCAGGACCCAACCTTGGCGTCCTGAACAATATATATATATTATAAATTTATATTATAATTTTTATTTTTTTTCATCAGTACATCTGTTCAGGTCTCTATGACTAAAGTGCTGGACCGAGGAACAAGTTTGCAAGAAGCATTTGCTACACGTGGTTTACCAAGAGACAGGATTTCTTCTTTTGAACGTTGGATGGTATCATCAAAGAAGGTGGAATCAACAATGTTTCAGCTTTTCTTTACCAGGGAGACTTTTTTGCCTCAGTGTACATAAAATAAGCCTACTCGCAAGTATGCATATTTCCAGCGCATCAGCCTTTTGTGCACTCTGTGGTGGGACCTCTGTTTTTTCAGTTCTTGGCTCTATTTAAGCTGTCTTCTGCGTTCTCAATGTATCTCAGTAGTGGGCTACCAGATTGGGAACAGTTAGGGTTCTGGAGAACAATGCATCTGTGATTGTGCAGATGGATACTGAACCTTCATTCTGTCATTGGGACACCTCTTGACTGTGGACAAATCAATTCATATGACACCAAGGCCTAATTTGTTGCTATTGTCTGGATTCGAGAGTGACCTAAGCACACAGTAGTTTTAAGACATATTGTAGATGGGAGACACCAGATGTGGGCCTCCAGATTCAATAACAAACTGGACAGGTTTGTATCCAGGTCCAGGGATCTGCTGGCAGAAGCAGTAGATGCACTAGTGGCTTCATGGGATCAGTACAATCTATTATGTCTTTCCTCCTCTAAAGTTTCATTGACTGGTTTGCAGGATTGAGATGGAGGGCATTTAGGTGGTCCCTTGACTGACCCAGGAGAGAGTGGGTGGCTGACATGGTAAAGCTTTTTGCAGTCTCTACTGTGGACTTTGCCAGACTGTTCGGATCTGCTGTCCCTGGGCTCATTTACTATCCTGCTTTTCAATTGCTGGATTTAGAGGTTATGTCAAAGCCCAGGCTTTAAGGGACAGACATATCTGAGTGTTATCCCTACAATGCTTAAGACAAGGAAGTCTACTTTTCCACAAGGACTATTAACAGATATGGAAGGCCTACTTCACTTAAATCCAGTGGCTTTCCCCCTCAGAAATTACTCCATGGGACAGATCCTCTTTCCTGCTCCACCTTTAGTACCATAAAGTGACAGATCAGTGCTCTTGCCTTTTTCTTCCAAAAAAAGATGGATTCCTGCTCTTTGATCAAGACTTTAGCAGTGGGCTCTCCCATGTGGCTCCCTTGGTCAAAACCCCTCTATCTACATGGGATTTTAATCAGGTCTTCTTACAGATTTTGAAACCCCCGTTTGAACATTTCTTTCTCTCCGTCTGCTTTGCCCCACAAGATAATTATCTTTATAACTATCAGCTAGGTCAGTGTCTAAACTGGAAACTTTATCTTCAATAAAGACAATAAAAAAGGCCTTCCCTAATTTTAAGATGGTCTGCATTTTACCGTGATCAGAACATTGTCCTTCCCTCCTTGTGCCGTGGACCTTCTTTGTTGCTGGGCAGATGTAAGATGTAGGGCCAAAGGCGCATGGTATAAGTAACGGTGCACAGTATTCCACAAGTGATCATGGGCTTTGCTGTCGCATCTCCCAAATGCACTGGGCAGTGCAGATTTGGAGATGGTGAACTGTGACATCAGCTCCAATTCACCTGAATAATATCTCTCTCAATTGTCTGAATGTGATTTGGGCTGGCTGAGTTTATCTCTTATCCACATCTTTCAGAGAGACAGATTCCTTGTCTTTCTGGGAGGCCCCATAATGGGTTCCAACATTTATAGGTGGCTTAGGCAGACCATCATTTAAAGCTTATGGCCTCAAGGATTGGTTTTCTACATTTCCAGGTAAGGCCCACTCCACTATGTCTTTGAAGGCTTTATGGGTATTCTGTTTCCCAGGATTGTAAGGCTGCCACCTGGTCTTCTGTTTAACATTTTCTAAGTTCTACTAGTTTGACAAATTCTTCATCTGAGGGCAGCTTCTGGCGTAGCTGTTTTTTTGGCTGTGTTGCCCACCTCCCTCAATTGGACTACTTTTAGATGTCCAAAAGCTTTTTATACTTTTTTTTTTGTCCCTCAATGGATAAGAATCAAATTTTTGTACACAGGCCCCATCCCTCTATTTATAGTCATGCTCTTGGTACTGCTTTGCTACTAAATGGAAACTTTGTGGTAGAAGGGGCTATACCCAGGGCTTTCCTATAGTTTGTTTTGTCAGTGTACAATCCTTTTTTAGGCAGCAGTATAACTTGAAGGATTCAGACTTTCTGGGCTCTTCAATGGACTCTGAGGAAAGTATTTTATAGAAAGTACAAAAACCCTACTCTGATCAAGGACAAGGTTGATTTCAAACCCAAGCCTGCCTTCCTGTGTAAGGTTGTGCTCTCCTTCCACCTCAAAGAGGAATTGTGCACCTTTTTTATTTTTTTCCATCACCGATTTTCATATGAAACAGATTTCCTTACACAGTTAATGTAGCAAATAGACTGACAGCCAATTCCACAAGTTTTGTTTGAAAATTGTGGTCTGTGGTTGTAAACGGTCCCTATGAATGGTGTCTGATCTCTGAAGCAAACATCTCCAGATGGATTTGCCTCAGGCTTATTCACTGAAGCATTCTGGCACAAACATTTCCCTGGTTTGTAAAGCTGCTACCTTTTCTTCGCTCCACACGTTTGCCAGATTTCTTTGCATGAATGTGGCTGCATCAGCAGATGAAAGCCATAGATGTAAGGTCCTGCAGGCGGTAGTTGATTTAATCACACAAAATCAAACAAATTTTTAAAGATGTCTTTGCATCAGAGATTCCTTTATTTTTTAGGGTTGCTTTTGGTTGTCCTATTTATTGGAAAAATAGTTCTGTGTCCTCCACAATTATTTCTGAGTAAAAAAATAAATTTGTACTCCCAGTAAAATTTTATTTTCTCTATTAAATCATAATTAGTTTGAAAGACACAAGTCCACCTAGTTAAACAATATAAAGTAATAAATATGTAGGACACCGTTCCCTTGCTGTTGGGTGGCTGTTTTGATGTTGGTCGTCTGTCACAGGTAATATATCTTCTGGAAGGTTTCCCTTCTTCCAATTGTTTGCGGCTTGCTAGACCTGAACCCATTTTGCATGTGCAAGGGTATAGCCAATAGATGGGACTGCACCCTTTTTAATGCATAATTTACAATCCTCCTAGTGGTCACAGCTATTTTTAAGGTTTGAAGAACTGTTATGAACTTCATTGAACTGGAGGAAAGCATTTTATAGTGAGTACAAAAGAATGAATTTTTGTGTAGTAGGGTGACATAAAATCAGTACATTTTAATTGTTGCGCAGATATTTGTTACTATCAACATGTGAGACAGCATAAACTCAGTCTGCATTGTGTTTTTTTTTTTTTTAATGTATGAGACTACATTCACACCTGAGCAGAGCAATTTTCAGGAGTTTTCTTATATGACCTTTTTTGAGCGTTTTTGCAAGTGTAAACAGGTGTTTTTAGAAGAGTATTACAGCCTATTTAAATGTGTAATCAAGCGTCAGGCTTTTTTCACCACTAGCTGACCAGATCACACAGATACTGCAGCAGGTCGGCTCTCCTGCGTTAACCTCCGTGCAAGGAGGATAGTGGACGCACACTGCGGAATCGTGCCTGCAGTCTCAATGTCCGCCGGCGACCCGCAACCATGGTGAGGAGAGGCAGAAAACAGGTAAAGGGTAAACAAAGCGATTTTCCCTTTCTGCCAAATTACATGACAGATCTGCTGTTCCCAGTGATCTCATGTTCCAGTAAGCCCACCCACCCCACAGTTATAACACAAAGTCCCTAAATGTATCCCGTAGTTTGTAGACACGATAACCTTTGCGCCAACCAATATACAGCTATTTTTTTACCAAAAGTATGTAGAAGAATAAATCGGCCTAAACTGATAAATACTTATATATATATATATATATATATATATATATATATATATATATATATATATATATATATATATTGGATATGTATTTATAGCAGAAAATAAAAAAAATATGTTGGCCTTTGTTTATAGCGCAAAAAATAAAAACCACAGAGGTGATCAAATACCACTAAATAGCTCTATTTGTGGGTAAAAAAAAACATACATTTTGTTTGGGTACCACATTGCACAACCGCGCAATTGTAATTTAAAGCGGCGCAGTGCTGTATCGCACAAAATAGCCTGGTCTTTAAAGGGGCAAATCCTTTCGGGGCTGAAGTGGTTAATATAGGCTAAACTCTCAAATTAAGCATTTTCAGATGCTCCCATTGAAGTCTTTGTGGCCCAAAACACTCAATTCTACCTGAAATAGCTCATGTAGTTTTTGGTGTAACAGGCACAAGTGATAGGATGCTCATATATGAATAAAGGCTATTGAGTACAATTGATTTGTACTTGTTGAGCATTTCTGAGCTTTGAACCTGAAGCTACAAAATGCTCAGGTTTGAACGGGGCCTAAATGGTAAACATCTACTAAACTCATGCATAATTATGCATTGTTTAAATTCTGCCAATAATAACTTGTTATGCCTTTTAAATACTAGCAATTACATATTCAACTCATAAGTTTTAGTCACATTTGCCTTTAAGTGATAGTTGCTCATAGCTCTGTTTCAAAGAGATTAATAAATGTCTAATGTTTTAACTTTTTATCCAACAGTCTGAATTGCAGCATTGCCAAAGAAGAATTGAGGCTGCTTTAAATAAAGCTGTGGAGACCTCATTCAAGTATCACATTTACCTTACTTAAACGATGCAAGAACTACCTCATATTTCAGTAGTACACAGTTAAAAGTTTTTAAGTTTTGAATAGACTGGGTAAGAATTAGACCTTCTGTCAGGTCTTCATTGATATCGAGGTCTCTACTGCGGTCCTTCAGGGAGCAGTGTAGCTGGAATAGAAAGTGAGGAGAATCTTAACTGGGACACAGCCTGACAGGAGTTCTAACCTACTATGTTAAAAAAATATATAAATATAATTGTTTTATTGTTGTTGGTGAACCTATTGTAGAAGTCTTTGTTGTGGTGACCCTTTGGAACCATCAGGCCAAGAAGTAAGGTGAATCCCTTACAGTATGGATACAGCAGTAATAACCTGTTCTCCTTTATAAAATAAAGTTTTGGTTAAACTTCTTAAATGTCTCTTTCTAAAAATGCCAGAAATGTTCGATTTATTGTTCTATCGCTTTGAGGCTATAAGCTGATACTTAAATGATCTGTTCTTAGCACTGTCTTGTATAGCTATAATTATACATTGCAAAAAAAAAAAAAAACACAGAATAGGTAGTTTGTATATGATTTTAATCACTCATTTTGACTCCTGCTGGTGCTAAGAGTGTATTAAAATCTACATGTTTTATATTCACTAAAACTAACAGAAATTGGACTGGCAGAAAAAAGGGTATACTTGGGTAATAACTTGTCAAAATACTTACCAATCCACCTCAATATGGGGGATACCAATAACTCCAAAGATTGTGAGACTATAATCACACCCCCCTCTAGTGGATCCTGCATGACGTAGTGTATCCATTCTTTGATGTAGTATGACCTACCTTAGATGCACTGCCAATTTATACATATTTAAAAACACTTTATTTTTCCATGTTGTTTATTAATAATCCAGTAAAAAAAAGTTCTCAGTTTTCCTTTCTTCACCAGGATCAAATGTAAACAACATGTCTGTTACCCTTTATTTGCATGCCTCCCTAAAACTATAAACTGAACAACCAGACAAAAATGGATTGAAAATCAACTAAAAAATGACAGTATTTACACCTGATTCTGGCAAAGAATGTTGTACATAACAAATTTGGATGGATGTTCATTCAGGATGATGAATAATACATGCAGATAACTATATATAATTGTGTTACATGTTGTGTATGCACATTTTGACAGTAGACTAAATGGAGATTTAGGCTGGGTTCACATTAATGCACTGTGCAACATTGCATGTGATTTGCACTGCACCACTGTGTGATGCAAATTCAGCCATACAGATTGTATGGCTGAAGTCTCATTGTATTTGAACCAAAGTTGTGCAGGACTTTTTTTTTCCCCGCATATCAAAGAGTGAGAAGCAAGTGTCTGCCAATCTTTGCAGTTCATGGTATGCTCTATATTGAGATTTTGAGGGCATCCTCCCTATCAAAAAATATATAGAAATACTAAATGGCCTTACAACATAAAAATATCGTTTACAGATAGAACATTACATCATGCACCATCATCCCAATTGAATGTGAGATAAATCTGGTCCCCAACCAGAACTCTCAAAGAAAGGAGGGAGAGCAAGGGGACTATTGCAGTGCATATCACAGCATATAAAGACAATAGAAAGACAATTATATAAAATAATTATTCATTTAATTATTTAGATATCCATTGGGCCTAGTCTGTCAGAAAGTCCGGGCATGTGTACAAGGCATTAGGCTTTTTTTTCCCCCTAATTCTACAAGAATGGGTCTCATGGCGCCCGCAATGACATCGCTCCAGTCCTCCAAAGCCATAGAGGCCAGATGATCTAGTCTCTTGTTTCCTCTGTGACCAGCCTGCCGCACCATCGGATCGTTTTTTGGCAAGCCAGTGGAATCAGTAAGCCTGAGAAACACCGGCAAGCCACAGGAGGGAAAGACCCCACCCGCCTCTTTGGAAAGCGATCCAGTGGCTAATGAGCCGCTGGGATCAGTTTTAGGAGAAAACAGCCGCAAAATGATACCGGGGTTATGGCTGATAGTTTCAGCCATAATCCTGGTAAACCACTTGCAAACTGATATATATATATATATATATTATATATATATATATATATATATATACACCTTTTTCATGTGACAACACTGAATAATTGCACTTTGCTACAATGAAAAGTAGTGAGTGTACAGCTTGTATAACAGTGTAAATTTTCTGTCCCCTCAAAAATAACACAACACACAGCCATTAATGTCTAAACGGCTGGTAACAAAAGTGAGTACACCCCTAAGTGAAAATATCCAAATTGTGCCCAATTAGCTATTTTTCCTCCCCAGTGGCATGTGACTCGTTAGTGTTACAAGGTCTCAGGTGTGTTAAATTTGTTGCTATCGCTCTCTCATACTGGTCACTGGTCACTGGTTCAACATGACAAAGAGCTCTCTGAGGACCTGAAAAAAAGAAATGTTGTTCTACAGAAAGATGGCCTAGGCTATAAGAAGATTGCCAAGACCCTGAAACAGCTGCAGCATGGTGGCCAAGACCATACAGTGGTTTAATAGGACAGGTTCCACTCAGAACAGGCCTCGCCATGGCTGACCAAAGAAGTTGAGTGCACGTGCTCAGCGTCATATCCAGAGGTTGTCTTTGGGAAATAGATGTATGAGTGCTGCCGCCATTGCTGCAGAGGGCGAGGGGGGGGTCAGACCATATGCCACACAATGCATCAAATTGGTCTGCAAGGCTGTCCTTCCAGAATCGAGCCTCTTCTAAAGATGATGCACAAGAAGCCCATAAACAGTTTGCTGAAGACAAGCAGACTAAGGACATAGATTACAGAAACCATGTCCTGTGGTCTGATGAGAACAAGATAAACTTATTTGATTCAGATGGTGTCAAGCGTGTGTGCCGGCAACCAGGTGAGGCGTACAAAGACAGGTGTGCCTTACCTACAGTCAAGCATGGTGGTGGGAGTGTCATGGTCTGGGGCTGCATGTGTGCTGCTGCCACTGGGGAGCTACAGTTCATTGAGGGAACTATGAATGTACTGTGACATACTGAAGCAGAGCATGATCTCCTCCCTTCAGAGATAGAGCCGCAGGGCAGTATTCCAACATGATAACATGACCCCAAACACACCTCCAAGACAACCACTGCCTTGCTAAAGAAGCTGAGGGTAAAGGTGAGTGACTGGCTAAGCATGTCTCCAGACCTAAACCCTATTGAACATCTGTGGGGCATCCTCAAACGGAAAGTGGGGAGCACAATGTCTCTAACCAGCTCTGTGATGTCGTCATGGAGGAGTGAAAGAGGACTCCAGTGGCAACCTATGAAGTTCTTGTGAACTCCATGCCCAAGAGGGTTAAGGCAGTGCTGGAAAATAATGGTGGCCATACAAAATATTGACACTTTGGGCCTAATTTGTACATTTTCACTTAGGGTTGTAGTCACTTTTGTTGCCAGCAGTTTAGACATTTAATGGCTGTGTGTTGAGTTATTTTGAGAGGACAGCAAATTTACACTGTTATGCAAGCTGTACACTCACTACTTTACATTGTAAAGTGTCAATTCTTCAGTGTTGTCACATGCAGCGGTCAGTGTAAAAAATAAATAAATACAGTGCCCATCTGTCCCCACTGCCACCTGTCATCAGTGCCACCTGTCCTCAGTGCCACCTATCCGTGCCATCTTTCATCAGTGCCACCTGTCATCAGTGCCGTGTCACGTGTCATCAGTGCCACCTGTCAGTGTCACGTGTCATCAATGCCAGGTATCAGTGCCATCTGTCATCAGTGTCAATTGTCATCAGTGCCATGTGTTATCAGTGCCACCTGTCATCAGTGCCACATATTAGTGCCATCTATTATCAGTGCCATGTGTCATCAGTGCCGTGTCAATGTCCTGGTGCCTGGTAGTCAACAAGTTAGGTGTGTAATTTATGCTCCTAGAACACGTGATGGTGTTCCCTGCATGTTGAGCCTCTCTATGTAGCCAGGCTGTGGAAAAGTCCCACACATGTGGTATCGTAATAGGAGTAGCATAATTTATTTTGGGGCATTTGTGGTATACACATGCCACGTGAGAGAAATAACCTATTACAATGACAATTTTGTGGAAAAAATTAAAATAAAAAATCTTCATTTTGCAAAGAATTGTGGGAAAAAAATGACAACATCAAAAAGCTCACTATGCCTCTTACTAAATACCTTGGAATGTCTACTTTCAAAAAAAGGGGTCATTTGGGGGGTATTTGTACTTTCCTGGATTGTTCGGGTCACAAGAAATGAGATAGGCCACCAGTACATCAGATGTGATCAATTTTGTGTGATTCGCACCACAGCTTATAGACTCTCTAACTTTCACAAAGACCAAATAATATCCACTAATTTGGGTTATTTTTTATCAAAGATATGTAGCAGTATAAATTGTGGCCAAAATTTCTGAAGAAAAATTAATAATTTGCAAAATTTTATCACAGAAACAGGAAAAATTTGTTTTTTTTCAAAATTTTCGTTATTTTTTCATTTATAACGCAAAAAATAAAAAACCCAGAGGTGATCAAATACCACCAAAAGAAAGCTCTATTTGTGGGAAAAAAAGGACAAAAAATGAATTTGGGTACAGTGTTGCATGACTGAGTAATTGTCATTCAAAGTGTGTTAAATAAAAACATCCCAAGCTTTGAACATCTCATGGGGTACTGTTCAATCCATTATCTGAAAATGGAAGGAGTATGGCACAACTGCAAACCTACCAAGACATGGCCATCCACCTAAACTGACATGTTGGACAAGGAGAGCATTAGGCCCCTTTCACACTACCGCAACTTCAAAATCGTGATTTTTGCTGCAATTTCAGGTAATGCCTGTGTAACTCACATCAAAGTTGGACCAAAGTAATGCAGGGACTGCTTTGTAGTCAGCATGACTTGAAGTCATACTAATATGAATGGTAGTCATTGGAAATCATGGGGAATGACTTGTCATACAACTTTGCAGTCCCAAGTTGTAGGAAAAGTCGTACAACTGTGAAAGGGGCCTTCATCAGAGAAGTAGCCAAATGGCCCATGGTAACTCTGGAGGAGCTGCAGAGATCCAAAGCTCAGGTGGGAGAATCTGTCCACAGGACAACTATCAGTCGTGCACTCAACAAATCTGGCCTTTATTGAAGACTGGCAAGAAGAAAGCCACCATTGAAAGAAAGCCATAAGAAGTCCTGTTTGCAGTTTGTGAGACACAGTAAACATGTGAAAGAAGGTGCTCTGGTCAAATGAGACCAAAATTGAACTTCTTGGCCTAAAAGAAAAACAGTATGTGGTGGAAAACTAACACTGTACGTCACCCCGAATACACCATCCCCACCAGGAAACATGGCGGCATCATATCGTGGGGATGCTTTTCTTCAGCAGGGACAGGGAAGCTGCTCAGAGTTGATGGAGCCAAATACAGGGCAATCTTAGAAGAAAACCTGTTAGAGCCTGCAAAACACTTGAGACTGGGGCGGAAGTTTACCTTCCAGCAGGACAACAACCATAAATACAGCCAGAGCTACAATGGAATGGTTTAGATCAAAGCATATTGATGTGTTATAATGGCCCAGTCAAAGTCTAGAGCTAAATCCAATTGAGAATCTGTGGCAAGACTTGAAAATTGCTGTTCACAGAGGCTCTCCATCAAATCTGACAGAACTTGAGCTATTTTGCAAAGAATGGGCAAAAATGTCAGTATATCGAGATGTGCAAAGCTGGTAGAGACATCCCCAAAAGACTTGCAGCGAAAGGCGGTTTTACAAAGTATTGACTTAGACCCCTTTCACACTCAGGCGCTATAGTTCTAAAAATAGCACCTGCAAAGTGCCTCTCCTGTAACTCTAATGTGAAAGCCCAAGGGCTTTCACACTGGAGCGGTGCGCTGGCTGGATGCTCAAAAAAAGTCCTGCAAGCAGCATCTTTGAGGCGTTGTAGGAGCAGTGTGTACACTTCTCCTAAAGCACACCCGCCCATTGAAATCAGTGCAGAGCGGGGGTTAAAAGTGCCCCGCTAGTGCCAGATAAAACAACTGTAAATCGCACCAGTAAAGAGATAGCTGCGCTTTACCACCGATGTGTGCAAGTGCCCTTGGGGGGCTGAATACAAATGCATGCCGCACTTTTCACATATTTAGTTTATAAATGGTTTTCAAAATGTTTTACATTTTCTTTCCACTTCACAATTATGTGCCACTTTGTAGATATGTGTAACAATCAGCGCTACCAATTTCTATAAATAATGTGCTAATAAATAAATATTCTATTGCAAAATTATATGATTAACTAATTATCCACAGCTGCTGTAACTTCTCAGTGAATCACAACACCAAACAATTATTCTAATAATGCAGTGCTGCTTCAAAAAAACATATCACTTGTGTAATTATCTATATTATTAACCAGTCTTATGTGAACTAATAAATATGTGCTCTAACGAATTTCCAACGTATATAGTGCATATATGTATATTTTAAATCTTGATTGTTGTGAATTTCAGTCCTCATATACAAAAGTACCACTGTGCTCCTCTACTCTCCAATAGGGATGGGCAAGCGGTTTGGCCCGAGGATAAGTTTGGGCGAACTTTCACTGTTTGGACGTTCAAATAGCCAAACAAAAGGGTCGTTCAACTGTTTGTTCGCCCCCCCAACTAACCACAATGCATTGCGGCACTGAACAGTGCATTGCAAGCCCTGATTGGCTGAAGCAGTGAAAGCTTCAGCCAATCAGGGCACAGAGCACTGTCAGAGTCAAGATTGGACACTCATCATGCCTTTATCCAATCATGGCTCATTCCTGCCCCACAGTATAAAAGTATTCTTTCAATGGCAGGCATTTTCAGTGTGATTTCGGCATGGAGAGAGATAGAACAGTCTGTTCAGTACTATTAGTTAGTGTGCTATTTTGCTTCAGTTGTCAGTGTAGAATATTAGTTTTGTGTCGGTCTAGGGCAGGCATGTCCAAAGTCCGGCCCGCGGGCCAATCGCGGCCCGCATTCCGGTTTCGGGCGGCCCGTCTGGTCATGTTCCCATATATATCTTTTGTGGCCCCCAACGAGTCCCCGATCGCCGGGGGCCACAAAAGATAGATGTGCTGGCTGCCATGGAGGGGGCGGAACGAGTGCCTTGGATACAGGACAGCGTCCTGTGTAAAAGGAAGTCCCGTCCTGCGCTGCCATTGGACAACCGTTTTGTCCATCACAGGAGGCGGGACTTTCAATTAAAGAGGCCGTCGATAGAAACAGGAGTTTCTCCTGTATGTCTGTCGGCGCTCATCCTGCCCCCCTCCCTGTCTCCTCCAAGGCTGCAGAGGACATGAATCAGGCTGCACTGATGGTAATGGTGAGTCTGCATTCATGAAAATGTGTGGGCTGCATTCATGGCAATATGGGGGCTGCATTCATGGCAATAGGGGGGCTGCATTCATGGCAATGTGTGGCAATATGGGGGCTGCATTCATGGCAATATGGGGGCTGCATTCATGGCAATGTGGGGACTGGCAATGTGGGGGCTGCATTCCTGGCAATGTGGGGGTTGCATTCCTGGCAATGTGGGGGCTGCATTCCTGGCAATGTGGGGGCTGCATTCATGGCAATGTGGGGGCTGCATTCCTGGCAATGTGGGGGCTGCATTCCTGGCAATGTGGGGGCTGCATTCATGGCAATGTGGGGGCTGCATTCCTGGCAATGTGGGGGCTGCATTCCTGGCAATGTGGGGGCTGCATTCGTGGCAATACGCTGAGGGCTGCATTCGTGGCAATACGCTGGGGGCTGCATTCGTGGCAATACGCTGGGGGCTGCATTCGTGGCAATACGCTGGGGGCTGCATTCGTGGCAATACGCTGGGGGCTGCAGATGGGCACTGACCCTTATTTTGCTTCACATGTCTTTAAAATGTAAGATTTTTTTATTTTTATTTTTTTCCTGAGACTTCCTTTTTAAAGTTAAGGTGCGTGGTATAAGCCGATTAAATACAGTATATCCAAATAACACACCCGAGCTCATCTGTTCACCACACACAGCACAAAGGCAAGATAATTCTTGTTGGGCCGTGTATTAGTGCTCGGATGAACACACTTAGATCGAATTTTAATGGTTTAAAGAATGTCAGACAAAATGGTCGGCCCTCAAGCATGTTCACTTCATCAAATCTGGCCCTCTTTGAAAAAAGTTTGGACACCCCTGGTCTAGGGATAGTGCGAGTGTAGCGAGGAGGACCATCATTCAGCTTTGCATAGCGTGCAGCTAGAGTAGAGACAGCTAACATAGTTTCACTGTAGTGTAGCGAGACCATGTTATTCATACATACATTAGTATAGAGTAGGGGTGCAACGGATCAAAAAACTCACGGATCGGATCGTTCCTCGGATCAGAGTCATGGATCGGATCATCAAATAATAATTGAATTTGCAAAAACCTTTAAAAATTCCACCACCATATAGTCCCCATTGTAATATTCACAATCTCCCCCACTGTAATATTGGCTGAGCATGGATGAGTATGGCTGGGTATTACCGAGTTTGGCAGGGTATGGCAGAGTATTGAGGGATGGCTGTGACTGCACTTGTCACAGAGCAGCGCAGGGGGCTCTACAGATGTAGCACACAGCGCTGCTGCCATCCGATTTCCCCCCTTCACTGTACAGAGAGGGGAGAGAGGAACCAGCATCATCATAACGCCGTTTGTTTACAGGTGATCTCTCCGAAATGACAGAGCAATCACATTGTAAATGCCGATGGGTGCACCAAGATGGCCACCACTCCGAAACTAGGTTGAAGCTGCGGCCTTTCCTAAGGCCGAGACCGCGGATCGTGGCGTGTGCCTATCCGAGCAGTGTGACCCGTTCGGATCACAGATTGGTACCGATCCGTTGCACCCCTAGTATAGGGTAGGGACAGCTTAGATAGTTTCAGTGTAGTGTAGTGAGACCGTGTCAGTAATCTTTACATTAGTGTATAGCTAGAGTAGAGACAGTTCAGATAGCATCAGTGTATTGACGGTTGAACACTGTATTTGCTTGCGTTACTGCTAGTTTAATGCCATATAGTTCTGTGTGCGTTACTGCCAGTTTAACTCCATAAGGTTTTGTGCATTACTGCCAGTTTAGCACCATAACGTTTTTTGCATTACTGCCAGATTAACTCCATATATTTTTGTGCGTTACTGCCAGTTTAACACCATTTACTTTTGTTTACGTTACTGCCAGTTTAAAGCCATATAGTTCATGTTCCCCCAAGCCACAGAGCGTATTGCCAAGTTGCCTCCAATGGTAATGATGAAGATGAGGTTACTGATGCGACTTGGGTGCTAGATAGAGCAGAGAAGGAAACTGAAGGTGAGGCGGCACAACCCCAAGGAGGCCAACATCAAGAAAGAGTAGAGATTAGCCACCTTGTTCCATTATATCTTGCAGCTGTTATCTCCCAGCCCACTCCCCAAAGCTCAACTGTCTGGGCCATTTTAAGCACTGCTGCAGCAGATCACACTGTTACTATCTGCAAACTGTGTCTCAGGCACACCAAACATGGCAAAAACACCAACCATATGCATATCATTGCAATTTTTTTGGTCTTCATCAAGAGCAACTCTATAGGGTTACAGTGGGAACTGGGAAGGCACCCCCCAACACCCAAAGAGTAATTTTTCTGCACCTATTTGAGAGGTGCATATCATTGCAATTTTTTTACAGCAAGGCCAATTCTTGCTTTCATCAAGAGTACCTCTATAGGGTTACGGTGGGAAGGCGCCACCGACACCCAAAGATCAATTTTTACACACCCCCTTACTTCTATCCAAAGTGACACCATCAAGTATTCAAAAAATCTCTAATATTGTTCCCAGTGCTCTACATTGTGGTCTTATCATATACACTGGCTCTCCAGCTTTTGCTGAGCAAAATAAAGGCAGCTTGCAGGGACAATGTAATTTTTTTTGGCTTTATAAATGCAATTATTGCTGCAGCAGATTCTAGACATGGTACAGATGTGCCACTTTACATGTAGACTAAGGGAACCCCTAAGCACTATATTGGAAGGAATTTTTCATTTTTATGCCATCACATATATATATATATATATATATATATATATATATATATACACATATACACCGTATTTGCCGGCGTATAAGGCGACTGGGCGTATAAGATGACCCCCTATTTTTCAAGTGAAAACATAAGTTTTGGGCAATACTCGCGGTATAAGACTACCCCCCTTCTGAGGCAACACCATTTAAAAAAAAACAGTAGAACCATTAAAAAACACAAAGCAAGAATGCCAACTACTCATCCGCCATGCTGTGATATGTCATAAAGTAAATCAAACAATAATAAACACAGAGATCTATTGAATGCCTCAACTATGGAAAGTAGAATTTTTCACTAACCAAACCTATACCACTTTTGGGTTACATTCTATGGGAATTGTCCACCAAAATGCATTTAATAACCCCCCCTGTCATATGTCCCAGATTTACCTGTCCCTCCTGGGTGCCTGGGACCTCAAATGCAAACAGCAGGATGTATAGTAGTAGATCAGTGAATGGATTTACCCAGGGAAGTATGGTGAGCGGTGTATTATTTTAATGAATACAACACCTGCTTGGATTGGCAGAGGCTGTAGCATCATCAGCCCTTGTCTCTCTCTCTCTCTCTGCCAATCCGAGAAGGCTACTCTATGTAGCCTGCTCGGATTGGCAGAGGTTGTTACTCCAATCCAAGCAGGCTCTGTATTCATTAATAGAATACATCGGTCGCCGGGATTGGCTCAACGGCGTATACTGTTTGTAGCTGAAGCCACATACATACATATATATATATATATATATATATATATATATATATATATATATATATATATATATATATATATATATATATATCTCACTGCTCATTTAAAAATGACATTTTTCACAAACTTTTTTTTTGATACATGTCCCCCAGGGTAGGACCCCTATAAACATTGCATGCCCAATTACTTGCATATAAGCCTTCAAAATGGGCACTTTTGATTTTTGACGTTAGAGCTGCATTGACTTGAATAGGGTTTGTTATTCGGGTCCAAACTTTTGCAGTGTTTGGAAGTTCTGGTGCAAACCGAACAGGGGTCCGTTAAGCCCATCCCTACTCTCCAACAGATCACCCTTAATTGTGCACACCATCACTAGCTGAAATGCCTGCTCACCTCAAAATTGAGTTAATTTAGCTCGAAATGGTCTTTCTTTCAACTCCTCTGTGGTGTCTCTCTCCTCCACACCAGAACCACTGCTCTCTTGATTCAACAACCTCACAGGTGATTTCATATGGACAGTGGCGTAACTTGAACCTTCAGAGCTCCAATGCAAGAAACCACGAAGTGCCCCCCTGACCAGGCCCTTTCCTACGAGCCTGGTGATGGAACAACAGGGCCCAGTCGCAAGTGGGTGGCTGCATATAGAGGAACTGATCTCTCCATTTCCCCCCTGCTTCTCCTCCTCTCCCTCCCACAGCCATTTAGCAGCTGCAGGAGGAAATGGAGAGATTGGAAAAAGATTGAGAAACATAGAGGAATCAGTCAGGGCACCCTTGAAGTATACCCCTAGGTGAATGGGGCTCCACTGCAACCACTCTGCAACTGTGTGCACTGCATGCAGTTGCAGCCTAGTGATGATGCATTTAAGGGGGTTAAACCAGGCGGTCAGGAGGCAACATATTGCCTCTTTACTGGCTGTCAAATGACTCTGAACAGTGAACTGAGCATGCATCGCTTTTCAGAGGAAAGGCATTTTTTTGCAGGCACTATGAACAAGCAAGGAAAAATCAATTCTGATTTTACACATATAGGGGGTCAGGATTAAACAGCTATTGTGCCTGAAAAAAAAACTCCTCAGTGTGAAAGGGGTCTTAAGGTTTCAGTCATTGAGCTTTCTGCACTACTGCGATTAGACCTAGTACCATGTGATTGGTATGACCAATCACAGAGCTCACACAGTAGTAAACAATGACATAAGAGATTACTGCTGTCCATATGCTATGTTACATCTGTACCAGGGTCAATCCCACTGGCACCTTTACTGTAGTGGAAGAAATGGAACTTCCTCCCATCACCCCTCCCCCCCCTACTGTGACTTCAGAACCCACAAGCGATGACACGTTTTTGGCTTGTTTATTAACAAAACGTTAACGGTTTGTACAGCATTTGACCAAACTGATCAGATACATCGGAGGGCAGAGGAGAGATATGGAGTCTAATAGACCCTGATTTCTGCAAAAAGAGGACATGTCACTGTTCATGCTATTAAAAAAAAATAATAATAATATAAATTATATTATTTTTATTTTATTTTTTTAATAGCATGAACAGTGACATGTCCTCTTTTTCCCAGAACTCCCTTTTGGGTATCTTTTGTGACTCGTGATCCCTCATGCCAAAAGACTGCTTTGCATCCTATACTTCTGTGAGAAAGCCCCTTCTCCTATCCTGGAAAGGACCGAGGTCACCAACACGATCCCAGTAGCTGAAACTGGTTAATGACCCTCTTTCCCTAGTACAGACTAACCTTTAAATTCTGAAAAAAGTTAAG
Source organism: Lithobates pipiens (assembly GCF_037356315.1). NCBI lineage: Eukaryota > Metazoa > Chordata > Amphibia > Anura > Ranidae > Lithobates > Lithobates pipiens. The sequence goes on along the minus strand of NW_027507748.1, from coordinate 265,090,950 downwards.
ACAGTTAATAAAATCTGGGGCAAGTGGATAGCGAGTCCCTTGACCCTGACTCCTGTGTCATTATACTGAACTATAACCGTCTGTATGGTCATCTGTTATCTACTACCCTTTGGCGGTTATTAAATGGATCTTCTGGTATTATATGCAGTGTTGGTCATCTTATTTTAAAAAAGTAATTAGTTAAGTTACTTCTCCCAAAAAGTAATTGGGTTAGTAACTCAGTTACTACATTGGAAAAGTAATTAGTTACTCAGCAAAGTAACTGACTTTTTTTTTTATATTCTAAGGGGCGGGTCTAGTATTACTGTAAGCAAGGGGCGCTTTCCCCCTGCACGTCTGTTCCCCCTGCCCCCACTACACATCTATCATTCCCCCCACAAACATATCTGTTTCCCCTCTGTACATCTGTCCCCCCCCAAACTCACAGATTGGATCATTTTTCGGATCAGCAGATAATTGAATTTGCAAAAACCTGTGAAAATTCCACCACCATATAGTCCCCACTCTAATATCCACAATCTCCCCACTGTAATATTAGCCGAGTATGGCTGGGTATTACCGGGTATGGCAGAGCATTGGCTGGGTATGGAGGCCATCTGATTTCTCCCCTCCACTGTTAAGATCTGTACACAGAGGGGAGAGAGAGGAACCGGCTTCATCATGACGCCGGTTTGTTTACAAGTGATCGCTCAGTCATTTGATAGAGCAATCACATTGTAAACGGCCGACGGGTGCACCAAGATGTCCGCCGCTCCGGAGCTAGGCCGAAGCCTTTCCCAAGGCCGCGGAGTGCTCTGTATCGCGGCGCTTGACGATCCTTTGCACCATAGTGGCAGTAGATGTAATTACGGCAATTACATCTACAGCCCCCCGTGGCGGTGGATGCAATTGCGGCAACGCCGCCCAATTAATGGAAACGGCGTTACCATGAGGGGGAGAAGAGTAATCAGTTAGATTACTCGTTAGCCCCTAAAGTAACGTCATTAATTAATGCCGTTTACTTTAACTCCGTTACTTACAGCACTGATTATATGTGAAACTGCATATTCCTCACAATAAAATAAAAATAAAGTAAAAATACTAAGACATGTGAAATAGGGGAATGTAAACGGTTTGATTTTGTACTTTTTTTGGAGCGGGCATTGTGTTGCCATTGTGGCTCTAATGTTTTTTTTTGTGTTTGTACCGTATATACTCGAGTATAGGCCGACCCGAATATAAGCAGAGGCCCCCAATTTACCCCCAAAAAAACTGGCAAACTTATTGACTCGTGTATAAGCCGAGGGTGAGACATGCCTGTCCATCCCTGTGTGTGTGTCCGTCCATCCCTGTGTGTCCGTCCATCCCTGTGTGTCCGTCCATCCCTGTGTGTCCGTCCATCCATCCCTGTGTGTGTGTGTGTGTGTCCATCCATCCATCCATCCCTGTGTGTGTGTGTGTCTCCATCCATCCATCCATCCATCCCTGTGTGTGTGTGTCTCCATCCATCCCTGTGTGTGTGTGTCTCCATCCATCCATCCATCCATCCCTGTGTGTGTGTGTCTCCATCCATCCATCCATCCATCCCTGTGTGTGTCTCCATCCATCCGTGTGTGTGTGTGTGTGTGTGTGTGTGTGTGTGTGTGTGTGTGTCCAGCCTACCTTTGTCCCGAGCCTCCGTCCCGTGCCTTGCCTCCTTGCCTCCGTCCCGTGCCGTGCCTTGCCTTGCATCCGTCCCGTGTCGTGCCTTGCCCCCGTCCCGTCCCGTGCCGTGCCTTGCCTCCGTCCCGTGCCCTCTTCGTCGGCGGCCATTGTAAAATTCAAAAGCTGCGCCGCCGCCTTCGCCTGTGATAGGCGGAACACTGAATTTCCCAGCAGCCTGTGTTCCGCCTATCACAGACGTCGTATCATCCTCGTCCGTAGTACGAGGATGATACGATGTCCGTGATAGGCGGAACACAGGCTGCTGGGAAATTCAGTGTTTCGCCTATCACAGGCGAAGGCGGAGCCGGAGGCACGGCTTTTGAATAGAATGGCCGCTGTCTGTCTGCTCGACACGCTGATCGAGCGGGCAGACAGCGATGACTCGAGTATAAGCCGAGGGGGGCACTTTCAGCCTCAAAAAAGAGGCTGAAAATCTCGGCTTATACTCGAGTATATACGGTATGTCTTTAAAACTAAATAAATATCTTTAAAAAAAAAAAAAAAAAAAAAAAAAAAAAGAAGATGATCTTACAATTTTAGCCACAGCTAATCATTTTAAAAATGTGTATCAAGCATATTAAAATAGGTGAACAGAAAAAAAAAAAAAAAACACTTTTAGCTTATTGCCATGATCTTTAATCTGAACTGCAGACCTGTACAATACTACTGTTCTCTATAATGAATTTACAACACAGGCTTGCATGCCTACAGATGGTTCTAAAAAGCAAAAAACTGCCAAAAAAATAAAAAACGCACAACATATTTTGCCATTTTTATCCTTTACTCAGTCACGAATAAGTATTAATACTTCCAAAGTAATTTCTGCAGCTTCATTTGGTTTGCAATCCAACTTTCTAATTGCTTGGTCTCTTCACAAAACTAGAGGATTAAAAATAAAATGAATGCCGTTTTCTCATCTGCTTCCTACTATCTTAACTATGAAGGACAGAAGCCAGCAGAAACAGAACTTCAAAGTTTTGGATTTCTAAAGCAGGAAAGTAGTAAAACAAAAAGGAAAACGTGGTGCTAACCAGTTACATGGTTAACAGGCAAAACGTAGGAAGATTAAATGCATGTCAAAGACTGAAATAAAAGACTTGTGAGCATATACTCTAACAGCTCATACAGGCACACTTGCTCCACACTGAGGTTCAGTCCATACCCATAGGTGTTGTAACCTCTACATCTCTGGATTTAGAGTTCATCAGCTCACGACGAATCTCATTACATATTTGAGGGTGGTTGTGGATTCTCAATAGTTCATGTAAAGCCTCCTTTTGTTCTGATGACATATCTTCCTTGTACCTCTGACAAAGTGTGAGTAGACTTTGATGCCACAAGACAGGGAGCTCTCTCCGGTCTGAGCGGAAAGCCAGGAAGTGGAAGACAAGTGCATCCAGCACTCGAAAGGGAAGAGCATACTTTTTATCAATCAACAGTCTCAGGAAAATACTATTAGCTCCATTATATTCCATCTCTGCTATCTTCAGCATTGCAGCACTAGAAAGTAGAGGTAAAAGAATTTGAAATTAAACTTTGCAAACTGATTAAACAGAGTATAATACAATGACATTTTGTAAAAAAGATTGAATAGATGCAGAAGAATCTGTCACGCTTATTTGATAAATCTATGTGGGAAAATTCTTTCAATGCTCAGGAGCCCCACAAATATATCAGCTGCCATACGGATCAAATTAAAATTATAGACAATTCCATTGCAAACAAAAAGAAACAACTCCTCCAAAATGTCACCTATGGACAATGTTGGCCATTGTAGTTTTTCAGTTTCATGGGCATGTGCAAATTTTGAGGCATATACTACTAGGCACAACATAATCTACATTTTGGCCCTTGAGACCTAGGGCTCCTCCTACCAGGACAGGAAACGCATTAACCCCCACCGGACAAAAGTGCGGTCCTCCAGGCCCCATGTCAGTATTTCTAAGAACCGTAGGATGTACCTACAAAACATCCAAAAAGTCCAAAAATTTGGTTAAAAAAAATGAATTTTTCTTCGTTTCGGTTACCGTATATACTCGAGTATAGGCCGACCCGAATATAAGCCGAGGCCCCCAATTTACCCCCAAAAAAACTGGCAAACTTATTGACTCGTGTATAAGCCGAGGGTGAGACATGCCTGTCCATCCCTGTGTGTGTGTCCGTCCATCCCTGTGTGTCCGTCCATCCCTGTGTGTCCATCCATCCATCCATCCCTGTGTGTGTGTGTGTCTCCATCCATCCATCCCTGTGTGTGTGTGTCTCCATCCATCCATCCCTGTGTGTGTCTCCATCCATCCATCCATCCCTGTGTGTGTGTGTATCCATCCATCCCTGTGTGTGTGTGTGTGTGTGTGTGTGTGTGTGTGTGTGTGTGTGTGTGTGTGTGTGTGTGTGTGTGTGTGTGTGTGTGTGTGTGTGTGTGTCCAGCCTACCTGTGTCCCGAGCCTTTGTCCCGAGCCTCCGTCCCGTGCCTTGCCTCCGTGCCTTGCCTCCGTCCCGTCCCGTGCCGTGCCTTGCCTTGCCTTGCCTCCGTCCCGTGCCCTCTTCGTCGGCGCCTCGGCGGCCATTGTAAAATTCAAAAGCTGCGCCGCCGCCTTCGCCTGTGATAGGCGGAACACTGAATTTCCCAGCAGCCTGTGTTCCGCCTATCACGGACATCGTATCATCCTCGTCCGTAGTACGAGGATGATACGATGTCCGTGATAGGCGGAACACAGGCTGCTGGGAAATTCAGTGTTCCGCCTATCACAGGCGAAGGCGGAGCCGGAGGCGCGGCTTTTGAATTATAGAATGGCCGCTGTCTGTCTGCTCGACACGCTGATCGAGCGGGCAGACAGCGATGACTCGAGTATAAGCCGAGGGGGGCACTTTCAGCCTCAAAAAAGAGGCTGAAAATCTCGGCTTATACTCGAGTATATACGGTATAAAATTTAGCAGATTAGTAATTTTTTCTTCATAAATTTTGGCCAAAATGTATACTACTACATATCTTTGGTAAAAATAAGTACAAATTGGTGGATATTATTTGGTCTTTGTGAAAGTTATAGAGTCCACAAGCTATAGTGCCAATATCTGAAAATTGATCACACACGAAGTACTGACGGCCTATTTCAATTCTTGAGACCCCAACATGCCAGAAAAGTACAAATACCCCCCAAATGACCCCTTTTTGGAAAGAAGACATTCCAAGGTATTTAGTAAGAGGCATGATGAGTTTTTTAAAGTTGTAATTTTTTCCCACAATTCTTTGCAAAATCAAGATTTTTTTTTACTTTTTCTTTTTTTTTTTTTTTAACAAAATTGCCATATTATCAGTTTATTTCTCACACAGCATATGCATACCACAAATTACACCCCAAAACACATTCTGCTATTACTCCCGAGTACGGCGATACCACATGTGAGACTTTTACACAGTGTGGCCACATACAGAGGCCCAACATACAGGGAGCGCCATCAGGCGTTCTGGAGCACCCAGGAAAATTCTGACATTTCTCTCCTACATGTAAAAATAATCATTTATTTGCTAGAAAATTACATAGAACCCCAAAACATTATATATATGTTTTTTTACCAAACACCCTGGAGAATACAAAGGTGGTTGTTGCAACTTTTTATCTCGCACGGTATTTGCGCAGCAATTTTGGAAATGCTTTTTTTTGGAAAAAAAAAAAAAAAAAAAAACCCCAGTAAAGTTAGCCCAATTTTTGCATAATGTGAAAGATGAAGTTACGCTGAGTAAATAGATGCCCAACATGTCACTCTTCAAAATTGCACACGCTCGTGGAATGGCGCCAAACGTCGCTACTTAAAAATCCCCATAGGCGACGCTTTAATTTTTTTTTTACTGGTTATATGTTTTAAATTACAGAGGGAGGTCTAGGGCTATAATTATTGCTCTCGCTCCAACATTCGCAGCGATACCTCACATGTATGGTTTGAACACCGTTTTCATATGTGGGTGGGACTTACGTATGCGTTCGCTTCTGCATGCGAGCACATGGGGACAGGGGCGCTTTAAAAAAAAAAAAAAATGTTATTGTTCATTTTACTTTATTTTAGTTTGACTAAGGGGGAAGAGAGATCGGTGTCAGCAGCGATGTGGGCTGCATCTGCAGTGCCCACATCGCTGCTCACCGAAAATTAACCCCTCAATTCCCTGCCAATACCGTGCAACACCCGCCAATACCGTGCAACACCCGCCAATATCCTGCAACGCCATACTCTGAGATACCCAGCCATAGTCGGTGATACCCTGCAATACCCAGCTATAGACACCCCCCCCCCCCTCCCGCCGCCCTCCGGTGCTTCTACCGACTCGCCAATATGATCAAATCCAGAATCTTTTTTTTTTTACAGGCTTCCCAGCTTAGAGATGAGATGCGGGGTCTTATTGACCCCATATCTCACTGTAAAGAGGACCCGTCATGCCATATTCCTATTACAAGGAATGTTTACATTCCTTGTAATAGGAATAAAAGTGATCAAAAAATTTATTTTTGGGGAAAAAAATGTCAAACTAAAATAAAGTAAAATGAACAATAACATAACTTTTTTTTTTTTTTTTAAAGCGCCCCTGTCCCCATGTGCTCGCATGCAGAAGCGAACGCATACGTAAGTCCCGCCCACATATGAAAACGGTGTTCAAACCACACATGTGAGGTATCGCTGCGAACGTTAGAGCGAGAGCAATAATTCTACCCCTAGACCTCCTCTGTAACTCAAAACATATAACCAGTAAAAAAAATAAAAATATTTAATCGTCGCCTATGGGGATTTTTAAGTAGCGACGTTTGGCGCCATTCCACGAGCCTGTGCAATTTTGAAGAGTAACATGTTAGGTATCAATTTACGCGGTGTAACTTCATCTTTCACATTATGCAAAAATTGGGCTAACTTTATTGTGGTTTTTTTTTTTTTTTTTTTTTTTTTAAGCACAAAACTTTTTTTTCCAAAAAAAAAAAAAAGCATTCGAAAAATTGCTGCGCAAATACAGTGCGAGATAAAAAGTTGCAACGACCACCATTGTATTCTCCAGGGTGTTTGCTAAAAAAAACATATATAATGTTTTGGGATTCAATGTAATTTTCTAGCAAATAAATGGTGATTTTTACATGTAGGAGAGAAATGTCAGAATTGTCCTGGGTGCTCCAGAACGCCTGATGGCGCTCCCTGCATGTTGGGCCTCTCTATGTGGCCACACTATGTAAAAGTCTCACACATGTGGTATCGCCGTACTCGGGAGTAATAGCAGAATGTGTTTTGGGGTGTAATTTGTGGTATGCATATGCTGTGTGAGAAATAAACTGATATGACAATTTTGTGAAAAAAAATAAAAAAAAAATCTTGATTTTGCAAAGAATTGTGGGAAAAAAAATGACAACTTCAAAAAATTCATCATGCCTCTTACTAAATACATTGGCATGTCTTCTTTCCAAAAAGGGGTCATTTGGGGGGTATTTGTACTTTTCTGGCATGTTAGGGTCTCAAGAATTGAAATAGGCCGTCAGTACTTCAGGTGTGATCAATTTTCAGATATTGGCACCATAGCTTGTGGACTCTATAACTTTCACAAAGACCAAATAATATCCACCAATTTGTACTTATTTTTACCAAAGATATGTAGTAGTATAAATTTTGGCCAAAATTTATGAAAAAAAAAAAATTACTAATCTGCTAAATTTTATAACAGAAACGAAGAAAAATTCATTTTTTTTTTTACAGAATTTTCTGTATTTTTTCTCTTTTATAGCACAAAAAATAAAAAACCCAGCGGTGATTAAATACCACCAAAAGCAAGCTCTATTTGTGTGAAAAAAAGGACAAAAATTTCATATAGGTCCAGTGTTGCATGACTGAGTAATTGTCATTCAAAATGTGAGAGCACCGAAAGCTGAAAATTGGTCTGGTTATTAAGGGTGTTTAAGTGCCCAGTGGTCAAGTGGTTAAAAAGTGGATGTAAACATTTTTTAACCACTTGAGACCCGCGCTATAGCCGAATGACGGCTACAGCGCGGACCTCCTTTGCCGGGACTACGTCTATTGACGTCGTCCCGTGCACGAGCAGCCTTCGCTCCCCCTGAGGGGCGCGCGCGGCGCACTCTGATCGGCAAGTCTATGAGACTCGCCTGATCACCGATCCGAGCAAGGGGTCGATCCCGACCCCTTATCACGTGATCAGCTGTCAGCCAATGACAGCTGATCATGTGATACAACGGAGCCGGTAATCGGCTATTATTCCTATAAAAGAGAAAATAAAAGAGCCAATCACTGGCGGTCGTGATCGGGACATCAGTCCCGATCACGGCCAGCCCTGCCAGTGCCCACCTGCCCCCTGCCAGTGCCACCTCAAAAAATAAGTGCCCCCGTCAGTGCCCACAGTGCCACCCAGCAGTGCCAACAATCTGCCTCAACAAAGGTGCTACACCCCAGTGCCACATATCCGTGCCCATCAGTGTCATCTACCAGTGCCCATCAGAGCCACCTATCAGTGGTACCTATCAGTGCCCCTTAGTGCCACCCATCCGTGCCATCTTATCTGTGCCCATCTTTGCCCACCAGTGCAGCCTATCAGTGCACTTCAATGAAGGAGACAAATGACCTGTTTGCAAAATTTTATAACAAACTATTACACATGATTTTTTATTTTTTTTGCATCTTTTGTTTGTTTAGCAAAAAATAAAACTCCCAGCTGTAATTAAATACCACCAAAAGAAAGCTCCATTTGTGGGGGAAAAAAAAAAAATGATAAAAATTTCATTTGGGTACAGTGTTGTATGCCCGCGCAATTGTCATTCAAAGTGCATCAGCGCTGAAAGCTGAAAATTGGTCTGGGCATGAGGGGGGTTTAAGTGCCCAGTAAGCAAGTGGTTAATTTAGGCTTGAAACTTGTACAGTATGGGATTTCATATCATCTGTGCCCAGTCTTGCCATGAAGAGTTAATCCAACTCTGAGCAATCCTCTTATTCTTTTTTCAGTGAGATCAAAAGAAACAAATACCAGTCAGTTTGCCCCCCCCTGTTGTGAGTGACAGGCGAAAGAAAGGATGAGAGTGGGTTTACATCCACTTTAAGCTAAGGAATTTAATTGAAAATATCCTCCAGGGGCTCAAAAGGGAATTCTACCAGATTTTGAAGCACCAAGGACAGGTCTCAGGTTGGACAACTTCTAACTACCACCAGCCTGGACCTAGATATTGATTTAAAGAATCTAGCTATAGTGGGATTTTCCAAGAGAGCAAAACGGGAGAAAGACACTGACAGCTGCCGCCTCTACTTTTTAAGTACTAACTGAAATACCCTTGTCGACCTCCTCCTGAAAAAATTCAAAATTGATGGATCATGAGTTAATCTTTTCAGATAACGAGTTAAATTTCTTCCAGACTTTGGAATATATAGCTCTATTAACCAGCTTTTCACAATTTACCAGGGTCTTGACAACCTTGTCTGAAGAAAAGATACTAAGCCCCCAGGGGTTTTCAGATTTCAAGACGTCAAGCTCAAGGAACCCACCTGTGGATGCGAGTTGAGGCTCTGAGACTAGAGTGTGCAACAGGGAAAACCGTGGCCCCTTGGGCCAAAAAGGGGCTATTAGAATGAGATCTGTCTCTTCTAAAAGAAAGTTTTGTGCTCATCCCCTTCAGTCCCCCATTCCCCCCTGCTACACCCCAACCTTCCAATTCCTTCCCCACTCTCTTTCTTCTTCCCCAGATTCTACCTTACAATGACAAAGATCTGGAGGTTCTCATCCTCATTCATAAGATGATTTGTAATACACGGCAGGCTAAGCCGACACCTACTAGCAAAAGGCTGCACCTGTATATTTTACTGGTTTATCACCAAGCATACACCAAATATGAAGCCTGTATTGTATTACTCCCTACACCAAACATCCAGTAATAAATGTATATTATGTTGTTTCACTCTGCTAAACACAATAAAATATATATTTGACTCCAAGACCCTTTTCACACTGCCAGAGTTTTTCAGGCGATACAGCGCCTGAAAAAAGCAGCTCCATTCAGTCCAGTGTGAAAAGCCAGCGGTGCGCTGCCAGGGAGACACAAAAAGTCCTGCCAGCAGCTTCTTTGGAGCAGTGAACTCACCGCTCCTCCGCCATTCAATGGGCCAGCGATGCAATACTGGTCGCGTTTTGCGGGCGGATTCAACCCCTTTTGGGTCGCTAGCGGGGGGGGGGGGGGGGGTTTAAAACCTCCCCGCTAGCGGCCGAATAGCGCCGCTAAAACGTCAGTAAGGCGGCGCTAAAAATTGTGCAGTTTCAGCGCCGACGCCACCCGCAACTTAGTGTGAAAGCCGTCTAAGAGAAACTTTTAGAGGACTTCCAGAATTAGCCTGATCGGCATAACAGAGGCTGAATCTTCACGGATTTGATAGAGCATCGAACCCCAATGATTGATCTGCTGGATTAAGGGAAAAGAACTTCTCTGTCTTGCAACTGCTCTGATTTGCAAAAAGATCCGCGTCGAGACATCCCATAGAGTTCCAGACGAAGGGACCAATTACATAGTTGGTGAGCTGAAAAGAGAGACACAAGTCCATCGAGTCCAACCTGTAAAATTTGCCCCCACATAACAGGTAGCGTCCGAGATAATCTGCCAGACCTTTCAGGTGCACTGCTGTGATCGAGGCTAGATTTGCTTCTGCCCGTGATAAGATTTCCTGGGCGATAGATTGAAGTATCCGACTCCTTGTTCCTCGTTTGTTGAGGTATGCAACAGTAGCAATCTGGAGAGTGTGACCCCTGATTTCCATATGAAATGCCTGCAAGGCTCTCTGAATCGAAGAAGTTCCTGCTTCCCTGGGGGGACTGCACAAAGCAAGAGGTCATCAGACCTACTGCTCCTGAGATTACTCTCAGCAAGACCAGTTGATTGGTCTGTAAGGCTGACATTGCCTGAAACATTTTTAAGACTTTCTCCTGTGGGAGGAAAATTTTATGGTTTACTGAACAAGATTTGTATCTCAGATATGTCACCCTCTGGGACGGGGTCAAGGAAGACTTGTCTTTATCAACTAGCCCAGTGACTGTAGGAAGTAGTGTATGGTCTAGAGATCTGCTAACAATTTTTGGTATGAATTTGCCACTAAGAGGTCGTCCAGATAAGGGACAACAGTTATGGCCTTCAATCTAAATGGAGCCAGCGCCTCTCCCAACACCTTTGTACAAAAGGCTTGGGGCTGAGGACAGCCCAAAGGGGAGGGCTTGAAATTGAAAGTGTCGGATCTCTGTCCCCGTCTTGACGGCTAATCCCAAGAACCTTTGGAAAGCTGGATATATAGGGATGTGCAGACAGGCATGCCTCAAATCATCGTTTCCATATAAAAAGGCTTGTACCTGATCAAGCTGTTTAGAGACCGGAGGTTCAGGATAAGCTGATATATTTTCCCAGACAGCTTTCTGATGACAAAAATATGGGAATAAAATCCCTTGCCATGCTCCGACCGGAGAACTGGGATAAGGACACTTTGATCAAGCAAGTCTCCAATCTGGAGACCCAGGGACTTCGCTTTTACCCGATCTTGGGGAAGGAAAGTGACCGATAATCTCTGTGGTGGCTGGGAAGAGAATTCTAGCCTGCACCCATTGGTCACTAGGTCCAGGATAAATGGTCTTGAGGTGACTGCTCCCCACTGTGGGAGAAAAGCCCTCAATCTTCCACCCACTGGGAGACACGAGTCACTGTGGCTTGGCAGGCTGTTGAGGGTTAAACAAACCCCCCCTTTGCCTCTGCCATTGAGCCCTGTCCAGTGTTTTTTTTGGGCCCATTGTCATTTTCTCTTGGACCCTGCCTACTTTGGCCACTAAATGTTTTCTGGCTGTCGGCTTTTTCTTATTCTCACGGAAGGCCTTTTTTCTGTCGGCCGTGCACTCCAGTTCCTCTTGCAGACCGGGGCCAAAAAAGATGATCGCCTGTTAAGGGAAGACCACATAGGCAACATGTAGAAGCAGTGTTGCCTGACCAGGTTTTAAGCATAGGCGTCTTCTGACTGAATTCACCAAGGCTGAGATCCTAGCTGTCATTCTAACCCACCAGTGTCCGAAAAAGGAGAGGGAAGGACTTCAGAATCTGCTCCCTAGAGGTTCCTGCCAACAGATGAGTTTGTATTTTTGTCAACCAAACTTCTAGGTTTCTGGCTACATAAGTGGATGCTAGGGCCGAATTAAGATTAAAAATGAGTCCCACACCCTGCATAGAAGCATATCTCCTCTTTTATCCATCAGATCCCTAAGCGTACCCAGATCGTCAAAAGCTAGGTCTGTTTTTTGAAACTTTCGAAAGAGGTGCGTCTAACCTGGGACTTTTGTTCCATGGCTGCGCTGTGTCCTCCTCAAATGGAAACCTTTTTTTATGTTACCGGGAAAAAATGTTTTTCTGTCTGAAATTCCCCACTCCAGCTTGATCGTATCAAGCAGGCAATGATGCACAGGGAAAAACTCTAGCCTTTTTCTTATGCAAACCTTTGTACATAAGATCATATTTACACAATTGTACCTTCTCTTTTTCAAGTGTCGTATAGATGGCCTTCAATAAGTCACCAACGTCTTCCAATGTCAACTTCTAACTCAATCCCTTTAGGTATTCTCTACCCCTGGGCTCTGTATCTGACCCCGATTCTTCCTGAGAAGAATGGGTAGATCTGGCTTCTTTCTCAGTCTTCACTCTGCTGTGTAGCGCTAGGACAGGCTGGAGTCCTGGAGTTGGACCCTGTGAGGGGACCTAGATTTTAGCAACCAGTGTTTTGAATGAGCTGATGTTGACATTCATCTCTAACATCAGCATTTTCTGACAGGAAACTACTGGGTTATCCTTGACTAGACTGTCTGTACAAGTGCAGCAAACTGATTTGCTCAATGGAGGAGCTCAATTTGTTTCCGCAGACCACACATTTCCTTTTAAAGGTGACTGCACTTGGGTCTTGTCCTGAGTCTTGGTCTGTAACAAACAAAATCTTTTGAGTCTCTTAACTGTTCAGGTGGAGCTTATGTTTTTACCTCTGTGCCATGTTGCTATTTTCTCATGGTAATAAATATTACTCATGTTACCCTGATATGCATTTATTATTGTTTTCTGCTGCCTAAAAACCACGATTGTGGGGGAACTTGTTCCATTTTTTTCTGTAACATACAAAATGACCCATAGTGTAATTTAAGCCACCAACACTCCATAACAACTCATGCAGGAGGGAGGAAAACGTGTCCCCTTCACAAAGTCCCCTCACTGGATATGCAAGGAGGAGGTGTAAACACTCCTCCAAGCTTACTTGTGAGGTGTTGGTGCTTCAGAGGACTCCATCCTGCCCCTCTGGTGGTCCGCAGCCTCTGCTGTGTCTTCGCCTTTTCAAAACACCAGCCTCCCAGGGTCCCTGTTTGTGCCATTCTAAGACAGGAACCAGCATCTCTGGCAACCGATGATGACTTCTGCCGCCCTGGAGGCATTTCCTGTGGGCCAGCTTGGAAAGCATAACTCTGTTTCAGCCCCCCCCAAGCATCTGCAGCTTCCTCTTTCCTCTGCAAATACAGCCAGGCTGTCAGTAGTGAGAAGCAAGGACAGCAGCCACCAACCTACTCCCTCGGTGGAGGTGCCGCTCTAGGTAGAAAAGGTAAGAATACTCCCCAACAGCCACATGAGCCATTAAGGAAACATGTTACACCACCACCCCCGTAGTCTTACAGACTCTGCAAATGATGTAACTACATTCACAGCTCTGATGGTGGATGGGAGGGAACATATTTCAATTAGTATTGGATCCCCCCCAGTCATACCTACAGTGCCACCCCTCTGATCCTGCCCTCCCAGAGCCCTGCTCTTTGTGAAGTGATTAATTTACATATGAATGAAATGCCTTCATAAAAACCTCCTGTAGCCCTGCCTCTGTAGTTATGCAGTAAGCCTTTATTCTTTGGCATGCTGCAAGACAGGAATGACACATTTACACCTGCTTTGCAGACTGAAGAGCGATTTGCATTTGACAGGCAGGTGAGGAGTTGTATCACCTCCTCATCAATCAAATATTTTGACGAGAGATCGAGGGCAGGGCCAAGTCACCCAGTTTGTGTCAATAGGGGGAAACCGTCGAAGAGGGGCCTGGAGCGCCGGTGGGTACCAGAAAAGGAGGATCAGGCTACTCTGTACAAAACCATTATACAGAGCAGGCAAGTATAACATTTTATTTTGTTTAAATAATAATCAAAGGTTTAAAATCGCTTTAACAAATGCTTTGCTAAAGCTCTCTCTACATTGTAGTTCTATTCAAGCTCAAGTCCATATGAACAATGCCTAAAAAAACATCTTTGACTACTTACATTGTGCGTTTGGTATTGAAAATGGTAACTATGCACATACTATTACATTTTTAGGTAGGATAAGTACTGATTTATTTTTTACTTTATTCTGTCTCTAGTAATCAGTATATGAATTCAGGCAGGTACCTGGAGTGAAGTACAGGGATGGAGCATTTTGTTAGAATACTTCCAATAATCACAGCTTCTCTCAAGGTGCATGATCCAGACTCACAAAGTGGTATGAGGATTCCTAGAAAAAAAAAAAGGGAATAGCTTATTTGGTCATTTTCTCACATGGTATGATACACAAGCAACCTATTGAAAAAAAATGGATTTTGCAGAATGTACATAAATATGATAGAGATCGGATCAAAGTCCATGACATCTAGGTCACATGACTGCAGACATTTTTTAGACACTCCTTATAAAAGACCAGAGTACAGAAAAGACCAGAAACATACCTGGTATATGCTTTTAGAGAATGGTCAGCAAAGAGCACAGCATCAGCATTTACTCCCTTTAGTTTTTATAAAAAAATAAAAATTAAATAAAAAAGGAAAAACACCACACACACAGAAGCCCATCACTTAGTTACTAAGCATTTTGGTACAGATGTATGCAAAAAGTGCCAAAAACCCCATCTTAAAGCAACCAATCAGGTTTGAAAATGAAAGATTAATTCTGATTAGCTGCTATAGAAAATGTGAAATATTTCTACTACTAAAAAAAAAAAACTTTCATACATAAGCTTCTTTGTGAACATACCTTTAAACCAGGCACCAGGCTTGAATAATGCTTTTTTCAGAGCCATGTAAAGATGGAAATTAAGGCGCTTGTATTCAGCAATGTCATCACGTACACGTGGAAGCAGAACAAGGTTGTAGAAGCGTTGTGCCATACGTTCTGTCAAGTTAGATGAGAAGATGCTGGTAGGATCATAAGGAAAAGTACATTAGATCAAAACATAACAATACAAAAAAAAAAAAAATATATATAAAATCTGGTTTAAATGTTTATACAAAAACACATACCGCGTGGCCTGATACATGGCTGCAGCAGTCCAGGTCTCTGGCTCTGTAATGTACAGGATCTGTTCCCAATTTGCTAGGGCTGGAACTATTTTGAAGGCTTTGGGGAGCTTGCCACTACGATAGGTTGAAAGAACCTAAAAATAGACAATGTTAATGACATGAATGCAAATCTTTAATTTTTTTTTTTTTTTTTTTTTTAAAGTGCGTTTTTCCTATAAAACTTGTGCCATTTTCATTAACCTCTTCCAACTCGCCCCTGGGTCCATTTAACTCTTTCGCTACCTGGTCCTGACAGTGGGGGAGGTTTCACACACAATCCGGTGGCTGCAGCCACTGAGAGGGTGTGTACAACTGACAGGCAGACTCCAGACGGTCAGGTGAAAGCATTTGTGCTGCCGCCCACAACCCCCCCCCCCCCCCCCCCCGTCAACTGGCTGAACCATTTTTTCCTGGCTCCGCTTGCTCATCTGCAGGGAGGGAGGAGGAGAGAATACACATGTCTGCTCTCTCCTCCGCCTCATGATGTGATCTTGAAAGCGGCATCTATGATGCCACTTCTGGGTCAGCCTGTGTCCCAGGCAAGCTTAGCTGGAAAGCAATGTTTGTTTGTTTTTTGGAAAAAAAAATTAAAAAAAAAAGTTACACCCAAGCACATAAAATCCCAAACAAAAATATTCAGCCCCCCCAAATGGGGGCGCCTACTCATGAAAACATTGATTGTGGTACACATTGCATATCACCGCGCACGCCAGAGTGAGAGCAATAAGTCTACCTCCTCCGTAACACTAAACTGATGACCTACAGGGGCCTTTAAAGCATCCTCTACAGAAAATATAGGGTACAGAAGTTTGTCACCATTTTACAGGCGCACACAAATTTAAGGTTTGACAAGTTAAGGTTGGATATTTACAATCTCATCTTTTATATTTTACCAAGAATTTGCCTTAAAAATTCACTTTAGTGTGTTTTGTACTGATATTTTGTATTTCCTAGACTTTTGTGGTAACAACGGGTGACAAAAAATTGGAACTACCACAATTTTATTCTCTAGGATGTCTGCTTTCAGAAAATATCAGTTTGGGGTGTAATCGTCAGGCCTAAAAATGTTTATTTATTTTTTTTAAATGTGTGAAGGAAAAAAAACAAAAAGGTAAAAATGGCACTGGCAGCAAAAGGGTTAAAAAGGTTCTGAACGCCAATGGGGCGGGAAGGATCGGCTGTCACAGTGATGCATATGTGTAGCGTGTGGGCATGTTACACAGGTTAAAGTGTTACTAAATCCACAACAGTAAAATCAGCCTGTATATGCAGCATAGCATGCTTGTTACACTCACTGTGGAACTTAAGGGGTTAATACTCTGCATTGTGTAAAAAGGCAGTTTTTTTATTCTGTATGCACAGATCCTCCCCCTCCTGCACTGTATCTGGGGAAGGCCAGCTAACACAGGCAGGATAGGCGACCTGCACATGTGCAGTTGTGTCTTTTATGCTCGAGAGAACATTTACTTGTTCTCAGAGATAGCCACATGTGTATACAGGCTGTAGTGGAAATCTTCTACCCCTTAACTCTCAGCACTGGAGAAACTGTGCAGTTTATCATGTAACATTCAAAAAGGTATATAGTGGTAGTACTTTGAAAAGAAAATGTATAATCTGTGGGGGGGGGTGTGGCGGGCTGATTAACTATTTTCATATTACGGGTTTTAATAACACTTTAAAATGCAACTTTTCCCTGAATAGAAAAATGTCAAGCAGGAAGGATTATTGCCTTGCACCTTGTGAAGTGCATTAGACTGTACACTGAGTGTACGTTCTCTGCATATATCAGTGCTGGTATGGATGAACTCCTGTGCAAGTTATATCATCCTCATCCTGGCCCAGCCAATTAAAATGAGCAAAGACAGAGAGAAGATGTCAGTGCCTGTGAGAAAGCTCATGGGCATTACATTATTGGAGGGGAGCATTAGCAGGTTTGGTTTTGCTTTAAACATTTTTTAGAATTCCCACCTCCTTTACTCCCTTATACACTTCTAACACTCGAGGGTCCAACTGTGGCATTGGTCTTCCAGAAACCTCCGACATCACCGTTTCCACTTCTGTTTGCTTCTCTGTTATTTTATCCATGATTATGTCAGCAAGAGTCCGTCTACAAAACAGCAAAAGAGAATACCCATTATGAGATCATATGCTACAAAAACGTTAATAGACTGTCATTAAAATGCTTTGTTGTTGCCATTATGGCAATACTGAAACACTTAAGTGTAGCTGCAGCTGTATGCCACAGCCACAAAACTACATCAAAGAAATGGGGCTTGGTGCAAGCTGAACTAGAAAACAATTGTGAATGTCAGGCAATGTTGCATTCGTGTTTTGAAGTCTGTGCCATTGTCTGTAATGCTGATCCAGTAGTTTCAAGGCTTTCTAAAATGCGCACCTTCAACACCCAGAAGTACTGATAAATGTACCTGTTCTGCAATAATGTCTCAAAGTCTCCAAAAACAAGTGAGCAACGGTAGATTATAGCATTGCTTTAACTGAGTAATGTCTCACAAAGATTAGGTGCTATGAGCTAGTTCAAACCAAGTGCGGTCCAGTGCATTTTTAACCACTTAAGGACTGAGCCTCTTTTGGACACTTGTTGTTTACAAGTTAAAATATGTATTTATTTATTTATTGCTAGAAAATCACTTAGAACCCCCAAAGAGAATAAAATGGCGGTCACTGCAATACTTTGTCACACTGTATTTGTGCAGCGCTCTTACAAGCGCAAATTTTTTTCCGTAAAAAACTTGGACTTAAAAAATAAGACATGAGTAAAGTTAGCCCAATTTTTTTTTATATTGTGAAAGATAATGTTACGCCGAGTAAATTGATACCCAACATGTCATGCTTCAAAAATTGCGCCCACTTGTGGAATGGTGACAAACTTTGACCCTTAAACATCTCCATATGCTGTTTGAAAATCTCTACAGGTTACCAGTTTTATGGTAGAGGAAGTAAAGAATTATTGCTTTCGCTGCAACGATCGTGGCAAAACCTGACGTGTGATTTGAACAGTTTTCCTATGTGGGCGCGACTTACATATGCGTTCGCTTCTTCACGTGAGCTCGGCAGAACGGGGCACTTTAACTTAAATTAGTTTATTTTATTTCTTAATTTTTACACTGTCCTTTTTAAAAAAAAAAAGTCACTTTTATTCCTATTACAAGGAATGTAAACAGTAAAAAGAATGACAGGACCACTTAAATGTGAGATCTGGGGTCAAAAAGATCTCACATTACACTTAAACGCAATAAAAATAATAAAAATTCCTCTTTAAGACCATTGGGTCTGTCATACAGTGTTATGGAGCCGAGTGGGGGCCATCTTTCCCTCACTCGGCTCCAAGCCTGTCAGGGGAGAGGACGCGATTCTCTTCATCACAACCAACGGCTCCGGTAAGCGGTGGAGATGGCGGGAGGGAGGGCCCTCTCCCACCCCCGTTAATAGCGATCTCGCAGTGAATCCACTGCAGAGACCACTTTTATCGTAAAGAGGACCACCCACCATTTCTAAAAATACCAGGGTTATGGCAGCTAGCTGCTGCATAACATCGGTATTTAGTGCCAATGTACCGACGTACAGCTACGGTGGTTTGAAGCAATTGGTTAATCTGCATCAAAAAAGCATGCACAGGGTTTTTCATGTATTCCAGTGCAGTGTGTTCCAGTACAGTCAATAGTAGAACATGCTGCATTTTTTCCCCTCTATGGAATGTAGCAAAAAACAAAAATTGGAAAAAACACAGCAAAAACTAATTGGAACGCATTAAAAACATGCATGTAGAACTGAAGGAATTGTGGTGTGAACCACCCTTGGGTTTCTGAGAGACATGTCCTCATATGGTTAAAATATACAAATGAAAGGAATGCTGACCAAATGTCTCCAGTTTGGCATAAATGTGATCAAACAGGTGAATATAAATCTTATCCAGGATGATCAACAGTATATATAATTGAACAACTGGCAGATTTTTTTTTTTTTAATGGTTCTCACCTCACTGGAGGGTTTTTATTCATGAACATTGCAATTGCCTTCTCATCTTCAGGGTTCACCTCCACATGTTCACTATAAGCTGCTGCATCCATAGACGCGGCCTTCTCTAAGGTGGGCCATTCCTCATCCTCCGAGTCAGAGTTTTCAGCTTTACTCTTATAATCTACATGCAAGGAAAAACAAGTTCAAATCATAGAGAGCAAATTTTTTTTTTTCCACAAAAATAGAGTAATGGCTTTAAAATACCAACAAATGCATAACTTAAAAAGAGGCAAAACTTTTTTTTTTCCTTTTCGCCATCTGTGTCCTATTGGGGAGATTTATGTTCACTTCCTGTCTCAGTCAAAACAAGAAGTGAGGAAATTCCTGCAAATTGGGGGAATCACCAGAACTAGTATCCCATTGGGGGACAAGCCAAAATGTGGGATTTTCTTTTACTTTCAATGAGAATAGTAAACAGGACAAATAGAGCGGGTGAATCTTCCTAATGGGAGCACAGGCATCAAAAACCTAATAGGTGTTCTAATACTTCTCTACCCTATCCTAAAAATAATAAAATAAAATAAATGTTGTTTAGTTTAACTCAAACTCCTTTCCCTGAAGGAGTCTCAACTATTCTCCATTTTATCTAAAACAATTGTATTCTATGTATATGTCGACATGGGTCCCCCCTGCTGCCACTCCTGGCCCCTCAAACCTCCCACCACAGCAAGCACTTTTCTATGGAATAACTTGTGTGGGCTCACTCCTGAGCTAGCTCTGTGTCCATTGACACACAGAATGCAGCTTGACCCTGTCCCCTCCTTACTGGCTGACAGTGCATCTGAGCCTACGAGGAGGGAGAGAGCCGCTGCTCTCGTGCACATCACTATATCGAGACCTGGCTCAGGTAAGTAGGGCTAAAATTGACAAACATGGTTATAATAATAGCTGTCCTGCATACAGAATGCATTATTTGTTTACATATCAGGAAATACAGTGCAGCAGGCATACAGCCCAGTACACCCTCCATGCATGTCAGTAAGTGCCTGAGAACTTGTGAATGTGTGAGGAGTAATGCCTCATGGGACATGTAGTCCTGGGCAGGAGGATAACTTTTTTTTTTTTACCTTAATGCATTAAGGTAGAAAACTTCCTGTGACCAACTCTCCACCTAGCCCCTCCTGTATACTTTACTAATCATGATCTGGCACTGTACCTGCTGACAGCAGCAGCACATAACGAAAATTCCCAAAATGACAAACTCCAAAAACGTTCTCGTATGGGAACAGAAAGAGCGATTTCCGTTAATTAATGTTTATCGATTTTGTACGTTCTTCGTCAAGAAAAATCAGAAAAGAAAGACTGCGCATAATCATAAAAAAAATGTTCATCGGTTTCGATTCGCTGTGAAACAGTGAGAAAAATAAATTAAAAAATTGGATGAACGTTGGCCTGATTTTCTTATAGTGTGTACCCCACTTTAGAGTTGTGGAGACTTCCGTGGGGGGGCGGGGGTGTCAGCACAAGTCTTGGCCATTGGAGGAAAGACAGACTGTGTTCCCAGCAGACCAGAAAACTGATCACACTGGGAAGGATGTGCTCTCATGCCTAGTGTGGTCAGTTTTTAATAGGAAAGCAGAGGGACTGGCAGGAACACCAGGGATCTCACACAAAGGAAACAGTGCAAGGAGAACAAGAGACTTGTTCATACAAGTACATGGTTCAAAAGACACATATCAGGAAGATGAAATGTTGGTGGTAACACATTAAACTCTAATGTGGCTTGTCTATTAGTTGCATATGCTACATTATTTTTTCGCTATTTTTTTCCTTCATCAAAAGTGGTGCTCACCTTTAACTTTTCCAGAGTGAGCGGCCACCCCTATCACCTCACACATTTCACTCAACAGGTATTTCCTTTAATCAAGGGTTAGTTCACCGTTCCACATAAAATGAAAAGCTGAACTCACCACTCCCCTGAATCCCTGCTGTACTTACCTCCTTCAATGATTGTCTGCTACCCATGGCAGCTGATGTAGCGGTTTGGGCATTAGATAAATGCCATAATGCTGGCCCCCTAAGGCTTGCAATAGGCAAGCACTTGCCAGCACTAGAAGGTCACTGCACTGACCAATGGGAAAGTCCCTGAGGTCTCGCTTTAGGGCTGGTTTACACCAAAAAAAATGCAGTCCGGCTGCGTTTCTACATGCACTTTTTTTCTCCTCTTTTTTTCATATTAAATAGGCACATGTATATTCCGGTCTATTTTTTATGCATTTTCCCATGTTCCAGTACAGTTCTACTATTCCATTTTCTGCACTTGACTGCACTGGTGTGTGAACTATGCCATTGGAACCCATATAACCTAAAAAAGCTGTACTGGACTGCTTCTG
Source organism: Lithobates pipiens (assembly GCF_037356315.1). Classification (NCBI taxonomy): domain Eukaryota; kingdom Metazoa; phylum Chordata; class Amphibia; order Anura; family Ranidae; genus Lithobates; species Lithobates pipiens. Next base: position 265,069,522 of record NW_027507748.1, on the reverse strand, counting down.
GTGTAAACGGGCATTGGGATAGCATCCCAAAAGAAAGGAGGACACGGTTTTCAGATGCATAGACCACTGCATCAGCTAGTGTGGGCTGTGAAAGCCCACGCTAGCTGATGCAGTGGTCTAGGCATCAGCTAGCTGATGTGGGTAAGGGCTTTGTGGGTTAGTTTTCCTTTTCATATTTTGACATAAGGTGAAATTACCCTTTAAAACGCATCTATAGCCAAAGTATTCAAGAACGCAAAAACACAGTTTGAACTTGTTAAAGTGGAGTTCCACCCACCAAAAAAATTCTAAGTCAGTCGCTACAAAGACCGTAGCTGCTGACTTTACATATTAGGACACTTACCTGTCCAGGGATCCTTGGCTGTCGGCACCGCAGATGATTTTTCAATCGGCTCTCAGGTGCTGCCACTGCCATTCTCTATAAGGGAAAGCAAGCAGTGCTTCCCCTTTTGGGTGGAGCTCCGCTTTCAAGGGGTTGTAAAGGATCGCGTTTTTTCACCTTAATGCATCCTATGTATTAAGGTGAAAAAACATCCGATAATACTGCCCCCCCCCCCAGTTTTACTTACCTGAGCCGGTTCACCTGCTCCGCTCGCCCCCGATGCCCTCTTCGCCGCTCAGCCTGGCGGTTGATTGGCTAGAGTGGATGGATTGGAAGCAGTGCAGCCATTGGCGCTGCTGTCAATCACAACCAATGACGCGGTGCATCTGGGGGCGGGCCGAGTAATACAGTGAGGGGCTATAGCCGGCGGCCCTATCACGGAAGCGCGCCCGCAAGAACCACCATGCGAGAGAGCTTGCATGAAGGTGGTTAGTTCTTGCGGGGAGGAGCTGAGACAGCCGCCAAGGGACCCCAGAAGACCAGGTTCAGGGCCACTCTGTGCAAAACTAGTTGCACAGTGGAGGTAAGTATAACATGTTTGTTATTCAAAAACAAATTGTCTTTACAACCCCTTTAAAGAGAAAGTAAACTCATCAGGGTTTACTTCCTCTTTGATTCCCTGCAAAGGTAAAGCATAATGGACTACTATGCATCGCATAGTAGTTCATTATGTGTCACTTACCTGACACAGGAGCCAACGAAGTCACCGCTGCCCCCTGTAGTCCAGGGCATCCATCTTCTCGGTGGGTCCCGGTGCTCCGCCGCTGTCCTTCGGCGAAGCCATCACTCCCGCGCATGCACACAGGAGCTGCCACTCGTGGCATATCGCTGTTGACAGTGCCGCGCTCAGAGCCTGTATTTCAGCAAATATCTCCTAAACTGTGTAGGTTCAGGAGATATTTCTTGGACCTACAGGTAAGCCTTAATCTAGGCTTACATGTAGGTCAAAGTGGTTTGTAAGGGTTTACAACCACTTTAAGTCTCTGACAAGTAATGGTGGCAAGTCTCTGGAGAGTACAGACACTTTAAACTTCTAGCCACCCCCTACTCCAAAATTAGAACTAAAAGTATTTTTCTGAATAGATGGGTGTGATGGGGGAATAACTAGAGGCGATCAGTAGCACATAGACTAGGCCATACCGAGGACTGTTGTCTTCTGCTTAGCGACTTGTCTCCCCGGTCCATGCTCGGCCTCCAGTTCTTCCTGCTGTAGCCGGGCCTGCTCCAGGATCTTACGTGACAGCTTCTCATCCACATAGCTCTCGTCCTGTGAGTCCTCGTCCCCCTGCCCTCTTTTCTTGCTTCTATTCGTGGCTCTGACCGCCCCATCTTGTATGATCTGGTCAGCCAGCGCCACATGACGGGGAGCCGAACCCCGCGAGCTGCGCTGCTTGGGCATAGCTCCACACGTGCTGACAAGCTGTTAGTGCGCATGCGCCGTGTCTCTCGTCAGTTCCAACGAAGTTGGTGGAACGCAAATACTGACGATGGATGTGTCAAAGCGGAAGCGTCTCTGTTTGCCGCCATGTTGGGATAGACAACGGTGGGTATTCCTAATTGTATAAGACTTCAAAAAAATGGCCATCTCACCAACATTAACATCAAGCTGCAAAGACAATTTTTCTAGTGGTTCTTGTTTATGTTCATTACGTTAGTGCATATGCGACGTACGACGTTGCTAGGCGCCTGCTAGAGAGATTAACATGGGGGTAACATGGTGAGTGAATTATAAGGTATTTGTGCTTCGGGTTATCTGCTATGGATGCTTCTTCATTTACATAATCTACTTGTAATCAATGATAACTGGAACGCTTTTGTTGACCATAAAATCTCATTTGACTCTGTAGTGCAATTGGAGAGACACTGATTCAATTGTATAGGCGTGTTTTTAGATAATTTTTGTCAGATGTTATGGTATACTGAAATATAATTACAAGCATTTCAGAAGTGTCAAAGGCTTTTTTTCACAATAACATTAAAGCGGAGGTCCACCCTAAAGTGGACCTTCCGCTCATTGGAATCCTCCCCCCCTCCGGCGCCACAATTGGCACCTTTCAGGGGGGAGGGGGGTGCAGGTACCTGTACAGTACAGGTATCTGCACCCACTTCCGGCGTAGATTCTGCAGAAGGTACGGCCCTTTCCACAGAATCTACGCCCCTTTCCGAAAGTCCCCCGCTGCCTGCTGGGAAACACACGGATCCCAGAGGCAGTGGGGACCATCCTTATTGCGCAGCACGACTCACGCATGCGCAGTAGGGAACCGGGAAATGAAGCCGAAAGGCTCCACTTCCTGATTCCCATACCCAAGATGGTGGCGGCAGCACCCGAGAGACGATCGAGAGATCGGCTTCGGGTGCCGACATCGCTGGCGCGCTGGGCGGGTAAGTGTCACTATTTTAAAAGTCAGCAGCTGCAGTATTTGTAGCTGCTGGCTTTAAAAAAAAAAAAAAACGGCGGACTCCCACTTTAAGTTTATGCAAAGAGTCAATATTTGCAGCGTTAGCCCTTCTTTTTCAAGACCTCTGCAATTCACCCTGGCATGCTGTCAACTTCTGGGCCACATCCTGACTGCAGCCCATTCTTGCTTAATCAATGCTTGGAGTTCATCAGAATTTGTGGGGTTTTCTTTCACCCGCCTCTTGATTGACCACAAGTTCTCAATGGGATTAAGGTCTGGGAAGTTTCCTGGCCATGGCCCCAAAATTTCGATGTTTTGTTCCCCAAGCCACTTATCACTTTTGCCTTATGACAAGGTGCTCCATCATGCTGGAAAAGGCATCGTTCATCACTAAACTGTTCTTGGATGGTTGGGAGAAGTTGCTCTCAGAGGATGTTTTTGTACCATTCTTTATTCATGGCTGTGTTCTTAAAAATTGTGAATGAGCCCACTCCCTTGGCTGAGAAGCAACCCCAAATAATGTTGGCATGGCACAGGACTGATGGTAGTGCTCACCTTTTCTTCTCTGAACAAGGTTTTTTTCTGGATACCCCAAACAATCGGAAAGGGAATTCATCAGCGAAAATGACTTTACCCCAGTCCTCAGCAGTCCAATCCCTGTACCTTTTACAGAATATCAGTTTGTCCTTGATGTTTTTTTCTGGGGAGAAGTGGCTTCTTTGCTGCCCTTCTTGACACCAGGCCGGCCTCCAAAAGGTTTTCACCTCACTGTGCATGCAGATACCCTCACACTTGCTTACTGCCATTCCTGAGCAAGCTCTGCACTGGTGGTGCCTCCATCCCGCATCTGAATCAACTGTAGGAGATGGTCCTGGCGCTAACTGGACATTCTTGGGCACCCTGAAGCCTTCTTCACAACAATTAAACCTCTCTCCTTGAATTTCTTGATGATCCGAAAAATGGTTGATTTAGGTGCAATCTTAGTAGCAGCAATATCCTTGCCTGCGAATCCCTTTTTGTGCAAAGCAACAATGACTGCATGTGTTTCCTTGCAGGTTACCATGGTTACATGATTTTAAGCAACACCTTCCTTTTTAATGCTTCCAGTCTGTTATTCTAACTTAATCACCATTTACAGAGTGATTTCCAGCCTTGTCCTTGTGAACACTGACACCAGTGTTAACGAGAGAATCACTGACATGATGTCAGCTGGTCCTCTTTTGTGGCAGGGCTGAAATGCAGTGGAAATTTTTTTGGGATTAAGTTCATTTTCTTGGCAAAGAGGGACTTTGCAATTCATCTAATCACTTTTCATAACATTCTGGAGTATATGCAAATTGGCATCATAAAAACGGAGGCAGCAGACTTTGTGAAAATTAATATTTGTGTCATTCTCAAAACTTTTGGCCACTTGGATTTCCCGACCCATTCAAATATGACAAAGCCTCACATTTAGCAAGAGTAGTCGACTGGTGTGTGCTCCAAAACAAGAAGCCATGGGTCCACACAGAGAAGGTGGCGTTTGCCCTGCCCTTGAAATGACTTCCATGGCTATCAGATGCGGATATACGTCAAATTGCACCCAACTGTTGGCACGCCACTTTACGAATACTGAAAACAGTATTCAAAACCACCACTATCTCGCTCCACCCGAGTCCTTTAGCCCCAGTCTTGGGAACACCAGCTTTTCAGCCGGATGTCACGGATCCTCACTTTGATGCCTTGATACAGCAGGGCTGTCTCAGGCTCTTGCATATTTTGATTGATAACCATTTGATGATCAGAGAGATCGAAAGCAATTTCTCGCCAGACTTTGACTTTTTTAGCAGTGCACAGGTTTATGCATATCTTTGGCGGCGGCTTATGCGGTAATACGCTCACTATCTTCGTTTAAACATATCTGCTTAACAGACGAACCACTGCGACACTCTTTATCACAATTTTATACTTCACTTATTAGGCTCCATGCACACTGAAGCTCAAAAAAGCTTTTTCTGGACGCCAGATTGCTGACAGAAAACACTGGTTGAAAAACCTGCTTTTAACAGCGTTTTGTACTAGCGTTTATGAGCGTTAGCGTGTATGGGCGTTTTTAATAAAAATACACAGAGGAAACTCCAAAAATCCCACAGTGCATTGCAAACTCCCACAATGCATTGAAAAAATAGAACGCCGAACACTAATTAGCACGTGTTAATGAGCGTTTATGCGCATTTATCGGCGTTTGTCGTTTTTTGGCGGTGAAAAACTGCACTTTGAGCGCAAATTTCTAGCGTTCAGAAGAAAGCCCATAAAATCCACTGCTCATTAAAGCTAAAAACATCCATGTGTGTATGGACACATGGGCTAACATAGAGTGGAGTTTATGGGCTTTTAAAAAAAACGCCCAAACTCCAATAAACTGCAGTTTATGAGCTCCAGTGTGCATGGAGCCTCAGACTGGAAGCGCCACAAGAACTCTTTCTTACAATTATGGGAAAAATATCTCGGTCACTTTTTCTCAAGCTCAGGAGCACAGCATTTTACTTTTTGTTCAAAGGGCATCTCTGGTGAATAGGTATCAAGAAGGGGGGTTTAAACTCCTTACTAGATGGTACAGAACACCAGCAGTACTGCATCGGGTGTTCCCGTAAGTATCAAATGCTTGCTGATGCTGTCCCCAATCTGAGGGCACCCTTTTTCATATATTCTGGGAGTGCAAAAAAGTTGAAAGAATTTTGGACAATGGTAGCCGAATCAGTCAAAACAATCACTGGTGTGTCTCTTGGAGAAAATCTGTCAGCTTTCTTATTACATGATACCCCTCTATCCATTAAAAAATACAAACCCTCACTCTGAAAACATCTCTTAACTGCTGCGAAGGCATGTATCCCGGCAATGTGGAAGAGTACCACCCCCCCAACCAGAACACACTGGCTAATCAGGATAACAATTCAACAAACGGAGAACCTTACCATGGTGCTGAAAGGGCAAGATGAGAAATATTGGAAAGTATGGACCCCTTATTTAATTTCCAAAGAACAGTCCCCCCTAGTCTCTCAGCAGTAGTTTCTCCCCTGACCTGCCCCAGAGAGCTCTTCCAACATGCCATAAGGGGCAGCCCTAAACCCCCTCCCATCCTTCTTCTTGTGTGTGTGTGTTTTTTTTTCTCTTCCTGTCTTCCCATCTTCTATTGCTACCTTCTTTTTGCTTTCTACCTCCTGGACTTAACCAGGGCTCTACTTGGTTTTAAGAAATGATAGAAAACTGAAAAGGGGCATTGCTCGCTGATGTTCACAGTATAACATCATATTATTTTTTAAGTTAAACAGGTGTTGTTTATTGAACAGTATTGCAGAGATTACAACCACAGTAGAAAGCACCGAACATTCAAAAAGTGCTGCATCATAGCCATAACAGTTCATAAAAAAATATTTCTTCAACGCAATAGACAATAGGTATCGTAGCTGAGCAAAGTTACATCACAGACATGTCATCCATTTCAACAGTACTCCAAAGTTCCTAATTACACGTGCCAGCCTCTTGCAACCACTTATCCTAGATTTTATTGTATTTAGCTGGGCATCCCCTATTTTTATATATACATTTTTTTATATGGGAGTGTTAGATTAACTTCCCGTTTACAATCTTCTACCTTGGGTGGAAGGGGTCTCATCCATTGTCTAGCTATCACTTTTCTAGCAGAAAACAAGGTTTCCTGTAGGAAAGTTTTGGTAAATTTATCCAGTACTTCGGGAAATATCCCTAGGAGACAGGGTTTGGGGTCGAGAGCCAAGGGTGAACCCATGACATCGTGTAGAAAGGATACTATTTGTTTCCAAAGTTCCTGGAGTTTGGGGCAAGACCAGATAAGGTGGAAAAAAGTCCCCGTCTCAAGGGTACATACCGGGCATAGCACAGACTGATTTGTATTATATTTGGCGGTCCTGAGGGGGGTAAGGTATGCTCTATGAACTATGTAAATTTGAGAAAGCCTATCCTGGAGCCTGGGGGACACCATCTTGCACGTTTCCAGAGCCTCCTCCCATTCCTCATCTGTCAGCTCACCTACATTGCCCTCCCAACGAGACTTTAAAGCATACGCTAGTCTCGCCAAGACAGGGGCCGTGAGCATACCATAGAAGCATGAAATAAGCTTTTTGGAGTCTGTATCCTTCACTATTGCAATAATAGGGTTGGGAGCAGGCTGTGGCGGTGACTGCGGAAACTGTGCCCTAAGTGTGTGCTGAACCTGAAGGTACTGAAATAGCATATTGCCTGGAACACCAAATTCCTCCTGCAGTGTTTGGAACATTTTAACAGTTCCACCGTGAAACAGGTGATGCATGTAGTATATTCCCCTTGAGATCCATAACTTAACACCCTGGATTTTTTGAAGTTCTGGTAATTGTTTGTTATGCCAAAGTGGGGTATAGTCATTTGGTGACATTACATTCAATTTAGTTAACGCTAGTTCCCAAATTCTCCTGTAGTGAAAAAGCATGGAGTGTTCACCTGGTCCTAGTGTCGAGCCCCCGACTCCTATCGAAATAGCAGCTATCGGATCATCAGCAATTTGCGCCCAAGGGGGGCAGAGAAGGGTAAGAAAGCGTTGTTTATCAGTCTTGTCCACATGAAAGAGTTGGGACAATTGTGAGGCAACATAACAGTGATTTTAGATCGGGAAGGGCTGTACCACCCATATCTGTCGGGCTTTTCAGAGCCTGCCATGCAAGCTTGTGCCTATTATTCCCCCATACAAAGGGCCTAAGAAGACTTTCAAGGGATTTAAAATATTTTAGCGGTAAGTATACCAGGGTGTGCCACAGCATATATAGTAGTTTAGGTAATAAAACCATTTTAATCAAATTAATGCGCCCCCCCAAACCCCAAGGGGGAGACGAGACCAGGCTTGAATTTTAGTGCGAACTAGGGAGAATAAAGGTTCTATATTTAACGCTATATAATCTGCCGGATTCCTAGAGACATATACACCCAGATACTTAATAGTTCCAACCTGCTGAAGAGGCAGGCCGGCCTGAGATTCTGACGGTGGAAAACTGTCAATGGGTAAGATTTGGGATTTTCCCCAGTTTATGCGAAGACCGGAAAAGCTACCAAACCACTCAATCATGCGTAAGGCTTTTGCGAGGGAGGGGCCAGAGTCCGCTAGGTATAGCAGCGTGTCATCTGCATATAGACTGATTTTTTTCCATCAGATGACCCACCGTCAGTCCCCTGATCTCAGGGTCTGCACGGATCGACACCGCCAAGGGTTCTGCAGCCAAAGCATAAAGTAGTGGGGATAGTGGGCACCCCTGCCTGGTACCCCTACGGAGGCCAAACGCCTAGGAGGACCATCCATTTGCCACCACCTTGGCTGTTGGGTGTTGGTACAGCAGCTTCACCCACCTAAAAAATTTGGGTCCAAAGCCATAACCCTCCAGGCACCTCCAAAGGTACCCCCACTCCACTGAGTCGAATGCCTTGGCTGTGTCGAGCGACACCACCACCCGCTCACCCACTTCCTCATGTGTAACCTGTAGATTAATATATAGCCTGTGTAGATTGAACGACGTATTCCGACCCGGCATGAATCCCGCTTGATCAGCCTGAATCAGGGTAAGGATCACGCCATTCAATCGAGCAGCAAGTACCTTGGCTAAAATCTTAATGTCTACCTGCAATATAACATCATATTATTGAATGATACTACCACACATGTATTTCTACAGACAAGTCTTGTTAACCATGTGATTCACTTGGCTCATATTGAATGTTATGTCATGGTTGTGTACTGTTGTTCTGTGGAATTGTAATGCTGTTGCTTTAATACAGTAGGAATCAGAGGGCCCTGCTCCTTTAGAGCTTACAATCTAAGAGGGAAGGTCAAGAGATAACTGGAGGGATGTGCTGATGGAGAAAATAAATGTGCAGTTGTTAGGTGGGGGCCAGATAGGCTTCTCTGAAGAGATGAGTTTTCAGGGATCGTCGGAAAGTGAACAAAGTAGGAGAAATTTGGAGAGATTGGCGTAGAGAATTCCAGAGGATGGGAGAGACTCTAGAGAAGTCCCGACGGTGAGTATGGGACGAGCTGACAAGGGAGTTAGAGAGCAGGAGGTCTTGGGAGGAGCGAAGAGAACGATTAGGTTGGTATTTTGATACTAGTTAGAGATGTAGCTGGGGGCCAGGTTGTGGATGGCTTTGTAAGTTATTGTGAGTATCTTGAATTGAGTTAGTTGGTTGAGTCGCAGCCAATGGAGCGATTGGCAGAGGGTCATAGCAGGCGCTGAGCAGTTTGTAAGGTGGATGAGCCTGGCAGCAGCGTTCATGATGGATAGCCTATTTAGAGCTAAGCCAATGAGGAGTGAGTTGCAATAGTCGAGGTGAGAGATGACCAGGGAGTGGATTAGAAGCTTTGTGGTGGCAATGTTTAGGAAGGGGTATATCTTGGAGATGTTGCAGGGGTTGAGGCAGACATCTCACATCATGATCCTTTATGATACCAATACCACTGCTGAGAATACCTAGCGATATTGCCAGCAGCTAATCATTAAAAAAGTGCAAGTGCCAAATATCAAAAAATAAATAAATAGAAATATATCTATCTATATATATATATATATATATATATATATATATATATATATATATATATATATATATATATATATCAGTGCCTTGCGAAAGTATTCGGCCCCCTTGAACTTTTCAACCTTTTGCCACATTTCAGGCTTCAAACATAAAGATATAAAATTTATATTTTTTGTGAATAATCACCAACAAGTGGGACACAATTGTGAATTGGAACGAAATCTATTGGATTTTTGAAACTTTTTTAACTAATAAAAAAATGAAAAGTGGGGCGTGAAAAATTATTCGGCCCCCTTGCGTTAATACTTTGTAGAGCCACCTTTTGCTTCGATTACAGCTGCAAGTCGCTTGGGGTATGTCTCTATCAGTTTTGCACATCGAGAGACTGAAATTCTTGCCCATTCTTCCTTGCAAAACAGCTCGAGCTCAGTGAGGTTGGATGGAGAGCGTTTGTGAACAGCAGTTTTCAGCTCTTTCCACAGATTCTCGATTGGATTCAGGTCTGGACTTGGCCATTGTAACACCTGGATAGGTTTATTTGTGAACCATTCCTTTGTAGATTTTGCTGTATGTTTGGGATCATTGTCTTGTTGGAAGATAAATCTCCGTCCCAGTTTCAGGTCTTTTGCAGACTCCAACAGCTGCATCCATCTTCCCCTCAATTTTAACCATCTTCCCTGTCCCTGCTGAAGAAAAGCAGGCCCAAACCATGATGCTGCCACCACCATGTTTGACAGTGGGGATGGTGTGTTGAGGGTGATGAGCTGTGTTGCTTTTACGCCAAACATATCGTTTTGCATTGTGGGCAACAAGTTCGATTTTGGTTTCATCTGACCAGAGCACCTTCTTCCACATGTTTGGTGTGTCTCCCAGATGGCTTGTGGCAAACTTTAGACAAGACTTTTTATGGATATCTTTGAGAAATGGCTTTCTTCTTGCCACTCTTCCATAAAGGCCAGATTTGTGCAGTGTACGACTGATTGTTGTCCTATGGACAGACTCTCCCACCTCAGCTGTAGTTCTCTGCAGTTCATCCAGAGTGATCATGGGCCTCTTGGCTGCATCTCTGATCAGTCTTCTCCTTGTCTGAGCTGAAAGTTTAGAGGGACGGCCAGGTCTTGGTAGATTTGCAGTGGTCTGATACTCCTTCCATTTCAAAATGATCGCTTGCACAGTGCTCCTTGGGATGTTTAAAGCTTGGGAAATCTTTTTGTATCCAAATCCGGCTTTAAACTTCTCCACAACAGTATTACGGACCTGCCTGGTGTGTTCCTTGGTCTTCATGATGCACTCTGCGCTTTCAACAGAACCCTGAGACTATCACAGAGCAGGTGCATTTATACAGAGACTTGATTACACACAGGTGGATTCTATTTATCACCATCAGTCATTTAGGACAACATTGGATCATTCAGAGATCCTCGCTGAACTTCTGGAGTGAGTTTGCTGCACTGAAAAGTTTAAATTATCCAATAGATTTCGTTCCACTTCACAATTGTGTCCCACTTGTTGGTGATTCTTCACAAAAAATTAAAATTTTATATCTTTATGTTTGAAGCCTGAAATGTGGCAAAAGGTTGAAAAGTTCAAGGGGGCCGAATACTTTCGCAAGGCACTGTATAATTATAAACCAAAAGAAATGATGTGCCAATATTACTCTCTATCCATTAAATCTCAAATTATCAACATATATGTGTGCAACACAGTACAACAAATATCCTAAACATATATGTGTACACCACAGTACAATGAATGTCCTCAGTGGGTGATCACTCCTATGCAATAATGTTGTTCCGTCTCAATAATTAGTGCTTCTACTTCCACCACTTAGCGTGACTTCACCACCACCTAGTGCAATGGGCATTCCCCAGATATATCAAAATATGCACCTTTGGTTCATTTATTTAGGATAACCACTCTGTTTTTGATGGGTCCAGCAGGCGCTTTCCCAAGCAATATACCAATGCCTCTTGCCCTATTAGTTCTCATAAGGATAAATGGATAGCCATCATAGTGTAGTATATAACTATTTTATTTTAAGTTAAAAAACACACAGTTAAACTCGCATGTTATAGTGCTGCTAAGCCGACACCAAGCTGATCCAGCCGTGTATATGGGGAGGGGGTTCTCGATCTACCACTCTATCCCTGTGTCTCCTCACAGCGGCATGCGTTCCAAGCCTCACTTTCGTTACACTGGAAGTGACAAGAACATACATTTCCCACCAGCCTCTACGCATTTCGCAATACGGTTTGAGTCATCGGGAAAACAAGTGTTTGTCTTTAGTTCTACTTTAACTTTTCTGCTTCTCAGCCTTTTGGCCAAGATCAAGTGTCAAGTATCTGTTCTTATCAGTGTCCAGTAGGGGTGCTCCACCATCAGTCTGAACTTCAGGCTGGCATGGCTGACTATATAGTATGCCCGTTGGTATGATAGGGGTCCTTTAGAGATCTCGCTTGTGGGAAGGAATCTGAATCAAGCGCTGACCACGTTAGGTAGATTTAGTAGTACTTTCCTACTGTGGGGGATTCTGAGGGGCCCAGTGCCTCTTGGTTTGAACAGTTCTGTCTTTAGGGAGGCGGAAAGCCTGTGGTGTTAAATGCTCCTTGAGAGGGGTTACCCAGGAATGTTCTTACTATCACTGTGGGTATGGGACCCCACGGTGAAAATGAGCACTTAGCTACAGCACCTCGTTTTTTTTTTTTTCTGTACATCACCTCATGGGCTACTCCTTTTTAGCAGGTTTATCTCAAGTTCCAGGGATCCTCTATCTATAGCAGTGGATGCTCTGGTGACTTTGTGGGGTGCTTTTCATCCTCTGAACCTCCTTCCTCGTTTGCTCCGCTGAAGTTGTACTGAGACCATATTGTGCTCCTTGCAGACTCCCAGCGGGCTTTTTCAAGTCACCCAGATTTTTTGTCCCAATAATACCACCCTGCTTCAGACACCCGTTTGGGGCTTCTCTGTTCTTACACTCTTCAAATCCAGGAAATCCACTGCTCGCAACGTCCACTATGGCATCTGCAAAGAATATATAGCTTTTTGAGAGGAAAGGACGTTTCATTCCAGAAATGACTCTGTGAGACAAATTCTGACTTTTCTCCAATTCAGTTTGGATCAACATTTGGCCTTGAGTACTAACAAAGATGAGATCTCATTGTTTGGTAAAGGCTTTTGTATAGGGTGTAGCTTCTATATTTCCACCCCTATGTCTACCTGTGGGATCTCAGTTTGGTTCTGTTGGCTCTTCAAAGATATTCCCTTGTCAACATTTGCCTACAAGGTTGCCTTATTGCTTTCTATGAGGTGAATTTCTGCATTAGTGGCCCTCTTGTAGACAACCTTTACTTGTTCTACATAGCGATAAGGTTGTCTTGAGGACTAGTGTCCTTTCTCCATAAGGTGATTTCTTTCTTTTTCCTTAACCAGGACATTGTGCTTCTATCTTTCTGTCCTGTGTCAGTTCATCCCAAAGAGATTTCCTTACATTGTTTGCATGTGGTACAAGCTGTTTGAATCTATCACTGAGCTACCTCTTCTTTTCCTTATTCCTGGTGGTACCCCTAATGGACAACCTGCCTCTTGCCTCTTTTTCCAACATTTTCTAGGTGGCTTAGGCTTGAATGATGGGCTGTCTATCGTCTAAAGGAGAAGGTTTCACCTTTTCCTGTCAGGGCAGACTCCACTAGATCAATAACCTGAGCTTTTGAAATCCTCCTGGCTTTCTCTCCTCTCCTCACAGTGCTGACAGTACTGGCTAGACTGATTCTGATTTGTCAGCGCCCTACATGTGATGGCGCTGACCTATTAGAATACCTCTTGTCCATACAGGTACCAATAGGTGATTAAGTCACAGGATTTCAAACCCCCAGACCGGTGGAGTGGCATCTTGGTGCCTGGCAGTGGCAGATTGTGGAACACTGGTACAGCGGGTATGGGGTGGATAGAGAGGGAGTCCAGTGTAAGTTCACCTTTTACAGATTTTCTGTAAAGGTGAATTTATACTTTAAAGTGGCTGTAAAGGCTCAAGGATTTTTACCTTTGTGCATTTTATGCATGAATGTAAAAAACCTGTGTGCAGCAGCTCCCCTAATAATTACCTGAGCCCCATCTTGGTCCTCTCTGAGGTCCCTGCCTCCTCATTGGCTGAAACAGCAGTGGGAACCATCAATTACAGCCAGTGAGCAAATGAAGAGAGCGAGGGGTGGGGCCGAGCTGTCTTTTGTGTCTGAATGAACAGACAGAGCAGTGGCTCAGGAGTCCCCATAGCAAGGTGCTTGCTATATGGGGCACTTGGCAGGAGGGAGGGGCCAGGAGCTCTTGTGGGGAACTTGAGAAGAGAAGGATCGGGGCTGCTGTGTGCAAATCCACTGCACAGAGCAGGCAAGTACAACATGTTTGTTATTTAAAAAAAAAAAAAACTGTATGTCCGTACACACTGAGCGGTGGTGATAGGAGATTAAGCCACAGGGATTTCAAATCCCCAAACCGGTGAATCGATGTCCTGGTGCCAGCAGGGGTACAGCTGGAACAGGAGGGATGGGGAGTTGGTCCAGTGTAAGTTCACCTCATAGAATTTCTATAAAGGTGAACATTACGCTTTAAAGTGGTTGTAAAGGCTCAAGGTTTTTTACCTTTTGTGCATTCTATGCATGAAGGTAAAATCCTTCTGTGTGCAGCACCCCCCCTAATAATTAACCTGAGCCCCATCTCGATCCAGCGATGTGCACGAGAGTAGAGGCTCTCTGAAATCTCTGCCTCCTCATTGGTAGTGGGAACCATTGGCTCCTGCTACTGTCAATCACAGCCAGTGAGCCAATGAAGAGAGAGCGAGGGTGGGGCCGAGCTGCGTTTTGTGTCTGACTAGACAGACGGAGCAGTAGCTTGGCTGCTTGCTATGGGGGGGGCACTCGGCTGGAGGGATGGGCCAGAGAATAGAAGGACCGGGGGTGCTCTATGCAAATCCACTGCACAGAGCAGGCAAGTACAACATGTTTGTTATTTAAAAAAACAGCCTTTACTATCACTTTAATGAACGATGAAGAAAACCTGTTTAACCTTTTGGCCATAAAATCCTTTTCTTGAATTTCTATATAGGAAACAAGTCCCACCCCCAATCTTATGATCACTTCTACTACTGCAAAACGCAATCATGATGGGAGTGGTTATACCTGATGGTCTAGCAGCTTTTTCTCAAATTTAGCAAAAATTCCACATTCTCTTTATTCATGTTTAATATTTTTGTGATTTGTGCAGGCAAAATAAATTGTGCATTTTTCTTGTACTAAAGCAGTTTTTAACCACTTGCCGCCCGCCCTATTACAAATTGACGGCGGCAAAGTGGTTTCATTATCCTAACCCGACGTCATATGACGTGATTAGGATAATAAGCCGCTGCGCGCCCCCGGGGGCGCGCATCGCGGCGATCGTTGTTGCGGGGTGTCAGTCTGACACCCGGCAACTACGATCTCGGTAAAGAGTCTCCGACGGAGACTCTTTACCATGTGATCAGCCGTGTCCAATCACGGCTGATCACAGTGTAAATGGGAAGAGCCGGTGATCGGCTTTCCCTCACTCGCGTCTGTCAGACGCGAGTAGAGGAGAGCCGATCGGCTGCTCCTCTGACAGGGGGGGTCTGTGCTGATCGATTATCAGCACAGCCCCCCCGAGGATGCCCACACTGGACCACCAGGGACACCACTAGACCACCAGGGAAAAGGTAATAAAAATCCATAATCCTCCCTAGACCACCAGGGTGCCAGTCAGCACAATGGGTGCCAATCAGTGCCCATAATGGATGCCAATCAGTGGCCACAATGGGCATCACTGATTGGCATGCATTATTGTTTGGCACTGATTGGCATCCATTACTATAACACCGATGCCGCCTATGAGTGCCCACCTGTGCCGCCTATGAGTGCCCACCTGTGCCGCCTGAGTGCCCACCTGTGCCGCCTGAGTGCCCACCTGTGCCGCCTACCCATGCCCACCTGTGCCGCCTATCTATGCCCACCTGTGCCGCCTATCTATGCCCACCTGTGCCACCTATCTATGCCCACCTGTGCCGCCTATCCATGCCCACCTGTGCCGCCTATCCATGCCCATCCGTGCCGCCCATCCGTGCCAGCTATCAGTGCCAATTTGTGCCACCTATCAGTGTCCGTCCGTGTCGCCCATCCGTGTCGCCCATCCGTGTCGCCCATCCGTGTCGCCCATCAGTGCCGCCTATCAGTGCCGCCTATCAGTGCCACTTCATTGGTGCCACATTGGTGCCCATCAGTGCCACCTTATCAGTGCCCATCAGTGTAGCCCCATCAGTGCCCATCAGTGAAGGAGAAAACATACTTATTTACAAAGTTTTGAAACTGAAACAAAAAAAAACATTTTTTTTTTCAAAATTTTCGGTATTTTTTTATTTGTAGCGCAAAAAATAAAAACCGTAGAGGTGATCAAATACCACCAAAAGAAATCTCTATTTGTGGGAAAAAAATGATAAAAATTTCATTTGGGTACAGTGTAGCATGACCGCGCAATTGTCATTCAAAGTGCGACAGCGCTGAAAGCTCAAAATTGGTCTGGGCAGGAAGGTGTTTAAGTGCCCTGTATTGAAGTGGTTAATGCTTCTAAACGATAACATTCCAAAAAACAGATACTGTTTTGTTTTCTTGCAGTGTAACTCAAGTTCCTTTAGCAGAAGGGAAGAGTGTTCAGCAGACTGTGGAACTTCTTACTCGCAGGTTGGAGCAGATGGGAGCAGAGAAGCAAGGAACCTTCTATGTGGACTGTGAGACATATCACACTGCAGGGGCCAATGTCGGAACAACAGGTACAGAAAGGTGCTCAGTAATGCTATCTGTACTTTAGATTAACTTGCCTTTACTTGATAACAGATGTGGGTAAATATGTACTGTGTTTCGAGAAGCGGAAGATTTAGGACACAGTATATCTGTTTCCATTTATTTATTTTTTTTGTGGCTGCTGCTCATCTGCAAATTGAAGCGAAGTACTATGCATATAATTTAAGCTGAACTTCAGGATTTAAGCCGTTTTCTAAAATGTGCCAGATTAGAATTAGTTGCATGCCACCCTGTGGATTTATCTCTTTAATTTACAATTTACATTTTTACTGAGCCGGGAACATTGCTATCATTATACTTCTAACATTCTGATGCTGGACATTCTGGTCTCAGCTCCTGCTGCATGCAGCCACTCTGTCCGAGCCTCTCT
The DNA here is from genome assembly GCF_037356315.1 of Lithobates pipiens. Taxonomy (NCBI): domain Eukaryota; kingdom Metazoa; phylum Chordata; class Amphibia; order Anura; family Ranidae; genus Lithobates; species Lithobates pipiens. The sequence continues at coordinate 265,052,941 of NW_027507748.1, read as the reverse complement.
GGTGCTCCCCTTCCTCTGCCCAGTCTCAGAGTTTCACAAAATACAAATGCTTCTATAAATGGACAGCAGAGGGGATGGGCAGTCAGAGATGCTGTTCCAATGAGAAAGCAGCATTGCTTCTGGCAAAGCTCTGGGATTATAGTGAAAGCTTTACTACCAGTGCTCAGTAAAATATCAAATAAATTGTAAATAAACAAGATAAGTCCCTGAGATGATTTGCACGTCACTGGAAGTAACCCATACTAATTTGGCACATTTAAAGTGATTGTAAAGTCTCATGTATTAATTTATTTTTTTCCTGTTGTACTTCCCTGCTCTGTGTAGTTGTTTTTCGCAGAACAGCCCAGATCCTTGTCTTCTCAGGTCCCTCTTCAGTGCTCCTGGCCCCTCCCTCCTGTTGAGTGCCTGCACAGGAAGCAGCTTGCTATGGGGGGCACCAGAGTCACAGCTCCTTATGTCTATTCAGACACAGAGCCGCAAACCCGGCCCCGCCCCCTTTCTCTCCTGATTGGCTGGCTGTCTGACTTTGACAGCAGCAGGAGCCAATGACTCCGCACTGCTATCTCAGCCAATGAGGAAGGCAGCCCCGGCCAGCCGAATGTCTTGTGCAACATCGCTGGAACTAGAGGGGGCTCAGGTAAGTATGAGGGGGGCTACTGCACACAGAAGGCGTTTTATCCTAATGCATGGAATGCATTAACCACTTCAGCCCCAAAAGATTTTACCCCCTTCCTGACCAGAGCACTTTTTACAATCTGGCACTGTGTCGCTTTAACTGACAATTACACGGTCCTGCAATGCTGTACCCAAACAAAATAGAGATTTCTTTTGGTGGTGATTTCTTTTTGAGGAGGTAAGTAAAACCTTGGACAGAGGGGTGGTGGTGGACGTGGTATACTTGGATTTTGCAAAAGCGTTTGACACAGTTCCCCACACACGGCTCATGTGTAAGATAAAGTCTACAGGCTTGGAAATATCAGTTTGTAAATAGATAAAAAACTGGCTAAAATACTGAAGTCAGAGAATAGTGGTTAATGATTCTTACTCTGAATGGTCTAAGGTTATCAGTGGTGTACCCCAAGTTTCAGTGCTGGTACCCTTACTTTTTAATACCTTTATAAATGATATTGGGTCTGGGATTAAAAGTAACATGCAGATGACACTAAGCTGTGCAGTGGAATAACGTCCTTACAGAATGTCTTCAATATACAAGCCAACCTCAATGCTCTGTCTAATTGGTTTAATTTTGATGAATGTAAAGTTATGCACTTGGGGGCTAAGAATATGCATGCATCATACATACTAGGGGGGGGTACAACTGGGGGAATCAATGGTGAAGGATCTGGGTGTTTTGGTAAATCATAAGCTCAATAATAGCATGCAATGCCAAGCTGCGGTTTCCAAAGCGAGCAAAGTCCTTTCTTATATTAAGAGAGGTATGGACTCCAGAGAGAGAGATATCATTTTCTTGTTCAAATCATTAGAAAGACCTCACCTGGAATATGCATTTCAGTTTTGGACACCAGTTCTCAAAAAGGATATCGGGGAACAATAGATTGCAGAGAAGGGCAACCAAACTGATAAGAGGCATGGAGGAGCTCAGGTATGAGGAAAGATTAGAGGAACTGAATTTATTCTTGAGAAGAGGGGATTAAGGGGATATGATCACCATGTATAAATATATAAGGGGTCCATATAGTGAACTTGGTATTGAGTTATTCTCTGTACGGTCAACCCAGAGGACAAGGGGGCACTCTTTACGTCTAGAGCAAAAGAGATTTCATCTCCAAATACAGAAAGGTTATTTCACAGTAAGAGCTGTGGAATAGACTCCCTCCAGAGGTTGTTCTGGCCAGCTCAGTAGATTGCTTTAACCACTTGCTTACTGGGCACTTAATCACCCTTCCTGACCAGACCAATTTTCAGCTTTTGGTGCTCTCACACTTTGAATGACAATTACTCAGTCATGCAACACTGTACCCAAATGAATTTTGTGTCCTTTTTTTCCCACAAATAGAGCTTTCTTTTGGTGGTATTTGATCACCTCTGGGGTTTTTATTTTTTGCGCTATAAATGAAAAAATACCGAAAATGTTGAAAAAAAACGCATATTTCTTTGTTTCTGTGATAAAATTTTGCAAATTATAATTTTTTTTTCATAAATTTTGGCCACAATTTATACTGCTACATATCTTTGGTAAAAATAACCCAAATTAGTGGATATTATTTGGTCTTTGTGAAAGTTAGAGAGTCTACAAGCTGTGGTGCGAATCGCACAAAATTGATCACACCTGATGTACTGGTGGCCTATCTCATTTCTTGCGACCCGAACAAGTCAGGAAAGTACAAATACCCCCCAAATGACCCCTTTTTTGAAAGTAGACATTCCAAGGTATTTAGTAAGATGCATGGTGAGGTTTTTGATGTTGTCATCTTTTTCCCACAATTCTTTGCAAAATGAAGATTTTTTTATTTTTATTTTTTTCTCACAAAATTTTCAATGTAATAGGTTATTTCTCTCACATGGCATGTGTATACCACAAATGACACCCCAAAATACGTTCTGCTACTCCTTCTGAGTATTACGAAACCAAATGTGTGAGACTTTTACACAGCCTGACCACACACACAGCCTGACCACATACAGAGGCCCAATATTGGCCCAATATTGAAACGTTTTAAATTCAAACTGTAACACTGACGTAATTAATTATTTTTTTCCACAGTAGCATGACAATCCCTCCACCTCCGGTCTAACGAATCACTCTCACCTTATGGCATGGATCCCTGTGCAAACAGGTGGTCATGCATGCGGGCATCAAAAGGGTTAACACGGACCATAAACTTCTCTCACAATCTCAGGTCGTGGGTAGAAAGAAAAGATCAAAGTGCTCACTGCTTAAGAATAAGATTAAATTTTTGTGCTCAAACACAAACTACTCACATAAAGATGATAAAAACACAGCATGTAAAGCCGACAATCGTGTTAGTTCCGTAGGGCAGCAGCGGGGGGCATCATGCGTAGCTCCTCCCCCATACACGTTACATTCAATCAGAAACTTCAACGTCACCGGACTCCTCCCCCCTTCCCTTCGTTAGCAGACGGAGGCACTTGGGGAAGGGGGGAGGAGTCCGGTGATGTCACCGGATCTCCGGCGGAACTCCCGGCGGAACTCCCTGAAGACCGGTCAAAAGAATTTTTATTGATCAAAAAAAATTTGATCGATTAATCGAGGAATTAAACTTTAATTTTCACAGCCATAAAAAAAACAATATTTTTTATTTTTTTGCTATAATAAATATCCCCCAAATATCCACCCCCCCCCCCCCCCCCCCACCAGCACAGAGGCAGGTGGAGACAAAGAGGTGCAGGCACTAGCAAAGAGTAAATGGGTGACAGTCAGGAAGGGTAAAGGGGGAAGTGCCAGGGAGGCTCTCCTAGTTGCCGGGGGAAGAATTCCTCCACTGAGAGTGGGGGGGGGAAGCGAAAGGAAAGACAGATTCTGGTGGTAGGGGACTCAATTCTTAGAAGGACAGAGAAGCCAATCTGTAACAAAGACCTGAAGCGCCGAACAGTATGTTGTTTACCGGGCGCTCAGGTTCGGCACATCACGGATCTGGTGGACGGATTACTGGGAGGGGCTGGGGAAGACCCAAATGTCATGGTGCACGTTGGCACCAATGACAAAGTCAGAGGCAGATGGCGTGTCCTAAAGAACTATTTTAGGGACTTAGGAGCTAAATTGAGGAAAAGGACCTCCAAGGTAGTATTCTCAGGAATACTACCGGTACATCGAGCCACACCAGAAAGGCAGAGGGAGATTAGGGAAGTAAACAAGTGACTAAAGAGATGGTGTAGTAAGGAGGGGTTTGGGTTCCTGGAGGACTGGCGTGACTTCTCAGTCGATAACTGGTACTATAGAAGGGACAGACTGCACCTAAATGAGGAGGGTGCAGATCATCTGGGAATGAAGATGGCTGAAAAGTTAGAGGGGTTTTTAAACAAGGCGATGGGGGGGCAGAGGTAGAGATAGTCAGCGTGGAACATATTCTAGAGGGTAGTTTTGGGGGCATTAGTGGTAGGTTGACCAAAGCACATAAACCCAAGGTAAGTATAGTAGCAAGTCCTAGTTGCAATATCAAAATACCCAATAAAAGGATATTATGCGACCGGTCTAAACTACATGGCATGTTCACCAATGCCAGGAGCCTGGCGGACAAGATGGGTTAACTAGAAATACTATTGTACAAGGAGAATTTGGATTTTGTGGGAATTTCAGAGACCTGGTTCAACAGCTCTCATGATTGGCTGGCAAACATTCAGAGGTATAACCTTTATCGCAAGGATAGAGAGGGTAAAAAAGGGGGAGGGGTATGCCTATATATCAAGAATAATGTACAAGTGAATGTGAGAGATGACATCACTAAAGGAGCTAGGGAGGAGGTGGAATCCTTATGGGTAGAGCTCCGAAGGGATGAAGCTAAGGGGAAAATAATACTGGGAGTATGCTATAGACCCCCTAACCTGAGGGAGAAAGATCTCCTATTACAATTTGGATTGGCAGCAATGATGGGAAGTGTTATTATAATGGGGGATTTTAATTATCCAGACATAGACTGGGCGGAGGGAACCGCGCATTCATCTAAGGCTCGCCAGTTCCTAAATGTCTTGCATGCAAGACAATTTTATGGCTCAGATGGTAGACGCACCTACTAGAAATAAAGCATTACTGGATCTACTGATTACCAATAATACAGACCTGAACAGATGTGGAAATACGGGGCAATTTAGGGAACAGCGATCACCGGTCGATTGGCTTCCGTATAAATCACACAAATCGGAAACATAAAGAGAATACGAAGACACTGAATTTCAAAAGAGCCAACTTCCCTAAACTACGAACCTTACTAGAAGGCATAAATTGGGATAAAATCTTAGGAACAAAGAACGCGGAGGAGAGATGGGTTTGCTTTAAGAGCATATTAAATAAGGGCATTAGCCAATGCATCCCATTGGGTAATAAATTTAAAAGAGCAAACAAAAGTCATTTATGGCTTAACTCCAATGTAAAAATGCATATAAAAGCAAAGGAGAAGGCCTTCATAAAATACAAGGTTGAGGGATCATCATCAGCATTCAGACTTTATAAAGAATGCAAGAAGAAATGTTGGGTGCAATAGGGACGGCTAAGATAGAACATGAAAGACATATAGCGGAGGAGAGCAAAAAAAAAAATCCCAAGAAATTCTTTAACGACTTTCAGACCGGACCATTTTGCTGGTAAATGACCAGAGGTCTTTTTACACTTTGGCACTGCGCTGCTTTAACTGGTAATAGCGTGGTCATGCAATGTTGTACCCAAACGAAATTTGCGTCCTTTTCTTCCCACAAATAGAGCTTTCTTTTAAAGGTATTTGACTGACTCTGCGATTTTTATTTTTTGCTATATAAACGTAAAAAGACCGCAAATTTTGAAAAAAAATGATATTTTCTACTTTTTGTTATTAGAAAAATCCGATAAACTCAATTTTAGTCATACATTTAGGCCAAAATGCATTCAGCCACATGTCTTTGGTAAAAAAAAAGTCATTAACTGTATATTTATTGGTTTGCGCAAAAGTTGTCACATCTACAAACTAAGGTACGTTTTCTGGAATTTACGCAGCTTTTAGTTTACGACTGCCTATCTCATTTCTTGAGGTGCTAAAATGGCAGGGCAGTACAAACCCCCCCCAAATGACCCCATTTTGGAAAGTAGACCCCCTAAGGAAATTGATAAGTGGCATGTTGAGCCCATTGAATATTTTATTTTTTTGCCTCAAGCGATTGAATAATGACAAAAAAAAAGTTTTTTTTTTTTACACAAAGTTGTCATTAAATGATATATTGCTCACACATGCTATGGGCATATGTGAAATGACACCCCAAAATAAATTCTGCTGCTTCTCCTGAGTACAGGGATACCACATATGTGGTACTTTTTGGGAGCCTAGCCGCGTACGGGGCCCCGAAAACCAAGCACCGCCTTCAGGCTTTCTAAGGGCGTAAATTTTTGATTTCACTTCTCACTACCTATTACAGTTTTGAAGGCCATAAAATGCCAAGATGGCACAAAACCCCCTCAAATGACCCCATTTTAGAAAGTAGACACCCCAAGCTATTTGCTGAGAGGCATGTTGAGTCCATGGAATATTTTATATTTTGCCACAAGTTGCGGGAATATTACAAACTTTTTTTTTTTTCACAAAGCTGTCACTAAAAGATATATTGCTCACGCATGCCATGGGCATATGTGAAATGACACCCCAAAATAAATTCTGCTGCTTCTCCTGAGTATGGGGATACCACATATGTGGGACTTTTTGGGAGCCTAGCTGCGTACGGGGCCCCGAAAACCAAGACCCCATTTTGGAAAGTAGACACCCCTAAATTTACGGGTACACTAGTGAGACTAAGTAATAAATGGCGGGTGCCCTGAAACTATAAAAAAATAACGAACCAACCAGCGTCACCTGTAACAGTTATATGGTGATCACTGGTGAAAGGGTTAACTAGGGGGCAATCAGGGGGCTTTATGCGGTAGTATATGGGGGTCCCTGGCACTAAAAAAAGCTGCGGCGAACCTAAATACCTACCTGCCTAACTAGTGTCACCTGTGACACTAATACAGCGATCAGAAAAATGATTGCTTATTAGGCTGGGTTCACACTGGAGCGATGCGGGAATGCCACAAATCCGCGGGGGGTTCCCGCATCGCATGCCTCCCGGCGGCAGTTCACACTGCCCTATGCGAACTGCTGGGAGTGTCAGTGAAATGTCACTGACACCCCCAGATCAGTTCGCATATCGCAGTGCGATCTGCAAACTCGGATCGCATGGTGTGAACACCCATGCGATCCGATTCTGCTGCGGACCAAAAAAAGGGTCACGTGCGAATTTGCGGCGGGTGCGGCGAATGGCTGAACTCGAATCGCAGAGATCGGATGTGATTTGCACTGCAGTGCGGTGCGAATCACATCCGTTCTCATAAACCGCTGCAATGTGAACCCAGCCTTAGTGACACTGGCGACGGGGGGTGATCACGGGGTTAAATCTTTATTGGGGGGTTAGGGGGGTACATTAGAACTAAAGGGGGCTAACCCTAACTGCCCTAACAGTTATTACAGTCACAAATGACACCAATGCAAAAAAAAAAATGCATTGGTGTCACTGTGACTGGGGGGGGCAGGGGTAATTGGGGGGGGGGTGATCGGGGGGTAAAGGGGGGGTGTGAGTGTGCCTGGCATGTTCTACTGTGAAGTGTCGTGTTGGTGCAACTCACCGATCCTCTCTCCTCGGTGCCGGAACGAAAAATACCGACACGGAGGAGAGATTACATCACTTCCTCTCCTGTGTTTACATTACAGGAGAGGAAGTGATGTCACGAAGGATTTCCATTTGTCGGGAGCGATCGCGAGGGGGTGGCCATGAATGAATGGCCGCCCCCTCATCCCGGATCGCTCCCGAACGAATACCGACCACCGCAGGCACCGGGGGGGGGGCCCGATCGGGCCCCCCACCCGCGGGAAGGCAGGGACGTACAGGTACGCCCATATGCCTGCCCGTGCCATTCTGTCGACGTACATCGTCGTGCGGCGGTCAGCAAGTGGTTAAGTATATAAACAGTAAAAAAGGGAGGACAGACCATATTGGCCCCATAAAGAATGAGGAAGGACATCTGGTTACAAAGGATGGAGAGATGGCGAAGGTATTGAATTTATTCTTCTTCTCAGTCTTCACAAGGGAATCGGGGGGGGGGGGGCCTTCAGTAACCAAAATTGCAGGGTTTATCCTCATGACGCATCACAGGAAGCACCTCCATGATTAACAGAGGACAGAATTAAAATTAGACTTGAGAAACTTAACATTAATAAATCACCAGGACCTAACATCAAAAGCATTTGACACAGTTCCTCATAAACGTTTACTGTACAAAATAAGGTCCGTTGGCATGGACCATAGGGTGAGTACATGGATTGAAAACTGGCTACAAGGAGGAGTTCAGAGGGTTGTGATAAATGGGGAGTTCTCATAATGGTCAGGGGTGGGTAGTAACCCCCAGGGTTCTGTGCTGGGACCAATCCTATTTAATTTGTTCATAAACGACCTGGAGGATGGGGTAAACAGTTCAATCTCTGTATTTGCGGACGATACTAAGCTAAGCAAGGCAATAACTTCCCTGCAGGATGTGGAAACCTTGCAAAAAGATCTGAACAAATTAATGGGGTTGGGTAACTACATGGCAAATGAGGTTCAACGTAGAAAAATGTAAAATAATGCATTTGGGTGGCAAAAATATGAATGTAATCTATACACTGGGGGGAGAACCTCTGGGGGAATCTAGGATGGAAAAGGACCTTGGGGTCCTAGTAGATGACAAGCTCAGTAATGGCATGCAATGCCAAGCTGCTGCTAACAAGGCAAACAGAATATTGGCATGCATTAAAAAGGGTATCGACTCCAGAGATAAAACGATAACTCTCCCGCTCTACAAGACTCTGGTCCGGTCGCACCTGGAGTATGCTGTCCAGTTCTGGGCACCAGTCCTCAGGAAGGATGTACTGGAAATGGAGCGAGTACAAAGAAGGGCAACAAAGCTAATAAAGGGTCTGGAGGATATTACCGTATTTATCGGCGTATAACACGCGTCGGCGTATAACACGCACCCCAAGTTTAGGAGGAAATTTTGTGGAAAAAACTTTTAGGAGGGAAATTTAAGGAAAAAAAACTTACATTTAAATGCCCATCAATGCAGCCTTATCAGTGTCCATCTGAAGCCTCGTCAGCGTCATTTGCAGCCTTGTCATGCAGCCTGTCCGCATTGCAGCGTTGTCATACAGCCTGTCCGCATTGCAGCCTTGTCATGCAGCCTGTCCTCATTGCAGCCTTGTCATGCAGCTTGTCCGTCTTAGTGCATTGTCCGCTTATGTTTTTAAAAATGGAAGGTCCGAGTCCGAGAAAATTGTGCTGAAATCGCGGAGTATCGGCGTATAACACGCACCCGCGATTTTCCCCTGATTTTAAGGGGAAAAAAGTGCGTGTTATACGCCGATAAAATACGGTAGTTATGAGGAAAGGTTGCGAGCACTGAACTTATTCTCTTTGGAGAAGATTTCAATATACAAATACCATACTGGTGACCCCACAATAGGGGTAAAACTTTTTTTCGCAAAAGGGAGTTTAACAAGACTCGTGGCCACTCATTAAAACTAGAAGAAAAGAGGTTTAACCTTGGACTGCGTAGAGGGTTCTTTACTGTAAGAGCGGCAAAGATGTGGAATTTCCTTTCACAGGGGGTGGTCTCGGGGGGGGGGGGGGGCATTGAAAGTTTCAAGAGACTATATGTAAAATGTAATACTGATATATAATCGCACACATATGTTGGACTTGATGGACTTTCTCTCTTTCTCTTTTTTCAACCTCACCTACTATGTAACTATGTAACATGAGGTGAAATTGAAGGCTTGGTTGGTCGAATTTCAAAATCAATGGTGGCACCATCGGACCACAAACCACACAAAATTTCTGATTTTCAAAAGAAAATTCTTTTGAAATTCGACCACGCATGGCCAGAAGAAAAAAAAATATCAGAAAAGTGTGACTTGCGTTTTGTTTTCAGCCCCCTTTTCTCTGTTACCCCTAACCAAAATCTAATGGAACCAATTGCCTTCAGAAGTCACCTAATTAGTAAATATGTAATTTTAATCTCAGTATAAATACAGCTGTTCTGTGAAGCCCTCATAGGTTTGTTAAAGAACCTTAATGAACAAACAGCACCATGAAGGCCAAGGAACACACCAGGCAGGTCAAGGATAAAGTTGTGGAGAATTTTAAAGCAGGGTTAGGTTATAAATCCATCCATCCATTCCGGATGGAAAGAGTATAGCACAACTGCAAACCTACCAAGACACGGCCGTCCACCTAAACTGACAGGCCGGGCAAGGAGAGCATTAATTTGAGATGCAGCCAAGGGGCCCATGGTAACTGTGGAGGAGCTGAAGAGGCCACCAACACAAGGAGCATTGTTCCTACTGACTGCAAATTAATTGCAGGGGTTCCCCAAGAACTGAAAACAGTTTTAAAAGTTCCTTTGGGGGGAAAAAGCTTGATAATGGTTGTTATAAATGAAGCCTTGCTATTAGGTTTTTGCATTGCATCACCACTTTGTTATTTCTAGTTCACTTTCACACAAATTCAAATATCTAGGAGGCATCACTAGAGGGATCGCCAGCAGGAGGAAGGAGGTTCTGATTCCCCTATCTAGGTCTTTAGTGAGACCTTATTTAAAATAATGTGTCCAGTTCTGGAGGCCTCATTTACAAAAAGATATTGATAAGATAGAACGAGTCCAGAGACTGGTAACAAAAATGGTGAAAGGTCTGAGGAATAAAACATATTGAGAGCGACAATTGAAACCTTTTAAATACACCATGAGGGTGAAAAGTTACAGGAGGGCAGTTTTTTTCAATATGAAGCCAAAGTCAAGAAAATGGGGACATGACCTCAAATTATTTGGAGGAAAGTTCAAAACGAATCTTAGAAAGTATTGTTTTACTGAAAGTGAATGCATTCTGTATTTGGTGCTTGGAATAAACTTCCAGCAGAGGTAGTGAGACAGTCAACAATAAATGGCTCCAAACATAGATCTATAACGAGACAAAAAAGTTAATGAAAATATAAAACAAAAAATCAAACAAACAAAAAAAGGGCAGACTTGATGGGACTACTGCCTTTTTTCTGCCGTCACTTTTCTATGGCTTTAATTGGCTGAAAATTTACAACAAAAAAGTTTGTTGGCCTTACAACAATACTAATTTCCCAAATATTCTTTGCGGCAGAGTCTCTGCAAGGTAATCATAATTACTTTGACAGTTATGTTTACAAAGAAATCCTTTAGTGACCTTCAAGTTGCTGGCAGTGTGAGATAATAATTGGCAAAGCTGCACCCCTACCTCCTTATTTGGACCATGGATTGCTAATACTCCAAAAGAAAATGTTGTTGGCCTTGATACTCTGTAGCAGATATTCATTGTGGTTGCTGGTTAGTGTATAAGTCCTAACTGTTTATTGGGAGAGTTTTTTTTAACACTAATATAGCAAGATAACTTGATGTAGGAGGGAACTGACATTGTTTGTGCTTTTTTCTTTCCCCTAATTGTCTTTCATGACAGCCACCCGAGAGACCTTGGTTCTTCCCCTCCCTTGCCAGCCTTCTTTAAATTTCCTCCTCCCCTGCTGGCTCCTCAGTTATTTGTGTTTACTCCAGAGGAGAGACACCACCTGGAATCAAGCCAGGAGAGCCAGTGAGGCTCAGACAGAAAGTCCTGAAAGGGGGCAGAGGCTCTTTGGACAGGCCAGTTAAAATGTAAACTGGTGAAGATCGCCACCCCCGCATCCCTGAGAGCAGATGCAGGTTGGGGTCTCCAGTTTTCACTAGCAAGTGCCGTAGATGGAAGTGCAGGCCCAGTCAGCGGTTCCATGCCAGCAGCAGCAAAGGTGAAGCACAGCCGTGCAGAGACCATGCTGGGCTCTGGGACCACATGGAAGCCAGGTGGCAGGTGATGTCGCGTCTGGCGGAAGGGGTGGGCACTTTTGGTTGACCCACAGCTTCCGGTTCTGGCTGCGGGATGTTGAAAGAGCCAGGCATGGGCTGGAGAGGGACTGCAATTGCTGTGGAGACAGCGCAAGCTCCGTTTGGCAGCACCAGTATGTCGGAAGCAGAAGGAAGGGACCAGACTGCTCCAGCTGAGGCCAGCTCCAGCCACACTAAGGTAAGGGGAACCTAGGGTGGATCTCCCCTTGCCAGAACCCACCCCCCCTCCATGGGACTAGGGGGGGTAGGGAAAGAGTCCCTCCGGTGTCAGAGGGAAGTTCATGGGGCCCCTGGTGAGGCAAGCCCACGTGAAAAAGGCTGCGCACCTGCAGTTTACAGCAGAGGGGGGATGTAAAGTAATACTTTAATGCCTGTGTTTTTTTTTTTTTTATGTCTTTCAGAACAAAACAGACAAACCCAGACCCTCTCATAATTTTAAGAGGAGGTGCCCCCCATGCAAGCCTACACTTAGGAACTCCTGGGGAAAAACACTCTGTAGAGAATGTATTAACAAATTAGTACAGGAACATACGACTGAGCAGGGCAGTGAACTAGCAGCATCAGTAAAATAACTTTCTAGTAAGTTTGAATAGGGCTCGATAAACCCCGGTGCCAGGTCACCATGGCGACCAGAAACCACACCCTGGCAGCTAGGCTGCCACTAGCCCACTCACTGCAACTCCTGATGCCCCAGACATGCAGTGCTATATTTAACACTGACCACCGTTCCTCCTCCCTTCTCCACACTCAGCGCGGCGCTTGATGCTTTGATACTCAGCTCAGTGTGAAACCTGCCAGTGCCAACCAATGCCATCTGCCAGTGACAACCAGTGCCACCTGCCACCGCCAACCAGTGCCACCACCAATAGTGCCATCTGCCAGTGCCACCACCAATAGTGCCACCTGCCAGTTTCAAACTAGTGCCACCTGCCAGTGCCAGCCAGCGCCACCTGCCAGTGTCATCTGTCAGTTCCAAACCAGTGCCACCAACCAGTGCCATGTGCCAACCAGTGCCACCTGCTAGTGCCAACCAGTGCCACCTGCCAGTGCCATCTGTCATTTCCAAACCAGTGCCACCTGCCAGAGCCAACCAGTGCTATCTGTTGCCAGCCTTACTCTTTCTGGCCAGCCCATAACCCTGATGTAACAGCGTTGCATTGGAGTTATTGACTGGGTGCTCCTTTGTGAGTTAGGAGCCCTACCCCGGGAGCTGACAATCCATGGCACTCTAAAAAAAAAAAACTGGCTCCTAGATTCAAAGCAAATTTGTCAAGCCCTGCGTTTGAATATTTTAAAACTTTTTTTGAATGGTTTCAAATCCCACAGCCTCAGACTGCTCCTCCTTCAAAAAAGCAGGTATTACCATCCACTAGTGTGGGCCCTCCAGTCATCTCCAGGGAAGAAGCTGAGGAGGAGCCAGACATCGCAGCCTCTGGCTCCCAAAAATCAGAGGGAGAAGCTCTGGAAGGGGATTCCAGCAAGCCACCCCGGTACAAACTGTAGCTGGAAGAGGTGGAAATCACTTGGGGGGGCCATTTATACAACGTTAGGTATGCAAACAGAAAATAAACCCCTATATCTACATGACCAAATGTATGAGAGCCTAGGGGAACAGGAAAACAAGAATTTTCTAGTACATGAGGTTTTTGTACAGGCAATAAAGGAGAAGTGCTGGATCGCACAGTGGACAAGAAAAAAGCATTTCCGCTGAAGTGTAAACCAGCCTGGGGACAGCCACAGCAAAATAAAAAGAGGCAGAGAGGGGTCACAAGATCCCGCTTCAGAGCACTCAAGGCTGAAAACCAAAAAAGACCTTGGGTACAGAGAGTAAAGGGCAATGGAGGGGCAATTTTTCATCCTCCTGAACAAGCCCGCAACAAACAATGACAAACCAGTCTGGGTGTGGGGGGGGGGGAGGGGGGGGCTTCCTCTCACAATGCAAAAAGATATCCTCCAATCAGTTCATATTGAGAACAATAGGAAACGGGTATCACTAGGGGTCCTCACCCCCAAACAGGTTTTACATCACCAAACTCCCGAAAAACAAAAGGCCAGAGAGTTAATGAAAGCCATAAACGAACTACCAAATTATCAATAAAAGAAAGCGGTCAGGGCTTCTACTCCCATATATTTGGGGTACAAAAACCCTTGGGAAAGGTCAGGCTCTGGTGACACTTTGATTTAAGGGCATATCCATCATCGCCTAACTAGACGATCTTCTCCTCTTTGCAAACTCTCCCGTGAAATTACTGGAGAACCTGAAGTACACACAGGCATTCCTAGAAAATCTAGGTTGGTTGGTAAACAGAGAAAAATCCAACCCAAACCCCACTCCGCAAATAATATACTTGGGGTACATACTAGGCTCAGCTCAACAACAAAAAGTGTTTCTACACAGGGAGAAGATACAAAATATCCAAGAGGCCATGAAAGCATTACAGGCTAATCAACCATGCTCAATAAGGCGAATAATGTCAACATTAGGATTACTAACCTCTGCAATCACGGTAGTACATTGGGCAAGTTTATATGCTCGGTCCCTTCAGATGCCCATCTTAAAAGTATGGGGACCGCAAACAAAAGTCCTGAGACACACAGGTTCTGATACCAACACAGGTACAGTGGAACCTTGAAAAAATTGTAATTATGAATCCGCGCTGTGAAGATAAATGGTGCAAAAAACTAATAATTAAAATATATATGAAAGAGAAATATGTAAAGGAAAAATTATATATATATATATATATATATATATATATATATATATATATATATATATACATAGACACATATATATATACTTGGGCTGCTGCTGTGAAAAGGGTAAATACTCCTATAAATTGAAAAAGTTTAGTGCTCAGCGCTGCTCCTGTGTGTGTATGTGTGTATATATGTATATGTGTGTGTGTGTGTGTGTGTGTATATGTGTATATATATATATATATATATATATATATATATCATACTCATACTTGTAATCAGCTGAAGTGCTGTTGCTGTACAACTAAAGTACAAACAATAAGTACAGGACTAGTAAAAAACTTGATACACACCTCAAAAATTGCCACCTAAGTGTATCACCACCGCGCCAACAACCCCTCTCCCAGCTGCTACTTAAATGTATGAATAAATAAACAAGAAGGTGAATATAGCTAAACCCATCCAAATAACCATAAAATATCACCTTGTAGCGCTAAATTAGTGTAAAAGTAATCAAATTGAAGTTACCCCTCAAACAACAAATTGTGTGAATCACAACAAAATATCTCTAAAGAAATGGAAAATATATATATTTGTGAAAAGACTCAATGTGATAGTCTTAAAATAATAATACATAGATGAAATCAATAGTCCATAAAAAAAGTTTAAATCCTTTTCATGTGCAAATCTTATCAGTGTCCATATAATACTGGTATAGCCTTCACCATACACCCTCAGTGACCGTGCCCCCCTCGTTGGAGAACTCACCAGCTGCGGCGCCCAGCACTCTCGTGCCAGGCTAGATGTACGTTTAGATCACTCAAACGATGACAGCAGGTATCCAGCAATCAATGTATATTCTCCTTTAAGGCTTTAATGGAGCAACCCCTCAAAGCATCAGCTGCAACGCCCAGCACTCTCGTGTCAGGCTAGATGTGCGTTTAGATCACTCAAACGATGACAGCAGGTATCCAGCACTCAATGTATATTCTCCTTTAAGGCTTTTAATGGAGCAACCCCTCAAAGCACCTCAGAAAGAAGAAAAAAAATCTCCCATAGTGCAACACTGTAAAAACTCTTTAATTCCAAAATTAAAATCCACTCATTAATGCACTCACATGTAAACAGCTTGAACGAAAGCACTTCAAAATCACTCCACTCCTTAGTAACAACGCACTTTACTCCAAGGCATTGGTGGTCACAGTGGATACTGGTTAGATAAGTAGCATAAATACTGTCTCTCACCCTTCCTTCTGCTGTTTGGTACCTCACAGCAGAGCTCACAGTTCAAACACAGCGCGCCACTCTCCCAGTTCTGTTCCTCGTATTAGACACTTCCTTCCGCCCTGGTTGCAGTGCTCAGTGTATCAAAGATAGTTGCCATGGATAGTTATTCATGGATGAATAAGTCCTATGACGAAACATGTCGGGGGCGTGGCTATCTGGCAACTATCTTTGATACACTGAGCACTGCAACCAAGGCGGAGATGGATGAATAAGTCCTATGACGAAACATGTCGGGGGTGTGGCTATCTGGCAACTATCTTTGATACACTGAGCACTGCAACCAAGGCGGAAGGAGGTGTCTAATACGAGGAACAGAACTGGGAGAGTGGCGCGCTGTGTTTGAACTGTGAGCTCTGCTGTGAGGTACCAAACAGCAGAAGGAAGGGTGAGAGACAGTATTTATGCTACTTATCTAACCAGTATCCACTGTGACCACCAATGCCTTGGAGTAAAGTGCGTTGTTACTAAGGAGTGGAGTGATTTTGAAGTGCTTTCGTTCAAGCTGTTTACATGTGAGTGCATTAATGAGTGGATTTTCATTTTGGAATTAAAGAGTTTTTACAGTGTTGCACTATGGGAGATTTTTTTTTCTTCTTTCTGAGGTGCTTTGAGGGGTTGCTCCATTAAAAGCCTTAAAGGAGAATATACATTGAGTGCTGGATACCTGCTGTCATCGTTTGAGTGATCTAAACGCACATCTAGCCTGACACGAGAGTGCTGGGCGTTGCAGCTGATGCTTTGAGGGGTTGCTCCATTAAAGCCTTAAAGGAGAATATACATTGATTGCTGGATACCTGCTGTCATCGTTTGAGTGATCTAAACGCACATCTAGCCTGGCACGAGAGTGCTGGGCGCCGCAGCTGGTGAGTTCTCCAACGAGGGGGGCATAGTCACTGAGGGTGTATGGTGAAGGCTATACCAGTATTATATGAACACTGATAAGATTTGCACATGAAAAGGATTTAAACTTTTTTTCATGGAAGAGTTTTTACAGTGTTGCACTATGGGAGATTTTTGCTCTTCTTCTTTCTGAGGTGCTTTGAGGGGTTGCTCCATTAAAAGCCTTAAAGGAGAATATACATTGAGTGCTGGATACCTGCTGTCATCGTTTGAGTGATCTAAACGCACATCTGGCCTGGCACGAGAGTGCTGGGCGCCGCAGCTGGTGAGTTCTCCAACGAGGGGGGCACGGTCACTGAGGGTGTATGGTGAAGGCTATACCAGTATTATATGGACACTGATGAGATTTGCACATGAAAAGGATTTAAACTTTTTTTATGGACTATTGATTTCATCTATGTATTATTATTTTAAGACTATCACATTGAGTCTTTTCACAAATATATATATTTTCCATTTCTTTAGAGATATTTTGTTGTGATTCACACAATTTGTTGTTTGAGAGGTAACTTCAATTTGATTACTTTTACACTAATTTAGCGCTACAAGGTGATATTTTATGGTTATTTGGATGGGTTTAGCTACATTCACCTTCTTGTTTATTTAAATAAGTACAGGACAGTAAAGTGCATACAATATCAAAATATATCAAATATCAAAATATGAGTGAATGCATATCATGCGTTAAAGGTGACTTAGTGTGGCAATTAAGTGCTGCTAGATAAACGTTCATTTAATGTGCAAATTTGGTGGTTCAATGGTGGTCCATGCTTCCCTCCTGGGTCACCAAACAGAATCAATAAAGAAGCCTATATACGCAATGGTTGCTGTCCTCCGAGTGGCAGAGTATATTCTATTGGCAGGGTTTTCCTTTCCTCCTCCACTGGGTTTGAGGGTCCTCCTCTCTCTCGCAATAAGCGACCATTCAAACAGTTAAAACAATAAATGGAGGAAAGGGACATAGTGGAATACTGCAGGATTTATTAAATAAAATGAAAAAGTATTGCACTTACATCAAAAATGTAAAAACAGATGAATATTGCCATCTTGGCATTCAAACAGCACTCACAGATCTTCACTAGCTTGACGCGTTTTGCCCCTCCCACTGGTCGTCATCAGAAGCTTCTGATTCTCTCATATTTTGATGGACTTTTATAATATTTGATATTGTATGCACTTTACTGTTCTGCACTTATTGTTTGCACTTTAGTTGATTAAAAGTGTGTATGATATTATATATACAGGAGCAGTGCTGAGCACTAAACTTCTTTTTCAACAGTAGAACCTGGTTTATGAGTAACGCGGTTAACCAGCGTTTTGAAAGACAAGCAACTTTAAAAAAAAAAATCCTGACTCTGCTAGTGTTGTCTCGCAAAATGAGCAGGATTCAAGCCAATGGGGTGTGCAGTACCGCATTAAGCCAGAGGTGCGGGGTCGCCGGTGACACTCAGAGCGGTTCGGAGCCATTTGAAAATACTCGGAATCACTCGGAAATATTCAGTTCCTGAGTGTTTCCGAGCTTTTACGAGGGTTTCAGAGTTCAACGAGCTGTCCTCGAGTATTTCATAGAAGTAAATGCGGAACAAATTATCTTTCCATTGCCCTCTATGAGGAAACTTGCTTTGATATGCGAGTGCATTGGATTATAAGTATTCTCCTGGAACAGATTATGCTCGTAATCCAAGGTTCCACTGTAAAAAGATCTCTGTGGTGGTGGAGGAGATCAGAAAACTTAAACAGAGGACGGATATGAGCCCTGCCAATCACCCGAATAATAACTACGGACACAAGCAGCGTAAGGTGGGGAGCACATCTAAGCTCCCAGTAACACAGGGAACTTGGAAAGAGGAAGAGATGATCAGATCATCCAATTGGAAGGAGTTGAAGGCAGTACTTAAAGCACTTTGATCCTTCCAGAAAGAACTGAGCAGTCATCACTTACAGGTCAAGTCCAACAATTCATCAGCAATAGCTTACATCAACAAGCAGGGAGGAACAAGGAGCGGAACCCTGTGGACCTTAGCAGAGGAAATCCTAAATTGGGGAGAGAAAAACGTACTCCCCTTGTCAGCAGTACATTTAAATGGGGAATTAAACAAAGTGGCAGATTTCCTCAGCAGAAAGAAGTTGAGAGAAGGCAACTGGGTATTAAATCAGGAAGTGTTCAAAGGGAATACCTCAGGTGGACTTATTTGCCTCAAAAGAAAGCTGAAAGGTTCAGGCTTTCTTCTCCCTGAAAAGGGAAGATGGTGTGCTCGGAGTAGACGCACTAGCACAGAAGTGGGCATTTAAATGCTATGCTTTTCCCCCACCAGTGCTCCTACCAGCAGTCCTAAGAAAATTGTAGAGAACACGTCACTAATTCTCATTGCACCACACTGGCCCAGGAGACCGTGGTTTTCTATGCTCCAAGAACTTGCTGTAGAACCCCCTTGGTTATTGCCAATCCAGAAGGATCTCCTCTCCCAGGGCCCAGTGTGTTGCCCCCAAGTGGAAAGGTGGAACCTGGCCACTTGGTTTCTGAGGAGCAGCTGCTGAAAGCGAAAGGATTCTCAAACCTCTTATTTGATATACCGCTGAAAAGCAGGAAAATGGAGACTTGCACCATTTACCAGAGGGTATGGGAATATTTTAACAAATGGTGTACAGAGAACTCCTTTAAAACACAAAGTTCAGTGGCGGTTTTAGAGTTCCTGCAGAGTGGAGCAGATAAAGGTCTAATCCTCAGCACATTGAAAAGTCAGGTTTCAGCACTGACCGTATATCGGGAAAGAAAACTAGCATCCAATCCATGGATAATTAGACTCTCTTTAAATCCTTGAGCAGGCAGAGACCGAAACAAAGTCCAGCCTTCCCAAAATGGAACCTATCATTAGCGCTACAAACTATGACGGCGGACCTTTTTGCTAACACTTAAATCAGTCTTCTTGGTAACAATTACTACAGCCAGAAGGGTCTATGAGATAGAAACCCTATCAATCAGACCCCCTTTTTTCATATTTTCCCGAATTGCATAATTTTTAAGATGGATCCAGCTTTTTTTCTTAAAGTGGCCTCAAAATTTCACAGAGGCCAATATATTTTTACCTTTGTTTTGTACAAATCCTTCCAGGGTACAAGAAATTAAGTTCCATATGTTAGACGTCAGGAGATGCTTCCCTACATTATTTAAATGAAACAAAAGCCCTTAGAAAGATTCCTTATTCTAATTTCAGGGGCCAGGAAAGGGCACAAGGCGTCAAAACGCACCATAGCCAGTTGGCTAAGACAGGCTATTGGCCAGGCCAGGCTTATACATTAGGAGGCATGCAGATCCCAGAGGGTATCAGGGCACACTCCACAAGATCAGTGGCAGAGTCGCAGGCAGATAGAGCTGAACAGTGTAAAGCGGCAACATGGTCCAGCTTTGGCAATTTTGTAAGACACTATAGAGTGGATCTTTGGTCTGTAAAGGATCAGACCTTTAGATGCAAGTTCTTACAAGCCGTAGTCCCACCCTAGGGTAAGTGCTTGAATATCCTCTCAGGTGGCTGTCCTGAAAGACGATTAGGGAAAAAACTAAGTTACTTACTGGTAACGTTCTTTCCCGGAGTCTTTCAGGACAGCACAGGTACCCACCCAAATGTATAAAATACTTGATTCCCTTTATTTCCTTACAGGAAATGTGATATAGTTGGTGTATCATATGTTCTTGTGTCTCCCCAGCAGACTGGAGGTGCTCTTTTAAAAATTTAGGAGCCAGCAGGGGAGGAGGAAATATAAAGAAGGCTGGCGTGATGTTTCCTACAGAGGGGAGGAGCCAAGGTCTATCAAGTGACTGTCCTGAAAGACTCCAGGAAAGAACGTTACCAGTAAGTAACTTTTTTATTTTTATATATTTTTTTTTTTTTACACTTTTTAATAAAGCTGTCATGAAATAAAACTGAAAGCAATATTAAACGCAAAAGCAGACATTTATTATATTGCAGCTTACCAATCCTTAGAAGTGATGGCTATGAGTTTTTTTTCTAGGCTTGCTTTCTTATATTTTCATCTGGTAAACCAGCTGTTGTTTTTGATAGACCAAATTCTCCAGTAGAATGTATCAGTTTACAGGGATGAGCCCAGCCACTTAACACTGGCAGGGGGGTAAAATTATCAACTTTTATGTCTTCCTGCAAAACATTTATTCCAAATGGGGAAAAAAATATTTGCTGTAGCTACTAATAAAGTGTGAACTGGAGTTTGGCTAGTCATTCCCCCAGAGTTGTGTCTCAGCAGGTGTGTTACTGGCCAGATCACTAAGTTAAAACAAAAATAAGAAAAGAAAAAGGATGTAACCACCACATCTTATGATTGATAAACATCAAAATATTACATTTTTGGTTTTGGATTTTTTTTTTCTTTCTTTGCCATCTCAGTGAAACCAGTAATAACCAAAGGATGCAAAATCCTCTCATCCGCTTATCGCTCAGGTTACCTCTCATATGTTCACATCATTGTGGCGGTTTATTTTTTTATTTTTTTTATATATATTATGTATTAAAGTAAACTTCCCCATACAATTACCTTTTGCTAACATGTCACATCTGTTCTGGTAACTTAACCTATTCCCACCTCACCCAACCCAACAGCCCCTAACCCAATTATCCCCCACACCCACCTCCCACCATTTAACCCCGCCCCTCCCCCCTCCTACCCAGTAGACCACCTCTTAAAGCTATCAGTTAACCACATTTGTACCCGTTCAGGGTTTATGTCCTTAACCCTTCTGTGACACTCCATCTCCTTTTAAATTCTTGCCAGCTTTTCCATTTCTCGAGCGTGTGTTTATTGCTCCTCCCCTCCAGACTGTCACCTAGACATTCCATCTTGTATATCTCTTCTACAGCGTCCACCCACTCCCATATTGAAGGCGCCTCCGGCTCCTGCCATTTTTTTGGGATTCGTTTTTTCCCCGCATTTAATAGATGTGGGGTTAAGGATTCCTTATACTGTTTTACCCCGCCCCCTATACCATGAAATAGAACTACCCAAGGGTCCACCATCACCACAGATTTTGTTATGACTTTAATGTAAGATAAGATCTGGTTCCAATAGATCTTGATCTTCGGGCACCCCCACCATAGGTGTGCCATAGTGCCTACCTCCCCACATCCACGCCAGCATTCCCCGGACACATCAGGTTGGAATTTACTATTCTTATCTGGGGTATAGTACCATCTCGTCAGACATTTGTAACTCATCTCTGCAGTTTTAGAATCTACGGCTGAGCTATGAACCAATTTAAATATTTTACCTAACGTTACATTATCTTTTTGTGTGCCTAATTCCCTTTCCCATCTTTTTATGAATGGAGGCACTCCCAGCTCCCCCATTGGGAGTATCTCCATTCGTCAATCACCATTATACCTGTTTTTTGTTTTATTTCGTGAAAGGGTGCTATACCTCCATCCCTAATTACATCTTTAAGCTGTGCTTCCTCCTTCACCCAGTTGCCTCCTATCTCTTTACAACCTGGTAAAAAGTATTCATTTTCCTTTAGTGCTATAAGGGGTGAATTATATTTACCATTAACGTGCCTATATACCTTGTCCCAAATTCGAATAGTGTTGCATGTTATATTATTCCCTACCGAAGGCACTAGCCTCTTATGTGGGGGGTTCCATATTTGTTTTCCTAATTGTGCTCCACAACTTTCGTGTTCAAGATTTACCCACCTCTTTTCCTTGTTATCCCTTTTGGTCCATTCGCTCACCCTAGACAGAACCACTGCATTGTAGTAGGTCTGAATGTCTGGAATCGCCAACCCACCCCTATTTTTTGGTTGTTGCAAACTGGCGAGGGCTAGTCTTGGTTTTTTATACTTCCATATGAATTTCATTAGCACCGATTTTAATTTGCCAAAATACACATTAGGCAGTGCTATTGGTAGCATCTGAAATCTATACAGGATTTTTGGAAATATTGTCATCTTCACTGTATTTATACGCCCTAACCATGATAGAGATCTTTTACCGCATCTTTTACACTCCGCCTGGATTTCATCCAGTAGCGGTATGTAGTTAACGCGGTAAAGTCTCTTCTCAGATTTAGCCAGTTTTATTCCCAAGTATTTAAGCTCCTTCCGCCACGGAAAGCTCCATTTCTGCTGGAGTGTCTGCGCCTCGACTTTGTTGATATTGATATTCAGTATTTCAGATTTAAGTCGATTTATTTTAAAATTAGATACTTCACCGTACTGTTCCAGCACCCTTATTAGATTTGGCATAGACATCCTAGGGTTGCTTATGTAAAATAATATGTCGTCCGCAAAGGCAGATAACTTATGTTCTTCTTTCCCAATTTTTACACCCGATATGTCCGGACTATAACGAATCGATGCAAGGAGGGGTTCCAATGACAATACGAACAAGAGGGGCGACAACGGGCATCCCTGTCTTGTACCCCTTTTCAATTCGAATTGAGTCCTGTCCGTTGACTTTTACCCGTGCCATAAGCTGATTGTATAAGATTCTCACCATCTGCATCATTTTCGGGCCTATTCCCATCTCTTCCATTGTCAGGAACATGAACCCCCAGTCTACTCTGTCAAAGGCTTTCTGCGCGTCCGTTGACAAGAGCAGACTGGGGGTCTCCCTCCGTCGCATCTGTTGGATCAGAAGAAGTGTTCTTAAACCATTATCTCTTCCTTCCCGTCCTGGTACAAACCCCACCTGGTCTGGGTGAACCAATGTCCTCATCAGGTCCCTCATCCATTCTGCTAAGACCTTTGCGTATAGTTTTGTGTCCATATTAAGCAACGAGATTGGCCTATAGCTGCTACATTGTGTTGGGTCTTTCCCCTCTTTTTGGATTAACGTGATTGTGGCCAATAAGCCTTCGCTGCTCATATTATACGCCTCTCCCAACCCGTTCAAGTATCAATATTTTTGGCGTAAGGATTTCTCTATATGTTTTATAATAAAGCGTTGTAAATCCGGGGGATTTTCCCGGGGCTGATTTTGTCAGTGCCTTATTTATTTCTTCTACCGAAATAGGTCTCTCGAGTGTCTCCCTGTCTAAAGTGCTAATTTTAGGTAGCCTAGCTTTTTTTAGGAAGGATGCGATGTTCTTGTCTCGCGCCTCACCCTGTGCCCTCTGGTGTCTATCTGAATAGATCTCCTCGTAGTATTTCCTAAAAGTTTCCGCAATTTCTTTCGTTGTAACTACCATCCTACCGTTTTTGTTTAACATTTTTCCAATGAAGTTTTTTATTTTTTTTTTGTAACATCCTGGCAAGGTGTTTGCCCGTCTTATCACCCCATAAATAGCGTTCACGGGCCAAGCCATTAAAAACCCTCTTGGTTTCTTGTTCCAACAGGCCCTTCAGTTCTTCTCTAGTGTTTACTAATTTTTTATATAGTTTATCCTTTTGATTCTGGCCTCTTTTATGCTCTTGTTCCAAATTATGTATCTCCTCCGTTAGTGCTTTAATCTTCTCGGCCCTCATTTTTTATTTTTTTTGATCCTACTGAAATCAGTATTCCTCTGATATAGGCTTTATGTGCCTCCCATAGTGTATGGCCTGCTATTTCCGGCGTATCGTTTATTGCAAAATAATATTCAATTTCTCTACCAATCCGGGCTCTATCCTCTTCATCACATAGCAGATCTTCATTGATCCGCCATGTCTGAGATCTTGTCTCATTCCTTGAAATATTCATTCTTAACTTTACTGGGGCATGATCTGATAGAGTGATTGTTTCTATGCTGGCTTCGGCCACATGGTCTAACAGACCATGGTCTATGAATATATAATCGATGCGGGAATATGTCGCATGTACCGGAGAGTAAAACGAGTAGTCTCGGCACTTTGGATTCATGACTCTCCATACATCCACCAATTGACTAGAATATAATTTTTGCTGAATATTTTTTAGCTGATCATTTCTCGTCCTCTGTGCATTAGACGTACTGTCCACTCCCAGATTTAAGCAAAAATTGATATCTCCTAGCATTATCACATATCCCTTCTTAAATTCAATTAATTTAGTTAATATTGTCTTTAAGAAACCTATGGGATTGCTATTGGGGGCGTAGACGTTAACTAATGTACATTCCATCTCATCTAGTGTACCCTTCAGAAACAGATATCTCCCTTCCGCATCACTCATTCTATACACTAATTGGAACGTTGTTTTTTTCGAGAACCCTATAGCGACCCCTCTGCTTCTTGTAGATATTGTGTCGCTGTAATACCAAGTAGGGAAGTTCTTCTAATATAGTCTAATATTTGATGCCAGGGAAATATGTGTCTCCTGAAGAGCCACCACATCTGCCCCCTAGCGTTTTAACTAGCCAGAATCTTGTACCTCTTTGTCGGGGTATTCAGTCCCTTCACATTATATGACAAGAAATTTGTGCCACTCATTTTACGATTTGCTTCCTATTGACCTGGCACCTCTCTTCCCCTGCCCAGGTACTTTGCTATAATTCTCAGGTGGTCTACTTTTCCTCCCTTCCCCCCCCCCCCCCACCCGCCCTCCTACCCATCCAACCCGCCCTCCTACCCATCCTCCACCCCACCTCTCCCAATTCCCCCATGTTCTACCACCCCCACCTCCCTGCAGCCAAATCTCGGCCCTTGTTTGGTTGATGGTCGGATAAGCCCATACCATCTCCCAAACAGCTTTTTTTGAGGGTCTGGGGCTCCTTAACCTGCGCCTCCTCCCTCCTCCCCTATTTAGAGGGGATGAAAGGGTCATAACCTGCATCCCCAATGATCTTTCCACCTCGCCCCCCCACCGCCTTCCCCCTTCCCCTCCACCACCGTTCCCCCACTACCAGGTTCTAACTAATTGAGGGATCCCCCAGGTTGTGGTAATCCCACCACTTCTCCCGTCCAGCCTGGGAGATCCGGAGTACACAAGTCTAATCTATTACAAAAATCTGTCAGTTCTTCCGGGAATCTCAGTTTCGCTGTTTGACCATCTTTGAACCCCATTAGACATGCCGGGAAACCCCAGCTATATTTCACGTTTCGCGCGCCCATCTCCGCCAACAGCGGTTTCAGGAGCCGTCTTCTCGCTAGAGTCGCAGATGATAAATCTGAAAAAATTTGTAAGTCCCGACCCTTATACTGTAGGGCGGTCCTCCCTCTTAACTTTCTCCAGAGTATTGCTTTTTCTTCAAAAGAGGTAAATCTTACGATAATATCTCGAGGTCTTTCTGTATCTGGGTGTCTTACTTTACCTATCCTGTGAATCCTGTCAATTTTTGGGGGACCTTCCCTCCCATCTCCCCAACAAGGGGAAAATATGCTTTCGAACATTCTCCTCAGATCTTCTCCTTTTTCCTCCAGGACCGATCGGATCCGTATGTTTTTCCTTCTGCTCCAATTCTCCTGGTCTTCCAACTTGTACATGATCTCCCTCTGTACTCGTTGTAATGTTTCTACTTGCTCCTTAACTTTACTTATTTCCTGGGATTGTTGATCCATGCGGTTCTCCGTGGCCTCTGCTCTCTCTAGCAGACTTCCAAGATCCTCCCGGAGCCCCAAGATATCTGCTTTAATTGCATTTTCAAGTTTCAGCAACATCTCCAATATTTCTCCTTTTGTAGGGGGAAGATCTATTACCCTTGACTCCTCAGCTTTGCTGTTGTCCATTTCACTATCTATCGCAATATCATCTCTCGAATGATGGGCAGTACCCTCTTTGTATTTTCCTGGTCCTTTCCTTTGATCTTGGTCAGGCTGCTGTTTCTTGCCTGTTCCTGAGTTTTTAAGGCTTCCTCCTTGCGTTAAATATTGTTGAATAGTAGTATCTAGACCTTTCTCCTTTGAGGTCCGCGAAGCCCCGCTTTTAGCGGCTTTATTAGCCGACTTACTCATGGTGTCCTGCTCGGGTCGTTTCCTTCTTTCCCTCTTTCTTCTCCCCTCCTTCTTCTTCCTTCCCCTCCTCTGCCTTCCCTTCCTATTCTTGCTCCCCTCTTTTAGTCAGACTTGTATATCCATGCAGTGGTGTTCTCCCAATTTATTTTTCAATATAGTACACACATACATTCCCAACTTCCCAAGCGTAGATCGTATGATTGAAAGCTTTAGATATTGAAGTCTATATATGTATATATGGATATGAGGCTGATATATTGATATATGTCCAACCACTGCACCATCCATTTGCGCTTTCCTCGTTGCAATCACACTCACTGCCGCACTGGGTTCCTATACATAGAGGCACCTTCCTACCATGCTTTCCCCATTTTCTCCATGAGTAGCAGTCTGGGGTAGCTTATATATAACCACTGTCGTCCTTATAGGGGGGTCCGTATACCTCTATGTAAAGTACTTCTGATTGGATTAACCCTTTATGTGTTTCGATCGATATTCGCTTTTGTTTTTACAGGTTATGCTTGTCAAAAAAAAAGAAAAGAAAAAAGGGTCCATGTGCGTTTTTGTTAGAACCTGTCCGAGTAGTATCCAGTATGACCTGTCGGTATCTTTGCTAGGCTCCTCGTTCTATGTAGGGAGATCGCTATATACATATATATAGAGGTATAACAGATAAGCCCTTATAGCCCATATAGCTTATCCTATCCGCGGTGTTCACCACTAGCACTTATGCAGGATTATCGCAGGGTTGTCGCAGGGTTAACACACTAGATCACTTCATACATGTGTACATGAAAAACAAACCTATAGATCACGACCATTATCAGAGAGAGAATTTCACCACATGATGCCTCTAGAACCCTGAAGATATTAACCAATATTACATCTCTAGCAGTGTGAGGCTTATCTCATATGGAAGTAGCTTTTCATCGATGCATTACACCTGCAAGGTCAGCTATCTCCACACCCAGTTGTAGGACCATCAGGTAATTACATTCTACCACTCTAACAGGTGACTATACCGTCCTTTTGTCCTCTCAGGCGTCCAGTTGCTCTCGGGACTCGTGTAGGCTCGCAGGGGTTCCCGTCCGTCTCTTTACCGATGGAGGGGGAAAGCATAGGTGGAGGGTTGGGGATCAGCCGGCCGATGACACTCTCCTCTCTGTCCATTACCGGGGGGTAACGCGGGGATGCAGATCCGTTTAGCGGCGTGCTGTAGCAGGGGGGAGCCCACGTCCGCTCTGGTTGGAGCCTCTCACTTCCCCCGGCCAGGCCATGTCCTCCATCCCCTGCCTCTCACACGCCGCTGTTAGCGCTGGTTAGCCTCTCCCCTCAGGCGGACGATACGTCCTCGCGTCCTGCACCCGCCCATCTCCCATGCAGCCTTCTTTATGTTTCTGGTTTTGGGTTTAATACCGCTAGAAGTTTTCTGTAAAATATCTTCTCCATAAAAATTAATTGCCTGGCTGTCATTCTGACCCTTCTTCACTCTTTCCTAAACTAAAATAAACATTTTGGCTTGAATTATATTTTTATATGTATTTTTAAAAGTACCTCGGTCTGTCTTTGCTCAATCTGTCTATATTCGATCATCTCCTGTATCATGTCCGCAGTCTCTGACCATCTCCTGTATCATGTCTGCAGTCTCTGACCATCTCCTGTATCATGTCTGCAGTCTCTGACCATCTCCTGTATCATGTCTGCGGTCTCTGACCATCTCCTGTATCATGTCTGCGGTCTCTGACCATCTCCTGTATCATGTCTGCAGTCTCTGACCGTCTCCAGTAGTATGTCTGCAGTCTTTGATCATCTCCTGTAGTATGTCTAGGAACTAAATAATATGCACAACCCTTTGGTGTGTCAGAGGATGCAGTTGAGGCCCCCAAAATCCCAGAAGTTAGACATACTGGGATGCAGTCTCCAAAACAAGCTATACTGTATGTTCGAGTCAGATCAAGAAAATGTTTTCCCACGGTCCAATCGATATTAACCACTTCAGTACAGGGTACTTCCCCCCCCCCCCCCCCTTCCTGCCCAGGCCAATTTTCAGCTTTCAGCGTTGTTGCTATTTAAATGACAACTGAGCAGTCATGCAAAGCTGTAACCAAACAAAATTCCCACAAATAGAGCTTTCTTTTGGTGGTATTTGATAACCTCTGTAACCTCTGAGGGTTTTATTTTTTTCTAAACAAAAAACAAAAACAAAAAAACAAAGATTTTGAAAAAAAAAGTTTGTCTTTGTTTCTGTTGGGCACTGATAGGCTGCACTGATGGGTACTTATGGGTGGACTGGACACTGATGGGTGGCACTGATGGGCATTACTGATAAGAAGGCACTGGCAGGCATTACCAATGGGCACTGATTGGCATCATTTTGTGGGCAAAGATTGGCATCATTTTGTGGACAATGGCATCCCTGTTGGCCATGGGTGGCATCCCTGGTGGTCCCTCGCTTTTAGCAGATGCGATAGAGGAAAAGCCGATACATAGCTCTTATTGTTTACACTGTGATTGGACACGGCTTATCACATGGTAAAGTGCCTCCGTGAGAGACTCTTTACCAAGATCGGTGTTGCAGTGTGTCAGAGTGACACACGGCACCACCGATTGCTATGCTGCGTGCCCCCCATGTTATCCTGAAAGATGTCCTATAACATCCAGTCAGGATAACGGAACCTACGCCCGGCTGTCATTTGGCTATAGGCTGAGAGGGAAGTGGTTAAAGACGGCCCAGTGCCCTGTAAACATACCCAGGGCTGGCATCAGCATAAGGCAGCCACCTTAGGGTGCCAGGGTAGTGGAGGTGGTAAAATCCAAATCCCCAGAACTCTCCATCGTTCCCACAGTGCTCCGTTCTTGTAAGCCCTGGCATTCCAGCACTGCCTCAATCTCCCCAAGCACTTTCCAAAATTCCCTCCTTCTCCCCCATTGCGCTACAGTGTTGGCTGAATAAGATAGAAAAAAAAAACAGGTAGAAGAGGACCATCTATACTGCCGGGGGCCGGCTGCTGCTTACAGAAAGGGAGAGCATTGCCAGGCTTCAGAGATCCCATTGGAAGGGATGCAGGTTACAGGAGGGGAGATAATTTGGGAGGTTTGTCATGAGGGATTGTGTGCAGGGACTCAAGAAAGCGTAACAAAGTGGCAGGAAGGTTAAAAATGTGGGAGGAAAGGGGGGCTTGTGGTCAGAGCCAGCTTGGTCTGCAGCTTGTTTCAGTTGTTTTATGCATGCCGCTGCGCAGCGTCCTCTGCAGTGACAGAGCAATCACTTTTAGACGGAGCAATTTTTTTCTGACATGTTGGTGTTAGATCTTTCAATTTGATGTTATAGTAGGATACAACGAAAACTGTGTCTGTCTTCATTTCAGGCTGAAAAGCAACAAAATGTGATTATTTTAAAGAGCGTGATTCTTTTCTATGTCCACTGTATGCAATTTATACAGTTCATTTTAATTGCTTTAATTATTTTTCTCATTAGAAAGATTGCGAGCACTGAACTTATTTTCTCTGGAGAAGAGATGCTTGAGAGGGGATTTGATTTCAATATACAAATGCCATACTGGTGACCCCACAATAGGGATAAAACTTTTTTGCGGAAGGGAGTTTAACCACTTGCCGACCAGCCGCCGTCATTATACTGCTGCAGGTCGGCACAATCCTGTGAACCGTTTTAGCTGTATGTTCACTCCTTTAAGCAGGATACGAGCATGGGCACCCGCTGCATTGCGGGGTGCCCATGCTCGTGGCCGGCGGTCGCGGGCAAACAGGGCAGAACAGAGACATGTGTGTCTGTGTAAACATACAAATCCCTGTTCTATGAGGAGAGGAGAGGCAGATCGTGAGTTCCTAATAGCTAGGAACCACAATCTGTCATCTTCTATATTCAGTCCTCTCCCCCCACAGTTAGAACACACAGTCAGGGAAACACAGTTAACCCTTCGATCGCCCCTTAGTGTTAACCCCTTCCCTGCCAGTGATATTTACACGGTAATCAGTATATTTTTATAGTACTGATCACTGTATAATTGTCAATGGTTTCAAAAATGTGTCCGATGTGTCCGCCGTAATGTTGCAGTCCTGATAAAAATCGCAGATCGCCGCCATTACTAGTAAAAAAAAAATAATAATAATACAATTGCCATAAATCTATCCCCTATTTTGTAAACGCTATAACTTTTGCACATACCAATCAATATACGCTTATTGGGATTTTTTTTATTACCAAAAATATGTAGAAGAATACATATCGGCCTAAACTGATAAAAAAAAAAAAAAGCTTTTTTTTTTTTTTTTTTTTAATTGGCGATATTTATTATAGCAAAAAGTACAAAATTATTGTGGGGTTTTTTCAAATTGTTTCACTTTTTATTTAATTTTTTTGTTTATAGCGCAAAAAATATAAACCACAGAGATCAAATGCCACCAAAAGAAAGCTCTATTTGTGGAAAAAAAAGGACATCCATTTTGTTTGGGTACAGCGTCACACGACCGCCCAATTGACAGTTAAAGTGACACAGTGCTGAATTGCAAAATATGGTCTGGTTATTGAGCAGCCAAATCTTTCGGGCCTGAAGTGGTTAATAAGACACGTGGCCACTCATCAGGAGAGCTTCTGGGAAGGAAAGGGTTTTTTGGGGTGTATGGCCCAAGTCCGGCGGATCAAAAGCATCTCCAAGAGTGTTTCTGGCATCGCCATTGGAGTCGTCTCACTGTATTATTCTTAGGAGTCCAGTATATCAGGATATTCAAGTGAACAGGTAAACTCAGTCCGGAAGAACCATGGAAATGCTCTTCCCTATGATTGGTTAATGCCGTGAGTTCCTCTATCAGTTTAATTTTATTCATCTTAGAAAACCTCAGGCTAATGGAGGAATGTTTTTTTTTTCCAGAATAGTGGAATACATGCTTTCACTGCGTTCAGTAATTGTATCAATAGAGAAGGCTTATAGTGCTTTAAAAACATAGAAATGAATGGAAGGAAGTAAGCTGAGGTGTCATCAGGTATTTGGATGTTAATTATAAAGATCCAATATTTAACTTGCATCCAAACCTGTAGCATAGAACCCTCCTTTTTTGGACATCTCCAGCACAGTGGCAAACTTTGTAGCAATAGTTTATGCAAGGTAGTGGGAACTCTGTACCACCTTGTCGGGATTTTGTATCCTGTCTTGGGTCTTACATGAGATTGATGCATTAGGAATAATACAATTGGCTCAGTCTTGTTTGTCAGTAAAGGTGGTGTAAAGGTCCTGTTTCCATTTGGCCAGGTACTTCATGGGTGTTGAATTTATTGGATAGGCCAGTATGCATTATGACTGCGAAAGGGCGCATGGAATCACCTCCCTGGTTAGGCAAAGATCCAGACCAAATGTGCCACTCTATGATATGTTTAGCAAACCTAAGCCACCCAGTGATTTAGGTCTGGTCAGAAGGTGTTGGTTAATCCTGTGCGATTTACCAGCCCATAGGAAGTTCTCAAACTCACTCTTAATCTGTTTGAGAAAAAATCCCAAGATTTCAATCTGAAGGGTTTGGAAGAGGCATATGGGAAGCACATTCATCTTAAGCAGTTGTTTCTGCCAAACCACAAAAGTAAGCAGGAAGACCATATGGTTAGGTCTTATCTAATTTGCGCTGGAAATGGGGGAAAGTTGGCAGCAAAAATGTCTCCAACCGCAAGTATGAGAGACCCCTAAGTATTTAAGACGCTTCAGGGTCTATTTAACTGTGTGCCTGTAAGGTGTGCAGGGTCATCTGCGATATGTTAACATTCATGGCTTCTTTAACCACTTCAAGGCACCACCCCCTTGTGATGTCACTGACCCACCATGCCCTTGGTCGATGATGTCATAAGGGGGCAGTGCCACGCTGTCACACGGTGGAGCAGGCAGACGGCATGCATGTTCAGATAAGGGTCTGCTATGGATTTTGGGGGGACCACATCATGTTACACCCATATTCAGGGTGTGACTTGTTACTAACAGACTGGCCTTCGCACCTCCCTGATCCGTGCTGTGACAGCTAGGGAGGTTCTTCTCCCTCCCCGCTAGCTCCCTGCTGCGTCATTGGTTGACAGGGCTCTCTTTATGGAAAACTACAAGGTCCAGCAGCCTTTGCGACTGTCTGCTTGTAGCTTTCAATGCATTACCACAGCGACCTGGATGTTCATTCATGCTTCCTGTCAGATTGTATCTGCCTAACCGTACATGATGTACGGGCAAGCAGATACACTAGCAAATCTGCTCGAGACCTGCATGGCACCAGTGATCTGCTGATCGCTGGTGCAATGCTTTACAGACTCCAAAAAACAAATAAATGCTCGGTTTTTTACCTGCAAAATAAACATTTATTTATTTATTTTTTCCAAAAAGTGAACTTATCCTTTAATTTTGGCTTAAAGCAGAGTTCCAGGCTTTTTTTTTTTCATTTATTTAAAGTCAGCAGCTACAAAAAGTGTAGCTCCTGACTTTTAATAAACAGACACTCACCAGTCCTACGGTCCAGCGATGCGGCCGCACGGAATCTCGCTCCTCTCCCCCTCCTCTCCGTGGCGCCTCCATTGAAACTGTGGGCACACGGCCGGGCATGCACTGCGAATATGCAAGTCCCGCCGCCCTCTCCGAGTGCACAGGCAATCTTTTAGGACCTGTGAAGTGTCCCAGAAGATTGCCGAGAGGGAGGAGCCGCCTAGGGGGAGAGAAAGAGTCGCCTAGCTGGCCCGTAGTCGGAAGTAGGACAGGAAGTCCCACTTAAAACTAGTCACCCAGTCCCCTTGAAAAAAATTACATGCCAAATGTGGCTTGTAACGGGGCGAGGGGTGCTTAAACCGGAAGTTCCACTTTTGGGTGGGACTCCTCTTTAACAACCAGCTATTCTTCACACAGAATTCAAATCGGTTGATAAATTTTTGACCGATTTGAATTCAAATCGTTTTGAAAATGTATAATTCGTTAGTTCAATAGTAAATAAAAAAAAAAAAAAACAAACAAAACTAAACAAATTTTTCTGTTATGCACATGTCATGACGACTTTGTGGAGCAGAAACAAAACAATCACATTGGTCAAAACCAAACTCGTAAGAAAGCTGCGCTCATCCAAAGTCGCATCAAAGCGCTGTCAAGTTGCAAGGTAAAGTCGCAATGGCAATTGCATGATTTTTAAGTTGCACAAGTGTGAATGGACTCTTTATTTGACCTGTTATCTGTACAATTCGATTAAACAAAGTACCGTATATACTCGAGTATAGGTCGATCCAAATATAAGCCGAGGCCCCTAATTTACCACAAAAAAAATGGGAAAACTTATTGACTCGTGTATAAGCCGAGGGTGAGACATGCAGCAGCTACTGTTACAGCTTAAAAGAGTGGAAAAGAGGGTCAACAATGCCCATCTGCAGCTGTATACCTCCCTGTGTCCATCCCTCTGTCCATCCCTGTGTCCATTGCAGCCTACCTGTGTCCTGTGCATGCCTCCGTGTGCCAATCTGCAGCCTCTTTGTCCTTCTGCAGCCTCTTTGTCCTTCTGCAGCCTCTTTGTCCTTCTGCAGCCTCTGTGTCCTTCTGCAGCCTCTGTGTCCTTCTGCAGCCTCTGTGTCCTTCTGCAGCCTCTGTGTGCCAAAAAACATACGGCGGCCATGCCAGGATCGCCGCACCTCTCCTCCTCGTCTGTGACAGACGGCGGCCATTCCACTGTTCAAAAGCCGTGCCTCCGTCTGTGATAGGCGGAACACTCAATTTCCCAGCAGTCAGTGTTCCGCTTATCACGGACATCCTCTCATCCTCGTCCGTAGTATGAGGATGAGCGGATGTCCGTGATAGGCGGACCACTGACTGCTGGGAAATTGAGTGTTCCGCCTATCACAGACAGGGAGGCGCGGCTTTTGAATACTGCAATGGCCGCCGTCTGTCTGCACCCCACACTGATCGGGTAGGCAGACGGCGGTGACTCGAGTATAAGCCGAGGGGGGCACTTTCAGCCTAAAAAAAGGGGCTGAAAATCTCGGCTTATACTCGAGTATATACGGTAACTGGAATTAATTGGTGGGGGGGGGATAAACTTAAAAAAAAAAAAAATTTTGGCTGCATAAGTGTACATACTCCCTTATAATTAGAAATGCTGCTATGTTCAGAGAAAAACAATCGCATTCAAACTGATGTTAAATAGTAGTCAGTACACACCTGCCAGTCAATGAAAGTTACTTTGATTAATTCCATAGGTCATAAAGTTCAGCTGTTCTAGTGGGATTTTTCTGACATTTAAGCCCCCCATACACACTATCTGATTTTCTGCGGATTTTTTTTTTATCCTTCAGATTTACCAAAACCATATAATATGAGGTCAAACCTTAGTTTCTGTTTCCGTTTGTACAGTGGGGATCGAAAGTTTGGGCACCCCAGGTAAAAATGTGTAATAATGTGCATAACGAAGCCAAGGAAAGATGGAAAAATCTCCAAATGGCATCAAATTACAGATTAGACATTCTTATAATATGTCAAAAAAGTTAGATTTTATTTCCATAATTTACACTTTAAAAATTACAGAAAACTAAAAAATGGCAAAAGTTTGGGCACCCTGCAGAATTTATAGCATGCACTGCCCCCTTTGCAAAGCTGAGACCTGCCAGTGTCATGGATTGTTCTCAATCATCGTCTGGGAAGACCAGGTGATGTCAATCTCAAAGGTTTTAAATGGCCAGACTCATCTGACCTTGCCCCAACAATCAGCACCATGGGTTCTTCTAAGCAGTTGTCTAGAACACTGAAACTGAAAATAGTTGACGCTCACAAAGCTGGAGAAGGCTATAAGAAGATAGCAAAGCGTTTTCAGATGTCAATATCCTCTGTTCGGAATGTAATTAAGAAATGGCAGTCATCAGGAACATAATTACATAGTTACATAGTTACATAGTTAGTCAGGTTGAAAAAAGACACAAGTCCATCCAGTTCAACCAAAAAAAAAAAAATATATATATATATATATACACATACATACATATATACATATACCAGCCCATATACCCAATTCTATACCCACAGTTGATCCAGAGGAAGGCAAAAAACCCCAGCAGAGCATGATCCAATTTGCTAAAGCAGGGGAAAAAATTCCTTCCTGATCCCCCGAGAGGCAATTAGATTTTCCCCGGATCAACTTTACCTATAAATTTTAGTACCCAGTTATATTACGTACACTTAGGAAATAATCCAGGCCTTTCTTAAAGCAATCCACTGAGCTGGCCATAACCACCTCTGCAGGGAGTCTATTCCACATTTTCACAGCTCTTACTGTGAAGAAACCTTTCTGTATTTGGAGATGAAATCTCTTTTCCTCTAGACGTAAAGAGTGCCCCCTTGTCCTCTTTGTTGACTTTAAAGTGAATAACTCGACACCAAGTTCCCTATATAGACCCCTTATATATTTGTACATGTTGATCAAATCCCCCCTTAATCTCCTCTTATCAAGAGTGAATAAATTCTGTTCCTCTAATCTTTCCTCATAGCTGAGTTGCTCCATGCCTCTTATCAGTTTGGTTGCCCTTCTCTGCACTTTCTCCAGTTCCCCGATATCCTTTTTGAGAACTGGTGCCCAAAACTGAACGGCATATTCCAGATGAGGTCTTACTAATGATTTGAACAGGGGCAAAATGATATCTCTCTCTCTGGAGTACATACCTCTCTTAATACAGGAAAGGACTTTGCTCGCTTTGGAAACCGCAGCTTGGCATTGCATGCTATTATTGAGCTTATGATCTACCAAAACCCCCAGATCCTTCTCCACTATGGATTCCCCCAGTTGTACTCCCCCTAGCGTGTATGATGCATGCATATTCTTAGCCCCCAAGTGCATAACCTTACATTTCTCAACATTAAACCTCATCTGCCACATAGTCGCCCAATTAGACAGAGCATTGAGGTCTGCTTGTAAATTGGTGACATCCTGTAAGGACGTTATTGCACCGCATAGCTTGGTGTCATCTGCAAAGGCGGAAAGACGGAAATTGAACAGTAGAAGTTAAAGCAAGATCTGGAAGACCAAGAAAAATATCAGACAGAACAGCTCGCAGGATTGTGAGAAAAGCAATTCAAAACCCACGTTTGACTGCACGATCCCTCCAGAAAGATCTGGCAGACACTGGAGTTGTGGTACACTATTCCACTATAAAGAGATACTTGTACAAATATGGTCTTCATGAAAGAGTCATCAGAAGAAAACCTCTTCTACGTCCTCACCACAAAAATCAGCATTTGAACTTTGCAAATGAACATATAGACAAGCCTGAGGCATTTTGGGAACAAGTTCTGTGGACCGATGAGGTTAAAATAGAACTTTTTGGCCGGAATGAGCAAAGGTATGTTTGGTGAAGAAAGGGCACAGAATTTAATGAAAAGAACCTCTGTCCAACTGTTAAGCATGGGGATGGATCAATCATGCTTTGGGGTTGTATTGCAGCCAGTGGCACAGGGAACATTTCACGAGTAGAAGGAAAAATGGATTCAATAAAATTTCAGCAAATTTTTGATGGTAACTTGATGCCATCTGTGAAAAAGCTGAAGTTAAAGAGAGGATGGCTTCTACAAATGGATAATGATCCTAAACACACCTCAAAATCCACGGAGGATTACATCAAGAGGCGTAAACTGAAGGTTTTGCCATGGCCTTCACAATCTCCTGACCTCAACATTATTGAAAATCTATGGATAGACCTTAAAAGAGTAGTGCGTGACAGACAGCCCAGAAATTTCAAAAAACTGGAACACTTTTGTAAGGAAGAATGGGCAAAGATACCTCAAACAAGAATTGAAAGACTCTTGGCTGGCTACAAAAAGTGTTTACAAGCTGTGATACTTGCCAAAGGGGGCAGTTCAAGATATTAACTCTGCAGGGTGCCCAAACTTTTGCAGACGCCATTTTTTTGTTTCCTGTAATTTTGAAAGTGTAAATGATGGAAATAAAATCTAACTTTTTTTGACATAATATAAGAATATCTAATCTGTAATTTGATGCCATTCGGAGATTTTTCCATCTTTTCTTGGCTTCGTTATGCACATTAATACACATTTTTACCTGGGGTGCCCAAACTTTCGATCCCCACTGTATAGGGTTTTGGTAAATCTGAAGACAAAAATCTGATAGTGTGTATGGGGCTTTACTAAGTTGTCTCTTATACCAAAAGCCATTATCCACAAACCGCTTACAAAGCACCAAAGGGATTTTATTGTTGGAAGGTATCAGTCAGGAGAAAATCTAAAAAAGTAAAGATAATTATAAATGAGTGGAGAAAGTATGGCAATGAGTGGCAGTCTCAGCCTGGACCTCAGCCAGGCCATGCTCCCAATGCATTTCACCCCGCCCACCAGAGCTTACTTATGGGTAAGCTCAGGTGGGCAGAATGAAACACATTAGGGGCGTGTCCTCAAGGGGGTCCAGGCTGAGACTGACACTCACTACCATACAGCAGATCTAATATTCGGCTCCTGGGATACCTAGTCACTCTCTACCATTGCCTGGAGCATATTCTAGCTCCCTTCCCAGCCAACACTCACAATGGTGGGCACAGGACTTAATTTCCATACAGCCTGAGCGGCTCCCACACACACATCCTTACTCCAGTTTCCTCCCACAGTCCAAAGACATACTAGTAGGTTAATTGGCCCCTGTCTAAATCAGCCCTAGTATTTGTACGTATGAATGTGAGTTGGGGACATTAGATTGTAAGCTCCTTGAGGGCAGAGACTGATGTGAATGTACAATATGTATGTAAATGGCTGTATAAATTGATGGCACTATATAGTACCTGTAATAAATGATAAATGCTACATGTGAAAACAATCTCTGTATTCTTCATATGTCTGGGCTGTGGGGTAGGGTGGCGCAACAGAAGGCTTTTCTAACTAAGAAAAACATCCAAGCCCAGCTACATTTTGCAAAACCCTACATCAAGTCAAAGACTGAACTTTTTGGCCATAATTCCAAAGGGCATGTTTGCTGCAAAACCAACACCATGCATCACCAAAAAACACCATACCCACAGGAAGCATGGTGGCGGCAGCATTATGCTTTGAGGCTGCTTTTTTCTCAGCTGGTACTGGGGCTTTAGTCAAGGTGGCAGGATTTATAAATAGTTCCAAATATCAGTTAATTTTTGGAACAATACCTTCAGGCCTCTGCTAAAAAGATGAAATGGAATTTCACCTTTCAGCATGACCCAAAGCATATCTCTAAATCAACAAAAAATAGCTTCCCCCGGAAGACCAAAGTTTTGGAATGGCCCAGCCATAGCCCGGACCTGAATACTTTTGAAAATCTGTGGGGTGACCTGAAAAGTGCTACAGGAGATGCCCTCACAATCTGACAGAATTGGTGCACTTTTACAAGGAAGAGTGAACAGAGATTCCCAAGGCAAAACGTGACATGCTTGTAGACTCCTACCCTAAAAGACTGAATGCTGTCATCAAATCAAAAGGTACTTCACATAGCATCAAGAAGTTCTTTTTCCCCCCTTTTAAAGATTGCAGTTTGCTTTTATTTGAATTGCATAGATTATAGCCACATTATAATTATAAGAGGGTGTGTATACATTTATGCATATACATTTTATTTATTTTATTTTCCCCCCAGTAAACCATTTTTTTTGTTGTTGAATTGCACAGATTACAGGTCACATTAATTATCGAATAAGTGAAAGGGGGGGGGGGGGGGTGATTTAATTGGTCTAATTTTTTTAAATTTAAAAAATCTGGCATTTTAACAGGAGTGTGTAGGATTTTTATATCTACTGTACTTTTCTAACATATTAAACTTATATGACATCAGGCTATTGCATAGTACTAGTACATCAGGCACAGGGTATTGGATTTTATCTCACATGGATTTTTTTTAATCGCTTTTAGGTCAACCTGGGAAGCTCCTCTACATTATGCATGGTTCAGAACACCCTCTCAGTACATTTGCTTTGTTTGAGAATGGACCCTGCTTGGTTGCGGACCAAAACTTTGACGTACTTATGATTAAATTAAAAGGATTCTTTCAAAACGCAAAGGCTAACAAGATGGAGACAAGGGGGACACGCTACCAATATTGTGATTTTCTTGTCAAGATAGGTACAGTCACTATGGGACAAAGTGGCCGAGGAATATCTGTGGAGGTAAGGACATCTGCATTTCTTCTACTGAAAGACTTTGTTTTCTGCGACAAAGTCGCTAAATGTATTTAGATACTATAATGTCAAACATGTTTCTAGTTTAGCTTCAGTCTTGTTTTGTAGTAGCAGATAGGGGTACACACATAAGATCACTGAATACAGATGTGCATTCAGAATTTGTAAACCCCATCATGCAATGTGTCAACTTACATCTGCTGGTATTCTGGAGGTGGACGAGAAGATGAAAGCTGAAGCATTGATACACCCTTACGCTGAAGTACATGGTATTTGAATGTAAAGCAGATGCTTAGCTGAACATTTGTCTGATGTAGTAAGCCAGTCATCTACATAAAACAATGTATGCTGAACGCCTTGTGTACATGATCTTAAATTAAGCAATTTCTGTAGAAGCATAAAACTACAGAAGTGGTTAATTTAATCGTGTAAACTAATTTAAGCAATGCTTGCATAATATGTTATTTCAGAGACTAGAACAGCAGTTAATCTCCAGAGGAACACTAGAAATTGAAATTTATTTTAATTGTCTTCTGCTCATTGCCCCTTTCTGTGCTGGCCTTGACAAGGAGCAAAACATTTTGTCCTGAAAAAAACTCACTCTGGGACTATTGAAAATATTAGATTTACTTAAAAAAATAAATTATAGAATCCTGATCTAACGCTCAAGCATTCCTGGACTCAACTGATCAACTTCCTGTTCCACAAAGGTTTATGGCACCAGTGCTACAAACTGCCCATGATATTCCTTTGGCTAGTAACCAAGGCAAAAAATCTAATATAGAAAAGACCTTATACTGACTGTCTACTGACCCTTTTAGGCCTTTAACCATCTCATGGTATTGTCAATTTTTGCTACGCGTGTAGTGTTTATAAGGGAGAGAGGACCTAGCCATCACACTAAGGTACCCCTTATACACAATGCTAATAATTAGTAATACATTTAAAAGCATGGTACTTGGGAGGTGGAGAACTATCCGGAAAACATGGAAGAGATCAAAGATCACCAGGTGGCATTCCCTTTAAAATTAGACTTCAGTGAGAAATTCAGCATTCACTTTTATTCCCTTTTTTTTTTTTCATGTCTGGGGAGTAATCAGAGCATGTCTGCTCTGATTTCTGACCAGTGTAAGTAGGATGTTGGGCAGTGTACAGAGGTCAGTAGGATGTTGGGCAGTGTACAGAGGTCAGTAATGCATAGGGCAGTGTACAGAGGTCAGTAATGCATAGGGCACTGTACAGAGGTCAGTAATGCATAGGGCAGTGTGCAGAGGTCAGTAATGCAG
Organism: Lithobates pipiens; assembly: GCF_037356315.1. NCBI lineage: Eukaryota > Metazoa > Chordata > Amphibia > Anura > Ranidae > Lithobates > Lithobates pipiens. Next base: position 265,012,130 of record NW_027507748.1, on the reverse strand, counting down.
AGGTCAGTAATGCATAGGGCAGTGTGCAGAGGTCAGTAATACATAGCGCAGTGTGCAGAGGTCAGTAATACATAGGGCAGTGTGCAGAGGCCAGTAGTAGGGAGGGCAGTGTACAAAGGTCAGTAGAAAAGTGGGGGGGTTAGGAGGACATGGTACTGGGGGATCAGGAGTGCAGAGTATAGGGTTGTCAGGTGGTTATGGTGTAGGGGCTCAGGATGGCAGAGTGCAGGGGGGGGGTCAGGAGGGCATGGTGAAGGGGGGGTATTGGGGGTCAGGAAGGCACAAAAGTTCTTTACTTATGCAGAGTGGCGCAGGGAAGCGGTCATGGCATAGCTGCATGTTCTGATCCCCATTGGCTCTCCTCTCGCATATCGCCTGCAAGTGCATTGGATGGATCAGAGGGGGAGTGCCAGGGCAGAGGCACACACTGCAGTCAGTGGAAGAGCTCAGGCATGTTCGGTCACGAGCCTGAATCCTCCCAAGCTATTTCTGAGGTTCTCCCCACCCCCCAGATCCACGTATACAAGGAGTGTAGCTGTCGTGGGGGGGGGGGGGGGGGGAGTGTCGGCAGCCTAGGGATCTGTCTGTGATCCACATGTCACTTGCACGCAATACACAGGTGGATCTCGGTTGACGGGTTGCCGACCCCAGCTTTAAATGGTGGAACAGGCAGATTCTATAGAAAGTTAGAAAATCTCCCTGTGCAATAAGAAGATGTGATGCCCTTGTATGTAAAAATATTCTCCCAACTCTATGATTCTATACCTTTGGCCAATTCAAATGGGTTTGACAACATAATTCAGAAAATGAAAAACCAAAAACGGACTCATACATTGTTTCCCAAAGGTTGTTGATACAGTTTATTAGATTTCCTTTTAGGATATGGGAGATATTTTTGTTGCATTCAGAAATGTAGTGTGTAGAGGTAATTATCCATATTTAGGATATCCACACAATTCTGGTTAGAACATAACACTTTCCTTTTTAGACCAAAAGAAAGAAAATAGTATTTTTGCACTCACTGTAAAATAATTTTCTCAGAGTTTACTATAGGACACAGATCAAACCCTTCTGTGTTTATGTGATGCTCTTGGCACTGCTTTCTTACAAAATCAAGGTATGCTGGAAGTTGGAGAGGCTATACCAGGCTGAACATTGTTTTTTGTTTGCCAGTGTGCATATCCTCCTGTAGGCAGCACTATAACCCAAATTTCTCTGAATCATGTATCCCTAAATTAAAATGGTTGTTAAGCCACTTAGTGTTGTTGCTTCAATTCTATCTGTTATAATAAATGATGTGCCCTACTACGTGTTTTGTAAAAAATCCACCGATAAATACCTTATTTTATAGCGCCGCTCGGCGCTTGTATGAACGGCTGCCTCTCTTCTCTCCAGTTCTGACAGTAAAGCATGCGAAGCCGAGAAGGAGGAGAGGACAGGGGGAGAGAGACGGCCAGTCATGTGAGCGTCGAGCGGCACTATAAAATAAGATATTAGCAGTTTTTTTACAAAACGCATACAGTGGGGCACATCATTTATTATAACGGAGAGGATTGTAGTACCAAACACTAACTTATGATACCAGCGGGGGGTGGTACGAGCTGACAGGCAGGGAGGAGAGGGGGGAGGATAACACAGGAGAGCATAGTTACATCATAGTTAGGTTGAAAAAATACAAAAGTCCATCAAGTACAACCAAGCAGGACTACAGATGATGGAGGCACGTAAACTGACCATGGTGTCAGGGCTCAGCAGCCATGGAAAACTGTGGTCAGTTTACAGGGGGAGGGGGCAGAAACTGTCAGGATCAGCCAGGTATTGGGCAGCACATGGGTGTAGTGGGTAGCACTCTCACCTAGCAGTAAAAAGGGTCGCTGGTTCGAATCCCAACCATGACACTACCTGCCTGGAGTTTGCATGTTCTCCCTGTGCCTGCGAGGGTTTCCTCCAGGTACTCTGGTTTCCTCCTACACTCCAAAGACATGCTGGTAGGTTAATTGCCTTCTGTTCACAATTGGCCCTAGTATATGTATGGGGACCTTGGATTGTAGACTACTTGAGGGTAGGGACAAATGTGAGTGTGCAATGTACAGGGATGGGGACAATTGTAGATACTCACTCAGGTTGAACTGGATGGACTGGTGTCTTTATTCAACCTTACTATGTAACTATGTATTTCAGGTGATACAGGGGGCCAAATTACATAGCACAAGCACTGTGCTGTATAAGATGCTTTAAGGAAACAGGATCCTTTTTTATTTATTTATTTATTTTATTTTAGGGTAACAATCACTTTAACTCCTATTATGTGCTGCATATTTAACCACTTGCCGCCCGCCCTATTACAAATTGACGGCGGCAAAGTGGTTTCATAATCCTGACCGGACGTCATATGATGTCCTCAGGATTATGAGCCGCTGCGCGCCCCCGGGGGCGCGCATCGCGGCGATTGTTGTTGCGGGGTGTCAGTCTGACACCCGGCAACTACGATCTCGGTAAAGAGTCTCCGACGGAGACTCTTTACCACGTGATCAGCCGTGTCCAATCACGGCTGATCACAGTGTAAATGGGAAGAGCCGGTGATCGGCTTTTCCTCACTCGCGTCTGTCAGACGCCAGTAGAGGAGAGACGATCGGCTGCTCCTCTGACAGGGGGGGTCTGTGCTGATCAATTATCAGCACAGCCCCCCCAAGGATGCCCACACTGGACCACCAGGGATGCACGTCAGCACAATGGATGCCAATCAGTGCCCATAATGGATGCCAATCAGTGCCCACAATGGGCATCACTGATTGGCATGCATTCTTTTTTGGCACTGATTGGCATCCATTAGTACAGTACAACACCTGTGCCGCCTATGAGTGCCCACCTGTGCCGCCTATGAGTGCCCACCTGTGCCGCCTATGAGTGCCCACCTGTGCCGCCTATGAGTGCCCACCTGTGCCGCCTATGAGTGCCCACCCATGCCCATCTGTGCTGCCTATCCATGCCCATCTGTGCCGCCTATCCATGCCCATCTGTGCCGCCTATCCATGCCCATCTCTGCCGCCCATCCATGCCAATCCGTGCCAGCTATCAGTGCCAATTTGTGCCACCTATCAGTGTCCATCCGTGTCGCCTATCAGTGCCGCCTATCAGTGCCGCCTATCAGTGTCCATCAATGCCACCTCATCAGTGCAACTTCATTGGTGCCCATCAGTGCCGCCTTATCAGTGCCCATCAGTGTAGCCCCATCAGTGAACGAGAAAACGTACTTATTTACAAAGTTTTGAAACTGAAACAAAAAAAAACATTTTTTTCTCAAAATTTTCGGTATTTTTTTATTTGTAGCGCAAAAAATAAAAACCGTAGAGGTGATCAAATACCACCAAAAGAAAGCTCTATTTGTGGGAAAAAAATTATAAAATTTTCATTTGGGTACAGTGTAGCATGACCGCGCAATTGTCATTCAAAGTGCGACCGCGCTGAAAGCTCAAAATTGGTCTGGGCAGGAAGGTGTTTAAGTGCCCTGTATTGAAGTGGTTAAGTAGACCTAGTGCAAGATCATAATTATAAACCATCTATTTATTTATTTTTCCCCAGGTGGATTACTGTCCATGTGCTGTGCCAGGTGACTGCTGGAATCTCATGATGGAATTTATGCAGATGTTTATGGGCAGTCATGCTCCATCTGGTCCCCCGGTTTTTAGTGCCAAACATGATGCACTTTACACACCTGGAGACACTATGATGCAGTACATGGAGCTTCTAAATAAGATCCGCAAGCAACAACAGGGTACAGTGGCTGGCATGAGACTATGACAGGGTCTCAGCCATCTATCTTCTATGCTGGAATGTGGGCAAATTTGGTGTTACTCCATGCTCTTCTGTATCCTTGGATGTGTGCTAAACAGAAAATTATGTTTTCCTAAAGACTGATGACCTAATATGTGGGACCTCGAAAGACCAGCTAGGACACCTGGTTAAGTTAGCTGAAATAAAGTCTTTTAAAAGATGTTACTGACTCAGAAACTCATTACCACTTAGTTCTCAAATCAATGAACAAGAAATCAAACCAATGAACAAGAAATCCTACCTTTTTTAAAAATAGTCATTTGTCACTGATATGAATTATGAGACTTTGTACTTTATAGACATTTTAAGTTCAGGTTCTGTCTCTGGCTTTTTCTGATACCTATAGTGTTCTCCAGGAATTGGCAAGGATTTCTTAAAATTGAAGGTAAACACCCCTAAACTGTTGTTGTTGTTTTGTTTTTTTTATTGTGGATATTACATGCGTACAGGCCCTAAAATTTTTTCAATGTTTCAACAGTGCCGAAGTGCAGGCACCTTGTGGTAGCTGCAAGTAGCAGCGCAAAGTTTAAAATTGATTCCTGTTGCTGTCTGGAGATCCCTTGTATCCTAGGCTTTTGCCTGTACATGAAGCCTCAGTTTCTGGCCATGTCAAGATTGAATCTCAGCCCTGCTCCTGTAATTGAAATGTTAAATACCAAAGACTCTTGTACCCACTGAAGCTTTGGCATTTGACAGTTGAATGGAAAGTGGCAGGGCTTAATTTTAATCTGAGCTAAAGTCAAGACTCCATGTACAGCCTAGGCCTAGGATTCAAAGGTGCTCCACAAGGACACCAGAAATCAGTTTGAAGACTTAGATGGGTACTCTTTAGCATTATTTTTAGCTCTTAAAATGTTTTTTAGGACAGGCCAAATTTGACCTTTATATACTACTGAAGGCTTTCTTATGACTGTGCCAAATTTGGTTATTGTGTGTTGTAAAAGCCTCATAAAATGTATTAAAACCTTCTGTTATCTCACCTGACTAAGCCAAATCCTCCTTTTTTGTGCCTCATGCAACCTCCTCCCCCCGACACTCAAGCCTACAGTCAAAAGATGTCAATAACAAAGGCAGGGTTGTCCTTTCCGAAAGCAGTGGACAGGACTAGGTGGGGCCTGTTTCTGATTTACAAGTTACAGGCATGTGAATCAGGAGTGACAATGCTGATAGCTGTCAGTACTAGGACCCAGCAAAACTAACATGACACAGCCTTTGCCTGGGAAAAAGCTCACCTTTAAATCACCTTTATCAGTGTACCACCAGTGCTCTGATAGCATTGTTACCTTGTGTGCTCCTGCTTGACCCAGCTGATATCTGCTCTGTATATATCATGTGACCTGGCTAGTTTTGACCCTGCTTTTCTCGCTTCTGATTTGGTACCATTTGGACTCTGACCTACCCGTGTATGACCCAGCTTGTCTAGACTATGCTTTGCCCGATTCTACTGTAGTGCCAGATTCAGCATTACTACTTGGCTGCCAACCTTCTGTTACATCTGTAGCGGTGAACCACAAGCACCAGCCAACCTCTACCTTCATCTTCAGTGGTGAACTACAGCTGACCTGCTCATGGTATGTGCTCTTATTTATTAACCTTTTTCCATAATCAACACACCTGAACTGTTACCTGCTATCTGCTCCTAGCCTGACATTATCACAAGCCATACATTAAAAGGGAAGACTATCGTGGATCTTGTGCAGGCTCAGTTGTTTGCACAGGAACTTTACCGTTTATCCTAGTGGTCATCAGGGCCTACTAACAGGTCAGGTTTGCAAGATAACTGAAATACATCACAGGTGGTATCATTTGCTACTCCGAGATTGCAGTATTCTAGCCTGCATCTCCCCAAGGTAATACATAAAACCTGGCCTGTTAGTGGGCCCTAAGCACAGGGTTGATAACCACTGGTTTATCCCATCAAGTAAAGGAAATGGCCACAGAGCTCACCAAGGTGCAATCTCCTTCTACTACCACCGTTACAAATACTCCATCATCTGAACCGAAAATTCCTCTGCCTGATCGGTTTTCTGGTGACCATAAGGGATTGTGCAACTTTAAAAACAGCTGCAAATTATATTTCAAGTTAAAGCCATCATCGTTTGAAAATCAGAGGATTCAGATCATTATCTCTTTACTAAGGGTTACCCCCAGGCTTGGGCCTTTAACCTGGAACCAAACCATCCAGCCCTGCTAACAGTAGATGCCTTCTTTGAAGCCCTTGGGTTGCTATATGATGATCCAGATCATGCTGCTACTGCAGAATCAACCCTGCATAACTTACAGCAAGGGACTAGCACTGCTGAAATGTATTGTTTATAGTTTCGCAGGTAGGCCCCAGAATCTGGCTGGAATGATGCAGCTCTCCACAGCCAGTTTAGACTAGGCCTTTCAGATGCAATTTAACCACTTCCCGACCGCCGCACGACGATGTACGTCGACAGAATGGCACGGGCAGGCATAAGGGCTTACATGTACGTCCTTGCCTGCCCGCCGGTCGGGGCCCGATCGGGCCCCCGCCCGGTGCCTGCGGCGGTCGGTATTCGTTCGGGAGCGATCCCGGACGAGGGGACGGCCATTCATTCATGGCCACCCCCTCGCGATCGCTCCCGACGAATGAAAATGTCCCGTGACATCATTTCCTCTCCTGTAATGTAAACACAGGAGAGGAAGTGATGTATTCTCTCCTCCGTGTCGGTATTTTTCGTTACGGCACCGAGGAGAGAGGTTCGGTGAGTTGCACCAACACACCACACATACAGTAGAACATGCCAGGCACACTCACACCCCCCCTTTACCCCCCGATCACCCCCCAATTACCCCTGCCCCCCCCAGTCACAGTGACACCAATTGCTTTTTTTTTTTTTTTTTTTTTTGCATTGGTGTCATTTGTGACTGTAATAACTGTTAGGGCAGTTAGGGTTAGCCCCCTTTAGTTCTAATGTGCCCCCCTAACCCCCCCAATAAAGGTTTAACCCCGTGATCACCCCCCGTCGCCAGTGTCACTAAGGCTGGGTTCACATTGCAGCGGTTTATGAGAACGAATGTGATTCGCACTGCAGTGCAAATCACATCCGATCTCTGTGCGATTCGAGTTCAGCCATACAGATAGTATGGCTGAATTCGTGTCGCACCCGCCGCAAATTCGCACGGGACCCTTTTTTTGGCCCGCAGCAGAATCGGATCGCATGGGTGTTCACATCATGCGATCCGAGTTTGCAGATCGCACTGCGATATGCGAACTGATCTGGGGGTGTCATTAACATTTCACTGACACTCCCAGCAGTTCGCATAGGGCAGTGTGAACTGCCGCCGGGAGGCATGCGATGCGGGAACCCGCCGCGGATTCATGGCGTTCCCGCATCGCTCCAGTGTGAACCCAGCCTAATAAGCGATAGTTTTTCTGATCGCTGTATTAGTGTCACAGGTGACGCTAGTTAGGCAGGTAGGTATTTAGGTTCGCCGCAGCTTTTTATAGCGCCAGGGACCCCCATATACTACCGCATAAAGCCCCCTGATTGCCCCCTAGTTAACCCTTTCACCAGTGATCACCATATAACTGTTACAGGTGACGCTGGTTGGTTATTTATTTTTTTATAGTTTCGGGGCACCCGCCATTTATTACCTAATAAAGGTTTAACCCCCTGATCACCCGGCGGGTGTCATTTGTGACTGTAATAACTGTTAGGGCAGTTAGGGTTAGCCCCCTTTAGTTCTAAGGTACCCCCCTAACCCCCCCAATAAAGGTTTAACCCCGTGATCACCCCCCGTCGCCAGTGTCACTAAGGCTGGGTTCACATTGCAGCGGTTTATGAGAACGGATGTGATTCGCACCGCACTGCAGTGCAAATCACATCCGATCTCTGTGCGATTCGAGTTCAGCCATACAGATAGTATGGCTGAATTCGTGTCGCACCCGCCGCAAACTCGCACGGGACCCTTTTTTTGGTCCGCAGCAGAATCGGATCGCATGGGTGTTCACACCATGCGATCCGAGTTTGCAGATCGCACTGCGATATGCGAACTGATCTGGGGGTGTCATTAACATTTCACTGACACTCCCAGCAGTTCGCATAGGGCAGTGTGAACTGCCGCCGGGAGGCATGTGATGCGGGAACCCGCCGCGGATTCGTGGCGTTCCCGCATCGCTCCAGTGTGAACCCAGCCTAATAAGCGATCGTTTTTCTGATCACTGTATTAGTGTCACAGGTGACGCTAGTTAGGCAGGTAGGTATTTAGGTTCGCCGCAGCTTTTTATAGCGCCAGGGACCCCCATATACTACCGCATAAAGCCCCCTGATTGCCCCCTAGTTAACCCTTTCACCAGTGATCACCATATAACTGTTACAGGTGACGCTGGTTGGTTAGTTATTTTTTTTATAGTTTCAGGGCACCCGCCATTTATTACCTAGTCTCACTAGTGTACCCCTAAATTTAGGGGTGTCTACTTTCCAAAATGGGGTCATTTGGGGGGGGTTTGTGCCATCTTGGCATTTTATGGCCTTCAAAACTGTAACGCCCTTAGAAAGCCTGAAGGCGGTGCTTGGTTTTCGGGGCCCCGTACGCGGCTAAGCTCCCAAAAAGTCCCACATATGTGGTATCCCCGTACTCAGGAGAAGCAGCAGAATTTATTTTGGGTTGTCATTTCACATATGCCCATGGCATGCGTGAGCAATATATCATTTAGTGACAACTTTGTGAAAAAAAAAAAAAAAAAAAAAGTTTGTAATTTTCCCGCAACTTGTGGCAAAATATAAAATATTCCATGGACTCAACATGCCTCTCAGCAAATAGCTTGGGGTGTCTACTTTCTAAAATGGGGTCATTTGTGGGGGTTTTGTGCCATCTTGGCATTTTATGGCCTTCAAAACTGTAATAGGTAGTGAGGAGTGAAGTCAAATATTTACGCCCTTAGAAAACCTGAAGGCGGTTCTTGGTTTTCGGGGCCCCGTACGCGGCTAGGCTCCCAAAAAGTCCCACATATGTGGTATCCCCGTACTCAGGAGAAGCAGCAGAATTTATTTTGGGGTGTCATTTCACATATGCCCATAGCATGTGTGAGCAATATATCATTTAGTGACAACTTTGTGAAAAAAAAATAAAAAAAAATTAAAGTTTGTAATTTTCCCGCAACTTGTGGCAAAATATAAAATATTCCATGGACTCAAAATGCCTCTCAGCAAATAGCTTGGGTTGTCTACTTTCTAAAATGGGGTCATTTGTGGGGGTTTTGTGCCATCTTGGCATTTTATGGCCTTCAAAACTGTAATAGGTAGTGAGAAGTGAAATCAAAGATTTACGCCCTTAGAAAGCCTGAAGGCGGTGCTTGGTTTTCGGGGCCCCGTACGCGGCTAGGCTCCCAAAAAGTCCCACATATGTGGTATCCCCGTACTCAGGAGAAGCAGCAGAATTTATTTTGGGGTGTCATTTCACATATGCCCATAGCATGTGTGAGCAATATATCATTTAGTGACAACTTTGTGTAAAAAAAAAAAAAAAAAAAATTTTTTTGTCATTATTCAATCGCTTGAGGCAAAAAAATAAACTATTCAATGGGCTCAACATGCCACTTATCAATTTCCTTAGGGTGTCTACTTTCCAAAATGGGGTCATTTGGGGGGGTTTTGTACTGCCCTGCCATTTTAGCACCTCAAGAAATGAGATAGGCAGTCGTAAACTAAAAGCTGCGTAAATTCCAGAAAACGTACCTTAGTTTGTAGATGTGACAACTTTTGCGCAAACCAATAAATATACAATTATTGACTTTTTTTTTACCAAAGACATGTGGCTGAATACATTTTGGCCTAAATGTATGACTAAAATTGAGTTTATTGGATTTTTCTAATAACAAAAAGTAGAAAATATCATTTTTTTTCAAAATTTGCGGTCTTTTTACGTTTATATCGCAAAAAATAAAAATCGCAGAGGCAATCAAATACCATCAAAAGAAAGCTCTATTTGTGGGAAGAAAAGGACGCAAATTTTGTTTGGGTACAACATTGCATGACCGCGCAATTACCAGTTAAAGCAGCGCAGTGCCAAATTGTAAAAAGACCTCTGGTCATTTACCAGCAAAATGGTCCGGTCTGAAGGTGGTTAAGGATGCTCTGGTCAACTTTTTCTACCCAGCCTCACTGAAGGAGGCTATGTGTCTCGCCATTGGCATTGGCCGCCGCCAGCGGGAGACGACTTAATACAGCAGTGGCAAATCATGTACCTACCCACCTAATTATTTTACCTCCAGTGTCATGTCTGAGGCAGAACCTATGCAGTTACGTTCCACCTGTTTATCTGCCCAGGAACACACACGCCGGCGTAACATGGGACTCTGCTTATGTTGTGGCCTCAAGGGTCATATGCTCCGTTCTGGCCTACAGGTATGGGAAACTCCAGGACCTAGGTGATTGTGGAGAGGTCACCTAAGGTGTGCTTATATCTCCCCAGGAGGACAATCACGTACTATTCCCTGCTGTTATTCACTTTGGGATGGGGGCTCATGAAGCCTTTGTAGATTCTGGAGCAGCTGAGAATTTTATTGATAAGACTCTGATTACCACTTTGTCCTTGGAAACGCCTGCTCAAGATTGCCCAGTCTGTTCCCCTATCGTTTTTTTTTTTATTATTAATAAAATTGTCAGCTTTCAAAAAAAGATTGCCCAGTCTGCCTGATTTCTGTGGATAATGAACCTCCCTCACCAGATCATCCACCAACCCTTTCCAGTTACAATTGGAGGCCTTGCATTGGGAGAAGATTTCATGCCTTGTCATTGATTCTCCATCCACTCCTTTGATCCTAGGCTTTCCTTGGCTTCAGAAGAACAATCCAGTAATTGACTACCAGGAAATATTTTGGCTCGGTCCAATCTCCTTGCAATCTCGGAACACCCAATAAGAGGATAATATGCGACCGGTCTAAACTATGTGGCATGTTCACCAATGCCAGGAGCCTGGCGGACAAGATGGGTGAACTAGAGATACTATTGTACGAGGAGGATTTGTATTTTGTGGGAATTTCAGAGACCTGGTTCAACAGCTCTCACGATTGGCTGGCAAACATTCAAGGGTATACCCTTTATCGCAAGCATAGAGAGGGTAAAAAAGGGGGAGGGGTATGCCTATATATCAAGAATAATATACAAGTGAATTTGAGAAATTACATCACTAAGGGAGCTAGGGAGAAGGTGGAATCCTTATGGGTAGAGCTCCAAAGGGATGAAGCTAAGGGGAAAATAATACTGGGAGTATGCTATAGACCCCCTAACCTGAGGGAGGAAGGGGAGACAGATTTCCTATCACAATTTGGATTAGCAGCAAGGATGGGAAGCGTTATCATAATGGGGGGTTTTAAATATCCAGACATAGACTGGGCGGAGGGAATCGCGCATTCATCTAAGGCTCGCTAGTTCCTAAATGTCTTGAAGGACAATTTTATGGGTTAGATGGTAGACGCACCAACTAGAAATAAAGCGTTACTGGATTTACTGATTACCAACAATACAGACCTGATCACAGATGTGGAAATACGGCGAAATTTAGGGAACAACGACCACAGGTCAATTGGCTTCCGTATAAATCACACAAATAGGAAACATAAGGGGAATACAAAGACACTGAATTTCAAAAGGGCCAACTTCCTTAAACTACGAACCTTGCTAGAAGGGATAAATTGGGATAAAATCTTAGGAACAAAGAACGTGGAGGAGAGATGGGTTTGCCTTAAGAGCATCCCATTGGGTAATACATTTAAAAGAACAAACAAGTCCTGGATGGCTTAACTCCATTGTAAAAATGCATGCAAAGGAGAAGGCCTTCAAAAAATACAAGGTTGAGGGATCATCATCAGCATTCAGACTGTATAAAGAATGCAAGGGTGGCTAAGATAGAACATGAAAGACACATAGCGGAGTAGAGCAAAAAAAAATCCCCAAAAATTCTTTAAGTATGTAAACAGGAAAAAAGGGAGGACAGACCATATTGGCCCCATAAAGAATGAGGAAGGACAGCTGGTTGGAAAGCATGGGGAGATGGTGAAGGTATTGAATTTATTCTTCTCCTCAGTCTTAAGGAGGGAATCGGGGGGGGGGGGGCTTCAGTAACCAAAACTGCAGTGTTTATCCTCCTGACACATCACAGGAAGCACATCCATGGTTAACAGAGGACAGAATAAAAATTAGACTTGGGAAACGTAACATTAATAAATCACCGGAACCAGATGGCTTGCACCCGAGGGTACTTGGGGAACTCGGTCATGTAATTGCTAGACCATTGTTTCTCATTTTTACTGACAGTCTACTGACTGAAATGATACTAACTGATTGGAGAAAAGCCAATGTAGCACCAATATTTAAAAAGGGCCCAAAATACATCCCTGGGAATTACAGACCAGTTAGCCTAACATCAATAGTATGTAAACTTTTGGAGCGGATGACAAGGGACTATATACAAGATTTTAGTAATGAGAACGGTATCATTAGCAGTAATTGGCATGGATTCTTTCTTGCCAAACCAATCTACTAACCTTCAATGAGGAGGTGAGTTGCCAGCAAGAAAAAGGAGGCCCCTAGACGTGGTGTATCTGGATTTTGCAAAACTATTTGACACAGTTTCCCATAAACGTTTACTGTACAAAATAAGGTCTCTTGGCATGGACCATAGGGTGAGTACATGGATTGAAAAGTGGCTACAAGGGTGAGTTCAGAGGGTGGTGATAAATGGGGAGTACTCGGAATGGTCAGGGGTGGGTAGTGGGGACCCCCAGGGTTCTGTTCATAAACAACCTGGAGGATGGGTTAAACAGTTCGATCTCTGTATTTACGGACGATACTAAGCTAAGCAGGGCAATAACTTCTACGCAGGATGGGTAAACCTTGCAAAAAGATCTGAACAAATTAATGGGATGGGCAACTACATGGCAAATGAGGTTCAACGTAGAAAAATGTAAAATAATGCATTTGGGTGGCAAAAATATGAATGCAATCTATACACTAGGGGGAGAACCTCTGGGGGAATCTAGGATGGAAAAGGACCTGTGGGTCCTAGTAGATGATAGGCTCAGTAATGGCATGCAATGCCAAGCTGCTGCTAACAAAGCAAACAGAATATTGGCATGCATTGAAAAGGGAATTAACTCTAGAGATAAAACGATAATTCTACAAGACTCTGGTCTGGCTGCACCTGGAGTATGCTGTCCAGTTCTGGGCACCAGTCCTCAGGAAGGATGTACTGGAAATGGAGCGAGAACAAAGCTAATAAAGGGTCTGGATGATATTAGTTATGAGGAAAGGTTGCAAGCACTGAACTTATTCTCTCTGGAGAAGAGACTCTTGAGAGGGGATAAGATTTCAATATACAAATATCATACTGGTGACCCCACAATAGGGATAAACCTTTTTCGCAAAAGGTAGTTTAACAAGACTCGTGGCCACTCATTAAAATGAGAAGAAAAGCGGTTTAACCTTAAACTACGTAGAGGGTTCTTTACTGTAAGAGCGGCAAGGATGTGGAATTCCCTTCCACAGGCAGTGGTCTCAGCGGGGGGCATTGATAGTTTCAAGAAACTATTAGATAAGCACCTGAATGACCGCAACATACAGGGATTTACAATGTAATACTGACATATAATCACACGCATAGGTTGGACTTTTGTCTTTTTTCAATCTCGCCTACTATGTAACAATCAGTGTGTAAAAAAACTGCATCCAGCACCCTGTTCGATTTGCTGCCTGTCAAGTGGGAGTGGAACAGATTCTGCTTTGTTATAAGGACTTTTGGAACGTATTTTCTAAAGGGATTGCTGATGCTTTACCTCCTCATAGCAGTTATGGTTGTTCCATTGACCTCTTGCCTGACACTACACCTCCTTGAGGGAGAGTTTTTCCGCTGTCTGAGCCAGAGATTTTTGCTTTGCAAGAGTATATCCAGGAGAACCTAGCTAAGGGATTCATCTGTCCCTCTACTTCTCCCACAGGTGCAGAATGCTTCTTTGTCCCAAAGAAGGATGGTGAACTGAGGCTTTGTGCTGACTGCAGAGGCCTAAATAAGATAATTGTTCCCAATCGGTATCCTCTTCCTCTCATCACAGAGTTATTCTTCCAGATTCTTTGCCCCCATTGCACATCCCATCACCTCTCTCACCAGGAAGGCTCTGACTAAGTTTCAATGGACTACTGAAGCCCAGACGGCCTTTACTCAGCTGAAGAAAGCCTTTACCTCTGTACAGATTCTATGTCATCCTGTTCCTGAGCTGCCTTTTATTGTGGAGGTAGATGTATCTGAAGTAGGGGTGGGGGAGCTTTTGTCACAAAAGGATCCTGTAAATGCTGCCATCCACCCCTGTGTCTTCTTGTCCTGTAAATATTCTGCAGCAGAGCAAAATTATGATATAGGCAACAGAACTTCTAGCCATAAAGCTAGCTTTGGAGGAATGGAGACATTGGCTGGAGCTCGCTCGTTCACTATCCATTCATAGTTCTGACTGACCACAATGAATACATCTGTTCTGCTAAAAGACTGAACTCGCATTACACCAGATCAAAAAGAAGAGAAAAATAAATATTGCGCTAAATCTACACTACTACAACTAAAAATCGCTGCAGCTCAGTTTTACAAGATACACGTAAACACAATAAGATACCAAAAGGAAAAATCTGCGCACATACATAAATACTGTAAATAAAATTAATTATAAACACCTATGAGTGACTTATTGCAATAATAGTGAAAAAGCTGCTCAATCCCTCTAATAAATCAAACATACCATAATTTATAAAAAGAATTATAAATAACAAGTGTTAATAATGAACTTCAAAAAATCCCAGTGAAGTGATAAAAAAGTCCAATAAATGTTTTCACTGGACTATGTATGTATGTATGTGCGCAGATTTTTCCTTTTTTTTATAAATTATGGTATGTTTGATTTATTAGAGGGATAGATCATCTTTTTCACTATTATTGCAATCATTCACTCATAGGTGTTTATATTTAATTTTATTTACAGTATTTATGTATGTGCGTGGCTTTTTCCTTTTGTTATCGCATCACACCAGGTGGTAATTTTTCTTCTCCAGATTTCACAATCTCTGATCCACCACATCTGAAAAACATTAAAGGTGACGCCTTGTCTCAAAGCTTTTTATCAGTCTCCTTCTCTGCTTCCTCCACAACCCATTATCCCTGAGGAACGGATTTTGGCTTTCAACCAGACTGACATCTGAGGCCTTGTTACCTGCACAGGCCGAGGCCCCTCCTTCCACTCCCTCTGGTATGCTTTTTGAGCCCCTGGCTCTACATTTGCAGGTATTGCAGCAGGTACATTTGACATTTAGACTTTTGAGATTATCTCTCGCAATTTGTTAGCCTTCGTCCAAGTCTGTGAAGTTTGTGCCAGAAGCAAGAGCAGTACCTCTTAAGTCCTCCAGTCTCCTGCGTCCTCTTCCGATACCTACCTGTCCCTGGATCCATTTATGTATGGACTTTATCACTGATTTGACTCCATCCCAGGGATGTTCTATGATCTGGGTGGTGGTAGACAGGCTCAGTAAGATGGCCTACTTTTTTCCGCTTCCTAAACTTCCATCGGCTAAAGAACTGGCGTCTTTATTCGTTAAACATGTCTTCAGGCTCCATGGGGCACCAATTAACATTGTGTCAGACCATGGCTCTCCGTTTATAGCCCAGTTTTGGAAAGCCCTTTGCTCTCAGTTGGGGATTAAAGCGGGATTCCGCTGCGGTTTATTTTTTTTTATTACCTGTGTCACTGGTGGGCGATTCCTACCGTCTCTTAGCAGTCACGATCGGTGTGTTTTTGACCCCCGGCGTGGCAATTTTATTGCAATGGGAAACTTTAAAAAAAGCAGTCCGGCGGTTTCCATTTTTACTGTGGGCGTCTGAAGCCCACAGGCATTTACTTCCTGTATGCGATGACGCTGGGCTCCCAGCATCCACCGCTCCATCTCGCGCATGCTCACTGATAGCAGTGAGCAGCGCTGTAAAAGTTTCTGGTTGCCATCAACCAAAATGGCAATTTCGGACACGCCCTCATCACGTGTCCGGCGTCGTCCTTCCGAAATCTCACGAGATTTCGGCATTACTATGTCCCCCATGGATTCTTGGGAAATAGCTAAGAAATTTCCCAGGGACCATTGCGAGGCCAATAACCACGCCTACTCCCACGGGAGGACAGCCCGGAAGTCGGCACAAACATCACAAATATAAGGTAAGTACTGAATAATATTTTATTTCAATGTTCATTACTGTAACTATGTTAACATGCGATTTAGATAAGAAGATAACATTTTAGGTACAAAACCGCTTTAAGTTATCATATTCTTCAGCAAATCATCCTGAGACAAATGGCCAAACAGAAAGGACTAATCAGACTCTAGAGAAGATGGTACATTGTCTAATGGCCAATGATGATGAGGAGTGGGTCAACATCTTTCCGTGGGCAGAGTTTGCCTTTAATAATTGTGACAGCACGTCTACAGGGACCTCTCCTTTCTTCTGTGTTTACGGGTTGCAGCCCCGTGTGTGCTCCTGTGATTTTCCACCCTCCGATGTTCCAGAAACCAACACTACAATTGGAACAATTGGAAATTTCTTCAAAATCTGGTCCGATGTTAATCATGCTATTTCTCACTCTGTGTAGGCTTTTATTTTTTTAATTGTTTATAAGTTTTTGCAAGTCATACAAAAGAAAATACATGTGAGATATTAACATTTAGAAGTAATGCAGGTATAAACTGACTTGGAGTCAAAGCACAAATAACCTGTACAAGTAGAGAAATAGCGATGTGATTAGACTGTTAACTTAAAGAGGAAGTAAAAGAAAAAAAAAAAAACACACCCTGCAAGGCAAAGGCATAATGAGCTAGTATGCATAGCATACTAGCTCATTATGAATAACTTACCTGAGAACGAAGTCCCCGAATCGGTCCTCCATCTTCCTCTTCGCCGCTGCCATGGATCCCGGAGTGACTTCCAGGTCTTGCTGCTCCGGCGCTGTGATTCGCCGGAGCCGCGATGACGTCCCTCCCGCGCATGCGCACGGGAGCCAAAACTCACGGCATATCGCCGCGATCTGCGGCCTGCCGCCGCTGTCTATGGCGCATGCGCCGTAGACAGCGGTGGCTGTCTTCGGGTAAATATCTCCTAAACCATATAGGTTTAGGAGATATTTCTTGGACCTACAGGTAAGCCTTAATCTAGGCTTACCTGTAGGTCAAAGTGGTTTGTAAAGGTTTACAACCACTTTAAGTGGGAGAGCGATAGTCAAGCCCAAGAAGTAAGAAGAGAAAAAAAAAAGGAGTTGAGACAACCTCCCACTCTATCTGTAAATGTGTTATAGAGGTAATATAAACATACTATTTAACCTCATAAAGAGATCTGTACAAAAAGAAAAATAGCATACGATCAAACAAAAAATATGTAACCAGCTGCAGTCAACTAACTAGGTCAATTTCCTGCAAAATCATATACAGATTCATCCCATGTTGACCATGTTGCAGAAAATTTCTGCTCTGTGCCCTCCACTACAGCCGTCAGATGTTCCATTCTACGTATGTCCGCCACAGTGGTGATCAGTTGTGGAAGTGTTGGGGGTGAGGTTGACAACCATAACCTAGGAATGACCCGTTTGGCAGCCAATAAAATAAAAGACATCAATCGGCGCATAGCCTTAGAAACACCAGGGAAAGGGAGACCTACCAGGTAGTGCATGGGTGTCAGAGGGACAGGGTTGCCAACCAGTGTTTCTAACAATTTCTGGACTCTGAGCCAGAAGTGGTGGACGGGGGAACAGTCCCAAAAAATATGGCAGTGAGAGCCTACAGCATTATTACATCTCCAACATTGTTTTGAGAATGATAGATTACGGGCGTGTAGAATGTCAGGGGTCCTGTACCAATGCATCAGGACTTTGTATGCAGTTTCCTTATGGGTCACACATCGAGAGATTCTGCAAGTGTGCTCCCATATGCTGCCCCAGTCCAACAAGGAGATGTCATGCTGCATACTTTCTCATGTAATGGTGGTTATTTACCGTCATAGGGAAAGCCTCATGCAATATTTTGTATATGGTAGAGATCATTTGGGGCTCATAAGGACCATTGGCGCATAGGGTTTCAAAGTCTGTTGGCTTCTCCAGAGTCAAAGAAGGGGATCTGGTGGAGAAAAAATGTCTAATCTGTAAATGTAAAAGCTTTTTGTGGAATCTGATGTTGTCTTTGCAAGTCAGGAAAAGTCAGTATATGTCGTGTCACTGGATTAACAAAGTGGCGTAGTTGGAAAAGTCCTGCCTGGGTCCATGGCAGCATACGATTATAAGAAAGGCTATCTGGGATGTCTGGATTGAATAGGATATTCAAGAGTGGTGGGCACGGTGAGGACAGGGAATAGCGCTCGGAGCATCTTTTCCCAATAGACAAGGTGAACAGCCAAACAGATTTTCCGTATGTCAGGTCACCTGAGACCAGGTGACAGATGCACTCCGTAGGAGTCGGAAGTGCACCGCTAGGTAGTGGACCTTAGGACTGACTGCTGCGGATTGTACCCAGGGAGATTCAGGACCCAGGTCTACAGGATCACTAACACAGATCCCAGTGGGAGCTGGAGCATAGATTCCCCAGGGCACGGAGTCTAAGAGCCAGCGGGTGTTCGCCAGAGCCTCCAGTGGTGAGGATGGACTTCGCTGCAGTCTGGCTCCAGGTCACGGCCCCTAGGGTCTCACAGCTCACGCTCACAGTAGACTACAGGAGAAGGGAGCAGCAGACTGGAACGACAAGGATAGTAAGGGGATACGGTAGAGGTCAGGGCAACCAGCAGACAGGAACAACAGAGTACACGCCAAAGGTTCAGGGTCACAGGCAGACAGGGATGGTCAGGGACATGCAAAAGGTCAAGGTCACAAGCAGACAGGAATCGTTGAGAACACGCCAAGATTGGTAACAGAGTCAAACATAGAGCACACGGCAAGCAGGAACCAGGAACCCAAACACACAATGAATACACAATGGTTGATCAGCACTGTTGGCTTGCAGTGCACAGGGTAATATAGGGTTCCCTGATGGGGCCTGGGGTGGAGCCATGCTTAGAGGAAAGGTTATAAAAACCACCAGGTGGAAGTGGCTGGCCTCTTAGTCAGAACACATGAGGGGAGGTAAGCAACCAGAGGAAGATCACTGCATAACCATGACACCGTAATTGGGGCACATGAAGGGAAGTAGAAGGCCAGAGCATATAGCAAGATGGACCGGAGTTGTGACACTCATTTCTATTTCCGCCAACCTATTTGGGGCCTTTCAGGAGGTCCAGGAGGTAAGAACTCTCAGTTGTGAGGCATAATAGTATTTGATGAAGTCTGGGCCTCCTAACCCCCCCCCCCCTATTCTTCTGGGCCAGGACCACCGTCCCTACCAACCTATGGGAGGCGTTATTCCATATAAAGCGGAGGCTTCTCCTTTGAAGGGATTTCAGCTGAGTCAGTGGGACCGCCACCGGCAGTGTTTCAAACAAATATAATAATTTCGGAAGGATGGACATTTTAAGGATATTAATTCGCTCCCAACAGGGATGGGGGAAGGGTGGTCCACTGAGTCGGCATACAGTTAATGTCCGTAAACAGGGGAGGGAAGTTAGCCCTGAATAGAGTGTCATAAGAGGCAGTGAGTTGAACCCCCAAATATTTAAGTGATTGAGAACACCAATGATAATTATACTCGCTTTGGAGGGAAGATAGTAGAGAAGGAGGGATGTTTATAGGTAATGTTTACATTTTAGTATTATTAATTTCAAAACCTGAGAGGCCACTAAAGGTAGATAATATGTAATGTAGGTGTGGTGGGGAGGTGTGTGGGTGAGTGAGAATTAAAAGGACATCGTCCGCGAATAGGGATAATTTATATTCCGTGTGTTGAAGATGTACACCTTTAATATCCGAACATTCCCGGATAGCCACAGCTAAGGGTTCCAGACTAAGAATAAAGAGCAGTGGCGATAAAGGGCACCCCTGTCTCGTACCATTGCTAAGGGGAAAAGGACGTGATAGGTGGAAGGAGAGTTGTACTTGTGATGTGGGCTTTGAATATAAGGCCCGAAGAGCATGAATAAAGGAGCCTGAGAATCCATAACAGGTAAGTATTACAAACATAAATGGCCAGCTAAGGCGGTCAAATGCTTTTTGAGCATCTAAACTGAGTATCAAAGCGGAATTTTTGGTTTTTGTGAGTAGGTCTATAAGGTCAATTGCGTGACGTGTATTGTCACCCGCATGTCTCGTGGGAACGAATCCCACCTGGTCTCTGTGAATTAATGCTGGTAGTAGTAGAGAGAGTCTGTTCCCTAAGATCTTGGTGAAAATTTTGTAGTCCGAATTTAATAGGGCAATGAGACGGTAATTATCAGGAAGGGATGGATCTTTGCCCGGTTTAGGGATAGCGGTTACAAACGCGTGTAAAAACGAAGAGTGCGGTAGTGTGCCCTGCAATAACGAGGAGAACACGGTTAACATATGAGGGGTTATGGTTGGTAAAAACTTCTTATAATAGGAGTATGGAAAGCCATCTGGACCTGGGGCTTTATGTGAGGGGAGATGTTTAATTACTTCAGTTAATTCTTCTGTGGAAATAGATTGGTTCAAGGAGGCGCGTTGGTCTAGCGTAAGTTTTGGGAGATGACAAGAAGGAATCTAGTCTATCTTGCGAAAATTGGGTCTGTGGATCTGTGCTTAAACAATTGTAAAGTTTATTATAATATTCTCCAAATACTCGGGACATTGTCTGGGGTCAGTGTGTAGGTGTGCCGTCTGATTGTACTGTATGATCAGGAAAGGAAAGAAAAGGGCGGGGCTTAAGTCTGTGGACAAGCGGTTTGTCAGCGTACTCATAGAATTTTTGCTTAGACCATAACATTGACTTTGAAATTTTATTTGTATCCACAGATCGAATACGATTGTGTATAGCACTCACCATTCGCATGCGACCTATCGTGGGGGAGCGGAGTAGTCATGCCTCCGCCGTCTGCAGCTGGGTCACAAGCTCTGACCTCAGCCTAACAATCGCGTTTCAGGTGTGAGCCGGCTGAGATGCACTCACCCCTAAAAACTGCCTTAAGGGCTTCCCACATAGTAGATGCGTCAGAGCCTATATTTAAATGAAAAAAACTCCAATTTCCTGAGAAGTCTGTCCTTAGTTTCAGCATGTCACAATAGGGATTCGTTGAGTCTCCAATGGCAGGTTTTGGGTGATGCGGCTTGGAGCGCCAAGCTCAGAGTAATGGGGGCATGATCAGACCATGTGATAGGATTTATTTCCGATGAGACTATGTTGGGTAGCAAGGGAGCTGATATTAGAAAGTGGTCTAATCGAGAGTATAGTTTGTGTGGAGGAGAGAAAAGGGTATATTGGCGATGGGTGGGATGTTTCACTCTCCACGCATCAAAAAGATTGTGGGAGCAAATTAATTTGCGAAAGGAGGTAGACAGCCTAAGAATTTGGAGAGGTGGGGTTTGTTGAAATAAAACAAATCTATCTCTGCTAGGAGACATACATATATTACACATATAATCCTCACCTACGATTGTGAAAGGCTGAGAGAAAGAACGCAGCCTCTCAAGAACTCCAGTGAGAAAACCAATCTGTCCCGTATTAGGTGCATAAACGTTAGCTAAAGTGAAGGATGTATTCAGGTGGGCACAGCTCAGGAGCACAAACCGACCCTGGGGATTCAGAGTCGAAGCTAGGATTCGTATAGGGCATGAACGTTTAATCAATATGGCCACTCCAGCCTTGCCAGACGGTTCTGAGGCCATAAAGACTGTGGGGAATAATTTGGAAGCAAATTTGAAGGAGCCCCCTGGGCGGAAATGCATCTCAAGGAACCATTAACACATCAGCTCCAGAGGACTTGAAAAACGTAAGGAATTCAAGCCCTTAACATTACAAGAAAATATCTTTAAAACCATAATACAATCATGAAGTGATAAGCAGATGGCATTTTAACATAACTAATGGGTAAGAAATATTCCAACCTAAGGAGGTCTGGGAGAACCATATACACATCAGCATTTCTAAGCAACAAGACAGTGTGTGGTGGATTTATAACCTGCAGAAAACTAAAAGAACAAAAACAGGTCAAAAAAGGACCTGGTAGAAAATTTAGAGGTTTGACAAGAGCAGAGCACAAAATAAGAGTATAAAACAAAAAAAAATAAAACAAGTGTTTTGAAAGCCTGAAGGAAAAATTACCTATTTCAGAAAATATTTGGCCTCGGACAGTTACTAGTTAACAATGTTCAGAATATAACACCACTGACTGGAACTACAATGGGGAAAAAAAAATAGAAATTGAGACAAGGCTCACTGAGCACATCGGAAAAGGGAAGAGGCATAGGGGAGAGTACTCCCTGCAGATACCTGAAGAAATCGGCCGAGATCCTGGGTGTCTGGGAACCAAAAATAAAGAGATGCAAATCAGGGAAGCCTTGGGGTCTCAGGTGGGGGGTCTAGGCCGATTGGATCGTTGCGGTGTAGGGAAAGCCTTCTGTTGTCTCCGACGTACTGGGGTCCAAATTGCTGCAGGAGCCTGGAGAGGCTTGGGGGCCAGAGCAGGTGGAGGGAGCTGGAGATCTTCTTCTGGGACAGATGGGAGTCCCAAATTGCGAGTAAAGGCCTTGCATTCATGTACAGTAGTTCTCTGATGGAGTATTGTGTGCTATCTTTGGATGCTGAGAGCCGAAATGGGAAACTCCATCTGTAGGGGACCTGATGGAGTAGGAGGTGAGCTGTGATTGGGCGAAGATTGCGTCTTTTGGCCAGTGTGATGGGGGAGAGATCGCTGAAAATCTGGATTTTGGAGCCCTTGAAGTCCATGCGATTTTTGTTGCCTGTAGTTGCTGTTAGAGCTTCCTTACTGTTATAATAAACTGACTATTATGTCCCTTGGGTTGGAGCCGGGGGGGGGTTGGGGGCCAAAGATCTATGGGCCCTATCTAGGCGCCAATCAATATCGGGTATGTGCAGAGCCAGTGTGACAAACAGATCAAGTAGATATACCTGTAGCTCTTTATCAATAACTGTTTCAGGGACTCCCTCACAATTGAACGACGTTCTTTGTTCTCCAAATCTTCTTGTTGGAGTTGTATTTGAAAAACTGTGTGTTTAAGAAATGCGTTTTCTTCCAGTGCATGTATATATTGTACAGTTTCAACAAATTTAGTTTTTAGAGTGGCCATGCGTTCTCCAAGCTGGTCAATAGGGATGAGCTTCGTGAACATCGGCTGTTCGCCCGTTCGCCGAATTCCGAACGTTATGGGCCGTTCGCGCCAAATTCGTGTGGCGCTCACGGCCCACAATGCACTGCGTCATCACAGTGCATTGCTGGCTCATGATTGGCCAAGCATGCACTGTGACCCCGCATGCTTGGCCAATCACAGCGCCAGCAGCGAGGAGAGCCATGATTGGCCACAGGCAGGATGCCTGTGGCCAATCATAGCTCAGGCTGTGTAGTACACGTCCCACACTATATAAGGCCGCCAGCGCGGCGGCCTAGTGTAGTGTGTTGGCGTCTGAAGCAGTTAGTGGGTGTTCTGTGCACCTTCAACACAGTACACACCGATCGTTATCGGGCGATTTTCGATCTTGCTCTTCTGTAGTGGTTGTTTGCTTGCCCTGACCGCAGTATACACCGCTATATTCACCTCACCTATATAGCCAGTGATCTATCTTTTATAATAGAGCTTGCAGTCAGTAGTGTTAGGAGCTTGTGCGTGCTGTCTGCGTGCTCTGTACCCAGTACACACCGCTATATCCACCTACATAGCTCTTCTCTATTTGAGCCCACTTGCCATCTGCAGGAGTTATTGGAAGTTGTGTGTGCCTCCAGCACAGCACAGTATACATCTGTATATACCCCTTTATCTCTGGTGTTCTATAATAAAGGCATCTGCAGGAGTTAGTGGGTGTTGTGTGACTCCAGCACAATATACACCTGTATCTACTGTTTATTGCTGTTCTCTAATAGAGCCATCTGCAGGGCTTAGTGGGTGTTGTGTGACTCCATTACACTGCTGTTTTACCCAACTCCCTTCAGGCCGTTACCATGTCTGGAAGGCCAGCAAGGAGAGGCAGACAGGCGCGAGCCGATAAAAGAGGGCAAGCAGGCTCTGTGTCTAGAGACAACAGTGCTGGTCGTGGACGCGGTGCATTGTCATCAGCACGTGGCCATGGGACACGCTTGTCCTTCTTTTCAGCAGCTGGACATGTTGAACCGCAACATGCCAACGACTTGGTAGAGTGGATGACCAAGCCCTCTTCATCCTCCTCATCCTCTCTCACCCAGTCTCAGGGTACTAGCAAAGCAGCTGCCAACGCATCGTCTTCCCTCCTCTCAATGTCATCATCGGTGACTCCTTCCCTAGACCCACCACGTCCTCCTGAGGAGTCTCCTGAACTCTTTGAGCACAGTGTTGGGTACATGCTCCAGGAGGATGCCCAGTGTTTTGTAGGCTCTGATGATGACACTCCGCTAGAGGAAGGCAGTAGCGTGAGCGCAGAGAGAGGGGATGCTCAAGAAGGACAGCAATCTGGCAGTCATGTTCCACAAGCTGCAGCATACTGCCAGGTTTGCTACAGCGATGAAGAGGGAGGGGATGATGAGGGCACTGTCTCCACGTGGGTGCCTGGTAGGAGAGAGGAGGAGGAGGAGGAGGCACATGTCCAACGAGGCAGGATGCCCTCCGGGGGCCAGCTTAGGGGCAGCACACCGACTGAATCACACCGCAGAGCTCCGCCGGTGCAGGGCGCTGCCTCTGCGCGTTATTCTAAAAGTTCTTTGGTGTGGGCCTTTTTTGAGACGAGTGCATCAGATCGCACCGCTGCTATTTGCAACATATGTCTCAAGCGTATCTCGCGTGGCCAAAACATCAGCCGCTTGGGCACCACATGCTTGACCAGACATATGTTGACCTGCCATGCAGCTTGTTGGCAAGCGTACCTCAAAGACCCACACCAAAGAACAAAGCGGACCTCTCCTTGCTCCTCATCAGCTGGCATCTCCAACCCCACTAGACCTTCAGTCCTCTCTGAAACCTGCTCTGAGAGGAATGAAGGTGTAGAATTAGGTGTGTCACAGCCAAGTGCTTCCGGGCACTCTGCTAGCAGTATACCCACGTCCGATTATAGCAGGCAAATGTCCCTGCCCCAGCTGCTGGACCGGCGAAAGAAGTTCACTCCCAGCCATCCACATGCCCAACGGTTGAATGCTAGCTTGGCTAAATTGCTAGCACTTCAACTGCTGCCTTTTCAGTTGGTAGACTCGGCCCCCTTCCTTGAGTTTGTACAATGTGCGGTTCCTCAGTGGCAGGTCCCCAAACGCCACTTTTTCTCACGGAAGGCGATTCCAGCTCTCTACCGGCACGTGGAAGGCAATGTCCTTGCCTCGCTGGACAGGACGGTCAGCGGTAAGGTGCATATTACCGCTGACTCATGGTCCAGCAGGCATGGACAGGGACGTTACCTGTCTTTCACGGCCCATTGGGTCACTCTTCTGGCAGCTGGGAAGGATGCAGGACAAGGTGCAGTAGTGTTGGAGGTTGTTCCGCCACCACGCCTGCAAAATGCTACTATTGGTTGTGACACACCTCTCTCCTCCACCCCCCCTCTTCTTCTTCCTCCATGGCCTCTTCCAGTGCTCTGTCCTCAGAACCAGCGGTGCTCCGTAGGCGTTCCAGGGGCTACGCAAGTACGCAGGCAAAACGATGCCATGCCGTGCTTGCACTGGTTTGTTTGGGGGACAGGAGCCACACTGGGGCGGATGTTTTGTCAGCTCTGCAGGGGCAGGCCGAGAGGTGGTTGACGCCACGCCAGCTTAAGCCAGGAATGGTGGTTTGTGACAATGGCACCAACCTCCTCTCCGCCCTCCGACAGGGACAACTGACCCATGTGCCCTGTGTAGCTCACGTCCTTAACCTGGTGGTGCAGCGGTTCTTGGGCAGGTACCCCGGCTTACAGGATGTCCTGAAGCAGGCCAGGAAAGTCTGTGTGCATTTCCGCCGATCATTTAATGCCTGTGCTCGGCTGGCTGAGCTCCAAAAGGAGTTGAACCTGCCCAAGAACCGCCTTATATGTGACATGCCCACCAGGTGGAACTCAACGTTGGCCATGCTGCAGCGGCTGCACACGCAGCAGAGGGCCATCAATGAGTACCTGTGCGACTACGGCACCAGGACAGGGTCAGGGGAGCTCGGTTTTTTCTCACCACGCCAGTGGGGCATGCTCAGGGATGCATGCACTGTCTTGTTACCGTTTGAGGAGGCCACAAGGATGGTGAGCAGTGACAGTGCATGCATCAGTGACACTGTACCTCTTGTCCACCTCTTGGAGCATACGCTGCGTGGAATTATGGACAGGGCACTTGAGGCAGAACAGAGGCAGGAAGAGGAGGACTTCCTTGCCTCTCAAGGTCCCCTTTATCCAGACAGTGTTCCTGCTGTGCCACCCATCACACAGGAAGAGGAGGAGGAGGAGGAGGATGATTGTGTCAGCATGGAGGTGGAGGCTGGCACTCAGCATCAGCAGCAGCAGTCTTGCAGGGATGATTTACAGTCCCAAGAAACACGTGGACTTGTACGTGGCTGGGAGGAGGTAGCTGCGGATCATGTTGCCCTTAGTGACCCAGAGGACTCCGGACCAAATGCCTCAGCTAACCTACGCTGCATGGCTCCCTGATCCTGCAAAGCCTGCGGAAGGATCCTCGTATTCTTCGGATCAAGGAGAGGGACCATTACTGGCTGGCCACTCTCCTTGATCCACGGTACAAGGGTAAGGTTGCCGACCTTATCTTGCCATCGCAGAGGGAGCAGAGGATGAGACATCTCCGGGAGGCCTTGCAGAAAGGTCTGTGCAACGCGTTCCCAGAGACTGGGAGGTTACAAACTCCTGGTCCTGGACAACGTGTTGCTGAGGCATCGGTCAGAAGGAGCGGTGGAGAAGGTGGCCGTCTGACTGATGCTTTCAGACAATTTTTTAGTCCGCAGCCCCAAGGTATGATCGGTTCCAGCAACCATCGCCAGCGTCTGATTTACATGGTGCAGGAATACCTAGGGGCAAGGTCAGACTTGGACACCTTTCCCACCGAAAATCCTCTGGCTTACTGGGTCTTGAGGATGGATCACTTGCACAGTATGCAATTGAGCTACTGGCCTGTCCTGCATCCAGCATTCTTTCGGAACGCACCTTCAGTGCTGCTGGTGGCTTTGTTACCGATCACAGGGTGCGCCTGTCCACCGAATCAGTTGATTGACTGACCTTCATCAAGAAGAATCAGTCTTGGATCACCCACAGCTACAAGCACCTGAAGCTGATGTAACCAAATATTTTTTTTTGAAATATCACATCCCTTCAAGACTTCCTATGCTGAGTGACTGTCCTGTTATGTTGATTGTCTATCCTCTTCCTCCTCCGCTGATATGTTGGAAGAACATTTCTGGCTCTGGGTGATGCCATCAGCCCAATTTTTCTGCCCCTGTTTAACAGGGGCGTTTAATTACAATTTTTGATGCAATTCTTTGCAACAGGGCTAATTCCTGCAATAAAACTAGAGTATATGGAAGAGGTTGCAGTGTGGTGGCACCAACACCAGTGCCTAAGGCCCAATTTTTCTGCCCCTGTTTAACAGGGGCGTTTAATTACAATTTTTGATGCAATGCTTTGCAGCAGGGCTAATTCCTGCAATAAAACTAGAGTATATGGGAGAGGTTGCAGTGTCGTGGCACCAGCAGCAGTGCCTAAGGCCCAATTTTTCTGCCCCTGTTTAACAGGGACTAGTAATTACAATTCTTGATATAATATTTCACAGGAGGGCCCGTTCCTGTGCCCACCCAGAGTAACTGTGAGGACTTATAGTGTTGTGGCACCAGCACCACAACCACCAAAGGTCAATTTTTCTACCACTGTTCAACAATGGCATGTAATTACAATTCTTGATATAATCGTTCACAGCAGGGCGCTCCAGCGCCCACCAAGAGTCACTTTCAGGGCTTACAATGTTGTGGCAAAACCAACACCTTGTTCCGCCAGTTCTGCAGAGCATATAGGGCAGGCCCCTACTTTCAAACATCCAACTTACAAACATCTCCTACTTGCAAACGGAAGGAGACAACAGCAAGTGAGATGAAAAAAGATGTACGACAAAACAAATTATACAGGGGTGATAACCCTTCCCTATGTTTTCCAAAAAGCTTAAAAATAGTTTTTTTGACTGGAGCTACACTTTAAAAATGTACCAGTTGAAAATTACAAACAGATTCAACTTAACACAACAAACCTACACAGTCCCTGTCTTGTTTGCACTGCCTGTATACTGCTGTTCTGAGTATATAGGGCCTGGGGGCCACACACATTTCCTTTTTTTAATATGGGTACAGGGTTCCCCTTAATATGCGTACAAGACCCAAATAGGCTGGTAATGGGCAGGGGGGGCTACCCATGCCATTTTTCTCAATGATTTTCAACCATATTGCAGGAACCAGATATAACATTAAAACCGCAAGCAGTTTTAAATGGTGTTATTTACGTTTAATGTCATTTTGTGCAGATACTGTTCTAAACACGGGAAACACGTGGCACTTCACAGGCATACTACAGACACCCCCCAGGCACCATATTTAAAGGAATATTTCACTTTTTTTTTTTCACTTTAATCGTCATTAAAATCAGTGCTCCCGCCAAAACGGCCATTTTTAAAAACATTTTAGGCATTGACCCATGTCCCCTGGGGCAGGAGCCAGGTCCCCAAACCCTTTTTAGGACAGTATCTTGCATATTAGCCGTTAAAATTAGCACTTTTAATTTCGAACGTTCGAGTCCCATAGACTTCAATGGGGTTCTAAAGTTCGTTCGAATTTGGGGTCCGTTCGAAAGTTCTGGTGCGAACCGAATCGGGGGGTGTTCGGCTCATCCCTACTGGTCAATCTCTCCCCTGAGCAAGCTTCCCAACCTCTTTAGATATGTTGCGCTTCAAATCCTGTAAAAGTGTCTGTAGTTTTAGGTCCAAGACTGTAACCATGATTGCTTTGGCAGGAATCGTCTGCTGGGATGCATTACCGGTGTTAAATATAGCTGGCACAGAGGCTAGGAGGTCTGCGGCATTTGTCTGTTCTGTAGGCGTGTTTGAGGCTGGGGAATGCGGTTTATATAGGAATCGCCCCATGGTCTGTACAAGTCGGGAAGTAGGTGGTGGGATAAAACCTTGATATATGTGCTTCTGAAATCCTATTTTGCCCATGTAGTGCCTGAAGGTGTTCCGGAGGCAGCTGGTAATGATCCTGTGGCTGTAAAAGCTTTTGAAACGGCGCAGGATCCCTTCGGAAAGGAGCAGGGACCTGAGCGAGTCTAAGACATGTCTGTCACCTTCGCTAGTCGCACATGGACTCTCCTATTTTGCGTTTTGACTGCGCATTTGGGTTAACTAGCCTGCTGAAGTAACAGTAGAAGATATGTTATAAGGTTGGCAGGTAAGTAATTGAGTTGGTGTAGTGATAGGCTTCCCTCCTGGGGCCAGGTTTTTTTTATGCAGGCTATGGGGAAGACCCCTATGGAGTATTGTACCTGGACGAGGATGGAAGTCCGGCGATTTGCGGTACTTAAGGCTGTGGGTAATGGAGGCCTGGTAGGCTGCAAGATGGCGGTGAACCCCTACGCTGCTGAGGCGGCCACGGGTCGGAGCCGGGACAGGGAATGCTGGAGCCGGCATTGGGACTGTCCGTGGGCCGGTAAGTTGGCCTAGGAGGCTTCGTATGCTTCAAGATGATGACGGGCCTGAGTTTTGTGAAGCGGGCCGGGGGAGACAACAATCGGCCGGCCGGGCTGTTCAAAAATGTTTAGGGGCCACAGGGCAGGTTTGGTGCCTCTCCCATGGAATTTATAGCCAGGGTGGCAGCGGATTGTGGTTGGATCTGTGGAGCCTCTGTAATGCTATAGCTGGGTGTAGCAATATGGCCACCACACGAGGCTATGGGATCAGGGCCGATTTGTTGTATATTCCACAGATGGAGGGGGAGTCCTGTTTCAAATCCCCCACAAGAGCCCTGCTCTGTCCGATCGGGCTGCTCTGGTGGAGGGATGGGGCCTAGATTGAGCTCTGGAGAGGTGGAAAGGCCTTGGGCATCAGAAGAGGTGTACCAAGATAGCCACCAAGCCTCTGCTAGGCCTTCAGGAATTCAGTGACAGCGAGCTTTGTGGGACTGCTGGATCACCAGGTAGTGGATATCCAGCTTTTCTTTTTTTGTCCTGTGAGGAGGTCACTGAAAGAGCCAGAGGGGCTGTGAGTGGGAGAAAGCTCCGTCCGCAGGAGGAGCAAGATGGCCACTGCTCCTCCAAGTGTAGGCCGGAGCCGCGGCCTTCAGTTGTTGGAGCGAGGGGGGACACCTCACCGGCAGCCTGGGATGATGGATTGAGTGCCTGGGGGGTCTCAGCGGGCGGTGAGTATGCCCGTTTTTTGCGGCTATTGGGAGTAAGGCGCTGTCTTGCCTGGTAACGGCCGGAGCTCCTCACCCACACGTCCTTTCAGTCTGGCTTCTGGCCACGCCCCTTCCTGTGTAGGCTTTTAAGAGAATGGCTGACGAGGCGCTCAAAGGCACCAGAATATAAAGTTGTGACAAAGTGTGGCTATCGTCTAGGAATCTGTTCCATGCACCATCCAAAATTCATCGGCTTTATCAAAATTTCGGAGATAGTAAATATTGTGGCCTATAGATGAAAACTTCCCCCATCTATGTGCATTCCAAATGTCTTTCTGATTTCACTGTTGAAGCCTGTTCATTCCAGCCTCCAAATAAATGAACCAGCACCTGTGGACGTTTTGGACAGTCAGGAATATGAAGTGGCATATATTCTTGATTCCAGACGTGTACGCAATTCCTCTCAATATCTCGTTCATTGGAAAGGTTTTGGTCCAGAGGATCGATCTTGGGTCCCAGCTCGGGATCTTCATGTTGACCGACTTAAGAAGAAGTTCCATCTTTGTTATCCAAGTAAGCCTGGGGGTGCAGGAGAAACCCCTCGAGAAAGGGGGGGGGTGTACTGTCAGTACTAGGCTCCCTTTCAAAACTCACCTGACACAGCCTTTGCCTGGGAAACGGCTCACCTTTTAAATCACCTGTATCAGCATACCACCAGTGCTCGTGTTAGCATTGTTACCTTGTGTGCTCCTGCTTGACCCAGCTGATATCTGCTCTGTATATATCGTGTATGGCCCAGCTAGTTTTGACCCTGCTTTGCTCACTTCTGATTCATACCATTTGAACTCGGGCCTACCGTGTATGACTCAGCTTGTCTAGACTACGCTTTTCCTGATTCTACTGTAGTGCCAGACTCAGCATTACTACTTGGCTGCCCAGCCTGTTACATCTGTAGCAGTGAACCACAAGCACCAGCGAACCTCTACCTTCATCTGCAGCAGTGAACCACAAGCACCAGCCGACCTCTACCTTCATCTGCAGCAGTGAACCACAAGCACCAGCAAACCTCCTGTTACATCTGCAGCGGGGAACCATAAGCACCAGCCAATCTCTACCTTCAAATTGTGCAATTTATAATTATGTTTTTTGTTTTTTATGTGAGGCTGAAGTTCTACTTTCCAAGCTGGCCATACACATCACAGTCTAAATGCACTGCCTGTTTGGAAACTATATATTTCCTGACAAGTATGTATTGTGATGGTCTACCCAAACTACTAATTTAGTCTCTATGCAGGCTCGCAGACCCATGTCTTACATAGTCATGTGTTTGATCACCTTTAAACTTTCTCACCATGCACAAAAATCTTTTTAGGCTTCTCTAAACATTGATGAATATGCAATCTATCAATACCTTCTACATCAATGTCTTCTGCAGTAAGAATGCTTTTTGTAGTGGGGAAGGACTGAAAAGTAGTTTGTTTGTTTGTTTTATGAGTGATAGTAAATATTACCAATGGTATCTGATTTAACACACCTATTTAAAAACCGTTCATCCAAATTCTTGTGATCACTGGCCCATTTCTTTAGATGGCCCAAGGAGGTGCTGTAAACCCCTGGCTAAGGCCCCTTTCACACTTGTACAACTTGTTCCACAATTTGGGACTGAAAAGTATTATGACTAGTCGTTCCCCATGATTTCCAATGACAACCATTGATATTAGCAAGACTTCAAGTCGTTCCGACTTCAAAGTAGTCCCTGCACTACTTTGGTACAACTTTGATGCCAGTTACACAGGCATTCCCTGAAATCACAGCGAAATTGAGCGACTTTGAAGTCGCAGTAGTGTGAAAGGGGCCTTAAACATCCCAGCTTTTCTACAGATATGTATCCTTGGTGAAAGAATACATCTCAAAATGTACTGGGTTTTTATGTACAGCAGCCTGAAAAAAAATGTTCTTTCTATTTAGGCTAAAGCTACATGGGCAATTACATTTATTGTTATTAAAAGATACACTCACTTGTTGAATACTCATCGTATTAAAGCATATCTAAACCCAAAATCAAAAGGTAAGGTAGTGCAGCTTACCAGTTCTTAGATGTGCTGGCCTAATTAGTTTTCTTTCTTTTCAGTCTTTTTCCCCTTTATTTTTACCTGATAATCTGCGCAAAAAACATTTCCTGTCTCTTAGTAACTATGATGGCTTCTCCACTGTATCTATGGAGGCAGCCAGGGCTCACACAGGCTGGATTTCAAACATGTCTGTGCCTGTTCAACTCCATTACACGGTAGTTAAAGGAAATGGCAGTTTAAACAAGAAAACTTTTTTGCTGTCTTTTCAGTTTAAAGTGTAAGTTCACCTTTACAGAAAAATCTGTAAGGTGAACTTGCACATTCACCCCCGGTCCCGCTGACCTGCAGCGTGGTGATCTCCCATTCTGAGCTCCTGTATAGCCGCCTCGGGGTCCAGGGCTTAGAAATCCCACAGTTTTCACTCTTCTTCCCCACTGAGAGGATGGGCTACACGGGTTCTGATTGGTTGGTACCGCCCATGTGACGGTGCCGACCAACTGGAATGCTCCTAAACATCCCTTCTGACTGGGTAAGTTTAGGAGATTAAGCCCTGGCTATACCGGGACTAAGAATGAGAGATCGCCATGCTGCAGGTCAGCGGGACTAAGGGGGGGATGAGAAGGGGGCCCTGTTTCTGGAAAGGCGAACTTACACTTTAACCACTTCCGTACCACCCCCTATCATTATAAGTTGGTACTTTGAAGGGGAATAGCATTGTTATGGTAGCAGCTAGCTGCCATACCCTGGTATCCTCTTCTTCAGCGGGTGGTACGGTTCAAGATAAAAGTGGGCAATGTGACGAATTTGCCATGAGATCACTTTTATCAGCGGCGGGAGAGGAGCCCCCCTCCTGCCGCACTCCAGGGTCCTCTGCCGCTTACCAGAGCCATCGGCAGCATCGGAGGCGATCAGATCCTTTCCCTAGCCTGACAGAGATGAATGAGGGGAAGATGGCCCCCGTCCGTCTCCATACCATTGCAGGGAGGAAGCAACGTCAAAACTTTACTTCTGCCTATAGCTCTTAAAGGGCCATTTTTTTTTTAAATAATATTTTTATTTTATTTTTTAATTGCATTTTAGAGTAAATATGACATCTGAGGTCTTTTTGACCCCAGATCTCACATTTAAGAGGTCCTGCCATGTTTTTTTTCAATCTCTTTATTCAATTTTCTTTGTTTCGTATTAAAAAAATTGATGACATACAAATAACCAATGTTAACTTCTGAACAATACCTCATCAATTACAGATAACCTCTTGCCATTTACCGATGTATGGTGCTCTTTCCATCCCACTTACTTCTATCAAGATTTTATATGTAGAAGAGATCCCTTTCCTTCTTACTGCAGCTAGGAAACGTTTCTCCATCGGGAGCAAGTTATCCGCTGACTGCACTGGTTGGGGGTGGGACTTAAAGAAATGTTTCAGATGAAAATACCGCCACACATTTATTACCGTTAAATATATATATTTTTTGTTTTAACTCCTGAAACTTGCAAATTCTACCCTTCACCATTACATTTTTTTTAATTGTGCATTCTCTATCATTATTCAGTTTCCAAACAAACTACCTTTTTCCCAGTGGAAAATAATCAGTATTTATTTTTTTGTAAAGAATTTTTATTGTGCATAAAAAAAACCAGATAAACATCCAAAACATTGAGGTGTTACATCAAGATTTAGTGTACAATAAAACAAACCAAAAATGGTGCAAACAT
This sequence comes from Lithobates pipiens, assembly GCF_037356315.1. Classification (NCBI taxonomy): domain Eukaryota; kingdom Metazoa; phylum Chordata; class Amphibia; order Anura; family Ranidae; genus Lithobates; species Lithobates pipiens. The sequence continues at coordinate 264,978,062 of NW_027507748.1, read as the reverse complement.
CAAATTTCCAGTACAGAACCGCTTGGGTCACCGCTACTCTCCTGCATTTCTGTGTAGTAGATTTTTGTTTTTTTTTAACATTTAAGAACCAAGAGTTGAAAAAGAGTAACCAAAACAATAATAAAACAGAACCCTCCCCTCCCCTCCCCTGTCCCCAAGGAAAAGAAAGGAACATGCCTCCCTACTCCAGGGGGACAGAACCCAGAGAAGAAAAAAAAACACATCCTAACCCCCCCCCCCCCCCCCCCCCAGGATTTCAGCATTCAGTGTTTTTGGTAATAGGACAACAAAAAAAACACACTCTCCTTTTATGTAATAGCTTGCTCACCATTTCCACTTCATCCTAGAATCTGTCCCTAAAGTAAAAAACGTAATCACGTCCAGTAGTCAACGACCCTTCTTCATCCAGTGTGTTCTTAGAGTCCACCCATCTAAACCAAACCTTCCAACATTTTGTGGGAGCCCCTCCGGCCATCCTATAGGTCATCCTTTACAATATGCACCTCCTGGCAATCAGTTTCCTTACTCCAAAATACAGGATCCTAAGAAACAATTTTGTTTGCACATTCATTTCCTCCTGGTCAAAGACCCCTAGAAGGCAATGTTAGGGAGAACATATATTAGGCAGGTCAAATTTATCTGAAATAAATTCAGACACCTGAGACGACAATGGTCTAACTTTCGTGCATTCCCACACCATATGGAGGAAGGTGCCTTCCGCCCCCCCATACATTTATGGCAGAGTGCAGAGTCCCTTCTACGCATTCGATAAAGTCTAGTTGGTGTATAATATAGCTGGTGAAGGTAACTAAATTGAATAATTTTATCCGTGGAAGAGAACAGACCCCAAATAATTATCAAGAACCTCCTGCCACAGCTCCTCTGACAACCGGCACCCACCTCGCCCGAGCCATAGAGGGTGAACCTATTTCTTCAGGACCAACCGCCCTATAGTATCTAGTAATTAGTTTAGATGGATCTGGATCAATCAGAACCTTTTCCAGTCGTGTATTTTGCACCCGAAGCTCACCATTCCCGAACTGTGCAATCGCTGCATGACGCAGTTCCGCATAGCAGAAAAACCACATCCTAGGTATGCCAAACTGGTCCCTCAACTGTGAAAAAGTAGACAGACCGTCGTCCTGACATATGTGATGTAGATATTTTATACCATATTTTGCCCACGTCAGCTGTCCATCTGGTAATTTAACAAACTCCCCCAAAGATCTATTATACCATAAGGGACTATTTGGAGAAAGCCACAAGGGCCCATCCCTTCGCCGTTGAGAGCAAAGATGGAATATTTTCCCAGGAAGTGCCATGACTGACCCCCACCTTTCTTCCTGGAATCCTTTCCTATACACCATATTTTGCACAGTTTCTTGTGAAGTGGCGACCGCTGCCTCCAACAAAGAAGTGGCATTAGGGATCTGGGGAAAAAGTCGCCAGTGTAGAAAAGACAATTGTGAGGCATTAAAATATGAACGCAAGTCTGGGCCATTCCCCCCATTGTAACAGGCAACTTCAAGACAGCCAGAGATATGCCGGGGGCTCGTGATCCCCACAAAATCCAACAATAATAGAGTCAATGTGTCTGAAGATCCGCAGTGCCACAAACACGGGGGAGTTTGAGAGGATGTACAGAAACTTAGGGAAAAAAATCATCTTAAACAAATTTATTCGTCATAACAACGTAATCGGTAAATTCTGCCATCCCTGTACCCTCTCCTGAAAATCCCCAATAATCGGTGACAAATTGGCCTCCAGAAAACCTGAGACAGGAAGTCAGACCTCAATTCCCAGATGCCTGAAAGAAGAGGACAAGGAGATGGGGCAATCCGCTGGGACTACCACTGCGTCATCAATGGGGAAAAGAGATGATTTTGCCCAGTTTATTCAAAAACCGGAGTAGTCTCTGAATTCCTGTATCAGTTGGAAGGCCCCTGCAAGCGAAGGTCCTGGATCCTGCAGATACATCAGCATGTCATCTGCATAGAGAGACACTCGTTCCTCAAACACCCCAATTCGCAACCCAGTCAAGGTGGCAGTGGATCTTAATTTTACCGCCAGGGCAAACAAGAGGGGTGAAAACAGCCACCCCTGCCTGGTCCCCCTGAATACAGGGAAGGGGTCCGAGATAATGCCATTAACCCGTAATCTGACCAGCGGATCTGTGTACAGTAATCTCACCCAGGAAATGAAAACAGGTCCAAAGCCAAATGACTCCAAGAGGCAAAACAAATACGCCCACTGCACAAGTCAAAAGTCTTTTGTATCTAGGGAGGCCACTATTCTAGTCCCGGAGTTGTCATGGGTAGTCTGAAGATTCACAAAAAGTCTCCTGACGTTCATCTGTGTACATCTCCCCTGGATAAATCCTGTCTGATCCGCATCGACCAATTTTGGAATGATTGTAATCTCCCTGCAAGTATTTTGGCCAGGATTTTGGTATCAACATTCATAAGAGTGATTGAACGGTAGGAGTTGCACTCCCTGGGGTCTTTCCCCACCTTAGGGATCAGAATGACCAACGCTTCCCTCATAGAAGGAGGTAGTCTACCGTCCAACCTAGCCGCATTGAACACTTTCAACAGGCGAGGTGCCAAACCATAGCGAAAGGTGTGGTACCATTCCAAGGGGAGCCCATCCAAACCTGGAGATTTCTGAGGGGCAAAGCAGGGAATTGCTTCCTTCATCTCCTCCACAGTTATACCTGCTTCCAGAACAGCACTGTCTTTTTCAGTCAACATAGGTAGATCAATGTCAGTCAGGTAAGTCTCCAATGCCTCTGTCCCCTCAGAAGCACAGGACCTATAGGGTTCCTCATAAAATTGAGCAAAGTTGGAAGTACTGTATGTCCACAGAATCATAAACCTCCACTCTCCGTTTGTCATAGACAGTCTTCATGTACACTGGGACATATTCTGGTCTTGCCAGTTATACCAGGAATCTGCCATTCTTATCTCCAGACTCAAAAATATGTCTACGCAGTGCAAGATTAAGCTTTGTGGTCCGGTCAGTCAGAACAGTCTGGTATTCCCTAGTCCTCTCCTGCAGTGTCAACAACCTCTTGCTAGTAGGGTCCCTAACATGCTCTGCTTCTGCTAGCGTAATCTCTGCCTCCTTTTAGCTGTACCGTGGAAGCCAACTGTTTTTTGAAACTTCTGCTATGAACACCCCTTTCAGTGTGGCCTTAAAAGCCTCCCGTTGAAGAAGAGAAGATCCAGTATTTCAGTTTTCAGCCCAAAAAAGTTTTATAGCCTCCTTACATTTAATCTGCACATATTCTTCTTGGAGCCAACTCGCCTCCATCCCCAATTGGTGTATGCCTGGCTTTGGCCCCAGATTGAGCTCCAGCAACATAGGAGAATGGTCAGACAGGGCTCTTGGTAGATAGGAAACCTTCCTGACCAGTTCCATACCCTCTCCCTCAGTCAGGATATTATCTATTCTGGAGAGTGTCTTATGTTTTTCTGAATAGCAGGAGTACTCCCTAATATCAGGATGGTGAAAATGCCAGACATCTCTAAAACCATGAGTAGACATCCACCCCGCAAGGGGAGCTGGAGCACCAGATGACACACCCATCCTATCCAAGGCTGAGTCCTCCACTGAATTAAAATAACCATGGCTTGTAGCATGTCATCCAAATGAGACAGCGAAAAAGGAGTATGCACATACAAAATCACGAACATTAGATATCTGTTCATCACTTGCACCACTAGTATAACATATCTCCCCTTAGCGTCAGTCCTAACTGCATGTATGTAGACGGGCAGAGCTTTGGTAACCAACGTTGTAACCTCCCGATTGTAGGAGTAGTAGCTGGCATGATATGCTCCCGCAATGTGAGCCCTTTTTAGGGAGAGAACCCTGGAGCCCTGCAGATGCGTCTCTTGTAATATAATTAAATGTGGTTTATACTTCTTTATATAAAAAGAAAAAAGGGAGTTGTCCCCCAAGGTGGGGTTTTCTAGGCAGCAACAAGGTGAAAAAATGATGACAATAATTAAACAATTGAATAAACTTTAATGGGACATATTCTCAAGTGGTAACAATGACAGTAAAAACATGAGCTGTGATCCAGGAGATGGAGGCACAACACATATAAGACCAAACACAGTAGTACAAAATGTTCAAGCGCTATATTGAAATGATTTAGATGAATCTTGGCACAATTTGATCCCACCGGGTCATCTTCAGAGGATTAAGTGCTATAGAAGAATTTACAATTGTTAAAATATATCGTTATAACTACTAAAAACCCAAAATCGTACAAAGTAAATATAATAGTGGTAAAAATTATTTACTATATAGTTACCAATCACATGTTTAGCAATGTCTCCTGAGTTATGGATCCTCTTGAATTTTCTATCATACCGGTCCCGGTATAGGTCCCCAATCAGCCGACACACCAAGAGAGAGAGCAGAACGCCACTGAGAGACTTACGAGGAGTTACATATGTGGAAGAGTCCCCCAAAGCTAGTGAGGGGCGTGGGGGCAAGCAAAGAGCACCTGTAGTCTGGGTATCAAGTAACAACACCATTAGTGCATAGTATAAGCACGGATAGGAATATGTACCTATTTATGTTATAGAATAAAATAAAAATTGGAGGTAATGAATATGCTTTAGTTATTCTGTTAGGTATATATATATATATATATATATATAGTATATAGTTAGGGCCAGTAATCTATAATGTTTCGCTAAGTAATATGAAAACTAAGTAACAAATCAAAATGGTTTGGGTGACAATGTAACAAAGGTGAAATACAGTATATATTACTAGTAAAAAATTGTTATAAAAATGGATTGACAGACAAGAAAAGATGGGGAAAAAAAGGGGGAAAGAAGGTGAGAGTGGGAAGGAAAGGATAAGGGAATGGATAAGCAAAGTGAGGGTGGGGAAAAAAAAACAGAGAAGGGGGGGGGATGGGAGTGAGGGAAAGGGAGGGGGAGGGAAGAGGTGATGGATCAATGAAAAAGGGGAGAAGAAAGAAAAGAGAACGAACAGAGAAAGGAAAAAAAGAAGGATAATAATGATAAGAGACCAAGGAAATTAAATTGATAAAGAATGAAAGAACGTAAGAGTGAATGAAAAGAACAAGTAAAAAATTAGTGAGATTACTGTGGAAAAGTGCATGTGGAGTGTGCAGGGTGAGTGCTACAGAAAGCTGGGAACTGTAAGATGGGAAGGATTAAAAATGTGAAAAATAAACAGAGTGTTAAAGTTAATAAGGCCGATTAAAGTAATCAGACTGGGAGAAGGAAATTAATGCTAACAACCGCAACCTGATAAAAGGTGAAAAATGTAAATGAAGGAAGAGAAAAAAGTGCTATTGATGTATGCAGTGCTAAGAAAAAAAGGGATATAAGAAAAAATGTTACCTTGTCAATACAAAAGTGTGCAATAAATGGCAACAAAGGAGAAGAGTCCCAATGTTGGAGTTCCAAAGATTGGTAGGTGTAGGCAGAGCGATGTCAAATCTAAAATATCCAAAAAGTTAAACACCATCAGGTAAAATGTAATGAAATGGCATGAACCTGCGGTGCAAGGTTTGCAGCGCAGATATGCAGCGTCAGGTCTAGGCCAAGAAGGGTATAACAATTATAGCTTAGTTTACCTGTCTCCAGGCTACTTCAGAGTTATTGGCCATTCTGTTAGGGCGATAGGGATCAAATAAACATCCCCCACTAGTCAGAGATTAAATAAGAAAAGTTGTCCATAAGTTAATTGCCTCAATAGAGTGCAGTGGCATGCTATGCTGCCCCCACTTCGCCCCCCCCAATGGCAGGGACAGTGGCAGAATCATGGCACTCCACGTGTAGATCCACCGGCGTTCCGAAAAATACATTGTCCCGGTACGACCGTCACTTCCGACGCAACTGCATGGTGGCATGACGTCGCGCGGACAGCAATGTGTGCATGTGGGCACAGCCACGGCACCTGGAGGTGATCCCGAACGCCACTGGCAGGAGATGATGCGTCCATGGTGGTCCAGCCACCTAGTGGGCGCATTTGGAAAGTGCAGGGCCCTGTCAACTGGCTACTGTAAGAAGTAAGGTAACACTTATGACCCAGGTTATCTAAATTGTATGTTTAAGAGGGACAAAGATTATCCCAACCCATGTCATGTTCTATGACAATTATGGTTGCAAGAAAAAATTATACAAAAAACAAAATTCAAGATTATATTGACGCAATAAATGCATCACATAATGAATGTAATACTTTTCAGTGCGTTTTACCTGAGGAGAAACCTCGCAAGAAGGGGGCAAACTAAATTGATTTGTTGAGTCCAGGAGGCGACGTGGCCTGAAAATGGAAAATCAATTTCTGCTCCTTCTGGAGCAGGACCTTGTTCCAGTCGCCTCCTCTGTCTGGTATTTGCATTACTGTAAAAGATACTTTGGGCACTTCGTAGTCATGTTCAAAAACATCATGTCTCCTAACAGGCAGATATCTATTACCGACTTCCATTCTTTATATATGTTTGGATATTCGTTGCCAAAACTCTTGCTTGGTTTTTCCGATGTAATAGGCACCGCATTTGCACGCCATGAAATAGACCACACCACGGGTCTGGCAATTCATGAAGTGCGAAGGCTTAAACGTTTCTCCATTGGGAAGACCATTTTTTCCTTCCTTATCAATGAACAGTGCAAGCAATGACCGAAGGGAAAGGAGAGGTATGGCAGTATTTAGATCTTGTTTGTTTGTTTTTAAATTCGCTTTGAACAAGCATATCTTTAAGAGAGGTAGCTCTCTTAAAGGTTATTGACGGCTGTTTAGTAACAAGAGATGTTAGTTTAGCCACTTCCCACCCGGCCGATGCATATATACGGCCAGGTGGGAGCCGTCTACTCCTGATAGGACGTTCAGGAACGTCATTCAGGAGTAGCGGGATCGCGCCCGCGCAGCGGCGCGATCCCTATGTGCTCGTGTCACCCGGACACGGCACATCTCAGATCGGCAGGAGGGCTCTGTGATTGGCCCTCCTGATCACATGACGGCCGTGTCCAATCACGGCCGTCATGTGATGTAAACAAACAGCCGGTTGCTAGGCAATCGGCTCTCCTCTCCTCACACGGAAGTCACCGCTGAGGAGAGGAGAGCAGAACGCTGCAGCCGGCTGATGATCAGTGAGTATGGGCTGCTTTTTACAGCTTTTTACTCACTGATCATCAGTGTAGTGTAAACACACAACACACCACACAGTACAAACACAGTCCCCACATATGTCCCCAAAACACACATGTCCCCAAAACATACATGTCCCCAAATAATAAAAACACATGTCCCTAATAATAAAAACATGTCCCCCACATATGTCCCACTAAAATCACATGTCCCAATGATTATCTGCACACATATGTACGTGATCACCTGCACACATATGTACATGATCATTTGCGTACATATGTCCGTGATCACACAAACCAATTATTATACACTTAACGGAATTTTTTTTACCAAAAACATGTAGCAGAATACATTTTGGCTTAAATTTATGACAAAATTTGATTTTATTGGATTTCTTTTCAAATAGAAAAAAGAAAATATTGTTTTTTTTCCAAATTTCCACTATTTTTGCGCTTATATCGCAAAAAAAAAAAAAACGGAGTCGTGAATAAATAACACCAAAATAAAGCTCTATTTGTGCGAACAAAATGATAACAATTTCATTTGGGTACAGTGTAGCATGACCGCGCAATTGTCACTGAAAGCGCTAGAGCGCTGAAAGCTGAAAATTGGGCTGGGAAGGAAGGGGGTGAAAGTGCCCTGTATTGTAGTGGTTAAGGTCTTCAGTTAGAATATCCTCTCAAAACAAACAATATGACCCTATTTTATATTCGCCACCAAGATAATCTTTAGTGCGGATATAAAGAGATTCCCTTTCTATCTTTTCTCCAAAATAAACCGGTATATGCCTCTCCTCCTAATTTTGGGGGATAACACTGTAGCCAATTCACTAGCATATAAAAAAGAGGGATTTTTCCACTTTAGTATGCGCCTAAGAGAAGGGGCAGCCCAAAGTGGCAAAGGTGGCTACTTTAGTGTTATTGGACAAATAAAGATTTGGAGATTGAATATATCCAAAAAGTTTATTATGTTAATAAAATTTATACATATGTGATTGACTCTGCCCTATGGCTTACTAAAAGTGCTCTTAATCTGCTCTACCTATACATTTCATAAATACCCCACAATATCATTCCTACAACGTTATTTCCTATAAACACCAACACCAGACAATAGACATGCATACAACATAAAACGGATGAGGCGCCTCTGACACTGCGCATGTACCGATAGCCATTAGTGCACTAATTTTTGTGCTTTATTATCTAAAGTATTTATCAATCGTAGGGCTAAACCACAGCACATGCGCAGCCCCTAGGGTTGTGGATTCTATAATTTAATCAAGGATTTCCTACTAAGCGGATCGTATTGCCTTACGGCTATAAAAATTGTGATTTCTACATTCATTTTGAATTGTATTCAAAAAAAGTTCATATGTATTTCCTCTGCGAAGATCTGAAAACAGCATTTGCAAAAAGAGTGTTCCGATTTTTTATCAATGAAGGTTATCAATCAATGGAATAAAATCATCTACCATCGATATCCCTTTAATGATCGTCCCATAATTAATCTTATTAAACGTAATGGTGTTATCCAACCACAAAGTAAATTTCATATAACATAATATTTGTCGCCGTCCTCTTAATATGATGCTTTATATACCATTATGATTCTGCCTGCCAGGCAGGTGTGTATTATTGGTTTTGCAATTTACATTACCCCTCCTTCATGTCTCCGGATCTGGGTATGTTAGTTGTGGTTAGTTCCGCATCAAATAAGACTGGTGATCCAATGACATTTGTGGTTTCTCGTTCAGTTACCTCGGTTGGCTTTTCTGATGGTATATTGTAGATAATTCGGTTAGAATTGTAATGTCTACGCCTTTGCTTTGCGCAGCCCGTTTAGCAGTCCGTTTGGCGCTTCGCCCTCTAAGGATCACTTGCCGCTGATAGGTTATACTCCGCTCATCCTATTGGAGGTAACCCATTGGAGGCGCAACGTCCGTGCTTACATCAACGCGTTTCGCAACGTAACGTTACGTAGCTTCGACTGGACGTGGAGGACACAGATTACCGTCACTTCCTTATAGTGCAATGTAACGTCATCGCTCCTCCTCTAACATATTTTTTTTGCATGTAAAAAAAAGGGGGGGAAGAAAAGAAACATAACGGGCAACATAATAGCTCAAATTAAAGCCTCTCTTGTGTATGTTGCTAACATAGGAATAATTATATTTGTTTACATATATTTTCACACTTTCACTGATACGGTTGTTTAATAATTGGACAAAGACACAGACAAAGACATACAATTTTATATCCTTTACCTCCCTCCTTCCTTTTTTCTTCCTATTTTTTCTCTCTCTTTTCCCATAACATTAGATCATTATCCTGGGATATCTAAATACAATGAATGCATAGAAGGAAAAAGGGTGGAAAAAAGATTTTTCAATATATATTTTTTTCCCCTTCAAAAATAATCATCTCTAAATTATTTCCCCAACATATAGCTCTCATTTAGTTTAGGAAACATTGCAGATTTAATTCGGTATTCATTCCCAAAGGTACAAGTGATTTTAAAGTAAAGTTCCACCATTTTTCTTTCTGCAAAAGGATCTGATCAAAGTCCCCTCTTCTTGCTGGTAGTTTGAGGGCATATATCCCTTTGACTCTAAAGCCATCTACTTTCCCCTCATGATATTGGGCAAAGTGCTTAGCTACAGGTCTTTCCTCCCTCTCTTCCTTGTTTTCTTTCTGTCGTTCCTTTTCTCTCTGAATGTTTCTCAAGTGTTCCCCTATGCCCACTTTCAGGGCTCTTTTTGTCTTTCCTATATATATTTTGGGACATGGGCATGTATTCATATATATCACTTTGCTAGTTGAACAGTTAATCAAATCTCTGATCTCAAATTCTTTTTTACCTTCAGCATCCTGGAAAATAGTAGTTCTTTCTACAAAGGGGCATATTTGGCATTTAGTACAAGGGAACATTCCTTTGCTTTGTGGGTACTCCGACAACCATGTAGTATTTTGCTGCCGGACATACTCAGAATGCACCAGAATGTCTCCCAAACTTTTTGACCTTCGTGCCACCATTTCTGGTCGCTCTCCTACTATTTTAGCCAGATCTTTATTATTCCTCGGGATCCCCCAATGTTTTTCCAGTATCCTGCGTACTGTTTCCCATTGTGTCCCATAGGTTGTGATCAATTTTATTGAGCCCTGCTCTTGTTGTTTTTTAGGGGGATCATCTCCATCCATACAAAGCAAACTTTCTCTACTGCGCTGTGCTGCTCTTCGTTTGGCGCTGCGTATTTGTTTATGGGAGTAGCCAAGCTCATGGAATCTCTTGTATAAATCCCTAGATTCTCTTCTCAAGTCCGCAGCGTCAGAACAGTTCCGCTTAATTCGCATAAATTCCCCTAAAGGGATTGCATTCTTCTGCCATGGGGGATGATGACTCTCGGCCTGCAGTAAAGTGTTTGCCGATGTCTTTTTTCGATAAGTACATGTCTTCATTTTTCCCTTCTCAAGTTTAATTTTCAGATCAAGGAAGGGCAATCCAAAACGATCGTATGCATACGTAAGATGTATATTACGTTCATTTCTATTTAGGTCTTCCACAAAATCTTGAATTTCTATGAGGTCACCTCTCCAGATGACCAGCATGTCGTCCATGTACCTAAGCCATGTCTGTACATGACCCAGGTACATGGGATGATTGTATACCTCTTCTTCCTCCCAGCTACCTAGGTGGAGGCATGCATAAGCTGGAGCCCATGCTGTTCCCATAGACGTGCCTCTAATTTGTTGGTAATATGCTGATGAAAATTGGAAGAAGTTATTCTCTAGAGCGAACTGTAATAGCTCAATCAAAAACTCATTTTGAGAGCCAAGAGAAGGGTAACATTTATCAAGAAATCTTTTTACCACTAAAATACCGCATTTATGCGGTATTGAAGTGTATAAAGATTCCACATCTATACTGAGTAACCACAAGTCACCCTCAACTTTCAAACTGGCAGTCTTTGCCAGGACATGTCGAGTGTCCTGTACAAATGATTCCAGACTTCAGTTAGAATACTCTAGTGCTTTAGCAAGATGTTTCTAATAGCCACATATTGGCGTGAAAAGTGCATAATGTGAGTGAGATTAGGGACGCTTTGATCGTGAGATTTATATAGCAAAGCTGACCGGGATACTGTTTGATCATATGCTTTCTTTAACCACTTCCCACCCAGCCAATGTACATATAAGGCCGGGTAGGAGCCACCTCCTTCTGACTGGACGTTCAGGAACATCCATCAGAAGGAGGGGGATCGCCCGCGCGTGCCCCGCTTGTGTCACCCGGACACGGCGCATCTCGGATCAGCAGGAGGGCTCTGTGATTGGCCCTCCTGATCACATGATGGCCATGTCTAATCACAGCCGTCATGTGATGTAAACAAACAGCTGGTTGCTAGGCAATCGGCTCTCCTCTCTTCACACGGAAGTCGTCCCTGATCACTAGTCTAGTTTAATACACACATGTCCCCAAAACACATGTCCCCACACGTCCCCAAAACACACATGTTCTCAAATAATAAAAAGAAATGTCCCCAAATAATAAAAACACATGTCCCCCACATATGTCCCACTAAAATCACATGTCCCAATGATTATCTGCACACATATGTCCGTGATCACCTGCACACATATGTACATGATCATTTGCGTACATATGTCCGTGATCACACAAACCAATTATTATACACTTAACGGATTTTTTTTTACCAAAAACATGTAGCAGAATACATATTGGCTTAAATTTACGACAAAATTTGATTTAATTGGATTTCTTTTAAAATAGAAAGAAGAAAATGTTGTTTTTTTTCCAAATTTACGCATTTTTTGCGCTTATATCACAAAAAATAAAAAACGGAGTCGTGAATAAATACCACCAAATAAAGCTCTATTTGTGTGAACAAAATGATAAAAATTTAATTTGGGTACAGTGTAGCATGACCGCACAATTGTCATTGAAAGTGCGAGAGCGATGAAAGCTGAAAATTGGGCTGGGAAGGAAGGGGATGAAAGTGCCCTGTATTGTAGTGGTTAAGCAAGATATACTATATCCGCGTGCTAGAAGACGACTTTTAAGGAGTCCAGCCTCTTCTCTAAAAAGGGTACCATTTGAGCAATTGTGACAGAGTCGCAAATATTGCCAATTGGGGATAGAGTTTTTAAGTGGTGAAGGATGGAAACTAGTCGCATCAAGCACCATGTTGCTAGCGGTGCTTTTGCGAAACAGGGTGCTGGAAAACTTGTTTTCAGAAGTAGTTTTGACCAAAACATCCAGAAATGTGACACTTTTATTATTATAGGTCATGGTGAATTTCAAACCATAATCATTAACATTTATCAAATTGAAAAATTCAGCATGTCCCCATCGCTACGCCCTGCACCTGGAGGTAGTGGGAGTTATTTACGCGTAAGAAATTGTGATACAATATGTACCGCAAACCAGTCAAGATGAATGTATTAAGTGCTGGATCGTAGTGTAGACCTTGTTGGAGAACTTTTTGCACAGCAGCAAGCCCCAGAGTGTGGGGAATGCTGCTGTACAGGGCCTCAACGTCAATAGTGACGAGAATAGCGTGGTCCGATAAAGTGAGATGATTGATCCTCTGTAAAAATTGTATTGTGTCTCTGACATAGGATGGCCGGGAGAGGACATATGGCTGAAGATGAGCATCGATAACACGGCTACGATTTTCAGATATAGTCCCATTGCCAGAGGCGATGGGGCGTCCGGGTGGGTTGGTAGGGTTCTTGTGAATTTTAGGTAGGCTATGAAATATAGCCACTTTAGGATGTCTCATTCGAACAAAATCATATATGTCCTTGGTGATCATGCAGTTGGTATACATGTGATCTACCATTTTGTAAAGGCCTGTATTATATTGACTGATACTCAGGATAGAGATCTGTTTATACCAGTCTCGGTTGTTTAAAATGTTTAAACACATCGTTATATACTCCTGATTATCCATAATAACCACGCTGCCACCCTTGTCAGAGGGTTTAACTACAATTGTAGAATTTTTCTCAATGATTTAAGGACTTCGTGCTCCTCAGAGGTCAAGTTGTGAGGGTTACATTTGGTACGAGGAATTTTGCATACATCCCGAATGGCTTGTTGAAAAAAATGGTAACATAAGGATTAGTGTTTGCAGGTGGCAACATGGTGTTCTGTCGACTGCACCTTGGGGGACAATTCCCTTTTTTCTGTTATTATTCGGGGTGTGCAGCATTTTTTTCCTCTTCTCCCAAGTGTCTCCTGGTCTACAATACTTCTTTATATAATCAAAGACCAGTGAGTGTTTAAATTTGGAATTAAGGCCTCTAACATTCCAGGCCAATATCTTAAAAATTCTCCTCCATAACAGGATGGCATAAAGTAAGCAACCACCACCCAGTATATAATTAACCAGCAATACAGGTCTCCAGCCTTCCCGCCCCACATACACAAAGTAGAGTGGCGGCTTAGTAGTTACATAGTTACATAGTTAGTCAGGTTGAAAAAAGACACATGTCCATCAAGTTCAACCACAAAAAAAAAAAAAACAATTAATAATATCATACAATCCCATATACCCAATTCTATACCCACAGTTGATCCAGAGGAAGGCAAAAAACCCCAGCAGAGCATGATCCAATTTGCTAAAGCAGGGGAAAAAATTCCTTCCTGATCCCCCGAGAGGCAATCGGATTTTCCCCGGATCAACTTTACCTATAAATGTCAGTACCCAGTTATATTATGTACACTTAGGAAATAATCCAGGCCCTTCTTAAAGCAATCCATTGAGCTGGCCAGAACCACCTCTGCAGGGAGTCTATTACACATTTTCACAGCTCTTACTGTGAAGAAACCTTTCCATATTTGGAGATGAAATCTCTTTTCCTCTAGACGTAAAGATTGCCCCCTTGTCCTCTTTGTTGACTGTAAAGTGAATAACTCAACACCAAGTTCACTATATGGACCCCTTATATATTTGTACATGTTGATCATATCCCCCCTTAATCTCCTCTTATCAAGAGAGAATAAATTCAGTTCCTCTAATCTTTCCTCATAGCTGATTTCCTCCATGCCTCTTATCAGTTTGGTTGCCCTTCTCTGCACTTTCTCCACTTCCCCGATATCCTTTTTGAGAACTGGTGCCCAAAACTGAACGGCATATTCCAGATGAGGTCTTACTAATGATTTGAACAGGGGCAAAATGATATCTCTCTCTCTGGAGTCCATACCTCTCTTAATACAGGAAAGGACTTTGCTCGCTTTGGAAACCGCAGCTTGGCATTGCATGCTATTATTGAGCTTATGATCTACCAAAACCCCCAGATCCTTCTCCACTATGGATTCCCCCAGTTGTACTCCCCCTAGCATGCATGATGCATGCATATTCTTAGCCACCAAGTGCATAACTTTACATTAATCAACATTAAACCTCATCTGCCACATAGTCGCCCAATTAGACAGAGCATTGAGGTCGGCTTGTAAATTGGAGACATCCTGTAAGGAGGTTATTCCACTGCATAACTTGGTGTCATCTGCAAAGACAGAAATGTTACTTTTGATCCCAGACCCAATATCATTTATAAAGATATTAAAAAGTAAGGGTCCCAGCACTGAACCTTGGGGTACACCACAGATAACCTTAGACCATTCAGAGTAAGAATCATTAACCACTACTCTGAATTCTGTCTTTTAGCCAGTTTTCTATCCATTTACAAATTGATAATTCCAAACCTGTTGACTTTACCTTACACATGAGCCGTGTGTGCGGAACTGTAGCGAACGCTTTTGCAAAATCCAAGTATACCACGTCCACCGCCACCCCTCTGTCCAAGGTTTTACTTACTACCTCATAAAAAGAAATCAGGTTTGTCTGACAACTTCTGTCTTTCATGAATCCATGCTGTCTGTTGCTTAAAATATTTTTTTCCTGCAAGAACTCGTCTATGTGGTCTTTTATTAATCTCTCCAGTATCTTCCCAACTATAGAAGTTAAACTAACAGGTCTATAGTTACTTGGTAAAGACTTTGTTCCCTTTTTAAATATAGGCACCACATTGGCTGTGCGCCAATCCAGTGGTACTATTCCTGTCATTAATGCATCCCTAAAAATTAGATACAATGGCTTTGAAATTACAGAGCTCAATTCTTTTAGGATCTGTGGGTGGATGCCATCAGGTCCAGGTGCTTTATCCACCTTAATTCTGTCCAAATATTTCTGGACCGTATCACTTTTGAGCCATTGTGGATTTGGGGCTGCGTCACTACCACCCCCATTATAGACATGAGCTCCCCCATGCTCCTTTGTATACACAGAGCTGAAGAAAGTATTTAAAGCGGGAGTCCACCGGGACTCCGCGTTTTTTTTTTTTTTTAAAAGCCAGCAGCTACAAATACTGCAGCTGCTGACTTTTAAATAGTGACACTTACCTGTCCAGCTCGCCCGCGATGTCGGCACCCGAAGCCGATCGCTCGCTCGGCTGCCGGGTCCCGCCGCCATCTTGGGTATGGGAATCAGGAAATGGAGCCTTTCGGCTTCATTTCCCGGTTCCCTACTGCGCATGCGCGAGCCGCGCGGCGCAATCCGGACGGTCCCTGCTGCCTCTGGGAGCTGTGTGTTTCCCAGCAGGCAGCGGGGCACTTGCTGAAGGGGGCGGGCGCTTGCGGAACGGGGGCGTAACGTACGCCCCGTTCCGCAGAGAGCTAGCCCGGAAGTGGGTGCAGTTACCTGGATTATCCAGGTAACTGCACCCCCCTCCCCCCTGAAAGGTGCCGATTGTGGCGCCGGAGGGGGGGGATTCCGATGAGCGGAGGTCCATTTTAGGGTGGACCTCCGCTTTAATAAGTTAGCCTTCTCTTTGTCCCCAGTCACCCACTCCAGATTATTTTGTAAATGGCCTACATGCTCAGACTTGACCTTTTTACTGTTAATATATTTGAAGATTTTTTTGGGGTTTGTCCTACTATCTTTTGCAGTCTGTCTTTCATTTTGAATTTTTGCTTTCTTGGTTTCCTTTTTACATATTCTGTTATATTCTTTGTAACATTTAAATGACACTAGCGTTCCCTCCTTTTTATATTTTTTAAAAGCTCTTTTTTTAAAGTTTATAGCTTTTTTAACTTTTGTGGTGAGCCACATCGGTTTTATTTTTAGCCTTTTAAACTTATTGCCCATGGGAATATACTTTGCCGTGAGATCACAAACAGTCTTTTTGAAGAATTCCCATTTCTGTTCTGTGCCCATTAATGCCAGTATTTCCTCCCAGTCTAAGTCCTGGAGAGCAGCCCTCATCCTTGTAAAATTTGCTCTCTTGAAATTAGGTGTTTTTATCTTCCCCATATGTGATTTTTGCTTACAGCTAACATCAAATGAAATCATGTTATGGTCACTGCTACCCAGGTGTTCCTTTATCTGAACATTAGTAATACGTTCTGCATGGTTTGAGATTACCAGGTCCAACAGAGCATCATTCCTAGTTGGGGCCTCAATAAACTGGACCATAAAATTGTCCTGTAATAGGTTTATAAATTTTTGCCCTTTAACTGTGCCAGCAGTGCCATTACCCCAGTCAATTTCTGGGTAGTTAAAATCTCCCATTATTATCACTGTCCCAGCCCTTGCAGCCCTTTCTATCTGTGCAAGGAGCTGAGTCTCCACCTCCTCATTAACATTGGGTGGTCTATAACAAACTCCAATGATTAACTTTGAACTACGCACATCTGTATGCAGTTTCACCCATAATGCTTCAGACTCATCACACTCTCCGTCCACCAGGTCCTCTCTCACTCGCTTTGAGATCACTTCTCACATAGAGACAGACCCCTCCATCTTTCCTTTTTACTCTCTCTTTCCGAAAGAGTGCATAGCCAGGAATATTAATAGCCCAGTCATGTGAGGAATGAAGCCAAGTTTCAACAATTCCGATTACATCATAGCTCTCCTGATGCACCAGAGCTTCCAACTCACCTATTTTGCTTGGCAGACTTCTGGCATTGGTGAACAAACATTTTAATGCATTAATATATTTTGACCGGTCACATACTATCCTCTTGGGTGTTCCAAGATTACAACTAGGACTTGCTACTATGTTTACCTTGGGTTTATGTGCTTTGGTTACCCTGCCACTAATGCCCCTAATATTACCCTCTGGAATATGCTCCATGCTGACTATCTCTGGACCCTCCCCCATTGCCTAGTTTAAAAACCCCTCTAACTTTTTGGCCATCCTTAATCCCAGCTGATCTGCACCCTCCTCATTCTATAGTACCGGTTATCGACTCAGAAGTCGTCCCAGTCCTCCAGGAACCCAAACCCCTCCTTACTACACCAGCTCTTGAGCCACTTGTTTACTTGCCTAATCTCCCTCTTCCTTTCTGGTGCGGCTCGATGTACCGGTAGTATTCCTGAGAATTCTACCTTGGAGGTCCTTTTCCTCAATTTAGCTCCCAAGTCCCTAAAATCATTCTTTAGGACACTCCATCTGCCTCTGACTTTGTCATTGGTGCCAACGTGCACCATGACAGCTGGGTCTTCCCCAGCCCCTCCCAGTAATCTGTCCACCAGATCCGTGATGTGCCGAACCCGAGCACCCGGCAGACAACATACAGTTCGGCACCTCAGGTTGTTGTTACAGATTGGCCTCTCTGTCCTCCTAAGAATTGAGTCCCCTACCACCAGAATCTGTCTTTCCTTTCCCTTCGCTCCCCCCTCACTCTCACCGGAAGAGTTCTTCCCCTGGCAGCTAGTGTCTGCGCCTCTTTGTCTCCACCCACCTCTGTGCTGGCCCCCGCCGGCACCTGCCGTGTACATTCCTGGCTCTCATTTAGGGTGGAGGGTCCTCTCAGTGCTGACAGTTGCTTCCCCAGATTCAGAACCTGGGCTTCCAGGGAAACAATGTGCTTACATTTTGTACAGCAGTATTCGCCCTCGATCAGATAATCAAGGCACACATAAATTCCGCAAGATGTACACCGAGTCGCCTCTCCACATCCCCCAGTCATCGTACCTATTAATTTCATGAGGATTAGAGATTATACCCAGTCCAAATTACCCAACAACTAGCTTCCTGACACTAATACTCTACAAGACAGTACACAGGTACTCACAGACCAGTGTGCACCCACAATACACAAGTACTAACGATACACACACACACTACTCAGACAACACTCAGGTACTCACTATAAAGGTATTATGAACCCTGTTATAACCTCCTGTTTTCAACTCTGGTTTTTAACTCACCACTTTGACCAGTTCCACTTGGACAGTTCCCACAGACTCAAGATGAGCAGGCTCACAATGAGTTCTACAGAAGGTTATATAGACCTCAAGCACCTATGTCCAATTAACCACTCCCCTTAATTAGTAGGCTGAAGGAAGTAAAGAAAGAAAGAAAAAAAACTATTAAAAAAAAGTGTCAGAAAATGGTATTAAAAAGCTACAAGGAAAAGCCCCAAAAGAAGCTAAAACTGCAACCCAGCAGTCATCAGCAGTCAAAAAGCAATACTTATTCACACTCCACTCAAGGCTCCACTGTTCAGTTTACAACCAGCAGTTTTGCAATTTCACATGAGTTCTACAGAAGGTTATATAGACCTCAATAGTAAATGACTTGTGGTACACACTCCAAATGCAGAGAATCCCAGCAAACCATAGGCACATATTCACCAGCAACAAAACCTTCCCAACTCCTCGCTCCCCCCACCCCACACCTACCCCCAACCTGCCAGGCACTTTGTTCCCATAACCCTGCTTCAAAAAAGGTACAGAGGTGCGACTTAAAACAGTCAGACAGGGCCCATCACCCGAAGGTGATCGTCCTCAAATACAGTCCAAAAAACAAAACAAAAACTATTTGCTATACAAAAAAAAAGAGTCCAAAAACAACAACCAGAGAAAAAATTTACTTTTTGTCACCTGATGTCTTCTGCAGCAGACAGAGCGGTCCACAGGTTCACAGTAGGAAATCCTGAGCAAAAAAAGAAGAAGAAAATAAACATATATAAAGTACAGATACAGAATCAATCCCCAGGACTGCTAGGGGGGTCAAACATTGAAACAGGGTGACCGTTCAGGTAAATTATCCTAGCAACAGGAAATCAAGGAGATGAAAAGAGAGATGGGGAAAAAGGGGGGGGGGTAAAAACACTGTTCTTCACATTACCCCCTTCCCCATGGTTTTCTAGTGTCTCACCCAGAGATGTAATGTTTGCTAGGGGGGGGCCCCATGCATCCAACGAATTTGAGGCCTCAGTAGGGGTTGTGAAAAAATATGCCTTTTCCGTTATCTACAATGCCCAGCTATGCAGGATACAACATACTGTAGATCAGATTGAAATCTCTAAGCCTCTTCCTCACCTGTTGAAAGGAAGCTGTTTGTTTCTGAATGGCAGCAGAAAAATCTGGATATATAGACACCCGATATCCATTGAACTCCAATTCAGGCCCTGTTCTGGCCCCTAAAATGCAGTATCTTTGCAATCATGGGTCTGGGGACAGCACCCTTCAGCGGTGCTCTACCCGGGACACGGTGCGCTCTTTCTATGGCAAACATATTAGTGAAAGTGTCAGGGGCAAAGTGCTCTTTAAGTCATCCTTCCTGGAACTCCTCAGGGTGTTTCCCCTCAGCTACCTCAGGAAATCCCACTAGCCTGATTGTTCCTTCTCATTCGGTCTTCCATGTCGGCCATCTTTAAAGTGTGCTCAGAGAGGGTTTTTTGTGCCACATGTACAGTTGTTGCCATAGGTCTAACAGTGTCCTCCAGGCTTGTAATGCGGTGATCAGTAGCCTGTGCCTTCTCTCATCTTTTGCATATTGTTTTTCATAAAAGAGAATTCTAGCTGCAGCTGCCCAAAATGATCGATCCGTTTATTTTGGTATCCCTGTATGGCTGCCATAATCTGTGTCAGGGACGGCTCTTCCCCCTCCTTCTCCTCCCTGCCCGTTCTGTGTATGCGGGCATCTAGCCTATACAGGGAGCTTCCCCTGCGCTTGCGGCATTCCCTCTGTGTCTCAGGACTCATCTGTTTTGGCAGTAGGGATGCTGGCTGAGCAGGATCCACAGGCCTCTACAGCGGTGGCCATTCCTCCTCCTCCTCCCGCCGAGTGCCGGAACCATCTTGGGACCCCAATGGCGAATTGGACCAGCCATTCTCCCAGCATTTTTGGCCAGGGTGGCCCATATTTTACCATCAGCGGAATGCGCCAGCAGTCCCGGGTAATTTCGGAGCGATTTGCTCACAAGATCACGGCAATATCTCTAACCTGCAGGGAGAGCTCCTTCCCTTCCTTCCCCGCTGGCTCCACCCCTCCTAATCAGTATCTTTAAGTGGAATACATGGAGAGTTATATCCCCAATTGTCTTTTTTTGTGTCAAATCCCATATCTATAGTGCTTTCTGTGTCTTTTGTGTATTCTCCCCTGAGTTCCTTAATTGTGCGGGAATCCATATTATTTTCCCCAAAGCGGTCTTACTTATTGTTCTTTCCATTTACACCCATCTTTTACCGTTATTACTTTTTTCCCAATCACCCATGAAAGAACAACCGCCTTATGGTCATTTTTAAGCTCTGGCACCCCTAGATCCCCTGTCTCTTATCTCTGGCTAACATTGATATGCTAATCCACAGCTTTTTTCCTTGCCATATGAACCTTAGGAGTATCATATTCAGAGTTTTAAAATACACTTGTGGAAGGGGCATCAGCAGCATCTGGTACTTATACATATTCTTCGGCAAGAGACTCATTTTGAAGATATAAATTCTCCCCAACCATGACACATGTCTTGATGCAATTTTACTCAGTTCTAGTTTGATATAATTTAGTAGTGGCAGGAAATTTAATTGATAAAGTGTATCCAGGGAAGTAGTAATCTTTACACCTAGATATTTTAATTCTTTTTCTCTCCAGATAAATAGGAACTTCCCTTGGTAGGTCTGAACCTCCTGTATTGGCACGTTAATGTTTAAGATTTCAGATTTAGCCGGGTTCATTTTAAAGTTCGATATTTCGCTGTATTGTTTTAACGTTTTCATTAAATTAGGGAGTGTTATTCTAGGATAGGTTATGAAGAACAGAATATCATCAGCATATGCAGCGAGCTTGTGTTCCTTTTCTGACTTAATCCCCTTAATGTTTATGTCCTGTCGTATCTTTGCCAAAAGTGGTTCAAGAGACAGTAATAACAACAGGGGGGACAGGGGTCAACCCTGTCTAGTACCATTATACATCTCGAAAGATCCTGAGGCAGACCCATTTACTTTTACCCTTGATGTGGGATACTTATAAAGCACTTTGATCCACTGCATGAATCTAGGGCCCAATTCCATTGCCACTAAGGTGTCTTGCATGAACCCACAGTCTACCCTGTCGAATGCTTTTTCAGCGTCTATTGACAGGAGCAGCCCGAGGGTCCTAGTCTCTTTTTTTTATTTCATGTATCACCAGGAGTGTTGTAATTCCATTGTCCCAACTTTCTCTTCCTGGGACAAACCCAGTCTGATATGCATATACTAACTCATTCATTACTATTTTCAACCTTCCTTCCATTACCTTCGCAAATAACTTAGTATCAACATTCAACAATGATATAGGTCTATAACTGCTATTATAGTTATAACCGCCTCCAATGGCTCCTTCTTCATCACCCACTTCGTTCCTATCCCATTTATGTATGAACAAAACTTGGGGATTAATATATCCTTGAACTTTCTATAATATTGTGTCGTCAGACCATAAGGACCTGGGCTCTTACCTAAGGGAGTCTCATTTAAAATTTTCATAACCTCTTCCTCTGTTACAGGGTCTTCCAATGCCCTCATCTGATCTTCTGAGATTTTATCTAGGTCTATGTTGTTTAAGAAATCACTTGTTTTAGCCCTTCTTGTTTTAACCTGTTCTATTGTTTTGTCCTTATTAATTGCATATGGAGTCGCATAGTATTCCTGAAATATTTTAGCTATGTCTGATGTATTATAGTTGTTCCTGCCCTAGTTTGTATTTTATCTATAAAATTTAGTGCTGTTTTATTTTTTAACAGTCTAGCCAGAGACTTCCCAGTCTTATTTCCCCAGAGGTACCTTTCCTTTTTAATTTTATTATAGGCCGACCTTGTGTCTTGTTGAATGAATGAATGAATGATTGAAATACTTATATAGCGCACAATGCGAACTGAATCCCAAATGAGTACCGTTCTTATCTGTTTATTCCCTGTTTTTTGTGTTGCTGTTCTAGTGCAAAAATTTATTTTATCAAAACATTCTTTCTCATTATTCCGACCTTTTTTTTTTTCCTGCTCCCATTTGAATCAATATGCCTCTGATATAAGCCTTATGGGCTTCCCACAGTGTAGATTCTGTTATTTCTTCCGTGTCATTAATTTTAAAGTACACCTCTAATTCCTGCCTGATCCTTTCTTCCGCTGCTTTATCCTGTAATAGTTCTTCATTTAATCTCCAGACGGGTGGCCTATTTTGATTCTCCTCAATCTTTATTCTCATAATCACGGGGGCATGATCAGAGATCATTGAGATTTCAATATTCGTGTTAATTACAGTCTCAAGCAGCCTATGCTCCACCAAAAAGAGATCAATTCTTGATTACGTCCCGTGCACAGAGGAGGGGAAATGTATAGTCCCGGCGTTTAGCATGTTGTATTCTCCATGCATCCATCAATTGATTCTGATGTAAAAAAAATGTAATAACTTCCTCTGTACGTTCCCAGTCCTCTGTACACTTGACATACTATCAAACTCCGGTATCATACAGAAGTGAAAATCTCCGCCCATAATGGCTCTTCCTCTCTTAAATTCCATAAATTTATCTATGACATCCATTGATCATTTTGTCAGATTATTATTTGGACAGTAGATATTTGCCAGGGGAGTACGCTACTTCGTTGATTCTGCCCCTCAAAAATAGATATTGCCCTTCCAGGTCTGTCCTTCTCTCATCCAAGGTGAACCTTACCCCTCTGGTGAATCCTATAGCTATTCCCTTAGCTCTTTTTGTTGGAGAACCCTCATTAATACCAGACTGGGTAATCTTTTGAAATAATTTTAAGGTTAGAGTCTTGTAACAAGTGTGTCTCCTGTAATAAAACTACATCTGCTTTATAGAGTTTGATCTCTCTTATTATGTTGTATCTTTTTAAGGGAGTATTTAACCCACATACATTATATGTTATAAATTTAAGGGTAGTCATGTTTGCTCACTGTGCTCCGGGGTCATCTCTTCCCATCTCCACCCCAACTCCCCTCCATTCCTTTCCCAGGAGCACAGTGAGCAGAGACTTTTAATCTACTTCTCTTTTTCTTGAACCACTCCAGAACAGTGCCCCTATTTCCTCCATCCACCACTTCTTCCCCCCCCATCTCTATTGGGGGGATATTTAGCCTCCCTATGGCCATTAGATCCAAGGCCCTCCATCCCCTCCTGGCCCGTTGTTTCTTCCCCCAGAGGCTGAGCTCTGCCTGTAGTCCCTTAACAGACCCTCTACTCTCCCCGGCTAGGGATACCACTTACCCGTCCCTTCTCCCCGAACACGTTTCAATATTGTCCCTTGTTCCCACCCCTTCCAAGTCCAACCCCCGGCCTCAATGTTCCCTCAGATTCTTTTCTTTGCCACAGACAGTTTCTTTTTTGTAATCAGGTGCCATCTTGAATCATCCACAGATGGAGTGCTATCTTGTGCTTCCCACCAGACTGGTATCTCGACTTGTGGTATGTCCAGTCTGTTACAGAAGCTGACTGTAACTTCTGGATAGCTAAGGATTGCTGATCGTCCTTCTTTCCTCCCTATTAGACAGGCTGGAAAGATCCAAGAATATTGAATATTATTCATCTTTAGGTGCTTAAACAGGGGTTTAAGAGTTCTTCTCCTGGCCTAGGTCTCTGCTGCAAAGTCTGGGAAGATCTGCAAAGTAATCTCTTCATGCTTAATCAGCTATTTATTTTTTAAGCTTACCCAGATTTGCTCTTTTTCCTGAAAATTTAAAATCTCACAATTATATGTCTTGGTATTTCTGCTGTTAGCCCAGCTGGCTTTCAGATCTGACTTTATTTTTGATATCCCTGTTAAGCCCAGCCTATGTCCAAATATTTTATCAATTTTTTCTTGGAAGTCTTCCTCTTGCTGCTCTGGTACTCCCCTTGTTCTAAGATTTTTCCTTCGATTACGGTTTTCCTGGTCTTCCAGTCTATACCTTGTGTATCTATGTTCTTTCTGTAGTTCTGCCATCTGGCCTTTTAGAACATTTTTTTCAGCCATTTGTGATTCCAACTGCTCCTCTGTTCCCTCCACCCTTCTTAGAATCTGGTTCAGACCCTCATGGAGTGTGGCCATTTCTCCTTTAATGGATGATTCCAATCTAGCAAACATCTTATTTCTGTCTGGGTTCCACTACGGTGTTTTCTTCTGGCTCAGCGAGTGAAATATCTGGTGTATCTAAATCCTTAGGTTGTTTCCTCTGACCATCTTTTTGTGAGCTCTCCATTGGTTTAGTCTTAGCCCCTGTGTGTTTCCTAGGGCTCTCTGTACCGCCGTCCCGTGTCATATATTTCTTTATGGAACCAGGGCTCGCACTCCCTTTTGGGGGGTTCGCACCTGCCCCCCTTACTGGTTTCCTCCTCTTTCTTTTTTTTATTGTATTTAATTTATCATTTCATTATAAATCAGGGGTAACTGTTCACAGATGTAAGTATGAATTGTTAAACTTATCCAGTCTATAGTATGGACTTGGACATGGAAGGCCCCATGTAGTTGGGGGGGTGGGGGGGTGAGAGGTGAGTGGCTATATTAATTGGTATGAATCCTTTCTTTTTATTCCTCTCCTTTGTTGTTACCGAATATTATCAGTCTCTATTCAGTATTTCACCCATATACCGTTACCAAACATAAGCAGAATTGCTCATCCTCTGTCCCCTGGATCTGTCACGTTTTCTAGGCACTTGATGTATTAGTTATACATACCCTAAGGTTCTTCCTCTCTGCAAGGGGCCCCACCATCCCTGCACATACCTTCTAATATTGACTTCAGTTTAGATTTTGAATAGATAATACTTCAATGGGCGGCACAGTGGTGTAGTGGGTAGGACTCAGGGCAGGGAGTTCCCCTGACACTCTGACCCTGCCCTGCCCCACACCATGTAGTCTGTATGTGCCTCAGACTCCTGGACTATGGATATTCCCGCCCCTACCGATGTAAGCCACAACCTATCGCAGTAAGCCCTACCACAGAAAGCTCCACCTCCAGACCTCTGAGAGCGGGAGATGAGCCCGGCTGGCCAGGTAGGTCTTTCTGCCTATAGACTCACTGTTACTACAATGACAATGTTGTTTACTACCTGACAATGTTGTTAACCCCCCTGTATAGCTGTGCTTTGCTGAAAGTTTACATTTTAAAACTGGCTACTTGGTCGTCTCCTGTAGTCGCATTCGCAGTCTGGTCATCCTGTAGGCCTGTCTTCTCTTTTGTTTATTAGTCTCATTGGCCCCCCTGTGCATTTATGGGATCGTTTACCATATGCCACAAGATGGCTGACCACACATCGCAGGGCAGATGATACTAAATCTCGTAAAGTTGATAATCTTGCACGGCAAGGGCAACGTTATTCCAGTTTGTGGGATATTTTCTAATGGGCTGTGTAACATAGACTTTGCATAATAATTTGGAATAGGGTGTATTTGTGTTAGAAATTCCCTGCAAGGGAAAGATCATCACCCATGTTAACTTATTTTGTTTTTGTAAACTGGCACTTTACAATAAATGTTGCACTGTATTTTCTGTGAAATATATATGCATAGGAGTGTATGTTTTTTTGTTTTGGTGGGGGAGTGGATCTTGGGTGGGAGTTCCCACACTTTTTTCCCCAGGACTTGACCACTGGTAGGGACCCAAGTGAGTGTGCAATAAACAGGGATAGGGGCAATTGTAGACACTAACTCAGGTTGAACTGGATGGACTGGTGTCTTTATTCAACCTCATTATGTAACTATAATGTTACACCCAGATTCTTTTACACAGACTCCTCAGGTAGTACTGCCCTAGCCACACAGCTCTCTGAGACAGCTCTCTGTATCAGAATGATCAATTTGGGCCAGTTATAAATAAAAATCATAGCCACTCACCCCTTGCTGCTTCAGTTCCACAGAGGTTCCATTAGATTCACCTGCTGTTTGTGAAAAACTTCTCCAGTTCCCATTCTGCCATAAGCTCCTAGGAGCCAGAGGATGCCAGAGAAGGCCATGGGAACAGAGTGTGTGTGGGGGGGGGGGGATGGGAGGGTGGCAGGGGGATCCCCAATCTCAGTGGGGAACGTCCCCTAACTGAGAGTCCAAGAGGCTCCTGTGCCTCTTCCCGCTCCTCCTGGTCGTGGTCATGGCCCGGTATTGCACCCGACACACTCTCCTCATGACCTTTCTTCGGCGTCCCAGAACATGCGTCGCTCACACCTCAGACCGTTCACTCCTCTACACTCTGGCCGCCAGGTAAGCCCTTAGGAGTGCGATGCACCCAAGACTGGAGCTGCTGCGGCCTCTCACCGGTGCCTCCACAGGGGGTTTCCTCCCCAACTCCTGATTGCGCAGGGAGTACTGAAGAGAAGGGAAAGGAAAGCAGGGAAGGGAGTCTGTCCTGTAATGATTTTTTTCTGTTACAAGGGATGTTTACATTCCTTGTAATAGGAATAAAAGTTACACTTTTTTTTTTTTTTAAAAGAACGGTGTAAAAATAAAAAATAGGGTAAAATAAATAAGAAAAGTTTAAACGCACCCAGTCTCACCAAGCTTGTGTGCGGAAGCTAACGCATACATGAGTAGCGCCTGCATATGAAAACAGTGTTCAAACCACACGTACAGTATCGCTGCGATTGGTAGAGAGAGAGCAATAATTCTAGCCCTAGACCTCCTCTGTAACTGAAAACATGCAACCTGTAGAATTTTTTGTCGCCTATGGAGATTTTTAAGGGTAAAAGTTTGTTGCCATTCCATGTGTTGGCTATTCAATTTACTCGCCGTAACATTATCTTTCACAATATAGAAAAAAAAATTGGCCTAACTTTACGATTGTCTTATTTTTAATTAAAAAAAAGTGTATTTTCTTCCCAAAAAAGTGTGCTTTTAAGACTTCTGTGCAAATATGGTGTGACAGAAAGTATTGCAATGACCGCCATTTTATTCTCTAGGGTGTTAGAAAAAAAATGTATAATGTTTGGGGGTTCTAAGTAATTTTCTAGCAAAAAAAAACTTTTAACTTGTAAACAACAATCTCGGAAAGCAGCTCGGTCCTTAAGTGGTTAAAGGGAGAGACAAAGACACTGCATTGTTTGCAAGAGTTCTTATTTTCTGTACTTGAAGATGTTGTTAGTTTGAAAAAGAAAACGAATGCGGCACCCCATATACAGCGGGTAAAATAAGTATTGAACATGTCACCATTTTTCTAGGTGAATATATTTCTAAAGGTGCTATCGACATGAAATTTTCACCACGTGTAGGTAACAGCTCATGCAATCCATACAAAGAAACCAAAACAAATAAGTTTATAAATTAAGTTATGTGTAATAAAATGGAATGACACAGGGAAAAGTATACACCTGAAGAAATGGAGGTGCAAGAAGGCATGGAAAGGGAAAGACACTAGCTGAAATCTATCAGTATTGAGAAAGCAATCCTTCTCCTTGTCAGTGGAAATTAATATCAGCTGGTTGCGTTGCAACTGATGGCCTATAAAAAGTTGTCTCATTACTAAGGTTTCACACAAGGAACATCTCATGATGGGTAAAAGCAAAGAGCTCACTTAAGACCTTCTCAAACTTATTGTTGCAAAATATACTAATGGAATTGGTTACACAAGGATTTCTAAACTTCTGAATGTTCCAGTGGGCACTGTTGGGTCCGTAATCCGGAAGTGGAAAAAACATAATTTCACCATAAACCGGCCACGACCAGGTGTTCCTGGCAAGATTTCCGATAGAGGAGTGAAAATAAGTATCCGAGGAGTTGCCTAAGAGCAAAGGACCACTTATGGAGAGCTTTAGAAATACCTGGAAGTAACAGGTACAATTGTTTCAAAGAAAACAAATAATGCACTCAACCACCATAGCCTGTATGCACGCTCAACCACACAAGACTCCTTTGCTTTAGAAAAAGCATGTTGAAGCTTGTTTAAAGTTTTCTGCACAACATTTAGACAAGGCTGTAAAATACTGTGAGAATATAGTCTGGTCAGATGAGATCAAAATTGAATTCTTTGGAAGCTTTGGTTGTCAAATGGCACTGCATATTATGGCAAAAACACCATACCAACAGTGAAGTTTGGAGGTGGCAACATTATGATGTGGGGCTGTTTAGCATACAGTACTGGCAAACTTCATATCATGGAAGGAAGGATAAATAGAAAAATGTACCAAGACGTATGATAAAAATCTGCTGCCATCCACCAGGATGATGAAGATGAAACAAGGGTGGACATTTAAGCAAGACAATGATCCCAAACACAAAGCCAAGAAAACTCTCAATTGGTTTCAAAGAAAGAAAATAAAGCTGCTATAATGGCCCAGCCAATCACCTGACTTGAATCCAATAGAAAAGCTATGGAAAGAAGTAAAGATCAGAGTTCATAGAAGAGGCCCATGGAACCTTCAAGATTTGAAGACTGTGTGGAAGAATGGGGCAAAATGACACCTGAGCAATGCCTTAGTAAAATGGTGACGTGTTAAATACTTGTTTTACCCGCTGTAAATACAGCGCATTGAAAAAGTATTAATACCCCTTGAAATTGTCCACATTTTGTCATGTTTCAACCAAAATGCTAATGATTTTATGTGATAGACCAACACAAAGTGGCACATAATTGTGAAGTGGAAGTCAGTACTTTGTAGAACCACCTTTTGCTGCAATTACAGATGCAAGTCTTTTTGGGGATGTCTCTTCCAGATTTGCACATGTAGAGAGTGACATTTTAGCCCATTCTTCTTTGCAAAATAGTTCAAGCTCTGTCAGATCGAATAGAGATCATCTGTGCACAGCAATTTTCAAGTCTTGCCACAGATTCTCAATTGGATTTAGGTCTGGACTTTGACTGGGCCTTTCTAACACATGAATATGCTTAGATCTAGGATGCATTATGCACACTTTCGTCCAATACTACTCCACTCTGTACTCTCCCATACCCCCCTACGACCTATCGGCTCTAGAATCTCTTCTAAATGACTTACCTATGCCCAAACTCTCTGAAGCTGATGTGCAATTGCTAGATGCCAAAATCACTTAAAAAGAAATTGAGCAGGCAATTTTTACTTTCCCCCCGAATAAAGCTCTGGGACCAGACGGCCTCCCTGCTGACTTCTACAAGGCAAATTTGGAAATAGTGTCACCTAGATTAAATTTTCTCCTGGAATACTGTCATGAACAGAACACTTTGCCCGCCTCTCTGTTGGAAGCTTACATGGTTTTGCTCCTGAAACCTGGAAAGGACCCAAAGGATTGTGCTTCCTACCGGCCTATAGCTCTACTTAATATGGACCTGAAAATTCTAACCAAAATTTTGGCCATTAGACTCGTGAATGTTCTACCTGCTCTTATCAACATAGACCAGAAAGGCTTCATGCCAGGGAAGTCGACTGACACGAATTTAAGGAGACTTTTTACGCACTTACAAATTTGACCGAAACCTGACAGTAATAGAATTGTAGTCTCTATAGACTTTGAAAAGGCCTTTGACTCTGCAGATTGGCAGTATATGTTTAAGGTCTTGGAGATCATGGGGTTTGGACCACAGTACAGGAAATGGGTATCCCTACTTTACAGGCGACCGAGAGCAGTGGTCCGGCTGGGGACCTCCACCTCTCTGAGTTTTTTGAGGTGGGTAGAGGAACTCGGCAGGGTTGCCCGTTAACTCCCTTTTTGTTTTCTCTTGCTCTGGAGCCCCTAGCGGTGGCACTTAGGTCCGCTAAAGACCTGAGTTCCATCCGGGGCGGTACAATTGATGAGACCCTGGCGCTTTATGCAGACAATATGCTGCTGTTCCTGGATGACCCCGGGGAGTCCCTGAAAAAAGCCTTGGAGATCATTGATCACTTTGCCACCTTCTCGGGTCTGAAGGTGAATTGGGGCAAATCCTCCATTCTGCCAATAGACCCCGAAGCTCGAGCAAAGGATGATCCTGCCTTACTTCTCCAGTGGGTCTCGTCTTTAAAGTATCTGGGGGTCCAGGTAACAGCAAGCGTTCAAGATTACATCTGTCTTAATATACTTCCCCTAATCACACTCCTGAAGCGAAAAGTGCTGACTTGGTCCAAGCTGCCATTGTCTCTAATAGGAAGGATTAGCCTATTGAAAATGAAGTTTCTCCCTGTGGTCCTGTACTTTTTGCGACATGCACCAGTCTGGATCCCGAAATCGATTTTTCGGAGGTTTTTCAGTGTTGTCTCAACATTTTTATGGACCCCCAAACCCCCCAGGATAGGACTCAAGGTGCTGCAGGAACCTGGGGATCAGGGAGGCCTAGCGTTGCCAGACTGGCAAAAATACTATCTAGCTGGGCAAAT
Source organism: Lithobates pipiens (assembly GCF_037356315.1). Taxonomy (NCBI): domain Eukaryota; kingdom Metazoa; phylum Chordata; class Amphibia; order Anura; family Ranidae; genus Lithobates; species Lithobates pipiens. The sequence continues at coordinate 264,947,376 of NW_027507748.1, read as the reverse complement.
GGTTTTCGCCCGCAGGTGGTTAATGGCGGACGACGGGGATGCGGCCACGGTTTTGGAAGCGGCTCACCTAGGGTTGTATGATAGTCTACGTTTTGCTCTGTTTAGGGGCCTTAAATCTGAGCTCCCACTAACGCTGACTATGAAAGCTAGCATCAAGGCTTGGGAGATGGTGGTGAAGGTGGCATGCCCCAGTTATAGGGGGGTGTCGCCTTCCACCCCCATTTGGATGAACCCGACCTTACCACAATGTTATAATCTGCCAGATCCCATGCTCTGAGCGATTAGAGGAATCAAGACGTTGAAAGACATAACTTCCTATGGGGAATTACTGTCTTACCCTCAACTGCAAGCGAGATATGACCTTCCCAACTCCTACCTGTTTAGATTTCTACAGGTTAGACATGCTTTCCAGGTACAATTTCAGGAGCAGAAAGTTGAGTCCCTGCCCTCGCCCTTTGAGACATTGCTCACAAGTGGGGAACTGGCAAAACCCCTCTCGGTAACCTATAGAGAGCTGTTTAAAGTAACCCCTAAAACAATTACCAGGTGTAGGGAAAGATGGATAAGAGAAGCCCCGGATGTGCAGGGCGAGGATTGGGATGACCTATTGACCCAACCGTTCAAATACTTGGTGTCAGCAAAGGATAGGTTGATTCAGTTCAAATTTCTCCAGAGAAGCTACTATACGCTCACCAGACTAAACAGAATTTTCCCCTCGGCCTCAGCGGAGTGCTGGAGATGTTCTCACTCACCTGCTGACACCGACCACATTTTCTGGCACTGTCCCCATGTGCAGGGATTCTGGACTGATGTTGTCTTATGTGTTACAGAATTAATATCAGTCCCTGTGCCATTGAACATAAAGGTCTGTCTCTTGGGCCTGGTGGATGAGGTAGTTCCTACAAGGGCCATGCGAACACTGCTGAATATATTGTTGTTTATGGTAGAAAGGCTATCTTATTGGCCTGGAAAAAAAACAGAGGCTCCGAGCATCTCTGCCTGGAAGGGTCTGGTAAATGCAATGCTGCCTTACTACAAAGCTACATATGAGACTAGAGGCTGTATGAGGAAATTTGATAGAATATGGCATTCATGGTTTAACTCCAGCACCACTGTTGGATAGGGTAATAGCATGAGGTCCATCAGGCCGGGGTCAGATTGGGTATGTTATCAGTGGTCTAGCACTCAACGGTATTGCCCAGGAAGAAACACCTACTAGGTAGATAGGGTAGATCTGCGTGGTATTCTCATTAGTGCATGAGCTCGAGGAAAATGTGAATCCGTAGAATTGTCGAGATGTGACGTGAGGGTGGTTGGGGGGAGGGGGAAGGGTTGTTAGATAGGAGGTCTATGTTAGATAGCTATGGGCCACTTGGCCTGTTTATGGATGATGTCTTGCGGGCACATCCACTGTTGTATGTTATCTATAAAATCAATAAAAAGATTAAAAAATATATATATATGCTTAGATCTAAACTATTCCATTGTAGCTCTGGCTGTATGTTTACGGTCGCTGTCCTGCTGGAAGGTGAACCTGCGCCCCAGTTGTTTGACTCTAACAGGTTTTCTTCTAAGATTGTCTTGTATTTGGCTCCATCCATCTTCCCATCAACTCTGACCACCTTCCCTGTCCCTGCTAAAGAAAAGCATCCCCACAACATGATGCTGCCACTGTTTAACGGTGGGGATAGTGTGCTGAGGGTGATGTGCAGTGTTATATTTCTGCTACACATAGCGTTTTGCTTTTAGGCCAAAAAGCTCAATTTTGGTCTCATCTGACCAGAGCACCTTCTTCCACATGTTTGCTGCGTCCCCCACATGGCTTCTCGCAAACTGCAAACGGGACATTTTTATAGCTTTCTTTCAACAATGGCTTTCTTCTTGCACCTCTTCCATAAAGGTCAGATCTGCGGAGTGCATGACTAATAGTTGTCCTGTGGACAGATTCTGCCACCTGAGCTGTGGATCTCTGCAGCTCCTCCAGAGTTACCATGGGCCTTTTGGCTGCTTCTCTGATTAATGCTCTCCTTGCCCGGCCTTTCAGTTTAGGTGGACGACCATGTCTTGGTAGGTTTGCAGCTGTGCCATACTCTTTCCATTTTCAGATGATGGATTGAACAGTGCTTCGTGAAATGTTCAATGCTAGGGATATTTTTTTTATAACCTATCTCTGCTTTTAACCTCTTCACAACTTTATCCCTGTCTGGTGTGTTCCTTGGCCTTCATGATGCTGTTTGTTCACTAAGGTTCTCTAACAAACCTCTGAGGGCTTCACACAACAGCTGTATTTATACTGAGATTAAAATTACACACAGGTGGACTGTGTTTACTAATTAGGTGACTTCTGAAGGCAATTGGTTCCACTAGATTTTAATCAGGGGTATCTGAGTAATGGGGGCTGAATACAAATGCAAACCACACTTTTCAGATATTTATTTGTCAAAAATTTAGAAAACCATTTAGCATTTTCTTTCCACTTCACAATTATGTGCACGAAATCCCAATAAAATACATATACATTTTTGGTTGTAACATGACAAGATATGGAAAATTTCAAGGGGTATGAATACTTTTTCAAGGCACTGTATAAGCCACTAGTAAGCTGCAAAATCTTACATTTTTTGTGTTTAGATGCATTTTAACAACAAAATGATTTGCAGGTGAGGGGGCTGACAACAAGTGGGTACGCATCCCAGTACCAGGAGGTTAAAACTGATAGCGTATGTTTAGTCTTACTGCTGCAGAGTTCCTATTAAAAGATTAATCTTTCTTTTACATTTTGAGAATTATAGAGGTTATGTATTTGAATATGTATGTGTGGGCAAAATCGGAAATAACATTTAGAATTTAGAGACCATCAACTTCTGCTGCCACCTACAGGAAGGTTGGGCACTGGAAAACAGGAAAATTGTGGGCCAACCCAATATAATCCATTCCCTCCCCCAGCACACTGCAGTTTGTAACTAGGGTTCCAAAATGATGGACACCTTTTATCTGCTAGCTAATTTTGTATTCAGGATTCTTGCTACACTGTTACATGATCTAGTCTCTATATTGAATCTGTCTGGATCAGCATTTTCAATGCACTCGCTTAGGAGTCTGTCCCCAGATTCCATTGGATTGGACTGGACATGCAGGATAACCGTTGGGCACTGAGCTGTGCATTGTGAAGCTTCCTAGACTACAGTGTACTCTGTTAGTTGAGGACTATTTTCCAGCTCCAGAGCCAGGACACATCTCCTGGTGTGATCCTGTCTCTGAAAACTCACTTTGTAAATAGGTCCTGCAGGGTCAAGAGCTACCTTGCCAATAGGAATGTTGAGCACCATTCAAAAGCTTGGCTTCCAACAGTTTACCATGGAAGGGTTTAATGATGAGGGATCAAGTACTGGCATCATCTGCTGGGTGCTGTGATGTGTGCATGTTCCATGTTTCCTCTCCCACCGTTCAGCTTTGAGGAAACACCATCCCACTGCTGCTTCTGACTGCAAGTATTATGGAATTCTCCTCAGCTTGGCTCTGCTGCCTGCCTCTAGTGACTTAGTCACCTTTTGGCTGTCTACTACTACCTGAGCAACTGGTGAAGTTGCATTTAACCTTGCGGTACAACATGCTTGATTGTAGACTCATGGATTATAGTACTGTACTGCTGTACTAGGAAGCTCCAGCATACGCTCCTAAAATGGTTCCTGTGGTGTCTGTAGTGTACCCCCTGAGGTGTCTGACACCAACAGTCTGGAGTATTGCCTTCTGCTAGAGCCTGTGACATCATCTGATTCTTTCTAGGCTTCATTAGCTGTGGTCACCTTCACAGCTCTGTCCTGGTAGGATTTTACTGCTGTCATATGGGATTTTTTGGGCCAATTAGCACATTAAATTGCGGAATCTGATCACAGAGGCCATAAGCATGTTTCCACACCTTCCCCTAGAGAATCCTTATCTGATCTGTCTGAATCCTCAGCTGCTGAGGCTCTGTATGATCCTGAGTCCTTAACGGATGAGCCTATACTGGAGGAGCAGTCCTCTGCCATCACCCCAGGCAGAGTGTTTTGGCCGTCATTGATGCAGTATGCACCACTATGCTGGAAGAACAGCCTGTATCCAGCCTGTTGTTCCCTGTGTAGGTTCCCTTAGGACTGCCAGGACTGACATGGATGTTCCAGTGCAGTTTCTTTTATGGAGGCTCTAAGCACCCTGACTAGTTGTTGGTCCCTCTCAAGCTTCTACCGGCCCCATGAAGAAGACTGACTGATGTGTTGGGCTGTAGACCTGCATGTGAAGGCTCACTCGTCATTGGAGGCCAAGATGAGTCATTTTAAATTCTCCCAGGCCTCAACTTCCAAAGCCAAACCCAGGTCCAGCTCCCAGTCCACTTGTAAACCCTGGACTTCCATGTCCTCCAAACTCTCAAGTAAGTCTTCTTCATCATGGGGCGGTGCCCCCGCTTTCCAAAGTGAAGGAACATCTGAGATGCATGAGGGTAGGTGGTTTCCAGGGGCTACAAGTTAGAATTTTGATCCCAGCCTTTTCTCTCTGGTTACTTTGAACCTGCCTGTGTCATCGCTTTAGCTAATCACTTCATGTCTTCCTCTGGAGCAAGATGTCATTGCCCCAGTTCCTGCAGTTGAACGATTCCAGAGGTTCTTCTCCAATCTTTTTAGTACCCATACTAAAAAATGCCATCTTCCTTTTTTTCTGGCAACCTTAGAAATGATAAATTAGGCTTAGAAATTCTGCATGGAATCCACCAGGTCTGTTATACCCTGCCTTCATCAGGGAGACTTCCTGGCATCTGTGGAAATCAAGGACATGTACCCATATGTCTACATTTTCCAGAGCATTAACAATTCCTTTGTTTGCTGTGTACTTCCAGTTTGTTATCCAGCCATTCAGTCTATCTTCTGCACCTCAGGATTTCACCAAGGGGCTGGATCCCATGTTAGCCTTGCTGCACTTCCAGGACATCCCTATTGTGGGAGATATACTAGATGGCCTACTGCTGAGGGAACTGTCAGCATAGGTTCTGTTTGACAATGCTGTGAGCCTTTAGGATTCAGCGTTGGAACTGACTCATTACATGGAATGTATGATTCAAATTAAGCCATAGTTTTTCTTCCTCTGCAGAAACAAACTCTCCACTCCCAGGTTCCCACTCTTCAGTCCAGGAGTCAGTTGAATCTTTGCTTCTAAATGAGAGTTCTAGGGTAACCTCCCTCAGGGCAGTCCCAATTTTCCATTTCCACTCCAGACCCCTACAACACAACATTCTGTCATCATGGGTCAAATCAGTCAAATACTTTTACAGACCGATTTTATCTGGTACCACACACCAGGTTCTCCCTGGCTTGGTGGCTCAGAAATCCTGCTTTACTTTGCTTCTTTCCAGTCTCTTTGAAGCTCATCACAATGGATGCCAGCCTTGTTAAACTGGGGAGGAGTCCTGGGCACTTTTATTGCAGGGTACTTGGTTGTCAGAGAAATCTTGTCTCCTGGTCAACATTCTTGTACTTCTGATGATCTGGTTGTCCCTGCAATGCTGGACAACCCAACTGGGGGTTAATCTGATCAGGATGCTGGTAGATAGCAGCTGGCAGTGTCATACATCAGCCATCAGAGAGCAACCAGAAGTCTCATCCAGCAAGTAAGGTAGAGAGGATCCTATTCTTGGCAGAACTTCATGATCCAGCCTTATCTGCTGTTTACATCCCAGATGTGGAGAATTGGCAGGCAGACTTCCCCAGCTGACAGTGCCTGGGCCTGGAGCGAGAGTTGTGTATACTTTGGTGCCTCAGTAGGATCAATACAGCCTGATCTATTCCTTTCCTCCATTTAAATGCCTTCCTCATCTGCTATGCATGTTTGAAATAGTAGGCATTTCAGTGAACCTCAAAGCTGCGGATTAAACCAGGTAGATGTGGTAGTCAGAAAAACTTTAAATGAAACAGACTACACTACCATAGTGTAAGATCTCCAAAATCTTTCGTTAAAATAAAGATATTGTACTCGCAAAAATGATTAACAAACACACTTCTCTCATTTCCATAAGGAACACATCAACCAATGTATGCATTTTTCTGTCCATCAGATCTTCATTGGAAGACCAACCTCTAATATGCTGGCTAATGCATTTTCGAGGCAGCGCCTCTTCATCACAACCAACTCACCAATACCAGGGAACTGCGCGGTCGTGAGGGAGGTGGAGCTACACAAGATGGCGCCACACACCAGCTGAACGCCGTAGCCGAAGGCGCACCTCCCCCGGCGAGCTGAAAGCATGCTGTGCTAATTACTGACATTGCCTATGCCTATGCTATTGAAGTAACTGAAGCAAAGGATGTGTGGAGCCCAAACACCCTGCTGTCGGTGGAGCCAGACATAGAGACCTACGTACCCCTCATGGTAAGAAGCCTTGAGCTTGCCAGACGCGGAGGAGCGGAGGAGAAGGAGTGAGGGAGATTAGCGGACGGAGGTCCGCTCCAGGAGCTCCAGACCCAGGACGTGATTGATTGACTACGGAGGCGTTTGCTCGCTGAGACTTCCCCCTAGTGAGAGAGCGGAGGGTGAAGGATCCCGTGACATCCAGAGGGAGAGGACGCTGATGCGGCTGACGGTGAGAGGGTTCTTGAGGGGGTAGGGAAGAGAGAGATCGGCTGTATTCCTGTGGCTGTGTAGACGAGCAGACTGTTAGACCGAAATTACTCTCCCCCCCTGCCTCTCCCATGTACCGTGGATTGCTTTGAGAGGTTTGCTGCATTGGATTATCCCTCTGAGAATGGCCTTGGGTCTATGGTGGATATAGAAATCAGTTCATGCCCAGGTCCATATAACTTGTCCCTCTAAGTATTAAGTATTAAGCTGGATGAAAGATCCACGACCTGTCTGATGTACTGGGGCTAAGTGAGAGGTGATTCCGATCGGATGCTGGAAGCGGCGTGGATTCCCCCAAACAAAATACTTACCTCAGCAGACTGTATGAAGGCTCTGGGTGATAAGATATTTTGAGAGAGAACACGATAGAGTTTTGGAGGAACCTGAAATAAGGACATTGTATGAGTTACAAAAAAGAAATATAATGTTATTAAGTCAACTACAAACAGAGAAAGTGTGACCCAGGAGGAGATATTGAACAGGCTCTTGTACCCCCCCCCCTCCCCCTCCCCCCCTTTATTTTATTTTTTTTACTCTGGACACTGTGTTGAATAGATATAGATATTAAGATGTATGTGCTGGAAATCCCTTTTCTCTCTCTTTGTTACAGCTGAAGTTAAGAACTAGTGGACACTGCTTTTTCGTCTGTGTAGAGAATAAGAGATTAAGATTAGACTAGACTAGTGCGTACATCTGCAAACCAACATAATACCCTACCTTTATTCCCCTTTTTCCTTATTGTCACTGTATTATTACCTGTATCCCCCCTCCCCCCTTTTTTTTTCGGGGGTAATAAAAGGGATATAGGGTCTGGAAAAAAAAAATGTTTCGGTAGGAAAGGGGGAGGAAGGGAGGGAGGGAAGGGGAAAAAAAGAAAGAAAAAAAAGAAACCCCTTTTTTTTCTTTATTGCACTCTATGCACCTTTTTTGCAATTTTTCTCTGCACTCTACTGTTTTTTACACCTTTTAATATTTTTGTAGGTTCTGCATTTTTTGTAAAAAAAATTTTTTTTTTTTTGTTTTACTGAGGAACTCGTTTCCTGCATATTTTGGCAAATTCACCACCTCTAGCACTCTAGCACTTTTTGCACTTCGTGCATCTTTTTGCACTTCATGCACTTTTTTGCATCTATTTTAAAGAAAGAAGAAGAAAGGAAGGAAAATCCTCCCCCCTTTTTTTTTTTTTTTTTTTTTTTTTTTTTATTAAGAGTGAGGATACACAATATACATAAAATATATATTTTTTTTTTTTTTTTTTTTTTTTATCACCTGTTGCTTTAACTGCACTTATTTATTTATTCTCCCCCTTTTTTTTTTTTTTTTTTTTTTTTTAAGCACTTTTTTACTGAGGAACTCGTTTCCTGCATTTTTTGGCAAATTCACTACCTCTAGCACTTTTTGCACTTTGTGCATCCTTTTGCACTTCATGCACTTTTTGCATCTATTTTAGGGAAAGAAGAAGAAGGGAAGGAAAATCCTTCCCCTTTTATTTTTTTTTTTTTTTTTTTGAGAGTGAGGATACACAATATACATAAAATATAGTTTTGGAAAAATTATATAAAAATTGAATAATACTGTGAATGTATTGTAACTGAAAACAGATTTGAATATAAATACATTGAGGGAAGTGGAGAGGGAAGGGGAAAAGAAGGGAAATAAATAAGGAAAGAGTGCGCTCCCCAGGAGGAAGTTATAACTTGGGGGTGACTAGGTTGGTAATAGAATTAAATAATACTAACACTTATTTACGTAAATTTGAAATATTAAAATTGAAGGGGAAGGGGGGAAGAAGGGATAATGGTAAGGAGGGGAGCCAAAGCGGGACAAACAGAAAGCGGGAAAGGGAACTCTATAAAAACTTATATGGCCCAGGGCAGAGTAGACCAGAGGGAGGAAAGGGAGGTTGAAAGGGGAGAAGGAACATCACCCTTCCGTGAAGAAGAGATAAATAAAAAACTTAATATAGAGGAAGGTACAACTCCACAGAAAAGCTTGAAAGAACGACATCAACAAAAAGAATTAGGAAAGACGTGGGAATTAGAAAAAGAAGGAATCAACCCCCATTCACTCCCCACTAAACAGGATATGGCAGAAATGATGTCACATCTGGAAGGGATGATTAAGGGAGAATTAAAGGCAACCCGTGCAGATATCCAAAATGTATTAAAAAGGGTAGAAGACTCGGAAATACAATTAGAAGAGCATAAAAAAGCTATTTCGGAATTACAAAAAAGGGCGGATATGGACTGGATAGAAATGAGAAATATCAGATATAAATTAGAAGACCAGGAAAACAGGAACAGGCGTAATAATTTAAGAATCCGCGGCCTACCAGAATCCGTGAAAAGCACTGAGTTGGAGACTGTGCTTCGAGAAGTCTTTAATAAAATAATGAAAAAAGAAATAACATCCCATATAGCTTTTGATAGAATACACAGAATTCAAACAAGGGAGAAGTTAAGACCCGAGACGGAGAGAGATGTGATTGTGAGGTTCACTCAATACGAAACAAAACAACAAATCCAGCAAGATGCAAGAAGATCTGAAACTATTAAATATGAAGGAGCTACGTTGCTTTTCTTTTCTGACCTCTCACAAGAGACACTGAGCCGGAGAAGGGCACTGAAACCCCTAATAAATCAACTACAAGAGAAGAAGATTACTTATAGATGGGGCTTCCCCACATGTCTGATAGCTAAAAACCAAGGGATATCAGCTATTTTAAGATTCCCAGAGGACCTGAAAGAATTTTGCAATAAACTGAATATACCATGTGTTAATATAGAAAACTGGGAGAAAAAACCCCTAGACTGGACGAAATTACGAGAACAACCCTGGAATAGAGTGTAGGGCCTCTCTTCCTCTCCTTCCTCTCCCTTTCTCCTTCGTTGGATAGGGGGAGAGGGGAGGGGGGTGGAAGAGGCAAATAGGGGGGTAAATAAATAATAACAGGTTAATGAGAAGGAATAGGGGAAGAATAGTAAAAGGGTAGGAAAGGGGAGGAGAGGGGAAGGGGGAAGAGAAGAAGATCACTTATAGATGGGGCTTCCCCGCATATCTGATAGCCAAAAACAAAGGGATATCAGCTACCTTGAGATTCCCAGAGGACTCGAAAGAATTCTGCAATAAACTGAATATGAAGTAAAAAGAATAAAGGTCTTGGGCAAGGATGAATTTGAGTAGGCTCGTTAAGAGGGGAGGTATGTGCCGGGGGCTGGGCGGTGCCCGCGTGCTCCCCCGAGACCACAACCGAAAGGGGGTGAGGCTCGGGGGACCACGCGGGCACTTATACTCCCTCAAGGAGGTCCAACCAGGGCTGGGGTCTAGTAAATAGGCACTAGCCTGGAGGACGATAACATTGATATTCAATGTGTAAGGGGTGGGGGGGTGGGAAGGGAGGGAGGAAAATATTGGGGGGGGGGAATATGTTGTTGTTTCACATTTATCAATGAAGGGTGTACCGACTGGATCGATCTAGGTAAAAAATATACGTTTATTTTTGTTTTTGACTTCATGATGGAATGTTTATGGTGGGCTATAACCAATCTCCATGAAAGATGGCCCCGTTGAAGATTGTTACATATAATGTTAGAGGGTTAAATAGTCCCAATAAGAGATATCAGATTTTGCAGGAGTTGAAAAAATGGTCATCAAATATTGCTTTCCTACAGGAAACTCATTTTAAATGGTCCTATAATAGTGGTCTGAAGTCTAAAAATTATCCAACTTGGTTTCATGGATATTCCTCTAGCAAAAGGGCAAGAGGAATTGCTATTGGGTTTGACAGAAATACCCCCTTTACTTTAAAGGATATGGAATCGGATTCTGAAGGGAGATATTTATTTATCAAAGGCTTGATTTTTAATAAAATGTATACGTTGGCTTGTATCTACTGCCCTAATTATCTCCCCTGTCCCTTCTTGGGGAAAGTGCTGAATAAATTGGAATGTTTTAAGGAAGGGGGGGTGATTATGGCAGGGGATTTTAATTTTGTATTTGATCCAACCCTGGATGCCCAACCCCCATCCCTACGCTCAGAAGGTAAATACCTAAAGATAATTAAACAAAAACTACATCGACAGCAACTAGTAGAGGTGTGGAGAATTGCACATCCAGGGGGAAAGGATTTTACATATTACTCCCAGGTACATCACTCTTACTCAAGAATCGATTATATCCTCTTGGACCATCAGCTTTTGGAGGGGTTAAAGAAAGTAGAAGTAAAATCAATAACTCTCTCCGATCATGCCCCAGTTATGGCTGTTTTGGACCTGGAGGATATACCGATTAGGCAAAGAGTATGGAGGTTGGATGAATCCCTCTTGCATGACCATAAAATATTTGAAGCTTTGGAAAGAGATATGAACTTATTTTTTAAAGAAAATAATGTAGAAAATATTGCACCAACTGTGTTGTGGGAGACCCATAAGGTATACATGAGAGGGAGATTGATAGCAGAAGCGGCTAAGAGGAGGAAAATAAGGTCAACGCAAAAATCATTGATCTTACAGGAAATCCAGGAGTTGGAACAGTTACATAAAGGATTAAATGACCATAAAATAATGGACGAACTTATGGGAAAAAGGGAGGCACTGAGAGACATATTGGAACAGGAAACCAGGCAGGCCTTTTTAAAGTCCGCTAAAAGACAATATGAATTTGGTAATAAACCGGGGAGAATCCTGGCAGAGGTAATTAAACCTAGAAGAAATTTTAATTATATCGCAAAAATTAAAGATAAGAAGGGAGTAATGAAATATGCAACAAGAGATATTAGTAACATCTTCTCAGAATACTACCAACTACTGTATAAGGTAAATGGTAACCAGGACCCCAAGGATAAACAAAAGAGAAGGGAAAAAATTGAACAATACCTCCGGAAGATAGATCTACCGAGGATAGCAGAGGAGGATGCTGGTATGCTCGATAGGGATATCTCTAAGGAGGAAATAGAAAGAGCAATTAAGGATAGTAAGAATGGGAAGAGCCCAGGGCCCGATGGATACACATCATTATACTTTAAAAAGTTTTTGGGACCTTTAACACCTTATTTTCATCAGTACATGAACTCAATAGGGGAAGGAAGGGAGATACGGAAGGAAGCTTTGGGGGCCTTTATAACTATATTAGCAAAGGAAGGGAAAGACCCAACATTATGCTCTAGCTTTAGACCTATTTCTCTGATTAATGAGGATGTAAAAATTTATGCAAGGATTTTAGCCGAGAGGCTGAAACAACATATGCCAGACTGTATAGAAGGAGATCAGGCAGGTTTTGTACCTGGAAGGGAGGCGAGGGACAATATACTGAGGACAACCCTCTTAATGCAGGAAGTTAAGAAGAAGAAGAAGCAGTCTTCCCTTTTCCTATCGGTCGATGCGGAAAAGGCATTTGATAGGTTAGAATGGGAATACATGCTGCAGACATTATATAAATTTGGTCTAGGCCCAAGAATGCTGCGGTGGATAGAGGCCTTATACTCTAACCCTACAGCTCAGATTCAGGTGAATGGGACCCTATCAAACTCTTTTGGGCTTTATAACGGTACACGTCAGGGATGCCCATTATCTCCTTTACTTTTTGTATTCTCCTTAGAACCTCTTTTGGTTTCTATAAGAGCGAACCAAGGTATTGAGGGAATAAAAGTATCAGAGAAGGAGCATAAGATATCTGCATTTGCAGATGATATTATGCTCTATATAACGAATCCCAAACAGTCCCTTCCTAGGATTTTGCAGGAGCTGGAGGAATATGGGAATGTTTCGAACTTTAAGATCAATAGAGAGAAAACTGAGATATTAAATGTCTATTCCCCCCCAGAGGAGAGAAGAGAACTTAGAGCTCTTTTCCCCTTTGTGTGGAAAGAGAAGGGCCTGAAATACTTAGGAATATACTTATCGACATCAGTTACAGATTTATATCAAGATAATTATCTCCCTCTTTTAAATAAAATTAAACAAGATCTTAAAGGTTACCCTGCACACAGACTGTCATGGTTTGGCAGGATAAACGTAATTAAAATGATGATTCTGCCAAAGGCTCTATATGTCTTTCAGAGCCTCCCGATAAATATCCCAGGGGCCTATTTTAGAATTATTAAATCCCTGATTCAGAAATTTATATGGAACAAAAGAGGAAGTCGCGTTTCTTATAAGGTAATGAATAGGCCTAAGGATAAGGGAGGGGTATCTCTCCCAGACTTTCAAAAATACCATTCAGCAGCGGTAATGAGGAGGATTTTGGATTGGGTTTACAACGCTCCATATAAAAAGTGGGTATCACTGGAAGATAATATGAGTAATGTTGCCCTGAGTCAGACCATCTGGATTCCAATGAAGTTTAGGGGTCTCTCTAGAAGAATATCCCCGATTACAATGGAAACATTAAGAACATGGGATGGGGTACTTAAAGGTACAGAAGGACAAAACAACAATAGCCCTCTAATGCCCCTGTCAGGAAATAACTATTTTCCTCCAGGGAAAGAAAACAAAATGTTCCAGAAGTGGACGCATAGGGACATATTAAGGTTAAGGGATGTGTTAAAAGTAAATAGCTTATGCTCATTAGAGGAGATACGAGAGAAATACGGAAGAACATCATGGGATGGATGGAGATACAGACAACTCCAACATTTTGTTGAGTCCCTTCCAAAACCTCTCCGCTCGGGTGACAATTTAAACCCTTGGGAGAAATTGATTGACCGAGGAGGAGCGGGCAGACAGGGGATCTCTAAGATATATAGGACCTTAATATCTTTAATGGAGGATGAGGCGATACCGGCTTTTGGGAGGTGGGAAGGGGAATTGAATCAATCAATCCCAGAAAAACTGAAAGGGAAAGTTATAGACTATACCCACTCCACTTCAATAGATACGAAGATCCAAGAAATGAACTATAAATTATTGGTTAGATGGTATTATGTTCCATCGAAAATGCATAAGATTAACAAAGACTTATCACCCCTTTGTTGGAGAGAGTGTGGGAGGGAGGGAACCCACGCCCATATATGGTGGCAATGCAGTGCAATCCAGTTATACTGGGAAAAGGTGGTGGGTTTAATTAAAGAGATCGACGGGAAGGAAATAGAACTGGATCCCTGGAAATGTTTGTTTCACGCGGCCGAGGGCCCTAGGGAAAAATATAGAAGAGCACTAACTCCATTTTTGCTAAACGCAGCGAAAGTACTGATCCCGAGATACTGGAAAGTAAAGGAAACACCAGGGATAAGAGAATGGTTTAGGGAAATAGATAGATTGAGGATTATGGAAGAACTAATACACCTTCAACGGGGAGCCGAAATTAGATTCCAGGTGACTTGGAGGAACTGGATGGAATTTAGAAAATCCTCAATATATCTCGGAATTATGGGGGATGGAGAGGGCATCTAGGGGAGGGAGATAGGATGCATATACTTCATAACCCCCTATAAATTTTTTATTTATTTTTTATAAGGGAGGGAGGAGGAGAGGAGAGGAAGGGAGGAGAAGGGGAAATGATCCTTTCCCCCTCTTGGGTTTTTTTTTTTTTTTTTTTTGTGTGTGGGGGAGGAGATGGGGGGACCCCTTGTTTTGGGGCCCTTTAGGGGGTTTGTCGGGGGTTTTTTTTTTTTTTTTTTTTTTTTTCGTTTTGTTCTGTAGAAGGGAGTGGGGATGGAAGGAGAGGAATCCCCACCTTACACAAATCACAAATTGGAATTAAGAAAAAGTGTCACGTGGGAGGGGTAATAAATATGGGTAAGATAAAATCACAAAAGGATAATTCTAAACACATGAAGAGAGGGGGAGGGGGTGGGCTTTAAACCCTTTTTTTTTTTTTTTTTTTTTTTTTCTTTCTCCTCCCTCTCTCTCCTCTTCTTCTTCTTCCCTTTTGGGATATTTAAGATCGATCCGGTTGGGCACCCAATGTGTACTTTTTTTTTGACTGTTTGTTTTTATGTGAATGTTGAAAACACTGAAATAACATGAATGTTAGTCAAAGTGATTTTTAAAAGTATGTATAAGGAATATTTTGTACTGTTCTTTTTGTAAATGTGGAAAACGAAATAAACAATATTTAAAACACCAATACCAGGGAACTGTATGCAAACTCTCCTCCTCTCCCTCCCTCCATACATACTTATAGAGACCAGACAAGAGAAAACAGGGCACTTTGGGGGGAAAAACTGGCTAGCACTGAGGAGGAGGCAGTCCTGAAGATGCACACTTCAGCAGCACATCAAGGAAAGGGCAGCGGCTCTCTAGTGGAAACAAAAAGGAATAGCAGAAGGTGCTTCTAAGTGCAGTAACTACATAGCTACAGGTACTTTATTGCCTCAAGGTGATGAAAACACTTACTAGAAACAGTAGGTGTAAAAGGCTGATCAGAGTCATCAAAATCACTGAGTCACAGCGGTGTCCAGGAGATGTTCACAGGGCCATGTCCATGTGAGGAGTCTTTGCATCAGTGGCAGCACTGATATAGAGGATCCTAGGCCAGCCAGCAGTGGAGAACCATGGAGGGCGGAAGCAGGAAAAGCTATCAGCGCTGTCAGAACCAGTGTGGAACACAAGACCCGGAAGTAATAGCATGAAGAAGGAGCCAATGGGCATGCTCCAAACCACGTCCCGCTCCGTCTGATGTCACTTTTGAGTCCTGCTTTCCACGCTGACTCTGACAGTACCGATAGCTCTTCCTGCTTCCACCCTCCATGGTTCTCCGTTGCTGGCTAGCTTAGTATCCACCATATCACATCTGCCACTGACACAGAGACTCCTCACATGGACACAGCCCACTGGGTACCCGCTGGACAGCACTAAATACAGTACTCTCAACCAGCTCCAAAGATGCTGCTTGCAGGACATTTCGGAACGTCCCGCAAGCGCACCGCCCCAGTGTAAAAAGACACATGGAAATGAATAGGAATCGGTTTTCAGACGCTTAGCAGCGCCTATTTCTAGAGCTAAAGCACCTGAAAACTGCCCCAGTGTGAAAGGGGCCTTACACCTGTTTCTAGTAAGTGTTTTTATCTCCTTGAGGCAATAAAGTACCTGTAGCTACTGCACTTCGAAGTGCCTTCTGCTGTTCCTTCATAGTTATAGAGACCCCTCCCTTCAATTAACATATAATTATACAATAATAAAATCGTGAACTTACAGTAAAAAATATATATATATTGTAGCGCCCTGCTCCTGATGAGCAGATGCTATTGTTTTGTTCAAATTTAATTGTCTGAAGCTGTAGTTTGGCTCAGACTAATTTCTCTAAAAGTTCTGGTTTCTGTACCAGTCCAGCCGGATTGCACTGATTGCCACCTGACCGTAGGTGTCGCTGTCACCGTTGTGGGTGTGGAACAGCAGCAGGCTGGATGCATTGAATGCCACCTCTTGCGTGGAAATGGTTCAGTGGGTGTGGTTTCCCTGTTGTGCATTCTGGGAGAGGGTATTTCAGGTACCAACGCCATTTATTTTCGTTTGTTTTACGTGGGTCCGTGATCCCAACCCCAGGGCCCTCCTGGCCTGAGGTCTGCGTCTCATGGTCTTGCGCCTCGGGGCCGGCTGACCGAGGCTTCGCAACTGAGAGTGTAGGCCCAGGAATGTCTTGGAGCCTGCTGATCCAGGGGTGGTCATATGCTGTCTCGCCTGTGAGAAGAAGCCAAGAAAAGCTGGAGGATCCAGGGGAGGACTTTTCCAGTGGAGGACAGAGTGCAAGGCTGGTGTCTCTGGAGGAGCCTGAAAACTCAGTTTGAGGATGCAACCCAGATCAATATCCTTACACTATTGTCGAGTCGGCTGAAAGAATCTGGTACTGTATAGTAGTTCTTCCTAAAAACTCTCAAAAATCGCTAAGTTCAGTTAACAAGTATGTGGCAGAGACTTTGTTGTGCATCTATTCTCAAAACCACTAAGTTCAATTAACAAGTCTGTGGCAGAGACTTTAGCATCTCATCGGCTGCTAGGTCAAGTGAGAGGGGCCTATCTGGTGACTGCTGGATCCAGTCTGTGGAGCTGTTTGTCCTCTGGATCTGACTAATACCTCTAACCTGCAATTATTAGGTGCCTGATCTCCCCCTTATCCTCTAACCCTCTATTGAAGGACTGTCTCTTGTGTCTTTCTTTGGTGTTACCCCTAAATAAATCGTCAAAAAGGACTGTATGTCTGATCTATCATAACTTGGGCTACTTTCCACAGGACCCCCTAAGATGAAGAGGCGAGCGGGTAAGCCCGAATAAAACCAGCAACTCCTTCGGGGTTAGTGCTACATATTGTTTTTCAAAAATTTGGAGTCTCTTTTCGTTTTTTATCGCAAAACATAAAAAACACAGTGGTGATCAAATACCACCAAAAGAAAGATCTATTTGTGTGACAAAAAATGTTACAAACCTCATTTGCGTAAAGCGTTGCATGACCGCACAATTACCAGTTAAAATAGCATAAAAGGGTTCTGGTCGTTAAGGGGATAAAACGTGCTGAAGGGCTAGTTCACACCTCGGCTGTTTGAAGTGTGTTTCCTGAGGCGCTTTAATGCTGCATGAGGTTTCTGCTATATTAGCTTAGGATATTTGTTTGCGCTGATTAATCCCTATTTATTTTTTATATTGAAAGGTCCCTTGGTCACACCTGAGTATCGTGCTCCTTCTTTGGCCCAGAGTTGGATATTTTGACCCCTATAGACTTCAATGGGAACACCTGAAGATGCATAGAAGGTGTTTTTTTCGGGCAACAGAAAACCACACGTACAAACGCACAGAAAACCGCCGCAGGAGGAACAAGCTGAAGTGTGGACCTCCCAGAAGCTCCCAGCTGTGTCTGGCAAAGCAAAGGTAAAGTAACCAAACTCGACTGGCCACTTTAGTGTCAGGCTCTTCTCCATACCTCAGATCTTTTCACAAGAGGTAAACAAACAAATAGCGTAACACAGAGTTTGAATGCCAAACTAGAACAGCAGAACAAGCAGTCTGCGCCTTTAAGAGTCCTTTGTCTCCAGCATCCTTATTTACCCTTTTGCGGCTCAACCACACTTTCCACAGCCGTCCGTATTCACGAACACAGATACGCTCCCCGAAGGAATGGCCGCCACTTCTTTTACGCACTTGGCGTAGATCCGAAATAATACCCGGAGCACGGCCTGCGTGTGCCGAACGTGGAGGAAGGAGGAGGTGACGCTTTGACCGGCGGCCGTCTCCTCCAATCGCAGGTGGCGGAGGGGACAGGCGCCGGCGGCGGGAGCCTATGGGAACACAGGATAGCGAGCCGGGGGGGCGGAGACTTGTGCGGTAAGAACCGGGTGACAGGCCGAGTGTACTGCGAATAACGGAATAAAGAGCGGCATCGGTGGAGACATGAGGCGGAGACAAGGTGGAGGGCGAGGGGCGGGCACCGGACAAGCAGGTACCGGGCCAAGAGGGGCGGGGTGCGGGTGGTGGAGGGGGGGTTTGAGGGGAGGAGCGGAGGAGGTGGTACCGGGGGAGGCACACACACATTTTGTATACAGGCACATGTAAATAATACAAAGACACAAGTGCAGCTATTGATCCTCAATCATGATTGTGCTGATGAATTATCAGTGGCCACAGATCACAAGTGTACACTGTGTCTGTATGCGTGTTCTGTCCAGTTGGGGGGAATTTAAGCAGGCTGCTTTGTTGTGTCCCTACTTGGATCCCTATCCAGATATCAGTGTGACTACAAAACACACACAGTGTGATCAGTGTTGTGACGATCAGGATTGTGGTCATTGTGTGTACACAGATGTCCTGGCAGGGATCTTCTCTGCTGACAGCCCAGATGTCACAGACTGGTCGATCCAAATCTGTCCTCTTCACTATCATTGAACCCCCCCCCCCCCCTTTGTAGTGGCTTCAGTGCTGGGGGGCAGAAATCATGGACCCTGGTGGGGGGGGAATAGGCCTTGGTGTGACCTGGAAACTTTTCTATGGAGTGTCTGCAATTTAAGAATTCAATATCAGATGTCACAACTAAGATGGTGGCCTTCTGATTAATTAGATGTTCGAGTTTAAACCTGTTTTTGTAAAAGGTGATCTCCTGGAAATGGGAATTGACCGTCAGCATTTAGGAATGCCGAAGTTAGGCGGCTAGTACCGCGTCCAGTACACACGGATTGCTGGTTTTCTGGCGCGACATTGTTTGTTGTATTCCAGGGGTGTCCAACCTGTGACCCAAAACTGGTAGGAATACGGCTCAGCACAGAATTATAAACTTACTTTACAATATTGAGAGAGATATGGATATATCTCTCTAATTAAAAAAAAAAAAAATTTATACACTTTTTTTTTTTTTTTTTCTTAAATGTGTTTACACTTGGCGAACACATGCAGCCGAAGAAAAATTTGACAGCGGCTCTTTAATAATAATAATAATAATATTTTTATTATCAGGGATGTACCAGTATTGGTGCTGATACTAAGCATCTGCATGAGTACTCGTGAATATTATTATTATACAGGATTTCGCCTAGGTTTTAACTGATGAGGGTTAGAAAAACGTGCAAGTTCAGCTGAACTCGCACAATTTCAAACCAGCAATGCAGTCTGACTTAGGGGGTCGATTTGACAGATATCTGTGTGGGTGTGTGCAAAGAGGTCTATTCAGATTGCCCCCTAAGTGACCAAAAGTAGTACTGGAACTACTTTTGGAAATTGCCGCGGCCCCGCAAAGTTGCCAGCAGTAGCTTCTGATTTGGCATGTGACTTGACATGTCGAATTGCATGCCAAATTGGCCCAATGTGAATGTGGGCTCATATATAGCGCCAACGATTTACGCAGTTCTTTACAACATAAGGGCAGACAGTACAATTACGATACACTTTACTACCAGTTCTCAAAAAGGGTATCGGTGAACTGGAGATAGTGCAGAGAAGGTCAACCAAACCTCCAAGAGACATGGAGGAGCTCAGCTATGCGGAAAGATTAGAGAAACTGAATCTATTCCCTCTTGAGAAGAGGAGATTAAGGGGGGATATAATTAACACGTATAAACACATAAGGGGTCCATATAGTGAACTTGATGTTGAGTTATTCACTTTAAGGTCATCAGAGGACAAGGGGGCACTCTTTACGTTCAACCACTTCAATACAGGGCTTTTCATCTCCATATATGGAAAGGTTTCTTCACAGTAAGAGCTGTGAAAATATGGAATAGACTCCCTCCACAGGTGGTTCTGGCCAGCTCAGTAGATCGCTTTAAAAAAAGGCCTGGATTATTTCCTAAAATGTACATAATATAACTCGATACTATAATTTATAAGTAAAGTTGATCCAGGAAAAATGCCTCTTGTGGAATCGGGAAGGATTTTTTTTTTCTCCTGTAGAAAATTGGATCATGCTTTGCTGTTTTATTTCACCTTCCTCCTGAATCAACTGTAGATGTAGAATTGTGTATAAGGGATTGAATGATTATTTTTTTTTTTTTTTGGTTGAACTAGATAGGCAGAAAAAAAAACACACAAGCCTAACTATGTAACTATTACATTAGGAATCAGAGAGCCCTGCTTGTTGGTGCTTACAGTCTAAGAGCCGGTTCACACATGGGCAACCTGGGATCCGACTTCAAGTCACGCGGTTGAGAAAATCAATGAAGTGAATGGAGCCGTCTTAATGCACACTACTGAAGTTGCTCTGACGTCAGAAAAGGTTCCTTTACTACTTCAATCCGACTTCTAGGCAACTTGTACCCACTGATTTCAATGGAAGTCGCCTCCAAGTCTGATCCCCTGTCTTAACTGAAGCAACTTTCCAGGAAGTAAAAGTTGTTTTCTAGGCAAACCCCTCCCTCCCACAGAGCTGATTATTATGTGATTGCCCACTGGTAAAGTCCCCTTTTCTGGAGGCAACTTCAAGTTGCCTTGTAAGTTGCCTCAATTCGCGCTGTTATTCATACTCCAGTTGTATCCAAGTTGCCTCCCAAAGTCACGCTGGAAGTCATGGTGCCCCTGTGTGAACCGGCTCTTAGAGCTCTGATTCCTTTGCAGTGCAATTTGAGCCCATTCATTTTGTATTTAATGTGTTCAAATCACACTGCAAAGAATCTCCATATGGTTTTCCCCCACCGTTCCCATGTGACCCCAGGCTTGTCATTGTGACTTCAGTGATTTAGACATGTGACTCTCTCTTTTTTTTTTTTTTTTTTTTTTTCAGTGCAATTTGAGCCTCTTCATTTTGTAGGGGCTCAAATTGCACCACAAAGTTATTGGCAGGTACTTGACCGAAAGTATATTGTGCCAACAGTTTGCACAGCACTTCACAATATAAAGGGAGACAATACGGTTACAATACAATAATATACAAGCGGGTTAAGAGGGCCCTGCTCATAAGTGCTTATAATCTAATAGGGTGGGGCAGGTGATACAAAAGGTTATAACTGTGGGGGATGAGCTAATTGAAGTGATAAAAGTTCAGTTAGTTGGATATGCTTCCCTGAAGAGATGAGTTTTCTGGGATCGCCTAAAGGTAGAGATAGCCGGACAGACTGAGGTAGAGAGTTCCAGAGGATGGGAGAAGCTCTGGAGAAGTCCATGACTTTTATACGTTTTATCTTCCCAAAGAAAAGTATCCGAAATCTCCACAGTCGCACCTTTTTTTATTTTTTATTCATGTCATTAGTCTTCGGCAGCTCCCATATTTGTGGGCAACTATTTTCAATGATGAAGGGCAAAATTAAAACCAAAATATCTGATGTGCACCTTAAAGTGGTTGTAAACTCTTACAACACACTTTGACCTACAGGTAAGCCTAGATTAAGGCTTACCTATAGGTCCAAGAAATATCTCCTAAACCTACACGGTTTAGGAGATATTTGCCAAAAGACAGGCACCGCTGTCTACAGTGCACTGAGTGCGGCACCGTCAATGGCGACTATGCCGCGCGTGGCGGCTCCCGTGCGCATGCACGGGAGTGAAGTCATC
This sequence comes from Lithobates pipiens, assembly GCF_037356315.1. NCBI lineage: Eukaryota > Metazoa > Chordata > Amphibia > Anura > Ranidae > Lithobates > Lithobates pipiens. The sequence continues at coordinate 264,925,828 of NW_027507748.1, read as the reverse complement.
GCGGCTTCGCCGAATGGAAGCGGCGAGACCCACCGAGAAGATGGATGCGCTGGACTACAGGGGACAGCGGTGACTTCGCTGGCTCCTGTGTCAGGCAAGTGACACATAATGGACTACTATGCAAAGCATAGTAGTCCATTACGCTTTACCTTTGCAGGGAATGAAAGAGGAAGTAAACTCATCAGGGTTTACTTCCTCTTTAAGAATTCATTGAGAATTGCTACTACGTTCATCCACCTAGATATTGATGCGTTTGTTTTTAAACTATGTCAAATATCACACTAGTTTTATGTTGCTTACCTTTTACTTTTATAATAAAAAAGTATTACAATAAAAATAAGGTTTTATTACTCGGGTACCTTATCTATATCGGTGATCATTACTTGTCATCTGCCCAAGTTTTTCTGCTCATCAGCTATCCCTATTGTTTGTGCATTTTATGTGTTGCCCAAGACAATTCTTCTGCCAGTGTGGCCTAGGAAGGACACCCCTGATGTATACTGTTCTCTGAAGGATTTTATAATGTGTTTAAAGCTTGTCCTGGAAACTTTCTGTTGTCCTTAGGGGAAAAATAATCCTGTGAATGCAGAAATCTATTACAAGCCGTATCAAGACTAGGCTCAGACTTGGCACAAAACCGTGTGTGTTCTAGATCCATAGGTGAAACGTGCTGCTCTTTAGCAGACACACAAAGGTGCCATTAATTCTAAATGGCATCTATACGCATCAGCAGAATGCCTGCCTTTTCCTGGGCACAAAATGACCTGGAGCTGCAGAACCATATCATACCATGCAGTGCAATTTTTAAAAATACTTTTTTAAAAGGTCTGGGACTTCTTTAGCAGCATTTCCTACCCATAGATTGCAAGTGACACGACTTCGAACTTAGCCTAAACCCCAAAAACGTATTCTCTTTCCTTCTCTTTTTTTTTTATTTTATTTTATTTTATTTTTTTTTTAAGCTTACCAGTTCTTAGGCTGCATTTACATCTGAGCAGAGCAATTTTTAGATGGTTTTTACTTGAGCGTTTTTGAGCGTTTTAAGGCCTGGTTCACATAATTTTTTTTTTTTTTTAGCACGTTTTCAGTTTTGCACACTACAGTCAATTTAACATGGTTTCCTATGGATCTAGTTCACATCTATGCATTTTATGGCAAGGTCCAGGGACTTTTTTCTGTTTTTTTTTTTTTTTTGGTTCCATAGACTTCAATGGATTAAAAGAGTGTATTGAAAAAGGCAAAATGCATCTGGAATATGCAAACCGCAACCTGCATAGGTGTGAACCAGGCCTTGGAGGTGTATTTGAAGCGTTTTTATTTTGGGGGGTGGAGAGCTGCTGTGTGTGCAGAAAATGCATGTCAAAATGCTTGTGAAATGCTCATGCCGTGATGTTTTTAAGAGTTCCTATTGAAGTCTATTGGGCCCTATCTGACAAAAAAGAAGCTTGTCTATGTTTTTTAGGGACATACGTTATGCTTCAGACGACAGAATGCTCAGATGTGGACAAGGGCCATTGAAATGAATGGAATTTGCCTTGTTGAGCGTTTTAGAGCCGCAAGCAAAAAAAAATGCTCAGGCGGGACTTAAAAGATCACGATTCAACCTCCCCCTCACGATGCTAATTGGCCTTTTCTGCGATTCCATGTAAACCATGCAGAGCTGAGCTGTAAAAATAAATAAACACTCCGGACCTCAATTTTGTTTGGGTGCAAGCTCGCATGGCCGCGCAATTGTCAGTTAAAGTGACACAGTGCTGAATTGCAAAAAGTGCTCTGGTCAGAAATGGGGTAAAATCTTCTGGGGCTGAAGTGGTTAACCACTACAATACAGGGCACTTTCACCCCCTTCCTTCCCAGCCCAATTTTCAGCTTTCAGCTCTCTAGCGCTTTCAGTGACAATTGCGCGGTCGTGCTACACTGTACCCAAATGAAATTGTTATCATTTTGTTCGCACAAATAGAGCTTTATTTTGGTGTTATTTATTCACGACTCCGTTTTTTTTTTTTTTGCGATATAAGCGCAAAAATAGTGGAAATTTGGAAAAAAAACAATATTTTCTTTTTTCTATTTGAAAAGAAATCCAATAAAATCAAATGTTGTCATAAATTTAAGCCAAAATGTATTCTGCTACATGTTTTTGGTAAAAAAAATTCCGTTAAGTGTATAATAATTGGTTTGTGTGATCACGGACATATGTACGCAAATGATCATGTACATATGTGTGCAGGTGATCACGTACATATGTGTGCAGATAATCATTGGGACATGTGATTTTAGTGGGACATATGTGGGGGACATGTTTTTATTATTAGGGACATGTGTTTTTATTATTTGGGGACATGTATGTTTTGGGGACATGTGTGTTTTGGGGACATATGTGGGGACTGTGTTTGTACTGTGTGGTGTGTTGTGTGTTTACACTACACTGATGATCAGTGAGTAAAAAGCTGTAAAAAGCAGCCCATACTCACTGATCATCAGCCGGCTGCAGCGTTCTGCTCTCCTCTCCTCAGCGGTGACTTCCGTGTGAGGAGAGGAGAGCCGATTGCCTAGCAACCGGCTGTTTGTTTACATCACATGACGGCCGTGATTGGACACGGCCGTCATGTGATCAGGAGGGCCAATCACAGAGCCCTCCTGCCGATCTGAGATGTGCCGTGTCCGGGTGACACGAGCACATCGGGATCGCGCCGCTGCGCGAGCGCGCGTGATCCCGCTACTCCTGAAGGACGTTCCTGAACGGCCTGTCAGGAGTAGACGGCTCCCACCCGGCCGTATATATGCATTGGCCGGGTGGGAAGTGGTTAAAGACCAAATCTTTTTCTGATATTTGTTGCTTACAAGCTAAAATATACATATATACAGTGTATATAATTGTATCAGAGACCCTAGAGAATAAAATGGCGGATGTTGCAATATTTTAGGTCACACTGTATTTGTGCAGCAGTCTTTCAAACGCAATTTTCTTGGGGGGGGGGGGGGGAGATACACTTCAATGAATAAACTAAACTAAAAAATAATCAGTAAAGTGAATGGTGCCTTAGATGTGAAGATGTGACTGCTTTATTTTTAGAAATCTCTTTCAGATTGACCAACAAGTATGTAGTGCAAGGGCCTGTCTGGATACAGATTGGTTGCTTAGTTTAGGTAGGTCCTCACAGTGCATAGATTTGGTAGATTTTAAAGTTAGTTGTATACTCACATAATGTCTACAGTGCACCCATGTTTGTTATTTTTCAGCTTTGTCTAATTGTGCCCATACATACTTTCAGTTTATTAAACGATCAATGTGCAATTTGACCGATTCAGCAAACAATTGAGTAGCCAGAATGTCTCTTAGGATCAATTTTGACTAATTTCGATCTATCCAAGTCAGTTAGCAAAGGTGGGAAATTAATAATTGTTTTGTATTGATCGGCTGCACTTAGATGCTTTGGTCATGTTTCCAATTATATTTTGAACAATCAGTGTTATGAGTTTGCATGGTGGAAACAGAGACACAATAACTTACGACCTTCTCTTCCAAAAATCGATCTGAATCCACTTCCCGTGAAAGCATATCGGTCAGTTAGGGATAAGAGATCTATAGTTGATAACCTATCAGGCAAGATCCATAGAAAAATAAACTATTTATTGCAGGGAGTATGGCCTTCAAGTAGATCAAGCTGTCCAGGAAAAGTGGCAGTTAGAGGGTTGAGACAAACCAATGATCAGCATTTATTTATTTATGTAAAGCCTTAATCCCAAAAGGAAAAACCAAACTGTAAAAAGGTAGGCCCAAGCTGGTCCAAACAAGCAATTTCCTTCACAAAGTGCTGCAGTGGCTCTCGGCACTGTATAAACTGCATCTAGCTTCAGCTACATATAGTACACAGTGCCGGGTTCTGGGCACTGTGACAGACTTACTGTTTCACACCCAGAGCAAAATAAGTCAGTCAGGGCGGCGCTCAGCCATAGATTTGCATTCTCTGAATGAATACAAAGCTTCCTCTGAATGGCTAAGAGTGGGTGGATTATGCCATGATCTAAGCCGATCAGGGGAAGCTTTGTATTCATTCAGAGAATACAAATCTGCCTATCAAAGGGGCTGGCTGGAAGAAAGCAATACAAAGAGCACAAGATACTTTTCCATACAAGTACATGGTACAGCAGGCACATATCAGGAATATGAAATCTTGCGTTGACATACTCTTTTTAAGCTGGCCATACTGATCGAAATTCAGCTGGTTTGACAGGGACTGGCTGTCAGTGTGGGGCTGTCACTGCTCAACTAGTGAAGGGTCATGCTGGAAAACTTTTCTCAATCAGTGCTTGCAGCCATTCATTAGTGTATTATGACCAAAAATAAAATACATTTCCTGCCTCCATGCTGCTAAACAAGCCTACTTTGTCTCTTATTAATACCTTGCCACCCAGTCCCCGTTGGCTCTTCTTAACCTTTCAACTCTCTCATTCGTTCCCCACCCCCTCTACCCATTAACTCACTCGCTGCCCGAGAGATTGACAACCACTTCAAAGACAAGATTGATGCAATTCACTGTGCGTATATCTTCCCCACCCAACAAGGTATTTGCCTAACAGCACATTCAACACTCTCCTCTTCTGAATTGGTTACAAAACTTTTCCTAGATGCCCACCTAACCAATTGTCCCTTGGATCCTGTTCCTTCACAACTACAACGGTCACCCTCTTCTTCTATCCTATGCTCCCTCACTCACATCTTCAGTCTCTCCCTCTCTAGTGGCACCTTCCCCTCCGCTCTAAAACATCAGATCACTCCCACACTTAAAAAGCCCTCACTGGACCCCCCCAACCTGAACAAGTTAAGACCCATCTCATTGCTCCCATTCACCTCTAAACTTCTAGAACACTTAGTCTACAACCATCTTAGCTTCTACCTCAGTGAAAATAACCTTCTTGACCCATTACAGTCTGGCTTTCGCTCGCAGCACTCGAGGGAAAACTACTAAAACTCACTAACGATTTACTAACTGCTAAAACCAACAGCAAGTACTCCATGCTCCTATTACTTGACCTCCTCTGTGGCCTCTGATATTGTTGACCACCTGCTTCTTCTCCATAAACACCATTCCTTTGGCCTTCAGGATTCTGCTTTATCCTGGTTCTCTGCCTACCTATCACAGCGCTCCTTTTAGTGTTGCCTACAACTCTCTCCTCCTCTCCATTGCCTCTTTCTGTGGGGGTCCCCCAAGGCTCTGTTCTTGGACCCCTTCATTTCTCTATCTACACCTCCTCCGTTAGTCACTTGATAACCGCTCACGACTTCCAATACCATTTATACGCTGTTGACACCCAAATCTATCTGTCTACTCCTCACCTCACTCCTTCGGTCTCCTCTCACATTACTAACTTACTGACATATCGGCATGTCACACTACTTCCTTAAACAAAATCTCTCTTAAAGTGGATGTAAACGCAAAGTCGTCCTTTCTAAACTACTGCCATAGGGGTTATCTGTAAGGATATACATGCCTCCTGCATGTATCCCTACCTGTCAAATGTCTCCCCTCTGTCTTTTATGAGACCTGAAAAACTGCAGATTCTGTGGGTGGAGTCGTGATGTCTGTAAACTCCCCGCCCACCTCTACACTCCCCTTTTAATATGCATTTTCTCCTGTGTATTTCTTACACTGAACTTCTGCTATGATCTTTAACATCCACTCAAAAGACAGGAAAGTAACCACATAACTTCAGAATGCCCAATTATGCTGAGGTGGGGAACATCCAATCCTGGCAGAGCAGCAGAAGAAAGGAGTGGGAGGGAATTAAAAAATAATGCATGTCTCTTAGGCTAGTGCACGAGATATGTAAATCACCTGTCACTCACAGCAAGGGGGAGGATTTGACAAAGTTTTTCTGTTTGTCAAGATTTATCTCACCGAACAATGAAAGAGGATTGCTCAGAGCTGGATTAACTCTTTGTGGCAAGACTGGGCTCAAATGATAGGAACTCTTATACTCTACATTATGACATCAAAAAAAAAAAAATATTTATTTCGGGTTTACATCACCTTTAACCACTTCAGCCCTGGACCGTTTTGCTGGCCAAAGACCAGACCACTTTTTGCGATTCGGCACTGCGTCGCTTTAACTGACAATTGCGCGGTGATGCGTCGTGGCTGCCAAACAAAATTTATGTCCTTTTTTTCCCACAAATAGAGCTTTCTTTTGGTGGTATTTGATCACCCCAGCGGTTTTTATTTTTTGCGCTATAAACAAAAATAGAGCGACAATTTTGAAAAAAAGCATTATTTTTTACTTTTTGCTATAATATCCCCCAAAAATATATAAAAAAAAAACATTTTTTTTCCCCTCAGTTTAGGCCGATACGTATTCTTCTACATATTTTCGGTAAAAAAAATCGTAATAAGCGATTAATTGGTTTGTGCAAAAGTTATAGCGTTTACAAAATAGGGGATAGTTTTCTGGCATTTATTTACATTTTTTTTTTTTTTACTAGTAATGGCGGCAATCAGCGATTTTTTCATTTTTTTTATTTTTCTTGTTACTGCGACATTATGGCGGACACATCGGACATTTTTGACACATTTTTGGGACCATTGTCATTTTATACAGCAAACAGCACTTGTTGCTAGGCAGAATGTGGAGATGCTGTTTACAACGGCATCTCCAGTTCAGCCGCCCCGTGAGACGATCGAATCCGCGGGACCCGGAACACGCGAGCGCGGTGCACTCTCGATGGCAGGGCGGCATTTAGGATTGGACGTACCTGTACGCCACTATGCCTGCCTGTGCCATTCTGCTGACGTACATCGGCGTTCGCTGGTCGGGAACTGGTTAATCTGAGCTATTAATATTCCCTCCTGTCCATGCCCCCCCTCCACGACTTTTCCATCAAAAACAACAATGCAGCTATCAGTCCCTCCCCTCATGCCAGGGTACTGAGTGTAATCCTAGACTCGGGTTGATTTACTAAAGGCAAATCCACTTTGCACTACAATTGCATTGGAAATGCAGTACCTTTTTTTTAGATCTGAGGGGATGCTCTGCTGATTTTGTCATCCAATCATAAAATACATACATCAAACAGCGCTAAAATGGTACCAGATGAAAAATAAATGGGTAAAAAGTTAATTTAATAAATGCACAAAAAAAGTTCATAACAGTCTGAAGGTTGTTTTGTTGCTGATATCATCCAATCATGTGCAAGGAAAAATGCTGTTCCCCCCCCCCCCCCCCCCCTGCATGTCCCCCCTCAGATCTACAGTGACTGCACTTTCAAGTGCACTTGTAGTGCAAAGTGAATTTGCCTTTTTAGTAAATCAACCACTCTGCCTTGTTTCAGCCTCAAGTCCAATCGTTGTCAAAAGTTTGTAGAATTCACCTCCGTAACATATCTAAAATTCGCCCCTTTTTAACAAATGAAAGTACCAAGCTCCTCATTCACTCCCTTGTTATGTCTCGCCTTTGCAAATCCCTGCTCATTGGCCTGCCTCTCCATAGGCTATCCCCTCTTCAGTCTATCATGAAGGCTGCTGCCAGACTTATCCATCTTACCAACCACTCAGTGTCTGCCAACCCTCTCCTCCAATCCCTACACTGGCTCCCAATCACCCAGCAAATTAAATTAAAAATACTAACAACAACATACAAAGCCATTCATAGCTTTGCCCTGAGCTGCATCACCAATCTTGTATCCAAATAACACCCAAATCATCCTCTCTGCTCTTCTCAAGACCTCCTACTCTCAAGCTCTCTTGTCTCCTCCTCCCATGCTCGTCTCCAGGATTTCTCCAGAGCCTCTCCCATCCTCTAGAACTCGCTACCTCAACCTGTCCGGCTATCTCCTACTCTTGCTACCTTCAGGCGATCCCTGAAAACTCATCTCTTCAGGAAAGCCTATTGCGTCTCCGACTAATCTTTTTCCGCTTCCATCAGCTCATTCCCCTCAATTACAACCTGCTCCACCCTATTAGATTGTAAGATTGTAAGCTCTTCTGAGCAGGGCCCTCTTAATCCTCTTGAATTTTATTGTATTATAACTGTATTGTCTCCCTTTTTTATATTGCAAAGCGCTGCGTAAACTGTTGGCGCTTTATAAATCCCATATTATTATATATTTATAAATCCTGTATTATTATTACCCCCCCGCCATTGGCTGAATGAAATAAAACAAACCATGGCCAGTTTTACTTCCTACACTGAGATCCATTAGAATTACTGAATTCCTACCCAACAGAAATTTATTATTTAGGATGTGTGTGTATATAGCTACAACAGTTGGAACAATTGGGTTTGGGATTTGGATTATAATGTGATCTTTTAGTGCCGGTTGACACTTCTGCCCTGCCGATTCTGCACCGCATCCAAATTGCACCCTATTCATGCAAACTGCTGTGGGTGTGTATGTTAAGTTAACAAAATCAGTTTGCAAAACGCAGTTTGCTTTGTAGAATTGCATAAGTGTGAACACCCATGCAATCCGATTCTGGTGCCCCCAAAAAAGGGCCCTGCCTTATTTTGGTGCGGATTTGGTGCTATTTGAGCCATACAGAATAATGTCTCAAATCGCACTGCTGAAGAATTGCATGGGATTTAAACAAATCAGTGCGATTCCTGTTCAAACTCGCATGTGGGTCCCGTACCGCATAGGGTGAACCAGCAAGAAATCCATTAGGCCTGCATTAAAATGCTTTGCAGTGGATGAACAGCTAGTTTTTTTTTTTTTTTTTTTTTTAATTCATGGCAACACATTGTTTTTTTGTGGAGACAGTTATCATTAAATGCTTATGTATTTTTAGAGTTCTTGCGCTTTTCTGCAGTGAAAAAATGCTGGAGGTTGTCGGCATTGTTGTCAGTGAGTTGAATCGCTAAGTACAGTTTTGATAGTACAGCATTAAAGCCTGTCATAAATAAATATTTAGTATTGACCTCACAAAGGATATTTTAAAGGAAAGGGGCAGTAGAAATGATTAAATGATTTTCTTGCATAAGGCTACTTTCACACTGTAGCCGCTCCGCATTAGCGTTAAACTGACGCTTTACCGTCTGTTTAGCGGAGCTTTTTGGTTGCTAGCGGGGAGCTTTTAAACCCCGCTAGCGGCTAAAGAATAGGGTTAAAAGCGCCCATGTTTCAGCACTGCTGAAGCGCTTTGCAGGTGTTTTGGGAGCGCTGTATACACAGTTACCGCCCCAAAGATGTTGATTGCAGGACTTTTCAGAACGTCTCAAAAGCGCACCACCACAGTGTAAAAGCACTTGGGCTTTCACACTGGGGAGACATGCAATGTGCTTTACAGGCACTATATTTTTAGTGCCAAAATGCCTGAAAAGCACCTCAGTGTGAAAGGGGTCTTGCGTGCAGCAGCTCTTGGCACAGAGAAGCTCAGTTGGAGAGAAGCCTATTATGAATGTAGAAAGGACCAGCCCCCTCGATAGCAAGATAGTTCAGCATGGGGATGGTAAAGCTGTGGTTGTATGTTCTTCCTCATTTTTAGAAATCTAGAAGTCTTCCTTAAAAGAAATCACAACTTGCACAAGTTTTCTGTCTAGTTTTTGCTGGCCTCATTAGACAAAGAACAGCATCCCTGCCAACACACTGGCTTGTTTATGTTAATTGAACTGGCTTGCTGGTGGATGACAGTTCGCAGTCCCTCAGTGACTGTAAAGGCCCATACACACGATCAGACTTTTTGACAACAAACATGCAAATTAGCTGTTTTGGAGCAACATCCTACCGTGTGTACGCTCCATCGGACAAACTTTTTTTGGTTTTCATCTGACTTTTGTGGGCTGTGCGAACGGACAAACTTTCTGGCAACTAAAGTCCGATGGAGCAAAGTCTGATCGTGTGTACAGAAAACCATTGTACAAAGTACAAACAGGCATGCTCAGAACCAATGCAAAAGATCAGACAACAATACAGAAGTTGACCAAAGGTGGCGGTAAAGAGCAGAAAAACCACGTGATTTGGTGAAAGTTGGCTGAAAAAGTCCTGCTGTGTGTATGCAATACAAGTTCAGGGCCGACGCCCTTTGTACAAAAATCCAAGGGAAAGTTTGTACAAAGTCCTATCGTGTGTATGAGGCTTAAGATTGTAATTTAAACTGCTCTCCAGGTTCTTTCACCAACTGTATAATGGTAGTACTCTGAAGGTGTTTGATCAGCTGTGTTCATAGACTGCATGAAGGTAGAAAAAAACCCTGAGCCATTACAACCACTTTAAATATACATACTTGGATGGACATACTCCCCAAACTTCTATATCTCTATCAAGCTCTCCCCATTGCCCTCCGTTCCATGGCCATTAGATTCGTTTGGTGGGGGAACCACCCTAGGTTGAAACACAAACTCCTATGTTCCCCCATTGCTAAAGGGGGAACCGGCTTACCAGACTTTGAGCTCTCACATCTCAACGGTGCTTTCTCGCATCCTAAAGTGGTTCCCCCGCCACCTGGTCAAAGCCTCCACCTTTGTGGAACAAGATCTATCCTCTACCGATCTTCGCGCGCTCCTATGGGGATACGACCAAACACATAAGTCCCTCACGGGCCTATCCCCCCCCCCCCCCTTACTAAAGATGCACTGACTATTTGGTACCGCAGACGAGAGACCTACTCATTATCCTCCGAACCGACTCCTCTTGCTCCCCCCCCCCCCCCCCTGTTTGACAACCCGGCCTTCCCAGAAGGCATCTCCACCCAGACCTTAGATGACTATGATAGGTCCTCCTGGCCCACGGCGTAACACTTTTGTTAACGACTCGCTAGGCACCTTTGAAACTAATCAAATCGACGCTCCCTCCAAGATTTCCTGGCTAACGCAACTACATCTGACGTCCTTTTGCAAAACACTCAATGACTAACCAAGTTCATAGACCCCTGTTGGGATACGAACAATTATGCATGCTCCCAAAGACACCTTGTCATACCCTTTCTCTACTTTACAAAATGATCCTGACCCACTCACACGGATCTCTACCTAAGTACGCTAAAGCCTAGTCAGAGGAAGTTGGGAGAGAAATAACCGATGCGGAGTGGAGTAAGGCCTTTCTCTTTACCCACAAGTCAACGATCTCGAGCTATGCACAAGAGAAAAACTACAAACTGGTATCGAAGTGGTATCGGGTCCCAACCAGTCTCAAAAGTATGTTCCCCTCTACTTCTGACATCTGTTGGAGATGCAACTCCGCAAAGGGTACGTACATTCACGTTTGGTGGGAGTGTGCTGTGCTCCTCCCGTTCTGGACACAAATCTTCTAGATCTACACAACAATCTACACAACAACCTCTCCCTCCATTGCCCTTCTGTCTCTTCTACCGGGCTCTATCAAATCACAGAAAAATAACTTGCTAAAATTTTTCCTCTGTGCAGGGCGACAACTCATCCCTAGACATTGGAAAACTACTACCCCCCCCCATCCTTATTGGAATGGGTGGATGAAATTCATAATCCTAATGCTGATGGAGGAAATGCAAGCCAAGGTACTGGATAAGCAGGCAAACTTCTCCTTCATCTGGAGTATATGGAGGCATTACTCTACTTCAGACAAATTAAAACATAGAATCTCAGCACTTAAAACAAACTGAGAAATTTAACAAATCTGACCTGAAGACCCTGGGTCTTGGATAACGAAACTCTCAGTTCATATGAGGCTCACTGTCTCTTTGCCCTGCCCCTCTCCCCCTCTCGTCCTTTCTCTCCCCCCCCTTCTATTATTCTCCCCTCTCCTTTCCCCCACCTCCTCTTCTCTATCCTATCCTATTAGGCCTCTCTTGGCCCCCCTACATACTTACAGGTATCCCGTTTTTTACCAATTTTACAACCTCTGAATATTAAAGGTTCTGGATGGACCTTGACTTATTGGTCAGGTTCGCCCTCACAGATTTAGCTCTAACGTCTGTTATCCCCTGGTACTGGACGCAGCAGGCTCCCACAGGGGTGCCCAGTCCGGGGAGAAGGTTACCCGTAATGTATTTACTACATGCTCTAAATATACATACTTGAATATCATTTTTTTTTTTCTTATCACACACAGGTGTGTGTTTTATTTTTATTTTTTTATTTATTTATTTTTTTTACACTGTGTGGCGGCACAGTGGTGTAGTGGTTAGCACTCTCACCTAGCAGTAAGAAGGGTCGCTGGTTCAAATCCCAACCACGACACTACCTGCCTGGAGTTTGCATGTTCTCCCTGTGCCTGCATGGGTTTCCTCCGGGTACTCCGGCTTCCTCCCACAAGCCAAAGACATGCAGGTAGGTAAATTGGCCCTAGTATATGAATGGGGACCTTGGATTGTGGGCTCTTTGAGGGTAGGGACCGATGTGAGTGTGCAATGTACAGGGACAATTGTAGACACTCAGGTTGAACTGGATGGACTGGTGTCTTTATTCAACCTTACTAACTATGAAACTATGAAGCTTGGGCAGATTAATAGATGGAAATCAAAAATATTTGTAGTAGTAAATGTGACATTAAAATGTCACTCTAGTCAAAAAACGAATGACCTTGTTATCATGCAGTTCCCTTTTAAAAAATGAATAATGCCTGTATTCCTTAAGGCGGTCCAGCAGTGCCGTTTAACTGCTTGTCAAGTGACTGTTCCTCTCCAGCATTGTCAAAACATGGAAGCAGCAGCGCCCTCTAAATATGTATGTAAAAGTGCTGGCCACATGCTTCCTGCTTTTTGGCTTAGGCCAACATGATATCATACATACTACAAGTCTTCATGTGCCTATTTATTTATTTATTTATTTATTTAAATCTGGAGGGGGTTTTCTCAGCTAAGCATACGCTTTTGGTTGCAGGCCATAGCTAAGGGCAGAAGGATTCTGGAAAGTAAATGCTAAATGTAGTCATCAAAATTAAAGTGATTGTAAAGTCCTGTGGTTATAGACAACATTTTATACTTACCTGCTCTGTTGCAGTGGATTTGCACAGAGCAATGGGGGTGGGGGGGTGGTTGGTGCGGCCTGCACTGGGGCAGCCGCTACACAGTGCACTATATTGCGTGCACTTGCAGTGGTGCAAGGGAGGCTGCCTATAACACTCCCCAGTCAGTGAAGCTAACCCTCGGGCTCTCCAATATCTCCTTCAGCCAGGGTTGTCGGGTGGAGCTGGGGGTGTGGATGTCTCCTCCACTTTTCCCTAAGAGCCGGTTCACACAGGGGTGACTCGGATCCGACTTCAGGTCGCCCCTAGTCGCCTCAGGTCGGACAACATGTAAAAATCAATGCAAGTGAATGAGAGCCGTCTTAATGCACACTACTGAAGTCGCTCCGACTTCAGAAAAGGTTCCTGTACTACTTCAATCCGACTTGTAGGCGACTGGTACCTGTTGATTTCAATGGAGGTCGCCTACAAGTCGGATCTCCGTCTATACGGAGGCGACTCTCACGGAATTATCAGCTCTCAAGAGGGAACTCCACGCCAAATTTATAAAAAAAAAAAAAACTGGCGTGGGTCCCCCCTCCGGGAACATACCAGGCCCTTAGGTCTGGTATGGATTCTAAGGGGAACCCCCTATGCCGAAAAAACGTTGTGGGGGTCCCCCCCCCCCCCCAGATCCATACCAGACCCTTATCTGAGCACGCTACCCGGCCGGCCAGGAAAGAGGGTGGGGACGAGCGACCGCCCCCACCCCCCCACCTCCTGAGCCGTACCAGGCTGTGTACCCTCAACATGGGGGGGTGCCTTAGGGAAGGGGGGGGCATGTTGATATGGACAAGGGCCTCTTCCCGACAACCCTGGCTGTTGGTTGTCGGGGTCTGCGAATTTATTTCCGACGCGAAGGACTAGGTATATTGAGAAGCAGACAATTTTATTTCTGATGTGTCGCACAAAAGGATGACGCTTACAAGCCAAAAGATGCAGTAAGAATCACACAAAGAGATGTCCAACCCCCCCCCTCCTAATACCTACAATAATATATTCTCAATGCTTCTATTTACTGAGGAAACAGATAGCGTGCCTGGTACAAAATGGTACTTTATTTGGCTAATTAGTGTTTCCTGTACAGTCTACCATATATGGCTAAGCCTAATCATCCTACAACCTACTATGGAGTTAGTTAAAGCGGGATTGCACTGGGGAAAAAAAATATTAAAAGCCAGCAGCTACAAATACTGCAGCTGCTGACTTTTAATAAATGGACACTCACCTGTCCCGGGGTCCAGCGATGCCGAGGCCGATCGCTCGCTCGGCTCTCGGCTGCTGCCGTCACCATTCTAGGTGAGGGAATCAGGAAGTGAAGCATTGCAGCTTCACTTCCCGGTTCCCTACTGCGAATGCGCGAGTCGCGCAGCGCAATAGGAATTGTGCGCGCTGTCTCTGGGACCCGTATGTGTCCCAGCAGACAGCACGCAGGGACAGGAAGAGGCAGAGATTCCCGTGGGAGTCTATGCCCGGAAGTGGGTGTAAATACCTGTCTTTGACAGGTATCTGCACCCCCCTCCCCCCTGAAAGGTGCCAATTGTGACACCGGAGGGGGGGAGGGTTCCGATCAGCGGAAGTTCCACTTTAGGGTGGAACCCCGCTTTAAAGTGGAGGGCCACCCTAAAAAAAAAAAAAACAAAAAAAAAAAATAATATTCTTAAAAAAAATGTAAAAAATAAAAATTGAAAATAAATAATTTTTTTTTACCTTGTCAGAAATCCCTGTTGCTAGGCAGTCTTCCTAATCTGCCTTCTTCCTGCTCCTCGGTGATCTTCGTCTTCTTCTCTCCTCGTCGCGTTGTCTTCTGGGTAATGGGGTGCGCTGTGTTCTGGGAACTGTGTGTTCCCTAACACAGTGCGACTTGCGCATGCGCAGTAGGAAACGGGCAGTGAAGCCGCATGGCTCCACTGCCTGTTTCCCTTAGTGAGGATGGCAGCGCTGGGACCCGAGAGCCGAGGGACATGTCGGCCTCAGCGGCCGACAGCACAGGCGCCCTGGTAAGGTACGTTTCCTTATTAAGTCAGCAGCTACTTTTTATTTTATTTTTTTGCTGCTGACTTTAAAAAAAATTTCAGCTGAAACACCGCTTTAAGGCAAAACAATACAGCAAGTTACTACAACAACATGCTCAGAAGTTTTTTTTAAAAATCAGTCTCAGTGTTATTGTTTTTCTAATAACTTAGTCACACAATAAACATTTAAAACTTTTCTAATAGCACCCAAGCCAAGCTGCAGCTCCATGTGTCCATTCAGGTTCGGCCCCACCCTCTCTTTCTCCTGATTGGCTAACTGACTTTGACAGCAGGGAGGGAGTGTCCTGGGCTCAGGTAAGTATTAGGAGGGGGCTTCTGCACACAGAAGGCTTTTTTATCTTAATGCAGTAGGATAACAAACCTGGCTTTACAACCCCTTTAAATAGCATTGTCAGTATGTAGTGCTCAGATTCAGTTAAGTTCAGCATTAAGCAGCAACCAATTATGGCCAGTAAACAAGCCCCAAAGGCCATGGGCATGATTGCTTTTTAATAAAGCATCAGTGAGGGGGAAGGCTAGATAAGCACGGTGGTGGGGGCAAAAAAGATAAGTGCATTTCATTTGAAAATACACTTACACTGTAAAGAATATCAAAACACAAAAGTAAATATTGCAGCTTGCCAATGTGGTGGTTGCATCTGTTTTTTTTATTTTTTTAATTTTGTTTTTGTTTTTTTTTGGTGGGGGGGGGGGGGGCTTCTTTTCTCCTGGTTATCTAGCCAGTAAGTCTGTTTCACAACCACGTGGTGTGAGATGGGATTGTGCGGGGCCTAGCTGTGCTGTCTGTCAATGGACACAGGCAGCATGGCTCGAGAGCAAGCCCCCCCCCCCCCCCCATAGCAAGTGGCTTGCTATGGGAACACACAAAAGAGGAGGAGCTTGGATAACTGCTGGGGGACCCTAGAAAAGGAGGTTTGGGGAATTGCACAGAGCAGGTAAGTTATAATATATTTATTTAAATTATTTATTTATTTCAATAAAAAAAATATATGTTCCTGTAAGGGCGTTCTTCCACTGCATAGTTTGGTGTCATCTGCGAATACTGAAATGGTACTTTTAATCCCAGACCCAATATAGTTTAAAAAAAATATTAAAAAGTACGGGTCCCAATACTGAACCTTGGAGTACACCACTGATGATCTTTAGACCATTCAGAGTAGGTATCATTAACCTCTACTCTCTGAATACTGTCTTTTTTAGCCCGTTTTTCTATCCATTTACAAACTATTTCCAAGCCTGTAGATTGTACAATCATTTTAAGGTGTACGCCTATTTAGTTTTTAGATGATGTCTAGCTCCATATGGAAGGGAGGTCACCCTGCGAAAACCAGGTTTGCACTTTCTGCAAGACTGGACTTAGTTCAGGCAAAGAGTGTGCTGTTTTTAATTCTCACGTGTCCCAATTGAAACGGCCTGCTTCCTAGAGTCTTTTCTGAATGCCCTCTTCCTTCCTCAGATGATCCTTCTTATATTACTAAGGGTGAGGTTTCTTTTGTTATGCAAGGCTTTAGCTGTCATTTGAAGCAATATTGTGTGTGTGTGCTCCCCTGAAGGGATTGAAATGCCCGCTGTCACATCAACCAGCAGACTTAAGCCACGCACAAACAATCTGATTTTCCGATGGGAAATGTGTGATGACAGGGTGTTGGCAGAAAATCCGAACGTTTTGTACGCTCCATGAGACAATTGTCGGATTTTCCGTGGACAAATGTTGGATGGCAGGTTTTAAAATTTTCTGCGGACAAATGTCTGTTGTTGGATTTTCCGAGCGTGTTTACAAAAGTCCAAAGTACAAACACGCGCGGTCGGTCTTGTAAACTAGCGTTCGTAATGGAGAATTAACATTCATGATGTGGCAAATTATGAAATCTCGAAATGCATTGCATTCTCTTCCTTTTTTTTTTTTATGGGATAATAATGAAGCTGCTTTGCTGGTGATACTGATTGATTTATTGCAAACACTTTTTTATTTTTTTCTAGCGATATCAAGAATATTATGCTCCCCCCCCCCCCCCTTTTTTTTTTTTTTTTTTTTTTTTTTTTTTTTGTGCAAGTTACCACAACACCATTATCATTTGAAGTAAAACACATAGCCAAGTATTCTCCATTATTATTATTATTATTATTATTATTATTATTATATATTTTTTATTGTGCATTAAAAAAAGAAAACAAATAACATTAGACGTGCTATCTGCCAATAGAACTTAACCAAAAAGTGCATTCTATGCATCCAAAAATATAACAAATCATTATTATTCAACCAAAAAATAAAATAAAAGCCTCATGCATGTGTCCTGCTCCTCAATATAGGGGGTCAACAATGCCAACAGTTGGTGAAAGCAGGGGTCCGTCATCTGGAGATAATTCCAAAAATCATCTGGATTGTTCTCCTGGAGCTTCCCTAGCAAAGGCATAAGACCTAATTAGTCACGATTAATAAAGAAACCAATTTTTGGTCCAAGAACTCCTCCTCCTGTTCCTGGACTGGACTTGGTTCAAAGCAATAACTCCAAGGCCAATAATAACACATTATCTTCTATGATTCCGCAACATGTCTGGTTGACGAACGGCCGTTCAGAAACTAACTGAAAAGCACAAATCAACACTCGCCAAACTTCTACTAACATGAAATTAGCAGAAGGAGCCCAAAGGGTGCAGCTTAAGAGCTGAAAAACCATGTAGTATGTCACTACATTCATGTTTGTTGGCTGACAATTCCTTGCCGTTTTGAATGCAAGACAAAATCCAGGCATACGCCTTCGGACAAAAGTCAGAGGTTTTGTCTGCGGAAAATCCGATCCTGTGTACGAGGCTTTTGACACAGATATACCTGATGCTTCTGATTCTGTTGGGGATCCTCGAGAGGATAAATTGTTGGACGCTAAGTCTCTCTGCTCTCTGGAGGAGGAAACGACAACAGCTGAATTTCACTTGGTGGTTATTTCACTGACACAGAAGAAAACTGTTTCATTTATTATTAATGCAGTGTGTTCCATTCGCAATTTATAGTTGCTTTCACCTACAGGGTGTTCTGCCTCGGTCCTCATAAACTTTCTGCTAAGGTTTCTCCTTTTCATCTACTATTCAATGCATTGACCCTTCAAGTTTTTTACATTGTCGTTTTCTGGAATTTTTACACAGGCTGTCTGGTCTGCTCTGCCTGTCAGTTTTTCAGGCAAACCTAATCGGACTCTCCAGTCTCTTCTATGGAGCGGAACATGTCCGCTGACACCCGCCTCCATCCGATCCTGTCTGCCAAAAACAGATGGATGGTGGTCCTATTCCTTATCTGTCCGGCTGATCAGATGGAAACGGACAGGTGGTCTTTTTTCCATCCAATTGTCCCATAGAGAGAGCGGGACTGTGTCCGTGTCCACTCTGCATAGCGGAGCGGACATGGACCTGTCATCCGCCTGCTCAGCGGGGATCATCGGAGTGGTCCCCCCAATGAGCAAGCAGATTTTGTAAAAGAGGCCTAACTTCTATAAATTGATAAGCAAAGATCCAGATGACTGCTGGTGTTAGCCCTTGATTTTTATTTGCATTGACCGGATGACTGTCACGTCAGATTTTATGTGCAATGGATGCTAGCAACGTCCTGTCTCTCTCATCCCTTTCTTCTGTCCAGATCTGCAGAGCCATCTAGCTTAAGTGGGGGTCAGTTGAGCAACAGTTTAGAAAGGTTTTGTTGTGATTTACCTTTTAGGCTGGGCTGACATATGAGCAGCATGCAGCTCACAGCAGTGGTCCGCTGCGTCCTGGTTCACCGTTTTAAGGTCCGACTTCAGCCCAAATTTTGAGCTGAAACAGACCAAAAGATGCACAGCGTTTTTAGTGCAAATCACACTGGACCCGCTGCGGAGATATGTAAACTGGCTCCATAGAGAGCTGGTCAAAATCTCCTGCTATTGCGACTTGAATGGAGGGAAACCGCATCCAGTTCGCAATGGTGTGAACCCAGGCTTAACGGGTTATTATTATTATTTTTTTTTCAGCCTGTTGCTGAATGAAATCGTTAAAAATGCAACAGGCGCTAATTGTACTCGCTTACCCCAATTATGCAAAAAGAAGACTCCAACAGTGCTTGTAAATCCTTTCCTGTTGTACCTCCAAGTCAGGTTCCAGTTTTCAAACCCACAAAAATTCACTCAAGTTTTGTAGCCTTCAAAATGCCCTTGGCTGTCCAAGAGCTCAGGTTTGTGGCCCTTTCCTTCGCAAAGGTTCTGGGCTTTTTTTGTTTCTGAGGTATTCCAGTCATTGGGTATCTGGGTGATCGGCTGCTGCCTGAACAAACCTTGCTAACCTTGGACTCACTGGGGGCATTGGAGAAGTTCAAATAAATCCAAGAAGTTCAAGAAATCCACTTCGATTCTGTCACATCACTTGGGGTCTTTAGACCTTCTAAATGCCTTTTGTGCCAATGTGTTCTGACTCGTGGAAAGTTACCAAGCTGCAGAGTCAGGTTGGACAACTTCAGTCTTGATGTCAGTCTTCCTACGGAACTGAAATTTAGTGTTTGGGACTAATATTCTTCACTTTTTTTTTTTTTTTTTTTTTTTTATAAGCAGGTCCATTTGCATAATTCTACTCAAGAACCTCACGAATGAACACTCCCACAGTGAGAGACAAGTCCATAATTTTATTTTATTTTTTTCCTCCGGTTAAGATGATTTTGTTACATCCCAAAACAAAAATCTGCTGTGGTGGTTCCTATTCTGGCATTGTAGCGATGGATACCAGTGTTCAGGGTTGTTGGTCTCTGGAGGAATCCAAACTTCTGATCAACCTCATGGAATGGCAAGCGATTTTTGTCTTTTGTTACTTTATTGGATCTACCTTCTGTCCGTTCATCTGGTCCTGGTTCAATCAGACAATGCCACAGCTGTGGTATTCATCATCGAGGTGCATCAGAAGTGTTGTAATGGTGACAGAAGTAGAATATTTCCTGTCATGGATGAAGCTTCATGTTGTCAACTACTGAAATGTGTATCGCTGAGATATCTGATACACATTTCAGTAGATGAGAGCAGGTAAGCAGCTCTATTTGGCAGGCAACATCTGGCCCCAAGAAATAGGTTTTCCATGCAGAGGTGTTCCAGGGCATATTGGATTGCATTGGGGGATGCTGAATGTGGACCTCCTAGCATCACTGTTCAACAAGAAGGCGGACAGATTTGTTTCCAGATTGAGGGGCCCAATGATGGAAGCCATGGTAGCGCCATAGGACCAGTATGCAGTATTCAATGCCTTTCCCCTGCTGAAGCTACTACATTCTCTACTTTGAAATATCAAAAGTAAAAGGCATTTCAGTCTTTCTCATAGCTCTAGGCTGGCTTTGCAGAATGTGGTATGAACAACTTGTTTGTCTTTTTTAGCCGACGCTTCGGTGCCTCAGCCAGATAGGCCAGATCTGTCATCTCAAGAACCTATTATTATTATAATTTTTTATTTTATTTATTCTACCCTTCTCTGGTGCTGGCTATTGACAGTTAGGCTGTTTGAAATCCAGGTTCTGAGAGACTAAGCCATTGCATATTCTGTTATCCTAACCTTGCCTAAAGTGTAGCTAAAGGTACAAGCAAACTGCAAGTAGGCAGGCAGTCTCTTCTGTGTTCAGTTGTCTTTGCACAGCTTGGGGCACATTTTCCTAATGGTGCCTGGGGGCTGGGGTGAATAAACTTTTGTGGCAAATGAGTTAATTCATTATGTACAGCCAAAGATTTGGTACCTGGAAGGTGTGGGGATGCTGGCGAGGGACCTTGTAGACCAGGGCTCGACAAACCCCAGTCGCCAGGCCGCCAATGCGACCAGAATTCGCAACCTTGGCGCCTAAGCTGCCACCAGCCCACTCACTATTGTAGCCCCAGACATGCAGCGCGTGAACACTGCCTGCTGTCCTCCTCCCTCCTCCACACCCAGCGGCGCCGCGCTAAGTGTGTGAAACTGATAAGCAACGAAGAGAGGAGGATCTGTCAGATTTCAGCTTGATGTTGGGATGGGCAGGACCCAGCAGCTATCAAACACCAGCCAGTGGGATCTGGGCAGGCTGCTACGTGTATTTGGCTCCGCCCCTTTTCTTAAGCAGCCGAATCGTTGGCTGGTGTTTGATAGCTGCTGAGTCCCGCCCACCCCGGCTGGGTCCCGCCCATTCCGACATTAAGCTCAATTCTGACAGCTCCTCTGTTACATTTCAGTAACCGAGTGCTCCCTGTGAAACCTGCCACCGCCAATCAGTGCCACCTGTCAGTGCCACCGCCAATCAATACCACCTGAAACCACCAACCAGTGCCACCTGCCACCACCAACCAGTGCCACCGCCAATCGGTGCCACCTGCCAGTGCTGCGTGTCACCGTCAATCAGTGCCACCTGCCAGTGCCACGTGCCACCTGCCAGTGCCACCGCCAATCGGTGCCATCTGCCAGTGACAACTAGTGCCATTGCCAACCAGGGCCACCTGCCACTTCCAAACCAGTGCCACCTGCCAGTGCCAATAGTGTCACCTGCCAGTTCCAACCAGTGTCACCTGCCAGTGCCATCTGGCAGTTCCACGTGGGAACCAGTGCCACCTGCCAGTGCCAGCCAGTTCCATATGTTGCCAGCCTTACTCTTTCTGGTCAGCCCATAACCCTGATGTAACAGCGTTTTATTGGAGTTATTGACTGGGTGCTCCATTGTGAGTTAGGGATAGGGGATGAAAATGAGTGGCCTTACCCCGGGAGCTAACAATCCATACCACTCTAAAAAAAAAAACAAAAAAAAAAAACTGGCTCTTAACTTTTTTTACCTGGCTCGTAAATTCAAAACAAATTTGTCAACCCCTGTTGTAGACGTCTGATCTTTCGTGGGGAGGTAATTGTGGCTTTAGTTCAACTTTAAAGTTTTGTAAATCCACTCCTCACAAGATTTATCATCATACATGGAACCCTTATATTCATTAGTGGGAACATTTTGAATTTTTCCTATGTGTATTTTGGTAAACCACACTGAACCTTGCAAAATCACTTTTCAAGTCTCTAGTTCTTTTTGAGCAGTCACGTGGGCATCAGGGCAGATAAACTAACTTTTTTTTTTTTTTTTTTTTTTTTTTTTTTTGTGCAAGATCTTTCAAAAGGTTTTTTTTTTTTTTTTTTCATGTATTTCAGATCAAAGCCACATTGTTGCATTGTTGCTGGCTCTTTTGGGTAGATTGCTTCTGGAATTTGGAAGATTTGTGAAAGCAGTATACAATAAATGGGATGCGCAAGAACTAATGTCTGTCGTGACGTCGTCCTCCCCCCTTCACCCCCCCCCCCCCCAAGTTGACACTGAAGTACAAACCTACCAGAAATCTTAACCTTTGGCCACTAAGGACAAAGCAATAGCTCCACTAAACTCAAAAGTGACATTACATTTCATGTCATTTTAAAATAGTATACCATGGCTCTGTTTTTTTATAAAGTCTCTTACCGTTGTTTTCAGAGGTGTGTGGATTTTTTTTTTTTTTTTTTGTCCTGTGCATGCTCCTTTATCCTCCACTGATGCACCTCTCAGCTACCAGTGTAGAGTGAGCAGTCCTGTATTTCTGGTCACATGCTCCACTCTGTGTACTACAATTCCAGAAAAGCTGAGTATGTATGTTGTCCATCTCGGGAGAAAGCAGGAGAGAGTGGCTACGTTCGCATACACAAAAGAGGCATAGGAGAACAAATGTATCCACTATAGAACAGGAAGTCTGAATATAGCAGAAAATAGCTTGGATTTGAGAGATTAAACAGAGATTTAGGAAATACACTGTGCTTCTAGTTAGGCATAGTGCATTTGCTAGATGTGCACAAACCTACTGTGCAAACAGCGCTTGCCAATACCACGTGTGTGTGTGTGTGTGTATATATATATATATATATATATATATATATATATATATATATATATATATATAATTATAATTTTTTTTTTTTTGGTGGGGGGGGGTTTATCCCTATCTTGTTTGTAACCCAGGGACTGCCTTTAATATCAGTTTTAGAAAAGTGATGTTGATGGCCTTCAGGATAATCTGTATACTGAGGGTGATAAGTAAGCTTTATTTGTGGCCATATGGTGCGTTTTTCTTTAATCGCTTCTTGAACTCCTAACCATTCTAGGAGAATGAGTAGAGAAACACTGGCTCTATGTCAGGATAAGTCTTTTCTCCCCTTCTAGCAAGGATGAAGGAGCCACAATTTAAACATTATTTAATATGTACACAAAAAAAGATCAGGAAACTGCCAAATTCCTTTGCCCAAAGTGCATACACAGTAACCAAATCCTTGCATCTTGTTAGCATGGGCAGATAAATTGGCCATGAGCACCACGTATAGAATTGGGAGTGTCAATCTCTAGAAGTGTATGGGGTTACTAAAATCAGACCTGGACAAATCGTCTTAAAAAGTAGGAGCCAGTCTCAAAGCAGTGAAGAGCCAGCAATGGTGTGACTTTGATCTGACAAAATCTGTTTGGATTAAATGCATAAATTATCCAAATATAGTCATTTGCAGTCAAATATTATTTAGATCAAAGTAAGCAAATCAAAAAAACAAACTGTAATGAATATAACCATTTTGAATATAAATACCAGTACACAAAACTGCCAGAACCTGGAGAGATAAGGTGTTAATATTTAATTTTTTAACTTTTATTTGCTTTTACAAAGGTAAAAGCAAAAATGCGTTTCATTTAAACCGTTCACTATGGTATAATGCATGTTTAAACTTAGGTAAAATTACACGTCTGCTTTCAATGTTGTCTCCCACCTCTACATTTATTATACTGTATTAAAGGAGAACTATGGGCTTTTAAGTATTTTAGCTGTACATGTGAAAGAGATCACATTATAATCCTATTAGGGTGATCTAAAGTACTGTAATACAAGTCTAGCTTCTGTATATAGTTTGTAATTATCTAGGAGCACGATGGCAGCCATTTTTTTTTTTGTTCTTTTTTTTTTTTTTTTTCTTTTATCTTGATGGTGATTGAAAATAGATTGTGTGCAGTAATGATTGGTAACTGGAGATCAGGTGATTTATATATTATTATTATTTTTTTTCTGATAAGCTACTGGAGCGTAGGACAGCATTTTTCTGTATTTTTATTTTTAGTAAAAAACGCCGTCATCCTCTTTGTCACTTTGAGGTATGGGCAATGATGATGGGCAACCTATAGTTATACTGCTGCCTACAATAGGAAAGGAAATTAAAGGCGAGTTCTAGCCTGGGTGAAAAACAAAATTAAGTCAGCTGCTACAAATACTGTAGCTTCTGACTTGTAATATAAGAACACTTACCTGTTTGGGAGCCTGCAATGTCAGCACCCGAAGCACCCGTCAAAAAAAAGCCTCCAATGGCTCTGTGCATGCGCAGTAAGCAAAGCTGCTCTAGCTGATATGTTGATCAGCTGGCGTGACATCAACATGGGGCATTTGTGGATCATCAGAGGCAGTATCAGACGATCTGCTAAGCGCTAAGAGAAAATTTAATTGTCAGATTCTGCTTCGCTATTACGGGGTGGGTTGTGGGTTTTAACCCACCTTTTTAGACACAGCAAAAAACTGCAGTTTTAACACACTCAAGCCATTGTGTAACAGACAGGAAACGCGCTGTTCAATACAGCCAAAACCCGGCCCGCAACAATGAGGCAGAATCTCTATCTCTCTATATCCCTCTCGTCAGAGACAGTATCTGATGATCTGCGCATGTGCTGTGTTGACGTCACAGCAGCTGATCAACATATCATTTGGAGTGACATTGCACATGCGCAGACCTGAGGGCATTTCTCGATACAACATGGGCATCCTTACTGAGGGAAATGGCAAGTGAAGCCTTGTGGCTTCACAGCCCGTTTCCTATTGCACATGTGTGAGTCACGCAAAGCTTTCTGAATGGTCTCATCGTCTTTTGGGACACACACAGGTTGCAGAAGGCGATGGGAGGAAGGGGGAGGGCAAAAAATAAATAAAAAGAATTGTAAGTGACGCACATCGCTGTGGCCCTGTGGGACAAAAGTCCTAAAGAAAATAGAAGAAAAAGGTATGGGGGAAAAAATAAGAAAATATCCAAAAACGGGAGGTTGATTTCGTTTTTCTAAGGAGTTCAACCTTTACCTGGAATTCCTCTTTAAGCACATAGAAACCTGAAGGCCAGGCCTCTTAAAGCGGGAGTAAACCCAGTTTCAAAAAAACGCTTACATTCCCGGCATGCCGGAAATGCTAACTTTCACATTGGTTGTGCTCTCAACCAAACTTTCAAACCATCCAAATGCTGGTTTCATAACTGATCACATGTGCAGCATTATGGCAGTTGAAGAATCATTAGATGCCAAGATGGCAGCTTCCTTGACTGAAAACGATAGAAGGGTTTACTTCCACTTTAAGGCCTCATGTACACTATATACAGTGCCTTGTGAAAGTATTCGGCCCCCTTGAACTTTTCAACCTTTTGCCACATTTCAGGCTTCAAACATAAAGATATAACATTTTTATATTTTGTGAAGAATCACCAACAAGTGGGACACAATTGTGAAGTGGAACGAAATCTATTGGATTTTTGAAACTTTTTTTTTTTTTTAACTAATAAAAAAATGAAAAGTGGGGCGTGCAAAATTATTCTGCCCCATTGCGTTTAATACTTTGTAGAGCCACCTTTTGCTGCGATTACAGCTGCAAGTCGCTTGGGGTATGTCTATATCAGTTTTGCACATCGAGAGACTGAAATTCTTGCCCATTCTTCCTTGCAAAACCGCTCGAGCTCAGTGAGGTTGGATGAAGAGCGTTTGTGAACAGCAGTTTTCAGCTCTTTCCACAGATTCTCGATTGGATTCAGGTCTGGACTTTGACTTGGCCATTCTAACACCTGGATACGTTTATTTGTGAACCATTCCTTTGTAGATTTTGCTGTATGTTTGGGATCATTGTCTTGTTGGAAGATAAATCTCTGTCCCAGTTTCAGGTCTTTTGCAGACTCCAACAGGTTTTCATCCAAAATGGTCCTGTATTTGGCTGCATCCATCTTCCCCTCAATTTTAACCATCTTCCCTGTCCCTGCTGAAGAAAAGCAGGCCCAAACCATGATGCTGCCACCACCATGTTTGACAGTGGGGATGGTGTGTTGAGGGTGATGAGCTGTGTTGCTTTTATGCCAAACATATCGTTTTGCATGGTGGGCAAAAAGTTCGATTTTGGTTTCATCTGACCAGAGCACCTTCTTCCACATGTTTGGTGTGTCTCCCAGGTGGCTTGTGGCAAACTTTAGACGAGACTTTTTATGGATATCTTTTGAGAAATGGCTTTCTTCTTGCCACTCTTCCATAAAGGCCAGATTTGTGCAGTGTACGACTGATTGTTGTCCTATGGACAGACTCTCCCACCTCAGCTGTAGTTCTCTGCAGTTCATCCAGAGTGATCATGGGCCTCTTGGCTGCATCTCTGTTCAGTCTTCTCCTTGTCTGTGCTGAAAGTTTAGAGGGACGGCCAGGTCTTGGTAGATTTGCAGTGGTCTGATACTCCTTCCATTGCAAAATGATCGCTTGCACAGTGCTCCTTGGGATGTTTAAAGCTTGGGAAATCTTTTTGTATCCAAATCCGGCTTTAATCTTCTCCACAACAGTATTACGGACCTGCCTGCTGTGTTCCTTGGGCTTCATGATGCTCTCTGCGCTTTCAACAGAACCCTGAGACTATCACAGAGCAGGTGCATTTATACAGAGACTTGATTACACACAGGTGGATTCTATTTATCACCATCAGTCATTTAGGACAACACTGGATCATTCAGAGATCCTCGCTGAACTTCTGGAGTGAGTTTGCTGCACTGAAAATAAAGGGGCCGAATAATTTTGCGCACACCACTTTTCAGTTTTGTATTTGCTAAAAAAGTTTAAAATATCCAATAGATTTCGTTCCACTTCACAATTGTGTCCCACGTGTTGGTGATTCTTCACAAAAAATTAAAATTTTATATCTTTATGTTTGAAGCCTGAAATGTGGCAAAAGGTTGAAAAGTTCAAGGGGGCCGAATACTTTCGCAAGGCACTGTAGCTGCTAAACTGAAGTTTAGGAGTAGTTGGGCGTTTTTTGTTTCAGCAGTCCCCTGAACTCTCCTCTTATCTTATGTGTACACGTACACCCAGTCTTTTATAGTAGTGTAGAAGCAGTTAAGGTTACAGACATTTTTGTTAAAACAGAAAAATCGCGTTCAGGTTGGTAGTTTACTGGCTTTTTAACCACTTGCTTACTGGGCACTTAAACCCCCCTCAGTCCCAGACCAATTTTCAGCTTTCAGCGCTGATGCACTTTGAATGACAATTGCGCGGGCATACAACACTGTACCCAAATTAAATTTTTATCATTTTTTTCCCACAAATAGAGCTTTCTTTTGGTGGTATTTAGTTACAGCTCGGAGTTTTATTTTTTGCTAAACAAACAAAAAAAGATGCAAAAAAAAAAAAAAATCATGTTTTAATAGTTTGTTATAAAATTTTGCAAACGGGTCATTTTTCTCCTTCATTGAAGTGCGCTGATAAGGCGGCACTGATAGGCTGCATTGGTGGGCACTGATAGGCTGCATTGGTGGGCACTGATAGGCTGCACTGGTGGGCACTGATAGGCATAGTTAAGGCGGCACTAATAGGCACAGATAAGGCGGCACTGATGGGCAAAGATGGCACAGATAAGATGGCACGGATGGGTGGCACGGATAAGTGGCACGGATGGGTGGCACGGATGGGCACTGATAGGTACCACAGATAGATGGGACTGATGGGCACTGATAGGTGGCACTGATAGGTGGCTCTGATAGGTGGCACTGATGGGCGGCACTGCTGGGCACTGATGGGCGGCACTGGGGTGCAGCACCATTGAGGCAGATTGGGTGGCACTGTGGGGTGGCACTGTGGGGTGGCACTGTGGGGTGGCACTGTGGGGTGGCACTATGGGCACAGACGGGGGGCACTTACTTTTACTTTTAGTTCTACTTCAGGATGGCACTGCGGGAGGCAGGTGGGCACTGGCAGGTGGCATGTGGTGCCTTGCATTGCTGGCCGTGATCGGGACTGATGTCCCGATCACGGCCGCCGGTGATCGGCTTTTTTTTTTTTCTCCTCGCGCTGTCAGCGCGAGGAGGAATAATAGCCGATTACCGGCTCCGTTCTATCACATGATCAGCTGTCATTGGCTGACAGCTGATCACGTGATAAGGGGTCGGGATCGACCCCTTACACGGATCGGTGATCAGGCGAGTCTCACGGACTCGCCGATCACAGAGCGCGCCGCGCGCGCCCCTCAGGGGGCGCGCAGGCCGCTCGTAACCGGGACGACGTCAATAGACGTAGTCCCGGAAATCTAGGTCCGCGCTAATGCCGTCATTCGGCAATAGCGCGGATCCCAAGTGGTTAAACTCCAAATGCTTGTCACCTTGGTAAACAGCGTTTTTTTTGCTTTAATAAGAATTTTTAAAGGGGAAAACTTTTTCTGATAATTTTTTAACATATGAAAATGGTGAAAAAACACAAATTTCACCACATGTTGTTGCCCGCATCAATGGATGAGTCCAGTAGTAACAAACTCTGGTCCTCTCACGTAATTTTCTATGTCTCCGGAGCCATAGCAATAGCAACTTTAGGAGCATTTTCTCACACATGTTCATGTCCGGATCCCTAGTGGAAACACAAAAAATAAGACCGCTATCTACAAGCACACTGCTCTCTTTTCTCTCACAGAATGGCTGAAATAGTTTACTTTACTTGTTTTTGACGCATTGTGGGCATTTAAGAGGGTCTCCTGAGGTTATCTTTTAAAAAAAAAAAATGCTTCAAACTTCAAACGTAACTGTTGCTAAACTTGCATAAAAGCCGTATGTAAAAGCTGTAAAACTGAAGTTTTTCACCGTCCATTTCCGTTCAGAAATGGCTTTCAACTGCCCTGTGTACATCGGCCTTTAGGCCAGGGGTAGGCAACCTTAAAGAGGAGGACCGTTCCAGAAACTGCACCAAACCCACAGGATATAATCGAATCTATGGCTAAGCACAGCAAACCCACAGGAAAGCTGCAGGTACACTGCCTGAACCTGCGGTGTGGGTAAACTGCAGCGCATCAGTGTGAAAGCAGACATATACCATTATACCCAGCTTATTGCTTCACACTAACCTGAAAAAATCTTCTTTCCTGCTGTTGGCACCACTCTGGAGTCTGCCAGTCAATACAAGAGGGGGAGTGCAGTTGATCTTGTTCCGCATGGGACAGGAGCCACCACTACGGAGGAGGGCATTGGCGTATGCGGCTCCCTACTACACCTCCAACTTTACAAGTAGTGCCTCTGCATTGCACTCTGTTTGATTCTCTGGAAATGGCCAGTCAGCAAGCCCAGACTGCATTCTATCAGTCACTTCTCCACAATCTACAGGTTGTTAAACCCTTAAACCCTAAACTTTATAGGTTGGACTTGTTAGCCTGCCTTTAGGAGAACTAGGCAAAATTGTAACACAATACACAGAACTTTCAGTACCGCCCCTGGGGGCAGACCCTGTGCTAACAACCCTCCCTGCTGCCTCAGCAGACTCAGTTTTATTTTGCCTAGTGAAGGAGAATGACCTAGGAACCCTGCGGGCCCTTTGGTCCATTTTTTTTTTTTTTTTTTTTTTATATATGGAGGATTTATACTTTTGCGCAAGATAGAAGATCCCAGGATCTTTCATCAACTGCCGGCTGGTTGAGTTATCCTTGTAGTCCCCCCAGTCCGGCCATCGAGCATGTGCAGGTCGCAGCTAAGGCTCGGCAGGCCACGACATACATCAGCTCCAGAGGTGGTCGTGAGCTTCAATTTTCGGGGTATACATATGACCAGGCTACTGATGTCTGGATCACAGTATACCGGGCCAGCAGCCACCCTGTAACTGGAGTGGGTCTGTGATGGAATGTCTCCTAGCTCTTCAGGACTGGTAAGTACGGCTCTCCCTCCTCGGGGGGGGGTTGAGCAGCTGGGCATTCCCTGGGAGGTCGATTTGGGGGCCACCTCACCTCCTTCTCTTCTTTCCCACGTCCCTATCTTCCCTCCCCCCCCCTCCATGGGTGGGGGGGGGACTGCATGTCCTGATGTCCTGCGGGCGGTGTGTGTATGGGGATCGCTGGGTCTCTCACCTGTGGGGGGTCTGTGCGGCTAGCGATGATCCTGGTCCCTTTGTGGGTGGGGGGGGGTCCCAAAAGGTGACTGTGGGGGTATTCTTGCTGGTTTAAGGCAGCGCTGTTTGGTTTTTCCTCTCACCGCTGTGCGGTGTGCATTTTGACTGAGGGCAGAGCAGGTTCCCCTTGTGACCCTCGGTGGCCATTTTCTAGGAGATTTTCCTATTAGTTGCACTGGCGGCCAATTTATTTTTTATTTTTTGAAGCCCGAGCGCTTTTTTTCACCGCAGTTCTCTTGTAACAGCATTACATGTGCTCTCACTTGCTGTTTCCTGTGTCCACTGTGTATACAGGACGCTGGATGGCCATTTCCTGAAAGCTGGTGCAAGCTCTGCAGATCGTTTCACCGCTATGTTCTACAGCTGCTGCCGACAGTTTCCTCACTCTGCACTTGGGTAACCTTCTGGGGACTACAGGCATGGCTAGTGACCATCACAGAATGCCCCAGGGTGGTGAGTCTGGCGCTAGGAAAACCCCCTCCCCCCCCCCCCCCCCCCCCCCCAGGCTTCAGCAGGAGGGTGGGACCTTCACTGTCCTAAGTCCCCTTGCAGGTGGCAGACAGGGTAGGGTCAGCATGGCTTCAGAAACTGGTGTTTTTCCCCCGAAATCCAGGCTATTGCAACCGGGTCACCTGCGGATATCGCTGTGCCCATGGACACCCTGACGGCGGTTCTTAACTCTTTTTTTGTTGCTAAAATAGAGGCAGTGCGTGGTAGGAAAGGTGCGCGTAAAAGGCCTCTTCCCCGTCGTCTAGGGAGAGCTCTGAGGCAGACTCAGGCCCTGCTGCAGCTGGTGACCGCTGCTCTGACCTATCAGACAAGGCTTACCAGGGCCATTCGGACAGCGAGGATGATTCCCCTGTCCGGGCGCAGCAAATCGCTTGTTAGAGCACTTATCACAGCTGTGCGTGATACCCTGAAGATCCAGGAGCCAGCAGATCCCTCTGCTGATGTATTGGTCCCTTTTGGGTCCCGGAAGCCAGCACGTTCACCTAAGGTGTTCCCGTGTTTGACTTATTTTGACAAGTTTATCTAAAGGGAATGGGGTCGGCCGCAACAGACCTTTTCGGTCCCAAAAAACATGGCGGAGCGCTACCCCTTTGAGGAAAGCCTTCTCAAGAAATGGTTGGCTCCACCAGTGGTGGACCCCCCAGTATCTAGGTTAAATAAAGTAACCACGATCCCGGTTGAGGGGACTCCTGCATTCAAGGATCCCACAGATAGGAAGGCCGAGGCGGTGGCTCGTTCCTTGTTTACAGTTGTGGGGTCAGCCTTGTGACCAGTACTGGCATTCCCACTGGTGTCGCAGACACTGACTGAGTGGGCAAAACTTTTGCACCGCGAATTGGGAGAGCAGAACGCCTCCCCTGTCTGCGTGGCACTAGCAGACCAACTAGTGCAAGGCCTCAAGTACATTTGCGACGCGGCCCTGGATACTCTCCCCCTGTTATACAGGGCTTTAGTGTCAGCTGTGGTGCTGAGGCGCCTGATTTGGCAAAAATTCTGGTCTGCTGACCAGGCATCCAAGAAACCCTGACGGATCTTCCCTTCCTTGGCGACCGGCTCTTTGGACGGCATCATTAAAAATGCCACTCGTGGTAAGAGTACACCACTCCCACGCCGCAGGCAAGGGCCCTCTTTTTACGCTCACAATCGGCTTTTTCGTACGCCCGGTGCTTCGACAAAACGTTCCCAGCCCGACGATGTCCACGGACAGTCAAAAGCGTCCCTGGAACCGCAAGCCTAACAAGCCTGCGAACAAAAGTGCTACCACATGAAGGTTTGCCCCCACCGGCATATCGGGTGGGGGTCGCATTCGGGAGTTTGCAGCCCGGTGGACCTCCCAGTTATCCGACCAATGGGTCTGCGACCTGATTTCCACAGGCTACAAGATCGAGTTTCTCTCTTGGCCGCCAAACAGATTCTTCCCCTCCAGTCCCTGGTTCGCCAGGAGGCCCTGTTAGGGGCGGTAAGGGACTTGCTGAATCAGGGGGTCATTGTCCAGTTCCTGGAATCAGAACGCTTCCAGGAGTTCTACTCAAATCTGTTTGGACATACCCCTTCCTTCTTGGGAACCACAATCTTGGACTTAAAAGCCCTCGATCACTTTGTAAAAGTGCAGAGGTTCAGAATGGAATCGGTTTGCTCAGTAGTCGCAGCACTCCGTCAAGGGGACTCCCTGGCGTCATTGGACATCCAGGATGCGTACCTGCACATACCCATATGCCTTCGGCATCAAAAATTTCTGCGTTTGGCAGTCGGGGAAGCCCACTACCAATTTGTGGCTCTTCCCTTTGGCCTGGCATCAGCCCCCCGAGTCTTTACTAAAGTACTGGCTCCAGTATTGGTGTTGCTGCGACAACGCGAGATCGCGCACATGGGTTACCTAGATGGTCTCTTTCTGAGAGCATCTTCCGCCTCAGAATTAGAGGAGGATGTGGCGATCACCATGCAGAGAATTTGGGTGGCTGTTGAACCTAAAGAAGTCGGTGGCTGTACCAACCCAGCATCTGGAGTACCTTATGCCCAGTTCCACACCAAAGTCCTGCTGAAGGAGATTTTGGCAAAATGGGACAAATCACCGTTGTCCCTGGATGGACAGATCCAGGTGAGCCAGCCAGTCAGGGACTCTCTGATTTGGTGGTTGAGGTCCCCAGTGATTTAGTCCGGAAAATCCTTCCTTCCTTCCTTCCTTCCTTCCTTCCTCCCTCCCTCCCTCCCTCCCCTCCCTCCCTCCCTCCCTCCCTCTGAAATGGACGGTGATCACTATGGATGCCAGTCTATCTGGCTTGGGTGGAGTGATGGGGATTCAGTCGGCTCAGGGCCTCTGGTCGACGGACGAATCCAAGTTGCCAATTTAATCTGCTCGAATTGAGAGCGATCAGGCTGTGCCTCCACACATGGTCGACGTGTCTTCAAGGCCGTCCGACCAGGATACAGTCAGACAACGCCACGGCGGTGGCGTACATAAATCACCAAGGGGGAACAAGAAGCTCAGCCGCTGCTCGGGAGGTCGCTCACATACTTCGGTGGGCAGAGCGACACGTTCCTTCCCTGTCAGCCATTTAAATCCCGGGGGTGGAAAATTTGGCAGGCGGACTATCTGAGTCGACACATGCTGGCCCCAGGATAATGGGCTGTGCATCTGGAGATATTCAGGCGATTGTGTCTAAAACTGGGCACACCAGATTCTATTGGCCTCCTGCCTCAACCGGAAGGTGCCCGGATTCGTGTCCAGGACAAGAGATCTGTGGGCAGACGCATCAGACGCGCTGGTGGCTCCATGGGATCAGTACCAGCTGAACTACGCCTTTCCTCCTCTAAAACTGTTGCCACGCCTGCTGCGCAGAGCGGAAGCCGAGGGAATCCTGGTGATCCTGGTGGCCCCAGATTGGCCTCAGCGGCCCTGGTACGCAGACCTGGTGCGTCTGGTGGCAGACGCTCCCTGGCGGCTGTCGCTGCGAGAGGACCTCCTATCTTAAGGTCCAATCTTTCACCCTGCTTTACCATCGCTGGCTTTAATGGCATGGCTGTTGAGAGCCAGGTGCTGAGGAACTGGGGTCTGTCTGACTCGGTGATTCCAACTATGTTGAGGGCGCAGAAATCTTCAAGGAAGATATACCATCGTACCTAGAAGGCCTATATCTCCATGTGCGAGGAGAAAGGGTGGCATCCGCTTTCCTTTTCTATATCCAGGAGCCTGCTGTTTCTTCAGCATGGTGTAGACCAGAAGTTGGGGCAAATTTCAGCTCTGGCTGTTTTTTTTCCAGCGACCCCTGGCGTCTCATTCATTAGTGAGTACCTTTTTGTTCAGGGGGTACGACATGTAGTCCCTCCGGTGCATCCACCGTTACCTCCGTGGGATTTGAACCTGGTGTTGTCGGCGCTTCAAAAGCCACCATTTGAGAATATCAGGGAGATTTCCTTGTTGACCCTTTCACAGAAGGTGGTTTTCCTAGTGGCCATAACATCAGCCAGGAGGGTTTCGGAGTTGGTGGCCTTGTCCTGCAAGTTGCCTTATCTGGTCATCCATAGGGATAAGGTGGTGTTGCGTCCGCAACCGTTCTTTCTACCTAAGGTGGTCTCGGCCTTTCATATCAATGAGGACATTGTATTACCATTGTCCTAAGCCGAAGCACCCCGAAGAGGTGGCTCTTCACGCTCTCGACGTGGTTAGGGCTCTAAAGGTGTATTTGTCTGCCATAGCTCCCTTTTTGGAAGTCAGACTCGCTGTTTGTTTCGGTGGCTGGTCCAAAGAAGGGTATGGCGGTCTCGTCTGCCACCATTTCTATGTGGATCAGACAGATTGTAGTACAAGCCTACGCCTTTAAGGGGCAGATGCCCCCCTTGCCGCTCATGGCCCACTCTACAAGGGCAATCGGAACGTCTTGGGCCTTCCGACACCAAGCGTCGGTCGCTCAGGTGTGTAAGGCGGCGGACCTGGTCGTCTGTTCATACGTTTACCAAGTTCTACAAGGTAGACGTCAGTACATCGGCTGATGACTGTTTTGGCCGTGAAGTTTTTTCAGGTGGCCGTGTAGTTGCAGTTGAGATTTTTTTTTTTTCCTGGTTTTTCGCTAAAAACTCAGTACTATTTGTTTAATGCACTGTTGCATTACTTCCGCATAAAGTTTGCGGTGTTGGATCTCTCCTGTTGAGGTTATATGGTGGTGTGTGTTTTTTATTTTTATTTTTTTGTGGGTTTAGTTTCACTGGTTCCCACTTGCCATGGTGGATGAAGTTTCAATGCTGTTTTTTCCCACCCCTCGTTTGGCACTGCTTGGAGACGTCCCATTTAGTTACAGAGAGGAGCTGTGTCAGTCGGTGAATATAAGAGAAAATAGGATTTTTGTACTTACTGTAAAGTCCTTTTCTCTGTAATTCACCGACCGACACAGCACCCACCCCTCCTTTTCTGTACGTTATACTGCTTGTTGATGTACTGAGTCTGCTTGGAGCAGTGGGCAGGGTTGCTTAGCACAGGGTCCGCCCCCAGGGGCGGTACTGAAAGTTCTGTGTATTGTTACAATTTTGCCTAGTTCTTCTAAAGGCAGGCTAACAAACCCATTTAGTTACAGGTAGGAGCTGTGTCGGTCTGTGAATTTTTATTTATTTTATTTATTATTTTTTTTTTCAACCTCACCTACCGTATTTGCCGGTGTATAAGACGACCCCGTAATCTTACAGGACAAAAACGCTCTTAAAACTGTACTTACCGTATAAGACGACCCGGCTTCCGAGGCTTCATATTTCTTCCTGCATTTGCTGGAGCCAATCACGGCGAGCAATGTATTCTATTAATGAATACAAAGCCTGCTTGGATTGGCAGGGGCTGTAACATCAGCCCGCGCCTCTCTGACTCTCCAAGCCAATCCGAGCAGGCTACAGAGTAGCCTGCTCGGATTGGCAGAGGTCGTTACTCCAATCCAAGCAGGCTTTGTATTCATTTTAATACATCGTTTACCAGGATTGGCTCAGCGGTATAGCCGAAGCTACATACAGTATTACCGAATACCAAGCAGCCATCCTAGGGGCTGACCCGGCGTATAAGACGACCCCTGCTTTTTGGCTAATTTTTTTTACATGTAAAAGGGCGTCTTATACGCCGGAAAATACAGTACTATGTAACCCCTACCTTACGCTCTAACCTATACCACCTAATACCTGCTCAGTTCTGCTTCATGTGTTTGGGAGAATAGATGTTTCCTTCTTTTTCCTGGCAGGTAAAAAAAAAAAAAAAATCTAACAATTGCTACTTTGTAGATTTAATGAAATCCTGGAAGTCATTCCAGTTAGCTAACAAGCCAGGTTTCCAAGTTTATTTAGTATACTGGTGTTCCCTCTTCGCAGATCCTGCAGTCGGCAGTGTCTAATCTGTGTTCCGATTAGCACATGGCTGCTACTCCTGTCAGGCCAGTAGGAGGTCAGGTGATTCCTTTTAGAGTTATCAGGACCAGACCTGCAGCAGTCTTCTGCCCTGGTCTCTGACTCGCTGTTGTGATACTGTTTGGTACTGGGTCTATATTGTAAAGGGGTTTAGGTTCTCCTTTTTCTCTTCTCTCTGAATCTTTGTGCTATATTTTTTTACTAGTTGGCCGCTCAGGAAAGTCCTATTATAATTTCTCACAGGCTGTGCTATGTTGCCCAGATAGCCACACACACTCTTAGGCCAATCTGCCATTTTAAAAGTATGATCTTCAAATGAATGGGGTGGGCAACTGCATGGCAAATGAGGTTTAATGTAAAATAATGAATTTGGTTGGAAAAAAATATGAATGCAATCTATACACTGGGGGAATCTAGGATAGAAAAGGACCTGGGGATCCTAGTAGATGATAGGCTCAGTAATGGCTTACAATGCAAAGCTGCTGTTAACAAAGCAAACAGAATATTGGCATGCATTAAAAAGGGGATTAACGCCAGAGATAAAATTATAATTCTCCCGCTCTAAAAGACTCTGGTCTGGTCGAACCTAGAGTGCTTTTCAGTTCTGGGCACTAGGCCTCAGAAAGAATGTACTGGAAATGGAGCGAGTGGACCTTAAACTACGTAGAGGGTTTTTTACTGTAAAAGTGGCAAGGATGTGTAATTCCCTTCCACAGGCGGTGGTCTCCGTGGGGATTATCGATAGTTTCAAAAAACTATTGGATAAGCACCTGAATGACCACAACATACAGGGATATACAATGTAATACTGACATATATTCACACACATAGGTTGGACTTGTGTCTTTTTTTTCAACCTCGCCTACGATGTACAGTGCCTTGCAAAAGTCACCCCTTTGGCTTTTTACCTATTTTTTTTACATTAGTCTTTTAGCTCAATGTTATTTTTTTTAATCTGAATTATGTGATGGATCAGTCTAAATTGGTGGAGTAAAATGTTATATATATATATATATATATATATATATATATATATATATATATATATATATATATATATATTATACTATTTTTCAGGAATAAAAAAAAATTGGCATATGTATTCACCCCCTTTGTTATATAGCCCATAAAAAGCTCTGGTGCAACCAATTGCCTTCAGAAGTCACTTAATTTGTAAAATGATGCCCACTTGCGTGTAATCTAAGAGGCGGTTCACACAGGGGCAACACTACTTCCAGCGCGACTTTTGGAGGCAACTTGGACACGACTTGAGTATGAATAACAGCGAGACTTGGAGTGACTTCAACACGACTTGGGGCGACTTACAACACGACTTTAAGTCACCCCAGGCCAGGCCTTGGCCGATCAGAGAATGAGCTCTCAAGGGGGAACTCCACGCCAAATGTTAACCACTTGCCGCCCGCCCTATAGGGAATTGACGGTGGCAAAGTGGTTGCATAATCCTGATCGGACGTC
This sequence comes from Lithobates pipiens, assembly GCF_037356315.1. Classification (NCBI taxonomy): domain Eukaryota; kingdom Metazoa; phylum Chordata; class Amphibia; order Anura; family Ranidae; genus Lithobates; species Lithobates pipiens. The sequence goes on along the minus strand of NW_027507748.1, from coordinate 264,888,330 downwards.
ATATGACGTGATCAGGATTATGAGCCGCGCGCGCCCCCATCACGGCGATTGTTGTTGCGGGGTGTCAGTCTGACACCCGGCAACTACGATCTCGGTAAAGAGTCTCTGACGGAGACTCTTTAACACGTGATCAGCCGTGTCCAATCACGGCTGATCACAGTGTAAATGGGAAGAGCCGGTGATCGGCTTTTCCTCACTCGCGTCTGTCAGACGCGAGTAGAGGAGAGCCGATCGGTTGCTCCTCTGACAGGGGGGGGTCTGTGCTGATCGATTATCAGCACAGCCCCCCCCCCCCCCCCCGAGGATGCCCACACTGGACCACCAGGGACGCCACCAGACCACCAGGGAAAAGGTAATCCTCCGTAGACCACCAGGGATGCCAGTCAGCACAATGGATGCCAATCAGTACCCACAATGGGCATCACTGATTGCATGCATTATTGTTTGGCACTGATTGGCATCCATTAGTACAGTATAACACCAATGCTGCCTATGAGTGCCCACCTGTGCCGCCCATCCATGCCAATCCGTGCCAGCTATCAGTGTCCAGCAGTGCCACATATCAGTGTCCATCAATGCCACCTTATCAGTGCCCATCAGTGTAGCCCTATCAGTGCCCATCAGTGAAGGAGAAAACGTACTTATTCACAAAGTTTTGAAACTGAAACAAAAAAAATATTTTTTTTTTCAAAATTTTCGGTATTTTTTTATTTGAGCAAAAAATAAAAACCGCAGAGGTGATCAAATACCACCAAAAGAAAGCTCTATTTGTGGGAAAAAAATGATTAAAATTTTCATTTGGGTACAGTGTAGCATGACCGCGCAATTGTCATTCAAAGTGCGACAGCGCTGAAAGCTCAAAATTGGTCTGGGCAGGAAGGTGTTTAAGTGCCCTGTATTGAAGTGGTTAAATAAAAAAAAAACGGCATGGGTTCCCCCTCCGGGAGCATACCAGGCCCTTAGGTCTGGTATGAATTTTAAGGGGAACCCCCCAAAGTCCATACCAGACCCTTATCCGAGCACGCAGCCTTGGCCGGTCAGGAAGGGGGTGGGGATGAGCGAGCGCCCATCAATCATTCTGATTGCCATTCGTGACAGTTCATCCAAATTTTTATTATCTGATCAGACAAACGTGAACATTTTTTTTTCTCCTACAATACCAGATTGTACACTTTTCATTAATCCATAAGGCCACTTTCAAGCTGGGGCATTTTTCGAGCGCTTTTGGGCTAAAAATGGCGCATGTAAAGCGCCTGAAATACCTCCCCTGCAGCCCCAGTGTGAAAACACGAGTGCTTTCACTCTGGGGTGGTGCTCTTGCAGGACGTTACAAAAAGTCCTGCAAGCAGCATCTTTCGGGCGGGGTGGGAGCGGTGTTTACTGCCCCTGCCATTGGAATCAATGGGCACTGGTGCCAATGCACCTGCAAAAAGATTTAGCCACTAGCGGGGGTTAAAAGCGCCTCGCTAGTGGCCTGAAAAGCACTGCTATTACAGCGGTAAAATTAGCGGTGCTTTACTGCTAACGCACATTACATCACTTCCGAATTTTTATTCTGTTGTACGAGAATTTTCGTAACTTTAGTAACCTATTCAATTTCTACTTGCGACTAGCAAGCAAAAAAAGTTGGACGTTCGGTTGTCTGATTCTCAGATTGTGTGTACGGGGCATAACACAGTGTTCGATATTTAAAAGAAACCCAAAAATGGCAGTGTTTCCTCTTTTGCAGAAGGTTTGGTAAAAAAAAAAAAAAGTGGACTCCCCCCTTATAGCTCTTAATTGCTGCCACAAATTTCACAGGCATTTGGTTGATCACAATTCCTAAGCAGGGACCTGGCCGCTGCACAACTTATTGCTAGTGCTAGTATTGAGTTTAACATGGCACTGTTAGATAGATAGATATATATATATATATATCTATCTATCTATCTAATATTTTAGCTGAATAAAATCGATTACATTGTGAAGGTTCGTGTGGAGCATTCCATTAAGTCAAAGGGATTGTAACGTCTTGAAGTTTTTCACCCTAATGCATTCTATGCATTAAAGTGAAAGACCTTCTGTTCTGTGCAGCTGCTGTCCCTCAAACCCCCCCCCCCCCTTTTTTATTTATTTATTTTTTCTTACCTCAACCCGTTTGCTCCAGTGACGAGCACGAGCCCAGCTGCTCCAGCCGCTGCCTCTGTCAATGGCTGTCAATCAAATCCAGTGACATGAGAGCGGGAGGTGGGGCCGAGTCCTGCTATCTGTGTCAGTGGAAGCACCGGCGACCCTGCATGGGTGCCCCCATAGAGAGCGGCTCTCCGTGGGGGCACCCGGCGAAGAGGTGAGGCTGCTGAGGCACCCCAGAAGAGGAGGATTGGGGCTGCTCTGCAAAACCCTTGCACAAAGCAGGTAAGTATAACATGTTTGTTTAAAAATAATAATAAAACCCTTTTACGATCTCTTTAAGCAAATTTAAGATTAATGAAGTAGGGCGATGCCTTTCTATTTTGCATCACAATGTTTCTTTTCATTCTTCAGCTTCCAGCTCCCAGAGCAGTAGGCTGTCCTCAACTCCCTTCACCTTCTTACCTCCTTTCTTTCTTTTTTTATTTTTTTTTATTTATTTATTTTTTCTTTCAGACGTGATGTGACAGGTCCTCTAGCAGTAGGCAGATCCAAACTGCTGCAGGAAACTGTGTTGTAGTGTCACATCTTGTCAGAAAATAACAGTTAAAGTGCCGCAAGTGTTAAACTGTATTGCTTTGTTCATTAATTTTGTCAAACCTACAAATGATTTGTCTGACTGATACCTCAGTTAGCAATCTGCTTGTCCTGCTTTGTTGTTGGACACAAAAACCTTTTGATGTTCATGTCCTAGCAAAAAGACAGAACATGGACTGCTAATTGGAAGTTTTCACCCAGGCATCTGGGGAGGTAAAAATGTCCTACTGGTATGTCAGTAAAGTGAATGAACATTTTACAAAGCTGCACAGTTTTGTTTTAAATCTACTGGGGCTCTTTGACTGTATGTTCTGTGAGGGTACCGTACTAATGTTTTTTTGTTTTATGCAACATGCCTATTCTCAAAAAGTGAGCATTTGCTGTCTTATATGGAATATCTGGAAATGGGGACAGTGTATGTAAACACTGCGATTTCTAAATGGGTTCTTTGCACACTGCTGTACACCCATATTTTAAGCAAACATTTGCAAAAAAACAAGAATGTTTGGATCACATATATTTCAAAATGTTCCAGCTGGCCAAGAGCATTAAAGTAATTCCTATCTGCTCAGTCTCCATTCTACTCTGGCAAATACTTGCTTATAGAATACTTTAGTGGACACAGAGGTTGATTTACTAAAACTGTAGAGTGCAAAATTTGCTACAGCTCTTTATAGAAACTTTATATATAATTATTATTATTATTATTTTTGTCAAAGCTTAAAGTGGTTGTAACCCTAAAAACACCTTTCACTGGCAGCCCCTCTCCTTTATCTGGCAATAACTCGCTCTCCAAGTATTTTTTTTAAAAAGATGCCTCTAAATACCTTTTTGTCCAGTGATCTTCAGCCCGGTCATGTGACTCCTGGCTGCTCTGCTACTATGATGCAGGGCTACAGCGGGAGGAGTCAAGATCTTACTCTGATGTTGGCTGGAAGTCACGTGACTGGTAGAGGCACGTAAGCTGACCACGGGCTCAGCAGCCATGATTATTGTGGTCCGCTCACGGAGGAGGGCACAGAAGGTGGCAGATTAGACCGCACAAGCACTGTGCTGTTTAATCTACTACAAGGGAACAGTTTTGACAGGAAAAAAAAATGTTGGGACTTTTTGCTATAATACATATCCAAAAAAAAAGTTTAGGCCAATATATTCTACATATTTGTGGTTAAAAAAAAAAAAAAAAAAAATCGCAATAGGTGTATATTGATTGGTTTGCACAAAACGTATCGTGTCTACAAACTATGGGATAGCTTTAGGGACTTTTTTTTTTTTTCTTTTTACTAGCAATGGCAGCATTCTGCAATTTTTAGTGGGATTGCGACCTTGCGGCAGACAAATCTGACCCCAAGATGCACTTTTTTTTTTTTTTTTTTGGACCAGTGACATTATTGCATTGATCAGTGCTATAAAAATTACACTGGCAGGGAAGGGGTTAACACTAGGGTGCGATGAAGGGGTTAACTGTTTTCCCTAGGTGTGTTCTAACTGTAGGGGGGTGGGCTGGCAGGGACAACAGGGAACACTCCCGGTCACTGGGAATCGTAGATCTTTCATGTCTCCAGTCAGAATAGGGATCTGCCTTGTTTACAAAGGTAGATCCCCATTCTGCATCTGTACTAGGCGATCGCAGGTCGCCGGTGGACACCGAGTCTGGACGTATATCTATGGCGATTTTGTGCAAAATTTTTCCTAGAAATGTAAGGGTGTATAACTATAAACCTGTGCAAAGGATTAATTCACTGGTAGCAAGGAGGTTGGGGATTAGTAGCTGGATTAGTAGCTGGGAATTCCAGAGAAGCTGTTTGGCTCCTGCCTGGCTGCCAGCATGCCAGTTCTGACAGTGGAGAGCTACTTTTCTACTACAGATCAATTGCTCAGCTACCTCTGCCTCATCGGGTATTGACTCTCGGAGCTACTGAGAGAAGGAAATCGAGAAACCTATGTTGCCTGTCCAGAAACCAACAGGCACAACAGTAATCCTCTATGCTGTCATCCGTTGCTGCTTATTTTTCTTCTGGGTTCCTGCTAGAGAGAAAGCTGAACCTGGGGACCTTCAATGAAAGCATCTCCCTGCATTTAGTTTATTCACTCTGTGCATTTAAGGTTTCTCCACCTCTCCTCCTCCTTTTTGATCAATATCTTAGCAGTCATCATAGGTTTAGGTCTGACATCAGGAAGCTACCAAGGTGGCTGTCTCTACAGAGAGAGAGAGAAAGCTGAATGAGGCATGATAGATTAGTCCTGGTAAATATATCAGCTGCAAAGAGCCTGCAAGTGATAAGGCCTTGGCTTTCTGACTTTATTCTGGGGACAACTGTCAGTACAGGTTCTCTTTAATACATAATCAGTGTCACTGGGAGAAGAGCATTTTTTTTTTTTTGCAGTATGTGTGAACACATTTTAATCTGAGCAGTGCAGTAAATGTCAACAAGATGGTTCAGTTTGTTCCGCAAGTTTAGAACTAGGCCATTTGTCTCCACTATCATTCCCAGCTAAAACTAATATATCATTCTACAGGCAGCTGGGAAACCTTGCATGCCAAAAGTGGATTTTTTTTTTTTTAAACAAAAAAAAAAAAACATATAGAGGGATCAGGAGGGGAGTGAAAAGAGAGGCTAGTGTTTTCTATTGTATGATAGAAGCCATCCCTGCTGTTTTCTGCCAGCCAGTCATAAATTAGCCGGGGAAGCATGTACACTCCAAGGGATGCTGTTGAAGCTTTCTTTGATGTAACTCCAAGAGCAGGGAGCTGCGTGTATGCAAAGAACTGTTATTGGGAATTTGAATGATCCCAATAAAATTTCTCAAAGGACATGAAAAATGCAAAAGGATATCTTTTCAGTTATGGTTGATTTTTGTCTGGACATGTGATGAATAAGTACAATTTAAGCATTTTAATATCTATTCTTTAAATTGGTTTCTAAAGTCTAAGCCCTGTACCCCATACTCATTTACATGGGGGGCCTCCTTATTGTAACAAAGGGGTTCCAGATTCTCAAACGCCCACCCACAGGCCCCTGCAACCAACCAGCCAGGGTTGTGGGGAAGAGGCCCTTGTCCTCCTCAACACAGGGACAAGGTGTTTTGCCAGGGGGGTTCCCCCAGCAAAGTACCCTCCATGTTGACGGCATGCGGCCTGGTATGGTTTGGGGGGGCACATGCTTAGCACCACCTCCCCCAATCCTTTTCTGGCCTGCCAGGCTGCATGCTCGGGTAAGCGTGTACTACAGATTTTGGGGGGCGTTAGATGGCTGCCTGGCATGGATTGCGGGGAGCCCCCAAGCTGTTAGTGTTGTGTGTTTGTTGTTTTTGTTTTTTTTGTTTTGTTTTTCTGGCTCATAGTTTGATATTCTGCGGTCAGCTGGGAATCCCTGACTGATAGCGGGTGAGTCACTGGTTGTTAGCACACTGGTAGGTGCTGGCTCCTTAACACCCAGCATCTGTCAATGACTAGCCTTGCCCCCCCTTACAGAAAAAAGCAGCATGAAAAACATATCAAAAACACACTAATGTCGCACTGAATATCAGATCAAATTGCAGCCACAGTAGTGTGAACCTAGCCATGTGGTGTTTTTATTTATTTATTTTTACCTTTTTAATGCATTTTACATTAAGATTAAAAAAAAGCCCACTACCTGCCCCAAGCACCTTGCCCTTCAACCCTAAATACTTACTGGCTCCATGTCATTGCTCCAGCACGGCTCTCCTTATAGTGTTACTAAACCCACAACAGTAAAATCTATCTTATATGCAGCAGAGCATGCTTGTCCTACTCAATGTAGAACTTAAGGGGTTAATCCTTTGCATTGTGTAAAAAGGCTGTTTTATCCCCTATGCCATGATCCTTGTTCTCAGAGCTAGCCAGGTCACATGATATTGACATCACACATGTGGGCGTGTATACAGGCTGAAGTGGAAGCCTCCTCCTACCTGAACTCTCAGCACTGGAGAAACTGTACAGTTTATCACTGACCGTGGTATACAGATCAGCCAAGAAGGTGTATATAGTGGCAGTATTTTAATGTAAAAAGAAGAGTTATAAGCTATGGGGGGGGATGGACAGATGAACTGTTTCCATATTACTGGGTTTAGTAACACTTTTTAATTCTTTCGCAGGAAAAACTGAGGGAAGCAGAGCCAAAGGCTCCTGCTGCTGTCAAACTCCTGTGATGATCAACATCCTAAGAGGCTGACAGCTGCTGTGATGGGCGATGCATCTAGGGATATGTTTAGGACAGTATGTTACCCAGGAACTAAGGCCCAGAATACAGACTAATTGCATTCAGAGCATTCATTCCTGTGGTCGCTTGCTGCCCCAAACTTTTGTACTACTAGGTGCAGAAGCTGTCAGTCTGTCCAGTTTATTATTATTATTTTTTTCCTTTACAGGGAGAGAGAGAGAGAGAGGGAGATTCTGCCTTTGGATTTTCTGGTCCTGATGAATGATGACTGTGTCTCTGGCAGAGAAAAGAACCACATGCCTGTTCATGGAGGTTCATAGTGCCTGTAACACATCAGTAGTCTTTATAAACATCTGTTACATGAAAAACTAGCCAGTGTGTACATCTGTCACCAGTTCTGCATAATTGGCCAATGGGTTCCTGTGCCCACATGGTGGGTCTGGAGATTCTGCAGGGAGAACTGGATCTAACATATCCTGTGCCAGGATATAGCCAGACACCTTGGCACCAATAATTATGGGTTGAGGATCTAATTGGTGAACGTCCAGATTCACTGGGATTGTTCTAGTGAAAGGCATTGAAAAACTGACTGCATGCTCTAACTGTCATGCGACTAGAAGGAGATATTTAAAGAAGCAGTGTAGAACTGCTGAGACTTGTAGTTTTGTTTTCGCTGCATGCTGTTATTTGGACATGGCATCACTGTGACTCTTTCTGTTTTGGCTGCATGCTCCTACCTGGACACTAATTACTGGGACTCGTGGTGCTACCCTGACAGGAGTAGAATCATTTGCAGTTAGTGGCACTCTTGGATTGGGTCCTGTGTGCTTGGCCTCAGTGTTGTCAGGTTGTTTGTTGTGTTTGTTTTTTTTTTTTTTTTTTAAGTTATTTTTAGCAAAACTATACTCCCCTAAAAAAGCACATGGCTCAAAAATGAATAGTCGTGTTTCTCAAGTTTTAATCGTTTATTGGAGTTGGAGCGTTTTTTTTTTTTTTTTTGGAAAACTCCTCTTAAAACTCACTAGTTCTGGGGGGTTTTTCCAGCCCAAAAATGCCCCTGCCAAAAAATGCTGTTAACAGCCTATGTGTGCATGGACACATAGGATAACACGCTGGAGAGTTTATTGGCTGCAGAAAAAAACGCCTTTAGTCAAAAATCGCAGCTGTAAAAACGTCCTGTGTGCATGAAGCCGAAGGGTCATGGACGATAAAGGCTCATTGATTCACATGGAGAGTGAAGGCTGGCCCGAGTAGTCAGCTCTAATGAAAGAGCTATCGTCTTTGAAAAAGTTAATGCTGATTCTGATAGAAAGGTGTGGAAAAACACATTGCATCGCAATTTGTTGTGTATGTGGCTGCATAGCCGCAGAGCAGTCATGGTTCCCATGTCCACAACCAAAAGTATGTACAGTGGGCACGTGATCATTAGAAGTGGACCATGGAGCAATGGAAGAAGTTGTGGCCTGGTGTAATGAATTCAAGAATGGTTGGTTTGAGAAACACAAGTTTGAGCTGTTAAAAATAAGCGTATATTGATTGGTTTGCACAAAAGTTATAGCGTCTACAAAATGGGGGCTAGTTTTATGGCATTTTTTTTTCGGTGATTCGCGAAGCCGAGCCATGTTGTCGCAGTGCAACTGCCGCGGCTGGTCGGCAAGCGGTTAAAGTGGTTCTTAAGTCAGATGTTTTTTTTTTTTTATCTTATTGCATTCTATGCATTAAGATAAAAAAAACGTTCTGTGTGCAGCAGACCTCCTCAGCCCTCCCTAATACTTACCCGAGCCCATCACTGTCCATCGATGTTGCAGGAGTGTCTCGATTGCCCGAGACCCTCCTTCCTGATTGGCTGAGATTGCAGCTTGGCTCCCACTGCTGTCAAATTCAGTGAGCCAATCGGGAGAGAGAGGGGGCTGGGCTGGGCCGACGGCTCCGTATCTGAATGGACACAGGGAGCTGTGGCTTGGCTTGGTGACCCGATAGCAAGCACCTTGCAACCTACAGGACATAAAGAGAAAGTAAACTTTTTTTTTTTTTTTCTCCCTGTAAAGGCAAGGCTTAATGTGCTAGTATGCATAGCATACTAGCACATTATGTGACACTTACCTGAAAACAAACCCTGCGTCATCTCCGCTGCAGGCCACATCCGTCTTCACCCGTCTTCCTTTCTGGGGCTGCAGATTTCGGCTGTGTGACTGGTTGGAGCCACGTGACATCACTCCCATGCATGCGTGCACGAGACGCCGGTCACGGCACACGCTCCTGAAGGAACCGCACGGGCGGGCGTTTACTCAGCGAGCGCATGCGGCAATGACCTTATCGGCGCAGTATACAGTAAATATCTCCTAAACGGTGTACATTTAGGAGATATTTACAGTACTTACTAGGTAAGCCTTATTCTAAATTACACAAGGAGGTTTACAACCTCTTTAAAGGATCTGCTACTAAGGGATTGGTGTCGGATACCAGAGCATACCATCAGAGATCTAATGGGGTCCATGCCTTGACAGGCTATTGTGGGTGGTCAAAATTTTATGGCTGATCGGTGTATATAAAAATTATATTTAAATCAAAGTTGAAAATGTAATGCCTATATAAGGTTTATAAAGTAATTTTTGTATTCTAGTGTTTTCAAAGAACCTATTCTGGAGGTTGTGATTCTGTAGACCAAGGATTAGAAGCCCCTCTCGGTCTGTAGCCCTCTCCTAGACACCAGAAGTCTCTCCTTTAATTCATGAAACATATATGACTTCAGAGATTTTTTTGCAATGCTTGCCCTGGAGTTAATTCCTTTTGTAAAAAAATATAGAAGCATGCGAGATAAGACTACATTATATTTACATTATCTCCAGCATGCAGGATAGGCTATTTTTAACATTTTATTCTTTCAAGTGTATAATTGATGATTGTCAAAACCTCTTCCTTTTTATGTAGGAAAGGATTGAAACCCATGTCGGCTTATCTTTTGCTGTCTGTTCCTGTTAGAAATTTCCTTTCACTTCCTGTTCTGAAATCTCAGCAAAAAATGAGAGGAAAACCTTAACGTGGATGTAAACCACTCTGTATCTCTCTCCAAAGCACTAAGTTCTCCGTCAACTGTGGTAAAGCCAGGCTGGAATTTGTGCCGGGTGGGTGCTATAAATGGATTAGCAGAGAGCTTGTCTATTTACAGCACAGCTCTACAAGTCTCTCTAGAAGAGGGGGGGGGGGTGCCTTACCTCCAATCAGCTGTCTCACAATGTGTGGCAAGAATCCACACCCACAGGTGAATCGGGAAGAGAAAATTCGGAATGTGCACCTTTTTATAAACAGTCTATCAAGCTGAAGACAGCAGAGATGCATGTAATACTTATGTAGGGAGATTTGTTTCATTTCTGTGTATCATCTGAGGCTGTTTACTTCACTGGGTATATGTGAGGGTTTACATCCACTATAACCACTTGCCGACCGCCTCATGCCCATATACGTCGGCAGAAGGGCTCGTACAGGCAAACTAATGTACCTGTACGTTGCCCTTTTAAGAGGCGGCCTACGGGCAGGCGTGGCAAGCTCCGTGAGTCGGGTCATGGGTCCCGAAGACTCTATGTCCGCTGTGATACCCGCGATCGTCATGGGGATGCTAATGTAAACAAGCATATCCCCGTTCTGCCTAGTGACAGTGTCACTGATCTCTGCTCCCTGTGATCGGAAGCAGAGATCAGTGACGTGCCACATGTAGCCACGCCCCCCCCTCAGTTGGAATCACTCCCCAGGACTTACTTGACCCCTACACTGCCCCCTAGTGGTTAACCTCTTCATTGCCAGTGTCATTTACACAGGAATCGGTGCATTTGTATTGCTGTATAAATGACAATAGTCCCAAAAATGTGTCAACAATGTCCGATGTGTCCACCATAATGTCGCAGTCATCTTAAAAACCGCCACTACTACTGCTTTTTGTCCACTAGATCAGTTGGTGCCTCCATAAGCTTTTTAGTCAGCATGGGTTTCTCAGACTTGCAAAGCTGCAACCTGGTCTTTGTTTCTCACTGCCAAGTGAATGTTCAGGCCTCATCTTGTGGCAGCCTCAAAAGAAGGGTCCTTTAGACATATCTTTTTTAAAGTGGTTGTAAACCCACCGAAAAAAAAAAAAAAAAAAGCCTGCAAGACAAAGGTATAATGAGTTAGTATGCATAGCATACAGGGGCAGCACAGTGGTGTAGTGGATAGCACTCTCACCTAGCAGTAAGAAGGGTCACTGGTTCAAATCCCAACCACGACACTACCTGCCTGGAGTTTGCATGTTCTCCCTGTGCCTGCGTGGGTTTCCTCCGGGAACTCCGGTTTCCTCCCACAATCCAAAGACATGCAGGTAGGTAAATTGGCTTCTGTTCAAAATTGGCCCTAGGATATGAATGGGGACCTTGGATTGTGGGCTCCTTGAGGGTAGGGACCAACATGAGTGTGCAATGTACAGGGATGGAGACAATTGTAGACACTCACTCAGGTTGAACTGGATGGACTGGTGTCTTTATTCAACCTTACTAACTATGAAACTATGAATATGAAATAATCACCTTAGATTGAAGGCCCTGCAGCAGTCCCTTTATGCAGCTCCAGCCAGCGACATCGCTTCCGGAGTTGCGTCCTGGGTTATCGCGGGCTCAGACACTGTGATTGGCCGAAGCCATGATGACGTCACTCCCACGCATGCGTACAGGAGCCCCTGGTAATGGCACACTAGCTGAAGCAACGGAACGAATGTGCCATTGCTTCAGTGCACATGTGCCAATGACATTGGCACATGCTGATACAAGGGATATCTCCAAAACCGTGTAGGTTTAGGAGATATCCGGAGTAGCTACAGGTAAGCCTTATTATAGGCCTACCTGTAGTAAAAAGTGATCTGTAAGGGTTTATAACCACTTTAAACCCACTCGGCTCCACTACTGACTTAATGCTTGTGTTGTGTTGTTGTTTTTATAGGGAAAACAAAGTGTTTTCTTTATCGTACATCATGGGACACAGAGCACCATAGTAATCACTATGTGGGGTATATAGGCACCTTCAGGTGATGGACACTGGTATACCCAATACACTCCATATATAACCCTCTCCTCCTACCAGGAGTACCTCAGTTTTTTTGCCAGTGTCTAAGGTCTAAGGTGTTGGTCACAAGTGAAGATGTGCTCTGAAGAGCTCCACTGGAGGGATCCCTGCTTGATTTAAACTGCCTCCATAGACCGGAACCATCCAAAGTGCTACTGAGGCCAAGGTGGATGGTATCCAGGCCTCGTATAGAGTCTGGAGGGCTTATGTTTCCTGGTGTGAATCCAAGGGTTGGCACCCTCAGAAGTATATCATAGGCAGAATTCTTGCCTTTCTACAATTGGGGTTAGAGATGAAGTAGGCCTTGAGGACTAAGGGCCAAGTCTCAGCTTTTATCAATCTTATTTCAAAGACCGCTTGCTTCACACTCTTTAGTCCAGGGTTTTATGCAAGGGGCAATGCGGCTTAATCCACCAGTTAAATCACCTTTGAGCCCTTGGGACTTGAACTTCGTTTTGTCAGTGTTACAAAAATAGCCATTTGAATCGATACAGCATATTCCCTTAGTCCTTCTGACAAGGAAGTTGATGTTCTTGGTTTCTATATCGTCAGCAAGGAGGGTTTCGGAATTGGTTGCTCTTTCTTGTAAAGAGCCATATTTGATTATTCATGAGGAAGCAGTAGTGTTCGTCCAAATTTTTTGCCAAAAATGGTCTCAGATTTCCACTTGAACCAAGATATTGTCCTGCCATAATTTTTTTCAAAACCATGTTCCAGGTAAGAGAAGGCACTACATTGTCTTGATGTGGTGAGAGCGGTCAGTCTATTTTTTTTTTTTTTAAACTTCTTTTTTTATTCGTAGTAATTGGTACAGACAGGTACGGTAAAACAGGTATTGTACATCTCTGTGTAATACAAACAAGACATCATAAATGGTATCCAGTCTTACAGTAATAACTTCCCTGTGCTTCAGGTATACAGAAAGTGTGTACAGGTTTTGTTTTTATTTCCCCCCCCTCCCCCAAACAACAATAAACAAACCCTCAAATAAACCATTGCCCCATAAGTAAGACAGTCAGGTGGCGGTGAGGTCAAGGCCCCAACCCATTCCACTGAGGTCACAAGAATCTCATGGTGGTATTCTCATATTATGGTAGGTCACGATGCAGCAGTTACACACGTTTCTATCTTATCCACCCAATCTCCCCATATTTTAAGAAATTTTCCAGCCCTACCCCTTGCCTCGTACGTTATTTTATACATTGGTATGTCTTGATTAATCAAAGCTTTCCATCTGTTCAAGGAGACCATTGTGGTTTGCGTCCAATGTAACAGTACAGTCTTTCTAGCATAGTATAACAGAAAACGCAAAAATTGTTTCCGACAGTTGCTAAGATCTACTTCCTCAAACACCGAGAGGAGACACCACTTAGGACTACAGATATTGGGCAGGTCAAAAGTGATCGCAACAAAGTGGGTCACCTGAGACCAAAATGGTCTTATCTTTTCACAGTCCCATAGCATATGCAACAAGTCACCCTCTGCTTTACCACACTTATGACACACTGGGGTAGGTATTTTCCGCATACGAAAAAGACGTAGAGGAGTGTAGTATATCCTGTGAAATATGCGTATCTGGATCATTCTATCTCTAGCGGAAATAGCAGTGCTAAAGTAAGAATCCAAGAGTTCCTCCCAATTATCCTCTGACAGCCCGGGTATATCCCTCGTCCATTGTCGTTTCAGGATTAGTAATCTAGTAGTTTTAGGTTCATTCAATATCTTGTAATAAGTGGAAACAAGTTTAACGTGTTCTGGTCGGGCAAGCGCTCCCTCCAGAGTAGAATTCTGAAAGATAACATCCCTGAGTCCCAATTGAGACTCGGATGCATGTTTCAATTGTAAGTACCTAAATCTCCAGGACTCGGGTATACCCAGCTCCTGTCTTAATGTTAGGAATGTTTTAAATACCCCCTCCTCATACAGTTGGTGAACATATATTTTAAGCCCCTTTCAGCCCAACTGCCAGCGGCAGGGAAATCTCTAAAGTGTGAGAATAAAGGATTATTCCATATGGGCTGATTGGATGATATTGTGGGGTGGGCTTCAGGCACCAGCGTCTGACATACTTTAAAGATTTTGAGAGAAACTTTGATCATGTCCGTACCCCTCTTCTCAAAAACTGCTCCCCTAAATACTACATTCGACAGTGCTTCATAGGAGGAGAGCAATGCTGCCTCCGCCGCAGTAGCAGCATTATTCAATTGTGGAAACAGCCACCAATGTACATATACCAATTGTGAGGCGTAGTAGTACAGTCTCAGATTTGGTAGTGCCAGTCCCCCTTTATTTACGGGTAATTGTACAGTAGTCAGTGCTATCCGTGGGTTTTTAGGAGACCATAAAAATGTAGACACCAAAGAGTCAATCTCTTGAAAGATCGCCTTGGGCACATATACCGGGCAGTTCGCCAGGACGTACAATAGTTTGGGGAAAAACACCATTTTGAATAAATTGGCTCTCCCCATCAACGTAAGGGGCAAGTTAACCCAGTTATTAAGTTTAAGCGGTCAGTCTATTTACATACGACTGCTCAGATCCAGAAGACTGTACTGCCAGAGGGTCCTAAGAAAGGACAGGCATCGTTGAAATCCACTGTTGCTAAGTGGATTCGGCAAGTTCTAATTCAGACTTATGATTTAAGGGGTAAGATTCCACCTTTTCAAGTCAAATCGCACTCTACCAGGGCGGGGTTAGTGCTTCTTGGGCAGTGCGTCACCAAGCCTATGTGGCTCAGATCTGTAAGCCCGCAACTTGGTCTTCAGTACATACATTCACTAAGTTTTATCAGGTGGAGGTAAGAAGGCATGAGGATATCACCTTTTGGGTGCAGTGTGCTACAGGCACAAGTATAGGACCTCAAGTCTGGGGGTACCCTGCGTGTTGTCTCTCCCTTCCCTCAAATAGCATTGCTAAGGGAAGTCCCACATAGTGATTACTATGGTTCTCCCATGATGTACGATAAAGAAAATATAATTTTTATAACGGCTTACCTGTAAAATTCTTTTCTTGGAGTACATCATGGGACACAGAGGTCCCTCCCATCTTTTTTGGGGTTTAGGTATATTGCTTTGCTACAAAAACCTGAGGTACTCCTGATGGGAGGAGTGGTTATATAGGGAGTGAACTTCCTGTATTGGGTGTCAATCACCTGGAGGTGCTTATATACCCCACATAGTGATTACTATAATGCTCTGTGTCCCATGATGTACTCCAAGAAACTGATTTTACAGGTAAGCTGTTATAAAAATCCTATTATATTTACCTGCTCTGTTGCAGTGGATTTGCACAGAGCAGCCCTGACCCTCCTCTTCTCGGGTCCCTCTTCTGTGCTCATGGCCCCTCCCTCCTGTTCAATGCCCCCACAGCAAGCAGCGGATCCCTGGCCCCACACCCTCTCTCCCCTGATTGGCTAGCTGACTTCGGGAACCAATGGTGCCACTACTGTGTCTCAGCCAATCAGGAAGGAGAATATCGAATGGCTGAGACCCTCGTGGACATGGCTGGACAGAGGGACCTCTGGTAAGTATCAGGGGGTTCTGGGTAGGCTGCTGCACACAGAAGATTTTTTTATCTTAATGCATAGAATGCATTAAGATGAACCTTCTGCCTTTTCAATCCCTTTAATCATTACTCAGTTGGACTGCTTATAGAGGTCACAGTTTTCTAAGGTTTTCATCTGTCCAGTGTACCTCAACTCACAAGAGTATAAGATTAATGTGCCATAAAATCAATTTCTAGGGGTTCATTAAGTGACAGGGACACGCACCCCACCCCCTCTCTGCTCCTGCTATTGCTTTTCTGCAAGATGAAAGTGGGAGAGGATACACTTGGCTAACGTGCCACCCTGCCAGCCAGTGTCCAATCTCCTGTAGGCAGCATCATAACTTTGTCTAGCATTTTCATTTGTCCTGTACCCCCAATAAATGGATTTTACAGTAGGTCAAAAATCCTGCTTTTAAGATTAGATACACTTTCCTACGTATGGCATAATATGCATTTATTACTATACACTGTGCGTGCGTTTTTTTTATTTATTTTTTTATTTATGGACCCCCAGATAGGTTATGCCCTCATAGTTGGTAAGGTTGAAAAAAGTCACAAGTCCATCTAGTTCAACCATAAAAACAAAAAAAAAAAGAATATCGTGTGTTAGTCTACACCACACCACCCTCCAATGCTGCGTTGTCACCAATACCATGTGTCCTAGACCCTTCCATCTGGGTTCTGTCTGTTCGGCCTCTTGAATGATCGAGCCACGATGATGTCACTCTTAAGCATGCGAATGGGAGTCGCTTCACCACGTCACAGGTCAGGTGCTGTAAATGTGGTCTGAGCTGCGCAGTTCAGATCGCATTACTGCTGACAGGCAGGAGGAGGCATTAATTATATAACTGACCATTAGGGTCTGTTCTGTTATAAAAATCCTGCCTGTCAGTGGTTTTTAAAAAAACTTCAATATCACATTAATTGTGTGTGTGTGTGTGTGTGTGTGTGTGTGTGTTTCTCCCCCCCCCCCCCCCAATGGTAACAGAAGTTTTGGGATTAAGCAGGGCAGAGAGGATCTTTCTTTCACTAATCTTCCACAACTCGCTATACTGTCATGCAATATTTCTGCATGTGACAGACAAACTGTGCGAAATGGGTGTTTTTAGCATCACCTCTCCTGCATTACAAACTGGTAAGCAAAAAAGGTTTTTATGGGTCACCAGATGAAAGGCGATTGGATGTTACACAAGTGTCTGAATAAATATCTGAAACCATAAGCTGGGCGGCTATGTTCCTTGTATGTAGTGCAGGGCCTTGATTTTAGTGCTGATTGACCTAAAGACCACTTTTCCATAATATGTGATGATAGGCTACTTTCACACTGGGGCGGGCACCGGCGGTAAAGCGGTGCTATTCTGTTTTAACCTCCGCTAGCGGCTGAAAAAGGGTTCAGACTGCCGGCAAAGCATGCTCCAGTGGTGCTTTGGCGGTCCTGCCCCATTGTTTTCAATGGGCAGGGGCGCTTTAGCGGTGTATACACCGCTCCTACAGCACTCCAAAGATGCGGCTTGCAGGACTTTTTTTGACCGTCCTGCAAGTGCACCGCTCCTTCACACTGGAGAGGCAGGTGAGGCTCTTTACAGGCGCTATGCAGTAGAGCTGCACAATTAATTGTTAAAAATCATGATCTCGATTCTTGAGATCTCTATTGCAGAGTTTGCCGATTCTTTCATATAACAAGTGGAGAGACTTCTCTGCTCACTCAGCCATGAAAAGAAAACATGTGGGCAGTCTGCCAAGGTTTTAATAAAGAAACATTGTAACTAAGCTTCCTTCTTAGATCAAAGGGATATACTTCTGTGTGAAGAAAAAAGTTGGGCAGTCTGCCAAGTTTTCAACAAGTGTAAATTCAGGAAGTTTAAGTCTAAATCTTTTTCTGACACTTCTTTCTTAAAGGGGTTGTAAAGGTATTTTTTTTTATTTTCTACCTAGGTTCCTTTTAAGCTAGTGCATTGTTGGTTCACTTACCTTTTCTTTTGATTTCCCTTCTAAATGTGTTTTCGCTTTGTCTGAATATCTCACTTCCTGTTTCTCCTCAGTAAACTTCTCACCATCATCTGAGCTGGTGGTTAGTCAGCCAGAACAGCTTACTGAACAGCTTACTGAGGAGGAACAGGAAGTGAGAAATTCAGACAAAGAAAACAAAGAAAAAAAACATTTAGAAGGGAAATCGACGGAAAAGATAAGTGAACCAACAATGCACTAGCTTAAAGGAACCTATGTAGAAAATAAAAAAAATACCTTTTTAAGTTAAAATCAATATTTTTTTTTTCTAGAAAATTACTTGGAAGTAGGGCTGAAACAACTAATCGATTAATCGATTACTATTTTCATAATCGATTAATCGGCCAGTAACATAATGGGGTTAAAAAAAACTAAAATGAGCCCTTTATAGTACAAAAAGGGCAAATAATCGCTACTGTAAATATTACTTTCACAGTTCTACAGTAAAAAAATGAACCCCTTACAGTAGTGATTATTGGCTTTTCTTTTCTTTTTTTCTTTTTTTCTACTATAAAGGGCTAACTTTATTCTTCCTTTTTTTTTTTTTTTTTTTTTTTTTAACCCCATTATGTTACTAAACGTCTTAGGCCTGGTTCACATCTATGTGTTTTTTGGTGCTTTTTGCAGAAATGCACTACAGTTCATTTACATGGTTTCCTATGGGACACGTTCACAGCTATGCTTTTTTCAGCCGCTGGGTATTTAGAAAAGATTTGATCTGAGTCTGATATTTACCAGATTCACCCTCTAATAGTATATATCCACTAATAGGGTATATATAGTATACTTGCCATATAGTTTGGTTATTTTGTTACCACTGCATACAGAGATATTTAAGAATAAAATGCCATTTTTAAAAAACTTTACATATTAACTAAATTATACACCACACTTTTTCTTAATATTAATCGAAACAATAATCGGCCAACTAATCGATTATGAAAATAATCGTTAGTTCCAACCCTACTTGGAACCCCCAAACATTATATATATTTTAGAGACACTAGGGAATAAAATGGCAATTGCTGCAATATTTTATGTCACACTGTATTTGCCCAGGGGTCTTTTAAACCCATTTTTTGGGGGGGGGGAAAATACACTTCAATGAATAAAAAAATAAAAAATGAAACAGTAGAGTTAGCCCATTTTTTTGTTTTTAATGTGAAAGATGATGTTACGCCACAAGAATCGTGAAAGAAGCGTGATCTATCTTCTAAGCAAAAAAAAAAAAAAACTTGATTCTCATTTTAGTCAGAATCGTACAGCTCTACTATGTAGTAAAAAGTAACAGTACAGCGCATATAAATATAAATAAATAAAATCAATCAATATAGTGCATATAACACAAAAGTCTATAAGTGAAAAGAAAACAAGTGAAGATGTCAAGAAGAGTCCGCTTGTGCAGTGTGTCTTCAATCAACAAAACAGGTGATGATGTGATCCCTTCACCAAAGAGCAAGATGGACTCTCACCTCAAATAATGGACCCCTGATATATCAGACAGGTCAAAAACGCATGTTCCCATCAAGGGTTAATCACAGCAATCAGCAAACGTAACGGAAGTGCTCCAAGGATAAATCCTTTTTCATGTCCTCAAATCAATATGATTCCACATAGAAGTATAAAAAACAGAATCTAGCGGCCGCTGATGAAGTCCCGCCTACTTTCGGGGACGCAACGCGTACGGACCACGTGACCTAAGCCGTGACGTCATCCGCAAGCTGTTACACTGATCCGTGCATGGACGCTGGATTGTATTTGTTTCTATGCCCATTACTCGGCACTGGAGATCAGTGCATAAGAATGTGAGTGTACCATTTTTATTCCTGCTTCTTTTTTAATAAATTTGTTTTAAACGGAGAGCACTAGATTCTGTTTTTTATACTTCTATGTGGAATCATATTGATTTGAGGGCATGAAAAAGGATTTATCCTTGGAGTACTTCCGTTATGTTTGCTGATTGCTGTGATTAACCCTTGATGGGAACATGCGTTTTTGACCTATCTGATATATCAGGGGTCCATTATTTGAGGTGAGAGTCCATCTTGCTCATTGGTGAAGGGATCACATCATCACCTGTTTTGTTGATTGAAGACACACTGCACAAGCGGACTCTTCTTGACATCTTCACTTGTTTTCTTTTCACTTATAGACTTTTGTGTTATATGCACTATATTAATTGATTGATTTTATTTATATTTATATGCGCTGTACTGTTACTTTTTACTTTGTAATGTGGGATTTGGTATTTTGACCTATAGTATTCTAGCTGCATTTTTTTCAATATTTCACTATTTATTTTATTGTGTTCAGCGCTGATTGATTTTCGATTATAGCTCTACTATGTAGGCGCTATTTTTTTCAGTGTAAAAGTAGCATAAAGTGCATCTGAGCCCAGGCATTTAACTATTTTATTTTTTATTTTTTTTAATTATTATTTATTTATTTTTTTAACATTTTCTTCACAAGCAGTAAAATGTCTTTAAAACAAGCCATCCCTGACCTCTCTACCCTCTCTAGCTGCTTTCAATAGAAAGTTATTCGTTTTCTAAGATAACAAAGACTCAAAGAAGTTGAGTTCCAGTCATTTCTAAGTTTAGGTTCACACCTATGTATGTAGGGCTGCAACTAACGATTATTTTCCTAATCGATTAGTTGGCCAATTTTTATTGTTTCGATTTATCGGTTAATAACCTTAAGTGTGGTGTATAATTTAGTTAACATGTAACGTATAAATTAAAAGGCAGTTTTTACTCAAATGTCTATATGAAGTGGTAAATATAAATA
This sequence comes from Lithobates pipiens, assembly GCF_037356315.1. NCBI lineage: Eukaryota > Metazoa > Chordata > Amphibia > Anura > Ranidae > Lithobates > Lithobates pipiens. The sequence continues at coordinate 264,868,015 of NW_027507748.1, read as the reverse complement.
ACTAACTATATGGTTAGAGAGCAAAATCTCTAATCCACACTGAGAATAACAGACAGAAGAGATATACTGTATATACCATTAGAAGGGATATATACTGTATATGCTATTAGAGGTTGAATCTGGTAAATATCATCAGACTCCAATCCTTCTCTCCTCTTTTTTTTCCCTTTAAATAAAAAATAAAAATAAAAAATTTTTTTGTAGATTTTCAAACAGAACTGTAATATATGCTGGCCATACAAAAATAATGTCTTCCTTAACCACTTCAATACCGGGCCATAGTCAAATGACGGCCACAGATGGGATCTCCCATCCTGGGTGGACGTCATATGACGGCCTCGGTATTTTGCTGCTCCTGCGGGGGCCCGCAGCACGGCGATCGTGGACACGGACCCCCTCGGACACAGCCCATCCCCCGATCTGTAGGATTTTCCTCCCCATCGACCCCCCGATACATGTGACCGGCCGTGTCCAATCACAGCCGGTCACATGTACTGTGCCGTTATAGGGCTAGTGCACGCGCCGATGCGGCTTGTCACCCTGACACAGCCCAACCTCGATCGCAGTAAAGAGCCAATGAAATTGGCTCTTTACCACGTGACCGGCTGTGTCCAATCACAGCCAGTCACAGAATGTAAACAAACCGCGGTAAAAAGATGTTACCGGGTTCTCCTCCTCACACACTGATCATGTGTGAGGAGGAGATTGCGGTAACATCTCGTTACCGCTCAGTGTACACACCAACCACACTGATTACCCCCCCAATAAAGAAGACCTGTCACCACCCATCAAAGTACCTGTCATCGCCCATCCGAGTACCTGTCACCAGCCCATCGGAGTACCCGAGTACCTATTTGCAGCCCATGCCTCATAGAATACACATTGGGGTGTTTGCTTTCAAAAATTGGGTCATTTTGTGGGTAAGTCCATTGTCCTGGTGCTCCAGGGCCTTCAAAAGTGTGATAGGCAGGAACGAAATGAGATGTGTCATTTATGCTCCTAGAACACCTGAAGGTACCACTTCCATGTTGGACCTCTGTATATGGCAAGGCTGTGTAAAAGTCTCACACGTGGTATCGCAATACTCAGGAGGAGTAGCAGAATGTGTTTTGGGGTGTAATTTTTGCTATATACATGCTATGTGTTAGAAATATCTTATAAATGGACAACTTTGTGTAAAAAAAAAAAAAAAATTTTAATTTTCTTACCATGTTTTCTGAAGACTTGTGGAAAAAAAATAACTGTTCAAAAGACTCATTATGCCTCATAGAATATAAGTTGGGGTGTTTGCTTTCCAAAATGGAGTCATTTTGTGGGTAATTCCACTGTCCTGGTGCTCCAGGGCCTTCACAGATGTAATAGGTCGTTAGGAAATTAGAGGTGTCATTTATGCTCCTAGAACCCCTGATGGTGCTCCCTGCATTTTGGACTTCTCTGTGTGGCCAGCCTGTGTAAAAGTCCCACACATGTGGTATTGCCATACTCGGGAAGAGTTGCAGAATGTATTTTGGGGTGGAATTGGAAGTATGCATATGCTGTGTATGAGAAATAACTTGTTATTATCACAATTTTGTAAAAAAACAAAAAAAAAAACATTGTAATTTTTTCCCACAATTCTTGGGACAAAGAAGAACTTCAAAAAATTCACCATGCCTCTAACTAAATACCTTGGACTCTCTACTTTTCAAAAAGGGGTCATTTGGGGGGTATTTGTACTTTCCTGACATTTCAGAGCCCCAAGAAATGAGATAGGCCGTCAGTACATCAGGTGTGATCAGATGTGATCAATTTTCAATGATTTGCACCATAGCTTGTAGACTCTATAACTTTCAAAGAGACTAAATAATATCCACTAATTTTGGTTTCTTTTTACCAAAGAGATGTAGCCATATAAATTTTGGCCCAAATTTATGAACAAAAATGACTTATTTGCAAAATTTTATCATAGAAACTAAGTTTTTTTTTTTTTTTTTTTTTTCCCCCCCAAAATTTTTGCTCTTTTTTTCACTTATGCCGCAAAAAATTCAAAACCAAGTGGTGATTAAATACCACCAAAAGAAAGCTCTATTTGTATGAAAAAATAATAAAAATTTAGTTTGGGTACAGTGTTGCATGACTGAGTAACTGGCATTCAAAGTGTAAGAGCCCTGAAAGCTAAAAATTGGTCTAGTAAGGAAGCTGTATAAATGCCCTGTATTGAAGTGGTTAAAAAAAAAAAAAAAAATTTAATTTTGGAATCATTAGTGGGGTCAAATCGATGTTCATTTTCAACCACAGTGACAGGAAAATTTAGAAATAATAGAAAACTGTTTGGTCAAAGGAACTTTCAGACAGTGTATGTGGTTTTTGTTCAGAGATTACATTCATTTTAAAACCGAATGTTTAAAAGCAAGTGAAGAGTTCAATCAACATTCTTTCATTCAACGAATGTACAAAGATTTTTCGTATGAATATTCTCGTCTGACAATTGATCCGGGTGGCCAGCCTAAGGCTCGGTACATACCTATGCAGTTTGCTTGTGATCTGTTTCTACAGTGCTTTTTGCTGTGCGTTAAAGCGGTAGTAAACCCAGATTCAAAAAACACTTACATTACCGGCATGCCGGAAATGCTAACTTTCACATTGGTTGTGCTCTCAACCTAACTTTCAAACCATCCAATGGCTGGTTTCATAACTGATCAGATGTGCAGCATTATGGCAGTTGAAGAATCATTAGAGGCCAAGATGGCAGCTTCTTTGACTGAAAACGATAGAAGGGTTTACTTCCACTTTAAGTACAGTATAGAGTATCCCAATACCAAGGTAAAGAGAACTTCTGCCTTTAACCACTTAAGCCCCGGACCATGTTGCAGCTAAAGGCGCAGGCCCCTTTTTGCGATTCAGCACTGCGTCGCTTTAACTGACAATTGCGCGGTTGTGCGACGTGGCTTCCAAACAAAATTGGCGTCCTTTTTTTTTTCTTCCCCCCCACAAATAGAGCTTTCTTTTGGTGGCATTTGATCATCTTTGCTGTTTTTATTTTTTGTGCTATAAACAAAAATAGAGCGACAATTTTGAAAAAAAAATGCAATATATTTTTCTATAATAAACATCCCCAAAAAATATGTAGCAAAACATTTTTTACCTCAGTTTAGGCCGATAGGTATTCTTCTACGTATTTTTGGTAAAAAATAAAATAAAATCGCAATAAGCATTTATTGATTTGCACAAAAGTTACAGCTTCTAAAAAAATAGGGGATAGTTTTATGCCATTTTTTATTATTATTTTTTTTTTTTTTTACTAGTAATGGCAGCAATCGACGATCTTCTTCTTCTTCTTTTTTTTTTTTTTTTTTTTTTTCTTTTTTTTTTCGCGACTGCGACATTATGGCGGACACGTCGGACAATTTTGACACATTTTTGGGACCATTGGCATTAATACAGCGATCAGTGCGATTTAAAAATGTATTGTTAACTGTAAAAATGTCACTGGCAGTGAAGGGGTTAACACTAGGGGGCAGTGTAGGGGTTAAGTGTGTGTGTGTGTGTGTGTGTGTGTGTGTGTGTGTGTGGGTTTCTGTAGGGGGCGTGGCTTGTCGTGTGACATCACTGATCGTCGTTCTCTATGACAGGGAACAGACAATCAGTGACAAGCTCTAGGAATCACGGGGAGAGGTTTATTTACACTTGCCTCTCCCTGTTCTTCAGCTCTGTGACCCGATCACAGGACATCGGCGGCGATCAGGTCCGCGGGTCCTACGGTCACGGAGCTCAGGACCGGGTCTCGAGTGCGACCCGATGCTGAGCTCTTAAAGGGCAACGTGTACCTGTACGTGCTTGTGCCCAGCCGTGCCATTCTGCCGACGTATATTGGCGTGAGGCGGTCATGTCCCATGAGGCATTGCTCCTCACACATTCACAAGTTCTCAGGCACTTACTGACATGTATGGACAGTGTACTGAGCTGTATGTGTGCTGCACTGTATTTCCTGATATGTAAAAAGATAATGCATTCTGTATGCAGGCCAGCTAATCAGCTGGCCGATTAGTTGAATATTAAATTAATCGATTACCATTTTCATAATCTATTAGTTGTTTCAGCCCTACACCAGTCCATTTAACATGGTTTCCTATGGTACATGTTCACATCTGTGTTTTTGGAAAGGGTTAGGGACCTTTTTCCCCCCGTGTTTTGCGTGTAATAGACTTCAATGGAATCACACCAGAAAAGTATTGTGTTTGTGTTTTTTTTTTGTTTTTTTTTTTCATGTTTTTTTTTCTCTCCTTTTTTTAAACAAATGCTTTCTTTTTAAACACTGTATATAGCTGGTTGCTAAGGAGCCTAAAAAAAAAAAATGGTGTGGAGTCACCCGCCCCCCCCCCCCTTTTCCCCCTTGATGAGCAGAGCAAAAAAAATGTTTGATTTTTTTTAAAGGGACAGTGTGAAGATAAAAAAAGTAATAACATGGTAAAAAAAAAATGTATTTTTATAAAACCACCCATGTGTTCGCGTGCAGGGGTGAACGCATACGTAGGTCACGCCTACATATGTAAACCGTGTTCAAACCACACATGTGAGGTATTGTCATGAATGCCAGAGCGAGAACAATAATTCTACTCTATCTCCAAACTGGTAACCTGTAGAAAATGTTAAAGTGTCACCTATGAAGATTTTTACATATCGTTGTTTGGCGGCATTCCATGACTGTGCGCAATTTTAATGCATGACATGTAGGGTATCTATTTGCTTGGCGTAACATCCTTTTTCATATTTTACAAACAAATTGATTATATATTGTGTTTTTGGTATATATATATTTTTTTTTCCCCAAAAAATTGTGTTTGAACAATCGCTGCCATGTGACATAAAAAATTGCAATGACCGCTATTTTATTCTCTAGGGCCTATGCTAAAAAAATATATATATATGGTTGGGAGTTCTAAGTAGTTTTCTAAAAAAAAACTAAAAAAACACAGATTTTTACATACAGTGCCTTGAAAAATATTTATACCCATTGAAATTTTCCACAATTTTTTTCATGTTGCAACCAAAAACGTAAATGTATTTTATTGGGATTTTATGTGATAGACCAACACAAAGTGGCACATAATTGTGAAGTAGAAGGAAAATGATAAATGGTTTTAAATGTATTATTATAATATTTTTTTTTACAAATCTGTGAAAAGTGTGGTGAGCAATACTTTGTAGACTGTAGAGCCACTTTTTGCAGCATTTACAGATCCATGTCTTTTTGGGGATGTCTCTATCATCTTTGCACATCTAGAGGGTGACATTTTTGCCCTTTCTTCTTTGCAAAATAGCTCAAGCTCTGTCAGATTGGATGGCATTGTGTATAAAAAAAAATAAATAAATAAAAAAAAAAATGATTGTAAAAAAACGACTGACAGTTCATGAGTCATCAGTACTGCATATTAATGCCACTGTCACATGAAATAAAAAAATAAAGTATCGGTATGGGCGAGTATCCGTACTTGTACTTGTACTTGTTCTTTAAGTGGTATCGGGACAACCCTAGTGCCCTGCGATATGTATGCGCTTTCTCCACAATTCTTCTAGAGATGAATGAGGGCTGGTTTCAAAATGATTTTACTTTTCAGATTGTAAATACTTAGTGATTGTTAACCCTTATACCCAGTGAAGTGACTAGCCTCCGGTGATGCACAGAGATGAAACAAATCCTCATACATAAGTTGTACCTGTTTATATGCAGTCTGTGCAGAAATGATAAAGCTTGTCAGAGCTTTCAGAAAACGGGGTGGGGAGATGAAATTGCATACTACAGAGCTCATAGAGCTGATTTCAACACCACACACAGGAACAGAGTTGAGGCTATCAATTACAGGCTGTGTATTCCTCTGTTTAAGATTTTTCTGATTTATTTTTTATTTTTTTGTCAGGAAAACTTGTCAGACGAGATTCATGATAGCAGATAAACAAAACAGTAGACAGTCGACATTTGTCACTTGTGCTTTTGATTGAGAAAGTACACACCATAGAGCAGGCATGTCCAAAGTCCGGCCCGCGGGCCAATCGCGGCCCGAGTTCCAGTTTTGAACGGCCCGCCTGGTTATTTAAACATGTACATCTTTTGTGGCCCCCGGCGATCTCCCAGCGATGGGGTCACAAAAGATATATAGTCTGGCTGCCTCGGAGGGAGGAGGCGGGACGAGTGCCCTGCACACAGGAGGAGAATTTCCTGTTTACACGGCAGCTGTAATAGGAAGTCCCATCTCTGCCATTGGACGACTGTTCTGTTCATCCTGGCAATGGTGAGTGAATTCCTGGCAATGGTGGGGCTGCATTCCCGGCAATGGTGGGCGCTGCGTTCCTGGAAATGGTGGGTCTGCAGATGGGCACTGACCCTTATTTTGCTTCACAGTTCTTTATTTAAAATTGTAATTTTTTTTTTTTTCGATCATATCTTGAAAGGCATCTGCTCAATATAGTTTTTAAAGCTGAAATTTAGGTATGACAATTTTTGCATTATTAAATTGGTCCAGCTTGAACCAATGTAATTATATATGTTCCATATCTGTGTGATACCCCTGAAAGCTAGAAATCACTGTAGTAGGCACAGCTACTACAGTGATTTTTTCACTAGTTTCTGGGTCACATGCAGAGCGGCTGCCCTGAACATAGGAGGTTACTTGCATGGCACGGGCACCATTCAGAGAACACTTTGGGGTTGATTTAATAAAACCGAAGAATGCTAAATCTTGTGCAGCTCTCATAGCAACAGCTTATTCGCTCCCTCGCATGGTGAGAAGCGTCTGCGGGCGTGCTCCCGTGATACAGCTGGCGGCTATAGCCGCTTTCTGTATCACACGCCCCCCCACCTGGCGCTCCGTGTCAGTGGATGTGATTGACAGCAGCGCGAGCCAATGGCTGCGCTGCTTTCCATCCATCCACTCCAGCCAATCAGCGGCCAGGCTGAACGGTGGAAAGGATGTCAGGGGACGAGCGCGGGACTTTCGAGGGGTGAGGTAAGTAAAATGGGGGGGCTGGGGGCGCAGGCACTGTCAGATGTTTTTTCACCTTAATGCATAGAATGCATTAAGGTGAAAAAAACATTTACCTTTACAACCCCTTTAATTGAACAAGCTGAAATTAAAAGTTGGCTACCATGTACACCTGCACCAGATTTTGCACTGCAGTTTTAGTAAATCAACCCCTTTACGTATTTTCAATGTATGCATTCTTTGATGGAAAAGGGGTGGTGATGTCACCTTCTCCACCTTCTCCAAACCGAGAATACTTTGCATTAATTAAGAAAATAAGCAGCAGAGCAGACACTCAGCACAGGACCCAGAAAGTAGCAGCAATCCCTGTAGTAGCGGTGTCTACTACAGTGACTTCCATGGTTCTTCCATGATCCTAAAGGTGTAGCACATACTTACATTGGTTCAAAATGGATCAATATAATTATGGAAAATTGCCATACCCAAACTTCAACGTTAATAGTTTTCTTAGGGAAGATATATTACATTTATGGCTAGTGTAATTTTTTTTTTTCTTCACAACAATGTAAATGCAAGGCTTACGGTGAAATAATAAAACTTGAAAACCCATGTCTGTTTAGTGTATCAATCTTATGCTATTTATTTTGTAATGTTTTTCAAAGGTGAATAAAGTGTGTGCTGATCCGCTTTGTCTTCAAATGGAGAGTTAAATTGCCAGGATTTTAGCAGATGAGAACAGCGGCATCTGATTAGGTTCCAGGTACGTAAATTATCCTATCAGTGTTTCCACAAAGCATGCTAAATGGTTAAAGTGTGTATAAAAAGTAAACTCCTTAGGGCGTACTTTCTTTTTTTTTGTACACCCAGGACACACAACATCTTCCTATTCATTCTGTTGGGGTTATGCTGCCACCCTCGTATTTGGACATTGGCGGGGAAAAAAGACTGTAAGTCTCTCCCCAAGCATAACACCTGCTCGTTGGGCAAGGCATCAGTTGTGTTTTGTTTTTTTATTTTTTGCTAGTGCCTAAGGTGATAGTCATGTCTGTGCAGGACCCTGCACAGTGATACTTTGCTTTGTGTACTGGCAGGGTGCTATCCAGGTCCAGGGCAGTAATCTTCAGCCAAGAAGTCAAGTCCTTGAAGCCCCCCGGACAGAGCCTGCCATGATAGGCGAAGATTGGTTCCCATAGAGGGTCCTGTGGCAGACTGATGAGTGCCCTGGGGTAGTTTCCCTCGTGGTGAGCCCCTTTCCCAGTGGAATTGGGTGTTTTTTGTGGCCACAGCATCATGTTTGCATTACAGTACATCATCCTGGCCTGCTCTGAGTGCCACACAGCATAGTGGACCGCTTGAAGCCGGAGGCTTTGGGCACCAAAATTTAGGGAAAGCATAGTTCTTTTCCCACTTGCATTCCCCCTGTGCGCATGCACAGTGTGGCTGGTGATGTCAGGTGCAAAGCGAAGTGCCCTAGCAGTGTACATCTTGGATCCCCACATTAGAGCGGCAGTACAGGCTCTCTGGGAATAACTGGTTACAGCAAGCTTTACTATAGTCATTGGGACTACAGGTCATAGCATTGGCCGTGTCTAGTGGGACTACAGGTTGCTGCATTGTTGGTGCCTAGTGGGACTATCATTGCAGCAGAATCTCCATGGTTGGAACTACAGGTTGCAGTAGAACCTCCCAGGTGGGACTACAGGTTGCCCCAAGCTGCTGGTGGCACTACGGGTTGAAGCAGTGCTTCTTTGTGGAATACTGGTTGCAGCAAGTAATAAAGGGCCACACAGCCTTTACTGTGTGGGTACTGGAAGATTTTAGCAGGAAATCTCCTGGGATAACGAGCACACTGGTACTTTTGGATTTGGTGGCCTTTTGGCTGACTTGGACCACTGTCCCCAACAAGAGTCCCTATATACACATCAGCAGGCTATGTCTTGTTGACAGCAGAGAGGAGGGGATGGTAGGAGCTGAGGGGTCCCAAATACCTTCTTCAGGTAGGGAGGAACCTGAATGCAGCCTCATGTGCAATGTAGCACTTGGGGATTAGTTGTTCTGTGCAGCTCTTACTCCTTTGTTCTACTTATCTCGTATCATGCCAACTCAGAGGCACGTTCCTCCATTTCCTTGTGGCAAGTGAAGAATTCTCATATGCTATCTCTGAAGTGCAACAGTAGCTTTCTGCAATACTTGCCAGTTCGCATCACCTTGGTCTCAAACAGAAGCCCCCCCCCCCCCCCCCCTTCCATATTAAAGAGGAAGAACCAGTGGAGGATGGAAGGAAGGAAGGTAAAGGAAGTCATGAATATTCCAGTAGAAGGGGACACAGAAGAATCCACTCTTGAAAACCCCCAGTTATTTCACACCCAAAAAAAGGCTTTTGTGAATTTTCTTGTGGAGATTGTTTAGACTCATTTTCAGTTACCAATTTCTGAGTCCTTCACTGCTAAGGTTCCATAAAGGATTGGGATCATGGTGTTTCCCACAGCATCCCCAATGCTTCCCAGTACCTCCCTTATTTACAGGGTGACTGGGCTCACCCTGACATGGTGATCGTTGCACCACAAAAGTTTGCTCACCTATACCCCATGGAGAGTGAGGTATGAAATGGAGTATGCATTTGATGGATATTGCAGTCATTAGGTCGTTCTATCATTAAGAGCCTCATGTGCCCAGTAGATGAGCTGGTTTTATTCCAGGCCTCATTTTCACTGGTGGGAGTAGCTTTACATCCAGCAATTGCAGCCAGATTGGGAAAACACCTACTTTAGGCCTGGTTCACACCTATGCATTTTTAGTGTGTTTTCAGTTTTGCAGAAACAAACCTATAGTCCTATGGTTTCCTATGGGTCACGTTCACATCTATGCATTTTATGGAAAGGACCAGGGACTTTTTCTGGTTTTTGGTTCCATAGACTTCAATAGATCAAAAACGTGTATTAAAAACACAAAATGCACCTGGAATATGCAACCTGCATAGGTGTGAACCAGGCCTTGTATTGTTACACCCTGCAAAAATTGCAGCTTGCCTTTTTTTAGATGCTCTATTCTGGACTCTCAAGCTATTCTACCAGTGGTGATGCCGAATTGAACAGAAACCTGGAAGATTTTCCATGTGCCCATAGCTTTTCAGTGGATTAATTAAAGTACCGAATACAGCAACTTTTGCATCTCAGGGTTTTATAAATACACATGGGCAGAATCTTATGGCTGAAGCGTGGATCAGCGGAATATCCCTGAAAGAAGCATGTGGAATGTTTATCTTTCAAGTGGAACGTTTGTTTGTTCCTTGGCCTTTTAAGGCAAAGCCTCAGTCCCTGTTCTATAGGATACTTGGACTACTTCTGAACATAGTTACATAGTTAGGTTGAATAAAGACACCAGTCCATCCAGTTCAACCTGAGTGAGTGTCTACAATTGTCCCTATCCCTGTACATTGTACACTCACATCAGTCCCTACAAATGATTTGCTTCAGTGCTGGAGATCAATGTATCTCAAATAGCACACACTCTGGAGAGGTTTGGATGGGCTCTGAATTTATAAAAGTTGGTCTTGGTACCAATTCAGTGGTTGGAATATTTAGACTGGTCAATGGCTCTTGTCCAGGTAGTAGTAATCCCTCATCTGGAAAAATGTCTTGCTCTGCGGGCTCAGGGTGACTTGTTCAAAACTCTTGCATGAGAGCTTTGGGAAAGATGGTAGGCTCCTTCAAGGCAGTGCCTTTTTGTCCAGTTTTCATTCCAGACCCCTCCAACAGAATGTCTTCCTGGCATGAAACAGGAGGATGCAGTTGTATCCCTCAATATCGTTCAACCCCATCATCGCACTGTCCCTGAACTTTTTAAAGCGCAACTTCCACCATTTTCACCACCGACTCGATTTACCACGAGTTTTGGTACTTTGTGGGCTATTTGTACAGCTGCTATCTGGTTTTTGAGTTTATATTCTTACCAAGTTTTACCATGTGGATGTTAGAGCTACTGGGGACACTACTTTGGTCGGCATGTTCTGCAGACTGCTGCATGAAATTCTAACCTGTTTAGTTGTTTGTAGGGTATTGACCGATTATCGGTATGGCTGATTATTGTGGTCCGATATCATTTTCAGAAGAATCTGTATTCGTCGCAAACTAGACTGATTTACCGATTATTGGTCTCTGTGGGCTACAGCCATCTTTTTGGGGCCCAGAAGTCTGGAAGGTTTGCAGTGCACTGCAGGCCCAGTGCGGAGGGGCACGTGGCACATGCACAAAACATAATTTTGCCTCCGCGTTGGGCCTAAACGTTCTTAGTCTGACACGCCTTCCTCTCCTCGACACTCTGAGGGACACGCCAGCCACCTACAGTATGGTGCCAGACCAGCCTGTAGCCACCCACCCACAGCAAGGTGCCAGCAAGCCCACCCACCCACAGCCGGGTGCCTGCCAGCAAGCTACTCGGCCACAGCAGGGTGGCAGCCATTTTTTATCTGTATTCTTTCAAATTTCAATGCAGATGGATTCAGAGAGAAAAAGTGACCGTGTCATCTGGGAATATTTTTCGTCTCAACCATCCCCAGGAAGAGCAGCAGTGTGCAAAATATGTCAAATCTTTGGGCCCATCTAAGAGTTCGTCATGTTTGAATTCTATAATGAAGCACAGAGAAAACTAACTGAATCACAAAGTGAAATACCACTATCCCAGACAACAGTAAAAGATATATGTTTCAGAAAAAAGCGAAGTGGCTAAATTTGGATGGAAGATTCCAACAGCTGGATAAAGCGGTCACAGAGATGATGGTTGCATATAATCAGCCATTTTAAATGGTGTCTGACTCTGGATTTCAGCGGTTGATGCCCATAGCTGAGCCAAGGTACCCACTGAAGAGTAATTGCCAAACTGAAATGCTGGGAAAGATTCACCAAAAGGTGGTTGAGAAAGTAAAGGATGTGCTGCAATCAGAGAATGCTGGCAACTCTCTCATTCATGACCAACAGTCACTAATCTTACATACCACTTCAGAGGATGAACAAAAAGGCAATTGGTGTTGAATACAAAAGTGATGCAAGGCTCCCACACTGGGGAGTACATTTAGATAAATGTTTCTAGGCATGCTTGAAGACTAGGGAATAAACAAAGACCAAGTGATGCTTGTGCTTCCTGACAGCGGAGCAAACATGGTGAAAGGATGAGGCTTGCTGAAGTGTCAGATCTCTGTTGCATGGCACACACCCTGCAACTTGTGGTAAGTGATGGTGTGTCAAGCCAGAGACCTTTTGGTTGATATTATTGGCATGCTGAAGGGGTGTGCAGGCCACTTCCACCATTCATTCCTTGGCAAGCAGCAACTGAGGTGCATTCAAGCAGACCTTGGCCTACCCAAGAACAGCCTAATTTGGGTTGTTCCAACACGATGGAATTCAACACTTCACATGCTGCAAAGAATTCTGGAACAGAAGAGAGCCCTAAACATCTCTCCAGGCACACATGGAGGATATTGTTGCCCTACTGCTGATCAGTGGGACATTGTAGCCAATGTCCTTGAGACCCTCCTCCCCATAGAGGAAGTAACACTAGAGATAAGTCATTAGGACTCATCTGTGTCATCTGTCATCCCATGTGTGAGTGCTGAAAATGCTTCAAGAGAATTAAGGACCCAACACCACACGGGGCATTAAAACATTCAGGCAGGTCATGAGGGACAGTCTCACCAAATGCTTTGAGAAGTATGAAGAGACTAAAAATGTTGTGTTGGCATGTCTTTTGGATCCTCGATACAAGAATAATACTTTCTCTTCTGATGATGTATTGGCCAAGGCAAAACAATGGCTAACAGAAGATCAACACAACATGGTGCTCCAGGTTCCTGTGTAAAGGTCAAGTCAGGAAGAGCATGTTACTAATCTGGAAGAGCAAGATGCTGCAAAAACAAACGTCAAAAAAGACAACGAGCAGAAGTCTTTCATTGTGGTTGAATTTATGCCATGTGAAGCATTTTATTGGGGCCTCATGCAGAGGATTCTTCTAAATCTGCATCAATAATCAGCTTGGATGATGAACTTCATCTCTATTTGAAGGAACCAATAATTGACAGAAGAAGTGGTAATCCTCTTCAGTGGTGGAAAGAAAATGAGGCACACAAAAGACTTGCCTCTCATACTAGATACCTCGCTGCTCCTCCTTAATCTGTACCAAGTTAGTGTGCTTTTAGTGACACGGTAGCAATATATGGATAAAAAAACCGAACCCGTTTAACAGGTGAACATACTGCAATGTTATGCTTTCTGCACTACAATATTGTTCTACTTAACTGGGAGTATTGAAAGTGTAGTGTGTCCTGTCCACTGTCTAGCTGTTTGCACTGCAGTAGTGATTTCAATTTAATTAGTGCAATGCAGTTTATACTTTTTTATATGTTTTGGGAAGCTATTTAATTATTTTTTTAGCACTTTATTTTTCCCAGTTGTTTTACATTTAGACCTTGTTCATACCATGGTGCACTGCAGACAGAGATCTCAGTTTTGAAATCTGTGTCTTTTCCCTTCAGTTTTCACATGGGTATGATGTGAAGAACGAGCCCTTAATGTTTAACATTTTAATAAACATGAACATAATCAGTTTATAGCGGATTTGTGTAGAATTTTTTTTCAAAATATTGGCTATCAGCCTGAGTGGTGGCTGAAAAATCAATATCGGTCGATCTCTAGTTGTTTGGGACCAGTTGGCTTGTTGCCATGTTAAACCAAAGAGAGATTTGTTACTCAAAATTGATTGACTGATTTTTGCATGTAAGGTATGAGAGATTCCTTTTATTTCGCCCTTATTGGTCTCAGCGCATCAATTTTCTATGATGTGTTCATATTTGTATTTTTACCATTCTGGAAAATGGAGTGGAATTCAGAACCCATCTACTGCAGCAGTAACACTATCCATATCTTACTGATTCATACTGGAGATTTACAGATGGCTAAGGACCTGCTTCTTTTCCATAGGGTGATGTTCTAAATCAGGGGTGCCCAACCAGTGGCCCGGGGGCCACATGTGGCCCGCGGGGCCCTCGGATGTGGCCTGCAACCTCCTGCTCTGGGATGGTGGGTTGGCAAGCCCAGATTGCAAGTTGTCTACCCACCATGCCAGAGCATCAGCATTGTGGAATGAAGCCAGTTAAGCAGCTGTGGAGCAGAGCTGCATTAGCCAATGTTTCCTGTATAGCACCATTTCCTGTCATAGGTACAGTGATACCAAATGCACTCTGCCTGGGACAGCAAGTTTATTACTAAAATCACAGTGTATATATGGACATATCTGTTCTGCAGTGGTTACTGGGCTGCTTTTAAACTGATTCTCAGGTGTAGGGCAGTGTACCTGCGGCTTACCTGCACTGAGCTATAGACTTCTCGTCTTACCTGTGGTGTTGGTGCACTTTCAGAAAGAAATTTTATGGCAAAGTACAGTTAACCTGTAGGAAAGCCACAGGTGCGGGTAGACCACAGACCATCCTGTGTAAAAGTAGCCTTAGGCCGCTTTAACATGATCTGTCTGACCCAATCTGACCCTCCATTCACCTCTATGGAGCAGCAGATGTAAACAGACTTGTGTCGTTTACACGTGCCTCCTTCCAATCCGATCTGCTAAAAAATGGAAAGTGGATCCGTCCCTTTCAATTTGATCAGATGAGATTGCCCAAAGAGTAGAGTAGAGTGGGCTGTGTCTGCTTTGCATATGCAGAGTGGACGCAGAACTGACATCTGCTCATTGTGACCCACGACTGGTTACTAAATCAATGATGGCCATGTCCTTCTCTCTTTTTTTTTTTTTTTTTTTTTTTTTTTTTTTAATCGTACTAGAGCGCTACATCAATTAAAGACTCATTCCCATTGTATAGATATAATATTCTTATTATAAACTAATATAGAGGTTGAAATCTTCCTCAACACTTAGGCCACTTTCACACTGAGGCGCTTCTAAACTGCCAGTAAAACACTGAGTGCTTTTTAAGAGCTTTTCAGGCGCTTTTGAAGTGCATTCTGTTCATTTCAATGGAGAGGGGCGTTTTTTCACCTCCCTGACAGCACTCTGCCCCAGTGTGAAAGCATTCATTGATTTTAATGGAAATTGGTTTTCATGAACATTTCAGGTGCTTTTTTTTTTTTTTAGTGTAAAAGCGCCTGAAAAGCGCCTCGGTGCAAAGGTGTCTCTATTCTAATCTGTCAAACCTACACTGATATTTATTCATTTGTGTGTCTCTGGTATAAACTCTGATCAACTTTCTCTCAAAAAATAAATAAATATCAAACTGAACCCTATCTTCCAGACTGCCACACTGAGGCATTTTTCAGGCGTTTTAGCGTTAGAAGTAGTTACATAGTTACATAGTTAGTAAGGTTGAATAAAGACACCAGTCCATCCAGTTCAACCTGAGTGAGTGTCTACAATAGACCCTATCCCTGTACCTGTACATTGCACACTCTCCCATTGGTCCCTACCCTCAAGGTGCCCACAATCCAAGGTCCCCATTCATATACTAGGGCCAATTTTGGACAGAAGCCAATTAACCTACCTGCATGTCTTTGGATTGTGGGAGGAAACCGGAGTACCCAGAGGAAACCCACGCAGGCACAGGGAGAACATGCAAACTCCAGGCAGGTAGTGTCGTGGTTGGGATTTGAACCAGAGACCCTTCTTACTGCTATGTGAGAGTGCTACCCACTACACCACTGTGCCACCCGAAGTAGCGTGTAAAGCGCCTGAAAACTGCCTCCTATTAATTACAATAGGTGCTTTCACGCACGGGCGGTGCACTTGCAGGACGTTCAGAGAAGTCCTGCAAACAGCATCTTTGGGGCTGTATACAGTGCTCCCAAAATGCCTCTGCTCCTTGCAATGAATGGGCAAAGCTTCCAAATCGCCACAACATGGGAGTTCTTAACCCCTTCCTTGGGGATAAAAGAGCCCGCTAGGGGCCGAAAAGCGCAACTTAAACAGCACTAAAGTGCCACTAAATTGAGCGGCGCTTTAGAGCTAATACAGCCACGGCCCCGGTGTGAAAGGGGTCTAACACTAATAATCTCAACTCCTCTACAATCAGTTTACCAAATTAACCCCTTCCTGATCAGTCGCCGCTGTTGTACTGTGCAGGTTGGCTCCCCTGGGCGAAACAACGTAACTGTACGTTGGTTCACCTTTTGACTTCTATGGGGCTTGCGTGTGCCGGACATCCACAATCGCTCGTGACGTGTAAACGCACAGATCCCGGTTCTCTCAGGGTAGAGGAGACAGATTGCGTGTTCATACCAAGTATTGACATCAATCTCTCTCCTCCCCTAGTTAGAACACACAATAGGGAACACGGTTAACCCCTTGATCGCTCTCTAGTGTTAACACCTTCCCTGCCAGTGACATTTATACAGTAATCGGTGCATTTTTATAGCACTGATCACTGTATAATTGTCAATGGTCCCAGAAATGTGTCAAAAGTGACCAATTTGTCTGCCTCAATGTTGCAGTCCTGATAAAAATCGCAGATTGCCACCATTACTAGTAAAAAAAAAAAAAAAAATGCCACAAATCTATTCCCTATTTTGTAGACGCTATAACTTTTGCACAAACCAATCTATACACTTTTTTTTTTTTTTTGTTATTTTTATTTTTTTAACCAAAAATATGTAGAATATATATCGGCCTAAACTGCTGAAAATTTTTTTTTTTTTTTTTTTTTTTTTTTCAAATTGGGATTTTTTTTTATGACAAAAAGTAAACGATTGTTTGTTTTTGTTTTTTCTCAAAGTTGTCCCTCTTTTGTTTATAGCGCAAAAAATAAAAACCAGAGGTGATCAAATACCACTAAAAGAAAGCTCTATTTGTAGGAAAAAAAGGACGTCAATTTTGTTTAGGTAAAGCATTGCACGGCTGCGCAGTTGTCAGTTAAAGCGACGCAGTGCCGTATCGCAAAAAATGGCCTGGTCATTAAGCAGCCAAATCTTCAGGGGCTAAAGTAGTTAAAGGAGCGCCCAAAAATAAACCATAAAATCCTCCACTTAACATGCTTTGCTACATACAGTATATTATAGCTTCGTCTGGAGAGTTCAAAATAAGTGCTTGGTGCCCCCCAACAACCAAAAAGTAAAGAATATAACTCTGATCAAACAAAATGCATGTTGCATTTTGACTTCGTTGTTTGGCACCAGTTGGCTTGTTGCCCTCACCAAATATTCAGTGCTTTGGGACATCCTTAGTGTAATGTATATGAAGATGCTCTGTGTTCCATGATGTACGATAAAAAAAAAATAGGATTTTTGTTTTCACTTTTTAAAATCCTTTTCTTGGAGTACATCACGGGACATGGAGACCCCCCCCCCCCCCCCCCCCCCCCGCTACAAAAGCTGAAGCCTTGCCTAACTGGGTGGGCTTTTTCATGTGAAAATATTTTGGAAACTGGACATTTATCAGTGTTGTTGCTCAGCAAGGAGCAGTGAAAGAGACTGTGTAACACATTTACTAGAAGTTTACAGCTAGATTTATAAATTCTTCCCTCTACTGTTCAAAAGTAGTACTGCAACAGAATGAAATGGCCCTGACAGCCACCAGCTAAATGATGCTTGTCATAGAAACCGTGTACACTGGGACATTTATCAAACACTCTAAATTGGAAAGATTGCAACTATTTGAAAAGCAAAAGTACCATCACTCCACATGTTGTCGTATGTCTCTGGATTGGCAACACTGACTGTATTTTCAACATGCTTGAACAGGCAAGCATCCTTATGATCCTCATTCAGACAGTGCCTACAGATAAAGGTGATTTACTTGAATAAGAACGCAGGGAGAAGTTGAATTTATTCAGCAAAAATTTCAATAAAAGTAAGGGTGTAGTGTTCGAAAAGTAGGTGCACTCTTATGCCGCGTACACACGTATCAGACTATCCGGCGGACTTTGTCTGCCAGACTAACCGCCGGACTGGCCGCCGGACTTTCCCAACGAGCTACCTGCCCACACACGGTACTTTTGCGGCGGACTAAGTCCACCGGACTTTTCAAATGAACGGACTCGCCCACACACACGGAGGAAAGTTCGTTCATTTTGAGCGCGGCTCCAGGTAGCCGGGACCAGCGAAGGAAGCGTCGCTGGCCCCGTCACCTGGTATGGACTTAAAGGGGAATCCCGCGTGCCCCCCCCCCACCCCAAAGCACCTTGTCCCCATGTTGATGAGGACAAGGGCCTCTTCCCGACAACCCTGGCCGTTGGTTTTGGGTCCTGCGGGCGGGGGGCTTATCGGAATCAGTGAGCCCCCTTTAATAAGGGACCCCCGGATACCGGCCTCCCACCCTATGAGTATGGGGTACAATGTACTCCTACCCATTCACCTTTGAAAAAAATGTAAAAAAAACACATAAAAATAGTTTATTGCACAGCTCTGGGGGTCTTCTCGCCGGACCCCTCTGCTATCTTTTGCTAGCTCTTTTACTAGCGGAGGAGCCCGGCTTTCTTCTTCTTCGCCGCCGCCCTCTTCTTCCGACTTCGGGGGTCTTGTCCCCCCTCTTCGGTTCTTCTTGCCAGGCCACCACGCCTTCTAGCTCTTTTACAATCGGTCTTCTGTCGCCGCCGCCTTCTGTTCTTCTCTTCTTGCTTTTCTTCTTCTCTTCTCCTGCGCTCCCCCCATTCCCCAAAGCACCCCCCCATGTTGAGGGCACGCGGCCTGGTACAGCTCAGGAGTGGGGGGAGGGGCACTCGCTCGTTCCCACCCCCTTTCCTGGCCAGCTGGGTAGCGTGCTCGGATAAGGGTCTGATATGGACCTGGGGGGGTCCCCCCCAGGTCCATATTCTCGGTGTAGGGATTCCCCTTTAAGTCCATACCAGGTGACGGGGCCAGCGACGCCTCCTTCGCTGGTCCCGGCTACCTGGAGCTGCGCTCAAAATGAACGGACTTTTCTCCGGGCGGGAAAAGTCAGTTCATTTTAAAAGTACGGCGGACTAGCACACACACGGCCATATTGTCCGCCGAAATGCGAGTCTGGCGGACAGATTGATGTGCAAAACTACTTTCTTGGTCCGCTGGACTTTTGGGTAAAAAAAAGTCCGCCGGAGCCCACACACGGGCGGATTGTCCAGTGGACTTGAATCCGCCAGATTGTCTCAAAATTTTTGACCATTATTGCATGCAAAATTTCTTCAGTTGCAAGGTATTTCTGGGTTTCATTGAAGTGCCCACTCTAAATTCCCCTAATGTCCCCCCCCCCCCCCCCACCTTCCTCCAAAAAGTTTAACAAAGAATCAAAACAGGGTTTTGAATAGGCCAGTCCATAACTCTGCATTTCTTCCTTTTTTTAATTGTATGAATTTGCTAGTGTGCTTCAGATCATCTTCTTCATCTTCATCTTTAAAGATCCTTTTCTAGTTCATCTTTAGACTTAAAAAAGATGGCCTCACATTCTCATCAAGCAGGCTAAGATATATGGTGCACAATTTATAGTTGATCTGATGACTGCATGTTGTTCAGACCCTGAAGCAACAAAGCAACCTCAAACCATAACCTTCTCGCACCATAAAGATGAGTATTTGTGATGCTCCCACGCTACCTTTGTCCTATATAGAAATACTAGTGCACACTACAAATTGATGCTTTAGTAATTAAGTGGTATTTATTTGCACTGTATATGTGATTTAGACTATTTTGTACTTTACTTTTGTACCTGGAAATTTGCACGTGTGTGTGTGTGTGTGTGTGTGTGTGTGTGTCTGTGTGTGTGTGTGTGTGTGCCTTGACACTGTAAAGGCTGATACACACTATGAGAAAATCAGGCGAACGACCAATCGTAAAATTTTGCTGGTTTCATAGCAAGTCAGAACTGAGGAAGGAAACGGGAAACGATGTACGAAAATTCTCGAACAACAAAAGCCTTTTTGTTTCTGATTTTATTTATTTATTTTTTTCCCTTCTCGTACGAAAACGTTACACATGAAATGAAAATAGTTTTTTCTTTTCACATACGAGAAAACTTTTGGAGTTTGACCCTTCGAAAATTTTAGTGTGCAAAGTCTGAATTGGAAGTTGAAAGTTGTGTTACACCCTATATGAAATTTGAACAATTGTGCCTTTTACAAAATTTTTCTTCTGCTTTTTCTCAGTGTGTTACCCCTCTTTACACTGGAGTCCTTGATTTTTATCACTCTATTTATTTGTACTGTATGTTATCACATGTTTACGTTAGCACTTACAACATTTGCAACTTTGTGGATAACAGTAGCACAGCACTTAAATACATATTTATTTACACCGCAGTACTTTTTAGTTGGTCTGAGGTTCTTCTATTTAAATGCTGTCTTCCGTTTTTGCACTAAACGTGTACTTTTTGAACAGCAAAGGTTTTCACACCTTCCATGCTAGTTAAATTTGGTGCATTTTCTTTCTGATAGCAAGTTTGACACCAACTGCTGCAAGTGTTACCTGCAGATCTCATGATAAAAATGTGAGATTCTTGGGGACTTCTTTTAGCATCCAATTGTCATCTAAAGTCTAAAACGATTTGTATTTTTAATGATTTCAAATATTTTAGTGAATTTTTTTTTTTTTTTTTTTTTTTTTTTTTTTTTAGATTCATAGGCATCCAAACCTTCCTTTGATCTGGGCATGGTGAAACCACACCTTTTTTTAAACAGCAGACCTTAAAGCCTAGCTCCAACTTTGCTATCACATTTAATCATTTTTTTTGGGTTGTTTTAAAGAAAAATCTGTAAGGTGAACTTGCATAGGGCCCCCTCCCCATTGCACCTAGTCTCGCTGTACCCAAAGCCGGCGATCTCCTGCACTGACACATCGTAACGCCGCTTTACCGGTTTGGGGATCAGAAATCCCTTGTGGCTAAATCTAAACATACCTCATAGAGGTATGACACCGACCAATCGGAACCCACGTAGCTTGTCCTGTCAGTGCTGGAGAAGAGGAGAGAAAGCTGCGGGGATTTCAAATCCCTGAGCTGGTAAAGCAGTGATACAATGTGTCGGTGCGGGAGATCGCCGGCCTCAGGTACAGCGGGGGCTGAGTGCGATGGCGAGGGGCGTCCAGTGTAAGTCCACCTTACAGATTTTCTGTAAAGGTGAACCTACACGTTTTAAAGTAGAAGTAAACCGCACCTCCCCCTTCTTCCTTTTTTTTTTTTTTTTTTTTTTGTTGCAAAACATTAGCATAAAGTGCTAGTATGAAATGCTTACCTTTTTTAGAATGAAGCCTTCCAGCAGCGCTCTGTGACTGCTGCTATAGCTTCCATCTTCACTCGGTCTTCCTTCCAGGTTCAAGTGCTCCAACGGTCTGATTGGCCGAGCCGTGATGACGTCACTTCCGCGCATACGTGCAGTAGCCACTAGTGGCACGGAGCTCTGAAGGGATGGCATGGGTATGCTGTCCCTTCAGAGCACATGCATCGGTGATGTCACTTCTGCATGCATTGTAAATATCTTCTAAACAGCGCAAGTCTATTATAAGGCTTACCTGTAGGTACAAGGTGAAAAAGACTTTTCTACCACTTTAATATAAATCAATCAGTGCAGCCACACCAAATGTGCAAAAGATCATATAATGGTTGCAAGCTCAGCACCAACAAAAGTGATTTCACCACACATTCAATTAAACAGATTCCAAA
This sequence comes from Lithobates pipiens, assembly GCF_037356315.1. Taxonomy (NCBI): domain Eukaryota; kingdom Metazoa; phylum Chordata; class Amphibia; order Anura; family Ranidae; genus Lithobates; species Lithobates pipiens. The sequence continues at coordinate 264,846,440 of NW_027507748.1, read as the reverse complement.
AAAATAGTGCAGTTCAACCTATATGTTTTGTTTTTTTGGAAAAACTAGCTTTATAGGTGTAGACAAATACGATCAAAAACACATAACGTAACTACAATCCATAAAAAGATTGTGTATGTAAAATTGATGCTAAGAAAATCCACTACTGTGCTTCAAAAGTGAAGATTTATATAACTTAACACTTGAATGTCTAAAATGTGCCTCCACTAAACGGTGAACAATGGCCAATCGCCTCCCATATATGACCACTGATTCAAAGGTTAGGTAAAAAAAAACCTTCCCCCTTAAGGGGTTAATCCTCTGACGTCTCTACAATCTTCCTCTCCCCTCAATATTGGAATCCAGGCATTGGATAAAGATCATGTAAAAACAAGAGAGCCTCTAGTGTTCGCCGCAAAAAGTCTTTAATACTGCCCAATATAAAAAAATACACTTATAGGATGTGGCACTTTAGTGGAAAAGATAAACACTGTAAAAGTCCGCTGTCAGCCAATGGCAAGATGGCCACGGAATGATGTCACAGATGGGCTCCCCCCCCCCCCATACGCATTACATCCTAAGACAGGGACTTCTTCAGTAGGAGCACTTTATAAGTTGTGCTGCACTGTTATCTGGAATCAGTCAAGCTGGCCCAAACAAACCATTTCCTTTGCTAATACATGCCACAGCTGTCAGCGCTGTACAAAGTATATGTAGTCTTAGCTACATAAAGTATACAATGAAGTGTTATAGCTGCAGTACAGGCACATCCTGTGCCCTTCCTGGAACAAAATGGAGTCAGGCTGAGCAGTATTCAGTCATTCACAGGAAGCCTTGTATTTTTATGTATGAATACAAGGCTTCCCCTTATTGACTGAGGTAGGGATTGAGTTATAAATAATGAAGGATTGAACCAGGAAGGACCTTTAACGAAGCAGATTTATTGAGAACTGGGAATAGGCCAAAGCATGTTCAAAAACATAGGGGCTCCCGAGGCCTTTTTATAACAAATTTTACAATAGAATTATATTGGCTATATGATTGGTTGCTTAGGTCTATATCACTTTAGTGGTTGTAAACCTCAGGCATTAAATACGAACAAAGCATATCTTTCTATATTATATACTTGTCTCAATTAAGAGCATTAAGTGCCATTCTATCTGCTGCTTCAATCCTTTGATGAGCCTGAATCACTTCTAACAAGTTTTTCTGACACCAAGATACAAAAGTGATGGGAGGGATCTCCATCTGATTGACCGCCTCGGCTCTGTTCCTGTGTGCCGTGTGAAAAGGGGGGTCCCTTCAAATCAATGAGCTCTCCTCACTGAGCTGTGCCCTGTGTAATTACAGCTCTCTGTCCCCTTTTTGGTGGTTCAAACCAACTTTATAAATTCTGCACATTAAAGGGATGTGCATAACAGGAGGCCAGTCATTCCACTGTGTATATGTAAGGGTTTACAACCACTTTAAATCTGACACTTGTCATACAGTCAAATAATTTAATTCCCAGAATTCCTAATATAAAATATATTATTTTCATAGTGAATTCCAACTAAAATAATTTTTTCAAAAGTATTCTTTAAAATTCAGGCAGACCCTTATCCTATACACCTGGCGGCTTAATTAAGGCACATAGTTTAATCATCTTATTAAATAAAAAATAGCATCCTTGTTCTTGGGGGAAAAAAAATGTTGTTGAGTTCAACTTTTAAATGTAGATTTTCTATATTATGAGAAGGTGTGCAAGTTTCTAGAGACTATTGCCTAATATTAAAATAATATTTTTAATAATTATTATAATATCAAGAACGTATATGCTATTTAATATGAATAATATAAAATGCATGGGTTAATATGAAACTTGCACTACAGGATTGTGATGTCGCCATCTACCTGCCTTACCACCTCCGCCAATGATGTCACACTGTCCACCACAGCGACACAGCGATTCTGAGGAAGTCTTGCATTTATTGATGAAATGCAATGCTTCCTGTGGATGGTGAAGCAGTGCTCATTCTGACTCAGTCCTGGGAACAAGTCAGGAAGTCCCTTTTGCCAAAACACAGTGCTGTACAGAGGCAGAAGTAAAACCTTTAGGGCCCCAATGCAAGAAACCATGATGCAGGGACCTCCCTGACCCCTTTCTCCCCCTTCTACCCTTTCTACCCCTTCTCCCCCTTTCCATGTGAGCACTGGGCTTCCAGTTCTGGGAGGGTGTCCATGGCGATCCTCCCAACCCCCTGCCTTCTGTACTCCCTGGGGCATACATTCAGCACCCTCTGTGACTGCTGTGTCCTTTTTTGCTCATTTTCTGCTCAAACAGCAGCTCTCCACCCCTAATTTCCTCTCCCTCTCCTCTCCCCTAGTGCTTTCTGTTGTCTAAACTAAACCACCTGAAGCTCTAAAATGCTTTTAATACACTTCTAAATCACTTTAAAACTGCTTGTAAAAAGCTGCAAAAAATAACTAAAAATTGCCAGTAAATACATACTTTGTGTGAATGAAGCCTTACAGCTCAGAGCCTGCACTGACCGTTTTCTATCCCTCCTCACACACACAGATGGAAGAGGAGAGAGCCAATCTACTCCTGTGGGCACAGTGGGCAGTGTGAAACCCAGTAGCTGAATAATCAAATTCAGTTGCTTGGCTTCAAACTTCCTGTGGTGCACACAGAGAGGGCTAGGAGGAGAAGGAGCAGATCGGCTCTCTCCTCTCCCATCTGTGCGAGGGAGGAGGGAGGGGGAACTGTCAGTGCAGGCTCTGGGCTGTATGAGAGAGAGATGCCCTCAGCAACCCCCCCCCTCTGGGGCCCCAGACAACAGGGCCCAATCGCAAATGTGACCCTAGTAGTTGTGCCACTGGTGCTGTATACTCTTATGTAGCTGATATTACATATAGTTTATATATCGCTGACCATGGCCACGTGTATTAATAAAATAAATGGTTAATTAGGGGTCAGCTTGACCCAAAGGAACTATTTAACTTTTTACATATACAGTGGCAAGGCGGCTCTCCTGCGCCAGATCACGTACTAGGTACATGATCCGCCGCTTCCAGGTAGGGGGCGTGCGACCCGGAGGTGATTTATACATCGCAGATGCCAATCAGCCGGGAAGACTCACAGGACAGGGCTCTGCATATGTAAACAAAGCAGAGCTCTGTCCTGTCAGTGGGGACGTTTTAGGATTTTCTTTTCCCGCAAAGCAGGTAATAGAATCTGTTCCTTCCCTTTAGTAAAAGCACCATACATATACACCAAAAACGCTGGCTGGACATTTAACCCTTTGAGTACCGTGGATGATGAATTCTTTCACAACCAGTGTCATTAGTACAGTGACCTTGCATATTTTTAGTACTGATCACTGTATTCATGTCACTGGTTCCTGCAAAATGTCAGTGTCTGATTTTGTCTGCTGCAATATCGCAGTCTCACTGATTGTATAGGTACATGAGAAATTGTATAGATTGTATACCATAGTTTGTTTTGCGCAAAAGTACCATAGATAGTACCATAGTTTGGTTTGCACAAAAGTTTTATAGCATCTACAATCAATATACATCTATTGGGATTTTTTTTCTTTTCTTTTTTTACAAAAATATGTAGCAGAACACATATTAATCTAAATTTATGACGAGAAAAAAAAAAATTTTCTCTCAAAATTGTCAGTCTTTTTTTGTTTTATAGTGCAAAGTATAGTTAAAAATAAATAAATAAATAAAACGCGGTGGTGATCAAATGCCACCAAAATAAAGCTATATTTATAGGGGGAAAAAAAAGGACCAAAATTGTATGTGTTGCACGACCGCACAATTGTCAAAGTGACGCAGAGCCATATGCAAAATAATAAACTTTTTTCTTTTTTTTTTTTTTTTTTTTTATAGAAAAGCTGGAGTTGGGCTTTAACCACTTCAGCCCGGGAAGGTTTTACCCACTTCCTGACAGGCCATTTTTTGCGATATGACACTGCGTCGTTTTAAATGACAATTGCGTGGTTGTGTGACACTGTACCCAAATAAAAATTGATGTCCTTTTTTTCCACACAAATAGAGCTTTCTTTTGGTGGTATTTAAACACCTCTGTGGTTTTTATTTTTTGCGCTATAAACAAAAAAGCGTGACAATTTTGAAAAAATGAAGAAATTTTTTTTTACTTTTTGCTATAATATATAACCCCAAAATGTAAAAAAAATAAAGTCTTTATCAATTTAGGCCAATATATATTCTGCTACATATTTTTGGTTGAAAAAAAATCCCAATAAGCGTATATTGATTGGTTTGCGCAAAAGTAATAACGTCTACAAAATGGGGGATGTGATTTTATTTTTTATTTATCGGGACTGCAGCATTGCGGCAGACATATCTAAACCTAAGTGACACACTTTGGGGCCCATTAACACCAATACAGTGAATGCAAAAAATGCACTGATTCCTGTATCAATGACTCTGGCAGGGAAGGGGTTAACTACAGGGGTTATCAAGGGGTTAAATGTGTTCCCTGGGAGGTGTTGCTAACTGAGGGGAGTGGATGCACTGGAGGAAAAGTGATCTCTCTTTTCCTCCCTCACAGAGCATTGGTGTGCACAGCGGGCGCGGCACGCACACAAACGCCCCCTAAACCACGTGCACAAAATTACGTACAGGTACGTGATTTCGCGCACCCAGGCCACCCTGCCGCAGTAGATGTAAGTGGGGCGGTTAAAGTGGTTCTAAAGCTAAAATGTTTTTTACCTTAAAGTGATTGTAAAGTCTCTTTACTCTTGTTTGTTATTTTTATATATTTTTTTTTTTCTACGTGCATGCTCAGTGAAATGGTTTTGCATAGAGCAGACTGGATCCTCCTCTTCTTGGGTCCCTCTTCTGGGCACCCGAGCCGAGTCACAGCTTCCTGTATCCATTCAGACATGGAGCCGCGGCCTGGCCTGTCTGCACCCTCTCTCTCCTGATTGGCTAGCCACCTTTGACAGCAGCAGGAGCCAATGGCTATGCTGCTGTGTCTCAGCCAATCAGGAGGGAGTCTCGGATGGCCGAGACACTCATGGACGTCACTGGACAGAGAAGGGGGCTCAGGTAAGTATTAGGGGTGCCGGGGGGGGGGGGGTGCTGCTGCACACAGAAGCCTTTTTATCTTCATGTATGTCTTTAAGTAGATATTACAGTGTCCTAACTTTTTTGGGTTTTACTGGTCGTTTTTTTTTTTTTTGTTTTTTTATAAATTTTCTGATTTTAAAGGTATGTCTTTTAAGATCTACTTTGTTTTTTTTCTGTCATCTGTCGTTGCTTAAAGCTCATTTCCATCCTGTTCTCTTGACCACTAATGCCGTGTCCATTTCTTTGTGATTTACTAAAGGTGCTTTCATTAATCACATGGGACTGTAGGCTGTTCTTCTGGGCATGTGCTGTGATTATCTGACATGGGGAGAAACCAGATTCCACTTTTGCCATCTCTGCGTGGAATTTCTAATGAATCTGTTAACAGGTAACTAAATTCTATTTCTATATTTCTATATTTAATATGTCCTTGTGTCTAGGTATTTTATGAGCTTTTTTAAAAAAAAAATAAAAAATCGAAATAATGCTAAAACAAAAGTTAATGTGAATATTTTGCATTTGTTATTTTGATACACAAACTCTAGTAGTTTTATGTTGCTGCAGTTTGTAAATGTTAATGAGGCAATTGTTGTCTTGATTGGAAATACTGTGCAAGACATAAGCATTGTGTATAGAAGTACTTCTCACTAGGGGTGCAACGGATCAAAAAACTCACGGATCGGATCGTTCCTTGGATCAGAGTCACGGATCGGAAATTTTTTCGGATCAGGAAATACTAAGTGAATTTTCAAAAACCTGTGAAAATTCCACCACCATATAGTCCCCACTGTAATATCCTCGTCGTCTCCCCCACTGTAATATTGGCTGAGCATGGCTGAGTATTGCAGAGTATCGCTGCACTGTGAACCGAGCCTTGCTGTCCTAAACTTATTCAAGCAAGCTGATGTTCTAAGATTGGTTACTATGCACAGCTGCACCAGATTGTGTGTGTGTGTGGTTCCTTTTTACTAAGACCCCTTTCACACCAGGGAGTTTTGCAGGCGATATAGCGTTAGAAATAGCACCTGCAAAACGCCCTAAAGAAGCTGCACCATTGCATGTAGTGTGAAAGCCCGAGGGCTTTCACACTACATTGGTACGCTGGCAGGACGTCAGAAAAGTCCTGCCAGCAGCTTCTTTGGAGCGGTGAAGGAGCGGTGTGTTTACCGCTCCTCCACCGCTGCTCCCCATTGAAATCAATGGGGCAGCGCTGTAATACCGCCGGCAAAACGCAGCTATTGCGGCGTATTGCCGGCGGTTTTAACCCTTTCACGGCCGCTAGCGGGGGGTAAAAGCGGCCGAAATGTGCCGCAAATCCAGCGGTAAAACGCCGCTAAAATAGCGACGTTTTACCGCCCACGCTATCGGTGGTGTGGTGTAAAAGGGGTCTTAATTTCCCCCATGGTGTCAGAAGCCCCCACACCTGTTTAGGAATTGATATTCCAGTTTGACATAAATGGTTGCATTCACACCTCTTGCAAACCAGTGATTCCCTCTGTTCACATATTTCATTTTAACCTCTTTACCCTGGCAATTTGACAACAGTTTACACCTTCAGCCATGTATATCTCTATAGATTAACACATAAGCGGATCCCTTGGAGTCAGGAAGTCTGCATATGTAAATAGAACAGGGTAGTTGGTTCCAAAACATTTCCACCTTCCACCCTGTTTATTGGACAATCAACATTTTGCCTTCACATATTTTGTGGTGATTGGATTAAGGTGACTGTAATATTTGTGTACATATAAATACTGGGCTATGTTCCAAACACTCATTAGAACTGAATAAGTGGTTTGGATACGCTGTGAAATATCGTCAACGTTGTAGAACAAGCGCAGTTGAATTTGACCAGTTACTACTAGCTGTACCATAACCGGGATGAATGAGAACAGACATTTTGTTTAAAATCGCTGTGCAGTTCCATTACATTCTAGGCCTAGGCTATAGATTGGTCCTCGATGAGGAGGCAGCCAGTGTGGTATTCTGCATTAGATGGATTGACAGTGAGAATGTTTCCTAATTGAACACGTTTCACCTGTTCTTAAAAATGCACTCGTTCTATGTTTTATAACCTTAAAAAGAAGTATGGTCAAAGCTGGGAAATGGGTAAGCTCAAATTGTTTAAAATGTGTATTTTAATAAACCTTTAAAAGTTTGTCATCTTCATTGCCTCATAGTTGCTGACCTCTTATTGTTCACCTTTTGAGAAACATGGGAGTAGAAAAGGATGACTTCATCTTGCCTTTTATTGAAGTTGCTGTTAGATGTAATGGAGAGAGAGGGAGGTTGTCCCTCTCTGGTAATTTCCGTGTACATTTTTAACGGCCAAGTGTATTACGTAAAATGTTTCAATATTAGACCTCGTATATCTGCCCACTTCTGTTTTTAACAAGTTTCTTTTGTAAAGTTTCTACATCCTGTTGGGAAGTTATTGCTCTTTTTAGCTTTGTATCCTGAGCAAACACTGAGATTGAACTAATTTATTCTAACCTCTATATCATTTATGCAAAGTTATTGGTCCCAGGAGAGAGCCCTAGGGCACCCCGCTCACAACTTTAGGAAAATATGCTAATAATCACTCCTCCCCATGTTGGCAACATCAGAGGTCCGACATTTCTTGTAGTTGGCCACCAGGTTTGCACACATCTCAAGAGGGATTGGTAATTCGAACCTTCAGCTCCCTCTACATAATTTTTATTTATTTTTTTCTTGATGGGGTTAAGGTCTGGAGACTGGCTAGGCCACTCCAGGATCTTAATGTGCCTCTTCTTGAGACACTCCTTTTGTTGCCTTGGAAGTGTGTTTTGGGTCATTGTTGTGACAGACTCACCCGAACAGGGGATTTTGGAGGAGACTGCAGGCTAGCCTCTTGCCTACTGACTATGGGCCCTGACTTTTAAGGAAACACTACTCTTTGTGAGGCGTATGCCCTGGGGGTCCTTGGAGTAATGTTACTTTTGGATTTGAGTCTGTCTCCCCAAGAAACAGACTCTGGTACTCCTAGGCCCGGGGTCCATGTTAAGGGCCTATAGGCCACATTTTCAGCAAGGACTGCTCCACACTGTGGGACTCAAAGCAGATTCTGATGTCATCAGCAAACCACCTGTCTGGGGGCCCCGGCCAAATGTGCTTATTAAAAGTAGGTCTCCTGCTATTGTCTGAAGGTGTTCTGTGTCTATACTTCTGATAATGTGTATTGCACTGTGTGCAGCTCGGTGACAGCAAGTCCGACCTGAAGTAGAGATCTCGGAATAGTAATAGTCTGGGTGGGTACTAAGTCACCCAGGTGGCTACTTAATGTTTATAGTATATGTCAGTTGTTGTAATTATATTCCTGGCTAGTTTGTATTTGTATGGGTAATATGATCAGGAGTGGGGGTATCTTCCTGGTGTGTGTGTGTGTGTGTGTGTGTGTGTGTGTGTGTGTATATATATTCTGTATTCTTGTTCAAATAAATAGTTCTTATTCTGGTTTACACCAAAACCCGTACTGCCTAATTCTTGGAAGAACTATAGCCAGATTCACTGGTCTTGTGTTCCAGATTTTGGAAAGCAGCTTCTTGGCAGAAATACCCAGTCAGGGTGTCCAGAGTCCATCACAATTGTCATGCTGGAATACCCATCCATGACACATTTTTAATGCCCTGGCTGAGGGAAGAAGGTTTTCATCCAAGATTTGACGGTACATGTCCCCATCCATCGTCCCTTTTGTTGTGGTGAAGTTTCCCTGTCCTCTTGGCAGAACCCCCCCCCCCCCCCCCCCAAGCATAATGTTTCCACCTCCCATGTTCGACGGTGGGGATGGTGTTCTTGGGGTCATAGGCAGTATCCCTCCTCACCCCTCCCTCCTCCTCCCATGTCAAGTTGTGTTGATTCTAAAGAGTTAGATTTTGGTCCCATCTGACTAAACATTTTCACACTCTTCTCTTCTGAATCATTCAGATGTTCATTAGCAAATTTTAGACAGGCCTGTACATATGCTTTCTTGAGAAGGGGACCTTGCAGGCGCTGAAAGATTTCAGTCCTTCATGGCATAGTGTGTTATCAATTGTTTTCTTGGTGACTATGGTCCCAGCTGCCTTGAGATCTTTGACAAGATTCTCCTGTGTAGTTCTGGGCTGATTCCTCGCCGTTCTCATGATCATTGAAACTCCACAAGGTGAGGTCTTGCATGGGCCCCAGACCGAGGGAGATTGCCTGTTATTTTGTGTTTCTTGCATTGCCGAATAATTGCACCAACTGTTGTCACCCTCTCACTAAACTTCTTGGCGATGGTCTTGTAGCCCATTCTAGCCTTGTGTAGGTCTACAATCTTGCCCCTGTCATCTTTGGATAGCTCTTTGGTCTTGGCCATGGTGGAGAGTTTGGAATCTATCTGATTGTTTCTGTGGACAGGTGTCTTTTATACAGGTAACAAGCTGAGATTAGAAGCACCCCCTTTAAGATAGTGCTCCTAATCACAGATTGTTACATGTATAGAACACACATGGGAGCCAGAAATTTTGCTGATAAATCAAATACTTTTTTCACTCATTAAAATGTGAAATCAGTTTATAACTTTTTTGCAATGCATTTTTCTGGATATTTTTGTTATTCTGTCTCTTCAAACCGTTGGTTTACAAGTGAATCTGCCTATCCCCGTGAAACCACCACAGCGCTTTTGGGGGTAGATCCTACAGCTGTCACTTAAAAATAATAATGTAATCGGGATTTAAACCCCTATTAGAAAATATAGGAATAAATGGAGGCGCTACGTGGTAAATATAAGATAAAGTAGTTAATTATAAACTAATCATGTGAATATATCATTTCATCCTGTGATAAGTGAAAACAATAATAATAAATTGGGGGAAAAAAGTAGGCACACTTAAAAAAAAAAAAAAAAAAAAAAAATTCAAATACAATAAATACACAAATGATTATGAACACCATGTGACAAAAGTGAATTTAGAAATGAACTTAAAATGACATTCTTGACAAAATGACAGAATCCCATGATTAAGTCTCAGTTACGAAACATGTCGGGGTGTAGCTATACCTCATTCTAGCACATGTGATGTAGGACGATGTGACGAGACATGGTGCAGTGGAGAGCGAAGGATCGGGTTGAGGAGCGGATGAGAACATCTTCAGCATTCACACTTCCTGGGTCTGCCGCGACTGCTTTACATTTAAACCTGCTGCACGTATTGCTTTGATGTGGTTTACTGGATGTGATTATCTTTTAATGCTTGATGTGAATTGTTTACATGTGAGTACAATGGTGATGGAAGTTTGAAATTTTAGTACATTTATTGAACGTTATCACACTATTGGAGCCCTCTTTTTCAATTCACATGTGGAGCAATCACTTGATTCAGAGTGCTTTTATTCATCATTGGATATTGGAGATCTGATTTGAAACACCATTTTGGTTAAGGCAATTCTGGCCAAGCACGAGAGTGTGAGGCTAAAGCAGCTGGTGATAGCGATTCCACTCCCCTCACAGAAACGCAAACGCACAGGTGTGGTGGAAGCTTGCAAGAAACACATAATTTTCACTGGAGTGTTTGTCATTCATTGGACTTTTGTTCACACAATATATGGACCTTTTGGATTTATTTTGTCAAGAATGTCATTTTAAGGTCATTTCTAATTTCACTTTTGTCACATGGTGTTAATCACGTGTGTATTTATTACATTTGCATTTTTTAAGTGTGCCTACTTGAATTTTTTTTAATTTTATTATTATTATTGTTTTTCACCTTCCAGCAGGACAACGACCCTAAACATACAGCCAGAGCTACAATAGAATGGTTTAGATCAAAGCATATTCATGTGTTAGAATGGCCCAGTAAAAAGTCCAGACCTAAATTCAATTGAGAATCTGTGGCAAGACTTGAAAATTGCTGTTCAAACACTCAAATGTCACTCTAATGCGCAAAGATGGTAGAGACATACCCAAAGAGACTTGCAGCTGTAATCACAAGGTGAATCTTATCATAGGGTGAAATGATATATTCTCATGATTCGTTTATTCTGTCTCTTACTGTTAAAATAAACCCACCATTAAAATGTATAGACTGATCGTTTCTATGTCAGTGAGCAAATATACAAAATCAGCAGGGGATCAAATACTTTTTCGCCTCATCCTATGTGATAGACCAACACAAGGTGGCACACAATTGAAGTGGAGAGAAAATGATAAATGGTTTTCAAACGTCTTTTACAAATATCCGAAAAGTGTGATGTGCATTTGTATTCAGCCCCCCTGAATCAATACTTTGTAGAACTACCTCTCTACAATTACAGCTGCAAGTCTCTTTGGGTATGTCTCTACTATCTTTGCGCATTAAAGTGACATTTTTGCCCATTCTTCTTTGCAAAATAGCTTATGCTCTGTCAGATTGTATTCAGAGTGTCGGTGAACAGCAATTTTTAAGTCTTGCCACAGATTCTTAATTGGATTTAGGTCTGGACTTTTTACTGGGCCATTCTAACACATGAATTTGATCTAAACCATTCTATTGTAGATACTGGCTGTATGTTTAGGGTCGTTGTCCTGCTGGAAGGTGAACCTCCACCCCGGTCAAGTCTTTTGCAGACTCTTAACAGGTTTTCGTCTAAGATTGCCCTGTATTTGGCTCCATCCATCTTCCCTCTCCCTGCTGAAGAAAAGCATCCCCACATGATGCTACCACCACCATGTTTCACAGTGGGGATGGTATGTTCAGGGTGATGTGCAGTGTTAGTTTTCCACCATACATAGCTTTTTTGCCAGCTAGTTCAATTTTGGTCTCGGTTGACCAGGGCACACATTCCACATGTTTGTGTGTCCTTCACATGGCTTTTCGCAAACTGCCAACACAGCTCGTTTTGGATTTATTTTCTTTCTTTTTTTTCTTTTCTTTTTTTATATTGACCAGAATAAAAAGTCCCTACAAATTGTAGGAAAAAAGGGTCTACAGAAAAATGAAGACTGTCGCATTACATTTGGAGCATATACAAGGTTTTATAAGGAAATAAAAAGAATAAAAGGAAAACGCAAAACAACCAGAGCTTTTTGAGGGACAATCTACTCTCTGATATAACATTCAGAAATACCCAAGCTCAGGCGAAAACCATTGTAACTCTTGGTGGGTTCAAAGTTGTAACAGCCTTTCCATCACTAGCTGTGGTGGGGCAAGATTTGGGTTATCAAGCCAACTCTACCAAATGAGGTTAAACTTAACTGCTTTTCGATGGCGATAAACTAAATGTTCTCTAGGTAAAAGGGAGTTAACATGGGTGATCCACTGCGCCTTGGTAGGCATGGTGGCTGCCAACCAGAATCAGTCAAGCAGCTTTCAAGCTAGGTACAATAATCTGGTCACCATAGTGCAAATGCCTTTTTGGATACATTTCAGCATCTATTGCGCCCAGCAAGCACACGAGATCTAAGTGTTTGGGCTAGGTCAAAAATAACCTGTAAACCTCCGCCCAATACCGGGAAAGTTTGGGCAACACCAGGTCATTTTGTGCAAAATCCCCTCTGACCATTTAGCATTTCAGGCATAATTGTTCTGTGGACAGATTCTCCCACCTGAGCTGTTGGATCTCTGCGGCTCCTCCAGAATTACCATGGTGCTTCTCTGAGTAATGGTCTTCTTGCCCAGCCTGTCAGTTTAGGTGGTTGTCCATGTCTTGGTAGGTTTGTAGTTGTGCCATACGCTTTCCATTTTCGGATGATGGATTAAACAGCAGACATGTGCAGAGTAAATTATTTCGTTTCGGAATTTCGTTTTCGTCCGAAAACTTAATTTATTTAGTTACTCCCAAAATTCGTTTTTATTTATTTTGTTTTTCGTTCAAAAATTGCATTCGTCTGAAAATCCACATGAATTACGGTCAAATCTGTCTTTGAAGGCTTATGGTGTCTGTCGAATGTATAAAGAAGATTCGACGGAGCTAGTATATAGCATACTTTAGAACCCCTGTTAAAGTCTATGGGACTCCAACGTTCAAAATCTAAAGTGCTAATTTTAAAGACTAATTTGCAAGTTACTGTCCTAAAAAGTGTTTGGGGACCCGGGTCCTGCCCCAGGGGACATGTATCAATGCAAAAAAAAGTTTTAAAAATGGCCCTTTTTTTCGGGAGCAGTGATTTTAATAATGATTAAAGTGAAACAATAAAAGTGTAATATTCCTTTAAATTTCGTAGGGGGGGGGGGGGGGGTTGTCTATAGTATGCCTGTCCCTGCACAAAGTGTCATTTATGCAGGAAAAAAAGTCCTTTTAAAATCACTCGCAGCTATTATGAATTGTCGGCTCCGTAATACAGAGAACACTCATTGAAAGTCATTGATAAAAATAAAAATAAATAAATAAATAAAAAAGCGTGGGGGTCCCCCAAATTCAATTACCAGGCCCTTCAGGTCTGGTATGGATATTAAGGGGAACCCTGCCCCCTCTGATGTAACGGAAACCTGCCTGTGTTACATCAGAGGGGTGCGGGGTCACCCATACGTCACAGGGAACCCCGGGTTTCCCCTTGCGTCAGAGGGGGGCGGGGTCAGGTGACGGATGGCCCCGCCCTCCGTATATAAGAAACGTCAGACCGCCGGAATTCATGCAGTGTCTCCTCCGCGGAGACAGAAGAAGGATGTATTCGCTGCGCTGGATGAGATGAGCCATTGCTGGAGAGATGACCGTCCGTCGCTGGATAGCAAGCGTGGATTACCACCGCTGGAATCCTTTTTTTTTTTTTTTTTTTTTTTTTTTTTAATAAAGGAATTTTTCAAAAGTGTGTTTGTCTTATTTAACTATTTTTTGCACTTTCTTTGTGAAATGGTAGGGGTACTTTTGTACCCCCTTACCATTTCAAACAGGGGGGGCCGGGATCTGGGGGTCCCCTTGTTAAAGGGGGCTTCCAGATTCTGATAAGCCCCCCGCCCGCAGACCTCCACAACCACCGGCCACGGTTGTGGGGATGAGGCCCTTGTCCTCATCAACATGGGGACAAGGTGCTTTGAGGGGTCACAGACCCCCAAAGCATCCTCCCAATGTTGAGGGCATGTGGCCTGGTACGGTTCAGGAGGGAGGGGGGGCCGCTCTCTCGTCCCCCCTCCCCTCTTTTCCTGCGGCCTGCCAGGTTGCGTGCTCGGATAAAGGGTCTGGTATGGATTTTTAGGGGGACCCCCACGGCAATTTTTTTTAAAATTTGACGCGGGGTTCCCCTTAATATCCATACCAGACCTGAAGGGCCTGGTAATTGAATTTGGGGGACCCCCCACGCTTTTTTTTTATTTTATTTATTTATTTATTTTTTTATCAATGACTTTCAATGAGTCTGTATTACGGAGCCGACAATTCATAATAGCTGCGAGTGATTTTAAAGGACTTTTTTTCCTGCATAAATGACACTTTGTGCAGGGACAGTTCTAAGCACCAGAAACATGAGCCCCTTCACAGGCATATCATAGACACCCCCCTACGAAATTTAAAGGAATATTACACTTTTATTGCTTCACTTTAATCATTATTAAAATCACTGCTCCCGCAAAAACGGCCGTTTTTAAAACTTTTTTGCATTGGTACATGTCCCCTAGGATAAAAAAAAAAAGCGTGGGGGTCCCCCAAATTCAATTACCAGGCCCTTCAGGTCTGGTATGGATATTAAGGGGAACCCTGCCTCAAATTTAAGAAAAAATTTACGTGGGGGTCCCCCTAAAAATCCATACCAGACCCTTTATCCGAGCACGCAACCTGGCAGGCCGCAGGAAAAGAGGGGGGGGGGGGGCGAGAGAGCGGCCCCCCCTCCCTCCTGAACCATACCAGGCCACATGCCCTCAACATTGGGAGGATGCTTTGGGGGTCTGTGACCCCTCAAAGCACCTTGTCCCCATGTTGATGAGGACAAGGGCCTCATCCCCACAACCGTGGCCGGTGGTTGTGGAGGTCTGTGGGCGGGGGGCTTATCAGAATCTGGAAGCCCCCTTTAACAAGGGGACCCCCAGATCCCGGCCCCCCCCCCCCTGTTTGAAATGGTAAGGGGGTACACCATTTCACAAAGAAAGTGCATAAAATAGTTAAATAAGACAAACACACTTTTGAAAAATTCCTTTATTAAAAATAAAATAAAAATTAAAAAAAAAAGATTCCAGCGGTGGTAATCCACGCTTGCTATCCAGCGACGGACGGTCATCTCTCCAGCGATGGCTCATCTCATCCAGCGCAGCGAATACATCCTTCTTCTGTCTCCGCGGAGGAGACACTGCATGAATTCCGACGGTCTGATGTTTCTTATATACGGAGGGCGGGGCCACCCGTCACCTGACCCCGCCCCCCTCTGACGCAAGGGGAAACCCGGGGTTCCCTGTGACGTATGGGTGACCCCGCACCCCTCTGATCTAACACAGGCAGGTTTCCGTTACATCAGAGGGGGCAGGGTTCCCCTTAATATCCATACCAGACCTGAAGGGCCTGGTAATTGAATTTGGGGGACCCCCACGCTTTTTTTTTTATTTATTTATTCATTTTTTTTATCAATGACTTTCAATGAGTGTTCTCTGTATTACGGAGCCGACAATTCATAATAGCTGCGAGTGATTTTAACCACTTGCTTACTGGGCACTTAAACCCCCCTCAGTCCCAGACCAATTTTCAGCTTTCAGCGCTGATGCACTTTGACAATTGCGCGGGCATACAACACTGTACCCAAATGAAATTTCTATCATTTTTTTCCCACAAATAGAGCTTTCTTTTGGTGGTATTTAGTTACAGCTCGGAGTTTTATTTTTTGCTAAACAAACAAAAAAAGATGCAAAAAAAAAAAAAAAAAATCATGTTTTAATAGTTTGTTATAAAATTTTGCAAACGGGTCATTTTTCTCCTTCATTGAAGTGCGCTGATAAGGCGGCACTGATAGGCTGCATTGGTGGGCACTGATGGGCTGCATTGGTGGGCACTGATAGGCTGCATTGGTGGGCACTGATAGGCTGCACTTGTGGGCACTGATAGGCATAGTTAAGGCGGCACTAATAGGCACAGATAAGGCGGCACCGATGGGCACAGATAAGGCGGCACTGATGGGCAAAGATGGGCACAGATAAGATGGCACGGATGGGTGGCACGGATAAGTGGCACGGATGGGTGGCACGGATGGGCACTGATAGGTACCACAGATAGATGGGACTGATGGGCACTGATAGGTGGCACTGATAGGTGGCACTGCTGGGCACTGATGGGCGGCACTGCTGGGCACTGATGGGCGGCACTGCTGGGCACTGATGGGCGGCACTGGGGTGCAGCACCTTTGAGGCAGATTGGGTGGCACTGTGGGGTGGCACTGTGGGTGGCACTGTGGGCATTATGGGCACAGACGGGGGCACTTACTTTTACTTTGTTATTTTTCAGGATGGCACTGCGGGAGGCAGGTGGGCACTGGCAGGTGGCATGTGCTGCCTTTCATTGCTGGCCGTGATCGGGACTGATGTCCCGATCACGGCCGCCGGTGATCGGCTTTTTTTTTTTCTCCTCGCGCTGTCAGCGCGAGGAGGAATAATAGCCGATTACCGGCTCCGTTCTATCACATGATCAGCTGTCATTGGCTGACAGCTGATCACGTGATAAGGGGTCGGGATCGACCCCTTACACGGATCGGTGATCAGGCGAGTCTCACGGACTCGCCGATCACAGAGCGCGCCGCGCGCGCCCCTCAGGGGGCGCGCAGGCCGCTCGTAACCAGGACGACGTCAATAGACGTAGTCCTGGAAATCTAGGTCCGCGCTAATGCCGTCATTCGGCAATAGCGCGGTACCCAAGTGGTTAAAGGACTTTTTTTCCTGCATAAATGACACTTTGTGCAGGGACAGTTCTAAGCACCAGAAACATAAGCCCCTTCACAGGCATACTATAGACAACCCCCCCTACGAAATTTAAAGGAATATTACACTTTTATTGTTTCACTTTAATCATTATTAAAATCACTGCTCCCGAAAAAACGGCCATTTTTAAAACTTTTTTTTGCATTGATACATGTCCCATGGGGCAGGACCCGGGTCCCCAAACACTTTTTAGGACAGTAACTTGCAGAATCTTTTCTCTCTTGTCAAATCTTTTTTCTCTGTCGAATATTTTCTATATAATCTTGGACTAATAGAGGTAAGGTTAGGCACATTCGACCACAGGTTCTATAGACAGATTATTGTCAGAGTCACGTCGAATCTCCTATTCTATATCGAACTGTTGTAACAATGAAAACGAAAATAAAGCATTTATTTATGTCGGATCTTTCGTTTTACGGATTCTGTGCTTTCGTTATCGTTTGTCAAAACGAAAATAGCTGAAATTCGGACGAAAATGCATTCGGACGAAAACGAATGCACATGTCTATTAACCACTTTCAGACCGGACCATTTTGCTGGTCAATGACCAGAGGTCTTTTTACAATTTGGCACTGCGCTGCTTTAACTGGTAATTGCGCGGTCATGCAATGTTGTACCCAAACAAAATTTGCGTCCTTTTTTTTCCCCCACAAATAGAGCTTTTTTTAAAGGTATTTGACTGACTCTGCGATTTTTTTTTTTTTTTTTTTTTTTTTTTTTTTTTTTTTTTTTGCGATATAAACGTAAAAAGACCGCAAATTTTGAAAAAAAAATGATATTTTCTACTTTTTGTTATTAGAAAAATCCAATAAACTCAATTTTAGTCACACATTTAGGCAAAAATGTATTCAGCCACATGTCTTTGGTAAAAAAAAAAGTCAATAACTGTATATTTATTGGTTTGCGCAAAAGTTGTCAGATCTACAAACTAAGGTACGTTTTCTGGAATTTACGCAGCTTTTAGTTTATGACTGCCTATCTCATTTCTTGAGGTGCTAAAATGGCAGGGCAGTACAACCCCCCCCCCCCCCCCCAAATGACCCCATTTTGGAAAGTAGACACCCTAAGGAAATTGATAAGAGGCATGTTGAGCCCATTGAATATTTTATTTTTTTGCCTCAAGCGATTGAATAATGACAAAAAAAAAATATTTTTTTTTTTTTGCACAAAGTTGTCACTAAATGATATATTGCTCACACATGCCATGGTTATATGTGGAATTGTACCCCAAAATGCATTCTGCTGCTTCTCCTGAGTACGGGGATACCACATGTGGTCGACTTTTTG